>NC_045558.1:92128680-93583680 GCF_009769535.1 Thamnophis elegans | reverse complement strand
ATTTTTGAACTCGATTTAAATTGTATGTCCCTTTTGGGAAACGTCTCTTTGTCTCTAGATGAAGGGGTCTATATAATTGCAGCTTGTTGCTACTGAAAGTTGCATATCTATAGAGGTATGAAAAAGGAATTTTAAAATTATGTTTCTGCTTTGTAGATACTGGACTTTAATTGATGTCTCCAGAATAGCTATGACAGATTATCAGTCCTCCTTGAAACAAATTACTGTAAAAGGCGTTTGCTATCAACTTTTAAGAAAGGATAAAAAAACCAAGCAAGTTATTTAAGAGTTCTTTGCATATTTTGCCTTTTTTTCCTTTTCTTAAATGCAGTTTATGCAGGGTGCAGTCTATTCACACACCCCTTCGTTTATGTCCTCAAAGGGGTGTGTGTTCCTGGAAAGATGAGAGAGAGGTGTTTTCTGAGGCTAGGTCAGAAAGAGCTGCTTTGATTTATGTGCATACATTACTGTAACGCGCTCTACATGGGGCTGCCCTTGAAGAGTGTTCAAAGACTTCAGTTAGTCCAGAACGCAGCCGCGCGAGCGATTGTGGGTGCACCTAGGTACACCCACGTCACACCTATCCTCCGTGAGCTGCACTGGCTACCCATTAGTCTCCAGACCCGCTTCAAGGTGCTGGTCGTTACCTATAAAGCCCTACATGGCATCGGACCTGGGTACCTGAGAGACCACCTCCTGCCAATTACCTCCCTTAGACCGATTAGATCTCACAGATTAGGTCTCCTCCGGATTCCATCTGCCAGCCAATATCAGCTGGTGACTCCCCGGGGGAGAGCCTTCTCTGTTGCAGCTCCAGCCCTCTGGAATGACCTTCCCGTGGAGATCCGGACCCTTACTACCCCCCCAGCCTTCCACAAAGCCACCAAGTCCTAGCTGCTCCAGCAGGCCAGGGGGCTTGTGAAACATCCAGGCCCACGGAAACTGTGAATGTTGCATTTTTTAAAGTGTTGTCTTTGTCTATTTATCCCCTTCCCCTGTCTATTGTGAGCCGCCTGGAGTCCTTCGGGAGTGGGCGGCATACAAGACAAATAAATAAATAAATAAATAAATAAATAAATAAATAAATAAATAAATAAATAAATAAATAAATTATATATATATATATATATATATATTATTGGGATCCAGCCACTTTACAAATCTGCTACTTGTGATTTGGTTTGGAGAAAAGAAGCTACAAATTGGAGGTTAATCTTCATATTGGAATAGGAATTTGAGCATTTTAAGATCATTCTAAGAAGACAAAAATATGTATCTTCCTCTTTAAGTTGGTGGATTGAGAGTTTTTATGGCACTGAAATTTTGTACTTTTCTGCTATAAACAAAGGCAAGATTGTCAGGTTAGTGGAAGATTATAGGTATTGTTATGGAGGAAATAGAGGCAACAGATAATTTACAAACTGAAATTGAGCATCATATGTTATCATTTGTATAAACTGGAATAGTGCAAAGCATAATGAATTATCAGTAGTTTATTCTTAAATTGTGCCAACAGTATCATGACTTGCAAGGTAGTCTCTAGATTAGAGATACTAGCTTGCATACAATAAACATGACATGTTTAGGATAACACTGAAGCAGAACTGTCTAGTACTGTCATTACTATTAGCAGGGAAAGCTGCAGGAGCATAGATAAAATTAGACTGTCTACTGTACACCTTCTCTACTTTATAAATGCTGTTATGTAAAAAGCCTCCATTGACCAAAGCCATGATGGGTGACAGAGGTCAATATTCTTAGACCCATCTGGTGAATGCCACGGCATATGGAAAATTGCAACTTGGAATGTGAAGACAGTGAAAAGCATGAATTCATGAATGAAATGTAATTTTAAAAAAATAATATGTTGTGTGTTTTTGAAACCAAGAGAAAAGAATGGACATAATAAAATTGAATGAAGGTAGTCTGATCCTGTAGAGCAGAATTAATGAAGTGAAGCTGTAGTTCTAATTACAACTTATTATATTTCAAAAAGTATGAATTAGTATCATCTAGTTTGTTGTGGGTGTGAATGAAAACTGGTAAGTGTATGTTAACAATGCAGTCAAGGGTGACAATGAAAGGGCAAGAGATTAGTTTTTGGGAGAAATTGTGCAACGTTATGAATGAATGCAAGCCAATATGGAAAAATATAGTCTACTAAGGGACATAAATGAATCTGTTTATTGGAATGAGACTAAAGAGTGCAGAAATGATTATTCACAACCCTAATAATGAATGAGAATGGTGACTGGAAAGTATGTGAGAAAAAGATCTGTTTGTCCAAATTTGTGATTTAAGCGTATGTCTGTTCATATGGAGGTAACAATTAGCAGTAGTTAGGAAGTGCACTACAGCTTTAAGCTAAGTAGGTGGTATGCAAACCAGGCTGTTGTTATCCAGCTGGTCCCTGAAAATGCATGAATATGGTGAAGTTGATTTTATGTTAGTTGATTTTGAGAAAATACATGATAAAAAGGAATAGACTTGAATTAGAGAATGCTTTACATGAGCATTGAATTAAAGGCTAATTACTCAATGTTACAAAAGTGATAAATGATTTTTGGATGCATGAGAATAAATGCAGTGCTTAGTGAATGGTTTACCCTGAGCAGGGAATGAGCCAAACATGTTCAACGTTTTCATAGATAAATATAAGTACTGCTTGTAGAACATGTATGCATAGGAATAATTCCATGTTAAGGAGGAATATCCCTTGATGTTTGGGTTGTGATGGTGATATCAGCCCCTAGGTTGTCCCAGTTTCCCCTAATAGCTGAGAGTCCAGAATGGAAACACTTAGCAGAGACATTGATCCTGTGCAGTCCTATACTCTTCAGTCTTTTAAACTATAATTTTGATTCTGCAAAGATATTAATGAAGAATGGTAGCTGTCTGTGTTGACACCAACTGGATTAACCGAAACACTGTCAGTTACGTTGAATTCATTAAATCAATGGAATGCATGCAAATTGGATCATGGTTGTGGGGTGCATCCAGCTGTTCCTTTTGTATATTGTATTTCATTTTTGCACAGTTTCCACAGGATCACAAGAAAGGCAGGATCAGTATGGTGTCAAGAAGTAGGGAGAATGTCCACGGAGGGAGACATGGGAGTTATATAGGGAAAGGAATCTCTGTGGTAGCCATTAAAAGTAGGAATTTATATATATAACATTTCCCCAAGTACAGTATTGAGAACCATATAATTTTAAGAAAAAGCAAGCCATGCCAACATTAAAAGGGATAAACATCAATATTTCTTTTCACACCTACCATCATCAAACTGAGGAAGTAGAATTTTCAGTAGAAAACAAAATGAACATAGAAAACAAAACAATGCCATGAACAGCTGAACATGCCTCTTTCCACCTTACATTGATAACAATAGCACTAGTACTTAGACTTATATATTGCTTCACAGTGCTTTACAGCCCTCTCTAAGTGGTTTACAGAGTCAGCATATTACCCCCAACAGTTTGAGTTCTCATTTTACCGACCTTGGAAGGATGGAAGGCTGAGTCAACCATGAGCTGATCAGGATCAAACTCCTGGAGTGAGTAATGAGTTAACCTGCTATACTGCATTCTAACCACTGCACCACCACAGCTCTTATAATAATATTTGAATAGGAATGGATGACATTTTTAGCTAGAAATTTTAAGCTTGAGAGAGTGACTGTATTATAAATAATGTATAACTTTCATTTTGCAAGCAAAGACATATATCCTGGCAGGCGTGTACAATACTTTTTTCTTTTTAAAAAAGCTGCCCTTGCTCTCTGTTTAGGTGTGACAACAATTGGATTTGCAACTTGCTGTGTTAATCATGTATTGCAGGGGTGTCAAACTCAAGGCCCATGGGCTGTGCTAGATTGGGTAAAGGAGGCACCAAAGGCTTCAGTAACAACAGCTCTTTATTGCAAGTCAAGTAAACATCCAGCTGAGGAATGGTCAGGCAGCATCCCCTTTTAAAGGGATCTGTCAGACCTCTTGACCAATGGAATTCAACTTCTGTTCCTGCCGGAACAGAGGACCTTGGTGGAAACCTCTGTCAGTCTGTCAACAGGGTGGGGGGAATATCTAACAGGCTGGATCCAGCCCACAAGGTGTTTAGATCTGGCCTGCGGGGCTGCTCTGGAAACAGCAAAGGACTGGCCCGCAGTGACTCTGCCCATAGTAACTCTGGGCACTGTGGGGCCACATGCACCCCCCGGGGCTCCATTTTCGCTGACAGAGAGCTAGTAAAACAAACTAAAAGCAAAACAAAAGGAGAAATGTTTCCCTTTTGCATTTGGGCATGTAAGATGGGACAGGAAAGGAGAAAGGGAAAGACAAAGAAAAAGAAAGGGAGATGGGAATAGAGCAAGGAAGGAAAAATAAAGAAAGAGGGGAAGAAAGAAGAAAAGAGAATGAAGAGGGAAGTGGGGAGGAAAAAAGAAAAGGAAGGAAGGAAGGAGATTATAATGAGAGCGAGGGAGGGTCTGAGGGAAGTCCTGCCTTAGCACTTAGCCACCACAGGGGCCCCGGCCCCAATGATGTCGAGCTGGCCACACTTGCCATGGCTATCCTGGTCACACCCCGGCCACTAGGAGGCAAAACACAACCCTGATGCAGCCCTCAATGAAATCCAGTTTGACACTGTTGTACTAGAAGATGCATTTCCTGTATTAAGATTGCATATAGCCATCATTTTGCTGACGGCTTCATGGACAAAGTCACTTGTGACAAAAGACTCTCTGCAACAGTGTCCAAGCTGTTGCTTGGGTGATCCTGGCTTCAGAGAAGGCATTCAGAAAGGACAATATTATGGTTTGCCTTCTTCCTGAATGTTTTGGTAAATGGCTTTGGGTCTTGTTACCAATTCTAGCTATTAAAGCTCCTGGCAGTGTTTAAATAGCACCTTAACCATACAGATGTTCTTTATGGTACATCTGTAGGGCAAGGAAAAAAGGAGGATTTGTTTTCAGTCCAGACAAGCTGAATTTATTTAGGTACACTGATACTATTTTTGAGAGCCCAATACTGCGCATGCGTGAGAATGGGAATGGCCGCCGAGCTCTAACGCTCCGGTTATTGAAAAATAATAGCGATAAATTCCAGACGACCAGGACCCCGAACATGACAACGGAGGGGTCCTTGCAAGTGAGCAACATCCAGGCTTCCCGGGGAGGTAATTATTTGAGGAGGGGGCTGCCTTTAGGTGGCTCCTGGACGGCGTTACCTCCCCTGGTGATTTTTCGTTCGAACAGCTGGGCGGCGGCGGTGGCGGCGTTGCGGCGGCGGCTTCGGCCCCGCTGCCTCAGGAGGCTGCCCCGCTACCCTGGGAGGCTTGATTCATGCCTTGAAGTGCCTGTTTGGATTGGGGGACCGACTCTCTACCCTCACCGCAACCCAGGTGCTTTGCACTACGGTCCTATTGACTGCTCCCTTTCGAACAGCTGGGCGGCGGCGGTGGCGGCGTTGTACGAATGGCGGTGGCTTTGGCCCCGCTGTCTCAAGAGGCTGCCCCGCTACCTTGGGAGGCTTGATTTGTGCCCTGAACAGAGGGCAGGGAGCTGTATGGAAGTGCCTGCTTGGACTGGAGGACTAGCTCTTTACCCCCACCGCAACTTTGTTGCTTTGTACTGCGGCCCTGCTGATTGCTTTCTTTCCCCTTGGCACGGCATCCCCTTTGTGTTTTGCCGCTGCTTTCACTGGGCTCTGCAACGTTTTATTTATCATCTATCCACCTGGACTGTGATCCCAGGATTTCAACGACAAGCTCTTTGTTGTGTTGGGTACCACCTGTTGCTGCTGCTGCCTCAGGAGGGCCACGTTAGGCAAAATCGTCCACCGGATCATCTTGCATTGGACACCATTGCTCCGGAAAGGCAGCATATGTGGACCTCTGACTCTCTCCAGTGGCCATTACCGACACTTCCTCCATCTTTTGGCTGGTTTCATCATTTTTACCATCTTTACCATCTTTACCATCTCTTTAATTACCACCTACCCACCCCTCCTATAATTACATCTATAATTACATCTGTTGGGCTTCTTCACGTACGAACTAACTGTATCCATCTGGTTAACACTACCCCTCATCGTCCCAGGGCAACCATCTTAATTACCCAGACTCTGCCTCTACTGACATTATTGACAAATCGGACTTTAACATCTTTGACGATTTCTTTTAGTCGCCTGGACTTTTGGGATCTTCCCAACTACATAAGAAGGGAAGAAAGGCTACTTCCCCTTCTAGATATACTCTTTTACAAGATCTACGCACACTGCGCAAACTTTTAAATGGTATGGTGAGTGCATGTGATTGTATGTGTGAATTGGATGATCCCACTTTTATTACCCTATGATTCTTGTATTTTTATGTGTTTTAATTATTACGTGGGGACTGCTTGAGTGTATAAATGAGTGTGCTTGATTCGGAGGACCTGCCGGGAATTGCGGGGGCTATGGGGGTGGTTGAGGGGACTAAAGACACGGGAGAGGGTCGGGGTATTGCGGTCGTGACAGGGAGGGGCAGATACGGCGGGGACTCTAGGGCAGGCCATTACCGGGGAAGGAGGGTTCGCTACATCACAGAGATCCCTCCTTCCGGCCCTAGGAGCCCCACTCCAAGACCAGATGGCGCAAGTAATCAGGACCCTGGTCTCAGGCTGTTGTCGCTAAATGCCAGGTCTGTTGTACATAAAGCACCTCTCGTCCGGGACTTAATTTTAGACGAGAGGGCAGACCTGGCATGTATTACTGAGACCTGGCTGGGCCCAGAGGGAGGAGTCCCCCTTGTAGAACTGTGCCCAGAAGGATTTCAGGTGCTACATCAGCCGAGAGCCCAGGGAAGGGGTGGGGGTGTGGCCGTTGTTATCCGGGAGTCGTTAGTTCCTCGTAGGGTCCCTGCTCCGGAGATTGTCGGGTGTGAGTCTTTGCTGTTAAAGTTGGACCTCAAGGGTCAAGTGGGTTTGCTGCTAACGTACCTGCCTCCCAACAGCGTTGCAGCAGCCCTCCCCTCGCTCCTCGAGTCAGTAGCCGAGCTGGCAATTGAGTTCCCTAGGCTGATGGTCCTGGGGGACTTTAATTTGCCGTCGCTCGGTGAAAACTCTGATGGGGCGCAGGAGTTCATGGCTTCCATGACAGCCATGGGCTTGACTCAAGTAATCCGAGGCCCAACCCATTCAGCGGGACACACGCTTGACCTCGTATTTCTCTCGGAGCAGTGGATGTGTGATCTTGGTCTGAGGGGGAGTGACATCATACCCCTGTCGTGGTCAGACCATTACCTACTGAGGCTCGACTTCCGGAGGCCAAACCCCCACTGTAGGGAGGAGGAACTGACCAGGTGGTTCCGCCCCAGGCGTCTTATGGAGCCAGTAAGGTTCCAGACAGAGCTTGGGGTTATTCCTGATACTCTCGCCCACAGTCCGGCAGAAACTCTGGCTGCTGCGTGGCACTCGGCAGCGTCAGAGGCCCTCGACCGGATTGCGCCACTGCGGCCCCTCCGAGGCGGCGGATCCCGGAGACCCCCTTGGTTCACCGAGGAACTCCGGGAGATGAAGCGCCGGAGGAGATGCCTAGAGCACCGTTGGAGGTCCGACAAGTCCGCATCGAACCGAGCAATGGTAACCACCTGCACCAGGGAATATACTAGGGCACTTAGGGCAGCTAAAAGATCACACATAGCCTCCCTGGTCGCATCCGCTGAGTCCCGCCCAGCCGCCCTGTTCAGGATAACCCGCTCCCTATTGAACAAAAGGGAGGCGGGGGAACCCTTGCAGGGCAGAGCTGAAGAATATGCCCAATTCTTAGCGGACAAAATTGCTCGGTTTCGGACGGACTTGGACTCCACACCCGCAGTTCCAGCCGAGACCCAGGGGGACCAAGTTCAACAGCTCTGGGTTGAGTTTCAGGAGGTTATCCCCGGGGACGTGGACAAGGCCATGAGAGCTGTGAGTTCCTCCACCTGTGCCCTGGATCCGTGTCCCTCATGGCTGGTTTCTAACTGCAGTGAGGTGACACGAGGCTGGATCCAGGCGGTTGTAACCGCCTCTCTTCGGGAGGGGAACTTCCCCGCCGCACTGAAGGCGGCGGTGGTGAGACCCCTCCTGAAGAAGCCATCCCTAGATCCAGCTGTCCTTAACAACTACCGCCCGGTCTCCAACCTCCCCTTTCTGGGGAAGGTTGTTGAGAAGGTGGTGGCCTTCCAGCTCCAACGGTCCTTGGAGGAAGCAGACTACCTAGACCCCTTCCAGTCAGGCTTCAGACCCGGTTACAGCACTGAAACCGCCTTGGTCGCATTGATGGATGATCTTTGGAGAGCCAGAGATGAAGGGCACCCCTCCATCCTGGTCCTCCTCGACCTTTCAGCGGCTTTCGATACCATCGACCATGGTATCCTTCTGCGAAGACTGCGGGAGGTGGGAGTGGGAGGCACCGTGTTACGGTGGTTCTCCTCCTACCTCTCGGACAGGTCGCAGTCGGTGTTAGTGGGAGGGCAAAGATCGTCCCCAAGGCCCCTGAAATATGGGGTGCCGCAGGGTTCGGTCTTATCCCCCCTACTATTTAACATTTACATGAAACCGCTGGGAGAGATCATCCGTAGGCACGGGATTAGATACCATCAATACGCGGACGATACTCAATTGTATCTGTCCGCCCCGTGCCAAATCAATGAAGCGGTTGACGTAATGGACCGGGGGCTTGAAGCCGTCATGGACTGGATGAGGATTAACAAGCTTGTGCTCAACCCAGAAAAGACCGAGTGGCTGTTGTGTTTTCCTCCCAAAAATTTGGCCATTAATCCAACACTCAGGCTGGGGGGTCAAATTTTACACCCCTCAGAGAGGGTTCGCAACTTGGGAGTCCTCCTGGACTCACAGCTGTCATTCGACCATCATATAGCGGCTGTGACCAGGGGGGCATTCGCCCAGGTACGCCTGGTGCGCCAGTTGCGACCCTACCTGAACCGGGAGGCCCTCACAACAGTCACTCGGGCCCTCGTGATTTCTAGGCTGGAATACTGCAACGTGCTCTACATGGGGCTGCCCTTGAGGAGCATCCGGCGACTTCAGCTAGTGCAGAACGCAGCCGCGCGAGTGATCGCGGGTGCACCCCGTTTCACCCGCATTACACCTATCCTCCGCGAGCTGCGCTGGCTACCTGTCGATCTCCGGATGCGCTTCAAGGTGCTATTGATCACCCATAAAGCCCTACATGGCAGTGGATCTGGATACTTGAGAGACCGCCTTCTGCCAATTACCTCCCTACGACCTATAAGATCTCATAGGTTAGGCCTCCTCCGCATTCCATCGGCCAGCCAATGTCGGCTGGCAACCACAAGGAGGAGGGCCTTCTCAGCAGCGGCCCCGACCCTTTGGAACGAGCTCCCCGTAGAGATTCGTACCCTCTCCACCGTCCAGGCCTTCCGCACAGCCTTGAAGAACTGGCTCACCCGTCAGGCCTGGGGATAAGGACCATTACCCCGCCCGAATGTTGTATGCATGTTGCTTATTATTTTATTATGTGTTGTCGTCTTAGTGCTGTATTCCCCCCTCCCTGGTTTTCTGTGAGCCGCCCTGAGTCCCCTCGGGGAAAAGGGCGGCCTACAAATAAAATCAATTCAAAAAAATTCAAAAATTCAATACATTAAATGGTTTACTGAGATGCAGCTGAAGAGAAGCATCAGGACAAGAGCAATGTCTGTATGACTCACACCTAAATACAGAAGTGCCCACTAAGCTACACTGTGCAGCTGTTTACAATCAAAATGTTTGAGGTTCTGGGCAGTGAAATGTTTCAGAGGAGTGAAAGGTGAGCTATTTCACTCATATAGTATAAAATCACAGCTTGTGGACATAATGTAGACAAACTTTCAAAAATGTTCTCAAATGCAAGATTGCAACTTAAAAAAACCCTGCCCTGCCTTAGAACTCAATGCTTGATTTGTGTATCTTAAGCAGCAGAGGACAAGGAATGGGTTGTTTTGATTTTCAAAAGATTGCAGCATTGAAAAGTTTAAGAAGGGTGGGGACAAATTCCAGGGAAGACTTTGCGTACCTAAGAGCTGAAAGGCACTTTTTGAAAATGCAGGCTTGCCTTAATGATTTGATTTATAGATATATGCAAACTTTGTAATGATCTCATTTTTAATTGTGACACTCAATATGTCTTGGGCAAAGAGCACAAAATGTACAAGAACTTCCTAAAGGACAACAGAGTTAAAAAAACAAAACACACATATCAGAAGATCAAGACAAGTTCGCCATAGTCACTGACCAGAAATAGAAATCGAGACATACATCTTTTCACTGATAATCTACACATTTCTGTATCTGACAGGGAACTGGCCTGAAAGGATGAGTTCTATTCTCATGACTATTCCACTGTCATGGAGGTACAGAACTCTCATTTTGACCATATATTCAGCAGCTCTGTTCACAGAACACCCACATCTCAAATCTCATTCCTCAATCAAACAGTATTTATAGCAGTTACGAACAGCTCTTAACAATAGTCCAAACTGTAACATTTGAAAATAGCATCCACTTTTCTTCACAGACTCCTCCTGCTCTGCTTCTTCATGGGCTCATGGTTTCCATATAATCACTGGGGTGGGTTTTTTTTTTGGGGGGGGGGGTGTCATATGCTGTATCTCATAACCTTTTCCCCCATGAAAATTTGATTCAGTACCAGGATAAATTTCTAACACGAATGTGTAGTAATAATTCCTATTTGAGAAGGAATTAAGAACTACCACAAGCACTTAATCACTCACTTAAGTGATCAGATTAATTGAAAAAATATAGCTGAAGACACAAGGGAATGACTGATAGCTCTTGTCTACAAAGAATTACTCTAGGTTTATCACTTCTGCTCAGCGAATATAATTTGTCAAAATCATAAATCACTTTAAAGATGCAAAAATTATCAAAATTATAAACCAAGTACCAAGATTCTCAGATTTTGCCTTCTTGTAAGTTTCCAACAGGAGCATATTGTATATCTCTACTGTGTTACCATGGATCCAAATCAAACAGGTTTCTAATGTAGCAGAAGAGAAGTCCTAATTTCTTCATGTCTCAATTGCTAAATTCCCTCATGCATCTGAAAACTTTCCTTAACTTTCTGAAGATGTAGAAACGTTACACACAAAGTAAATTTCGGTTGCTGTTCAATTTATGTTACAGAATACGCAAACTGCTATTGGGCTTCATTTTCAAAACCATATTTGCACATTATTGTTATATGTTTTCCTTTTAAACAAATCTCTGGAATTAAAAAAAATACTGTTGCTGGATGATATTTAAAAAAAACAGTTTTACTCATGTTTTAATTACAATTTAAAAAAATACAGATTAGGTTAAAAAAATAGATTTAGACATTCAAAGGATGGAAAAATCCCATCTACAGCTGTTTAAACTCTGAACAGGTTAATGACAGCGTAATCTTTATATCAGAGATGACTGTACTGGATTTGACTAGGTCATCTATATTCATATAGTGCTAACCAACAGGAATATTCCCTCAGGATAAAGCTAACTGGGTCAGCTGTACTAAGCAAACATAACCAATGGGAAGCCTCTACTGGAATGATGAATCAAATATTCACTTCGGCAATCTCCTAATTTTGACTGATGGGCCACAGAGATTTCAAAAAGAATCTTGCTGGAACAGATCCACACTACTAAGAATATCCTCTCTGGACCGGCAGTGGTAGCCTCTGAGATATGTTGGATGTCATCCAAGTTGTCCTAATTGACTTCAGCATTCAGTCAAAGAGGTCCTCACTTTTTAAAAGCAGGATCTTATGGTCAATATGATCTCCAGAACTTCTGTATGACATGATAAAATTTGAGGACTTGATTCTGTTGATTCCGATTCTGGGTTTATCAGTTGGAAGTGTGAAAATGCAATGAAATTCTTTTAACATGAATCACCAGTGTCTAATTACAAGGACCCCAAACTCTGATCAAAGTAGAAAACTGCAGGATGTGGGTAGTTCCCAGAAGAGCGAAAGGAACATTGTATCTGGTATAATTGGTGATTATTTCTGACTTAGCTTTAGAATAGGCAAATTTATTTCTTTTTCCAAGGGACTGAATAAAATGAAATGATTTCTCCCCCCTCCTTTTACAGGGATTTAAAAGGCCAAATGAGTACTATAACCTCTTCAAGGTGGCCCAAAGGCAACAAGCTTGGTCCCTATCCCTTACACACACACACACAAAGATTTAAAAAAAATTAAAGCTCCAAACTCTTTAGACCAACCCACTGATGATGTCCCCAATTACCTCCTGCCTAGACAAAGCACAAAATCCAAATGCAGTTTCTAAATTGAAAAGGATCTCTCACCCTGACTCATTATAAGGATTAGTCCATATTCAGTGGTACACAGTACTTTGCTGTTGAAGTTCAAATAATTTGTCTTCTTTCATTCTCATTTTGAGGAAGTCTGTACCATTTTGCTTGCTTTAAAATATTTTTTCAAACCTCAAAAAAAGAAAGAAAGAAAAAGCCTTCCCAATTTTGACCTATACATTCTGGGAGCTTTCAGTGTCCCAAATTATATACGTGGGTTGCCCAGTCTTGTTTAAACTTTTGCCAGATAATTATTACTACATTATTATAGCATTTTAACATGACCGCACATGCCAAGAACCCATCATAATAAAATTGTGAAGGGATTTTCACCTTTATAAAAAAAGTGCAAGTCAGATTTCACACTACTACAACATTTGAATATTTTTATATAGTAGTTAACTTTATATTTCCGGAACTCGAGGCACTGTTTATAGTATTTACTCCTCTAAATTTATTCTCACAATAATGGGAGGTGGGTTGCGTAGAGTTGTGGCTGTATTCATTCAGACAGTTCATTTCAAGGTTAACTCAGTCTAATGAGATGCTAGTATCAAGGTCACCTGAGCAGTTTTCAAAAGGATTAGCAGAGATGGTCTTGGCTGGGTGAGTTTGAGCCTCCCCCCAAATACTAGCCCTATAAATTGAACTGGAAAGTAAAAAAAAAATCTCAGAAGATGCACATCAATATTGTTGCCAAGAAAAATATATGGACCTGACCATGAAATTATTAGGAATCAAGATAGAGTTGACCTTATTAGATGACAGTTTGAAATGTTGTGTGAATTTTACTGGATGATGGTTCAGCATGTAGTGTGAATAATGTAAATGACCCCACAGACGTTGGTGGCTTAGGTGGATGTGAATTTGACTCTTCCTGAAGTATCAAGCGCTTGAACTACATATAAATTGTATTAGCTGAAAGTAACCTTCTGAAATTGTCTAGGAGTTTGAATTTTGGCATATGTAAAGTAAGTGTCACGTTCCGGCGTTCATGTTGCATACAAACAGAGATTCAGTTTGTTTGGTGAAAAACTTCTATCTCTATCTAAGAAACTACGTGATAACCAGCACTAAATGACAATGATACAAAGGTAATCAAATCCAAGTCAGTTCTAACCAACTTAACACCATCACCCATATATCTATACCATTACCCCACCCAGCTCCACTCCCAACTCCACCCAGATGACGCCCATCCACCATCACCAATCACCATGACCCACACCCTCAGCCACACCCCCACTCAGTGTAATCATAGCCTCTTTCCTGGTTAGCCGCACCGAGCAAAAGAGTTACATCAGAGTAGGCAGTTGCACCCAAGTAGAAGAGTTACATCAGAGTAGGCAGTTGCACCTGAGTAGACGAGCCGCATGCAGCTACAGGCTCAATTGACATCAGAGAGGGAACATCAACGTGGCAGTGTTAGTGGTGTGTAAGCATGGCCGAATGGGCATGGTGATGGACAGGTTTCCTCTGGATGGCAGCCTGAGGGCTGACAGTAAGAATATAGGCAAGAAATTTGGAATTATAATCATCATTCTACCTTTAATTCCTAACTGTCCTTACAGATTCATTGTATGTTAATAAAACTAGTGAATGACTCACTGAGAAAGTTAGCACCATAGCTTTATAATAAGCATGATAAGACCCATGTCTCAAGAAACCATGACTCATTCAACAAATGTTAAGATCAGGCTAGTTGCTATGTTGATCTATCTCAGCAAGGCAATAAAAGGGATAGTGAAAACTCAATTCTGGAATTTCATAAACAGCTAGGATTACTTGGATTTTTTTAGTTGCAGTTTCTAATTACAATTAAGAAGCAGAGATGCTGAGGTAAATCTGGTAGGCAAAAGATAAAAGGGCGGCTAAGTGAATCTTGGCGTGACCCGTCAAAACCGCGGACGACAAAAGCGCGATCGACAAAATCGCGCATTTGACGTCATCACAGCGCGACGAAAAAGATCGAAAAATTGAAATAAAAATTAATAAAAATTAAATTACAACAAGCCGATTCACACAAAGGTAAGGGTTAGGGTTAGGGTTAGGGTAAGGTTAAGGGTTAGGGTTAGCTTTAGAGCGTTAGCGTTACGTTTAGCGTTAGGTTAAGGGTTAGCGTTAGGTTTTTCGTTACATTAACGGTTAGGTTTAGGGTTAGGTTTAGGGTTAGGTTAAGGGTTAGGTTTAGGGTTAGGTTTAGGGTTAGGTTTGGGGGGGTTAGGGGAAGGTTTTAGCTTTATTTTTACATTTTTCGATCTTTTTCGTCGCGCTGTGATGACGTCACATACGCGCTTTTGTCGACCGCGATTTTGTTGTCCGCGGTTTTGTGGTGGAACCAATCTTGGATATTCTTTTGATTGATCAGCCATCCAGATATACTGGACTAGGTCTTCTGTCATCCTTAGCTAGCATAATTCTGCTTTTCTTAAAGATTATAGCAGAATCAGCTGATTAAAGAAGCGTGACCCGTCAAAACGGCGCTTGACTAAGCCGCACCCGATTAAACCACGTCGCTGACGTCATTAACAGGGCGACAACAGCAGGGCGTGGAGAAAGAAGGGCGCTTTAAATAGCGCTTTGAAAGCAAGCCGATTCAATTTAAGGTAAGGGTTAGGTTTAGGGTTAGGTTTAGGTTTAGGGTTAGGGTTAGGGTTAGGTTAAGGGTTAGGATTAGGTTTAGGGTTAGGTTAAGGGTTAGGTTTAGGGTTATGTTTAGGGGGGTTAGGTTTAGGGGTTAATTTTAGGTTTAGAGTTTACAGCGTGCTTCTGTCTCCACGCTGTTGTCTGAGGAAGGGATAGAGATTTGGTATGTGATTTTACTATGCTTCTAAAGCTAATCAACTCTCATAAACATAGAGGCAATATGCATGTAAACCAGAGATGGTATTCAGTTAGATTATGGAGAACTGGTAGCAGAAATTTTGAGTAGTTCATAGAACCAGCAAATAGGCTGGCCCTGTCACTGCTGCCTTCCAGCCGATCTTCTTTTGTTTCCCTGAACAGGAGAACAGAGCTGGAAAGCAGGTTACTGGGGTGGGGAGGGAATGGGGATTTTGCAGTAACCTTCCCCCAAGAGTGGGGAGGGAATGGGGATTTTGCACTATCCTTTCCCTGCCACACCCACAAAGCCATGACCACACCCACAGAACTGGTAGTAATTTTTTTTTAATCCACCCTGATGTAAACTTGCAGACTTCTTGGCACCAGAACTCAAAATGGTTCAATTTCCCAGTTTTAGCAAACAACCATGTTACTGAAGGTCTTCTGTCCAAGTACCAAGTTAAATGCTGAGAGGCAGTGGTTCTACTTTTAAAGGGCATCCTCCATATGATGACCCAGTGATGATTTGTTCCACATTTGGGATCAGATACTACTGATGAAAGGCAGTTTTATGTAAGGTTGCTACCATGATTTGCTCAGAGACCCTTAGCTGCTGCCTCCAGATGCAAGGAAATCTTTGAAAGAAATGAAGAGAAGATTGAAATAAATCTCAGCCGGGAGTCTCTTTCGATTCTATAAGCTAAGAGAAGTACGGCTGTCTTATTTTTTTTGCCTCAGGCCACAAAATGGATTAAACCATTCCTGATAGGTAGATTTTACACATACACAGTTTAAAATAATATGCTCAATTAAAAAATATGAGTGAAAATATTGTTAGCAGTAGAAATGAGTTGGAGCAACCCAAACATTTTCTGGAAGAAGGTTCCTTTGATTTGTTTTTCTTAAAGCAACAATATATTTGATTAGGAATTTTCATAGCTTTGGTGTAATCTCAAAGAAGTCTCTGTCCAATTTTGCATATCTTAATTAGTGGGGGTCATGTTAAAGACAATATGTGACAAAACTCTTGCCTTATATTAGTAGTCAGTCTTTAGGCTATTGTGACCTAGACTGCTGAGAGTTTCAAATTAACCACAGAAACCAGTTAAAAGACAATTAATTTGGTGCAGAATTGGAATTGTAGACTTCTTTTTCAACTAGTATCAATATATAATCTGTTCATTTAGTTTCAATTAGATATGGATTTGTCCTCAAATGAAACATAGCCAGGTCCAAAACAAAATGAATGCACCATCTCTTCCCAAATCAGAAATATTCCACTGAGCCACTTACTTGCCATTCTCAGCATGTTATTAAATACGCACTGCCTTATTGGTGTTTCATGGCATGATAAGAGTTTATTATTTGAGCAGGTTGGCTGTCTCTCAGTCCTAGCTGAATTTTGTCTGGGTTTCAAAGATGTTTAACCTGGTTAGCTCTTGGATAGGAGACATCCATGAAATACCATGATTATATGCTAAAGTCAGCAGTTCGAGAATGACGGGATAGAGATTAACTCAGCCTTCTCTAATCAAGTAACCTCCAAGTGCAAACTGACATTTGCAATATCTGGATAGTATCAGATTGGGGAAAAAAATTAAGCGAATAGATTTCTTTGAAGCAACTGGGAAAACTTAAGCAACTAAATCAATTCTTCCAACAGGTATGCAATTGAGTAAGGTAGTTTTGGTATGTCCCAGAAGTTTACAACACATATAATCCTCAATTTATTACACTTGAGATCAGAATTCCCATTGTACCCAATTTTATGACTTTTTACCAAAGCAAAAAACTATAGATATTAAGCAAATCACTGCAGATAATAAGGGAATCAGTTGTTAAGCAAATCTGGTTCCCCCCACCCCTGACTTTACTTGTCAGAAGTCAGCTGGGAAGGTTACAAATGGCTATCAAATGACTGGTATGTTCCTATTGTCACAAATAAATGCCAGTTGCCCAGAACCTGAATTTTGATTACATGATTGTGGGGATGCTATGACAGTTCTAAGTGTGAGGAGTGGTCTTAAATCTCTTTTTTAGCACTGTTGTGACTTTGACCAGTCACTAATTGAAGTTGAGAATTACCTAGTTTGTGTTAGCTGATGTGATTTATTTGCACAGCAAAGAACTAATGATTATTGAGGGCTCTCAAAGCATGTGTGGGTACATTTTATTCCCAGCCAAAGACAAACAAACTTTGGCTTAACTTAATTTAACTTAAGCAAACTTAACTTTTTGGAAAGTTAAGAAATATCCCAAATTTACTGGGCAATAACATCCAGCTAACTGCTACAACTAATTTGTTCTATTATGTCCTTGAAGGAGAACGTATTTTGCAACTTCTTCCAAAAAAACCAGTTAATGTAGGAATACTGGAAATTCCCTCAAGACCTTGCTAACTAAACAGAACAGGAAAACAGAAGGCATTGTTTTCATTAGCCCAATGAT
This sequence comes from Thamnophis elegans, assembly GCF_009769535.1. NCBI lineage: Eukaryota > Metazoa > Chordata > Lepidosauria > Squamata > Natricidae > Thamnophis > Thamnophis elegans. The sequence goes on along the minus strand of NC_045558.1, from coordinate 93,566,059 downwards.
TTTTAGTACAATGAATCTGATAGTCTAAAACTCAGTATTATTTACAAATGAATGCTAATATAAAATGTCTACTGTAATGATTAGGTAAGTCAGCTAACCAAACTCCTGCCCACAAAAACTTGTATTATGTACATCAATTGCAAAAAGAGGAGAAAATATTATCTACACTAGTCCATAGACATTTCCCAGTAGAATCATTCTCTGCAAAGATTTTCAACAATCTGAGGATCCTTTCTAATCAAAAAGCTTATATGTTCTTACACTAAACATGATTAGACACAGATGAATTTATGAAATATTGGGAGTCCATATGATAATTGTAGCAAGCCTTGGGGGTAGGTGAGCCTTAATTCATTTATATGGCTTTATTTTCAAAGTGGCATTGCAATTATGTTTCCACCATGTAGGATTATTCCATCACTTGGCTCTCTCTACATAGTTTAGGATTAAAATTTTCAGCTAACATCTGGAAATTGCCAGGATGAGAAAGGTTAGTTGGAAAACCAACATCTGATAATAAAGTTTTGGACTACCTAATTAAAATATCCTAAATTATATGGAAAGATCATTTTCATGTCAAAATACTCCAACATATAAAGTAAACAATGCCCATCCCGTTGAACTCATTGAACATTGGTCTCAGTTCAATTCAATGCTTTCCCCAGGCCTCACAGTTCAAATCCAAAAATTTCTCACAATACTATACAAAAATGTCCCAATGCAGAGAGCTTTTACAAAATGGTTTGTATAGGGTCAAAAATGCTAAAGCAAAAGTTCCAAATGGACTATTAAATTATAGAGCTCTTGGGCTCTTTGAGTATTTTGCACCCAGGAAAAATGATTGGTAGTCCGTACAGAATTAAAATCTTTAACTGAATCTTGATCAAAACCACATTACTTTGACAGGAAAATCAAAAGTAAAGACAGTAACAAAACCCCCACATTCAAATTGAAAACGGGTTACATGAACCTTTTTACATTTTTTTCCCTGTCCTTTTAACTAAGAGAATCCAAAGGGGGAGGGTTATTGGGAATATTGAGAGGGAGGTGAAGGACTGTAAAGATAAAAGAGAAATGGTCAAAAGAACGAAGGGGGGGGGGCAGAAAACCTAAGAACTGTGCGGAGGAGACCAAATGGGAAGGTAAGCGGCTTCAGAAAAGAGAGACCGGGAACAAATGTAATAAAAAGAAAGCAGAAAATGAATGGAGTATCTACTGGCATGGTTTTAACGGAAAACAGGAACTACAGACATTCCCTTTTCGCCTATGCAAAAGTGTTGCTCGGGCACATTGCAAAAGCACACTTCTCTCATACCTGCTCACGAGTTCATGGAGAAGCAAAGAGGGGCTTCGCCTCTCTCGCTTTGCAAAGTAAAACAGGTTTCCTCAAAAAGAAGGAGGCGGAGGTGGCATGCAGGAAGCACCCGGAGCCAGAGAAGTCTCCCCTTGCGATCAACAGCGCCTTCTCGCTGTGCCGCGCTCCCCTTGACCCATTACCTGGCCCGCTGCCGCTCAGCTCGGCATCGCTTGCAACATCTTCTCTTGTCCAGGCGAACAGGTAGAAACCTCCCAACTCGCGCCGGGGCAAAGAGCTGATGAAAACGCCGCGAGCTCGCCCCCTCGGACTCTAGGGGACGCGCACGCGCGCTATCCCGCCTCTCGAGGGTTTGTAGCTAGCTGATCCCTCGCCTCTCGCTGCCTTTGGAACGCCGGCCCGGGCAACGTGCGGACCGCGACAGCTGCATCAATTAGTCCTAAAGGGGGAATATGTTTGCATGCATGCTGCATATATAAAGGTTGCTTTCATTCATCCGGGCAAGGTATGAGAACGTCTGTTAGAATAACCCGACCAGGCGCAGAAAAGATATCCAAAATGATTGACAACTTGCCGCATATTCTGCAAAGTTTGGGCGCTAATCTGAAGGGGACTAAGGACGGAGGGCGTAAAGTTAATAAATATATGAATGGGATGGATAAACACAACGTACACACCGTCTGTAAATTAAGTTGAGAGGTAGTTGATTCAGGAAGGTTCAAAGAATGCATGTTTTTGTGCATGTAGTGCTCATAATCACTCCACATCCAAAGCCTGACCAGCCATTGAACTGAATGAGATGATTACCTGGACCAATAGATCCTGGGCAATAACTTGTTCTCCAGTTGTTTTGGTTGAAATTTTCCCTACCTCCCCAGCTAGCCGCCTCCTTCAGTGACATTCAGTGACTTTGGAAAATTACTCCACGCTGTCCTTGTGAAAGCTATATAGGAAAAGAACTGGTTGGGTTTGATAGGTTCAGTTGTTAATATTAAAACAAGATGCAATTTTGTTTTAATAGGCTTGCTAAGGAGCTTTGGGCAAATCATGGCTAGATCTATTTTCAGGAAGATCTTCAGGAAGATCTATTTAATGCATTCTTAAAAAGTTAGGGAAGTGCTTACCCTGTTTTGTGGTTTTGAGGTTTCTTTGAATCAATCTTGACTCCTAGTAGCCATCCAGACAAGTCAGGTTTTTGTTTTTGGGTTGTTGTTGGTTTTTTTTTTTTTTTTTTTTTTTTCCATTTTCAGAAGGGGCTTGCCATTGCCTTATTCCTAGGGCTACTAAAAAGTGACCAATCACTCAGCTGACTTCTGTGCCTATGGTAGGTTTTCCTGCTCTAATCTATGCCTAAACTGCTACACCCAAGTCCTTCTCACCCCTGGCACAGGTAAAACAATAAAGATAAATTCCTGGTGGTTTTATTGCCTTCTGGGATGTTCTCTCAAAATCCCAATCTACTTTATTCTCCAGTTTAAAGTCCTAGTATTTCTTAGTGGTCTTCTCTCCAAACAGTAGCTAACCCTGATCCTGCTTGGCTTTTTTAAATGAGTCAAGTTTGTTTAGGTGCTGCTATTTGCTTTCTTTTAAATGGAAGTGCTTTCCATTTCACCATCAGATGGAGTACAGCTAGTCCTTATTTAGCAACTGCTTTGTTTAGCTACAGTTTTATGATGATGATGATGAAAAAATAACTTTGCAACCAGTGTTCCCAGCATGCTCCCACATTTATGACCTCCTTCTTCTTCTTGTTGGCCCATATCCATCATCAGACATTGGAGATCATGTTGGTGATCCTATTTTTATCAACAGAAGCACGAAAAAGTGCTGCTGATTTTTGTTGAAACCTGTCTCTTAGATTTTGCAGCAATGATGTTCTTCTGCCTGGACCACATTTGCCTTCAATCTTTCCCTGGAAATTTACAACCTTGCAGGCCCGTAAAACAAAGGAAAGCTAAAGTGAGATAATAAACACAATCATTGTTTCATTTACTGAGCCGAGGTGGCGCAGTAGTTAGGGTGCAGTACTGCAGGCCACTTTAGCTGACTGTGATCTGCAGTTCAGCGGTTCAAATCTCACCGGCTCAAGGTCAACTCAGCCTTCCATCCTTCCGAGGTGGGTGAAATGAGGACCTGGACTGTGGGGGCAAGTTGCTGACTCAATTTGCTAAAAAATTTGTAAACTGCTTAGAGAGGGCTGAAAGCCCTATGAAGCGGTATATAAGTCTAATAAATAAATAAATAAATAAATAAATAAATACTGACCACTTCACCAAATGATCAGGTGGCCAGTTCCAATTGCGATCACCAAACAAGCACTACCTGTAGAGGCATGAGATAGTTCATGAGATAGTTCTCCTTCAGAACTTTATCCTGTTCTATCACCATTCTAGTCATTATAAGGACAAATAATTTGCCATTCCTTTTTTATAGTTGGATGAGTGAAGGACTCACTGGCATAAATAAGGCTATTTGATATGGCTATGCCAGAGATAGACTATGAATTTTATATCCATATTTTTTTTCTTTCTTTGTTGCTCTTGAAAGAGAACCTGTGGCCCTCCTGATATGAGAGAAGTACAGTTCATAGCAATCACCGCTCTCATGCTATTCACACTGACCTGATTAGAGTCAGAATCATTGCTGACTATGTAATATCTTAGTGGCCACCACTCATTATGAAAGCTGGTAGCATATGTAATGTAAAAAACTCATGGGAATAAAAAATGTCTTTAAGGCAGCTTTATGTCTTTTTGAGACCACTATGTGTCTTATCTCTTTGGGCAGAAGCTGAAAGATCTCTTCCAGAACTTGACATCAAAGGGAATTGGAGTTAAGATAAGCCTTCTACAAGTTTTAGATAAAATCTGAAGTTAATGGGCAACAATTTGATCAAAGGTTCAGATTTGTACAAATCAGTATGTGTGGTGTGTGAAAATAGTCTAAAATTGAAACAAGATTCGAAATAAAAAAACCATTTACTGTGTTTTTCCATGCAGAAAACATGGAAGATACATATCCTACTCTTTAGAGAAACAGGAAGACCTCTCTCCCGTTCATAGCAGGCTTGCCAAAAGACCAGCAGTTCAGCAGCTGGTGTAACTTTTCATAGCAAAATGCAGATTGAACATTATTAGCTGACATCTGTTGACAATAGTGCCCTTATAGGCGAGGAGACTAACAGTGCAGATGTCTTTGGCTGCAGATTATAGAAAAAACACACGCTCAATGATGGAGAAAATGGGTGGTAAAATCATTTTTTGGAAAGGGGAAAACCCAACCCTTTCATGGCTGGCTTTTGGGAAACTGTTCCAGAGTAAAAATGCAACTGGTGATCTCTAAAAAGGCCTTCTATGCAGCAGACAGAGACTCTCATTGAGAGCCTGGATGACTTGGCTGGGTTTACTGAAATGTTCAGATGAAGGTGATGAAAGGTTGAACTGTCTTGAACTGAGACTGTTTGAAAGTGTTGTACTAGCACAGTGTTTCTCAACCTTGGCAACTGTAAGTCTTGTGGACTTCAACTCCCAGAATTCCCCAGCCAGGACTTTAAGTCGCCAAGGTTGAGAAACATTGTTACTAGCAGAAAAATATTTTATGAAGTCCTAACAGAACCTGTTATCCCGCATCCCTCATAACCCATCTGAAGCCAAGATGTATAGCAAGCTGTGCTTAGCTTTCCAAAATCTTGATCCCCAACATATAACTCAATTGGATTTAACTTAACAATTCTTCATCTATATTATAGAAAAGTATATCAGATTCTGCAAAAAAAAAAACATATCACAAGCTATGCTACCTGTCACCCAGTTTAGAAAAGAAAAACTAGCTATATTTAATAACCTCCTTGCATGTTATCAGAAAGAATATTTCTTTTTAAGTAATAATTGGCTGCAAAGTTTTATTTAAACTTGTTTTGTTAAGCTGCTTTTTTATTAATTGTTCTATATCAGAAATATTGAAGGATCCATTTTCAGTCCAATCTGCTTGATAGTTCTATTTATCACTAGAAGATAGATACATGCCCTGTAAGAACTGAGTGTAGCTTCTCTGCACTCTTTCTAGAGTCGCCACATCTATTTTATAGTGTGGATGCAGTATTCTAGGCGTGATCTTACTAAGGCTTTATAGAATGATATTAGTATCTCGCTTGATCACTTATATCCTTCTGTTAATGCAATTTAGGATTGCATTGGCTTTTTTGACTGCTGCTGCAGTGTTAGCTTATATTTAATTAGTTGTCTACTAATATTCCAAGATCCCTCTCACAATTACTGCTATTAAGCCTGGTTTTACCTAGTCTATACCTGTACTTTTGGGTTTTTTTGCCTAAGTCTGAGCCCTTACTTTTTTCTACATTGAATTTCATTTTGTTAGATAGGTCCCGGTGTTCAAGTCTGTCAAGATCCATCTGGATCTTGAGACTATCATCTAGGATATTGGGTATTCCTGCTAGCTTAGTATAATCCACAAAATTGGTAAATTCTCCTTCTATTCCTTCATCTAAGTCGTTTATGAAGATATTGAAGAGTACAGTCCTAAGACAGAATCTTGTGGTACCCCATTGCTTACCTCCCTCTATGTAGATGTAGTACCATTAAGGATTAGTCATTGAGTACGGTTTGTCAGCCAGTTGCAAATCCATCTGGTGGTGAAGCTATCTAGCCCACTTTTTTCTAGCTTACCAAGAAGTAGGTTGTAGTCTACTTTGATGAATGCCTTGTTGAAGTCTAAATATATTATGTCCACAGTATTTCTCTGGTTTACTAATTTAGTCACTATGTTGAAGAATAAAAAAAGATTGGCTTGGCATGATCTGTTTTTAACAAACCCATGCTGACTTTTACTCCTTTCTAGATGTTGGCAGATCTGGTTTTTTATGATCTTTTCCAGTATCTTCCCAGGTATTGATGTTAGGCTGATTGGTCTGTAGTTTCCTGGGTCTGTTTTTTCCCCTTACTTATTTGAACAGCAACTACAGAAGAAAGGAGAAAAACTATGATTCTATTGGGCAGCTAAAAATACATTATTTCTCTTTAAAAAAAATTTATTAGAAGCAGGAAGATTTCTCTTGAAATGCAATGTGTCATTTTCCTCTATGAATAATTATAGATGCTCCAAAGAGTGCTAAGTATGTTATTGCCTGCTTACTTAGCCAAACAGGGAGAAGTCATAAAACTAATGTAGTAACTATATGAAGCTTTGTAGGGTCATAGTGCTCCACTAACATCTAAATGTGGGTTGACTCCTGTTTCATATTTAATAAATCTTCCAAAAATTAACAATATTTGTAAGAAGTTAAGATGTAGGCATATATGCCATTCATATATCATTCTAAATCTAATTTTGGGGAGCTTTCACAGTAGGACTGATAAAGTTCAGATTAGCTGATACTTTTTTTAAAAAAAGTCTTGACATTCAGGTCAAACTACTAATAGGGTTGTCATTTGCCAAAATTAATTTAGAGAAAGATCGGTCAAGAAATTAGTAAGCTTGAGTTTTTCAGCATTAAGGCCACATAAAGGAAAACAGTAAGGGGCATAATGGGAGCTATTTTGATTCTCTCCCACATATTGTTTTTAAATACATTTTTCTTTCAGAAAAGGGAAAAGGTTGCTGAAATTACCATTTGTTCCCTGAATGTACTATTTTTTCTCTCTGGTCCCTGTTTTTTTTTTTAAAAATAGCTCTATATTTTTAGGAGTGGCTCTTTTTGTAGTATGTTGTACACCAAATAGATTTATTTTGTTAAAATGAAAACAGAAGGTGGAGGAGGAGCTAACGTCGTGACTATATTGAAGTGCAGTCTCGATGCTCTGAGACCGCAGCCAATACTTTTGCTGCTGGGTGGTCCAATCGGACCTAAACTGTCCCACAGAGACGGTGTATAGGAAGAATACCTCTTGCTGATCTCAGGGACATCACAAAGTCCCTGATCGATGCAAAAAATGTTCTTCAAGCTGGCGACAAAAAATCCAGCCAAGGCTGACGAAGTCGGGGCAGCTCCAAAACGGAAGAATATGGAAAGAGAAAGTGTTTGCAGCTGGTGAGGAACTTTTACCGTTTTAAAAAGAGACTGCCTATAAAAAACTTAAAATTAATTAGAAATAAGCGGCAGAATTAAATTTGGAATGGTTTTGGATAGTGGGTTATCTTACTTTTTAAATGCTATCTTCATGGATGGGATTTATGCAAGCCTTTTAAAATGAATGGATTAAGTTTTCTTCTTCTATTTTTTTTCTTTTATTATTCTCTATAACCTATGGACTAAAATTCTTCTCTTTCATTACTGTGAGTGTTCTCCTAACTCATTTAAGAATCGGACTTTTTAAAAACTTGAAATACAAAAAAGATACAAAAAGAAACAAGGGAATTGCAACATAACACTGCTGCTCGGAGGCTGGAAGGTTTGTGTATTAGAAACAAAACATTTTTATTGTTCTCACTGATTATTTTGGCTTGGCAATACAAGGTCTCACTGTTTGATTATAGAGAGTGATAAGAAGGAAAGCATACAGAGGTCCCTTTGAAGTATATCTTTAACCAGACAAAAGTGAAAACAAAATGTTATTGTGAATTTATGCCTAATATTATTAACCTTCCAAGCTAGAGCAGCTGTATTTGTTAGCTGGAGATAATGGCACAATTTCAACAGCAGAAAGAAACCTTAAGTCTGCAAAATGTATTTTCAGAAATACAGAAATTATTAAATACATATGAGAGGATAGAAAAGAAGCTGGAAGACTTAGAGCATCTAACAGCAAAATATGAAGAAGAAGTTGAGGATGTTTATCAAGTGGAAAATGTGATGGTTAAAACCCCAAAAATCGAAGTGGAAAATGAATATAAAGAAATTTGCTGATATTTATGGTGGTTGGTTTGTCTCCGAAAATGGAAAGAATGCAATATTGAAAGAGGAATTAAATGGAGGAGAACCTTACCCCAGATGGTAAGATACAGAAGAAGAAAAAATAAAAGAATCTATGGATTTAAAGAGAGACATTTTATTAGCAATATCATTGATAACACTTCTGACAATCAAAGATAAGCTGATTAAGGAAACAGAAGAAGGGCACCGAGATTATATGAGAGATTTTATAAACAAGGAGTTGTTAAGAAGAGTCCATACAAAGTTGATTAAGGAGATGATTAGAGGATTGACTCCACAAATGGCAGAAGATATGAGACTGTTTTGCTACTGGAAAGATACAGGTTGATAGATGGAAGAGTATAATTTAAAACTAGTTAAACTTAATGAAACTTAGTGACAATAGATATAGTCAAATAAATAATTGATAATGTTACTATTGTATACAATGTGTAGTGTCGTGATGAGCAATAATTGGATATGAATATTGAATGAAAGGAAGATTAGAAATCCCTTGGGATTATATATAAAGGTGAATAAAAAAAAAGAACTAAGATACAGTTAAAGCTTTGATTATTAAGGGGGGAAATGTTATGATATATAGTTAAATAAAGGAGGGATAAGGATAACAACATATATATAGATATGGGTGTAACATAAGGAAACTGGATGTAAATTGTAAACAGTGATTTGGAAAGGAGGATTAGAAAATTTTGCTATTAAATATTATGGATGTTTAGCTAGAATAGTATATAAGAATTCAGTGTTAATGGAGGATTTTAGAGATAGTAAATGAAAGGCCAGTATGTGATTATGTATTAAATCTTGGTATATTTTATGATGAAGGACGTTTGAATAATTATAGTCAAATGAAAATGGAGATATGATGATGGTAACATGTATAAATATCTGAGTTAAAATACTTGAGTTAATACGAAACGAATTATGTTTGTTGACTGTGGAAGAGATGCACTTTCTACAACATGTAAAGAAGGATGTTTTTATGTGATATGTCTTGTTTGTTTATGCTCATTTAAAAATAAAAAATATTTACAAAAAGAAAAGAAAACAGAAGGTGTAGTGATCATTATCTACAAAAATAAGATGTTTTTCCATTGCTTCTAGAGTATGCCACCTTTCTATCCCCCTCTCCTGTAATAATGATAAGAAATAATTCTTTGATACACCCTAAAAATAAATTATACACTAAGGCCACTGATGGAAATATCCAGGCTTCAGCAGGAGGATACAGCCACCAATCAGACATGAGACATCAGACAGTCTCAACAAACAAAGATAGCAAAAAGGAAATGATGTAATAATAAAGGGAGACAATTCCAGAAACATTGCCAAAGGATGAGTAACACTTTTTTCATGGTGCAAAGTACAGCCTCGGGGTTTGCTGATGGGTCACACACTTTCTTGTGCTCTTCTGTTTGATTTTTTTTATTAAAAGTTTTTTTTAATTTAAAATTTTCAAAACAAACACATCACAAAGAATCCTCCTTCTTTACATACTGTAGAAAGTGTATCAGTTGGTTACAAAAAGCTTTCGTGTATTTCTTCCACTGTCGTCACAAAATTCGTATTAACTCAAGTATTTTAAATCAGATATTTTTATACATATTACCATCATCATACCTCCATTTTCATTTGACTATAATTGTTTAAACGTCCTTCATCATAAAATGTACCAAGATTTAAAACCTGACCACATACTGGCATTTCATTTGTTATTTCTAATATCCTCCAATAACACTATATCCTTATGGCCTATTCTGACTAAACATCAATAATATTTAGTAACAAAAATGTCTAATCCTCCTTTCCAAATCACTGTTTACAATTTACATCCAATTTCCTTATGTTGTACCCATACATATATATATATATATATACACATTGTTATCATTATCCCTCCTTCATTTAACTCTATTCATTATCATAGCATATCCCCCACTAATAATCAAAACTTAGCTAAATTCAACTTAGTTCTTTTTTATTAACCTTTCTATATAACCAAATAATTTCTAATCTTCCTTTCATAGGTACCATTCAATATTCATATCCAATTACTACTTGTCATACCAATATATATGTATACATTATTATCATTATCGGTTGATTATGCAATGGGGAGAGGAGGAGCCAATGTTGCTACGAGATGGTCATGCAATCTCAATGCTCTGAGATCGCTGCTGAAACTTTTATCGCTGGGTGGTCCAATCGGATCTAAACTGTCCCGGAGAGATGGCAAATGGGAAGAATACATCCTGCTGGTCTCAGGGACACCAAAAAGTCCCTGATTGATCCAGGGGAAGTTCTTGTAGCTGGCGATAAAAGCACAGCCCCTAGGCTGATGAAGTTGGGATGGCTCCGAACGGAAGGAAATGGAAAGAGAAAGTGTTTACAGCTGGTGAGGAATTTTTACCATTTTAAAAGAGACTGCCTATAAAAAACTTAAAATTAATTTAAATCTGAGAACAGAAAAAATAAGCAGCGGAATTAAGCTTTAAATGATTTTGGTCAGTGTGTTATCTTGCTCTTAAATGCTATTTTTATGGATGAAATTTATGCAACCTTTTAAAATGAATGGATTAAGTTTTCTTCTTCTATCTTTTTATTATTATTTTTGCAACCTATGGACTAAAATTCTCCTTCCTCATTACTACGTGTGTTTTCCTCTTTTTCTCCTCTATTTTACTCAAGAATTTGATTTTTATTTTTTTAACTTGGAATATAAAAAGAAAAGAAAAGAAGGAAACAAAGAGAATTCTAACAACAGAGAGAAAGTTAGTGCTGCTGCTCGGAGGCTGGAGGCTTGTGTATTGGGAACAAAGAACTTTCACTTTCCTCACTGAACAGTCTGGCTTGGCAATTCAAAGTCTCACAGTTTTTTATAGAGAGTGATAAGAACCGAAGGACAAATTCTTTACACAGGTATCCTTTTGAACTATATCTCTAACCAGAGAAAGTGAAAATAAGATTTTACTGTGAATTTATGTTTAACCTTGTAAAATCCTTCAAGCCAGAACAGCAGTATTTGTCAGCTGGAAATTATGGCACAACTTCAACAGCAGAAAGAAGCCTTAAGTTTGCAAAAGTTAATGTTTGAAATTCAGAAATTATCAAACACATTTGAGAGGATGGAGAAGAAGTTGGAAAATCTAGAGCATCTAACAGTAAAATATGATGAAGAAAGAGATATTTATCAAGTGGAAAAAGTGGAAGTTAGAGTCCTAAAATGACCTCAAAGAAATCAAATCTGCTGATATCTATGGTGATTGGTTTGTGTCTGGAAATGGAAAGAGTGGAATACGGAAAGAGGAATTAAATGGAGGGGAACTCTACCCCAGATGACAAGATACAGAAGAGGAAAAAACAAAATAATTTATGGATTTAAAGAGATAAATTTTATTAGCAACATCATTGATAACACCACTGACAATTAAAGATAAGCTGATCAAGGAAACAGAAGAAGAGCATCGAAATTACAGGAGGAACTCAATAAGCAATGAGTTGCAAAGAGGAGTCCATACAAATTTGATTAAGGAGATGATTAGAGGACTGATACCACAAATGGCAGAAGACATGAGATTGTATTGCTACTGGAAAGATACAGGTTGATAGATGAAAGTGTATAATCTAAAACTAGTTAAATTTAGTGAAATTTAGTGACAATAGATATGGTTAAATCTGTTTGATTTTTGATCTTGCCATGTTCTTTCCTCATTCTTCTTTTTCTGGCATTGTTATTTGTAACATTTCCATTTCATTTCTGCTTTGCAGGCTTTTCTTTTGATCAAAAAACATATTTCAGCATGCCCCATGGGAAGATAGAAGGGTCTCACCTGTGACCCAGGTTTAAGGGATTGCTACACCCACCCAGGCAGATCCTTTTTTTCTATCTTCTCCAGTAACAGGGGAAGCCTGTGGCAGATGCTTTAGAAACAGCTTATCTAATATAGTTGAACTTCCATTGGCTTCATCCTTATTCCCAGGAGGATAAATTTTCTGTCTTTTTAAAAAGAAACTTTCGCTTATACTTGAAAATGCCATTCTTTTGACTTTTTGCATCAGTCTTTCTAAAAAGGATTGCCATTGCCAGTTTAGACCATTTTCCTCATTAGTGATTTATAACATCTTCTAGCATCACCCATTGTTCTGGCACTATGAAGCCACCCTTCATTACAGTTATATCAGCACCCTGATGGTTAAATGATGCTATAAAACAGAATTCATTGCTACAAAAAATGGCCTAAAAGCATAGCCCTCAATGGGGTGGGAGGGAAGGGATATTATTTGTCCTTCACTGCAGCTTTTCTGTTTCTTTTTTGGGCAGTTCACAACAATCTAACATATAAAATAATAAAAGTTAAAAAATGGCAAAGATGACAGACTGGATGGGGGAAAGTGAGGGGTTTCACTTTCCCTCACAAAAGGCCTGGATAAAGAACCAGGTTTTTATGACACCTTCTAAACAACAGATGAATGAGGGCCATCCAATTCTCAGGGGGAACCTTGAGGGCAGTTGTTGCTACATTTGGGATCCTGACTTTGTTGAATTGAAAGAAATCAGAGTATGCCAAGTCTGCAAAATCAGAATGACTGGGCAGATATTATAGGAAATAGGCAGTTCCTCATGTAATTAGACTCTATGCCATAGATAGCAACCAGCAACTTGAATTGCACTAACAAACCGGCACTAGTGCAGCTCACAAAACAAAGCTTTGAACATGGACAGAATGACATATGATAATCGCTCATTGCACCGCTATATCCTTGACTAGTTGAAGCTTCAGAGTGGTGTTCAAGGGCAGCCCCAAGTAGACTATGTTGCAGTAGTCAAGTTGTGAGGTGATAAGGGCATGAATGATTATCTGAAAGCCCCCATTCCAAACTAGGAAAAGATGCAATTGTCATACCAGATGAAGTTGTACAAAGTGCTTTTTGGTCACAGTTGCCATCTGCTGTTCAAGCAGGGGTTACAAGCCCAGAAAAATTCCCACATTGCATACCAACCGTGAAGGGGGAAGTGCTACTCCATTTCAGGTCAGAAATGGAATTGCCCCAGATCTGGATAACCCCAATACCCACAGTATTCAGTACTGGTAGGACTGAGACAGAAATGGTTGTTCCCCATCCTATCCCACACAGCCTTTTAGATAGGGACAGAAATCTTGATAGCCTCTCTTGACTGGCCTGGGGTCAAAAGACATAGTGTCATCAGTATACTGATGATATTTAACACCAATCTCACCCAGGTGATTCACCCAGTGGTTTCACACTGGATTTTAAAGGAGGGGGAGATAATAGAACTCTGTAGTATCCCACATAGAAAGGGTCAAAAGAACAATCTCTCCCCTCTCAACCAATACTGGTTGGAAATGTCCCTGGAGAAAGGAAGAGAACCATTGAAAAAAGATGTCATGAGCCAGACTCAGGACATGGATTCTAAATCTGAATTTGAAGAAGCTGTGGACTATCATCTTCAGGAGACACAAAGCCAAGAATCACATGGAGCTGATCAAACACAGGAACTACTTGGACAGCTGGAATAACCAGATGAGTAGCTCTTCACCCAATGAGTAGAGAGGAGAGCAGAACCGTTCCATAAGTCTACTGCAAATCTATTGATGAGTGACAGCTGGCTATAGTCTGCTTTAAGAAGCAGTTTTGACCCATGTGCCCATTGCTGCAAACAATAGTTGATATCTGCCTATTGCATTAGTTTCCTCTGAATACTATAAGTTCCTGTTAGATATCTTGAACCTCTGACCTCAAGAATGGCTGACAACTTTCACCTCTCTCTTACAATCTGGATGGGATTTGGACTATTTTTCCCGCATGCTCTTATCAAAATCAAATACTTCAGGCAAGCTTCTGTTTTGTTAATCTCTTCAGTTTTGAAGTAAAATTGCTTTTCTCCATAATAAATATTTGTGTGTGATTGAAATAGGACAAGTGGGAGGTTAGAGGCTGGTCAGTAGTTGTCAAAAACTGGTCAATCCAAGGTTGGCCACTTGAGAGGCCACACTAGTGCCTCTTAGGCGTTATCAGGCCCCTCTCAGAGAAGACAATACCACAGTCTATACCCAACTGTGGGTCATCTTCCTGGCTGCTTTTATGACAAAGGAGGGACTTAGATCCAGTAAATAGATGGTTGAACTGATACCACAGAAATGCCTGTCCACTTTCTTAGAGACCAACAGCTGAAACTCATCCTAGATCATACACTCACAGATTGTGCCCAAAATTCCCCCATCTATCCTACCCAATCAGAGGCCAAATAGAATCTAAACAACTTTATTCATCAGGAAGCTTGAATAATTCTCACAGTTGCCACATGTGAGCACCCTCTCACAATGTCTCTTGAGGGGCTCTCCTATCCAAAAAGATCCAGGTACAATAATACAATACAATAATACAATAGCAGAGTTGGGCGGGATCTTGGAGGACTTCTAGTCCAACCCCCTGCCTAGGCAGGAAACCCTATATCATTTCAGACAAATGGCTATCCAGCATCTTCTTAAAGACTTCCAGTGTTGGGGCATTCACAACTTCTGGAGACAAGCTATTCCACTGATTAATTGTTCTATCTGTCAGGAACTTTATCCTCAGTTCTAAGTTGCTTCTCTCCTTGATTAGTTTCCACCCATTGCTTCTTGTCCTACCCTCAGGTGCCTTGCAGAATAGTTTGACTCCCTCTTCTTTGTGGCAACCCCCGAGATATTGGAGCACTGCTATCATTACTTTTTTCACCACTGAATTTCATTTTGTTAGATAGTGCCCAATGTTGAAGTTTGTCAAGATCCTTCTGTATCTTAAGCCTATCTTCTGGAGTGTTGGCTATTCCTGCCATCTTGGTGTCATCTGCAAATTTGATGAGTTCCCCATTTATCCCCTCATCCAAATCATTGATGAAGATGTTGAAGAGTACCTAAAACAGAGCCTTGGGGTACTCCACTGCATACTTCCCTCTATGTAGATGCAGCTCCATTGAGGACCACATGTTGAGTGTGGTTGGTCAGCCAGTTACGAATCCATCTGGTGGTGATGGTCATCTTAAACAGAACTGCTATCAGATTCAGCAAACATAAATAGTGATGTTTCATGGCCATCCTGACACAAGCCTAATGTCCAGTCCTATTCATATCCTCATATAAATGATACTTTACAACTTTTGATTGGTTTTAGCTTATATTATAGGAGTTCTCAAATGAGTTAAATCTAATTCTAAATGAAAATCCAGAAGCAGAATGAGATAGAAACTATTTTCTATAAATCTCACACCCAACATTAGTTCTTACTCTAATTGGTACTTTTTTTTAAATGTTAATTTTGTTGCTGTCCTATTAAGAGACCTGTTTCCAAGAGAATGTCATATTAAATGAAATGAGGAAGGGGACTGAACCTTGGGGGATTTACTTCAATGTGAACTGCCAAGGGTTCAACTGCTGCTTCTCATTTAACTCCAGCTGCTAGTATCCATTCCAAAAGAAATGGATCCTTTGCAAGATAGTGCAAGCCCTAACCTTTGTAGGTACACAAACCCTATCATGGTTGATGATGCCATTGACAGTTTTGAAGTAGGACCAGGTATAGTGCATCATCCATGTCTCACTGCTAGACATCCACAAGAGTGACTCATGCCATTTCTGTCCCATGCTTTAGATTGAACTGCGATTGGTAGTTTCAGAAAATTTGTTTCATCCTCCATAGTTGGAATCCAAACAACTTTTCTACAATCTTGCACAAGAAGTGTCAGTTGCAATCTATTTAATCTTAACGAAGACACTGGATCTAGTTATAACTAAATTTAGGGGGTATATCATTGCTGCAGGAATATATCCTTCTCCTTTAAGGACATATTTACAACCTCCAATCTACATGCTGTCATTCTCTTTCTGGCTACAGGTGGAAACCAGGAAAGACAAGGATTTTACAGTAAGCTGAGCTCATTCCATGGAAGGTCCTGTCCACGTCTTCAGGTGCCAGAGACTCAAGAGCAGTGTTCCCTCTAAGCTGCACGCCTGCGCGGCCGTGCACATAACAAGAAAACACCGCACACAAGTTTCAAATTGCTGTGCAGTGTTTCTTTAAATGTGACTGAAAATATCCCACTTCCCTCCCTTCTCTCTCTGCACCGAACTCTCCCTTCCATCTGGTGATTGGTGAAATCAAGGAAGACTCTGCCCGGAGACCAATGACGCTGCAGAAGGGAGAATTCCCATTGGTCCTATAGGGCTTCGTCGGTTCCTGGGAAAACGTGATTCGCTGGTTGTAGCCTGCATTTCTCTGCATATACAGGGTTTCTCAGGCATTGCGTTGTCTGAAGACCCGTTCTGGACTGGGCAGTCTTTCTGCGATCCCTTCACTTCGGGCAGAGAGGGAACCAGCATGGAATTGGACTGCCTGAGCCAAAGGGGTCCACAGGATCTTGAGACTTGATTTTTGAGCAGTACCAATCCATTCCATTCTTTCTTTCCTTTTCTGTCCTTCTTCTATCTTCCTTTCCTTTTCCTTTCCTTTTTCCTTTCCTTTCTCTTTTCCTTTCTCCTTTCCTTTCCATTTTCCTTTCCTTCTTTTCCATTTCCTTTCCTTTTTCCTTTCCTTTCTCCTTTCCTTTTTCCTTTCCTTTTTTCCATTTCCTTTCCTTTTCCTCCCCCTCCCTTCCCTCTCTTCCTTCCTGGGGGTCCGAGGGAAAGGGAGGGGACCCTTTTCCTCCTTGCTCCCCTCCCCAACATCTGCTCTGATGGCAATTATGGCTAAAAAAAATTCAGGCATGAAAATGTGCCGCTCAAACACTATACTTTTCCACACACACTGAAAGAATATTAGAGGGAACATTGCTCAAGAGTCCCAGATAATCTTGCAAAATCTTGCTTCATCTCTCATTTCTTGAGAACTTGCCAGATTGTCATTCATTCTGAACAGATGGGAGTTATTTTATCTGCAAAATCCCTGGAAATTGCTCCCAATATTTAACAATCCAACCTGAATCTTCCACATAAAATTAATAAAATGTGGGCTTTTTCTGGATATAATGTTAAAAAACGATGTAAATCTGAAATGATGCATGGAGGGGTTGTTGATTTTTTTCTCTGGACAATTCAATAATACCTACAGGCAGCATTTTCTTTAGACTGAAAATATATACCTCTTAGATCCATGATGGTGAACCTATGCCACATGTGCCACAGGTGGCATGCAGAGCCCTCAGTGGGCACATACGTCATTGCCAGCTGCTCTTATGGTTTGCAGCATGCATATGCATGCCTGCCAGCTGGTCTTCACACACGCCGGAGTGCCGGAAACCCAAAGAGCAGCTGGCCGGTGTGCCTGCATGTGCCGGAAACCCAAAGATTAGGAGGCCGGTGCAGCTGGTCTTTGGGTATTCAGCTCATTTCCCCCCCCCTCAAAAAGTATCATTTGTCAGAGAAGGTTATTTTTCATTTTCCAGGTTTACCGTATGAATATTTACTTTCTCAGGGTAGTGACTGGGAAAATTTGCCTCTTGGAAAATTGCCCAATTGGACCATTTTGAAATTGGCATATTTAGCATTTATGTAATCTGGGGAGCATAAAATTCAGATTGTAGTATTTAGAAAACATGGAATTCCATTGACTATTACTAGCTAATTGTGAGGTATGGCATACCATAATATCTCTGCTCCAGTTAGGTCACAATCATGCTAAATTAACATTTTTAGTAAACCAAACATGAAACTAGAAAGACAATATAGGGTGTGACTGTGGAAACTGATAACAAAGACATTTAGAGGGCATCAGAGTAGGGAAAGAAGACCCTCCAGTAGGGATATTTACAGCAGATGTAACTAAAATCCAGTTAAGCTAACTTGAGTTTTATTTGATAGCTAAGCAGGATCATAAACAAGCACAGAGCTTTTAAGACTAAAAGCGATCCCTCTGTAGCCGTGTCATTTGGGATAACAAAATTTGTAGTGCCATCAAGTGTGTTATGGGTAAATATTTACAGACAATTGCATTGTGCCTCATATGATTTGTTCAACCAAAAAGCCAGGATTGCTCAACTGATTCTGTTCACCTTGATGCAAAACTGGTTTGGTCATAATGCAATATATGACTTAAACTCTTTTTCTACTCTAAGAATATATAAGGTGGCTTCTCTTCCCAGGGCAGCCATTCTCAATACCTAATAAAAGATAAGTTAATTTATACAGGGCTTTCATCAGTTTAGCTCACTAACTCATGCCACCTGATATACATGTAATTATTTGCAGCTGTTAATTTTATTGTTTTTGGAAACTCCTAACAAGGTAGCTATTGGCCTCACTATATATTTATATATCTACAGTTTTCCTTCATTAGGTTCCAGTTAGGGGAGGGAATTAGAGGAGATAATTTGATACAAATGTATTGAGCAGCAGAGACATTCAGAAGGGCAATGGAACTAATAATACTAGTTGTTTTTCTCTAGCAATTGTGCTTATGCCTATTGAATGTTCACTAATCTGGGAATATGGAAATGTCTCTCTGAAATTTTTGAAATTTAGTTGTTTCATTTGAATAGACATATTTCTTTGGCTCATTTGACTTTTAAAATATGAAAAAGCATCTGTATATGGACTAACTGTGCTGGATGCACTTTGCAATCAAGTGAAAGATGTGCATTTCTCAGCTGCAGATTCTATCCTAATTTCTCTTACATAGCAGCACATTATTATTAGCATTATTTCCATTTATGGCATGCATTTCTAGAAACCCAAGATAAGAGGTTTAAGGTTCTCTGTTTCTACTGTTTTATCCATACAATAAACATTTGCCTGAGAGATATCAAGGGACTCAAGTCAAATGGTGAATTCCTTGATAGAATGAGAGCTGAGGCTGAAATATCCCTACCCTAGCACTCTTAACTACTGTATTATTTTGATTGTCGTCTTCCCAAGAGATGAAGAGTTCCAATCCTACTGACTAGCTTGGAAAAGATTACTGACAATCATGCAAACCTGTTTGATTGGGTGAACGAATGAGGCAGACTCAGGCTCAGTAACAACAGCTCTTTATTCAGTGACTGCTATCTACAATCCAGAAAGGTTCTGTCCTGCAGCAACCCTTTTATAGGGCTCTGGCAGGGCCTTCAACCAATCAGATTTAAATGAGTTCCTTCTGGTAGCAAAGGACCTTGGTGGAAACTACATGCATTCAAGGTACTTAACATATTCAAAGTACTTAACACCCCTCCCCTCTTAGTTGGCTTCGTCCAGCTTGTGATGTAGTCATGCAGGTAGGTCAGGGGTGGGTTACTAATCCCGTTCCAACTGGTTCGGTTGGAACGGGGCTGGCGGCGTCCTCATGAATGCGCGCAGTTCACGCATGCGTCTTAGCACCTGCGCGATGCTCCAACTGCTCGCGGAGACTCGCGCAGGCACTGTATGTGCCATCCAGCTGCTCGCAGAGAATTGCGTAGGCGCTGTATGTGCCATGCGCCTGCGTGGAAGCGCAGAAGCCTTCAAAGACCAGTAAGGAGCGCGGGTGGGCGGGTGGGCCCTTTGCCGTTCCCGGAAGTTACTTACTTCCGGGTTTGCCGATCAACCGGTTTGCGGGGACCGCCGCGAACCGGTTGAAACCCACCCCTGAGGTAGGTGGGTTTTTGGTGGCTCGCCCAGACCTGCACAGTTCAGTCGGTGCTGGATCTTCAGTCAGGTCAGATGGACCTATTGCTTCTGTTGTTTTGCCTCCTGGAACTTTTCCCCCGGCGCGACTGGAGTTTCTAGAGCCGGCTCGCTCGGAACTTGCTGCAACCCTGCACCCTCAACAGATAAGTCCCCCGGTACCTTCGGGTTTGAGATATCTATGGAATGAGTGAAGTCGTGCTCCATTTGGGTAGAGCTTTGGCTAACTCGTGCAGGAATTACCTCTGGCTTCCTGAGCCTGGATTCGGAGAGGCAGCTACGGAGTTGGTAAATGTGCCTCCTCCAAGTTCGACCATCCTCAAGCTCCACTTGGTATGAGCGAGGTCCGGTAATACCTGTGACCATGGCTGGAACCCAGAGGGATCCCCCAGCATAGTTGTGGGCGTAAACTCGATCCCCTATACTAAATGTTTAACCTTACTGTTTGAATCAGGTGGCGTTACGGCAGAGTAGTTTGGGTGCAACTGGTATAAGTGCAACCTTAGCCGACGACCCATTAGACATTTGGAAGGGCTTCTCCCGGTGGTAGCACTTGGTGTGATGTATTGAATTAATAGAAATTGATCAACCCATGTTTGCCAATCCCCCGGCCCTATCCTGGATAGGGCTTCTTTAGTGGATCGCACCATTCTCTCCGTCTGTCCATTACTGGCTGGATGGAATGGAGCAACCAGGGCATGCCTGATTCCCTGTGCTGCTAGGAAGGTCTCGAATTGCATGGCCGTAAATTGGGGGCGATTGTAAGAGACCAAGACATTAGGTAGGCTGTGAGTAGAGAAAAGTCTCCATAGTGCCCTGATGACCGCTTCTGTTGTGGTAGAGGTCATAAGGACTACCTCTAGCCATTTCAAGTGTGCGGCCACAACTATCATGAATGTTTGGCCTTGAACTGGGCTGGCAAAGTCAATGTGCACCTTAGACCATGATGCTTAAGGTTGCTCCAACTCCTTAGTGGGTGCTTCGGGGGGGGCTGGTCTGGACTCCTGGCATGGCGTGCAGGTAGTCACTCATTCCTCAATCTCCTTGTCTATGTTAGGCCACCATATGTCACTTCTGGCCAAAGATTTCATCTGGCCAATCCACGTGCAATGCCTCTAATACCGCAACTCGCAGCTTGGCTGGAATAATGACCTGGTCTCCTCACAGTAAACAACCATTAACAATGGACAGTTCATCCCTTTTAACAAAAAACATTTTAAACTCTGGCCCAACTGGTCCCTTGGGCCACCCCTCCACACCCAGTTCAAAACCTGTTTCAGAGTCCGGTCTTTAGCTGAGTGGTGGGCGACTTCACTGGAGGAGACAGGACCAGCCTCCAGGCAATCTATGAGTAGAACTGGTGTCTTGGTAGTTGGATCAGCAAGCAGTTCTGGTAGGGGGCACCAGCTGAGGCTTCAGCATACCCCAACATGGTGCCTGGCCTGTGAATAAGGCGGTAACTATATGCTGCAAGGAAAATAGTCCAACGGGTCATCTGCGTTGACAGTGAAACAGGTGTAAGTCGGTCCCCAGCCAGTAACCCCAGAAGTGGTTTATGGTCCATGATGATTTTGAAATCATGGCCATATAGGTATTCATGGAACCATTTGACGACAGCTACCACAGCCAGAGCCTCACAATCCAATTGGCTGTAGTTCCTCTCAGCCACTGACAGAGTCCTTGAGTAGTATGCGATGGATACCTCGGTTCCATTGGCTGAAGACGGCCCCGATGCCGAAAGGTGAGGCATCACAAGTCAGCACGAGTGGCAGAGTCTGGTTGTACTGGACCAGGAACGTGTCCACTGACAATAGTTTTTTCACTGCAGCAAATGCGGCAGCTTCAGCTCTGGCCCAAGTCCATGTTGCCTTCTTGCCAAGGAGCCAAAGCAAAGGTTCAGCAGCTGTAGCCTTTTGTTTAAGAAAGATGCTGTTGAAGATAAGCAGTCCGAGGAACGCCTGGAGCTCAGTCTGGTTGCAAAGTGTGGGGGTGTACTGGATGGCTTTAATTTTTTTTGTTTGTGGGATAAATCCCTGAGCCGTCGATGAGGTACCCTAGGAATTCAATCCTTGGCACATTAATTTGGCATTTCTCTTTTTTAAGATGGAGGCCCTTTTCACTAATTCTGGTCAAAACAACCCTAAGTCATTTAAAAAGTTGATCCTTGTTTGCAGCTGATACCAAGATGTTGTCAAAATAGGGGATGACTCCAAGTATCCCCTGCAACAGTCGTTCCATGACACTTTGGAACAGTCCAGGGGCAATACTAATGCTGAATTGTAGCCGGATGCATTTAAAGGCACCCCTATGCATCACAATGGTTTGGGTCTCCACCGTAGCACCATCTACAGGCAACTACTGGTATGCCTGCATCATGTTCAATTTAGCAAAAACTTTCTGGGGCCTAGTGAATGTAGTAAGTGCTGTTACAATAGGTACAGTGTAAGCGCTTTGTTGCAAGGCTTTATTTATAGTACACTTATAGTCTGTGCAGATGCGGACTGACCCATCTGGCTTGACCGAGGTCACTATAAGGGTTTCCCAGTGTGCATGATCTACCATCTCTAGGATTCCCTGGCCAATTAGCTTGTCCAATTCCAGATCAATTTTTGGTCGGAGAGCGAAAGCCACTCTCCTGGGTTTCAGCCTAATCGGGGCTACGTTAGGTTCCAAATTAAAAGATATGGGGGTCCCCACATACTTACCAAGACCCATGCCAAAAACATCCTCAAACTCCTTAAGGAGTTCTTCGGTGCTGTTGTCCTGGATGGCGTTGATTCTGGTCACCTCAAGGCCCAGGGGTTTGAACCAGTACAGCCCTAGGAGGCTTTGCAGGGCGCTGCTTACTACCGTCACAGGAAGCAGTCCATTGAAAGACTTGTATTGGACTCGAAAAGTGCCTTATCCAAGAACCGGGACTCGGTTCCCTGGCAGTCGCTTAGGTGTATGTCTGGGATCCGCAGTTTGTGCCTCTTCAAGTTGGGGACAGTCTTCTTAAGCATAGTCCAGGAAATGATGATCAGTGATGACTCCATATCTATCTCCATGGAACATTGGGATCCCTCAAGGAGGACTGTGAGTGCAAGGTTGGTTTTGGTCAGCAGCCTCTTTTGTAAGTTAACATCCCAAACACCACATATAATGCGGTCTAGGAGGAGCTCGCCCAGGTCTCTGAACCCGAAGTATGCAATAACCTTTTGAAGGGGGCAACATATTGGTTGATTGTTTCACCTTCCTTCTGGTTTTGGAGGTTGAATTTGTGCCTCTGCACATACTTAGATGGTTTGGGAGCATAGTACATTCGCAGCGTTGGTTGTAGCACCGACCAAGTGACCAAATGGAATGATGTTGGTTCGGATAAGTTCTTCGCTGTTTCGAACACCTCTGGTCCGCAGTAACTTAGAAATATTGCCTTCTTCCAGACAGGCCCAGGAGGTTGTTGGCTTCGAGGAAGCAGTCGAACTACATCATGTAGGATTCACAGTGTTCGGCGGCTGGGTTGTATGGAGCTGGTGGGGCATGTGTAGTCATTTTGTCTTGGTTGAAGTTGATTCAAGTGCCGCTTGAGATGGCTGCTTGCTGCCCTGCTTTGCTCTCTTTGCTTGGTGCCTAGTTGCCTTCCAATCCCATCCTCATTGCCAGTGTTAGATCGGGTGAATGGATGAGGCAGACTCAGGCTCAGTAACAAGAGCTCTTTATTCAGTGACTGCTACCTACAATCCAGCAAAGGTTTTGTCCTGCAGCAGCCCTTTTATAGGGCTCTGGCAGGGCCTTCAGCCAATCAGATTTAAATGAGTTCCTGCTGATAGCAGAGGACGTTGGTGGAAACTACATGCATTCAAGGTACTTAACATATTCAAAGTACTTAACAAAACCCTTCTAGAATATATATGAAAACCTGCATATCTATGATCCTATCATATGAGGTGTATTTTCTCTTTGTTATTATTTATAAAGATGCTAATAGTTGTAGATTATGAGGGCAGGCAATTCATTGTCCTCTCAGTTTTCTTGAACTATTAATTTTCATCAATGCAATCATGCTTTTAAATGGAACGGGCATGTGGAGGACAAAAGGTTTATTTATTTTTATCCCTTTATCACTTTCATAAATAACTCAAGGTGGCAAACATACATTAACACTCCTTCCTCCAATTTTCCTCACAACAACTCTGTGAGGTGGATTGGGCTAAGAGAAAACAACTGGCCCAAAGTAACCTCTCTGGTTTTCATGCCCAAAGTGGAACTAGGACTCATAGTTCCCAGCCTAGTGCCTTAACCATTAAACCAAACTGGGTCTCATTTTCCTGATGAAAATTAATATAATTAGGAAATAAGTTTCCTAATGCTGGAGAGCACATAAGAAAACAAGGCCATAAACTGTTGCCTTGTTTTCTCTTTTGCTAATCTATGTTGCTTGATTCTATGCATATTTTAGTTCATTTCAGTTTCTCCATTTTTCGTGGAAAAATGAAAAACAAGAGGACAAGTGGCAAACAAGTAACTGCCTAGGACACTTCTCAATGAATAAATCTGGAGACAGGGAAAGAATTATGCTACCACTT
Organism: Thamnophis elegans; assembly: GCF_009769535.1. Taxonomy (NCBI): domain Eukaryota; kingdom Metazoa; phylum Chordata; class Lepidosauria; order Squamata; family Natricidae; genus Thamnophis; species Thamnophis elegans. The sequence goes on along the minus strand of NC_045558.1, from coordinate 93,541,654 downwards.
ATTAATATAGCAGCTGGAGTCTTTCTTTATGAGCAGATTTGCTGGCATGAAAAGCTGTAAATTGCTACTAGAAATAGCAGGTGCACTTCAATTCTAAGCAATTTTACTCACAAGTAAGTATATTAATCTGCCATTACAAATAGCAATTTGCACAGCTGCTGTCCAGCCTTGCAAAATAATAAGTAGGCTAGCAATGCAGGACAATGACAGCTTCTTTAATAAGATGCTTTAGCTTTTTTTTTTTTAATCTGAAAATGGATTTTGGAGAGACTTTGTGTTTGTATCAATTGTTTCAAAATACAGAATGTGGGCATGTTCAGAAAAAAATCCTGAGAAAATTTAACTCAATGGTTGAATTCATTTGTTGGATTAACCATCATTTGTTTAAAAATTGCAATTAACTCAATTACAGAGAACAATACGAAATGAGCATAAACTATAAAGCATGGGTTGCAAATCATAGTGGTTTTATTGAGACATCATCTAAGTGAAAACTAGGTAGAATTCAGTCTGGTTTAGAAAAATGTTTCCAATTCCAGATGTAATGAGATATCTGTATCCTGCAATTGCAGATTAACTTTTCTAGCATATTAAACTGTCCCTACCTCTTTCTTAGTCTTTAATTTTCCTGAAACTGATGTCAGAGTGGGAGAAAAAAAAAGATTGCTGCTCCCTGTCAAATGTTCCATTCCAATGGCCAAGGGAGAGCTCAGACATAATGTAATAATAACAATCATAAGATAACTCTATTAGTTATGTATCCTAAAGAATTAGGTGATGGGACAGGTAAAGGACTGGTTATTTTCTCTTCAATCACCTTTTCTTTCCTTCCTTTCCAGGTGAAGCTTTGTTTCTTTCTCTGATTGGATTTTCTGAGCCAGAACACAGATGTGATATAACCTAGAAGTTCCCCAATCCCCACATACAAACATAGCTTAAACAGCAGTGTGACAAACAAATATGAAGGATAGGTTTTCTGTACATAATTTTGAAAGCCAAAGTAATTATAGCATTGCCAAGGAAATACATTGAAATCATCAGAATCTATGCTTTTCCATTTCTGGATGTTACCATTGTGCAAGTCCAGAATTCATTTTAGAATGAATTGTTCAGCAAAACATAAATTACACACATACTGAATCAGTTATGAATTGCAACAGTTGTATTTATGCATCATCCTAAACTATAATGTGTAATATATCAACCTAGCTATTTATTTAGCTCACTTAGCTAAATAAATCATGGTTTTAAATCATGGTTTAATGTGTGTTAATCCAGCCAATTTAAATACCCAGTATTATGGTTTCTTCAAAACAGACTATGGGTTAGCATGCAGTGTGAACATAACTCCTAGCATTTTCCCTCTTATCTTTTCTTTGCAGTGAAATTTCACATTGGTATTTCCTCCAGTTTTGTCTTTTTCTTCTAGCATTAATGGCTGAATGTTTCTTGTAAACTTTTCAGCTGCTTTCCCTATACTCTGCCTGCCACTAAGCCCCTAATTTCTGTTGACTCATATATTTGACTGAAATTGAATTCTGTCAGGGACTCAATAAAATTTGTAATGCCTTAGAAACAGGAAACAATAGAAACCTGCCCGTCCAGATTCATCACAAAATACATTGGTGATACTAGATTCTTGAGTCAGCATTTAAAGGGGAATATCCCAACTCTTTCTGCAGACAACTAAATGCTTCTACAACACATTTGCATGTTGTGTTTTCATGGCTCTAACATAGAAAAATTGGTTGCTGTTGTATAAAAGGGTCAATATTGTACCTTGATTTGAAATCCCACATCAGTTTACAAGGCAGGATCTGCCTTAAATGACTGCAGGAACTTCATTTTTTTTCATTCAGGTTGACAAGAGTGTGGAAGAGCATTCATAAATTGAACTCTGTCATCCTATTAAAGAGATGTAATTGTATGAGTTATGGGATTAGTAAATTAAAACTATTTGGAGACAAGCTAATTACAGTTCCATAGTTCCAGAGGTAGGAAGCCTTCTTTCTTCCTTTAGAGATTATTGCTATAGGACATCCCAGTTCTGAAAAGGCATTCCCCTTCAAAAAGGAAGGCCTCTTTTGTAGACCAATTGTAGAATCCTAGAACTAGAACCAGCTTGAAGATTATCTACTCTATGGGGTATCAAACTCAATCATGTCACAGGACAGATCATGATGTTTTTTGCTTTTGTGGAGCTGGGGTAGCCATGCCTGCATGTGATGTATCCAGCCCACGGGCCGCCAGTTTGACAGGCCTGATTCTACTCTAACCTCTTGGCAATAAACGACACATATCACTACAGTAACCTGGTGTTTCTGCTTTTAAAAGCAGTTAATGGAGTTGCTATGACTTTCTAAGGCAGTCTGCTCCACTCTTGAACACTTCATACCATCAGAACATTCTTCTTAATGGCAAGTATAACTTCCCTCCCTTTTTGCAAGGGGATTGTGGCTGAGTACTGGACCCCCTGAAGGCAATCTGCATAATGCTCAATACCTCTTCTTTTCTCTACAAATTATTCTCTGAGTAGATAAGGCCAGGCCAATAGAACAAGATGAAAAGCATAATCATCTGGAGAGGGAAATAGCAAACAAAATAAAACCCAGAAAATCTGGAGCTTTCCTCATTCACTTGTCAGGGAAATATGGTCACTTGGGGGAATAGCCCTGCATTCTCTTGTTTTATCTCCTATGTACAGAATGTCTTCAATTTACAGCCACAATCGAGCCCAAAAATTCTGCACAACAAATGTGAAACATTTGTTAAGTGAGTTTTGCCCCATTTTACAACCTTTCTTGCCACAGTTGTTAAGTGAATCACTGCAGTTGTTAAATTAAGTAGCAAGATTGTTAAGTCAACCCAGCTTCTGCATTGTCTTTGCTTGTCAGAAGATTGCAAAAGGTGATCACATAACCCCAGAACAGTTCAATGGTCATAAATATAAGTCAGTTGACAAACATCTGAATTTTGATCACATGACCTTCTGCAATGGTCCTAAGGGTGGAAAATGTCCAAGCCACTTTTTTCAGTGCCATTGTGATTTCAAATGGTCATTAAACAAACAATTGTAAGTCAAGGGCGATCTGTATAGAGAAAGCAAACGAAGGTTGGTAAATGGATAAAATAGAGATATTGGAACAGAAATAGAGGTAGTTTTTAACTGAAACCAGAAACTTCTATTGCTAAGAGATGTGGTTGATAAGTGTACCTCATTTTACGACATCTTAAGCAAATTACATGATGATTAAATGAATCACACAGTTGTTAAGTGAATCCACTTCCCCCATTAACTTTGCCTGTTGGAAGGCAACTGGGAAGGTCAGAGATGGTGATCTTATAGCCAGGGGTTCGGTGATCGCAAATCGCACGATCACCAAACTGGTTGTTAAACTGGGAGGATCCCACCACTGCCTATAACCCCAGGATGTTGCAACCACTGTAAATACATTAAGTTTGCCAAGTGTCCAAATTTGGATCACATGACTATAGGGACATTGTAATAGTCATAAGTCTGATTTGTTAGTCACTTTTTTCAGCACTATAACTTTAGAATACTTGCTAAATAAATGGCTGTGAGTCAAGTGCTATCTGTACTTTAGTTCTCCAGGTGGGTGATTCAAGCAGGGACATTGGGTTATGCGTCGTGATAGGGTTTCTTTAGTATGTAGCTGAAAATTGACAGAAAGATTATTGTTCATTACTGTTCATGAGGAGTACATGGCTGTGCCCTTTTAACTCAGCTGATTTTGATTAAAATGTCTGTTTGACCTGACACTTTAATAAAAGACAAGATGGGTGTCTGTAAATATCATATGAAGTAGTGTATATATCTACTTTTCTAGCTGATAACCAAAACTTTGATTTGACCTTTCCAATGCTGGCAATGCCTTTTTTCAAGAACTAAATTGCATTAGACAGTTTCTGTTTTCCTTATGTCTTTTTTCTCTGAAAGCCTTTGAATCTAGAGCTGAGGGAAGCCATTGAGAAAGGCTTGGTCTTGCCATTCTTATAGGCGCCTCTTAGACACTTAGCTAGTAGAAGTAAATTCTTACTGATATTTCCTAGGTACAAAAGCGAAGTTTGGTTTGCTGATTAAAGGTGGAATGAACTTTCTTTCTGTTGTTAACACCCCCATCCGGACTGGAGACAAACCAATTGCTTTAATTAAACTGTGTTATTCACATTGATTTTTTTGAAAGAGAAAGTCTTAATTACTCTGATCTTAAAAGAGAAGGCTTTCAAAACTGCGGCCTTATCAACAGCCACATAGCACAGGCAGTTAACATAATCATCTTGCCCCAAGTTTTAGGACTGTTTCTTCCAAAGTTGCCAGTCAGTATCAGCACAATTGTTCTGGAATGTATATTCCCAATATACCATCAGAGTATTGGGTTGGGGCAAGTTTGCTAATTGCAGGAAGCACAGGAACTCTTGACTTTGTGCTCCTTGAGAAAATGTATCACATCCATCTTTCCCACCATAATTTTTTTTTAAATCTTACAAGATCTTTGTCTCTGTTTTGCACCTCACTCAAAGAAGTCCTGTTGGATTTCTAACGAAACTGTTGGACAGTAGATAAGAGCAGGCATTTTGGATAATCTTGGAAAGACATCTTCAAACATGATATGTAACCTAAACTCTATTCTCTTTCCTTCAAAAGAAGAAAGCTTTCTTGTAAAGAGTTTTTAAGATAGTTTAAACCCTAGCTCTTGTATGGCACAACAGTGCCCTCTAAAGCATCTGGTAGGTTGACCCAAGCTGAGAGACCTGAATAAATGAAACTAAGACTTTGTTTCCACAAAGTGCCTCTCCCAGATAATCTCACTTATTTTATCTGCAGAGCTGGCAGACAATGAGATTAGATACCTTTTTAAAGGTTCATATCAAGGCACTCAATAATTTGGCTAGATCCAGGACTTTAGAGAAGGCATGGGTGTAAGATGCGTCCCTAAGGCTGCTTTGCAGTCACCTTCCACATTCTGTCAAACTGAAAATAATGCCAAAAAGAAAGTCGGCCTAACACCAAACAGAAGGCCCAGGCATTATTTCTGCAAATATTCCCTCTACACAGAACCCTGAATACGTGCTGAAATCCAAGAATATATTCAAGGAAAAATTAACTGTAACAATATAAATAAACAAATAATGTTATATAACAATAAAAGAAAGAATTTCATTGTATGTGACAAAAGAAAGGAAAGGTAGTACTAATAAGCGGTTTAGGTGCATAAGTGGCTTAGGTGCAATCCCAAAGCACCACTTGAATACTATTAGCATTGACAAAATCACCATCAATTAATTACAAAAGACAACTTTACTCCGACCAGCTTACAATCTGTGACAATTCCTTTACATCATCAACATCTGCCTATACCATGTCCTTGGGGAGATAAAAATACCAAATCCAGTCTAAACATCTGACTTCAGAGAGAAGACACAGATGTGTGTAAAAACTATAGTAACTATTTTCCCAAACATATGGTTTGATTGGTTTAATAAATACATTTCTCATTCAAAACTTCTTCATGTGCAAGGCTGCACAGTTATGCTGCCATCTTCTGTATTTCAAGATTACAAGAAGATTCTGCATTCCTGGGTTTTAAATGGAAGGCAGAAGGCATCTTCTATTCTCATGTTTCCATGATTCAGTTGAAGAAAGAAACCCTTCACTGAAATGCTGAAAACTTCACAGATGCAGACTTGAGAGGTCAAGAAATTGAAACTGATTGGTGGCAGCCAGTTATGATTATATTTCAATGGGGAATTCATAGAAGGGCCATGCCAGCAGAATTCCTTCCAATTTGTTAAGAAAAAAAAGGTATGAAATGGATTTAGCACACTAAACTATGATGCAGTTTCTTTTTTTTTTGGCTTAGAACATGTGAACCCAAAATAATTATTATATATACTATTATTATTATTTTAAAAAACATAGCTTGGTATGAGTGAACCCAATCTATATTGTCTCTTCCATCAGAAGTTAGGTAGCATCTAAATCAGCGGTGGGTTTCAATTAATTTTACTACCAATTCATTCCTGTGTGCTCGTGCAACGCTTCTGCACATGAGCAGAAGCGTCTGGGCGGATGGGCGGAGTCTCCTGCCGCTGCTGCTATTGGTTCACCTGATCTGGGGCGAACCAGCAGAAACCCACCTCTTATCTAAATCTAATTAAATAAATATTTGCTTCATTAGATCTATAATTCAAAACCAAGTTAGTCAATTGCAGAAAAATGATACTAAAATAACACATTTGTTTAAAAGAAGAATGTAAGCGTTTGACATAACTGTGGCAAAAGTTCATTTAAATGTTCCATGTGGACTGAATATACTCAAGTGATTCTTAACATTATGTAGGTGTTAATGATAATGTCATGCATATCTGGTGTCAATTGTTTTGTGAATAGCCAGTATCAGAGGAGTATTCTACCTGATTAAATCAGTTTGCCTGAACTGGTAGTGGAAATCATGGGTGGGCCTGCACCACTCACCCTGGCTCAATTTTGTCCTATTTGGGGATGTTTTTTTGAGCAAAGTGCATGCATGGAAGGCCAGGTGCATGTATGGATGGACGTGTGCAATCGAAACGTGTGCATGTGCATGCACGTGCATGCACACACACATATTTGCAAACCAGTAGGGAAGCTAAATGAAAACTACTACTGGATAGTATCAATCAATATTGATCACTGTATTTTAATTTTCTACTCATTTTATCATTTTTAACATCTTTTACCAGATGTACTGTATGTTGATTCTTTTATCAGGATAATATTCCATGCATCTATGATACGTGTACAATGTTTCAGATTGACATGTTGAATAGTTTAGTCTTTAGTATGGTAAAAGAGTCTGTTGTCTTTGCTGAAAACTGTAGGACTGCATTGCTCATGTTTTTTTCTATTGTTTGGCAAATTTATAGGACATTTTATAACCAACTGTAAAGAAGCAGAAGGAAATAATTATGTATAATGGCAATATAGATACTTTGCAAAATATTTGGCATGAAGGACTCTCGGTGAATCTCTGGGATTTTTCCTTAAAAAGCATAGTGGAATGTGCACCTAATTACATTCTTCCGAAGGTGCTAAGCATTTTGGGATAAATACTGACATTCCTGAAGGTGTAACACTCCAGATGTTTCCTCTCTAGGCTTGGTGGGAACTGAATCCAGCACACCGGGAAGATTCATCTTGGGAACAGTAACTGTACTACTCATTCACTCACTTACAAGAATCTGTTCCTGCTGTTGTTAGGAGCGAAATATGATATAAGAGCCACCAGCTGTTGAAAAAAAGGTTTAATGTCTTCTTCACAATGGTCTGTATCACTAATTGAAACTTCATGAAAGTACAGTTAATTATTAGTTTGATTAACTTCTGGAGTAAATCTTAATTGGCTGTGCTTACACAATACATTAAATTGTAAACTGTCATTTATAAACTATAATAGTTGGATTCATAGGCATACTCAGCCCCCAAAATCCTACAATCAGGTAATTGCCATGATGGAAACATTCAAAAACCCAAAGGTCTTTATTAATGGATGAACTTGCTGATTACAAACCAAGAGAAAAAAAATAGTGGTTCTTTTCTCACACTAACAAAGAAGACAAAACATGGGCTCAACCAAAACAATCATTTTAAGCTTCTTTCTGAAAAAAAAAAATAAACCATCTCCCTCACCCCTACTTTGCTAACCTTTGCTAGCTTCAGAAGACCTAGACAATTTGATACTGTAACCTGGAGAAAATAGAGTTTAAAAGATAAGAATGGACTGTGAACTTTAAAATGCTGATAAGATAAACTATTTTCATGCATCCCACTAAACCATAGTTTGCCTAACCACAGATTTCAACATAAAATTTCAAATTGCTGAGCCATAAACCATGATTTAAATCATAGCACATGGATTCACACAATAAAATGTGGCATTTTTACCAAACTACAGTTACCCTCTAAATCCAGGCAAATAAATGTCATTTTGATTTAGTATAGGGTATAAAGCTATGGAATATCCTTTATAGTCTTTCCCCTCCTGATCTATAGTTAACATTCTATCATCTCCCAACAATGTGTCCAAACAGTAACAGAGTTGGAAAGTATCTTGGAGGTCATCTAGTCCAACCCCTTGCTCACGCAGGATACCTGTACTAGGGATTTGAACTGCCGAACTGTTGACCTTTCTGATCGACAAGCACAGTGTTTTAAACACTGAGCCACTTATGACATCTGGATTATTTAGATGATAAGGAAGGCTGTCTTGGGCAATTTTCTTGTTTTTATTGTTAATCCACAAAATAATTTCTATTCAATATTTTAGTTTATCCAGACACTCTGTGATGGACTGAACTTGAAGACAGCAATAAAACAACATCTTGTTTGCAATCTTGGCTTCTAACTAAAAAGTAATTTTAATTGAACTTCCACCCCATATTCTTTCTGTGTCAAGTTCAGATTCCAGAAATGCAGCTCATTGGAAGATCTCTCAAACTCATCTGCCTAATGTTTTTCCTTCTCTAACAGACGATGCTATGATAAGCAGTTGTCATTAGTGAGGGAAAGCAGAATGGATAGAGAACAGTTTTCCTCAAGGTCGTCCTCCAAATTTCATGCTGTATAACACAGGATTTCTGTGAAAGACTTCTGGTGTGGCTGTAAGTACTGCTGATCTTTTCCATATATCAGAGTCTAACTCTTAAATCAGGCATGTCCAATCTTTTGGCTTGCCTAGGCTGCTCTGAATGAAGTGGAATTGTCTTGGGCTGCATATAAATTATATATATATAATACAGTTAATGTATATAAATAAAAAGATCCTTTATTATACTCATTCCCCCCAAAATAAGACCTCCCTGGATAATAAGCCCAACTGGGCTTTTGAACTCATGTACTAAAATAAGTCCTCCCCTGAAAATAAACCCTCCCAAAAATATTGCAACACAGCAGCAGCCATGAGGTGACCACGCTCGCCACCTCATGCACCTCAAAAATAATAAGACTTCCCTGAAAATGAGGCCAAACATTTATTTTGGGGGTCAAAAGAAATAACCAGGAAAACATGGTATTAAAAAAACCTTATGGAGTGAATTGCTAGTTGTCCAGTGCCACATGCAGCCTGTGGGCTGTTGGTTGGACACACCTGCTCTAAATGTTTTAGCCTGTTTCCCAAGACTTCAAACAAAGACTATTTATCCAGAAATAAGAGAGCAGGCTATTTTCTGGTTGACTATTTATTCATATCCTATATATGTACATTTAGTGTTTAGCCTGAATAGTTGGGTCTATTCATAAGCTCTCAAATTATAAATATCAAATTCATGCTCCACTTCCTGGTTCCTCAATCTGATTCTAGTTCCCCAATTCTGTTTCACAAGTCCTGTCTTAAGACAATTGTATGTTTTTACAGAATAACATATTCTGCTTTTTGCATATTTTATTGCAACTCACACTTCTGATCTAGAGTGACCAGATCCAATTGCAAAATATACACAATCAGATTTGATCCTCATACTCTGTAGAATGGGCATTTATCTTGACAAAAAATTAGCTGGGTGATACCAAATTCCAGGATTTGTTCAGCAAATAAACAGGAAATCCTTCAAATGTACAAGATGGACTTACTATATTCTAAAGTAAGCTTACATAATACAGTACAAATTAAGGCGCCACATTTGTGGCACCAGATATTGTTGAATTATAAATTCCAGAAATACTCCTTATTGGCCACACTACCTGGAGCCACTAGATGTTGGAATTCAGCAAGTTTAGAAGTCAGAGGTTTCTTAGTTTCTAAGGTTAATAATAATAAAAACTTGATAAGTGGTAGAAATGCCAAATCCAGTCTAAGCATCAAGCTGTGATAATAGCAGCTAATGGTCTGGATAGTAGATGTTGCATTACCTGGAGACAGCAGAATCTAAGAGAAAATTACAAGAAAGAAAATCCTGCAAAAAGAAGCAGAATGACTGTGGCAAAAGAAAGCAAAGGTAGTACCAATAGTAGTAAGTGCCTTGGGGGCAATCTCAAAAGACCTGGAGCAACACCTGAACAGTATTAGCATTGACAATAACCATCAGACAATTACAAAAGGCAGCTGTATTTGGAACAGTTTATATCCTGCAAAAAGCTCTTTAAAACCTACACTAGGTCCTTGGGAAGGACTTGATATGTGGGTAAAAATGCAAAATCCAATCTAAACATCTGGCTGACAGCTGACCAAAAGCAATAATTTGTAGTGATGTTTCCCAATTCTGGAATCTCAATCTGCTAGAAATCTGAATTCTGCTGCTCCCTGCTTCTTCACATTCAGTAGTGATGTTTATAAATAAATGAAGTATGTTTTTGTAGACTGTACTGCAAGAAGCAATAAGAAAGACTCAGTTAAATAAGCCTAGAAAGAAAGGAGGAATCATCATAATCAACAGCAGCAGAAGCACCACTATTTTCCAGACTCGTTTCCCTGAACTGTTTAATTGTTATTGGTGTACAGATTGCTTTGATGTAAATTGTGGCATGTTAATTTTTGAACAGATAAAGAAAAGAAGCAAGCTATTAAGAAAATCTGAATTCTGGAAGGCTGTTGCACTTCTCAGTTAGGTTGTGCAGAGGTGTAGCTAGAGGTCATTCATTATAAATTATCTACACTTGTTCCAGAAATAAAAAAAAATAGCAGACAGAACTTTACATTTGGAAGAATGTCACCTAATACATTCATTTATTAATACATTTATTATGCAACAAACCACCCTCGAACTGAGCCATAAGCCAGAAAAAGAATGTGGTAGTGAGGAGACAGATATAGATGTGGAGATTTCCCCATTGTTTTAAGTCTGCAGAATCCCAATAGCAAGTATTTACCAAAGCCAAGGCTTAAACCAGTGTTTCTCAACCTTAGCATGCTGACTGGGAAATTCTGGGCATTGAAATGCACCTATCCTAAACAAGCTGAGATGAGAAATACTGGAACAATTGTCCTTTTGTTCAATGGATACCGTGTTTCCCTGAAAATAAGACAGGGTCTTATTTTCTTGTTGCCCACAAAATATGGCCTGGGCCTTATTATGAGGGGTTTATTTTGGGGGGGTTGCTGGGCGGCTGTTATCTTGCGAGCGGGTTCCCAAAGAGCCGGACACAGCCTCATGGGCGAATGACTATGTTGCGCTGTCGCAGCAGCACAGCACAGCAACCGTGAAGCGACCACACTCACAAGCAGCCACCAGCAAACTCCCTTTGCAGCCGGGCACGTGCAATTCACTGACCTAGGGGTATCACCAAGCCACATGAGTGCCTGTTTGCCGCTGCCTGGCTCTTGCGGTTTGGCGCCTTCAAAATGCCAGTGAATGGCGCTCTACACGGCTGGAGAGGGGGGTTGCATGAGTGGCTGTTCCACTCTCACTCACACGCCTCCCAGTTTCATGATGCCCTGGCTCAGCTCTCCCTGCAGAGCCAGGGCACCTCCGCTGCTGTCACCACCACCATCCCAGCATGGCTTTTTTGGTGGCTTCCAAACCGAGTCTTCCAGCAGCGTCCGCTTTGGGCATATGCTCTGTGGTTGTATGCTCTGCCGGCAGCAGGCCCACAACCATAGAGTGTATGCCCAGAGCAGCCACTGCCAGAAGACTCGGTTTGGAAGCCGCCAAAAAAGCCATGCTGGGATGGCATTGGCGTTGTTCACCCCGAGACTGTGCTCAGCACTTTGGGATCCCGCTCGCAAGAGAGCAGTTGCCCAGCAACCACCCTCTTCATCTGGGCACAGCTCTGCTCACCAACCTAGCGCTATCCTGAAGGCGCCAAACAATGCAATCACCTTTGCCTCCCCCCCCCCCCCGGTTCCCGTGGCTTGGCACCTTTGGGATACTGCTAGGTTGGTGAGCGGCACTCTGTCTGGCCAGAGATGGGGGGGGTTGTCCAGGGGGCTTATTTGCGGGGGATGGCTTAAATTTTGCCCACCAGAAAAATGTGGCATGGCCTTATTATCAGGACATGTCGTATTTTTGGGGAAACATGGTAAGTTTAGAAATTATGAAAAATAATATCAAAAAGAGATGTGATAATCTTAGACTATTGCATACAGGAAACTGAAATGTTTATAATGTTCTTATGAGCTTATGATGCTCATGAAAAGAAGATCATGGGAAGTGTTAGAAAATGAATGGGCACATCACAGGTGGTGACTAATACGACAGGTTCCAGGATTCTGCATGATTTCTCTTTTTACAAATCCTTATTTTCAATGCTTTTTGGCTTTTCCTCTTATAATAACCTGACACCTGAACAGCTTCTCTCCTTTATTTACTTTTCTACAGAAAAAAAGGGTACAGTTGAACAAAATCACACCAAATTTTGCAAGAGGCAACAAGAAGAGGCTGGCTGGCAGGATGCAGATTCCTGTGATTTCTCCCACAAATTCCCACCCCATACCTCTAAGACATTTTTTGCTGCTCAGCAGAGTTGTTATCTAAAGGGTGCAGTGAGCAGGCAAGTTTCGTCTCTCTATGATAAAATCAATAACGCCAGAGGTCTGTATTACCGAGACCTTCATCCCCAGCCTTTCCACTTTGACTGAACATGCTGTGAAGCTACAAATCCATTTGGGGATGAGCAGTATTCTCTCTCTGTTGGAGGCTGATTGCTTCTTTGCACCAGTGAGTCTTTTGACCACTAGGATAAATGGCCAGAAGCAGAGGAAAGGAAGAATCTTTGCTCCCTGCCTCTGTATCTTTCTCTCTCTCTTGGTCTATTGTTACTGTAATAAAATAAGTCTGTATTTAATAAAGTTCCCACCACCATGTCCCTTTTCTCTGTGTTTGTTATAGTTTAGGTAGCAACAAATTCAAAGAATGTCTTAATAAACCTATCTTTTACCTCAAATATAACAAATCTCTGCTAGCATTCAATGATAACTGGGCTAAACCTAAAGTCTGCACCCAAGTTAACTATATTATGAGCAATTTTCTTTGAAAGAGACCTGCTACTAAAGAACTGATACACTTTTAGCCCTTTCCATCTGTTCAGCAACACATCTTCATGTTGAATTCAAATTCTGTTTTCATCCGTTTTCTGTTTTCAAAGTCTATAAATTCCAGACAGATCCTATGAGAAGATATTTTGGCATTTTAGTTGTGAGAGAGCTGTGAAGACTCCATGTAAGGAAAGCTGGTTTACCAAATGTCTTTCTCATCCATGCTGAAGCATGCCTTGAGTTTCATAGAGCAAAGACCCAAAATAGTGTCTGAGAATTTTGTGCAATGGAAAAACAGCAGAATTATTATGGCCCTGTATCACCAAAGAGTTACTGAATTCATTATGTGTCATCAAATCAGTGTCAAATCTTAGAGATCAAATTGATGGATTTTCTCCATGATGATCTGTCCTTAATCTGATCTTTTAGGTCTCCCAAAGGTATCGCCACTGTAACTGAGTCCATCCACTTCACTGCTGGTGGTCATCTTATTTTTCCTTCCAGCTTTTTCAGAATCAGAGCTTCCAGAGACCTATTGCCATTACAGTTAGTCTTCAACTTGTGATTGTAATGGAGCTCAGAATTTTGGTCATAAGTAGTGAAGTGGTAAAATAGAACATCTTATGACCAGACCTAATTTTATGATCTTTTTTGCAGTGTTCATAAAGGAAACACTGTGGTTGCAAAGTGAATGCAGAGTTTGTTAAGTGAACCCATTATTTGCTATGGAACAGATTTTGCCAAAAACTAGAAGAAAATACTGGTTTCTGGAAAAAAAATGCCATAAATCACAATCATGTGACTGTGGGATGCTGCTGTCAATGTGGGCTGGTTGCCAAATGCCCAAAATGCAGTTATGTAACTAGGGAAGGGGAACAAAATCAGAACTTCAAATCCAGGTCAGGTCCCATTTTCAGGATCCATCATAATTTTGAATGATCAGTAAGAAACCAGTCAGAAGTTGAGGATTACCTGTGCTTCAGGGGTATTTCAGAAATTTTCTTTGAGCAGGTTTTTTCCTCAGAGAATGCAGCACTTTGGCAAATGAGGATTGGATTGGATTTATTTGACTTGTATGCCGCCCTATTCCCGAAGGGACTCAGGGCGACTGAACAAAAGCCAAGGGGAGGGGAACAAATACAAAAAAGTAAGACAAAAACAAGACAACAATACAAACAATTTAAAAATCACAACAAGCACAACCAATTCGAGTAGGGGTGGAACTCAACAGCCCCAGGCCTGCTGGGACAGCCAGGTCTTAATGGCTTTACAGAAAGCCTGAAGGGTGTCGAGGGTCCGAATCTCCACAGGGAGATCGTTCCAAAGGGCCGGAGCAGCTACAGAGAAGGCCCTCCTCCAGGTGGTCGACAGCCGGCATTGGCCGGTAGATGGAATTCGGAGGAGGCCTAATCTGTGGGATCTAATGGGTCTATGGGAGGTAATTGGCAGAAGGCGGTCTCTCAAGTACCCAGGTCCAATACCATGTAAGGCTTTATAAGTGATGACTAGCACCTCGAAGCGTATCTGGAGACCAATAGGCAGCCAGTGCAGCTTGCGGAGGATAGGTGTAACGTGGGTATACCGAGGCGCACCCACAATCGCTTGCGCGGCTGCATTCTGGACAAGCTGAAGTCTCCGAACACTCTTCAAGGGCTGCCCCATGTAGAGCGCATTGCAGTAGTCCAGTCTTGAGGTCACAAGGGCATGAGTGACTGTTGTAAGAGCCTCCCGGTTCAGGTAGGGACGCAATTGGTGCACCAGGCGAACCTGGGCAAATGCCCCCCTGGTCACAGCCGACAAATGGTGATCTAAAGTCAGCTGTGGATCCAGGAGGACTCCCAAATTGCGAACCCTGTCTGAGGGGCGTATAATTTCACCCCCCAGCCTGAGAGATGGAATACCTGGCCAATTTGTGGGAGGGAAAAACACAAGCCACTCGGTCTTGTCAGGATTGAGAGCCAGCTTGTTCACCCCCATCCAGACCCTAACATCCTCCAGGCACTGACACATCATGTCAACCGCTTCACTGAACTGGCACGGGGCGGACAGATACAAATGAGTATCGTCCGCATACTGGTGGTATTTTATCCCGTGCCGTCGGATGATCTCTCCCAGTGGCTTCATGTAGATATTAAACAGGAGGGGGGACAGGACCGACCCCTGCGGCACCCCATAATTAAGGGGCCTAGGGGTCGACCTCTGCCCTCCAACCAACACCGACTGCGACCTGTCCGAGAGGTAGGAGGAGAACCACCGAAGAACGGTGCCTCCCACCCCCACCTCTCGCAACCGCCGCAGAAGGATACCATGGTCGATGGTATCGAGGCTTCCTTCCATGACTGTAATATTCCCACGTATATAATAAAGAGCTATTTTCATCAGAAAAACCCCAAGAGCAGTTGGAAAGGTGGGTGAACATATGCACAAAGGCAGAAGAATGGGTGACAGTAAAATTCTCGCCAGGAGCATCTCTAGGGTGGGCTCTAGGTATCTAAAATCTCTTGCTTCTTTTCTGTCTTCCTTTTTCTTGCATGTCCTTAACACTGGCAGCTCTTGATTTCCTGAAGGTTACCTCTGCCTTTGGGGCTAAGAAAATATCAGGCAGGCTGATTCCACGCCTGCTCTAGAAATAACTATCCCCCTGAAGAATAAACCTAATTATATTTTAGAGCATGACTTTGAAACTGTTGGTTCAGTGCATGGACGCATCTCCCTCTACTTTTCAGGGGTATTGGGCAGGTCAATGATATGAATGACCTGAAAGGAGAATTTGCTTTGGATAAAACAAATTAAGGCATTATAGCTTGAAGAGGGAAGACGGTGGGGGTGGGGATCTGACCTGATATATTTTCAATCAGTTGGGTGAACAAAGCAGGCCAAGAATAACAGGTCATATTTACTCCCCCGTCTGAAAATGGGGAGGTATTCAAGGCAACTATAGATTTTACCACAAAGACACTGGATGCAGAAAGGAAGATAAGGCAGGCAGAGCTGGGTCAATAAATCAATCTGCTCTTTTCCCCTAATAAATTTCACTCAGCTCCTCTCAGAACTTGTCAGCCTTACCAGGTAGATCAGATAGGAAATACGACCAGATGAGCCAATTCTACTTTTTTTGTAAAGTTACATTGATAAGAATCTTGCAAGTCTGAAAGTACAAATCTCAAACCATTGGCCACAGTGGCAGACTTTCTTGTGCTATCCAATAAAAGGAATTCAGCCCCGCACAGAACTACTACGATAATAACGTGTGTGTTCATCTACACCATCAAATACAGGGCCCAGGTCTCAACACCTTGTCTCAAGCTGGCTTTGGAAATAAACAGCATAGGAAGCGGGTTAGGAGATGGAAAAGAATGGATGGCCATGTGGCTGGAGAGGAGATGGTGTAGAGCAGCATTCAAACCAGCTGTGTTCCATGGCCTTGCCGGCGAATTTGTGATTTTTGTCATGGGGGTCACCTTTTCTAGCAGGCTGCCATCCACCCCTCATCTTTCAGGCAGCTGGGAACAGTATCTAATTTCTCCCTCAATTAGCTTCTGATTAGCACCATCCCTTGGCCCTGGGCCAGCCTCTGTTTAATGCACCATTAATAATTCATTTCTCATGCAGGAGGAACCCAGGGAATGAAAGGGATGGCGAGGATCAGACTTTTGCCAGAACAGAGGAGAAGGGAGAAAAGGTTCTGAGAGCAAAAGGCAACACTAACACATTCAGTGCCCAGTTTCACTTAGGGAAGGGGAGGCTCAGAAATGCCTTTTTTAATAGATCATGCGGCAAAGGTGGAATAGAATTAATATTCTGCCATGGTAAATCTCTTTTTAGGTTTTCTGTGAGACATTTTTCCCTTTTTTACCCATTTTCTTTCCTTTGAACTATGCACGTGTACATGAGGTTGATCTGGAGTCAGAGCATGAGTTCATTCACAAGGTGGCATGGTGGTTTGTGAATTATTGGATTATTGCGAATTTATGGGATTATAAATTAATCAATAAAACATAGCAAAAAAATGCCATCATGGTTAAATCGTGGAGGAACCAGATGTTTTGGGATTCAAGAACGATGTCAATATATCACAAGTTGCTCTCTATCTCATTCCATGAAAATGGAAACTAATCCACAAACCCTTTACCATATTCACCAAATTTTGATAACCCAGAACCCTAGATTTGAATGTAAAGTTCTGTTACTGGAAAAACATGGTTTAGAACACAAATCTAGAAAAATATAATATTTTAGTATTGTAACTAAAGAAAAATGATGCTAAAAGGACCAAAAGAAGTAGGTGCACCCCACCCCACCCTCTCTCTCTCTCTCTCTCACACACACACACACACATACACTTCAGAAGAGATTACCTACCCTTTTCTGCAAGTATAATATAATAGTAGGCTCTGTGATAGGGCCAAGTCCCAGAGGGGTATGAAGCTCCTCTTTTAGAACTGTTAAGAGGCCATACACCCCTGCACTGTGGAACCTGCTCCCCCCTGGACCTGAAGCAGGCCCCCACTTGCCTGCCCTTCTGTACAAGCATAAAAGCATGGCTCAGATAAGCATGTCACAGTGGAGTTGATTGATGCTCTGAAAGAGCTCTTCCCCCACCTTTTAATGAATTACCATCCCTCTTTTAAAGTTTATATATTGTTTTTTATGCTTTTAATATCTTATTGTACATTGCCCAGTCCCTCAATAAAGAAATTGACAATTCTTAAATATGACAAATAAATAAAATGTTGTTTGCTAACCTTGGATGCTCCTGCCTATCCTTGGTTTCCTGCATAGGGTGTATAGACAGTTGATGCAGATTACAAAAAAGCTGTACAAGCCTGGGGAAAAAAGGTATTGTTTTAATGAGTTGAAGAGAGATACTCATGCTCCCTGTGCCTTGCAAAACACCTTACTTGAAAAATTTGCACAGCCCTAAGAAACATAAAGTTATCATCATCATGTAGTAACTTTTCCATGAGAAAAGATGTTAGACAAACCTGTCTGTAGGAATGGCATTCAAGACTGACTTTTAAGAGCCCAAGGGCTCCTGAAAATAATTCATGAAAAGCATCTTAGAACATTTTGCACAAGGTTGATGGCTTATTGATAGTTCCTGCAATGAATAACCCCTGGTTGAAGGGGTAAACTTTTGGTATGTTTTGATTTCCCGCTACCCCTCCCTAAATCAAACCAGCCAAAATAATCATGAAAAATAATTTGGGAGTTAATTGGCACCATTTTACTGCTGGTTTAACTTCTTGGAACTGGCTCTGTACTTATGTTCCAAGTACCTTTTGCAAACTAAAAGCAGCATTTTAATTATGTTAATTAATTTCTCACCACTTGATGAGGCATAAGGTCCAGCAAGGCTACATAGGACAACTTTTGCTCTCTTCCTTCTCACAGCTATTTCTTGTGCCTGGTTTGTTGGTCTACAATATTGGCTGCAAAAGGCCTGAGAAACAAATGTACTGAAGGAGAAGTTATATTTGTGGACATATTTCTCAAAAGGTTCCTTTCAATATGTGGTTGTGGTGCAGCTCTTTCAAGTTGACAGAAGACAATGTTATCACAGTCATATGGAACAAACATGAAGTTGCATGTGCTTTGATAACCAGGTGGCAAGAACGGAATGAGGAAATTAAAGTCACGTTAGTACAACTTATGCACAAGATGGCAGTAGAAAGCACAAACATGTGACTTCATGGGGAGAAGGAAGAAAATGGGCATTGGTTACTTACCTGATACGCCCTTTCTCGGGATGGTGGAGACATCATCCAGGCATGGTATGACTCCGTCAGGATCCAATCTGACTGGGTCTACAAGCATTAAACACACGCCCTTGAGGCTCGCCCTTGAGGCTCCTCCTACCCAGCTTAGATGAAGGCGTGACTTGTAGACCTCTGTGTAAACAGTATCAGATTATGTATGTATGTATGTGTGTGTGTGTGTGTGTGTGTGTGTGTGTGTGTATATATATATATATATATATATATATATATATATATATATGTACGGTATGTGTGTGTATATATATATATACACACATACACACACACATATACATACACACACACATACACAAACATACATACATACATACATACATACATATATATATAATAATATAAAATATAAAATCTGAGACTCTGTGTGTATGTGTGTGTGTATATACACACGCACACGCAGACACACACAGTCTCCTTGAGGCAAGAAAACAGAAACTTCAAGGTGAAAGACATGAAGAAAGGGTGGGGCTGGATGATGTCTCCACCGTCCTGAGAAAGGGCTTATCAAATAAGTACCAACACCCATTCTCCTAGTAGATGGAGACATCATCCAGGCATGGGGCATACCAAAGCCCATTGGGAGGGATCTGAATAGAATTTAATAATCTTAATCAGAAACCACTTGCTGCAACACGCGCCGTCCGAATGAAGCATCAGCTGAGGTATATCTGTCGAGCTCATAGTGGCAGATGAACAGAGAAATAGAAGTCCATGTGGCCGCTTGGCAGATCTCCTCTAATGAAGCTTGAGATGACCAGGCAGCAGAGGTGGAGTGCACCGTGATGTTGGGCGGAACAGGCAGAGAGAGGGCGGAATAATCCTTAGAAATAGCAGCTTGTACCCAACGACCAATGTCAGAAGAAGAGGCCTTGGAGCCTTTCTTACCTCCCGGCTGGAATGTCACGAAAAGAGCCTTAGAGCACCTGAAAACGGCAATTAGTTTAATATAAACACATAGAGCACGACGTACATCAAGGTAATGCCACTTACGCTCCAGCCGATGAGATGGTTGAGGGCAAAAATCGGGAAGCACCAATTCCTGGGCTCTGTGGAATACAGAATTTACCTTAGGTACAAAAGCTGGATCAAGGCTGAGGACAACCTTATTTGGGTGAAAGATGCATAAATCTTGTCCGATGGACAACGCCGCCAGCTCGGAAACACGCCTCGCCGAGGTTATGGCTACAAGAAAAACCACTTTTAAAGTCAAATCATATAAAGATACAGAATGTAAAGGCTCAAAGAGAGTCTGAGTTAAAGAATCCAGGACTTTGGAGACATCCTAAGTCGGGAACCTGTGTATTGTTGGTGGTTTGATGTTTGTGGCACCTCTCAGGAAGCGATGGATAAGCAGGTCATGAGAAAGGGGCTGAGTGGAAGTCAGTGAGAGGACAGAGGACAGGGCCGTGACCTGACGACAGAGAGTGTTTGGTGAGAGTCCTAGATCTAGCCCCTGTTGAAGGAACTGGAGAATATGAGGGATAGAAGACTGTAAAGGAGCAATGGCTTTTCTATGGCACCAGTCAGAGAACTGTGTCCAAGTTGCATCGTAAATGTGGTTAGTAGAAGAGCGCCTAGAGGCTTGAATTGTGTGAATAACTTCAGTGGAAAGATTGGCAGTCCTCAGAGCCTCCCGCTCAATCTCCAGGCAGTTAGTCATAACCAAGGAAGGTCGGGATGCTGGAATGACTCTTGAAGGAGCAGAGAGGGAAACTGAGGAAGTTGCCATGGTGGAGCTACCGAGAGGTTCAGCAGATCGGCAAACCAGGGTCTGCGAGGCCACCGAGGACCGATCAGGATCAGTTCTGCCTCCTCCACCAGCATTTTCTGTATTACCCGCTGTATGGGAGAGGCCAGAGGAAAAGCATACAGAAGGCCGAGAGGCCACTTGCACCTCGAGCGTCTACACCCTCCGCCCCTGGAGTCACATAGTGCGTAAAGTACCTTTGCAGTTGATTGTTGCCCTGGGAAGCAAAGAGATCGAGAACTGGAAGGCCTACCTGACAGTCAGTTGTTGAAAGATTCCCCAATGCAGGCTCCACTCTGCCAGGTCTATGTGCATGCAGCTGAAGTTGTCTTCCTGGATGTTCTGGACCCCTGAGATGTGCTTGGCCCGGAGAGACAATAGGTGGGTCTCTACCCAGGTCCCCAGTTGGAAAGAGAAGGTCATTAGACATCGGGATTTCATCCCTCCTGCCGATTTATCTGTGCCTTGGCGGTGGTGTTGTCCGTAAGGACGAGCACGTACACATTGGCCATGAGATGTTCAAATTGAAGAAGAGCCAGAAGGACAGCTTTCAGCTTCAACCAGTTGATACTGTTCCTCTGGTCGGAGTGTGACCAAAGGCATTGGGCTGTGCGCGACAGAATGTGAGCTCCTCAGCCTTGCAGACTCACTTCTGTGGTTAGAGTGATGCGTGGGGGGTCGCAAAATAGAGAGCCCTGTTCCAAGGCAGTGGAGAGCCACCAGCGAAGGGACCAGCTTACCTCTGAGGTTAGACGAACCTTGTGCATCGAGCAATTGCAATCTGCCTTCTGATATGGTAGCAGAAACCATTGGAGCTGGCGACTGTGAAATCTGGCCCATGGAACGATGTTGGTGGACACCATTGTTCCCAAAAGTTGTGACAGGTGATTGAGAGGAACCTCCGGCTGGCCTCTGATGGATGAGATCAGATCGCGAATGCTCACCTGCTGTTCTGGTGATAAGAAGACCTGTTCCAGGGAGGTGTCTATCACTTCCCCCAGGTGCATGAGGCAAGTCGTGGGCTACAGATGACTTTTCTTCAAGTTGAACCAGGAAGCCATGTTCTTCTAGAGCATGGGTTGTCAACCTGGTCCCTACCACCCACTAGTGAGCGTTTTGGGATTCCAGGTGGGCAGTAGGGACTTCTGAAGTTAAAACCTTATTTTGAGCGAGTGGGCAGGTGCGAGTGCACACATCAATAAACCAAAGTGCGCGTGCATGCAAACAAGCAAACACATGGGAAGAGGAAGGGGAGGGGTGGAAACTGATAGCAGGGACAGGCAGAAGCTACCACATATCTTGTAGAATCAGGCTTTAGTGCTGTTAATCATATTGTGAGCAAACAGAGAAACCGTCTGAATATCACCGAAAGAGGAGACCTTTGTTTGTTCCTTACAAAAATTGAACCAAAGATCTCATTAATCACTAGTAAAGTTAATTTCAATTTACTTTATTGTTTTCTAATTAAACTTTATAAAGTTAAAAACATTATAAACATGCATAAAGTAGAAATAAAAAGATAAATGTACGTAGATTTCTTTTTTAAAAAAAAACACCCTCCTTTCTAAAAAATATTCCGCACTTATGCAAAAACTGGTGGGCAGTAAGGAAATTTTTCCATCAAGATCCATTAGTGGGCGGTAAGTAGAAAAAGGTTGACTACCACTGTTCTAGAGTCTGAAGAATGATCTGGATGTCTCTACGTGCTTGGTGTAGGGACCTGGGCAGTATCAAAATATCATCAAGGTATCAGAGAATTCTAACCGGCATAGTTCTAAGATGGGCAGCCAGTTCAGCAAGGTGAAGACACTCGGGGCAGAGGACAAACCAAATGGAAGGGCACAGTATTGAAAATGATTCCCTGCATAGGAAAAATGGAGGAATTTCCTGTGATCTGGAAGAATAGGGATATGGAGGTATGCCCCTGTGAGATCCACTGAGGAGAGGAAGTCATTAGGCCGAATGCTCTCCAAGATGGATAGCAGAGAGTGCTATAAATTTGTTCAGAAATTTGAGGTCGAGGATTGTCCTCCAACCCCCAGAACACTTAGGCACTATGAAGAGACGGGAATAAAACCTCCTCAATGGTCTGAATGTGGAGGAGATGGCTGATTGCGAGTTCAAACAGATGTCTTTTGGTAATGTCCCTAGAGACCGGACATAGTACGAAAGTCTGTGGGGGACTAGAGAGAAATTCCAGGGCTAGGCCAAATCAGATGGTACGCCTGATCCAGGCATCGTTGGTGATGTTGTCCCAATGATTGGTGAAGGCCAAAAGATGGCCTCCAAATGGGAGGTCCCCAATGGAATTACTTCTGCTTTCAGAAGGAATGGTTGGGGCAGCCCTTGAAGGACTTTCTGTAGGAGAAACGCTGGGAATTTCTGTTGGATCGGTCCTGAGACAAAGGGCCCTGCCTTGGGCGAGCCTGGCATTGAGGACGGGGGTAGGCAAATCCCCTGTTCGTCCCTCAAAAGGATGACCTATGGAAAAAAAAGAGGGTTTAGAATCTGTTTTGCGGCTGGCAGAAGGAAGCATCTTTCGCTTGTCCTTGGACTCTACTGAGAGGTTCCAAAGGTGGGCCAAAGAGCAGTCCAGGAGAAAAAGGAGAAGCCAAATGCCACTTCGCTCTAGCCTTCATTGCTTCAACCATAGAAGACATCTTCTGGTGACTGATGACGCCATCGACTTGGAGGAGAAACGAGCTGCATCTAGAGAGGCATCGGCAGCGTATTACATTGCTGCTTTGAGCTTGTTGATGTCCTGATGAGAACGGGAATCAGCTTCAGCCAACGGAGGGCAGCCCTGTTGAAAAAAGAAGCAGAAGAAATGGCCCAAACCACCCCTGTGGCAGACTGATGATCTTTAACTAATGACTGTTCAAAGCGTTTGCCCTCAGGATGGAGAGCGTCCTCTGGAGCATTAGTGGCTGCATTGGATGATGAAAGAGAAACCACAGGTAAGTCGATGGAAGGGACTTCCAAAAGCTTAGAGAGTTCTGGACTGACATTGTATAATTGTTTGTCCAGTGTAGAAGGGGGGGGGACCCGCCCCCGGAGATGCCCACTGATTTTGAATTACTTCCAAGAACAGCTTTGGAGAAGAAACATCCTTTTCGACAGATGGCCGCGAAAAGAGTGGATCTGTGGTGTCAGACTTGTCAACCTCAGCAGTTGAGGATGGTTTTGAGACCGGAATGTCAGAGACCTTTTTGGCCTTGAACAAGAGGGAGCGAAACAAGGCAGGTTTGAATACGCCCATTAAGGCTGAAGGGGCTGGTGTCAAGTCCTCATCATCTGAAAGATCAGAATCACGGGTTACCTGTTCCTCAG
Source organism: Thamnophis elegans (assembly GCF_009769535.1). Classification (NCBI taxonomy): domain Eukaryota; kingdom Metazoa; phylum Chordata; class Lepidosauria; order Squamata; family Natricidae; genus Thamnophis; species Thamnophis elegans. The sequence continues at coordinate 93,517,832 of NC_045558.1, read as the reverse complement.
GGTCAGCAGCAGAAGTACTTCCAGAACCCACCCCTTGAAAACAGGAAGAGTGGCCCTTGTTTGATTTATTAGAAGTAGAACACTGAGGGGGTGGCAGTAGCAGGACCCCGATATTGAAGGCCTGCAGCAATGCCTCGTTCAATAGTCACTGCTATGATGTCAGCCATATCATTAGGATTGACAGTAATAGTTCTGGGGGAAGAGAACCCACATCTATGTCCGGGGTGACACTACCATCTGAATCATACTCCGCTTGAAACCCAATCCCATCCTCAAGGTTTAAGGGAGAAGCAGGAGTGGAGATATTCCCATCAGTATCAGTAGAGAGATCTTCAGTAGGATTGATTGTTATTTGAGGAGAAACCAGTGGGGCAGAGATGGGAGCAGTGCAATGCTTGGCCTTAGAAGTGGCCTTTCATGGAGCAGAATCTGAGGCCTTGTCATGGTCGGAACCAGAGATAGCTACGCTTGGGGCTTCTTGAGGTGGAACAGTCTTAGGGGCCTTAGCAGGCTTGGCTGTAGGTGGCTGAGAAGCAGTGGTTTTCTTTCTCCTCCTGGGCTTAGAGGCCAGGAAAGGTGGATCATCTCTCTGTGCAATAGTGGTCTTGTTGGTTGGCATTACTCACGGTTGAGGAGAGCATCTAAAATGGCCGCCACAGGCTTCCCACCCAAACAAAATCACCACCCAAGTACATAGGTTCTCGAGGAAGGGCTGAGGGAGCAAACCAACAAGGCGGCTAAAGGCCACCCAACAAATGCCTCAGTGTGAGAGGATGAATGCCCAAGCCAAAAGAGCTGTTTGATGTCGAAAGGAGGAATGCTGCTGAGGCAACAAGGAAGAGTGGCGGTGTGCGAAATGCCCTGTGCTCAAGCGGCTGCCACATTTTGAAGTCTTCAACCGGCAATATCGAGATGATCACAAGTTCTTCTGGCGGCGCGGCTGCAGTGATTGCCTTTTTGGGCAGTGTGGCAGCAGCAATCAGTGAATTAGCAGCGCCTGAGATAAAAACCTCGTAGGCTAGCCACTAGCGTTCTCCACAATTAGAGCCAAGCGAGAACGAGGCAAGAGCCCTTGGAGGATATGAAGCCTCCAAAGCAAAAGAAACCAAAGCCAATTGAATTAAATTTAAAAGAGAGCCAATTAGAAGAAATTTGGAAAGTTTTAGCTAGAATTTAGTTTAAAATCAAATTATTTAGCAAGGAGAGATACACAGACACAGCTAATCGAAGGATCGACTGAGTCTAAACTAGGTAGGAGGAGCCTCGTGGGCGTCTTTAATGCTTGTAGACCCAGTCAGATTGGATACTGACAGTCATACCTATGCCTGGATGATGTCTCCACCTACTAGGAGAATATACCATTTGAAGTTTAAAAAAATATACAAATAAGAGGGCTGATTGTGATTGTTATATATCACTATAAGGTAGCTTTGCTTGTAAAATGAAATTTCATGTTTTAACATATTAAGAAAAGCATGATCCCTCAATAAGGACAATAAGCATTAGACTATAGTCCTAACCTTATAACTGATTTGCTTTATAGCATACAACTAAAACTTAGTGGACAATTTTGTTCAGACTGAGACTTATACCAGACTTTGTGCTGTAAATTGAGGATTTCATTCCAAAATAAAGGACAGAATCTAAAATGGGCCTGATTGTGGGAAGGGTGAAATCGGTTTGTAAATCTTTATAAAACTCCAGTTTTATTCTTTACATTTGCTCAAATTCCAAAAAATGAGTAAATTATTAATCTTGCCTAGACTCATGGTATTACAGAAGTGATATGAACTCTATTTGATCCACTAACTACTGATTTTGCATCTTTGCAAAAAAATAATTTATTGTTAATGAGGCACTCCAAACCTTGGATTCTGATTTTAGTAACTGAGTACTGCAACTTTGTTTAAAACTTATCAAGATAACACAAGAGAACAAAATATAGTTTTCTCAATTTTATATCAAAAGAATCTAAGTGGCATTTTTGTCCTACCTCTGTTCTTTCAAAGCTGAGAAGACTATTATTGCTATAATGCAATCCAACGTGTGGGAACACTTCTGACACGGAGGTCCAGATAGATATAAAACAATATCTGAGCAGTTGGAAAAGCTGTCAATTTTTAACAACATTTTTAATGCTATTATATACAGTGCTGTTCTTTCAATATGCAAGCTGAAACAAAAAATACCAACTCCATTACACAAAGGTGATGATTACAGGGAAAATGATTCAGATTGAGCCAGTTACATTTATGACTCACTGAAATCAGTAAGAAAAATACAGTTAGAACATAAATCTGAATTATTCCAGTAGAAAGTAAGCACAATTCATTTTTTGTTTTAACTAATCATAAATACCTCAAATTTCAAGTTTTAGAACTTATTACCTTTAAGAGGTGCCATTGTGAATGTTACCCATGTTTCCCCAAAAATAAGACCTGGTCTTATTTCTGTTTGGGTCCCAAAATAAGCAATAGGGCATTGGTGGTACCAATGGGGTGGGGTGACTTAGGGGGGTGCTAAGAGGCAAGGGGGCGGCAGGGGGAGCACTAAGAGGTAAGGGAGGTGGCAGAGGAGTACTGGAGGTAGCCCCCTCGCAGGGCGCAATTCTGCCTGGGGCTCTGTTGGCCGCCAGTCAGCTGAGCACTTCCGGCAAGGGTGAAATTCAGCCGGTTCTGACCGGTTCTCCTGAATGGTAGGACAAATTATGGGCAGTTCAGAGAACTGGTAAAATGCACCACTGACTGGCTCCGCCCTCACCTTCCGTCCCTCCCACTTTTCATCCCTCGCCTGCTGCTGCTCCCTGCTGGTTCTCTCGCTTATCTCAACCACACCGCCCAGCAGATCTCTGCCCGGTTAGTTTTCCTTTGCTTCTAGCTGTTACTATCTTCCTTCCGTCATGCAAACTGCCCAGTCACATGACCCCCCCCCCCCCCGCCACCAAGCCATGTCCACAGAACAGGTAGTAAAAACATTTGAATTCCACCACTGAGTGGGGGGCACTGAGGATCAGTTTGTAGCACCAAGGGGGCAGTGGACTGAAAAAGTTTGGGAACTACTGCAATAGGGCATTATTTTCAGGGGGTGTCTTATTTTTTACCATGTACAAGAGGCCCAGTTGTGTTTGCTTGCGGTGGGATAGGAGGCCATGTGGTGTATAAGTGCTGCTGCTGCGAGGTAGGAGAAATGGAGCTGTCTCGTGCTCTGCACTGATTTACCTCAGGGCCCCTGCAGCTAGGCAATCCACACCCTCATCTTACGGCCACATCAGCAGTCACATCCCACAATGCACTGCTGCCACAGTCATGAGGTGAGGCAGTGAAGCTGCTCCATGCACCCCATCACCTTCCTTGTCTCACAGCCAGGGTACCATCACACCACTCAGCCTCATTGTGGCCATGAGCAAGCAGAAATGGGCCAGCGGCCACTTGGGCTCCTCTTGCACGTGTTCTGACCCAAACACAACAAACCCGCTGTATTTAATTAAATATTCCCTTTATTAGGAGCATCATCAGCTCTAGCAAAAAGTCTTTCTCTCATAACAGGCTAATAAGTCTTTCAGTGCCTGTGGAAAGCTGAGCTCCCTCCCTTTCCCCCTGAAATGGCCCCACATCAGGAGTCTCTCTCTTTCTCCATGCTCTCACAACAAGTTCTGGAAGGTACACTAGCTTTTTTCCAAAAGCAGACACCTCCACACTCCCACCCAGAAGGCACACCTGACTCGTAGTGCCGCCGATTCAAAGGAAGGAGTCTGATAGTCCCAGACAGGATTCAGAAGTCAGTAGCTGACCAAGGGAGATGAATAGTTGTCTGCCACTTGCCTTGCCTTGCCACTCTAATACTTTCTCCTCATCTGACTCAACTGTTAGAGAGGCTGGTAGCTGACAGGCCACAACATGGTTGCTGCTGCTGTTGCGAGGCAAGTGTCAGGGCGTGAATGGCCTGGTTGCGGGGCACATGGGGCAGCTCCACCACCCCATCTTGCCTCGTGGCCACCACACTGTGAGAATCAGATGGAATTGGCAGGTAGCTGGCTGCACGGGTCTTAAATAGGGCTTATTTGGGGGGGGGGGCAGGCGGATTATATTATGCACATGTGTAATACATGCTAGGACTTATTTTCAGGCTAGGACTTATTTTCAGGGAAACAGGGTGTTAAATACAAAAGCAAGATTACAAAAATAAGGATAATTCTTCCATACATCCATGTTTTTAAGTTGTGATCAAACGAAATATCTGATTCTTTAGGTAAGTGCACAGTTGATTCATTAAGTCTCTGTTCTGTCCATCAATCCAGTGCATTTCTATTAAAATATCAGGACCTTCTTTCTTCACAATTAACACACATTTGAAAAGGAACCATTCCCTTGAAGTGTTATCATTCTGTCCAGTTTCAAGAGCCAGGATTTCAGTAGCAAAGGTCTTGGTCCCAGAATCTTTGGATTCTGAAATGAAGGATGGTTCCTTTGCGCTGCTGCTTTCCTCAATGGATCCCTGCATATTTTTCTCCTGAATTGCAGGTACATTATTGAGTCCATTACCCTCTGAGGACTCAACATCAAGACAAAGTACCTCAGAAGATTTTTCAGTAGACCCATTTGCATTTCCTTCACACTCAGAGATGTTACAGGATGTTTTCTGATTCTTTTCTTCTGTTGATTGCAGGAAATCTTCAGATGCTCGAGGAAGTTCACGCAATTGCCTGACTCTGTCCCTCTTTTTTCTCCTTAAATGAATCCAGGAATTTTCCACAGCTGTTAGAAACAAGCTGACCTCATCTTTTCCACATGGAAGTGTTTTATGCTGAACCTATTGAAGGGAATAACATCAAACTATAGTATGGCTCTTTTTCGGCTACTGGCAATTGCCTGAAGCAGAATTTAAAAAAATTAGCATACCTTCAGGTCAGTGAGTAGTTTTCTAATCCATGCGGCAACAACTCCTAATCCTTCAACAGCATTGATTCCTACAGATGAAGCTCTCATACCTAACTCTTTGGCCGTTGATGCCAAGACGAGAAATGTGATTGGTTTCCGAGGTTTTTCTAATTTCCTTTTCTTGGAAGGAGGTGACTAAGAGGAAAAGTACAATATTCAAGTTGAACAAAATGATTAGAAAACAAAACGATATCCTGAAGAACATGAAGAGAACATTGAAAAGACTTTGGTCCTAGCGTACATAGTGAATTCATAAAATATCTGCTACCCCATTCATCACTATGCACATCCTCCTCCCCACAAAATGCCAGTGGAAAGCCACATCTGAACATGGTGAACATAACAGAAGGGATTATCAGTGGGACTGGAAAGGAAATGGAATGCATAAAGATAAACCTGGTTTTGGACTAAAGAAATTCATAAAAGAGAACCCTTCAAAACTCGATACCTCATTTTTTAGAAAGCTTTTGTCATTTTTCAGATATACATTTGAGGAGGTAGATGATGCTAGAGAAGAAAGCCACAATGAGGTAGTTTCCGTCTGTGAATTTTTCCAATTTGATGTTCCCTACACAAGTTAGAATGCATCTCATACATTTTTTGAGCCAGTCTAAAGCTAAGTACATATTCTAAGTATTCTGGAAACTGCAATAATATAGTTACAATACATCTGAGGAAACAACCAAAAAATCATCACCTCCTCCAATTATTTAATAATAAGTAGTTGAATTATTTTTAGTATCTTCATTGTCTGCTGAAATAGATAATTTTTGACTGACAATGATAGTGCCTGAGAAGTCAGATCCCACAAAGGCAAAGGCTATCACCCAGCAAAGAGGGCCATTTACTATTCCTTCCTCTTGAGTTTTACTGTACAAGACAAATGCCATAATTTGCAATCACACATGGTTGATGGCCTCCACTTGCATGAGATGAAGGCAATGAAGCAACAAATCTCTGCACTCTTTCTTTCCATTAGTGGTGTTGTCCACATTCATCTCTTTGGTGTCTTAAAACATGCATATATAACTTTCTCACAAGTACACCAGGAAAGGCTCTCCTGTATAAAGAATAACCCATCCCCGGGATCTAAAGAATCACCCCAGTAAGCCATAGAAATAAAAAGGTATCTGAATGTGTTTTATCAACAGATACTCTACCTCTCTCTACTTGTTCTAGAAAAACTGAAAAGTGTGCAACCAGTCCCAGGACTATAGGTAGTTCTTGACTTACGGTCATAATTGGGACCAGAATTTCTGTTGCTAAGCAAGGTAGTCACTTCCAATTTTAAGGTCTTTTTTGCCACAAATAAGTGAATCTTTGCAGTTAAGTAACTTACCTGATTGTTAAGTGAATCCTGCCTCCCCCATTACTTTACATGTCGGAAGCTGGCTGGGAAGGTAGCAAATAGGATCACATATCCCTGGGATGCTACAACTGTTGTATATATGTGTTGGTTGCCAAGTGCCAGAATTTTGATCACATGATTGCTGTGATAGTCATAAGCTTGGTGACCAATCATAAGTTACTTTTTTCAGTGCCATTTTGAATTGTCACTAAATTAATAGTTGTGAGGACTTCCTTTAAATAATTCCCCATGAAGATTCAAAGTCGATATTGAAAGAGGAGGACAAGAGAACCACTTACTGGAACTTTGACATTTTCATAGAAGCTCCAAGCCAGGGCCCATCGCATAGTACGACCTTGGCAGAATTCAGTATGGGTGACTTTAGGAACCTACATAGAAAAATAAAACCAGTCTTAAACTTTTTCTGTTTCCAAAAGCTATTTAATGACAATTTAAGAGATATTTGACATAACATCAATAATATTTATTGACAAAAGTATTCTTTTTTATAATTAACCTGTTAAAAAAATAAAAAAGGAATAGTATGAAGAGCACATCTGGAGCCCACACAAGTCTTGAAATGTATAGTGTCCAGCTCACAAAATGCACTTCCACAAACCTGCTGATTGACAGTTCAGCAGGTTAAAGAGGAAGCACAGGTCAGTGATGGTATATTGTATGTGGAATTTTAACTCTGCATACTGTTTTTTCAATTGCTGCATGCTGTTTTCTCATTTTGCTGAATTTGATATGATACAAATTGTTAAGCATATATATGAGATAGTGTGTATATACATCCAAGTAAGTGAAATATAAACATAAGAGAGAAGTTTTTATAGTGGACATTTTTTCCTAATTTGTATAGGGCCAAATAAGAATGTATCTAAACATGCAGATGCAGCTGGTCTGAAGAGCACTATGTTCTGAAGGTCAAATATGAACTGACAATTTCATGTTACATGTGTTTCAGCCACTTTGTTGACTCAATGTTAAAGGAACTTGAATGGAACTTTTATACCATGCTAGTGGTATGATGTTCTTTCAATTCACTAAGAAAAGTGAACTATACTGCTATACTGATCTACACTGCAGAATTTAGATCAATTTACATATTCTCCCACATAATTCCCTTTAAATAGTTGTGGGTTTTTTGTATAATAAAACAGTGAAACATTAAGAATAATTTCACCCTAATTCTTAGCACCAGCTTCAAAATTTCTTCAAATGAGAAAGAGCACAGGATGCGTGACTGGTCAGATAGAAAGGAACCAGCAATTTCACATAAACAGAAGAAAAAACATTGTTTCTGCTCCAGATGTCTTTGTACAGTTCATATGGAAAACAAGCAAGCTACAAAAACAAATCCTGCAATGCACATCCCAAAATAATACCAATATTAGTTTCTAATAGATCGACACTGAAGAAAAAATAGTGGTTTAATGCTTTTTTATAAAATTATCAGGGCTACACCTCTTTCTTATTAGAAGTTTTGTTTTAACTAAGCATAATAAAACTTAAAGCCTACTTTTTTCAAGATGTAACTTTATGTAAGTCACAGTCTAGTCACAATTTTTAAATAACAGATAACTTTAGTGTCTTTAGAAAACTACTTACTCCATGGATTCGCAGTTCTTCTTTCAAAGGTGCCAAACTGCATTTCTTTCCCAACATACAACTATACCACCTTTAATAAAGAAAACATTTCAGAAATGGGAAATAAAGTTCAAGTAAATGAAATATATTTCTAAATCAACAATAAATCCTAGACTGTGATATATTGGAGTGGCTCTCTTTCTTGGAACTAACCTTTTTCAAATGGATGACTTGTCACTTTGACTTTTTTGAAATAGCAAATAATTTTACATTAAGATACAAATTATTAATATTTATTATTACTTTATTTAAAACTGATATTCTGATATTTTTTGGTAGTTCTTTGATTAATGTTTTAATTTCTGTCGACTGGTATTAATCCTTGCTTAGCTGAAAGTTGGCTGCTGGAAAAAATGTGTTCTGGTCTTTTCAAAATGTGGAAATTAGATAAAAGAGAATGAACACACACACACACACACACACACACACACACCACTACCACCACCACCACACACACACCACCACCACCACCATTATTTTGATAATGGAACATTTGGTTATTGTGGACTGATTTCAAAAAGACTTTCATTTCTAATTAGCTGTTGTTTCCTCTGATGAGGAAGAAGGGTAGTATGTTGTTGTTTTCTTCCTCTCTAAATCTCACATCCTCAGCAATGAGGTTACTTCGTTGGGTAATGAAATGTTTGCAAACAAACAATCAAGGTCAAATTCTCCTTTCATAGATATTTACACATGGTACCATGAATTAAGCAGACTATTTTGGATACAAAATATATACTGTAATATACAAAATATAATATACAAAATATATTATATGCCATGAAAATTACATATATTGATTACACTTTAAGTCAAGTTGTAATATTTGTGAATGTCCATATTGTTATGAATTACTTATCTACTACATAGGAACTGAAGACTGGATAATGGAAATGGATTCTTCTCATCCTTCATATTGTTTCTTATTATTAAGAAACTTATTCTTCAACAATGGAAAGATAAATGTATGGCTACAATTCCTCACTGTATTGAAGAAGTTATTCTGAAGCTAATTATGATTTATAGGCATAGGTGTGTGTGTGTGTGTGTGTGCATGCGTGCGTGTAAAATTTCCATCTTTTTTGCTTTTCTTTAAATACAGACATACCATATACTAAATGCCAGTGCTTTTAAATTTAATGTAACTTCTTACCGTAATCTTTTTTTAAGTTGCAAGCTATCATGAATGATTCTCTTGACAAATTCTAGCTCTCCTCCTTCAGCCATAATCTCAGTTATGCCTCCTGTATTGACTGAACTAGGAGGTGCCCTTCTAGGATTACGAGAATTTACTCCCTGGAAAAGAAACAATTTCTTTTACAGCTAAAATGTAAACAACCAATAGCTATTATTGATTTTTTTCCTGTGAGCTAATTATCTTATTTTCCTTTAGAATTAACATTCTATTTTTTCTGCCATTGCTGTATTACTTCAAAAAACAAAAAGCAAAACAAAGCTTTTAAAGAAAATAGAACTAGTGTAATTTTGGGAACCAGTAAATAAAAAGTGGGAATAGCTTAAACTAAGATGTGCCATTCATCAGAAAGATGAAATTAATTGCTTTATCACAAGCAACTGGACAATGGTCAAATAAGATAGAAAGCTTTTGGCAAAATGATTAGCAACAGATTCTAATAACTTATATTTTTACCTTTAAAAAAATACTTTCCAATGCCATCTAAATTGATAACTAATAGATAACTAACTAATCAATAACCTAACCAATCATCCCTATACTACATGTATTCTCCATGACTATAACAGTAGCATCAGGGCTTGTATGAACAAATAAGGATGCAGGAAAATAATAACTAACATATTTAAAATAAATAGTTCCATGCTCAGGCAGGCAACATAGTTTTATAATGCATATAATAAAGAGTTAATTGACTGTTTTTGCAGATTTATTATATATAAGAAAACATAAAATACATGTAAGGAATCATATTGTTTTACTTTAATAATAAAAATTAAGAGCATCAAAATGTATCAGAATCTTCTCTATTTCATAATTAAAAATGGGTCATTTATTATTTGCAATTCTAATGCCCAACAGGTAAAATAACAAAGTAGTGAAGAAAATCAACCGAAGAACAATTTTCAGTAGCTGATATAATAGGTATGTTTAATAGGCTTTAGTCTCACAATTCTTTATTTTTTTATGATGGGAAGATTTTTGCTAGAACAAAGAGGCCTTTTTCTCAGAAGATGTGCTAGAAACATTTGATTTATACTTTTGACTTATCAATTTATAAACACTCCCCTTTAATTAAATCTGGTGGAATAAATTCATTAGTGAATGTTTTGCACTGTTTTTATATAATAAAAAATCTAAAATTATTAGTGTGGTAACAAATGTCATAGAATTTTAGCAATATTTGCTATTACTAAAATGAGAAGTCATAGTTATCGTAAATATATCCTCACAAAATCATGCATAAGTAAACAGACATTTCACAAAAGCAAAATGAAAAAATGCAACATTTTGATTTTTTAAAAAAATAAAGTAAAATGGTTGGTAATAACTTTGATTAATAGTATTTCTTAGATTTGAAACGATGGGGTCAATGCATGTTGTCTTATAACAAGCTATTTTTTTTATGATGGGAAGATTTTTGCTAGAACAAAGAGGCCTTTTTCTCAGAAGATGTGCTAGAAACATTTGAAATTAATAATTCTTATTAAAACAATAATAACTGTACCTAGTTATGATATATCTGAGGTTGATAACTTTAAACATTATTTTAATTATAATCTCTCCCTCCCACCCAAAAAAGAAAAGAGAAAGATTGTTATAGTAAAAGCATGCACTCCTTAATAACTGGTATTTTGTTATTTAATAACACCCATCTATTATAACAGTAAATAACTATTAAAAATACATCAGAAAACGAGGGTCTATATAGCACAGTATTCAGACTTTTATGTCTATATTTCTGCAAGTTCTTCAAAATTATCTTGCTCTCACAAAAATACTTTAATTAAAGGCCAAAAGAGATTACCAAAGGTATAGAAACAGTTATGTAAGATACGTAAGTGAAGCTGGTATTAAGAATGGATAAATTTATTTGGGGAAAAAATACTCACTGGCAGTCTTTTCCAATTTTATGGCCTCCAGATGTCTGATTTCAAATACCATAATGTAAAAAACACCCAAATTGTGAATTTATGAAAAAAGTTCATTATATTTATAACTATTCACTGAGAAAGAAATTTCTGTAGATTCTGGCAGCAAATAAAATATACCACTTCATAGTTCTTTATAGCCTTTTCTAATAAAATTTTATAGAGTCAGCATATTGCCCCCAACAGTGTGGGTCCTCATTTTACACATCTCAGAAGGCTGAGTGGTATTATTGCTCCCTCAATTAACAATAAATGTGAGAGATACAGGTGTTCATTACCATGAAATAGACGACACATGTTCAATAGCAATATAACAAATAAGTTCTCAATTAAGATCCATTGTGAACTGAATAAATTATATGACATAAATTGCTTTGGGCTCTCATAATCTTTTCCTGTAACCAAACACATTTCAGAGAAGACTTTAATTTTGCTTCACAGCAGGTTGCAGCAACTATCTGACCTTCTTTGATTTCAAAGAAGATAAACAAGGATAGGAAATCACCAAGAAACTGCAGCAATATAGGTTGCAGAGTGACAAAAAGTGAGAGACTTTCATAGTTATCGAAGAAATAAAATGTATGTATATATCTATTCAACAGAAACAATGGTAAGTGTACAACTTCTATTTGTAAGCATCTCAAAGGCATCAGCTTGGCAAGAATGAGAAACAAAAAGATGCACGAAGATGTGTCCCAACCCGAAACATTATGAACTTGAGGAATTTTTTTATTTATTTCTTATTATGCAAATAAACAAATGGGATAAAACTATTTTTACATGCTTAGTTTCAGTTATATCACCATTGAGCTTCAAGCAATATAAATATGAAATATCCTCTCAACAATAAGTATTCATCAAATGAAGAAGTAAAGGTCCATTGATAAGCTAATAATAAACAAACCTTCGCTTCTAGTTGGTTGGCAAAAAATGGAGGATTGCACATACAGAAGTCATAAATAACTTCAGACTCTTCTTCTAAGGCATCCAGGAGTAGTGTTTTTTGTGGTACTTTAACCACTAGACGAAAAATAAAGAGAAATAATTAGTTGACAGCCTTTCATTCAAACATTAGAGATCATTCCTAATACATCAACATGAAAAATAAATATGTACCTAGGTTGTTTATATTAAAAAGATTGATGCATATAACTCACCCTACATCTTAGATGTTCAGTTTAATAGCTACATTTTTATTATAAACCCAGTGGTACTTCTGTACAACTGAACAACAATTAAAGAGGATCATTGGAAACTCATATAGTCAAATAGATTAAAATTATAATTAGCCTTTAACACCTTCTTGACATTATTATCTATTCCTAATGGACTGGAGTAACTGGAAGGAAAGCTAGATGTTTTGATTTCCTATCCATTGCCACTAGTCTTTAACAAAGTAGCTTCAAAACAACCCTGTGAATCAAAACAACCTTTAAATCATGTACTTTATATGATTCTTTTTAAAACAGCACATAAAGAACTCTGCCTAGGTATTATAAAAGAGAAACAAAGAGTTACCTTTTATAAGATCAGATAAGTTATTTTGCTCTACATTTTTCTTGGCATAGCTGAAGCACACATCATCCACTTCTGTTGCAATAAAATACCATCCATTCAAAGTTGCACCCAGTAATGGGTAAATACAGGATGCACCAGTACCTGTATCACATTCAAGAAGGGGAAATTTGATTAATAAAAGTGATAAATAAGAAAAACGTGCTAACTTTCAAGCCTTTCCATGGTAATCACTCTATTAATTGATTGCATCAAGTAAACCTTTACTAAATGAATTCTGCATGGAAAAGAGGATCTTTTTGCTACTTCTTAGGACGTAAACAGCAAGTTTAAAAAATAGCTTCCTTTGAGTTTAACTTAATTCCTGGTGACTGCATGATCACATCCATGTAGTCTACCACATACCTATGTCTATTCCCCATATAATAGAACCTTTAGTAGCAGTATCTTGCTGAGCAATCAGATCTTCAACCCAGTGGATATAGTTAAGTCTCAAGGGGACAGTTGGAATAAGCCTTTCTAATGGTATATCAATCTGAAGTCCAAAATCTTCTTTCAGCAACGTACACGTCAGGGCTCTCACTGCTTGTGGATCCTTGAAATTTACACTGGAAGATATAAGAAACAGGTAGAGAACTGTGGAATGAGTAAACAATTGACAAAAATGGGGTTTAAAAAAATTGCTATATCTAGAAAGATCTGCTATTGTATTCCAATCACATTTTCAAAATGGAAGATCAAAGATAAAAGCAGTATTTATCTAGCATAAATGAATCTGGGGAAGGTGTCAAATATAGATTGATCCAGGATGAACTCCTTAGGTGGTAAGGTGATCATGGTCTGTTTCAGAATTGCTAGCATCATTACTTCTCAAAGAGAGGGATTATAACCATTGGTAGCTTTCTTTGTTCCCTGAATAAGCCATGTGTAGGTTCTAGCCCTTAAATAGAACTTAAAGTGCTCAGCCCTGCACTCATTTGAACTGTCCACAAGATAGCTAAGGAAAAAAAACAAGCCCCTGTCAGAACCCATTGGATTCATAAGATGCTTAGGGAAAATCATTTTAATTAGCCATTTCAATATATAAGTCTGACTACTATTTCCTATTTAACAAATACGTGCACACCATGTGAAAAAAGTGGTAGTAAAGTCCCGCATACATTCTATTAGCCTGTGAATACTATCAAAAGATTGAGATTCTTTTTTATTATGGGTAATTATCAGTTAAAAACTATATATATCGAATATTTTAAACTGAACAACTGGAGATATATTTTTCTCTCTCTCTTTCTACTTCCCCCTCTCAGGAGTGAGATTTTAGATTATGAGTCCTTAGGTATCCCCATCAGTCTAGCACTGAATATGTTATCTAGTTTGGATAATGAAACGTCTGCAAGAAAACAACCATACTCGGAGAGCACCAAGGACATTTCATTTCAACCCTGGGCTACAAATATTCCTTTATATTGGCCCTGTGAATCCTCTTAAGACAAGGATGTCCAAACATGGCTGGCTGGGGAATTTCGGGAGTTGAAGTCCAAAAGTCTTCAAGTTCCCAAGATTGGACACCCCTGTCTTAAGAGGAAAACCTTTTCTCATTCGGTGAAACTCTGTCTTCAGCGACAGGTATTATATAAAGACAAAAGATAAGCAGATGTACATGCTGACCTACCTCACTCTTCCGGACAAGTTAACTTGCACATGCTGCTTAAATTCTGGATACTTGGATGCCAGAAAAGCGAAGTCGGGAGGTTTGTTCTTGTACCTATTCCTCTCGTGCATAGATTTGTTGAGGGCCATTCGGAGAGCGGGCCAATACCTACTGATACGAAAAGATTACCAGGTCACCTCAAAAGTGCGCGGCCCACCTGAAGACTGCCCAATAAGATGCTCGGACCTCTTCCAGAGAGATTCCACACCCACACCCACCCCGCGAAGTAGGCGCAGCGGCAGAAGGTCGCCCAGTCCGGGAGGGGGGGAGGGAGAAGTATTTAAAAAAACAACAACCGTTCAAAATCTCTTTGGTGCAAACTACGGAGCAGTGCGTTCTCCTCCTCGCGCACACCGGAAGTGAAAACGAGTGATTGCATTTGTTTTTTTAAAGGAAGTCCTGCAAGGCCACTCTGGAGGGCTCTATGGTTAGAGCCGCTCTAGTCCCCACCTTCCCTTGGGGAGGAAGTGGAGGGCCGCGGGGAGTGGGGAGCGCCTTGGGCTTCTGTCTTGTCTTCCTCGTTAGCAGCAACTATCAGGGCGTCGGTTTTACTAGGGAATGGAGGCAGTTGCCTTTTTCCTGGTTGAAGGGCGAAGGAGACGCTCCTTTGCCGAGAACGGCCTCCCCTCATCTGTCTTCAGAAAAGTTAGTGAAGGGACTGCTGGTCGCTGCTCTTCGCTCGTTATTCCCTCGTTGCCAGAGCAAACGGATGACCAGGAGGTGCCTCTATGAAGTGTAGGGGTGCGGGGATAAACAGGTTGGAGGACCTTGCCCCCTATTGCTGGACACCTCACACAAACACCTTGGGTTGCTAGAAGTTGCCGTTCACCAACATTGGAGTCTCGCATGCCTACCACTCTCAAAGATTAAAATAACACTGAAATGTAGACATAAAAACACAGGTTGCGAATTTATAAATATTTTCCCGTCATAAATGTGAACCCCTAAATAAATTTTTAATTATTACCAGTCAAACTCCATCTCCGAACATTTAAAGCATGATCATAAGGACGATATGCGCCTAAACACATGAAGAGGTTATTTAAATTTTTGTATCAAAAATTTAATCCAACAATATTATTTTAATTATTTTACCATGCCAATCATTAATCCAAGTGTGTGTAGAAATACCAAAACAGTAGGAATAACTATCTCCAGACTAATAAAACTGTTTAAATGTTTGCAGATGAAAAAATGAAACATGAAAAAATGGAACTGTTGTTGAAGCACATCCAGTGCATCAAATATAACCGGTACATCTGTGGAAAACTAAAAGTAGTGGTTCTGCTTGGAATGCCGCTGAGACATACCAAGTACTATTGTTACACATGGGAATGGGACTGCTATGCAAGAGAGTCACATTAAAAAGAAATGGTCACTGTGAAAGAATATAGTTCCAGGAAGAAAAATGTTGCATATGAGCCACTGGTTGACTTAACAAAAATATTTTTGTTTCTGCTTCACATAAAACTCAAAATGATGAAAATTTTTGTAAAAGCAATACACCGGGAAGTTTCTTATTTGAGACAGGTTTCCAAGAATCATGAATGCCTAGATTAAGGAAGGCATTTTTGTTGGTCCACAGATCACATACGTCATCAATAGCAAGCAGTCTGAAGATCTGTTAGTGGGGCAGAGAAAATCACCTGGAAACATTCAAAGATGTCTTTGAGAATTTTTTTTGGCAATTACAGTGTGCTAAATACATTAAACTGGTTAAACTGGTTTTGTTTCAGGAAACAAAACTTTTTAAAAAATTGTTGTCCAGTGTTTTCCAAACTTACGAGATTCTGATAATTGCACTTAAATTCTTTTACACACAAGGCTATATTCTGTTTCTGCTAGACATTAATGATCAGGATGAAGAAGTAGCATGTTGTTATTATTAACTGCCGTCTTGAACTTTCTGAATCATACCTGGAAAAAGATAACTGCAGGCAGTCCTTAAGAATCACAACCGTGATTGGAAAACATTGTTAACAGAAGTGATTGTGACACTTTATAATTTTCTTGCCACTCTAGTGAATCATGTGGTAATTAAATGAATCTGACTTTTCTCATGACTTTGCTTGTCAAAAGCTCTCTCAAAAGATTGTAAATGGCAATCACTTATCCTTTGGGACACTACAACTATTATAAATACATGCCAGTTGCTAAATCAGAATCACGATGTGGCATTGGAGCACTACGTCAGTTCTAAATTGTAAGGACTGGTCATATGTTTTTCCCCCCAGTCCTGTTGTAATTTCAAATAGATGCTAAATGAATTATCATAAATAGAAGACCTTTCATATGTTATTGCTGATACAGGAAAATGTTTAAAGTCCTGAAGCTCCAAGATACGATAACCCTTACAGTATATACCTTCACTACTTCGACAGCTATAGTTCTGTACAGCTGTTATATTACTGAATTTCCAAAATTAAGTCAGATCCTATTTCTCATCCTCTTTGCTGGGCTTCTTTCTTCCTAAATTGCTCTGCCACTCCTCCTCCTCTTCTTTTTAGCCATTCTGTCCACTGTAGAATGAAGGCCTCTTCCACGTTTCCCAACCAATATGGTCCCGAGCTCGCTTTTGCCAACTGGGCCTGCAATGCAATGCTTGCTGATGTCATTGATGCATCTTGCTTTAGATCACTTTTGTGGACATTTTTTTTATCAAGTGGGATCCGTTCTATGACTGCCTTGGTCCACCTGCCATCACTTACTATTGCTATGTGGCCAGCCCACTTCCATTTCCATTTGGCAAGCTAAGTATACTTTTTAAGAACCACCTCCCCTTATGCTTGATGAGAAAAGTTTTTGATGGGTGTATGCTACCTGTTCTAACATATACCAGTGAAACATGGGCACTAATCTCACCATCAATACAAAAGCTACAAGTGGCACGAAGAGTCATGGAAAGATAGACGCTCAGCATTACAAGACAAGATAGAAAAGTCTGCACATGGATTAGAGATGAAAAGAAAGTATACTATATCAAGAGTAAAAAAAATTGAAATACCATATTCCACAAATATTTTCACAAATTCCAGCAGCTCCCACTTTATCAAAGTATACATTAAAAAGATACAAAAAGGTACATTAAGCTGAGCGATACAGTCTCCAAATCATTGAGTAAACTTAATTATAAAGGGAGAAAATGAATTAGGTCTCCCAGGTTCAGATTAAAACTTTGTCTGAGGAAAAACAAAATATTCAATTACAGAATGAAATATAAATAAAGTATATATATTATTGCTTTAAATTTGTAATGTTAATTTAAAAATGACAATTATCATGCTCCTTTACTTTTCACATTACAGGTTGAAGAGCTTACCACATACAAACTATACATACAATACATACCACATACAAACTATATATACATATACTGTGTATCTTTGGGATAGGAATGTTATGCAGACAATGGAAAAGAGAGTAAAAAAAACCACAGTAAGACGAAGGCAGGAGAAAAGGAAATGAAAAAAAAGGAAAGGAAACGAGCTGTGGTGACGCAGTGGTTAGAATGCAGTACTGCAGGCTACTTCTTCTGACTGCAGGCTTCCAGCAGTTTGGTAATTCGATTTCCACCAGCTCAAGATTGACTCAGCCATTCTTTCCAGGTCAGTAAAAGATTGTTCGATGTAATATGCTGACTCTATAAAATGCTTAGAGAGAGCTGAACTATGAAACGGTATATAAGTCTAAGTGATATTGCTATAGAAAACAATTAAAATAGTTTATCTTAATTCTATACCTCTCCATATTTTTCTAGCCTTACACATCCTTCCTTCCAGTATTATCCATAAACTGCTACACACATTACCTCGTCTCTTTCTTTTTTACATCTCATCAGTTGACTTAATTGCAACTTTCTTGGTATTCCTGTTTCCCTCAATTCATTCATTCTTCTTTCATATATGTGTATTCTGATTCACCCTCATTCAGTGAATCAGACTAAATCATTCAGCTACATTTCTTTTTAATGGTGCTCATTCATATTTATATTCAGGCCGCATTCTTTCTTGATTTACCTTCTTGTTTTACCATATACTGTAACATCTAAGTGCAATGCTCCATTCCTACTGCTTTCAACTTCTTTTATGTACATGCTCAACTCTTATGTAACAAAGTACACAGAAGCAAGTTCTATGCAACAATTCTTTTTGACATTTTCAACTACCAGCCTTAGTTACGTATAGCTGAGCCACATGCAAACCTGTGTACTAATAGTTAGTTTTGGCATATTTTGGTCAGTATGCTATAAGTCATACTAAGTCTAATTTTACTCCAAATATGCTCATACTGTTCTATGCCTATTAGAATCTCTAGTCTAAAGGTTACACATTGATGCCTGCATTCAATTAAAAATTCCCATTGCATTCAAATTACTTTCTCTGACATATATCATTCAATTCCTTATAGCAAAATAACGGCATGCTCAGATGCATAGTCATGTTTTTTTTTCTTTCAACAATCATTCCTCATTTCAAATCAAATACTACTCATTATCTGACTTAAAATTTCCATATCTTATTTTTCTATGTTTAAATAGGTTAGCTTTCAAGGACATTCTTTTCCCAGAAACAAACTTAAAGATCTTCCTAAATTGTACCTTATACTGCAGAGAGGGGTAGCAAGTTGAAAGCTTCTTCACAAAGCAAACAGCCCCCCCCCCCCCAATTTCTTTTGTTCATAAGAAAAATAGCCCATCAATTTATTTTCTTCCCAATCAATTGGCATAGAAATTAAACTGAAGTTCAAAAATATCAGAGAGATAGTGAATGATCTCACTTATGGAAAAGATGCAACACAAACTTTATCAGCACAATTTAGTGATTTTATTTTTGAGATTTTTAAAAAGCACATCTTTATTATTTTTATAACTAACTCAAAGTGACAAATATATCCAAAACTTCTTCTTCTTCCAATATTCCCCACAACAACAACCACAAGAGATGGGTTAGACTGAGAACGTGACTGGTTCAAAGTCATCCAACCAGGACTAGGACTTAAGAGTCTCTTGGTTTCTAGTCTTAGACCATTTCTATTTCGATCACATGGGATATTTCTTTGCCATCTGCTTTGTTATTTTGACATCAAATGTTGAGGACTGAATTCTGTACTGTAGTCAGACTCCAAGACGTCTTCCTCTTAGATAGCTTCCAACATCTTTTGTGTGCAAAGCTGCGAGAAGATGAAACCTAGAAAGCAGGTATATCAAATCAGGACTGCAAAAACCCAGATGACCATTAGATGGCAGCAAAAAGGAAGCTCTTTTGGCTACCATCAAGATTGTATTTTCAATTTTTGCAATTTGGGTACAATAGATATAAGAAGTAAGAGAATAAGATGTAGATAACACTAGGGAAGCACATTTCCATTCATGCAAATCATTGAATAACAAAGAATTTTGCCCTCTCATTTG
This sequence comes from Thamnophis elegans, assembly GCF_009769535.1. Lineage (NCBI taxonomy): Eukaryota > Metazoa > Chordata > Lepidosauria > Squamata > Natricidae > Thamnophis > Thamnophis elegans. The sequence continues at coordinate 93,498,132 of NC_045558.1, read as the reverse complement.
CTTTCATTCTCCATGCAGCTCAAATATGCAACACTGCTGAAGTCCATGTTACATCTTGCTGGATGTAAACAGGGTTGGCTCAAAACAAATACTGGCAACCACAAGGAGTCCCTTGAATAATTTGTTCATTCTTCCTCAATCTATATGACACCATAGTTACATGGCCAGTATGCATTTTAGAAATAAGTGCAGGTTTTAATTATTTTAATTATTTACGTTAATTAATTTTTTATTGTTTTTTTTAATCTCACTATCTGTATGTGTGTATGTGGGGGGAGGAGGTTACAAAAATAGAATTATTATTATTGTTGTTGTTAGTTTCCAAGAGTTACTTTCAGCCATATACATTGAATAACTCTTTTATCAATCCATTGTATAAAGAAATATTGTTTGAGCATCCCAGGTTTCCTTTTCCTTGTCCTTGAATTAATATCCTATGCTGACTTGGAATATATTCAAGCTTCTTAACTTTGATTCCTGCTGGAGAAAAATACATTCAATAACTTGCTACAAACTCAGACAAGAGGTATGATACAACTGTATCACGAGCATTCATAGTTTGGAAGAATATTGGCTGGGATTAGGTTTGTGTTAAAATATTACATTTTCTGTGATTCAAAATTTGTGTTTGGTTCCTGATTTGAAGGCTTTATTGATGGATTTTTACAACTGTACTAAAGCATATTGCTTTAGTTTCATAGATGTTTATGGAGAAACTAGCAATGACTAATCTAAGACCTATTTGTTTCTGAAAGACTAAAGTATGACTTAATTTGGATGTAATCCAATATGCATACCAGGGCTATGAAGAGATCCAGTAGCATTTAGCTGATCACCTGCATTGTAATACGCTACTATAAATAGCTGTTTTTGGAATGCAAAAACAGCACTAGCAACACCAAGTTGGAGTATTTATTTCAATGATAATTTTTATTTTCTATTAATATCAGAAATATTTTTGCTTTTTAAGAGTTATCAATCTAGTTTTTATTACTTCTCCAAAGGAAAATTGAATCATTTTTCCTCCAGCCTCTAAAGTACATGTTAAAATTTAGTGGAAAAACTTGGCAAAACTTCATATTGAGCAGGACAATTTTTGGCAAAAAAATTAATCATCATTTTCATTACTTATCACCGAATACAGGTAGTCCTCAACTTTTAGCAGTTTGTTAGTGACCATTCAAAGTTACAATGACACTGAAAAAAAAGTGACATGACTTATTCACACTTACGACCATTGTAGCATCCTCATGGTCATGTGATCAAAATTGAGATGCTTAGCAGCTGGTTCATAATTATGAAGGAGTCATGTGATCAATTTTTGCAAACTTCTGACAAACAAAGCCAATGGGGAATCCAGATTCACTTAACAATCAGGTTACTAACTTAACAACTGCAATGATTCACTTAACAACTGTGGTAAGAAAGGTCGTAAAATGGGCAAACTCATTTAACAAATGTCTCACTTAATAACATACATTTTGGGCTCAGTTGTTCATAAGCTGAGGACTATCTATATGCTTCCTGCATCCCATGGAGAATGAACTTTCTTTAAAAATCAAAGTATAACTTCTAATCAGAAAAAAGAACTAAAGCTAAATTAAATAAAAATTCAATTCAATTTAACCAATTTAAATTTAGTTTCTATTTTAGTTCAACTCTCTTGGTCACCTACATGTTTTAAAGGTTGAATTCTAAACTTTTCAGATTCTAACTAAATATACTTGTTTAGTTTGTCTTTAGATCAGTGCTTATGGATTTAGAACATTTCTCTTTAGAGATGCAACCTTGAAAGCTTTTGCAAAACCAGTACTTGTGTTAGTCTAGAAGCCTTGTTCTTGATTTAACTGGAAGAATAGACACTGGAATTTTTCTTTATTCTTAACACAATTTAGAGGAAACATGAGTAACCTGGATAACATGGAATGAGCTCTCTTTGACAGTTGACAGACTTATCTGCCTAAATCTTTATTGCAAAGAAGGGGTTTAATTTAGAAGATAGGTTAGTAGTCACTTAAAATAGCAAGGCATGGTGCAGACCTTGTCAAAAAACCTGGGTATATTTGAATACAAGGACATAGGGCAGTGATGGTGAATCTTTTTTTTCTCGGGTGCTATGGCGTGTGCACGTGTGCCCAAACCTGTAATTAATGCCTTTCCAAGAGTCTGGGGAGGGGAGAAACAGTCCCCCTGCCCTCCAGAAGCCCCCAAATAAGCTGAAGCTGACATAGGGCAACACCTTGCGTGCCCTAAGTTATGGCTCTGCGTAGGTTCACCATCACGAACATAGGGCAATACTCAAGAACCTATTCATGACTATCAAGAGCTGTCTTTAAGAAGAAAGGGGAAGAAAATTAAGTATCAAGATTTATATACCTAAGCACTTAGTCTTCTCATCACTCACATATGGGATCCAACCATTCTGAGGTGTTATCGATTAGCAGAGTGTGATGATGAGATACAGCTTCATCTTTCTTTTTCAGTGAGATGGTTTGAAGAATTAGCAATACATTTGCCTCATGCAATTGTTGTAATTCCTGTTTTAGCCATTGAAGGTGGATAAATAAAGAGCATAGTGAAAGATTAAAAACATAAATTAATGCTAACATCATGTATTAAACACCTGCACAGGAGAATTAAACACTGAGAGAAGTCTAAATACAGCTAAGGAACTACATTTCATTATTTTAGGGCAATGCAAAAAGTCCTCTTTACTAGAGCCTCTTATGGGGAAGATTATCAAAAGGTATTCTCAGGGAAATCCTGACAATTAGACAGAGGTACTTAATACAAAAAACAATTCTTCAAATAATCAGGTCCCAAACTAAATAATGCTTAGAAAGCAACTAAGAACCAATGCAATCCAAGGCACAATGTGATCCATTTTTTTCTGGTTATTAAGCTTACCTGCTATAATTTGCAGCAATTGCAATTTTTGGGAACTTTTCAAGGATAGCCTTACATTCAACATGTTCCAATAGCCAATGTAGAATGGAACTAAGGGAATGGATGACCTTTACCAAACTTCACTAGCTTTGGAAGTTTCATAATTGGCATACTAGCTTTAATTGTGTGAAAATACTCCTTGTTGCAGCTGTCATCTAAGAATTCTGTGAGAGCTGAAGATTAAGGAGCACTCCCAGAGAGTGGACTTGCTCTTTCAGAAATAGAATCTGGTCCAAAACTGACTAAACATTAGTCAATAACTGTAATTTCATACTTATACCTTTGTCTTCTCTCTCTTTTTAAACTTTTACTCACAACCAATTTTGTTGTATTTAAGTACAATGACAATAAAATTATACTTATTATCATACTTAGCAAATTTGAAAAGGAGGGAAGAAAAAAAAGGAGGAATGGAACCAAGTATCATCAGTATAATGTTGGCAACCCATTTCAAACCTCTGGCATGATCTTCCCCAAACATTTTCATATAGATCAGGGATTCCCAATTCCAAGACCCACCCATTGGGAACTGGGCCACTGAAGCCACTGAGCGAGCATGTGAAGTATATGCACGGGATTCATGTTGCGCATGTAAAATTATTAACCCCCCCCCACCTGCTGAAGCAATCGGTCCACAGAGCCAAAAAGGTTGGGGAACCCTGATGTAGATTCTGAATAAGTGGGTCAACTGGGTAAATATTGATCAATAATAATCCCCCTGCATCAGTTTTGGGTACAAAGGATTGAAACTACTGGGGAATGGTACCCCCCCCCTCCGTGACACCAATATATAATATTGTATCATGTAATCCAGAAAGTACTGTAAGTGACATGTACTGAAAATTGCAAAAAGGTCCAGGATAATTAGTAGACTTATACTCTTGCATTTGTGTTACAGAGCTTTATTGTGCAGCACTGGCATATTTTAGACAGCAGTTTGCAAGCATTAAATCTTGATCAGGATGCCTGCCCTAAGTTCATATCTTTCATGATGTTTGTGAGGCAGCTGTGATATGATAGGCCTTCTCAATAATAATTCCTAATAGACTCCCCCAGATGTACTTGCAGTCCTCACCTTGTTGCATGCTGTAGCCAAAAGCCAGATTGAAATGGATCCCATACACTTTATCAGCTATATTTGTTTAAAGCTGCAAGGCAATCTAATTTTTTCCAGAAATAGATGGACCATCATTAATTAGCTCTCCTGGGCTAAGTGTGGCCAGTTTTAGAGAAGGCTTATAATTGCAGTTTTTATGTGGTGGGTGGGGGCCTGGAAAACTTTCCCCTAACTTAAGCTTATGTAGATTTACATGGGATACATTAAAAGGGATCTTTCTTGCATTTTGAAGCATTTGTTGTATATATTTGTGTAGTACAGTTGCAACCTGAAACCTTTCCTGCAAGTTTTCTAGGAAGGAAGTTGCAAATCCAAAGGTATTGACACACTTCCACCATCAGCTGCAACATGATCTCCACTGACTTTTTCCCTGCAAGTGTCCCACTTTACTTATGGGAAGATGTCAAGGTAATCTCCTCTTGTTGCAAATAAGGATCACATGTTATTGTTTCAGAAGTTTGTTTAAACAGGATTATCAGTGGAGGGCAAAAAATCAGTGAGAGTGAGACCTACTTTGGACTTTCTATAAGCTTGCTTCTCCACTGAATTATCTTGTGGGAATATGGCAGGGAACATTAGAAATCTTTTTTTCCTTTCTTCCATTCTTCTTTCTTTCTTTCCTCCCTTCTTTTCCTATCCTTTCCCTTCTCTACCTCTTTCCAGCCAGGTAGGTTGTGGCTACTTCTGAGAAGAAGAGAATTGAGGGATTGCACAAGTGGCTTGGAAAATATAATGGAATTTTGAAAATGTGAATCACATGATTTCAGCAGGAGCCCTGCAGCTCTGACATAGCCACAACTTCTCCAAATTTCATTCCCTCAGGAGTAATGGTTCCATCATTTTGTAAGTTTGACTATGTTTTCACCCAGTTGAAGGTTACAGATATAAATTTATTTATAGATTGTTTCTGATCATTAGATTTTTACCTTGTTTGAAAATTTGCCTTCTTTTTCTTAAGGAAAAAGAAAGTAAAATATTTTAGGAAAAAATGTAAAACAATGTTCTGTCTGTAAGAAGATATAATTAATTACTTCCAGTAGGATATATTTTTGGAAATGATAATGTTCGCAGCCTGGCATCTCATATTATAAGGATTTTGTAAGTTTCAAAATTAGTTGAAATTATTTCAAATGTTACATGAGAATAACACTTCTCCGCAATTCACTAAAGGAACCTGATTTTTTTAGGTTTTTGCATACATAAGGGTGAAAAAATGTGCTGTAAAACAAAAGGAATCATTACCTTCCTTAAAGAGTGGCATCACTCTGATGCAAATGTGAAAAACAGAAGACACTTTTAATTAATAGAAATGCATAGCTGTATTTAGGTGAGATCCAAAGCAGTTTCTGAATACAATAATTCTTGAAGTATGCACAACTTCAGGCAGTCATGCCTAATCTATTGTAGGCCTCTCAACACTATATTTCTGTACTAATGGATGGGGAAATTTTATTTCAAAAAAAGTGCTCAATCATGGGAACAATTTTACTATTATTGGGAAAAACTACAGCAAAATATAACATTAGTAGAAATGGTTCTTAGCTCAGGAATTCAAGGTGTTGCTGCTTTCAGGAATTATGAGTGGCCTATATTATATTGGGGACAGAAGTCTTGTCCAAATATCTGGAGAAAGTTCTAAAATTTCACTAGGCATTTCTGATGTAAGATCTTTTAAGGCAAACAATCATGAAGATTTTCCCAGCATAATGGACTTGGCCTTCAATTAAAAAATCTTGGCATTTGAGGAACCATTTACATGATTATTTATATTTAAGGGAAGGTAGCACTTCATTTCTGCCCACAATGCTTTATTCATTTTTACAACTGACTTACAATCTATCAGATCTTCCTATTAGAGAAGGAAAACCACATCTTTTTCAAATTCTTGTGGACTTCAACAAACTATTTGCTTATATTGTTTCATCAGGACCAATGTCTTTTATACAGCTTGTGATTTTCATGCCTCTCATAACAATAACACAGCCTAAATATAAAACCAGGCAAGTGAAAAGATTGCATTTTTGAAAACATGTTTAATATCCATATTTTTGTCTGTAGGGCAAAGCCAAAACAGTCTGGCCTAGTTTCAAGTTACAAATCCATACACCTTTCTTTTTCCCTTTCAGTTAAATGAACAGTGTGGCAACAAAAAGGCTTGGATACCCAAAATAAAACAGTTCAGCAACCGCTTAAAGAAATGAAAAACTCACAGTCTGTATTTCTCTTCCAGAGTGATTTAACCTGGTTTAGTGATGAACTCATGAAAAGGGTAGAGGTTTCTGCTCAGGTACAATGAATGAAGATCAATATATCAGACAGCTATTATTTAATGGGTGAGCGGAGGAGGGGGGGGGAGTCATTTTGCAATTTTAAACATTATGATTGATTGAGATTCTTTTAAAAACAAAATTAAATACTGTAAGGTTTATTTGGGATAAGATTTCTGCTAATGATCAAGAATCAACTAAAGGATATATGAAATGCAGATTTCTATCTATCTTTCCAAGTAAGAAATATGGAGAGCAAAAATCTACAATGTTAGACCTGAGCACTGACATGGATAAGCTTTCATATTTTGCTTTCAGCTATGGAAAAATAAAGCAAACCCTATCCCAAAATAGATGAGATAATGGGTCAATCATTACTGTCCAAACAAGCTGAAAGCAGCCATATCTTGTTATGGCAGCAGTTATTTCTGCCTATGTATTTTGACAGTTAATATGAGCTGCATTTAGGTGAAAGAGCTACGAGTAACCATGGCACATATGAACCCTGAAAGAAACAGACATGTGAGTTGGCTTCTTTTAAGACAAGAAAGCAAATTGAAAACTAGGAGAAGGGAAAAACAACACAAAACAAAAAAAAACATATTATTTTCATATGTTTTCAGAGGTAATTAACAACTTTATTGGGAGAAATAGGTGCAATGGATGTGATTCACTAGAAATCTAGATAATCCTGGAAACTGCTGTTTAGGAAAAGAAGCAAGAAATATGATTGAGTGTGAAAGAAAAAAGGAAGACACGGTCCTTCAAAGCTTTGAAAACATATCATACTGATGAGAAGCTCCCATTCTAAAGATAGTCATCTATTTGGAGGAGATTATTTTAAAGATGACCACTATGAGCTTTCTTATGGTATATTAGTTTGACAGTGACATACTGCGTTTCCTTACTCTTTATACAGGCTCATTTAATTCCACTTCAGTATGAGAATCATCTTCTGACTGAATGGTGCATGTACTGTGCTGTTTCAGAAGAAAGGGTCAGATCCCAAATAGACTTAACAATCAGGTCTTAAGTCACCTGATCTGCAAAAGTAGCCAGAGGATATCCTCATATTAGTTTACATACAAAGCCCTTATACCCAAATTTTGCTCTTTCCTCCTAATTCTCTTGACTTTCAAAATATTTGGCCCCAACTGCTTCTGTTTATATTATTACCAACAAGAAATTAAGGGAGGACTGAGAATCATCAGCTGTAAGTGAAGAACTGAGGTCTGTGCCAGGGTACTTGCAGTAAACATCCTTTCAGCTATTAGCAGGAGTAGCGTTTTGCCACAAGTTTCAAGCAACTGGATTCTTCTTTGGTTTTTAATGTTTTTTTTAGAAGATGAAAAAGTAAAGAATATTAAAAAAAACACTTCTTAACCGAGAAGAAAATTAAAAACAAGACAGAAGATTAGAAAAGTCTGCCTCTTCTACATACACTTCCTTCAAGATGTAAATGCAGCAAATGCATCCAAAACAATGCAGAAAGCTAATATGAAAGATTAGGAAGGATAAGAACTTTGCCTAAAGGATTTGCTAGAGCCAGCATTTGTATGCATGTTAAAGAGAGCACAGTTTTCTAAAGGAAATATCAATGAATGGATCGAAGAATTAGGTGGGGAAAGGAAAAAAAAAAAGAAATTCTACATTTATTCAAAGGGGAGAACTGACAACTGTCATAATTCCTGACAAAATAGTAACTTCCTTAGGATGCTGAGAGGGGAGAGAAATCTAAGCTCACAGTCGTTATGTAAACTCTGCATTGCATTCCTTTCTCATAGATTATGAAGTCACTCTAAGGAAAAATTGCTGCCACACTGACTTGCTATTTAATTCATCTTGTAGCTAAAAAACAAATTTGTTACTAAAGATGAAATTATTTGGGATAACATGCTAATGCTAGTGCTGTCAATAGGCAGGACACTGCATTCTCTTGTACAGAGTGCAAAAATCCTATGCCAACCTTTAGTGCAACCTCATACCATTGACCTATGTGGTTTCTTCCCCCTCCCTCCAAGGAGATGTAGTCTTACAAAAAAGAAAAAAAATATTTTAAATATTGACGGTGGACTGTCTCCAGCCTCTTTACCCTGCCACCAAAACCACATTTCTTCACACTAAGTGTGTGCACCCTGCATCATGGAACCGCACTCTGGGTCTGTAGTGTTTGGAAGTTCACGGTACATGGAACCATCTTTTTCCTTTCACTGCCCAGAGCAGATAGTGCCTTTGCAATTGCTTAGCACTAGAACCAACCAATCTTCTTTTCCTTGGCTACTTAGCTTAAGTTGCCATAATCCTTGCTGAGAATCAATGATGCCTTGCTCTACGGATGGGACAAGAATGCAAGAGAAAAACAAAGAACCTGATCCTGGTTTCTTGGAGCCATTTTGTGGACTTCTTGCCAATCCCAAGGCTGCATCTCAAAACATGTCTGACTCTCTCTGTTTCCTTCTGCAGTTCCAGTTATATATATGTTTTGGCCTATTGTTCCTGCTCAGTTTGAAGAGCTATTATTAGAAGATCCAGAAGTTGAGGCGACAGCAGCTCCAGCTGGGCTGCTTGTTGATACAGACTTGCGGATGTGAGGAAGCAAGTAGGGGTCACATGCCAATTGTTGGACATCTATCCGATCTTCCTTCCTATATGCCAGGCAACGCCTAATAAATGCCTACAAGATAATGAAAGACAAGGAGAAAATAGGCACGAGAAATGAAAATTTGTACTCCCCCTTGTAAAGGGAAGAAACTAGCAGCACTAGCAAAAACAAATCAAATTGTATGTTAATGAAGTGTTATAGAAAATTAAAGTTATAGAAAAAAATCCTCCTATATTGTATGAAATTTGCTCCAGGTAGGATTTCTCCAGGTCAAATTTTCATTTGTGATACAGGCATTCCTCCTAAAATTCTGATTGAAAGGCAGCTATTCAACATTTATTTCAGCTTCCCTACATTTATTTCATTGGTCTTTTATCGGTTTTAAAGATGATAAGCAATCCAAATGATCAATAGACTAAAAAATGTAGTGCTTTTTCCTCCAATAGGAGAATTTAACAAATCCCTAAAAACTAGACTAATCCTATTCCCCTGCACGAAATATAACTCTTTTTACCTTTGCTTCTGGCGTTACCACTGGTTTAGGAGGAAACTGTACTTCCGTAGCTTTAAGGATTGTATTTTCCTGCAGAATATCTTGCTGAGATTGGTTGTGACCAAAAGGCTGCAGAGGAAAAGAAAAAGTGCAAGAAAGGGATACAAGGATGACTACAGAACTAAAAATTTCTAGGAGAAGAAAATGAGGGAGCTATGTATTTAGCTTTGAGAAAAGATGAACAAGAAGGGATTCTGCTCTATTGAAAAGGATCATACAGAAGGCTATTTACTATTGTCCAGGCATGGAATAATGGTCAAGTTGTTGTAAGAAACCTGAATGGTAGGAATACCTCCTAATAGTAAGTGTAGTTCAATAGTGGAATCAATTAACAAGAAAAATTGTGGCTCTCCTTTGCTGGATGTGTCTAAGCAAAGGTTGGCCAATATTTGTGAAGAATGCTTTACCTGAATTTCTTCACTGACAGTGAATTGCATTTGAAGTGTGAAACAAAACTGCTAGTTGTAATCATTAATCAAATTCCAAGTGTATTTTTTCAGAAATCCTTTCATTTTCCTTTACATTATCTCTCCTTTCCCGAATTTTATCTGACATTCCTTTATGAGTTAGACAGCCAATCAAGATTTTTTAAAAATATTACATTTTATATATAAAAATAAATGACTGAAGTCTTCAAAATATTCATATTGTTGGTTAACCATGATTTATATACAATATAGATCTAACAGTTTTACCCATGGAAGTGTTAATAGTAATATGTATTACTTATAACTATGGGAATCCTTGGTATTAATGGCAATATACAAATTGTTAAATTCAGAAACTTTTAATATGTAAGCACAGACATTTTTAACAGAATCTATTTGCAAAAATTGATGTTATATCAACATGATAGACATCTGGTTTATTAACATATAAACCAGATGTTAAAAGATTTTTAGAAACCTGTAGCTCATGAAAGTTTATACTTTTTAATAAAATTTGTTACATGGAAAAGATATCACCACTTCTCCTAATTTTAGGAGCTGTAATTGAATGCACATAAAGCTTAGACTAAAGTGACTGAATATTTTTTGCAATACCTTAGTTGTCCTTCTCTACTTACCTTTCTGCCATAAAGACACTGGTAGAAGATAACTCCTACTGACCAAACATCCACTTTATTTGAAATCTTTGGAGGCTCTTTTCCAACCACAAAACATTCAGGTGGCAGATACCTGAGGCAGAGGTAGTAATAGCTACATTTATTTTAAATGCCCATTTTTTTCACTATTAAACATTTATGTCACAGAATGTATTTTACCCAAGGACTATTACTGAACTTCATACGATTAAAATTCCTTCCCCCCTCCCCCTTTCCCCCCCCCTTTTTCTTTTTGCTTATCAGGGCATGCTCTGGTTCTATATGGCATACACTGAAACAACCACTATAAATTTCCATTAACTTTTGTTGTTGCAGAAATAGCAACAAGACACCAAGTTGCTTTCACTTGCTTCTTTGATTTAAAGTTGAATAAAATGTCTCTTACTTCAGCTCTCTATTACAACAATTCAGTTGTAAATAGCAAAATTATTCTGAAACAATAAAAAACAATCATAGGAAATCAGCTGGCTTTATTAATATATGTTTAATTATTGAAATAGTGATTCAAACATTATGGCTATTGCTAAATTTCCTGTATTACCCAATATGCAAATTCTGTGGATGTTATGCCACACTTCTATATGTTCAACCTATGGACTCTAAAAATGTTCTTCACACTTGTTTTACATCAATGGATCTGCATTTTCTGGAGAGTTATTTATAATGTTATAACCAGGGCCAACACTACAATTTGGGTGATAAAGGATAAACAGTAAGTATTCTCAAATATGTTGCTTCAACTGACTTGTTGACTTACAAGGACACTATACCTTCAGAGTGCACCCCGCTCCTCAAGTATATATCCTCACGTGATTTTTAGTCTGTCTATATCTTACAGTATTGCTTACTTGTTTAGGCAAAAGATCATCCATTTTATATTTCAGTAAGCTATCACAACCACAAGACTTCTGATTTGCTTTTCTTTGGAAGTGTATGGTGTATCAGTGGCCGGCTATAATATTCACCTTATTACCCATTCAGGATTCTTAGACACTGTGCCCTTCAGATAGCTGCAGTCAAATGTGTGTAGAATGTAGACAAAATATTCTGAACTTGAAATGGAAATCATGAGTATTTCAAGCTTGGAACAAACTATCCAGTGTTCTGTAATTTTATTTCAGATATAATAGGCCTTTTAAAAGAAAATACTGGGATATTGAAATAGGTTGTTATTCCCTCAACTGTTCGTTCCAGGTCTACAAATTTATATGGGGAAATAGGCTATAGTGACTTGCCTACCTACCAGCTAGTCTAGAGAAAAATATTCATGATTATGATTTTTATTATTTTTTCAAATTAATTTCCATAGTAAAAATGTACAAAAATAAGCACCTCTTTTGCAATGATTTCCCCTTAAATATCCCCAAAATAATTTTTCTGTTGTCCTGAGATGTTCATAGTTTGGAAATGAGACAAGAGATGACCTTTCTCATGTATCCAAGTAAATCTTTGAAAATCACTAAGGATTCTGCTATACGTTTTATAACTAAGATCCCTTATATATTTACATGTCTAATCTTTGAAATGAGGAGGTGATAAACTGCCTGGGAAAGCCAAAGTAAATCATCAAAACTATAAAAAGTGAAAGTTACAATATTTTGGAGATGTGATGCGACACCTGGAAAAATATGGCATACTTCATTAATTCTCCAGGGAAATATTGAAGGCAAAAGAGGTCAAGGCAGAAGAAGAACACCATTGCTTCAAAATCTAAGGGATTTAGAAAAAACTCAGCAGCACTTTTTAGTGTGGCTTTTGATAAAATAGGATCGCCAATATGATCACCAATGTCCGACGATAGATATGGCACAAGAAGAATCTTTTGTTAATTGAGTTGGAAAAACTAAGGATGTGCAAAACTCAATTATTTAGGAATAGAATGTTCTGCGGTTCTCTAAAAAACTCAGAAGGTTCATGCTAGAGAACTATTTTCTGAGTTGTTTTGCAGATTCCTAAGAGATAACTAATTTCCTCTAAAAACTGTGATTTTGATATAATAGTTGAATCTACTGTCCTCATTATTTCTCCTACTTTTACAAAAATCTTCTTTTGGCAAAATGTATGTTTGTCTCTTTTTCCCCTAAAGTTTTATTGACAGGTATTTTTAAAATATTATGGACTATGCAAGATAAAAAACAGATTATATACCCACCAGTATGTACCAGCTCCTTGAGATGTCAGCTCCATGCCATCAACTGAATTGTAACTGTCATCGTCCATGATTTTTGAGAGGCCGAAGTCAGTGATTTTAATTTCACCACAAGCAGTACCGTTTACCAAGAGGATGTTTCCTGGGCAGGAAAAAAAATGAAGTTGAACAGGCCTATTAAGTATGAGGGTGGATAGAATAGCAAAATAATTCTTTTCAATCAATGTGATACCTTGTCGTATTAGCCTAAAAGATAAAAAGATGGACTGGCTTCTTTTCCAAAACTTAATGTAGTTATATTTTCTCACATCTAAGAGAAACTTTCCTTAGATGTAATGTTACAGGATAAACTAATAGGTGAAGTAAAATGTCACATTATAATGATGATGATGTTGATGATGATAATAATAATAATAATAATAATAATAATAGGCCCCTGGGTGAGGCCCGACTATAATAATAATAATAATAATAATAATAATAATAATAATAGGCCCCTGGGTGAGGCCCGACTAGTAACAAATGCCAAATCCGGCAAAACAACTGGCCGCTGTGATACAATTGTATAATAATAATAATACTATGGCACAAACCAGCAGTGGTAATTCCAGTGGTAATTGGCACACTGGGTGCTATTCCAAAAGCACTGGAATTACATTTAAAACAGTTAAAAATTGACAAAATCACCACCAAATGCAAAAGGCCGCACTGCTTGGATCTGCACGCATATTAAGAAAATACGTTACAACGTCCTACGCCCCTGGGTGGGGCCCGACTAGTAACCAATGCCAAATCCGGCGAAACAACTGGCCGCTGTGATACAATTGTATAATAATAATAATAATAGAAAGAAAGAAACAGAAGGCTTTATTTTGGCAGCTCAAGAAGCAAGCCTTAGCCACAAACTACCTGAACGCAAAAATTCAACATGTTACCACCAACAGCAAATGTCGCCTTTGTAATGAGAAAGACTAGACAGTCGACCACTTGATCAGTGGGTGCAGCAAAATTTCACAAACTGACCACCTACAACGCCATGACTGTGTTGTTAAGATCATTTACTGGAAATTGTGCCAAAAGTTTGGATTTGAGTACAGCAAAAACCACTGGGAACATCAGGTTCAGAAGGTTTTAGAGAATGAGAAAGTTAAGATCTTGTGGAACTTCAGAATTCAGACTGACAGGCACTTGGTCCACAGCACACCTGACATAACAATAGTTGAAAAGAAAAAAGTATGGTTCACTGACATTGCAATATCTGGAGATGCATGAATTGAAGATAAACAGCAAGAAAAAATCACAAAGTACTGGGACTTGCAAATTGAAGTTGAGTGACTGTGGAAAAAGAAATTGTGTGTTGTCTCGTGTGTTGTAATTGGAGCTCTTGGAGCAATATCTAAAGGGCTACCTCGCTGTTTGGAAATTTTAAATTTATCAGACTTGAACATTCTGATTCTACAAAAAGCCACCCTACTTGGAACAGCTTATATCCTTCGACGTTCCCTTAACAGTTCCTAGGTCCTTGGTTAGGACTTGAGCTGTTGGGCTACCAACCAGCCCCAAAGGCTGTGAATCTCACCAAAGATTAACCACATAATAATAAGTACAAGTACTTATTTGCAAGTACCGGGACTTGCAAACTGAAGTTGAGCGACTGTGGAAAAAGAAATTGTGTGTTGTCCCGATTGTAATTGGAGCCCTTGGAGCAAAGGGCTAGCTCCCTATTTGGAAATTTTAAATTTATCAGACTTGAACATTCTGATTCTACAAAAAACCACCCTACTTGGAACAGCTTATATCCTCTGACGTTACCTTAACAGTTCCTAGCTTCTTGGTTAGGACTCGAGCTGTTGAGCTACCAACCAGCCTCAAAGGCTGCAAATAATAATAATAATAATAATGATGATGATGATGATGATGATATGATAGCAGGGTCGCCGAGAAGGAACATGAAAAAATCGCAAGATATCAGGACTTAAAAATCGAAATCGAAACAACTGGCCGCTGTGATACAATTGTATAATAACAACAACAACAACAACAATAACAACAACAACTCCGCCGTTGCCGGTCCCAGCCCGGATGAGAAAGGAGGAGAGTTGGGGTCAGGTTGGCAACTGGCCCCATAAAAAATCCTCGCCAACCCATACAATATGGCATCGGTCGTCGCGCGGGTTAACAAGGGCCGCGGCGGATGTTGGGGTCCCTGGGCATCTGTCGACAAGTGGGCTACAAGTGGACCAGCCAACAAAATGACAAAAATATAGTGCAGATGAAAACCGTGCCATAATGGCTGTTACTACAACTCAGAGCCAAAAAAAAAGAGGTTATTTAAAGCGAATGTATGAATTATGGAAAGAACAATATCCATATTCAAATCTTAGTGAACAACGACTAGCAGATCAAATGCGATTTATTATACGGAATAAAGTGTTTAGTGAAGTTGAACTTGAGGAAATTCAGGCAAATTGCAAAACCAAAAAAACAATATCACAAGCAGAAATAACTGATATTCAAGACACAACTAAAGACATTATAGTAGAACTCCCAGAAGAAGCTCTCGGAGAGGAAATAACACCACCACCACTAGAACCAGTTATCACTGAACCAACTGATGAACTAACTCAAAAACAAAAAGAATTGAAGGATAAGATCATGGAGCATTTTCTGCTTAATGAGGAAAGGCAACGTTTACCATCACTAAAAACTGTGCCTAAGAAAATTTTGGCCCCTATCATGAAAATGGTTAATGCAGTGTTTTCAACAATTGAATCAGGATCCATCTTGGAAACGAACCAGTTAATGTACAGCGCAGCTGTAATAGTCACGAATGAACTAGGCATTAAAATCAAAGTACCTAGTCACACAACAGAAAAAGCATCAAGGCCAAAGTGGAAAATCCGATTAGAACAAAAAGTCAAAAAATTAAGGGCAGATGCTAGTAACTTAAAGAACGTGCATGAGCAACGGCTTAAAAACAACAAAACCATAGGTCGGCTAATCAGAAGATATAGATTGGATACAAGAAACATCAATGAAGCTGTAGAGATTGTAAAACAGCGGATAACAGCAACAGCTAGAAAAATTGAAAGATATGAGGCACGAATCATCCAATATAAACAAAATCAGCAATTTCGATCAGACCAATGGCGTTTTTATCAAAGTCTTAATGTGAATGGTGACACCAAAAAAACCAGAAAAGCAGGCCACAGTTGAATTCTGGAGAGAATTGTGGGAAAATGCAAAGGACTACAATAAGGAAGCAACTGGATACATGATTTTGAGAAAAGCATTGGCAACAAACAAATGCAAGTATTAGAAATAACAACTGAGATGGTCAAAAATTGAGTAAAAAAGGTAAAGAATTGGACATCACCTGGAAAGGACCAATTACATGGTTTCTGGCTCAAATATCTGACCAGTTTACATGCAATATTGGCCAGGCAACTGAATGAAATTTTACAAAAGGGCCAAATTGATGAATGGTTGACAACTGGAAAAACATACTTGATTTAGAAAGATGCAACTAAAGGAACAATACCTGAAAACTACAGACCAATAACATGCTTGCCAACAACCTTCAAATTACTCACAGGCATTATTGCAGATAACATGATGGATTATTTGGAAACAAACAACATCTTGCCAGTAGAGCAAAAAGGCAACAAAAGAAGGAGCAGGGGCACAAAAGATCAGCTCCTAATTGATAAAATGATATTAGAAAATTGTAAGAACATAAAAACAAACTTGAATATGGTCTGGATTGATTACAAAAAGGCATTTGACTCACTGCCACATAGTTGGATCATAAAATGCTTAGAAACAACTGGCATTAGCAAAAATATTACATCCTTTACTGAAAAGGCGATGAAACAATGGAGAACTGAGTTGGCAGTAAGGAATGAGATCTACGGAATGGTTAATATCAAATGAGGAAGAAGCTGAAAAAAAATCGCATTTACTGTATATGGATGATTTGAAACTCTATGGAAAGTCAGAAATAGAAATCCAATCATTGACAAACACAATCCGAGTATTCAGCACAGATATTTCAATGCAGTTTGGCATGGAAAAATGTGCCACTGTATCCATAAAAAGGGGCAAAATCACTGCATGTGAGGGAACTGAAATGCCCAATGGCCAATTAATTAAATGCAAAGAAAATGAAGCCTACTAATACTTAGGCATTCTGCAGTTGGATAACATCAAGCATGGAGAAGTAAAAACTATTGTCAGGCGAGAGTACACCAACAGAGTTAGGAAAATTTTGAAATCTAAATTGAATGGTGGAAATACAATCAAGGCCATAAATACCTGGGCAATACCAGTTATAAGATACACAGCTGGTATAGACTGATTATAAATTGCAGCACAATTCAGTAGCACAAATGATCCATTGGAATTTGTGCAAAAATTATAATATTAAAACAGCAACAAACTGGTGGGAACATCAGCCTGAAAAAGTCACCGAAAATCAGACGGTCAAGATCTTGTGGGATTTCCATATACAAACTGACAAACTACTGGCGCATAATACACCAGACATCATACTGGTTGAGAAAAATAAGGTCACAATCATAGACATTGCAATACCAGGTGATAGCAGGGCCGCCGAGAAGGAACATGAAAAATCGCAAGATACCAGGACTTAAAAATCGAAATTCAACGACTATGGCACAAACCAGCAGTGATAATTCCAGTGGTAATTGGCACACTGGGTGCTATACCAAAAGCACTGGAATTACATTTAAAACAGTTAAAAATTGACAAAATCACCACCAGTAAAATGCAAAATGCCGCACTGCTTGGATCTGCGCGCATATTACGAAAATACGTTATGACGTCCTAGGCCCCTGGGTGGGGCCCGACTAGTAACCAATGCCAAATCTGGCGAAACAACTGGCCGCTGTGATGCAATTGTATAATAATAATAATATAATAAATATCGCGACCTGGTCATCGAAACTACAGGGCTATGGATGAAGCATGTAATAGTGATACCCATTGTCATCGGGGTACTTGGCACCATGCCCAAGAATTTTACAAGATACACCAACAAATTGCAGCTTCCTGCAATAACACCAGCAGAACTGCAAAAAAAATGCGCTACTCGGAACATCTTATATTTTAAGAAGGTACTTGGTTGATACCTAGGACACTGGCAGCAAACCGTATCAACCATTAGCACCAGTCACTGGTATTTGTAATGCATTTTGAATGTTCAGTTGGCTGAGTTTCATAATGAATAAAGTATATAATAAAAAACAAATCGTGGCTATCAAACATCAAATATGCTGATAAAATTTCACATTCACCTTTACGCTACTTGGAGAATCCAAGCATGGGTTAAATTTAGCCCATTAGCCTGGAGACTGAGTTTGAAAAAGTCTTGATCACACCTCTCTTGCCCTCCAGAAGTCAGTTTTTTTAACTCAATCTAGCCCAAGAGAAATATATTCAAGACTTTTTCCAACTCAATTTTCAACTGTGGAATAAAAGAAGTGAATTATGGGACAACTTGGATTCTCCGAAGTGTTTTACAGCAGATTACATACAGACGGAATTGAGTGTAAGCTTTGTGTGTCTCAGATTGCCTTTTGGCTGTGGGTGAGGGCGCTGTTTTCTCCCAGTCTGCCGGAGAGAACCGCCACCGTCCCTTCTCTGTTGGCTCTTTGGGTGTGTTGGAGCTCCTAAGGATCATTTTTTGTTGGAGCTCGAGTGACCGGAAATATTGCCTATCACTCGAGCTAGCCTCCATTGGTGGTGGGGAGGATATTGACGCTTGAAGAACCGGTTCGCTGCTCCTGTGTAAGGGTTCCCTCAATTTCAAGTTTTTCCCCTTGTTTTGAATTCCGCCGCTGAGCCGGCAGTGCAGGAGGTGTCTGTTGAATTTGCGCCAATTGTACTTCCGACGTGATGAGCCACAACTGTTGGTCTTGGTGCCGAGAGCACTGGTTTACTGTGCCTGCACCATTTTTACCCGCACTCTTACCATTCGATTACAGAACTTGCTTGGTGGCAGCCTTCGCCTTGCCTTGATATCGTCCCTTGGCGCTGGTTTCCTGCCCTTGATCACCGCAGTGAGTGTTTCTAACAGTGGCTGCTTCCAGATTGTGCAGCGCTTAGTCTCGGGCCAACACCTTGTCGGGAGGCTGCAAGATGGCGGATCACTCCATTGTGGGTAGCAGTGGGGCGGCAGAGCCATCCCCCAACCAATCACCTTCTACGGAGGCATCTGGTTCCAGGACTGGTAGGGCCGCTGCAAGGGCTCTATCCTTCACAGCTAAATGCAGCAGATCCACTACCAGGTCAGCGTCTGCCACTAAGGACACGGAGCAGAGGCAGCAAGCCTTGGAAAAACAGAGGAGGGTCAGGCGATGGTTCTCCCCCAGGAAACTAAAGACCTGATTTCTGTATCAATTTCCCAGGGGGTAGACTCAAAAATACAGTGCAGAGGACAGTCACTCCATCCATTGGGTATACCCAGGGCTCCTCTAGGTCCAGTATTTGATCTCCCTTCACTTTGCCATTCTTTGCACAGCAAGGCCTCGCTGATAGGGGATGAAGACATGACTGTCAGAGGATGAAGGTCTAGGCCCCGACACCACATTTTTCAGGGTTATTTTGCAAAGCCTCATTTAAGTCCCTTCTGTACGAGGTTAAGGCTACAGTGAATATGGGAACCCTGGAGGCCTCGGCTGGGGCAGCCTTAGGACTGGATGCCACTGAATGTCTTTTCTCTGAATAAGTACCCAAACAGGCCATTCTCTCTCCTAAGCTATTCATGGATGTAATTCAGCAACAGTGGAACGAACCTTGATCCATACCTCCCCTCAGTAATGATGATCTGAAGCTTTATGATTGCGGCCAGGACTTAGAAGGGCTGCTCCAGATTCCATCTGTGGATGCTCAGCTTGTCACTTAGTCTCTCCTGCCACTGTGCCTTCGGATGTTTCAGAGGGCCTTCATGCGGAGGATTGCAAGGCGGAGTTGACACTCTGTAAAACCCATCAGGTGGCTGCCTGGATGATCTGTGTGGCTAAGGCTGTGTCCTTTTTCAACCGGACTTCCCTAGTGTGGCTTTAGCAGTTGCAGGCCAGGATTTCCCTTGGTGGAGGACATTCAACTCCACCATAATGTTAATAAACTGGTGGCAGTCATTAAATTCTCTTCAGACGCAACTCTAAATGCTGCCAAGTTTGCATCTTAAGCTATGGCCTCCAATATTTCTTCTCGTCACCTCCTATGGCTCCGCCACTGGCAGGCTGACATGCGCTCTAAATGGCATCTGCTTCCGCTCCCTTTAAAGGTGGGAAGCTGTTTGAGGAGGCCTTGGATCCCATTTTGGTCAAAAATAAGGATAAGCGCACGGTCCTGGCCTCTTTACATTGACAAGCGCGCTCCCTTATTTCGTAGGCAGTTATTTTGGGAAACTGAACTTAAGTTCAGTTACCAGCCATACCACCGGACCTATTCATAGGGTCCGGATCAATCCTGGACAGATCAGTGTTCAGAGATAGGGGCGGAGAGCAGCAGTTCCAACAGCAGCAGTCCCAGAACAGGCGGTCCTTTCAAGGATTAGGTAGCCGGCCTTTTATCGTAGATATAAGTGACTTCAGTCTTACCCTTAATGTCTTCCTCATCGCCATTACCTCGGTGAGGAGAGTATTGGACCTGTAGGCCCTGTTGGTCAGGAAGGACCTTTGTGTCTTCCATTCAGACAGAGTTGTTTTGAGCTTGGACCCTTTGTTCCTTCCAAAAGTTAACTCCTGGTTTCACCATGGCCATCAGGTCGTCCTTCCAAATTTCTGTCCTAGGATGACTCATCCACTTGAACGGAAATGGCATCTCCTAGATATCAGGAGGGTTCTTCGCAGGTACATTATACGCACTGCATCCTTCTGCAAATGACAGTCCCTCTTTATTTCCTTTCAGCCGGCTGCTGTGGGCAGGAAGGTTACTCCCTCGACCATAGGACACTGGCTTAAAGCCTGCATTTCCTTGGCCTACGAACACCAGTCTCAACCACTGCCCAGACATATCACAGCTCATTCCACCAGGAGCACGGCCACCTCAACAGCTTGGGACACACAAGCATCAGTAGAAGAGATCTGCAGGATGGTGACGTGGTCTTCTCCGTCACCCGTCATCAAACATTACAAAGTGGACAAGTTCGCCTCGGCATCATTCAGGTGGCAAATACTGCAGAGAGTTCAATCTGAGTCCGGGGCCCTGGACCAGGCCTCTTCCCACCCTTGTGATTCTAACCTTGGTGTATCCCATGCTTGGATTCTCTAAGCAGCGCACATGAGAAATTTTGTTGGCTTACGGGAGAATCCAACCCCGCCCTGTGCCCAGCTGGTCCAGGATTAGCGTACATACCTACCTTTGACACCAACTCATCATCATCTTGGACATTTCTTCTTCCGGCTATGCTGCATTAAAAAATTCACTTTCGGAGGACAAGAGAGGTGTAGTCAAGACTTTTTCAAACTCAGTCTCTAGGCTAATGGGCTGAATTTAACCCATGCTTGGATTCTCCCATAACGCACAGAGAACAGACGTTCAGGTAAGCCAACAGACTTTTGCTTTATACGGATAATCTACAGCTTTGTAGAAAACCAGAAATCATTGTCAATCATGGATACATTACCTTAAGAATTTTTAGCATACACACAGGAATGGAACTTGGCCTAAAGAAATGTACAGTAAAACCTGTGGTCACAAACGCTTCTGTACATGATCAAATCTGGTTTTGACCAAAAAATGCACAATTCTCTGTCTTCCGAGTACCAGCTGATTGGGAGGGAATGGGGATTTTGTAGTAACCTTCCCCTCCACGCCCACCAAGCCACGCCCACAGAACTGCTGATAAAATTTTTGAATCCTACCCTGGTGTAGACCAGCCATTGTGTTAGAGCCATGGTGGTGTGGTGGTTAGAATGCAGCATTACCGGCTACGTCTGCTGACTGCCAGCAATTTGGCAGCTCAAATCCCACCAGGCTTAAGGTTGACTCAGCCTTCCATTCTTCCGAGGTGGGTAAAATGAGGACCCAAATTGTTGGGGGCAATATGCTGACTCTGTAAGCCATTTAGAGAGGGCTGTAGAGCACTGTGAAGTGGTATATATATCTAAATGCTATTGCTATTGCTTATTTGGTTGTTTTTATGCTGTTCTAGATGTTGAATTATTCTTTGTTTTAATCTTTTCTTTTGGTAGGGAACTTTGTTCTTTCTTAGGAGAAGGCATAGGATAGGGTGCCTTGTTTGGAAATGAAAATATTCAGTGTCTATGCTGTGAATTCACAGCTACCAGTTCTTTAGCTGGTCTTGGCCTTCATATACACAGCGTTCTTCCCAAGACGTGGGCTTGGCATGTTAAAATTTTGGAAATGCCTTGAATCTGCTCTTATGTCCCAAAAGAAAGAGAAATAATTCTCTATTATTGCCCCCACTCCCCTCATTAAAACCATCCTGAACAGTAACACTCAGCAGCTGCACCAAGGCTGGGCCTGAATTGGAGATCTAGGTTTCAACTTCAGTCCTAGGGCACCACTGCCACTCAAAAAGGCTACCTTGTACCATTCCCCAAGGAACGGTTACCTTGCAGTCAGCACTCCCCAGGATCTGCTTGTGTCACTTATCTTCAGGCAATGTCTTTTTTTTTTGTTACAGGCCACTGAAGCCTATGTGAGGCTACTCTATGTCACATGAGGCCTTCATTCTTGAAGTGGCTTCTAAAATGCTCTTTTGCAGCCTCTGAAAGCTGCATAAAAGCATATCCCATTCTGAAATAATTTTCAGAATATAGGTCTTGTGCACACAGCCTATTTTCACCCAGCCTCCACAGCCTCAAAAATTGCACAAGAACAAGGTATGTTTTCAAAAATAGTTGTTGTCAGGTATTGGTGAATGCTGGTATGCCACCAATATGCTGTGGCATGTTACGTTTGACACAGGTATCATAGTTTTGCCATCACTTGTTTTGTGGTCCAAACTATCCAGTTAAAATTCTAGCAGTATATCACATCATGGGTATAGCCCAGATACTAATGATTTTGATGGTGTTTCTATCATCTTCAGCACTTTTTTCACTCTGGATGTATTACTTACTAATCACATTTTAACGTCTTCATGTTTGATATTATCCAACTGAAAAATACTTGCAGGCTTCTTCATGATGGCTCCTGGTGGTTATTAGATTAGATTAGATTGCTTTTATTTATAGGCCGCCCTTTTCCCTGAGGGGACTCAGGGCGGCTTACAACCTATAGGGAGGGGATACACGTAATGACATATACAGACAATACACAATTAAAAATAGAAGCAACATTCATTCATCATTCGGGTGGGGATGGATCCCAATCTTTAACCCCAGGCCTGGCGGGATAGCCAGATCTTAAGGGCTGTGCGGAAGGTCTGGAGGGTGGTGAGGGTCCGAATCTCCACGGGGAGGTCGTTCCAAAAGGTCGAAGCTACTACTGAAAAGGCTCTCCTCCGCGTAGTTGCCAGTCGGCACTGGCTGGCAGATGGAACTCGGAGGAGGCCTAATCTGTGTGATCTAATCGGTCGCGAGGAGGTAATTGGCAGGAGGCGGTCTCTCAAGTACCCAGATCCACTACCATGAAGGGCTTTATGGGTGGTAAGTAGCACCTTGAAGCGCACCCGGAGATCAACAGGTAGCTAACGCAGCTCGCGGAGGATAGGTGTTATGTGGGCGAACCGAGGAGCACCCACAATCACTCGCGCGGCCGCATTCTGGACTAGCTGAAGTCGCCGGATGCTCTTCAAGGGCAGCCCCATGTAGAGCACGTTGCAGTATTCCAGCCTAGAGGTCACAAGGGCACAAGTGACTGTTGTGAGAGCCTCCCGGTTCAGGTAGGGTCGCAACTGGCGCACCAGGCGAACCTGGGCAAATGCCCCCCTGGTCACAGCTGACAGATGGTAATCGAAGGTCAGCTGTGGGTCCAGGAGGACTCCCAAGTTGCGAACCCTGTCTGAGGGGTATAATATTTGGCCCCCCAGCCTGAGTGATGGAACACTAGCCAAATTATTGGGAGGGAAACACAACAGCCACTCTGTCTTCTCCGGGTTGAGTACAAGCTTGTTAGTCCTCATCCAGTCCCTAACGGCTTCAAGACCCCGGTTCATCACGTCCACCGCTTCACTGAGTTGGCACGGGGCGGACAAATACAACTGCGTATCGTCCGCGTATTGGTGGTATCTTATCCCGTGCCTCCGAATGATCTCGCCCAACGGTTTCATGTAGATGTTAAATAGTAGGGGGGACAGGACTGACCCTTGCGGCACCCCATATGTTAGGGGCCTAGGGGTCGATCTCTGCCCCCCAATCAACACCGACTGCGACCTGTCCGAGAGGTAGGAGGAGAACCACTGCAAAACAGTGCCTCCCACCCCCACCTCCCACAGTCGTTGCAGAAGGATACCATGGTCGATGGTATCGAAAGCCGCCGAGAGGTCAAGGAGAACCAAGATGGAGGCATGGCCTCCATCCCTGGCTCTCCAGAGATCATTGGTCAATGCGACCGGTTATCTCAATTTATTGCTACTGTAGTACAGTAGAACCTCTTGTCACAACCATAATTCGTTCCATATTTTTGGTTGCAAACCAATTTGGTCGTGACCCAAACCTATTTTTGAAAATTTAGTGCTTACAAAAAAATTGGCACAGAAGGGGAAATCAGCCGGGAGGGGGGGGGGGAATAGAAAGGGGCCAGTCAGAGGTGGTATTTACCAGTTCTCCGAATTACTCCAAATTTCTGCTACCGGTTCTCCAGAACTGATCAGAACCTGCAGAATACCACCCCTGGTCTACACCCATCCATTGATAAACAGTTTAACAACAAGGTGCAGGATGTCTACTTAGCAATAACTTTCAGATTGTATCTGTGTGGTAACTGATGCAGTCCAACAGCATCTACTTGAAAACAAGCTCTTTCCATTTGGGCAGAAAGGAAACTGCCCAGACAGCACAGGAACAATACTTTAGAAACTGACAAGATGCTTTTGGAAACTGCAAGACAAGATAAACTGCAATGTAGCTTGGATTAATTATTAGAAGGCATTTGACTTCCTGCCATGATTGGATAATCAAGTGCCTAGAAATAAGTGGAATTAGTAGAAATAGATCTACTGATCTTTGTACAAAGATCAATGGGACAATGGAAGACATAATTGCTGCTCAATGGTTTAGATCAGGGGAGGTTAATATCAAATGAGGAATCTTTCAAGGAGACTACCACAACTACTGTTTGTTATTGCACTGATGTCAACAATACTGAACACATCAATCCATAGCTCTCAAACATCAAAGATATCTGCTAAGATATCCCATTTCTTTTACATGGATGATGTGAAGCTGTATGGTGAAATACCTGCTGAAATAGAATTGATTCTCAACACTGTTCATTTATACAGCCAAGAAAGTGAAAGGATTTTGGACTGAACAAATGTGCTTCTGCCACCATCAACAGAAAAAATATTGAAAACTGAAAGAATCAAGATGGCTTCTGAAAATAACATCAAGAATCTAGATGAAGACAATCACTACAAACACCTGGGCATCCTTCAAGCTGGCAATATCAAGCACACTGAAGCCAAGAAGAGGGTTAGAAGTGAATACATCATAAGACTGAAGAAGATATTAAAAGTCCAAACTCAGTGGAGGAAATATCACCAAGGCAAACCTGGACAATTCCAATCATTAGATATAGAGGTGGAATAGTGGACTGGACTCAAGCAGAAGTAAAAGCCCTGGATAGAAGACCAGAAAAATGATCATGAATCATGCCTTTCATCCCCACAGCAATGTTGGGAGATTCTGCTTACCAAGGAAAACAGGTGGGTGTGGGATGTACTCCAAGCAACTGAAGAAGAAGCATTGGAGAAATATTTGAAAATGCATAGAAGCTAGTGTACCAGGAATATTTACTAAGTACTGGAGAGACTATATGAAAGTCTATTTGGTCTATAAGAAAGACCAAATGAAAAATCGAAAAGAGACACAACAAGGCAAAGTATTACATGGCTAGTACATTAAAGAAATAGGAGGCAAAGCAGATAGGACAAGACCTGGCAATGGCTAAAAGCGGGAAAGTTGAATTAAGAGGCAGAAGGGCTAATTCTGGCTGCATAAGACTAAGCCTTAAGAACGAATGCATATAAAGGTAGAATTGAGAGGACAGCTACAGACAACAAATACCACCTCTGCATTTGTTGACGCAGCAGAAACAATTGGGCACCTAGTTAACTGCTGTAAGAAGATGGCACGGACTGACTACACGAGGGAAAGACAAAACAGCAACAATGGTGTACAGGAGTATCTAGTAATAGAACATGAAGAAGTTAAAGTGCTCTAGGACTTTAGAATTCAAAAAGACAAGCATCTATCACATGACTTAATGACTGTTGACAAGAAAAACAAAAAAATCTGGATAGTGGATGTGGCAATACCTGGAGACAACAGAAGACAAAGAAAAGGAGAAAATCAAAAACACAAAAGATCTGCAAATGAAGTAGAAAAATAAAATAAAGTGAATATTACCAACAGTAATAAGGTATCTTGGGTGGAATTCCAAAACGTCTGGAGCAGGGGTGGATTCCGGCAGCTGCTACTGCCTGTTTGCTTGTGGTTGTGCAGCGTTCATGCATGCACAGTATTGTAAAAATGCTTCTACACGTGCACAGAAGCCATAAAGATGGCAGTCCCAGGAGAACTGGTTCAGGGGCATGGCAGGCCTTGGTCCACGCCGGTTCCAGCAACCCAGGCCGCCAAACCACTACTGATTTGGCCAAACCGGTAGGAACCCACCACTGGTCTAGAGCACTACTTGAACACTGACAAAATTAACATCAGTTAATGGTAAAAGATAGATTTACTTGGAACAGCTTATATCCTGTGACAATACCTTTAATATTATTAAATAACACCTTCCTATTTGTAGGTCTTGGAGAAGAATTTGACAGGTTGAACAAACATGCCAAATCCAGTATAAATATCTGGCGGGCTGTGCAACCAACCATAATTTTTTAAAATGTATTAGTTGCTCTCCAATTAAGTTCTCTTATAACATTCAATCAAAACAAATAATCATCCATACAAAATGGTAACACAATAAACTAAAGCAGTTTTGTTTTAGAATAACTTTGTAGGAATAAACATGAAGGCTAAGCAGGACCAGAAGATCAAAAGATCCATCATTGTCATCTTAATAATAATTTCCATTCATGAGCTTTCTTCCCATCTCAGTCTTAAAAGAACATCATACAAACATGAGTCAAATTAAAACCATGCATCAACTCCAGTTCACTAAAGCACCTCGTTACAACTTGAATAAAAGATAAAATTTAAAGATAATTACTGATCTCCTTTTCAGAATAACATCTATCTACCACTGAAGATATTAGCACTACAAGTGGAGCAGAATATTTAATACTTCTCAAAGAAACAAAAGGATAGTACCCAATTAGGAGAGAAAGGATTGACAATGTTCCCAGTTATGACTATGGAAGTTTACAGTGATAATTGCTAAATAATCAAACCAAACTACATATTTCACATTCAATCATCAAGGAAGCATAATCCTGTAAAATATATCATATTCTGCCCTCCCCCCCCACCCCCCGGTGCCGTACAATCTTCACTATGAACTTACCTGGTTTGAGATCGTAATGAATAATAGGTGGCTTGATTTCATTTAAATATTTTAATGCATTTACAATCTGCATGATTATAGATCGGGCTTCTTTCTCTGTCATTAATTTGTGCTGTTTCAGGTAGAAGTCCAGATCGTTCCCCTCACAGTATTCTAATACTGTACAAAACCTGGAGGAAGTGAAATCAAACAATCAAACAATCAAACATGTTTTATACATGTATCAAAATCAACTTAATGTTTACTTAAGAAATCACAAATAATGATTTTTCTTGATCTGTACATCTGCACCAATATATGAATGACTCAAAAATGCATAGTAGGTATAGACCTACTAACCTGATTTTAGCCAAGAAGCGATAGACCTTACTATGAGCTTTTTTTCAAAGTGTTTTTATTTACTGGTAAAAAAGGATAAAGATAAGCTGGAGCAACTCAACATCATTTATTTTATGTCTGATCAGACTTTCATGAGAATGATGTGACATACTTAAACACTTTGTGTCTACTGATCCAAAAATACTTTTCTTTTTTATATAAATCTTGATTGGTATTAATGTATCACATATTTTTTTTAAAAATGATACTGAATTCACCTGCAACATGCTTTAATAGAATTTATATGAATGTACTTTCTTGATTCATTTGGAATTTTAATATGAAATTATTCATTTAATCACTATATATTTCTATTAATATTTTGAAATCATTCCTTTCAATATCAGAAAAGAAAGTTTGGGCAGTATGTATTTCTAACAGTACATTTCTATGTACTGTTTTGAAATTTGAAATTCTACACTTTTAATATGAATCAAGGGTCAAATCCTCAGTACTGCCTGTATTTCCCTCTTATATTAGTATGTTCTTCCTTTCTTTGCTACATTAATTGTTCTTTAATTCTGGGGAAAATGTCCTTAAATGGGATAGCGTATACTATAGCATCTAACATATCTGGAAAATAATAGGTCCTGGTCTTTGGAAATGACAACCCTCTTCGATTCTTAGTCGGGAAATGTTAGTCAGTCTCAGAGCAACTTGTACATGGCTGTTCTTAAAAGGTCACACATACTTCTGGTTGCATTTCTGGCACCTCCAGAAGACTGATCTGGGAACTCTGTGGTCAGCTCCGATCTCTCCTTATTGGATGGTCTAAATTTGGACAATAGCCACTCTGAAGGGCAGGTATAGGGCAGAGGCCAACAGGTATAGGGGAGCCGTATCTCGCCCCCTGACTAGGAAAGACCCTTCAGCTGATGAGCGGGAGCAGCGGCAGCAAACATGGCTGCCATGAAGCCAAACTACAGCCTGAAAAACCTAAGACTGCAGGAATAGAGAAATGAGTGGCTTGTGAACTGGGTAAGAGACTACTTTTTATTGAAAAGTGACCCCAAGAAATTCAAGGGGAAAGCATATTGGAACTATTGGCCAGCAGCGGGAAAAGTACATTAAAAAAAAATCAGAATATTTAAAAGAGAAGTTTTTTTGAAAGAAAACTAAGGAAAAGAAAATTGAACTCTCAAAATATTTTTTAAAATACTGGAATTTGATCTGGAGCTTGTTTTTTTTTTATTATAAATGTTGCCCTCCTGGATTTACAAATTTAAAATAATTAAAATCAGCACTACACAGAGAGGCAGAACCAAGCTGAAGTTTGAGTGTCATCTGCTGCTAAAAGGAGAACTGTGCAACTTTGGAACCTTTTACATTGTTGGATTGTAAGTATTTACCTAAAAATTACTGGAGACTTATGCAATAAACAAGACCTTTAGTCAAGTGACCCTGAATATTGTTAAGCAAATAAAAGTGATTGGAAGAGGCATGGACAACCCCCTGGCTTCTTTTCTTAAATTGGATTGATTGTAAAATGGAAGCAAGTGGAGACAATGAAATGGAGCTGATGTACCAAGACATTAAGGATTTTATAAAAGAACACAAGAGATGAAGGAAATATTTGGTTGTATGGAATGTATAGATTAAAAACTAGAAAATATGATACAAGGAACAAGTAAAGGAGGACATTGAGGAAAAAAATGGAATTATCAGAAAGAGTGGAGGAGACAGCAGAATTGGGAAATCAAAAGAAGGCAACAACAAGAAGATATTAGTACAATTGATGGTCAATAAGGGAGTAGAACAGAAGGAAAATATTCTAAAAGATGTGAAAAGGAAATGGGGAGAAACAGGAAAACAGCTAGAGAGAAGAAAAAGGGGGTTAGAACAGGCAGTCATAGAATTAAGACAGTAGGAAAAAGGGCGAAGGGAGAGAAAATTAGAGGGCATCATTACAATAGAGATTCAAAAGTAGGTGAAATAAAAGAATTAAAATATGTGTATGGGTGACAACAAAAAAAAGATTAAAATTTTGGATGAGGGTGAAACGTGGGATAATGGGAAAGGAAAGGAATGTAAAGCAACATTTTATGAAAATACCTTATAATGTGTATGAATATTAGAACTATATAAGTTGAATAACTACTCTGTATGAAGTGTGAGAAAAATCATTTTTGAATATATATTAGTAAGGTAATATTGTAATGTATATTATTATTAGAATTATAGAGGCTGAAAAATAGTTTGTAAATTAGATAAACAGAATTTGTATAAGGGTATTATTAAATATGTATAAAATGTGATTAACAGTGAAAAGCTAGGATTAAGTAATTTGATAAATGCTTGAAAGATGCTAGAAGTGCATATTAAAATATTGAATAATGAAAAAAGGAAAGATCACATCTTTGAATATTAGAATGATAGGGGAAGGGGGGGAAATGGGAGGCTAAAATAGAGATAGAAATAAGAGGAGAAAATAGCAAAAACAGTTGTTAAGATATGTATGGTAAAACTATGAGAAGGTTTAGAATTGAAGGATGACAGTAGAAATTACGTGTTAGTAAAACTAAAAATGAAATGTAATTACTAGGAATAATACTGTTATGTTTATTGGTATTGAACTGTATGACAGCAATCAAACCATTCATGCAATGAAATGCATAAAAATAAAAAAAACTTTATTATTTTTTTTTAAAAAATCACACATATTTGTTGAAAAAATCATTCTCAGCAACTAAAATCTCCTGTATATTTTGAATGTATAACTGTGTCTTTTAAGCTGGAAAGTGGTCTAAAACAACATAAATAAATAGAAATGCTGTTATATGTAAGTGTCCTGTGTTATGTAGTGGTATATTTGATTTTCTTGGATTTATTTTATAATGTGAAATATTTTTAGGTTATTTTTAATTTCACCAGTACTATGCTTTATCATACAAATACATTAATTTTGACACAAAGCACATTTTCCTTTATTTTTTATCCGTTAATAAGACCAGAGATGAAAAAGCTTCTTGGATGAGAAGTGAAATGTCTTCAAGAAAAATAAGAAAGTTCAGTTGCCACTTGAAAAAGCACATTTGGGACAAGACCTTAGCTTGTTTCAAAATGTCATATTTTAAACTTGGATGAAAAAGATAAATATTAAACTGAGTAAAATTATTGGAAAAAATGGGCTAACACCTAATTTACTTAGTACTTTTAGCATAAATTTCAATTGCAAAAAGTTAACTATTTGGCACCCACAAAATGAAATATTACTGTAGCTTCTCTTATGTGCAAGGTGATAATACTTGAATCCCTTTTATAAATCCTATTTTTTCTTCCATGATACATTTCCCCAGAATGCTAACTATGAATTGCCTTTCCACAATTTATGAGGTTTGTGAAAGGTGGCTATCATATATATTGTTTCCAAATTATGGAATGCACACTCTCAGTTATACTAGGTTTCTACTGATCTGGGTTTTTTTGGAAAAGAAACAAAGCAGGTTTAGGATGGCTCCTTTGGTATAAATGTTTACTCATATTTTAGCTATTTATGTTTTTTTAATTGTAAGCCACCATGCTGTGTAGAAAGAAACATAAATTTTATGAGATGTATACCAGTGTCGGCAAACCTTTTTGGCACTGCCGAAATGGGAGTGTGCATGGACGTGGGAGTGCCGGAAAACAGGAAGAGCAGTTCCCTGAAGCTGAGCCTCCTGTTTTGGCACATATGCATCTGCAAAGCCAGGTGGCTCAGCTTCCTGGCTGCGCATGCACACCAGGGAGCTGCTCTTCTGGTATCCGACACTCCTGCAGGGGCGAATACCAGCTGACCAGAACCCAGAAGAGTAATGGGCGATGGCTGGCATGCCTGGAGAAATGGCTCTGTGTGCCACTTCCATCACATATTCCGTAGGTTCACCATCATGGTCCTACAGCAGTGATGGCAAACGTTTTTGGCACCCAGTGTTGAAAAGGGAGGGGGTGCGGGTGCTCGTCAGGGCCACAACCTGGAAGAGGAGCTGCCCAGGGGCCATGCACATGCCAGTAAATTTGACTTCCAGTTTCCAGCATATGCATGCGCACCAGCAAGCTAGTGTTGTGGTTATTGATGCGCATGCCAATCAGCTGGCCGGAATGAAAAGCCAGCGCTTCCAGTTTCTGGAATTGCTGCACACAATGGCCAGTTGATTATCGCACATACATGTGCACCACAAACTCAGAAGAGGAATGGGTGATGCCGCATGTGCCAGGCTACATGGCTCCACCTGCCACTTCAGGCACATGTGCCATAGGCTCACCATCACAGATGTATACCTATATTAGTATCAAGGCACTCTAGTCCTTTTAATTTAATAATTAAAAGCTCAGTGTAAATATTTAAAAATAATTAAAAGCTAGGAATAAACATCATAGATGCTTGTAAAGCTAAACTAATCTAAGGGCTGAACCCAAGCTGGAACAAAACTGCTTTGTTTACAAAATGACAGTAGCATTTGGGCCATCTGTTCTTCCAGAGAAAAGTATTTCACAAAATAGGTCCATCACTCAGAATGCATGCTGCATTTTCTATGCCCCATGCATCTTTATAAGGAGTGGGGACTTGCAAAAGGTCTTTTCTTAATAATTGGATTGATCAGACAAATACAATTTCTGGCAAGGCTTTATTTTAAGTGTTATAATCCATATTTCAAAACAGATTGGTTTGCTTCATTTCCTCCCCCTGCAAATTTGTAAACAGCTTACTCACAAATTTTCAAGTGACTTTATTAACAATGCAAATTACAAAGACAGCCGCACTTACGAGTCAGTATCCAATGAGAAATAGTCATACAATTTAACTATGCGAGGATGATCCAGCTCTTTATGAATTCTGTACTCCCTACAAGCATGCCTAAAAGAAAAAGAAAATTATTTATTACAAGTGACTTCTCATCAATCCTCTGGCACTTCAGGAGGTGAAAAAAAAAGGGGGGGTAATGCTTTGTCAGGTGCCAAACTCAACTCAGGTATCCCTCAAAATTATTTTATAGAATACTTCCAGGAAAAGTGTAGGTCTGCAAATGGAAGATTGAATGCATCTAAATGGGATATTTTAAAAATATCACAATTTAGTTCACACAATATGTTATCTCAAAACTGAATGTATCGAATATCACTTAGTATGCCTGACTTTTAATCTGAACATGGCACATAAGTGGAACTATTAAGAAAATATTGTCAAGATCATGACGCAGGAATATAGTCTGCCTTTTTATAGGGTTAACCTGA
The DNA here is from genome assembly GCF_009769535.1 of Thamnophis elegans. NCBI lineage: Eukaryota > Metazoa > Chordata > Lepidosauria > Squamata > Natricidae > Thamnophis > Thamnophis elegans. Next base: position 93,465,128 of record NC_045558.1, on the reverse strand, counting down.
ACCTGGAAAAAAAAAATTTCTAAAGGCTTTTGGAACAAATCCAACTTGACTGCCTTTTGAAATGGAGCCAAGGCAGCAATCTCCAGATCATTATTATATATTCTTCTCTGGGCATGTTCTAGTTTTTCTGAAAACAATCTAAAGAGTTATAACTGGCAGTGGACATACTATCCAGCTAGATTCGAATCAACAAAGGATATTATTTTTGGTGATTTGGAAAATAACTCAGTTGTTGTTAGGCCCAGCCCAAGAATGACATAGAACAATCAAGCCAATGTTTGGTTCCCTTGCTTACATGAACAGACAATCTTGCACACTAAACTTTTACGATTCTCACATCAACAGATCTACTCAGGGAGATTTTAGGAGTGGCTATTCTAAATCTCTTCCATCCTCTATCCAGTTGTGGGCTGTGATGTCTCTTGTCTGAGCTACTTTCAGTTAGACTAGTCTAAAATGTACAATTCCAGAAATAATAACATTACGAAGAAATGGACAGTGATTCATTAATTTTTGCTCACAGGAAACAGTTATTTCATGGTTTTCAACTATATCTAGAAAAAAATATATTTACATTTTTCTAATTACATTTTCATTTACAATTTATGAACAAAGTTTTTAATAAAACCTTCAAACAAACCTTAATGCAATCTAAAGGGAAACCTGAGTATATGTTAATACAAAACTCTTCCTATTATTCTATATATACCCAACAATCCAAAACTATAGTTGTTAAGTGAACCACATGGTTGATAAGTGAATCTGGCTTTCCAATTATTTTTTCTTGTCAGGAGTTGGTTGAGAAGGTGGTGATCAAATGATCTCAGACCTGTCATAAATTCATGTTGGATGCCAACATTTGGATGATGTAACTGTGGAAATACTCACTTGTGGTAATTCTCTTTCTTTTCATCCCTCCAGTTTTTATTTAACTGGTGGATTTTTACTGCTACATACCTCTGTTCTGTTAAATCAAATGCCTGAAAGAGAAGGATAGCTAGTATGTAGTCAAAAACACCACAAAGATTGCCATCTTTAAACATGAAAAAGATCAGTTATGAAAAGAGCAATACTTAAATGCTTAACTTTTACTGACTAGAGCAGGGGTCTTCAAACTTTTTAAACAGAGGGCCAATTCACAGTTCCTCAGACTGTTGGGGGTGGGGACTGGACCGGCTGGGTGGGCGTAGCTAGGTGGTCATACATATTTTAAATATTTAGGCATCATCATCATCATCCATCATTATTATGTGGTTAATCTCTAGTGAGATTCACGGCCTTTGGGACTGGTTGGTAGCTCTACAGCTCAAGTCCTAACCAAGGACCTAGGAACTGTGAAGGTTATTATTAACATCATCATCATCACCCTTATTATGATGATGATTTTGGTGATCTCCCTGTAGGTCAAAATGAAGCTTGGGATTTAGACTTGGGAAAACAAATGGAAGATGCAAAGTAGCAAACACTATGGAAGTTAGGCTTTTTATCAGCCTCTATATAGTATAAAAGTTGCAATGAAAGTAAATACATTATACAATAACTTAAATGTCCCTCAGCTATTCAGTAAAATTTTGGAGTTGTCAAAAGAAAGGAACATCTTTATATGAAATAATTGGTATTATTAAGATATGCCCTCCCTGAAAAAATTACTGACATTAAGCTCCTAGAGTGTTGAATATTTCTCCAGGATCTGGAAACGCTATACATATATATCATGTTAATAAGAAAAATAATCCGTTTTGACAAAGTTTGCAATTTATGAATGAACTTTATGAGTTTAAAAAAAGTCCCATTACCATATTTTTTGCTCTATAAGACGCATCCCACCCCTTCAAAAAGTGGGTGGAAATGTCTGTACATTTTATAGAGCAAATGTTGCGGTGAGGGAAGCGGGGTTGATATCACTGTTGCCGCCAGGAAACACTGGAGCCTTCACTGCAGAGCAGGTTATTGGCAGTTGGATCGGCTTTCTGGAATTCTTCTGATCAGCTGTTCTAGGCGACTGCGATTGCTGCCTCTGCCGCTGTTTGCCGTCATTGCTGCTTACTGCCTATCACTGCTGCGGTGGTGATAGGCAGCGGCAATGAATGGCAGTGGCGATAGGCAGCGATCTCCGCCACCTAGAACAGCTGTATTCCAGGAAGCTGATCCAACTGCCAATTAGCTGCTCAGCAGCGAAGTCTCCAGCATTCCCTGGAGGAGGCAGGCTGTTTGCTGCAAGGATGCTAGCCAGATGAATACCATGTGGATGCTGGGAGGCAAAGGCAGATTTTTTTTCTTGTTTTCCTCCTCTAAAGCTAATGTGCGTCTTATGGTCCGGTACAAAAAAATACAGTATATGGAATATAGGTAAATAGTAAAAAGTTCCTCTTGCACATATGTGCTAGTTGTTCCCTACTCTAGGGGTGGTGCTCATGTCCATTTCAAAGCTGAAGAGCCAGCGCTGTCCGAAGACATCTCCATGGTCATGGGGCTAGCATGACTAAACACCAAAGATGCATGGAACGCTGTTACCTTCCTACCACATGTGGTTCTATTTTTCTACTTGCATGTTTACATGCTTTCAAACTGCTATGTTGGCAGAAGCTGGGACAAGTAACGGGAGCTCACTCTGTTATGCAGCACTAGGGATTTGAGCCACAGAACTGCCGACCTTTGTGATCGACAAGCTCAGCGTCTTAACCACTGAGCCACCACATCACTCATGTGAAATATAGAATTAGTAAATAATTCTATAAAATCTTCTGAAAATGATTTAAACTAATTACAGATTAATGGAAAGAAAGACTGGAGGATATAATAGCAGTCTTCCAATATTTCAGGAGCTGCCACAAAGAAAAGGTGGTCAACCTATTTTTCAAAGCACAAGAAGTAATGGATGGAAACTAATTAAGGAGAGAAGCTCTATAATTAAGGATAATTTTTCTGGCAGTTAAAGCAATTAATCAGTAGATCAACTTGTCTCCAGAAGTTATGGGTGCTCCAACACTGGAGGATTTTAAGAAGAGACTAGACAACTATTTGTTTGAAATAGTATAGGATTTCCTGCTTGAGCATGGGGTTGGATAGAAAACCTCCAACCTCCAAGGTCTGCTACACTAGTCTAAATGACATGCTAAAAAATCTTTTAACATAGTGTCAAATTTGGTAAGTGAGTAAGAAATGACAATGCTAAAATAAAACCACGAAAATTCACTTAATTGCAATGAGTATACACAGTAACTTTCATTAATTTGAATCTACTGACTTCTCAGACCAAATAAGAATCTTAGATTGACATACTCCTTAGAACACAAAGACAGAAAAAAAAAAACCACTTTAAAATATTTAATCAAAAAAATAAAAAGGCGATTTAATTTACCTTATATACTTCACTAAATCCTCCTCTGCCTAGGAGATGTAACAACAAATACCTATCATTTAGTGTTGGGTGGTCTTTAAACCTAATGGGAAGAGAACAGGAGATTTTATCCATATAATGGTTAGAACAATCTTAAGCAAATCATCCAAAAGATAAATGATTTGACAAATGGAACTCTCTGCCTATAATGTGTAGAAAGCTTGGAGAAATACAGTCAAACTTTGAGTCTTGCACTGCCCACCACAGACACATTTTGGCCTATTTTCTTTTATCTTTATGTTTACTTGTTTACATTGTCATCTGGAAGAATATACTACGCAAAGTAGCTAGGAGTCAGATTATACTCACTTAATAAATATTAATTCTAAACAAAGTTAATTACAAGCAAACATTTCTATTGTATTTTAACAACAAGTCATCTTCCATAAGGTTGTAATTTGCTTATCTCTTATGGCCAATACTCACTGTGAATTATCTTCATTATGTATCCTTTTCAATTCTCTAATATGCAGATTTCTAACCCGTTCTAATCGCTCTAATTCTGCTTGAATCTCAGCTTCTTCCTGCACAAAGAGAAAGATCACTTTATTGTACTATAAACTGCTGTACTGAGGATTTTAAACCAAATTTGCCTGATAAGGATTTATGTAGAATGGCTTTCCTTTACACAGTATTCCCCAATCACAGGGAAAGATGTCATGGTATGTAAAAAGTAAATGAAAAGACAATGAGAAAATATCTAAACATTGGACTTGACAGTGGTCTGCAAATTATTGGCTAACACATCCTACCTATATACTAATTATCTATAGGCAGAAATATTGTGAACCAAAATTGTCTTGGCTTGAAAAATGTTTGAACTGTTTAGATCACAGGAAGTTTTTGGAAAGAGATACTGAATTTTGCTTGGCTCTTGCTTTACTGAGCTATTCTGACATCTCTATATTTTCACTTGCAACTCTTTTGTGTCCTTACCAAAATTTGGAGATATCCTTTCGCTAATACTCACTCACTTCTTTATCATTTGCTGCAATGTTGCAAGGGATAACATGTTATTATTTTCTAACTCCTTGAGTAAACTTGCAAAAGAACGGGAAGCATTTCTGATAATGTTTTTTCTTCTGATATTATAAATGGGGGAGTGCATTTGTTCTCTTTCTTCTTTTTCCATTTTCTTTTGTAGATTTCACTCTAATTTTTCTTAGATGAATTTACCACAAAACATATTTTTACAAGGTAATTATAAAAATGTAGGCTTAAAAATTCAAGAACTCTTATTAGTTTTCTAAGATATGTTGACTATTTCCAAAGATAATACACAGCCATCAAGATTAGTAATAACTGATAGCTCATTCTACTCTTAGTTTTGAATGGAGATTGATCAAACTTATTTGAATAATCCATTTTTGTAAAAAAGTACTTTAACTTGTGTTAAAATTTCCTTTATTTAGTTTTAATGAGTGATATATTAATATTGTGAGAGGTCTATTTTGTCTGCATAATTTATTTACCTATATTTACCATCTATTTAAAAATCGACAGATACTTTACTACAACAAAGAATTACTTAGGAGCGCAGTCTTTTGTGAACAGAACACAAGCAGCACTGTTATTACAATATAAAATTGTCAGAGAAGCCTTTAAAGTTTGAGACAGAGAATTTCACAGGAGGACACTAGGGGTGAAATCCTACCGGTTCAGACTGGTTAGGGAGAACCGGTTGCGGACATTGGGCCTGGGTCGCCAAACCATTAGGGACTGCTGGTTGTCCCCGTCCCCAAACTGGTTTGCCACTCGCTCATCCCGCCCAGTCCCTGCTTTCCACGATCCCAGCCTGCCTCCTCTACTCCCTTCCCTGTGGCCCTGCCATGCTTACCTGCCTTCCACACAGCCTTCCCAGTGGCCAGATGGCCAGCTTGTGAAGGCAGGCAAGTGGAGTGCCGCGGAGAAGGCAGGCAAGCATCTCGGGGCCAGTCGGCCGCGGGGAAGGGAACTCCCTGCAGCCCTGCCATGCTTTCCTGCCTTCCACATGGCCTTCCTGGTGCTACCTCATACCCACTTGCCTTTCAAAATCGGCATCCAGGCTGGCCCGGCCCGTAGGTGGGCAGACGGTCCTTGATAGAAATACAGCCACTGCTCTGGGGCTGAGAGGAGTGGTGGCAGTTGCACTCTGGGAGGGCAAGTGGACATCTCGTGCTGCTGCAAATGCACCCACCCCGTTTCTGCAAAGGCGGAGCCCCCCCGTGCAGGGTGACCCAAAGAAGGGAGGATATGCTGCAGAAAAGGCCGCCTTCCACCCAGGTCAGCGTGCCTCCCATGCCGGCTCCACGGGGCTTGGGGCTCCAAAGCAGCCCACTGGCTTCCCACCTGGCCACCTGCCTGCTCTCCAGTGCCTGGAGTCCGGAACTCTGGGGGAAGGCGACTTGGCTGCGGCACCGCTTCCCACCGGTGAAGAAGTGGAGCAATGCATGGAAGCTATTCGTGGGCGGCAGCCTCCTGCATGTTGAGAGGGCCAGGCCTGGCTGTGCCACACAGTGGAGTTCGTGGCACTTTCCCTTCAGCGTGAGCGGTGGCGTTTCATCTTGATGAACATCATGTTGCTGCACTTGTAGTCACGCAACTGGCTGGGGTGGGACATGGCACAGGAAGAGAGGCTAATGCAGAAGGAAGGAAGTGAACAGCAGTTCCGCGGAAGTGCTCCAGGAGGGCAGGCGAATGTCTGCAGCCAGGCAGGGAGGGAGGGCAGGAGAGTGGTGGCAGAAGCCCCTTCCAAGCACTGCCTGTGGAAGTGGCTGGCAAGGTGGGCAAGGTGGCCCTGGTGCGCCTGTTGCTGGAATGGTGCAGCAATCGCTCGGCCAGGGCCACCTTGGTGGGGGTTGAATCAGCCTCTCCACCCACAACATGTCCCACTTCGCCCAGCCACCCGACTAAAAGTATGGTGACATGGTGTTCATCAAGATGAAGCACCATCTCCCCAGCCAAAGAGAAAGAGCAATGGGCTCTGCTGTGGTGCAGCCGGGCCTGGCCCTTTCCCACCTGCCCATCATCGGTTTCTGGGTGTCTCTCACTCCACTTCTTCACCAGAGGTAAGTGGGAGGCGTGACCAAATGTCCTTCCCCCGGAGCGCCAGACTCCAAGTTCCCGGAGTGGTGCCAGCGGTTCGCCGGGCCGATCTGCAAAGAGAGCAGACAGGTGGCCCGGTGGGAAGCCAGTGGGCTGCTTCGGAGCCCCAAGCCCATAGAGCCGGCACGGTGGAAGATGGCCTTTTCTGCAGCATCCCCCACCCCTCTTTAGATCATCCTGCAAGGGGGGCTCTGCCTTTGCAGAAACGACTCCCCACCCTGTTAGGAGGGATGGGCTGAAGATTTTCTTAACTATGCTTTATGACATTCTACTTGGTCATTTTGGAAGCCAGACAAAACTTGATTACAGTATTTGGCAAATCTTGAGGGGAGAAGAAGTTGAATCCTTCCTGTAGATAGCATTTCCCTGTAACAGAAGAGATCTTGGTGCCTTTGCAAAAATGGTGCGGGTGGTTTGTATGGAGGATTGGCGGGGTGGGTGGGATGCGCGGCCCTCCAGGATGGAGAGCGGGGCAAGAGAAGGCTCCGAGGTTCTCTTGGGCAGTCATGCCAGATGGGGAGTGAAACTCAAAGTGTTGGGGGCTTCAGAAGGGCAGAATGTGCTTCAGAATGTGCAGCTCCTGGATCTAACAGTGAGTGATGTCAAGTTGGCCATGTCCACCCAGTCACACGCCCACCAAAACACGACCACAGAACCAGTAGGGAGAATTTTTGGATTTCACCACTGATCTACACTCTCAGAGAATAAGCAAACATAAATCAATAAAGAAACAAATAACCAAGAACTAGAACAAGTAGGAAATCAAAAGCATAATTCATACTTGAAGTTATAACATATCTTTTTACCTTTTTAAGGTGACCTAGTCGGAGTTTAAATATTTCCTCTTGTTCATGATATTCCGCTAATGTTAACCTGTACATGTATAAATAAGTGGTTCAAAAATTAGAAATGCCTTCTACCAAGAAAGGTGATCTATTCAGATGAATATATCTAGATGACATAAGCTACCTTAGGACTCCACTAAAACTTAGCAACAAAGTCTATTTTTGATTGTTATGGGACAAATCATTATATTCACAAGGAATAATAAATTAGCCCCATCAATTCAATTAATTAGCTTGAGAGAGTCCATTCACTTTTTCTTCCGATTAGTTTTTGGAAAGTAGGTCTGGCCTTCCACTCAAATGTCAAATATGGACCTTAATCTACAAAAACCAATCTAATTGTTGAGAGAAACTTAATCACAAACACAGAAACTAAGAAGGCCTACTTGGGTAAAACCCAGGAAGGTCCTTCCATTTGACAGCACCAGAAAGGATTCTGAAATGTTTATGCCACCTACGTCTCATTTTCTGCTCCATTGGTTTTGTTCTTGCGTTGCTTTTGCTCATTGGTAGATGGAGGAGCCTGGCCCATGGCAGGTGGTTTTCGTTTTGCTAACATTTTCCGTTGCCTTTCTATTTCTTCCCTTTGGGAATTTATCCTTTCTTGCTGCCTAAATAAAAGTAGAACATGGGCATTATTAGAGAACATAAAATAATATATGCCAATATATGATTGGTCTCCTACATCCTTTGGTAGGCATACCTGAACCGTACATTTCTGGTAATCTGTCATTTCTTAGAAGACTAAATATTTTAAAGCTTGGGCTTTGAAAATGTAGCTGGCTATTATCAAGCAACAGATTGAATGGTAAATCCAGTTTTTAAGAAATAATTATAAGGGCTTTGGTTTTAAATATAAAAAGTGTTTATAGTGGCAGACAGTTTTCAAATGAAGAGGTTAATCTTTAGGAGGCACAACAACTGCCTTAATTTCTTTTGTGGAAAAAAATATTTTAGCCTTATTCTGAGTCTGAGTTCAACCTCAGACAGGTATATGTGCCTTTCTATTTCTTTTTTGTCTTGCACACCACATAATAAACCAGTTATTTTACCCATGATTATTAAGAAGCCTAGTTGTTTCTTTTCACTTTTGAGATAAGATATTTGAGGTGTAGGAAAACAAAACAGTCCCACCAGCCTAACAAAGCCTTTGTTTATCATATTGTTGAATTAGAGGACTTCTGCAAAGGATAGGAGGAGAAAATGCAAAATTAAGTCCAGAAAAATTGTTACCTGGATATAAGAAATATTTGGAAGCTGTTATTTTTTACTAAAGGTGGTGTTACAAAGTACCATATTTTTTGCACTATAAGATGCTCCGGATCATAAAATGCCCCTAGCTTTTGGGGAGGAAGAGAAGAAAAAAAAATCTGCCTCTGCCTCCCAGCAATTTGCCTCCTTGCAGCAAACAGCAAAGTCAGCTCCAGCACAGCCTGATTTAGCATGAGCAGCTAATTGGCAATTGGATCTGCCTCTCAGAATACCACTGCTCAGCTGTTCCAGGCTGTGGGGATTGCCACCACCCATCACTGCCTCTGCGCACCCCATTTTCAGGCTCTGCACGTCCCATTTTCAGCTTGTTCCAGGCAGTGGGGATCACTGCAGCTGCCTATTGTCGCCACCACTGCTTGGCAGCAATAGGCAGCAATCCACATTGCCTGGAATGGGCCGAAAATGGGACACGTGGAGGCCGAAAATGGGGTGCGCAGAGGCAGTGATGGGTGGTGGTGATACCCACAGTCTGGAACAGCTGAGCAGTGATATTTCGGGGAGGCAGATCCAACTACCAATTAGCTGCTCATGCTAAATCAGGCTGTGCTGAAGCTGACTTTGCTGTTTGCTGCAAGGACAAATGGCTGGAGGCAGAGACTGAAGAGTGGGGGCCAGTGGTTAGGCGGGGCTTCAGCAACATCTGCTCTATAAGATGAACACACATTTCCACCTACTTTGGGGGGGGGGGTATCTGATAGACCAAAAAATACAGAACTGGAAAGGTGTCTAATTTTTTGCAGCTGCTTTGTTTTCATATTAAAAATCTGTACATAACTATGCACAGCTAAGTATGTGCACACGCAAATTTGTAGAAGGATTTATATTTATCATGAAGATATTCATCAGTTTCTAGTCTTACAATTTGGTCAGGGATGCCTATATTCTTGCACCCAACTCTTAAATAAATCTGGATTTAGTCCTATATGTCCAAGGGCCTAATGTCCATTTCCCCACATTTACCCAATGTTTGAGAAGAAAATGTTCCTAGTCTGCCTAACAACAAAGCAATCTCTGCATACAAATGCACCTTTATTTACAAAATAAGCCCTGAATTTTGCAGCTACAGAATTAAAGTTTTAAAATTATTTTTTTCGTATTTCAGATAATATAAGTTATAATCATTAATTATCCTGCTAATAGATGTAATTAAACTTTAATCTACATATTACCTATTATTTCAAAAAGTGATAGCATTCAAAGGCATATAGCAAACAGTGATGAAATTTATGACATTGATATGAATAAGGCTTTTAAATGCACTTGCCTCCATGTTTCCCTGAAAATATGACCTATCCCAAAAATAAGCCCTAGACTGATTTTTTGGGATGGCCCTAATACACCCTACCCCAAAAATATGCCCTAGTGAAGGGGATGGGTGTGGCCAGTACAGGAGGCAGCTCTTCACTTCCCTGGTCATCTCATGTCTGCTTGGCCCCTTAATCAAGGCCCATGGATCAGCTGAACCAGTGAGGACCAGGAGCTGCCTCTAGTTCCTTCTCTCTGCATGCAGTCTGTCCCTTTCAAGTGATTAAATGTTGCTTGAGAAAAGGACACATGTCCCAGGATTGCAACACTGAAGGCTCAGAACGGAACCTTTTTGATGAATGGCAGGAAAATCCCCCTCCCCATTTTCCTGCCGTTCTCAAAAAAGGCTTCATTCTGAGCCTTCAGCGTTGGTCAAATAAATATCCATATTGTTGAAGTTAAGGCACTGGTAAAAAGGTATGATGCAGGCATGTTCAACTCTTGAACTGTTAGCTCTAGTTGTTCTTTTCCTGGCACTACCATTTTCTTAATTATATATCATAGATAACCATTACTTACTAGCAGCAGAAGCATTCTTGTATAAAACAATTCATTTAGTGACCTTTTAAAATCTTCTCCACAAGCAAAGTTAATGTGGAAGTCAAATTCACTTAATAACTCTGTTATTAATTTAACAAATGCAATGATTCACTTAACTAATATGGCAAGAAAAGTCATAAAATGATGCAAAACTCACTGAACAAATTTCTCACTTAACAACATAAATTTTGGGCTTAATTGTGGTCATATGTTGAAGACTACCTGTAATATTTGTAAGATTGTTGTTGCATTTACTGTTTAATAATATTATGGAGAGTTTTAGTAAATGGTACCTCTCCTTTCCAGATTTCATGCAAACTTTTATTTATGAGGACAGTAGTCATAAATATTGTAAGTTATGTATGGATTAATATTAAAAAAACCAAGTAATCACCACTAATCTTTTCTGCTTTTGGAGAAAGCAGAACAATAGAAAAATACATACTTGATTAAATTTTGGAAAGCATAGCCATCTGTCCATTGTTCTGTGTAAGAGGCTCCATGCCGGACTGTAGCAAAGTGACCTAAACGCAACCGATCTTGCATACTCTTATCTCTACAAGCCATCTTTTCCTGTTTTGACTGTAAAGGAAAAAGTAAAGTATCTATATGCTTTGCAAAGTATCCCTATTTATTTATTTAAATGCTTTGTAAGTCATCCATCTTAAAAATGCAAGTTTGGGAAATTTACAACACTGTAATGTTACTCAATAAAAAATGATATCAACATGAACAAAACAAAGTTGATTCCCAAAGGTCTGGCAGTTTTAGATTTCTATGAAAAAGACATACAGGTACTCCTTGCTTACCAATCAGTTGTTAAAATAATGGAGGTAATGAAGAAGGAGACCTATGACTTGTCCTTGAAGCTGCAGTTATTGCAGCATTCATAAGTCATGTGATCGTGATTTAGCCAATCAACAATTAGTGCACATTTACAACAATCACAGTGCTCATTGTTACACACCTATTTAATCATTAAATATTTACCACCAATTCTATTTCTACTGCTTCATTATTTTTTCAACATTCTAATGGTTTTTTAATTAATACTAGTTGCCTCCAAACATTTGATGATCCAACTATGTGATATATTACTACTACAACTACTACTACTACTACAACTACTACTACTACTACAGTTATTATCTGAAACAAATAAGTTACCTAATTGTGCAGGTTATGGGGATATAACTTCAAAACAAGTCGCGCTGGTTGTAACTCACCTTTTCTACAAGTAGCTTCTTGCTCATTGTTACACACCTATTTAACCGTTCTTTGTATTTCTCAAGCATTTTCTGATGTTCATCTATCTGTCGTCTTAAGTCACAGTTTGCCTGAAAATAAAATATTAAGCAAGTGAACAAAACAAAAATTACCCTATATTAGTTACAATTCATTATGTTGTACAGATGAGAAAAAAATTAAAACTGTCCATTATCAAATACAACAAAAAGGATTCCTCTGCACACAATAAATTTGGATTTACGATTTACTTCAATGCTTTGAATCTCAAGGAGGGGAATTCATATCTCCTACAGCAAGTCCATTTTGTCACTGTCTCTCCAGGTGGAGGAAGCATTCATCCTCCTGGACTGGGGAATCAATGTAGTTTCTCAAACCCAGCATTATTATTTCTTTTAGAAATCAGAATACTTATTTAGAAACCATTATTAGTAACACCAGAGAAACAATAAAAACAAAATCAATTCCCAGGTCAGCTAAGAATGCTTTCTTTGCTATTCTCTTCCATTAGCAATAGCACTAACTGCTTGATTCTTTTAAGACTGAAACATTAAAATTGCAAAAATAAATATATAACACCCCTCCCAATTTTAAAAGTTGATTCTAGAATAGATGGGTTTTGTGAGGTTCAGAGAATAAATTTAGATGTTTTAGACAACCTATAATCTGCTGGATCATTTCAGAGATATTTCCTTACCTCTAACAGAGAACAGAATAAGCAAGGGTAAAAAAGCAGTGGGAACGACTTCAACTTCCTGTCAAATTGACTGCAGCTGATCACCTTCTGACAGCCAATGACAGGACTAGTATGCATGAGAATGCTATCCAGCCTCCAGAGGGCTAGGATGGGAACCAGTCTACCTGATTTCTGGTAGTCAAAGAAGGTACCTTAATTCAAAAATGCTATTGCCCTATCATGAACTGTTTCATCAACTGGACAGACAGAGATACAGATGTTTTATAACGTATAGAAATCCAAATTTTCACATTTTCTTCAGCATCATAGACATCATTTCATATCTTAAGACTTAATCAGAAAAGAGGGCCAAAAGAGATGCCTACAAGGGATCAATATTCCTGTTTTATTGTACTTTGTAGGAAGTAGCCAAGTGTTGCTGTTGAACTCAATTTATCAATTTTATATAGTTTGAAGAAAGTATAAACTACTGAAGTTACTGTTGATTTCACACATCATTTTTGATAGGAAAATTATCTCAAAAGACAGTATTCCTCTAGGAGAATAAATACTACTTTTGGTAGACAATAGGCCACATTTAAGCACAATTGATGACCGTCCATTAACAGGAGATACAAAATTTTAATGTCCACTAACTTTTCTTGAAAGATTACAATGATTCACATTTCCTGAGGTTCACTATTCTATCCAGATAAGAACTCAAGCATATTATATATAAATTGTGTGAACCATTAGAAGTAGGATGGACCTTGACAAATAGGGAGAACTCTTTGTTCATAAGAAAAAAAGACACAAGATATGTATTGAGGCTAGGCCTCAACTTTTAAAACTCTTCTGGTCAATGTAATAACCAGTGAAGTATCAGTAACTTGATCGAACAATTAACCACAAACTCAATGACAGAACCCACTAGAACAGGGGTGTCAAACTCGCGTTGTCACGGCATCATCTGATGTATTGGGATGTTTTTCTCCTTCGCTAAACCGGGCGTGGGTGCAGGCCATGAGTTTGTCAGCCCTACATTAGAACCATAAAGATCCGGCTGAAATTTAATGTGGGGAAATTGTGTCTAGGGAAAGGCATTAAGACTATCCTACATAAGAATTACCTCAAACCTAGAAGAGAAGAAAATAAGTACTGCCTAAAATAATATTTTGTGCAACTAATATTTTCTCACTTGATAAGAACTGAGATACTGGATAAATGATTAGATCTTGAGACAGAAGATCCTTTCCCAAATTTACTGGTTTTTTTTTCTTTCCAACTCCTGTATATTGATAAATCAAGGCTATTTAAGCCAACAGGTTGCTATAAAGATAATCTGTGCTTTGTTGTCCAAAAAGTCAAAGTAGAGTATAGCTCAGTTAGCTATATTTGAACCATGACATGTATGTTAATGTTTTGATGTATATCTCCTGGTTCCAAAAAGGTTTAACACAGTCTATCCAAACTGGTATATCATTTGTAGAAATGTTACAAAGGCTTATTTGCTATTTTTAATTCTTAAGCAGATATCCTGCTATGCCAATGCAATCCAATTCCTTTTCTCTGCTAAATTATCACTACGAAGGATGCTTCATGAGCCAACACTATATGGCTGTTAAGACACTATTATGCTCAAAAGAAAAAAAGTCTTAGATCTCCTGACTCCTTTTAATGACTTCTGTTCCCTTTTCTGATCATAATATGTAGAACTAAACTGGGTCTATTGACAACTCCCAAATACTACAGATGTGTGAAGAAACTAGAGAGGTCCCTACAGTTCTGCAATTACATCCATGATTTTTCAAGTAGGCAAAGGATATCTGAAAGAAGGGCATTTATGTTCTGATGCTGCCTGAGGGCAATGATGTCTAAACATGTAGAAATGTTTCCTCCATTCCAATGTATGTCTGATTTGATTTTTATAGTGTTCCAAAGGGGTCCTTATTGTACCAGAATGTAAACACATGCCTTTGATAATCAATCCAAACTAGAAAATATTTTTAAAGGATGATGCTACTACAGATCTGAATTGCTTTAATTATTTTGAATCAGAATGATTTGAGCATTTCCATTCTGATGCCGTTGTCTGCCCTATGAAATACGATCATGCACCAAGGGTAAACATGGCTCTAATCTGCTGGACTTCAGAATGACTTTAATGACCTGAATTTTTTCATAGGTACAATATATAAATGTATTCAATATTGTTTATTTATATCTGTCTTGTCCTTGGTACAGTTGCTTTTGTTGCATAAATTTTACCCATGGCAAATGTGTAAAACTTACACAATGGCAAAAAGTTACTTAATGGCTTTAAAGAATTTTAATTTGAAAATATTTGAGCTATTTTTTGGATTATGAGATTAAGCAAAATTGTTATGCAGTCACTAATATAGAATTTTAAAGAAAAGCCATGAAAATATTTTCTTGATTCAGTTCTCTGAACTAAACCTAACTGAACTAAACCACAGCCATATAAGCACTATGAGCTATTGTCAAATTGTTCATTTGCTACCTGGCACCATACCCAGGGAAAAATTTAGTTTGTTTCGTTTTTTTTTTTAAATATCTATGCTTGACTTCTCCTAGAATGAAAACACCTGAATTTTAATGCTTTCTGAATTTGGAATAAAACTGGGCCATAAAGGAAGGAAAGAAGCAAATGTTTGTATGGGTTTAATAGTTGATACTGTTCTGCTTTTAAAGCATCCACAGAGGTTTCTGGGAAGGAAATGCAAGGAACTTGAGTGGTGTATAAGAAAGTGGAGATCTGAAATTTCACATCTTTTCCTACTCCTTCGCAACTACAGTAGAGGTGGTTTCCTACCGGTTCGGACTGATTCGGATGTGTAGGTAGTAACTTGGCTGGCAATGCCCCGAACCAGTTCTATCGGCAGTGCCATAGGCAATGGCATCGTTTTTTGCTTCTGAACATGTACAGAAGCATTTTTTACAGTACTGCACATGCGAGCGTGTGAAGTGTGCATGTGCCCACAGCATGTCCCTGAGTGAACCAGCAGGACTGGCAGCCAGAACCTACCCCTGAACTGTAGTATAATAATACTGTATGAGAAAAATGTTAGGAAAAGATGATTAATAGGAGAGAATTCCAATTCTTCTTCAGAAAGCTCTATTAGCTCCCTTCAGAAATGGACGATTCTGCCTATCTTTCTAAGCTAACAAATATTTCAAATAGATAATTTTTGCATGCTATATAATCCAATTCCCTCCTATTCTATAATGTAGAAGGATTGAGAAATCATCTTGCAGGCTACCACTAGCATTATGTTTATTTTTACTCTTAAGGCTGGAGTTAGCTATATAGAATATTCCTTGCTGAAATACAAATTTCTCTCAAAAACTGGAGGAGAACAATAGCTTAAAAGAGAAAATGTGTTCCCCTTAAGAAATTCTTGAGAATTGTCCTAAACTGACAATTCAAAACTGAGTAAACAGACTATTCTTAAGTTTCTCCAGTAGGGAACACGTGCATATTGGGGTGAGGGAGAAAAATATGGAAAAGATGAACATTAGGAAAGAAATTATTTGCAAAGAAAAAAAAACCAGATCTGAATTCTGTAAGAGCTTCAAACGATTCCAATCACTTTGTTAGTGGACTTGATAGATGTGAGAATTTTCTCACAAAGAAAGGCAGTTGAAAAACTGACTTTTCCTACCAGTTCCATCTGAAACTACTAAACTGAAATTAAAATGCTCTATATGGTATTCAGGAATATACAGAAGACAATAACGAAATTTCAAATTGCTCAATTATTTGAAACATCTAGAATTACTGTTTCATCAAAATTAATTGTTCAATTGTAAATAACTTATATATTAAGATTTGATTGTGTTTAAGGAAAATACTTTGCATGTTAAAACTAATTATTACAAAAGTTATCAGAACACAATCCATTTAATGATTTATTTTATTTTATTTTTTATTAAGTCTCACAAGCTATTTTAGTAATTTTTGATGCAGCAAATTACCTTGACTATCCTTCTAGATATTTTCATAGCACTTTCAAATTAAAAAGTAGTTTGTAGAGGAAGTGTATAAAGGAAGGAGATTGTTTGAGTATTAAAATTGTAAAGCTCTTGAATGAATTTAGAGATACATATTTATCAAGAGAGAATACAATTTCCTTCTTACCAAGGACTTTGCATGTAACTGATTAAATGTCAACCATTAGCAATTGTCTAGATTTTCTCCATGACAGCCTATTTCCATTTACATAACTATTAAGAGATACTCTTAACCTCTTACCTATATTTATATTATATAGATTCTATGGCTTGAAATTTGAATATAGGATGTAGAATTACAACTACTTACCCTTAATAAATCATCTATTCTGCCTTCTTTTTTCTCCAGATCAGAGTTCTTACTGTTTTCTAATGCAGATAATTTCTCCATTGTAAGATCAGACTTGGGAGGGGAAAAAAAAAGTTCTTAAGAAATGATTTTCTATGCAGCTCTGCTCCAATTACTGAATGAACAAGACTGGGAAAACAATCTATTTCAAGATTGACAAATAAACCAAGGAAATAAACATATAACCAGGCCACAATTTTCTTGATTTCCACAAACCTATAAACATTTGTGAAATAAATGGAATTAAATCATCTCACAGATGATCCAATCCATAAAAGAGGGGTGCTATAGAAACTTTAAAACTAATGAAATTATGACAGTGTCTACAATTTGCCTGTGAACATGGTCTTCAGTTTCCCTGTGCATTTTACATAAAAGCGCTTTATATTTGTATTAGAAAAGGCTCATATTGCATAAGAAAATGCTGCAATAAAAGTATCAACATCTTGAAGACTAAGATTCCCCGATTACTTCCTCATTTAGCCAAAACCTACTATAGGTTCATAATATTTTATTTATAAAATTTCTATACTGCCCCATCATAAGTACATGGTTTTGGGAAATTTACAAATAAACGGTAGCCCTTGAAAACTTGGCAAGCTGATAAAATTTTGAGACTTGATTACTGCGATCCATATTGGAAGCCCTACAGATAGCAGTATGCACAGCATATCCACTGGTAGGTTACAGTACATGATTACTGTGATAATTTTCTTCAATGTAGCTAACCCAAGTGTAGCTGAACTGGGATTTGAATCTTTATTTTTGCATACATGGCAATAAGTACCAGCATATAAAGTTTTTTTTCCTTTTCTAAAGAAGTGGCTGAGGTAAACTCACAACTACTATGTTCCATAAAAGTAACATTAGTGTTCACTAAAATAGTGACAGAGGGGTAAAATTTATACATTTGAGATATGAATGCTTCCAATAGCTAAATGTCTCAGACAGAGGAAAAAGGAGAGGAAGAATGAATAGATATTTTAAACAAAAATAGCATAGCATAACATATATAATAAACAAATAAAAGATCTAAAGAAACAAAGCAGAGTAACGACGTTTGATACATGTTCTTGTGAAAAGGCAAAAAACTAAAAAATATATAGGACCCAGGCTTTCACTTATGAAGCAGGTGATTTTTAAATATTCTGAAAATGGCAAAATAGGTTGCCTAAAAGTCATTGTACTCTGACTGCAAAATGTTCCTTGCATATCCTCAGCTATATAAGGCTATAATGGGGCTTGAAAAAATTGGTATATAAAATTATAATTGTAAAGCAATCAACAAAAAAAATGAAAGCAAGAAACTTCCAAGGTGGCATAAATTTTAAAAGAAAAATGTTCCAACATTGTCTAATCCAGGTAAATGAATCCTTTAAAAAACTGAGAAACCTAAGTTAAAAAATACAGTGACCCCGGGAAATAAGTGCTTGGCTTTATTTTCAGGGAGGTCTTATTATTTTTGAGGTGCAGGAGGCGGTAAGCGTGGCCACCTCATGGCTGCTGCTGTGTTGCAATATTTTCAGGGAAGGCTTATTTTCAGGAGAGGGCTTATTTTAGCTCATGCTTAAAAGTCCGATTGGGCTTATTATCCGGGGAGGTCTTATTTTCAGGAAAACAAGGTATATACCACGTAAACTAAAAAGTGAGCAAATCTTTAGCCAAAATATTAACTTAATATCCATTTTACAAAGTGGAAAAAAACTAGAACATAATTTTCATTGATAAAGCAAACAAAAGATTATGTTAATTGTTCAAAGGGAGAAGCAACTGGTTAAAGAACAAGATAGAAGTTGGAAGGTTGAGGCAGGAAAAACAGTAAAATTATTCTGGAATTTGTTGTCCAATAGAGACTATTTTACTTCAAGGCAGCCTCTAAAGCTGTAATGTTTTTAGATGGAATGATCATAAATGAGTAAATTTGAAGTTTCTTGTGGACGTATTATGTTCTTGCATCATAAATTTCCATTTTTTTTTAGTAAAAGGTGAAAGATTTATATGATCTAAAGGGAAACAAAAATATATTTCCATTTATTTCTCAAATGAACATGTATTTGATTTTAATCAGATATAACTTTGAACTATGTAATTCATTTGCCTTGTACCTGAGTCTGTTTGTACTGGACGGAAATCTGTTTTTGAGAGCTGCAGGAATGCTCTGTGTTTCCTGAAACCGCAGATGAGGGGCTGCCTTGCTGGGTCTGTAACAAGAGAAGCAGCAAGTAAGTTGTAGATACAGTATTTTGCGAAACATGTTCTTTCCCACTTTTATTTGAAAGAAAAACAGCTAACTAGCTATATGTGGTCAACCTTAAGAGGCAGCAGGTTGCATACCCAGGTTTTTTTTTTCCAGTTCTGCACCCAGAGATATTCTGATGAGAGAGAGAGAGATCAGGAATGTTTTTTAAACTTCTGTATAAAGACATGATTCTTCCTGGATTATAATTCTTGTCTTAATCAAAGCTCATGTTTTTCTGCTCACACAAATAACAAACTGCATTAATTTCTGTTTTCACTGAAACAGTTCAAATAAGTTTTTAGATTTATTATTATTATTTTATTTTTTAGTCTGACAAAGTGCCGGCTTCTGTGTCAATGAGTTGAATAATAAGCTCTAAAATTATATTTGTTCTTGCAGATGAAGATATATATACCTATATATCAAAATAGAATTTAAAAAAGCATTGCAGAAAAGAAATAACTGGATAACTGATGAGAAATAAATTTTTGAGATAAGAAATGGTTGGCTTCTAAATTAAATTGAATAGCTCCAAATTAACATTTTATACTTTTATAAAAACAATTTTGATTCATCTTCCAAACAACTTGTTTATAATAATGAATTACACTGTAGCTTATCATTACTTCCAACATTTAAATTTCTACAAAATAGGAATATTTTTTAAATATGGAAATTTAGCTTTTGAACCTTTGAAATAATATTTCATCAAGCATGGAAACCATGCAAATGCAGGAATATGCAGGAGATGAGAGATGAACAATGTAGAAGAAATATATCTTTGTCAAAAAGTACCTAAATAAAGGATAATTCCAAAGTAATTCTATGTTAAGATATTTTTGTTATTGTACTGTTATAATAACTGTTATTAGCAGCAATCAAGAATTTTAAGAAAGAGAAAGAAAATAGATTCTATTGCAGCAGTGGCGACTACATACTGTCTAACCACACAAGATCCATTTAGTCCCCCTTGTGGGTTCTATGACAACTCACCATGACCACCTCACCACAGCCAACTTGCTGTGGCCAACTTGATGCAATTCACTGCAGGATAAAAGTTACATTAATATCAAAGAAACGGTGGAATAGAAGGGACAGAATGAAATATGAATGGCAAACATTAAAATAATTTATTTATTTTAAATAATAGAATTCTTAAATTTCTCTACAGTGAGTCATCCTGCAGTGAGTAGGTTGTAGTGAGTTGTTCAATCTGCCTCTTGAGTTTGATCATTGAGCCTTGCTCACCGAAGCAAATGGAAAACAGAGGCTTGTACCCCTCTGTGCCAGCTGCTCGCCCTCTAGCCGTTGTTTTGCCATCATTGTTGATACCAGAGTTGGGGCAGCAGAAGGCTCCTCTGGCACTTCCTTGGCTGCACTGCTGTCTACTCCGTAAAGTGGTTGCTCCATTCGCCGCTGTACATTAAAGAAAATTATCAGAAAAAAAGGTTATGTGGAAACAGTTATAAAACTGAATCATGCAGCAGCTTGGACACAAAGCTCGTAAACATCTAAAGAAAGCAACCCTGGTGCTTTTAGAGTACTCTCCACATTTTTCTTAACAAAACGTAATGAAATCAGAGGGTTTTTTAATAGAATATAAATTTTAGTGTTTCATGTTTGAGAAGGTTCATGTGATACCCTTTGAATACATTCTTCATTTCTGAAGCCCCAGAAATCCCCAAGAATTAATAAAGCCTGATTGCAAATAGTCTATTGCTACTTGTGTGATTTTTTAATATTAAAACAAAATAAGGTAAGAAAATAAGTGCATTAAATCCACAGAAGGCACCATAAACTTGAATCAAAACTCCCAAATTACTGGACACTGGAGAGGAGTCTTTGCTCTTTCTCATCATATCAATTACCACCTGTTCTTATAGCCATGGAGGCTATAAAAATTTTAAAAAATAAAGTGATGCCCCGCACCTTCCAGATACTAAAAGGTTAACTATTCCTATTGACTCTAATGCAGTGTTTTTCAACCTTTTTGTGCAAAGGCACACTTTTTTCATGAAAAAAAATCACGAGGCACACCACCATTAGAAAATGTTAAAAAAATTTAACTCTGTGCCTATATTGACTATATATAAAGTGTTTTTCCCACGGCACACCTTACACTATTTCACGGCACACTAGTGTGCCGCGGCACAGTGGTTGAAAAACACTGCTCTAATGCAGTGTATGCAATGTATTCTTATATTGCATTAAAATATTCCGTCTGGAATGTATTTGTTACATTTATATTAAACCTTTTCTTCAGAAGCTTTGAGTTGGCCATTTTCTCTCCATAAGAACATATTGATTTTTAAAATACCCTTATACTTTTGGCTTCCTTATAGAAATAAAAGACAAAGACAGTAGGCAGTCATGTGCATGCACATACACTCACACACAGAGCAAACTCTTAGGCTCCACTGCCTCTCTATCCTTATGAATATTTACTGGACTCAAAAGCTTTCTCTCAGGACTTGACAAAAGATAATATGACAATGGATTTAGATAAAAATGTTTACAGAAGCATCCTCAAATACCATCACTTCATTTTTTTTTCTTATGGTAGTAGGCTTAGTAAAGGGCCACATCCTGGAGTCTGAGAAAAAAAACATGTGTTTAAAAAGAATATTGAGAAAAATCTGCCAATGGCACCTTCTGCTTGACAGGCAAATATAGGAAATCATTACAAAAAAACTGACAATAAGCACAAGGGTTGCTGCAATATGAAACTTCAGAACTGAGCTGTTAACTATGACTATGCATATCCAGGATAGAGTATTTTTGCAAATATACCCGTGTACTACATTCCTGCACATTGAAACATTTTGCCTAAAACGTGATGATGACTATTCTTCAATTTATTTATTTGAAAAAAACTATGAAAACTCCTACTAGTCATATTTCCAAAGTTAATCTTTTTAAGGAAAGCAGAATACATATATTTCATAATAGCAGAGGCAGAAGGATAATTCTATCAACTTTACAATTATCTTCCTCTTAATTCTCTTTATCATGAGTCCATTTATGACAAACTAACATGGAATTGTCAGTATTAGATTGTAGCTTTAACATTTACTCACACTTAAAGGGCTGCTTGTACTATATGACTCAGTTATCAGAAGTAGATCTTAATTAAAACCTATTCCGAATTGGGTTAGAGAGATAATGAAAGCTGAGAAGTAATATAGGATAGGAAAGGAAGTCAAAAAGATTCTACTATATAATCCTAGAAGATCTGCACTGTTTCTATCACATGTATGTATTAACAGGTCTATAAATGTGCTCAGAAAACTCTCAAGATAGTACTTTATCCGGTTAGGTACTTACAGGTAAGGGATTAGATAAGGAATGTTGTGGTGAAGATCGTGCTACTGGTGGCACACTTCTCCCAGGGCTTGTTCCTGGACCACTTCCACCAGCAAACTAAAGCAAGGGAGGAAGAAAACAAAAAAAGGAAAATATCAGTTACTTCAGGAATGTTCTGTATAGCAAGTTAAATATAGAAGTAGAACCAAATTATGTCAGAAAAGAGAATAAGAAAATAATCAAGACAAATTGCCCGGAAAACTTAATTATATTTTCAAGGACCTACTACTGAGGAATAATACACAGAATTTGGAGGCTGTTTTGTTAAACCACACACACACACACACAAACACACACACACACTAAACTACTAAACTATTACACAATATATGTATATATATATATCCAGTAGTCCATATATATATATGGACTACTAGAACCCCAAGAGTTGCTGCACATTTTTGACCGGCCACGAAGGTTGCCACGCTTGCAACAACTTGACTTTCTCTGGGTCCATCTCCACCTCAGGAAGCGTGATACAATGACCTAGAGAGTCCCTTGTCGCTTGTGTGAACTGGCACTTCTGTCGCTTTGCAAATAGGTGATTGTCCTGCAAGCGTTGTAACATCAGCATCACTTGTTTCCAGTGTTCCTGTAGGGATGACGAGTAGACCAGGATGTCATCAAGGTAGACGACCAAAACTGATCCAGGAAGTCGCAGAAGACGTCAAGCATAAAATGTATGAACACGCCAGGCGTGTTGATCAATCCAAATGGCATCACAGTATATTCAAAGTACCCATAACATGTCCAGAAGGCAGTCTTCCACTCATTGCCAGCACAAACTCGGACCAAGTTATAGGTCCCCTCAGATCCCGCTTTGTGAAGATCTTGGCCTGACGAAGCCACTCGATCAGTTCAGGGATAAGGAGAAACAGGTACCGATTCTGTACTGTGATCACGTTCAACTTGCAATAATCACAGCGCAAATACAGCTCTCCCA
Organism: Thamnophis elegans; assembly: GCF_009769535.1. NCBI lineage: Eukaryota > Metazoa > Chordata > Lepidosauria > Squamata > Natricidae > Thamnophis > Thamnophis elegans. The sequence goes on along the minus strand of NC_045558.1, from coordinate 93,441,835 downwards.
ACTTCTTCCTGACAAAGAGCACCAACGCAGCCAATAGAGGGAGAGGTAGAAGGCCTGATAAACCCCTTCTGGAGATTCTTGTTGATAAAGTCCTGTAATGCCACCAACTTCGGTTCTGACAGAGAGTAAATCCGACCCACTGGCAATTTGGCATCGGGCACCAAATCAATTGGGCAGTCATAAGGCAACGATCCACCTCCTTTCCCCCCAACACATCAGCATAATCTACCATCTCCGCGGGTAGATCCAGGTCCACATGCGTAACCACACCCCTGAGCAGACCTGCAGGTGATGGGTGGCACACTTCTTGCTGGGGAACTGCACTGGCCCAGACCACCAAGCAATCTGTGGATCATGAGCTCGTAATCACTCCAGCCCCACTGTGAAGTGAGGCACTGCGGCGACATAGAACATGGCTTCTTCCACATGTGGTCCAATGTGCATGGGTCTGGTCACAGCAAACCACAGGGCCTGAATGAAGGGGCTGACCATCAATCATTTCTACCAAGACCGGTGGTAACACCTCTGCTGGGGGATGGACCACTGTGCAGCAAATCTCGAGTCCATGAAGTTGGCCGTGCCCCCCCCCCCCCCCCAAGTCCACCAGGGCCTGAATCGCCACTGCTCCCTGACCTGGCACGAATACATTCGCTGCTAGCACAAGGTGTTTCAGAAAAGCTGCCTGTGATGGAGATGGTTGGCTCATTGCCCCTTGAGCCCAAACTAAGGAGCCCTCAAGGCCATGCCATGCCCGTTTCCCACCATTGCTTCTGCCGCTTCTTTGGGTGCCTTAGCAGGACACTTGGCTGCTGTATGGTCTTGGCCGCCACAATATAGACAAAGGCCTTCACAGCACCGCTGATCCTTTTCGGCTTGGGTCAGGTGAGGTCATGCAGCTCCAATTGCATTGGCTTGTCAAGCGGTGGTACTGATGGCAGCACAGCCTTGACCGGTGCAGGCTTAGCATCGGTTCATCATCACGCCCGTCGCTGCTGGAGCTTTGCATCGATGCGGAGGCACAAGTACATGAGCTCCTGCAGTGTGCAAGGGCAGTCAGTACATGCCAGCTCATCCAGGAGCTCTGATGAAAGACCTTCCTGGAACTGATCCATAAGCCCCGCTTCGTTCCATTGCAGGTCCTGGCAGACCACCCAGAATTCAGCGATATAGTCAGCAAGCAGGCCATGCCCCTGCCACAACTCTCTCAACCGCCTGTTAGCCAATTGGGCCCTAACAGAGTCCACAAACAAAGCCCTTAGCTGACGGCAAAACTTGGCATAATTATTCAACAGTGGGTTGGACTGGGTCAGCAGGGGCATCACCCAATACACCGCTGACCTTGACAAAAGGCTGATTAAAAATCCCACTTTATCCTGGTCAGCAGAGAAGTCCTTGGGCCGAAGGCTCATATAAACTGTCATTGTCCACAAAACACTGAAAATTGGGCCAGAGAGCCATTGAACCCATCTGGCATAGCCACTGGGCATTTGCGGCATGGCCTGGCTGCTTGCTGTTCTGACCTAGGCTTCTCAAGAGCATGAAGCAAACGCCTTATCACAACAAAAAATCTTTTATTACTGTGAATTCTGCTCATTCACATCCAGCAAAGTCTTTCGAGGGAGAATTTACAGTCATAGACCTTATCTGGCTTGGATGACAGACCAATGTCTGCAAAACTTGACAAAGAGTCTTGGTGAATCACGAACCAATTAAGCAAACTAATTGTGTCCTGCAAATTCTCCTCCCCTTTCGTTCCTCTTTTATTTCTTCTAGGAGGGGCCATTCATCGTCCACATGTAGCCTTACTGCCAAGTTGACCCGTTCTTTAGCTGTTCCCTTTGTCTGGTAACTGTGCACACTGGGAACAGGCTCCATCTGTTCCTCTGCCTCACTCACATCTGACTCTAAAGGCAGCTAATAACTGACAACTGTGTCTCTGCCTTCGACACAGAGCCCTCATCAGAGCCTTCCCCAGACTCCAGGGCTGGCCCATATTCCTCCATAACCTCCTCACTGTCTGAATCTGCTGCCAGCTCCGTTCACCGCTGTTGGGCTACAATGCTTGCATCTGCACAACCTGCGCAGTCAGGAGGGTCACCTGCTGAACTAACAGATCATTGTCTCCTTGGAGCTGATCCATGGTTACCCAAAGTGGTACGGAAGAGCAAGCTGGAGTTGGGTCAGGAACAAAATGTGATGACGTAGGGCATGGCATGAAAGCAAAAGAACCAGAGAACAGGTTTAACTCCCCTTTATTACTCCAACTTACTACAAGTCCTGGAGCAAAGCTCTCACATGCACCTTCAGAAGTCTCTGGCTGCAAGTAGTCCAGTAAGCCATGTTAACCAAACAGCAACCAAGGCCAGCAGTCTAATAAGCCAGGTTAGCCCAAACATTAACCAGGGCCAGCAGCCCAATAAGCCAGGTTAGCTAAACAGTAACCAGAGCAAGAAGTTCAGCGAAGCATGCAAACTGGCAAGTTCCACAAGACAGAGTACAACAATCTCCAGATTTTGGCAAGTGCACACAAAGTTCCACATATTCAACATTTGTTCCCAACAAATGCCCCTCCCTCCAGCACCTCCTTACATCTCTGTCCCCAGGTGTGCCTTGGGAAAGGGGGAAGGGCACTCTCCTCCCTCGTAGCTGACTCAATCTGTGTTGATCTCACTCTCTCTTCCGTCCTTGCTGTCAGATCAGGAGAGGGTAGTACTTGCTCTTCTCCTAAGCTCTCCCTGTCTGTAGGCCTTACTAATTCAGAAAAGCCTTGCTTGGACTCACTCTGCCCTTCCCCAGTTTCCTCCAAAGCCAATGGAGCCAGCCTCTTCAACTCTGTCAATTCTTGTTCCAGCTCATCTTTCATTGCAGATTCAGACTCCAACAGGGACATCACACTGCGCAATGTGCCAGTGCAGAGGCCATGAGGCGAAGTGGGGTGGATGGAGCTGCCCCATGCAGTGGCTTACCTTAGGATCCTGCAGCCAGACTATCCACACCCTTGCACCTGCCTCATCTTGTGGCAACAACACACCACTCAACCTCCTGCTCCACTGGCTTACCTTAGGATCCCGCAGCCAGACTATCCACATCCTTGCACCTGCCTCACCTTGTGGCACCAACACACCACTCAACCTCCTGCTCCACTGTGGCCACGAGCAAACAGAAATGGGCCAGTGGCCATGTGGGCTCCTGCTGCACATGGGTACTAGTGCTGCTGCCATGAGACAGCTGTTGAGGCGTGGATGGCCTGGCTGCAGGGGTCCTGAGGTAAGCCAGTTCAGGGTGCCTGGGGCAGGTCCACCACCATCCCACCTCGCTTTATGGCTGCTGCACTAGGAGCAACCAGATGGAATGGGCGGGATACACAGGCTCTTAAGTAGGGCTTATTTGGGGTGGTGGTGGTAGGGCTTATATTAGATGCATGTGTAAAATATGCTAGGTCTTATTTTCGGGATCTTATTTTCAGGGAAACAGTGTGAGTGTGTATGTGTGTAACAAAAATATTTGGTTTACCTCAAAGTAGTCACTAATTTTATGTCCCCTGGGAATAATTTTGTCTGAAAAGAAAAACAAATAGCATTACCATAAGTGATATTAAATCAAATAATTTGAAAATACTTAATTTTACTGCAAAACCTGCTGAATACAACTTGAAGTTAAGAGCTTCTGGTTACTCTTTATGAACATATTATACTGGTAGGTATATAAAAAATAAACAGCAGAAAAGACACATTTACTTAAGTATCAATTACAGTTTAAATTAACTTTCTTCAACATACCATTTTCAATACAGCCCATTTTAACATAACTTTTCCAAAAAATGTTCCAAAATAAAGCATAGCATATCATTTCATTATCTAATACATAATAATTTCATGATATATTTGAAATTATTTAATATGTTCTGTATATACTGCAGAAAGCCATCATTTTTAAAAGATCCTAAATAGAAGCCTTACTTTGGTTCGTTTCAAGTGGTTCGCCTTTTCTTTTTCTGTTGCGCTGATCATTCTGTTTCTTTTCAGGTGTCTTAAAGGGATGGAAAAAAAACCAAATTAATTTCTACAAACATCCAAGGATTTAAGGTCACAACTTTTAAAAAAATGAAATATGGTTACCAGCAACTCCTCCACAGGTATCAAAACAGGTTATATTTCTATTTTTGGTATGTTTAGAGGTAATTATGGAACACCATACTGCCTAAATAACCAATTACTGATTAGTGTAAATTAATTAGTTAAGTTGCTGTAATAGTCCTGAGTTAAGCAGAATATTTTTTATTGTCAAAGATTAAATTAAGACTTTTGGATCAAAGTTAGCTGCAATATATGCAGTCCTCCATTTATGATTGTTTGTCTAAGATTACAACAACCATGGAAAAAGTGAGTTACAACTGTCATGTTGTTAGGGTCATGTGATTGCAAATTAGGCACTTAGCAACTAGTTCATATTTTCAACTGATCAGCATCTTGTGATCACATGATCAAAATCTGCAACCTCTCAGATGTCTTTTGATAAGCAAAGTCAATTGTGGAAGCCAGATTCACTTAAAGTCTGCAATTCACTTAATGATTCCAATAGTATCCTTAATGCCTGCAGTGATTTGTTCAATAACTACATAGTAGTCATAAAATTGAGTCTGGTCACCTGATGACTTAATGACCACATCACGTAGTGGCTGAAATTTTGGGCTAAACTCCTCTATGAGGATTATTTGAAAAATATCACTTTTTAGTTACCTCCACTTCCTTGTCACTCAGGGAACCCATACTGCACAAACTCTGATTGGAAGATTCATTGTTCAAGGGACCCTAGTGTAAAGGAAACAAAAGTGTGTTACCAACAGGAAATTTTGTCTTCTTTAAATGAACTGTATATTTGTATTCATTTGACCATGAAAGTCACTGATAATTAAACTATAAAGTATGACAATTCAGATTCTTATATCTCTTTCTAGTCTAACAGACAGAGGCATTTCTTGTACACGGGCGGGGGGGGGGGGGCACACACACGACCCAGTTGGCCTTATCACCCTGAAATTGTGTTTTCTTGAAAATAAGTCCTTATGCTTATGTTGGTGCCCCCCAAAATATAAGATCAGGTCTTATTTTCAGGAAAGCATGGCAGATTAGGCAATGCTAGAGGTAAAAGTACATTTTTATCAAACCAGAAAAGCATTCCACAATATCTCACGATACTTTACTAATAAAATGGTAAAATATGTGGTAGACTACAGGATAAATGACAAATTATTAGATGAAATTCTAATTGGCTGAATGACTAATAAGCAGAATACCACAGCACTGTTTTATGTCATCTGTTATTCAATGTTTTTATAATAACCTGGATGAAGAGGTTAAGAAAATGGGATAACAAAATGTAAGTTATACACACAAAAATGTGGCTAAGACTTTAGAAGACTGAAAATGAATAGGGTCAAGTTTTATGAAGAAATGTAAATGACAGCAACTTAGGAGGAAACAAAATGGGGAAATCTACCATGACAATATAAGTGTGAAAAGAATATGAATCTTCTAGCAAAGCACACATTGATATTAGCTAACACTGTAATAAAGCCACTAATAGGATTGAGTTTAGACAATGGGATGAAATTTTTTATTCTATTCTATCTCTTATCAAGGCCTACTTGGAATATTGCTCTGGACACAGCAGTGTAAAATGAGCACTGACAAAGTGAAACAAATTTGACAAAGTTGGAGACTAGAAACCAAGTTCTAAAAGGAATAGTAAAAGGAAATAACCATTTTAGTTTGCTTAAAAGAATGTTAAGTTTCAAATTATTTATAGGGTTGTCATACTGCTGAGAAAGTAGACTCATCTACTAGAGAGGGCAGGTCTGGAACCAATAAGTACAACTACAGAGAAATAAACTTGAATTAGATATTAGGTTTTATTTCACGACAGCAAAACCTGTCAATTACTGGGTATAGGCTGTCTATAAAGTAGTACCTCTACTGTATATGATAATTTATTCTGAAAATTTGGAGGATGCCTGTAAAAAAGAAGAATTTTTGGAAGATGTGAAATGCAGCTAATTATTTTAATTCTTTTGGCATTTAAAAGTTGAATTTTAACTACTTTTTAATGTTTTATTTTATCAATGTGGCCCCTTTACTAATTGCACAAATCTGCTTTAGAATATGATTTAAAAAGGCCAGTCACAAATATGTTGATTTTGAAGATGCTGCTCAATAAACTATCAACTTATATGGCCTGGACAAGTTTCATTATTATCATACTTATAACTGAAATCAACAAGTTGGTAATAAGACTTTGAATCAATTCCTTTGTATGAAATATGATTATGCAGATGTTGATTGTATCCCTGCTATTTTACATATCCCCATCTCATAAAATGTTACCAAAACATGCAGAGACATACATACAATTAGCCAACTGGTTGTGCACATAACTAACCTTAGCAACACCTGCTCCAGTAAACCTGGCCTCTAATAGTTCCTGTCGTCGTGGATCCAGGCTGTGCAATTCTTCCATCATATCTGCTGGTAAAGAAAATAGAACACTTTAAGAACAGTCAATGCTATCCAAATTAATACTCCATTAATAATATTCTTCTAATTACTGGATTAGTATGAATTTATTTACATAATGGCCTTTTTCATGGTCCAAATCTCTAGTATTAGAAGAGGTATATCAAAGTAGTATTTACACTTCTATAACATTAAATATTCATTTGTTCAGGTTTAGTTAGTACATTAATTTACCATTTAGTTGTATTCTGTCTTTATTATTTTCACAAATAACTGAAAGTGACAACATAGCCAATATACCTTCCTTCTATTTTTCCCCACAACCACCTTATGAGATGAATTGGGCTGAGAGAGAGTGACTGGCACAAAGTCACCCAGCTGGCTTTCTTGGTTAAGCCATGGGTTGAAATCACAATCACCCACTTTCTAAACCGATGCCTTAACCACTAGACCAAACTGACTCTTTACGTTCACTTAAATATATTATACAACTATAAGAATATTATACTATCACTTTCTCCATTTAAATGAACACAATTGCAATGGATTTTTCAAATTTAGTCACTTCTTATTCACTTATCTATGCTTTACTAAATAAATAATTGGCTGGGTTCGCTCAACATTCTAAGCAAAAAGCTGTTTATAAACCACAACAACAAAGTTCAAGTAGCATACTTAAAACAAACTACTGTAGCTTAGTCTAAAAATGCCTTAAATCTCCATTCCTGTAGCAAAAAATTACACATTAGCATTTTCTCCTCTAGAAGTGTCAACTTGTCTACACTATATATGTATGTATGTATGTATGTATGTATGTATGTATGTACGTGTGTATACTGTGTTTTTTGGAATTCAATATCAATGAAATATTTTACATTAGAATTATTCCAGGAGATGAACATCTCCTTCACATTAGGAAATTAAGGATGGAGAGCTGTTGAATTCAAACTGCAAACTAATGCTGTTAAAACAAATGGTATAAGGAAAGGTTTAATTACAGTTCTATAGCATAACTTCAGAGGAATAGTACAATTGTATATGTACATACAGTACCATAATGTGCTCTAAAATGACTGTACCAATCAGATATTCTCTTGCAACAAGGGAGTATTAAAATTGCATCAAATATTTTCATTACTCATCATCAACTATTGTTCACATCAAACTACATGACTTGCTTTTACTATCCAAGATATTTAGAAATTGAACAGACAGCTCTCTTCTGAAGGGCTCCTTTCTGTTATGTTCATTGTTCAGTATTAACTGGGAGGGACAAGTTCCAACAACAGGCACATAAGCAACCTGATATATGAAACTGTATTAAGATAGAATTCCAAAGTGACCTTACATGCACAGTAGCGGATTGCATGTTCCTAGAAACTCAATTCTTAATCACATTCCTCTTTAGACCTGACATTATCTCTGGGAAATAAAATATAGCAAGTATTCCTTTTTTAAAATTTAAAATACAAATATATTCATAAACAAAATAGTTACCAAATGTTCTCTATTGTATAATTATTAGTCAACCTCTACTTTTTTTCAATAAAAACAAGACCATGAATGGTTAATAAGAAGCATTTACTTGTCATTTTCTACTAACTGATGAAATTCCAGTCAGCTCTACCAGGAACATATTATTAGGGTATTAAACAATTATAGCACAAGGTTCTCAAATTGTGTATTGCGAATCTTTATGGGTGGCCAGCAATTTAGAAAGAAGCACACATTGTTTAAATCTACTAAGACCTATGCAGGAAAAGCTGGAGCACTGTCAAAAGTCACTCCTGCTTTACTTGGGCATATCCATAATGGGAGTCCTGGCAAAGCAGGCAGCAGACCCTGGAGTGAACTGTAATCCGTTTACATAGGCAAAGTCCAGAGGAAGTTTTGAGAAATAGCTGAATCTGTGGGTCTAGCAATCTGTCAGAACAATTCACCAGTCATGAGTTTTTTTTCTTTAAAAAAACCTTTTTTAATTTTATTCGTGGGAATAATCCAAATTCATACATCATTTTAGAGCACCGTACTATTGCAAAGCTTAGAGAATATCTTAGTTATAGAACAAGTAGACATGACAGCAAAATTTTGCTTGAACAGTTTCAATGAAATAAGTGAACTGATTATAAGCAAAATGGCATAATTGAGAAGTATCAGATTGACTGATTCATACATTTCCAAATACTTTATTCCCAGATTTGTTCTATTTTCATTTCCCCAACAAATGATAAGGTACTGAATCACTCAGCATCTAGCACATGCTTAGGAGGAATATTCCTGAAGGGCAGCAAATGCCCTTTAGAGAGAGAGAGAGAAATGCATACTGACATCACACCAATTATTCTCTTTGCTTTTTATTTTACTCCAACATCATTTCTCTGGAAGACTGCTGTAGAAGAAAACCATATGTGGATATTGTTAAAGTTCAGTGACCATTATAAAAACCAGGGAGATATTTTTTATAATTTGACATGAAATAGTACAACAGAATACCTAAAGGACTGTTTTCTCCCATATAAGGCTAAATGTTTAGTTACATTTTATGGACAAGTTCACCTTTCAGATCTGCCAATATCAGAACTAGGTTTAGTCTGAATTATGATGCAGTCTGTTTGGAATTCCCTATCTAAGAAGATTCACTTCATCCTGCTGGCATTTCAAATGGTAAAATAAGATTCTCCTTCCCCATCAAGCATCGTTATTGCCTCTATTCTACTGTTAAGTCTTTCTGCCTGAGATTTTATGTTAATTTATTCACCTCAAATATTTTAATAGATGGACGCAAAGAATTATGAGATGACCACAATAGCATACTACTAGTAGAGGAATGTCCAATGAATTTATGAATCAAAGCCTTATAGAAGTAGCTTCTAATTATGTTAAAAAACTATAAAAGATATAACTTCCCAAAATGTTGAACATAGAATATTTAAATAAATCTTTTCCTAAATTACAATAATGCAATATTTTAAGAACACCTAGTTATTTACTCCTCTACATTCCCCTCAGAACCTTTGACAAAAAAAATTAAGAAATTTATGTTTGAAGGAAGGGGGGAGGGGGGAAGCAGCGTGTTAATGGAAAAGTGTTCATTTCAGCTTTCTCCAATTTGGTGTAAATTCCACATGTGCTGGGATCACGAACTTCAGATTTTTCAAACAGCATACCATACTTTTTAGGAATTTGGGGAACTCCATTGTAATACATCTGGAGAGTACCAAAATAAAGTAAGGTAGCAGTCACGTTCAAGCATGGACATGAAAAAACAATCCCCTTTCAGTTATAAACCTATCAAGTTTTATAATAAGCCATCAAACTTTTTCTGCTCCTTTGACAAGTACGTTTACTGTACTCTTCCATTCCATTTCCTGTGATATACAGGAAATGTATTTTCAAAGATACATTGTTAACATTCATTTCCTAGTTTCCTAAGATATAGCATTCATGTGCGGCTTATCAATTTCTGATAGCTATTGGTCTAACCCTAACCCTAACCCTATTACTGGTAATGTAATGCAAACTAGATCTTGGCAGTCTAAATATCTGTGGGATACATTACAAACCATTTTCATTAGAAAGATGAAACACACACCCTCCCAAATAATTAACAGAGAGAAGTTACCAAGTAGTATGGGACTATCAGCTTCTAAAAGTAATCGCTCCTTCCAAATCCACTCATTGACACAAACAGGAATTCATCCATCTAACTTAGATCTCTAGTTATGGCCAGAGGAACAGACCCGCCCTCCTTTGAACCCCTTTTAATCGATTAAGAACCGGCCCCGAACCTACCCAAACTTCCAGCTGAAGTTACTACTACTCTTCCTGGCCTTCCCTCCCCCGAGGATGTGGTCGCAGCCATCTCGCAACCTACAGGATACACCCCAATAGCCACCACAGTTCTAGGCCAAGATCCAGTCCTTGAAGTTAGGCCCAGCCAACCTTCAACAGCACCCTGAGTTTCGCTCGAGGAGTAAGCGGGACCCCACGACACTCCCAGAAAGGAGCAGCCTCAGTCTCTCCCACCCACCCATCGCTTTTATGGCCGCGAGGAAGGGATCCCCGCAACCGACCAGAACGCTCCCATAGCAACAGCCGGGCGTTCGCGTTCGCGGCCCCCCATTACTCGCCCTCTCGCAGCCCTCAGATGCACCCCTTCCAACTTCGCGATGCAGGATCGCCCCGAGGCCCAAACGCGGGGCGGCAAATACGGTCGCCATGCGCGTCTATCCACCCCCCCCCACCCAATAATATCCCCCCTCCCCAATGGATTTCCTTATTCTTAAAACAGAATAAACTCTCCTCTAGCCACGGCCTATAAAACACGCGCGCGCGTGCTGGTATGCCCCCTATAAGCGTTACCATAGCAACGGGAACCCCGTTTCTGAGGCTTAACGCGGGGGTGGGGGGCGCGCGTTCCCCTTCCCTCCGCATAGTTACCATCGTAGCAAGCAGGCGAAGGGCTCCGAGGCCCGGACGGTCGGCCAGCAACCTCGTCTCCGGCGATATCTGCACAGCAATTAAGGCAGCGGAGCGGAACAGGAAAAAGCGAACCCAAGGCCAGCATCCCCCTCCCTTTAAATAATACGTACATCACCGCCAAAGAGACTTAAGTAGTTGCAGGAGCACCACCACGTCCCAACCCCGAGGCCTGCAAGGAAGACAGGAAAGGCGACCCGGCCTGCACACCCGCCTACTAGTCTTGATAGCTATGGAGAGAAGTGAGTCCTTTTTCTCTCCCAACAACGTGGGGATGAGGGACAGTTTCACGGGACGCATCTCACCTGTGGTGGCTCGGCTTCACTCCTAGCTAGACAGCTGCGGGGACTTTTTTTTCTCACAAGGAGAAGGTGGTGAGGGAGGGAAAGAGAGGGATTGTTGGGGGGAGAAGCAGCTGGGGTGCCTTCTCTCAGCAGAGACCCGGGAGAAATACAGGCCGCAAAATCCTCGGGCTCGCGTAGTTTCTGTCCCCGGCAAAGGTAGCTTCGCTCCCGGGAGGAATTGAGGGACTCTTCACCTCCTTTCCCCCAAGGAACAGATTACAGAGGGAAAGGGCGGGGGTGGGATGGGAGAGGGGGTTACAAAAAAAAGGCTAGTCAGGTGTGTGTGTGGGGGGATTGCAAGTTGCGATCGATGGGGGGAGGGGCACCCCCACATTTCACTTTTTCTCTCCCCCCCCTTCTCTACACCCCTTCCCCCCCCCCGCCCTTCTTTACTTAGTCATTTTTTAAGCCCAGCCCTGGATCGATTGGTGCAAAAAACGGGGGGGTGGAAGCACTACTTGTGAAAATGCATATTGTCTCGCGAGATTTGCACGTGCGGGAGGGGGGAGTTGGCGGTGGTGGTGAGAAAAGGTTGGGGGGAGGGGAGAGGTCAGTACAAGGAGGTGCTAGAAGCATGGGGTGTGGCGATGGGGTTGAGGGAGGACCTAGAGAATGGATGTGTGGCTACACGAGCGATAAAAGTTAAGCCGGTTTGAGATAATTTATCTCCTCTTTTAGTGGGATTATGGCGGAGGGGAGACGTGTCCCCAGGTCAAAGGCGGAAATCAGATTCTTTTCCTGGAAAGTTGAGACCTGGCCTAGGGATTCCTTTTTTTCACGGCAGTCATTGCAAAACAAAAGACTCGAGCAGTGCATCTTGGAGAGAAATCGTAAAAGCAGCTTCCGCGGCCAAGAAGGGGCGTGGCAGGAGGTTGTCTTGACATAGGGGACCCTAAGGTAGGTTACTTTGAGATGGTCGGACTTAGGCCGGGATGCTTCTGCAGAGGAGGCGAACCAAGAGCCCCGAAGAGCTTTGGTTATCAGTATGATGAAAGCAAACGGGGAGGGGGAGGGCATGTGGGTATACGTTTAAAGAGAACTGTAGCTTTAAGGATGTGTCCTTATTAAGAAAGTAAGGTGTACAAGAAATACTAGTGTTTATCTAGGGAAGTTATTGTGTAAAACAAAATTGGAAACAATGTCTAACTTCATCACATTCTATTACAGAATGCAGGTTGGTTACATAGGAATCATTAGGAGAAAGCTTAAAGGGCATGTCTACTCAAAAATAAATCTTATTGAATGTAATAAAGATTACAGGATTGCAATTGCATTGTAAGATTAATGGAGGGGGGAAACTCCTGGAACCATGCAGTTAGCTGAAAAATCTGTCAAATGGACAGCAAAATGATATAATGTACACTGAAAAGATAACAAACTCTTCTTTATTTTTTATGTTAATAAACATGTTAAATATTTATGATCCTCATGTCTATTAAAAACAGTAATAATGGAATCATATCTGTGTTTAGTTTATTTGTGTCTTGAAACAATTTCTATCTTCTGAAATCAATAGTGAAAATTGTCTTTGTAAATGCACATCTATGCCTTAATCATCTTATTCTCCAAGGAATTATGCCCTACCCTTTGTTGCTCAAAGACATATATGGTGTTAACTGTGACACTTCAGGCAACTTAACTCCAATTTTAATCTTATCACAATATTTTGGAGACAAATTTGAAACACAATGAGAAATTCAGAAATAGTCACACATAAACTACTTGAGTCTTCCCAAATATAAGTTTACCAAATGATAAATGTTATTGCTTATCACTTGGTAAACTTAACAGTCATGAGTTCTAGTTCTACCTTAGTCACAAAGCAGTTGATAACCTTTAGCTAATCACTTTCTCTCAATCCAGGGAAGGGCACAATGGCAAACCATTTCTGAAAAATCTTGCCAGGAAAACTATAGGAACTTCAGTCCCAGGCAGTATCTAAGAATGGACATGATTGAATGACGGGGGAAAAAAACCCAGGATAGTACCATCTGTTTACATGAACACATGTACATGCTATTTGCCTGAATTATTAGTCAAGTTATACAAGTCATACTACAGGCCATGTTTAATAAACATGTTTTTCCGTAGTGCCCCTTAACTGAATACTGATTACTGAACACTGAATTCATTTTAGTCTCAGCCTGATGAGGAAATTGGTATATTTTGTAGACTAGGTTATCTCTATTATCATTACAGTTTAAAACATTCTAAAGGACAGTCATTCAGTATTATCATTCTGTGTGTCTTACTCCAATCTAAGAAAAAAAACAAGCAAAGATGCAAAGCATAGATAGGAAGTGAATTGACTCTTTGTACCCAACTAGCTAACTGTAAAGCAGAAATAACTTAGAAATTGGAGGAAAGAATGTTGTGTAATGCTGCTCTGAAAAGAAACCAGACCAGACTGTTGAATCTAGGTTATAAGAAGAGGACTACAAAACAATGATGGGTAGTTGAGCTAGCTTTTGGGTACCAAACACATTTCTGGAGGAAAACCTTGCTACTCTGGATAATGGGAAAGGGCTGCCCAATCCAATCTGGATGTTTATAGAATACTCAAAGCTAAATGTCGTTCTCATAATTGTGCGCACATGCCCCATTTTGGATGATTTGCCTATGATATTTATGACCTATACCTCAGCAAGAATTCCAAATATATCCTGCTTACTATGCAGCTTGTAAACATTTCTAAGAGATCTCTTAGATAAAATGTGGTGAGAAATAAATTATACAAGTCTCCTGAGGGGGGAAAGGAGGTTTATAATTTTATCTTGGTCAGACCTCCTCATTTTCCACAGACACACTCCTACCAATAACACAAGTCCTTTGCTTTTCAGAACAGGAGACAAAAGTCTTCGGGATTATAATGTAGTATCTATATTTCTACAAGTACTGATCTTATGATATTAACGGTGATTGCCAAGGAACTTGCCATTTGGCACCAAAGTACGCCTTATGATATCATTATACACTGCAATGAGTTGTCTTCTACATAAAAGATATTGCTCAGACCTGTGAAATCTTTAGTCACAAGAAAAAAAATAAAATGCTGCAGTTGACTTTTGCAGCTAAGATGGAAAATTGGGTAGTAATAAAGAAGTTCTTGCCAATAAATACTATTTAAATAAATAAAAGTCTTCTATGTTTTTCATAGGGTGGTATTACTATGCTAAAATGGCAACATTCTTTGAAACTGGGGGCCAGGTAAAATGCAGAGCTTCACAAATGCATGATGTATGATGCTCTGGAGCACATCTACTCATGGTTCAGAAGACACTAGCACCAGTTGCATACACTGCCTCACCTATACAAAGAAGCAAGATTATGTGGAGTTGTATTTCATAACTTTGATCTGTGAGATTATGAACAGTATAGATGTAGAGCACAGGAAAAGGTGGCTTTTAGGACTTTATAGAATATTTGCCTATGTTCTGTCCTCCTATTATCCCACATCTTAAATATTATTTAGCTTAACTATATCTGAAGTGTATCCCAAGGCTCATTAACTATGTTATTAAAAACAAGCATAACTTTCAGTGTTTGCCCATTCCTATCATAATTCTAATTGTATAGCACATGGTCTTTGTGTCAAACAAATTAGTCATACTTTCACATGTCATGCTAAGAATAGGCTTCATGAGCCTCAGCAAATAACTAATAAGCAGACCTGTTAATCTTGCAATGACATATTCAACACCATTGTATGCTGATGGTTTCATTTTTGTACTATACTTCTTGTCCATATCATTTCCATGCAATATGTACTCCTCTGTATCCTAGCTTAACAGGGAACAACATTGCTAAAAACACTTTGGCAAGCATGACCTTAGTAATTATTCTGAGTCATGCCTATTCAGAGACAATGCAAGAATTTGAGCAGAACATTATTTTTATCAGCAATTTAACTTAGAAAAATTTGATCTAAGAGCTAATCAGCTTGCCTGCACAATATTGTAGACCAGGAAGTACCCAACTCTTGGGCTATGGCTTAATACCAGGCCACAGCCTTTGCAGAACTGGGCAGTCAAAGCAAAGGGTAAATGATGCATGTGAAGCTGCATTTTTGGAAGCAGTGCATGCGGGAAAGTATTCCCTCTCCCCACCTTATTCCACCATCCCTACTGATCGAGCAAGCCAGAAAAATTGGGGACTGTTGCTGTAGACCATGGGTCCTCAAACTATGGCCCGTGGGCCAAATACGGCCCGCCGAAGCCATTAATCTGGCCTGAATAGAACAATGAGGTTGCTCTGCCCACATTGTCCTGCACACCCTTCAGCCAAGCGCAGGACTTACCTTCGCGAGCCCTGTGGGCTGGAACTGAAAGGTAAGGCCAACAATGTTGGCCTGCAGAATGCTTCTGGAGATGGGGTAGTGGTAAAAAAGGGTGCATAGATGCTAGGAGGTCAGAAAATGGGAGAAAGCAGCCTGATTTTGGCCAGAAAGTGAGCTGTTTTCACCTGTTTTTGGCCTGGAGAATGCTTTTGGAAATGGGGTGTGGGGTGTGAAGAACAAGCTGCACAGACCCCAGAAGGCCAAAAATCTGGGCTGTTTTTGCCCCCCCCCCCCAAAAAAACAGGCAGTTTTGCCTGTTTTTGCACTGCAGAATACTTCTGGAGGTAGGGACTGAAAAATGGGGCACACAAATACCCCAGGAGGCAAAAAAAAACCCCAAACCCCTGCTCATTTTTCACCTCTGCCTCTGGAAGGTAGATAAAAAGAGATAGACAAAGAGAAGGGGAGAGGGGGAGAGGGAGAGCGAGAAAGAGGTGGCGGGAGGGAGAGATATTTCTCAACCTCCTTGGGGATGAGAAGAATTGCTGCAAAACTAAGTTTCCTGAAGTGGACCATTAAAGTCCTAAACAACTGAAAAAATGATCTAGTAAAACCAAGAGCAACATGGAAACAAAAGCAAATAAAACACCCCTAGGAGCAAAACGAATTAAAGTTTAATTTGTGTACATTGTTCAATGGACTGTTAAATTGGCCACGCCCATCTAGTCACATGACCTAACCATGCTCACCCAGCCACATGACCATCTAGCTAGGTCCACCCAGCCTGGCCCACCCAGCAGTCTGAGGGACGGTAAATTGACCCCCGTTTAAAACGTTTGAGGACCCCTGCTGTAGACCTTCCAAAATTGGAAAAACTATTTTGAATACAAAATGTCAAAACCTAAAGGGATTCAGTATTGGCTAAAATTTAATGATCTTTTTAAACTAGAGGAAAATGACTTCCCTCAGGCCATGTTAAGAAGAGAAAACTATTTTAGCAATGGATAAACTGGAATTGAAGTTATTTCTATAGGTGTGATAAATTAGCCCAAATAATTTATAAGCAATCATGTAAGTTATGAGAATTCCAAAAGAATTGTGTAATGTACATAGCTCATTACAAATGCTGGGTAAACTGAGAAATTTCCCCTCAGTTCCCAATTTAAAATATTCACAATTAAAAAGTAATGATCATCCAAGAACAGCACCACAGAGTTACATGTGTGTATCATGTATATGATGATTTTCTCTATAGCACGGAAACATTCTCCCAGAAAAGAAGATCTCATTAAGTTCAATTAATAATTGAAGAAATTCTCCCTGCTACAGACTTGTTATCTCCTGATGGCTTCTGGTATTTACATTGGATCCAGACCCTGTACATGGTGATTTGTTTTCCTCTGTTCACCTGGAGGCGGCGGTCAACAATATTTTGAATTTTCTCTAAGCCAGCAGTAGAGAACAGAAAATCCAACTCATCTACGATACAAAGGAAAGAATTTAATTTACCTAAGTTTTCTTATTAATAGCTATAAAACACAAGTTTCAATTATTTATTGATCACGACATGGCAATGAAATAAAAAATATCAATGTAGCCAAATCATTAAAATTATACCTTGTAGGGAAACCATTTTTGGTCGGACAATTTAGAGGAATTCCACAGTCAAAAGCTTTTAAGGAAATTGTTGAGGATGTTTGGTAGCATAGATTCCCCCAACATATTTCTCATGGGAAAGAAATATAGCCTTAGAAAGTAAGAAAAGCTCTCAAGAAGTTATGATAGAAAACAAATGAAGTTGTCATGTAGTTTCATAACTAGTAGACCAGCTAATTTTAAAGGTGACAACTTAGCATCCTAGTTGATTCTGTAATAATTCAGGATTAATGTATTGCTCCAATCAGACTGTACATCTCCAGTGAGAATGGCAGAAGCTATCAGATATGTCTATAGAGCTTCCCAATCAAAACTATAAGATCATCTCCTCCTTAGGAATGCCTCTCAGTTGCAAGTCTCCTTACTGAGTAAAACTGCCATTTGATTACCTTGTGTGAAGAAATAAACTCTGGTTCCATCTCCTTTCACATAGAAATTATCAGCCAGACATTGACCTGAAGAGAAGAATGAGATTTGACTGCAAATGCATTTGTTTCACTTTCCTTCTGTCTCCCACTACCCCTCAAAAAGATAAAGGCAGTAATACCAATTCTACTGTCAAAACACTTTAGCAAAGGCAATATTTTTTCTTAATTTAGTACACAGTGGTACTTCAATTCTTGCTGAAGTATTCTTAAATTCATGAACTATATGCAGAAATCTAGCAGCAATAACCAGACAGTGGTATCTGGATGAAAAAGAACTCACACAATCTATAATTGATTTCTTTACCCTCAGAAGTGCTTGTCTGTCAAACAAAATAACATTAAGCAACTGTTCTTAATTTTTCACTTTCCCAGATCATTGTCAGAAATATTCTGATCTGCATATGGTCAAAGACATAACCTGCACATTATTTGCAACAATATTACCACTTCCTTCATGGCAACAAGTAATTCCTGGTTAAAAACTGAAAATGTTAGCCCAAAAAGAACAAGAAAAGAGAGTTTTCATCAACTAAGTCATAGATTTCGGTTTATTTTGTATGAATTACTAAATCACTAAAGTTTTTGAAAATCATCACACAAGTTAGGATTTGGCAATGCAGTGTCTGTGATTGTATCTGTACATGTGATCTCTATAGTGGCATTCATGAAACCTCAAAATTAAATTAAAAATTTATTTCTTTAAAAATATGTGAAATCTCACAATGAAATAATAACAAAATTTCAGGGTACTCATCTGAAATCCCATGAAATGTTAACATAGAACACCAGATTAAATTGGATCTGATGATTATAGGATTTAATCTCATAGTGCTCATATCACATCTTGCAATCATCATCATGAATCACCATTGGTGTACCAATCATAGAAACCACTGATTTCAGAAACTCAGAAAAAGTTGACATTCATTCACAAACAATAATATCTTGTGAATGCTGTTTTTGTTAGTGGAGCAGAACAAACATAGTCCTGTACCTACTCAAACTACTTGGATATCATGAAAATGGCTAGTATTTTATTTTAATGAGAAGTAGAGTGATTACATTTTTAAAATATCATAGTTTTGCCTTCACCCTACCTTTCTTAAAGCGAAGTTGGGCTAGATCAAAACGGCCATAATCTCGTAATAAAATAATTCCACCAGGTTTTAGAAGTTGGCTAAGCCTATTGATTACACACTGCATTCTGTGAAAAAGAAAGAGAAAAAAGTCAATACCTATTGAGGGGCTCACTACAAAAGTTTCATTTTGAAACAGGTCATCATATCTCTACCCCTCCCCAATGCACATTTCTCTACTAGAGAAATACAATGTGACATCAGCATTTCATACTTTTCTGGAAGAATAGATGAAAGGACGAAGATAAGGACGATCACTTCAAGGCTCTCGTCTGGCATTGGAAAAGGCGTCTGATTTTTGGTCAGGTCATGAACGAACGCAAAGCAACGAGAGGCATCATATTCTGGATGGGCCTGTATGTTCACACAATTATCTTTCTTATAGCAGTTCTTATTTCATAGAAACCTGTGGAGTAAATTAAGAGAGAGAAACTTGCCCAAATCCCACCCAAGTAGCCTCATAGCTGCACCAAGGGCTTTTTAGATGTTCCAATATACACATAAACCTGCTACAGCAAACCACCCATATTTCTGTGGGAAATCCCTGAACATATATGGATACGAGAAACCTTTAATGGGATAAACAGTTCTATTTCATCTAGTTTCTTATTTTCACAAATGAACAGCATTTTTGAAGAGTTGATGTTCTATTAGAGGAGTCATGGAGACAATAATAAATGGAGCTCACCCCTTTCATTGTTCTTATTTTTTGTTTACAGGGGTGATGTATTGTTTAAATATCTATACTCTTATCTTCAATAGAATATGTTAGGAGACAATAAAAAGTACATACTTTCAGAAATAAAGGAAGCTAGCTAAGAAAATTACCAGGACAAGATCCACTGCTGTAGTAGAGAAGTCACAACAATACACAAAAAGGCCTGGATCACTGAAATGAAACAGAAGTTTATCAGAAACACTTTTTATTTAGAAAGGCAAGCTGCTACAGTTTCCAAAGATAGCATCTAGAGCAGTGACTTTTCCATTAGAAAGAGGCTAAATATGGGATAAACAAAGACTCCATGACAATTATGCACAACAAGAGGATAAACTTTCCATTAAAATTTTTACTCTCCGGTCAAGTAGAATTATATGTTAGTCAAGATCAAATCAAGTGACTAGAAACAGAACAAAGATGGAGTAAAATGCTCACTGTTGCTTCAAATAATTTTTTATTTATTTAGTATTGGGAGTTATAGACTTTTCTAATCAACTGATTTTGAGCAGCGTATGACTTTCCAAGATCATAATTTGAATTAAAATAATACATCACACTCAATATTGTTTTTAACATAAAATAGAAACTATTATGTTAGCCAACAACCAAACTCTCTAGAAAACATAAATGAAATGGTTATTCATTCAGAGGGGCAATTATAAGAACTCCATAAATAAGAATGAGAAATCATTACACCAAATGGGACCTCTTTTAGGTGAGCTGACAAGACAACTCCTAGAGATATTAACATTCTAATGCTGTTAAAGTTTAGGCTTTTGTACCAACCAAATTCAAAATTTATAAAAATGCAATTTAAGTACACTAATTAGCTTTCCTGCTGTCAGATATATGCAATCTATTTGTATTATTATAAATATACAAATGTAAACTGTACATAATTTCAGAATATTAGTCTTCATGTTGGGGAAAAATCTCCTAAATTGGGAATGGATTACTTCAAAATGAGGTGAAAAGGACTATGCATCTAAGTGATCCCACAATGCTAGAAAGTATCTATGCAATCTATACATTTGAGTTGGAATTTTTCTTACTTGTTGGTTTGAAGGATAGGAAAGACTGTGTTTCCTGCACCACATCCCACCTGTCAATAAAAGAAACAGGTCTGAATTATTTTGCTATGATAAAAGTTAATGAAATAATAAAATTGCTAGATAGTTTGAGACTTCCAAAGACTTTTGTTACTTTCATGTCACAAGAGTACTGTGGTTTCCCTTCTGGAAATAATGTTTTATTATCTGAGCTTGCTTTCCTTATATTCGTCATGTGTTGCCATAAACATGTTATTTCTGAGGTCAGCAATTAGGGTTTTTTTTTTTTAAGGACTGCATTTGTAAATTAAATGTAACAGACAACAGCATCATTCTACTCTAAAATAAGTGAGTTTCTTTGGGGAAAAAGTCATCTATTTTCCTTTGAGAACCATATTTAGTTTAGAAACATTGCTGGTTATTCATTCCTATTTTTTTCCCCATTCATATTGTACTTTTCAAATGCAAAATACACTATCTGGCAAGGCTCACAGGCAGCACCATTGAAGGCATATAGTAAGTTTGTGAGTAATTATGACTGAAAACAAAAGAACTTCAGCTTGAATTCAAAGTTCACTAATAATTACTTAGTAATAGCTAACACAAGGCGCATGCCATCATGACTACTGCATTAATTGTCAAAGGAGGTCTGGAACAGTTAGTAGGCCTATGCAAACTGATGTTGCATTTTATTCAAAGCCATTGTATAAAGACTAAAGATACCAATTCAAGGTGATATTTTGATTCAAAAGTGAAGGATTATGCTTCAATGCCTTCAAATAGACAAAGTAATGGGCAAGTAATGAGAAGGGCTAGCAGAAGTATCTTCTGTGCTTTGCAGAATAAAAGCACACCCTTAGAGCAGCCACTTTAATGTGGCTTGGCTGAACCAAGCTTTTAGTAAACTACACGGGCCTGCTTTAGTCGAAATGAAGTGCCTCTTTGATGCGTTGCATAATAGTAGTAGCCACTCCTCCTAAACAGGATGCTGAGTCAATTAGGATTGTGCACTCAGTGCAGCATTCTTAAATTTTGATTTGTAGTGTTTTTACCTCTAATATTCTGTACGTAGCAGATGATCCTGGGAAGTCACCATCTTTCTCTTCCTGCAGCTGTGATGCCATTTTATCGTCTGACTGCAGTTGATGGATGACGTTACTATTATTCTTTCTTACTGTATCCAGGTGTTCTAAGTCTTTACTATCTCCTGCACAAAATTTGTCAGAATAGCTTCCAAGACTTGAATTTTTGATGTTTTTCACAGCTTCCTTAGAATTATGTAAGCCAATCTGACCTTGAGGATGGTTTGGAGCTAGTTCAGGAAACTCAGTGAACAACCAATGTCGATCTTTAAAAAATCCATTTTCATGGGTTTTATAGAAATCATCCCAATACATGTTCGCATTTATTTCATAAGCATCTTGAAAGAAGAAAAAGGATAATAAATCAGCAATTCCATTTATAAAGTCTCACAAATTATATAATTTAGTAATGATACCTTAAGTGTAGCAGGAACTCTACATGGTAATTTGCTTTATTGCTGCCTATTTACTGTTGTAACTAGTTTCTCATATACCCAAGAAGCACATCCTTCAAAATCAGATAATATCTGACAGTTAGTCTGAATCTCAGTTCTCTGAAGCTAAGAGCTTATATAGCTAGGATCTTATGCTAGGAGCTTATATATTTTTTAAAAAAATGATATTCTAACTAGGAAAACACTTGTGTCAATCATGGATATCATGAAGAGTGAAGCTACCCACTAATCTGTCCTAATGATTTCACTAGAACTAAAAGCAAACTTTTTTTAGATTAAGATAAATATTTTATTGCTATTGATATATCCTCCTATTGTTTCATGTTTATCTTTTAATCTTGTAAAAAAATCTTTTGATAAGAATATATATGGTTCTGTTCTATTATATGTATGTATGTGTGTGTGTATGTGTGTGTGTATGTGTGTGAGTGTGTGAGAAAAGGATTGGTTGCAATCCTTTTAATAGGTTTGTCACATATAAAAGGAAGAATTTTCATTATTATATAGTCTGTAGTACCTTGCTGATCTTGTGGTACTAACTGCATGCTCTGTTCTTGGACCTTTGCTTGTGCAGCAGCTTCCTGCTCTTCAGACCATTCCACATTATCCCTACAAAAAAGAAATGTTAACCCACCACAGTTAATTGTTAAATATTAAAATCCAATTCTTCAGTACAAAGATAGAAGGCTACAGAAACACAAATAATAGAGGAATGGACTGTAAAGATAGCTGAGTTTGCAGAAATGGCTATATCGACTTGTTTAAAGACGGAACTAGAATTACTTTTATAAATGCCTGGAAACCCTTTGTAGTCATTTTGCTGAAAATGGATAAAAATTAAATTATTTCAGGTTTTATTGATTAGAAGGCCTTTATTTATTGGAGGAAAGCAACTATATATGCAATACAGAGGTGGACATGGCAATTTCTAAGAATAGCTGATAGAAACAAGACAAAGTTGCTTTGAATACTTTTCTTGCTTTTTTTGTACTCTTCATCCTTTTTCGCTTTTCCCCCCAATTCTTCTGTTTCTGAAAGTTTTAAAATCTTCGTAAAATCTTTTAAATAAAAAATGTCATTAAAAAATTAAAATCAGTTCTTCGGACCTAATCTTGCATACAGGTACCATCAGACAAAATAACCACACATACAAAGGACAAATATTTTTGGACCTGTGATGAAGGGAAAAGTGGCCAGCGACAGCCAAGGCAAAATTTAATGTCAACGGCCATTATATCATGTAAGTATAGCTAATTACATACAGGTAGACCTTGCTCACTGACTGCCTCATTTAGTGACCGCTTGAAATTAAGGCAGAATTTTTAAAAAAGGCTTGCAACCAATCTTTTCATTTACAACAGTTGCAGAATCTTGGGGGGGTGGCGTGTCACATGATTACCATTTGTGCTCTTTACAACTGGCTTGTGACAAGCAGAGTTAATGGAGACCATGCAAATAAAATTGTAACTTACAGTCACATTAATATTTGCTTAATGATCAAAGTGCCAGTAAAGTGGTAAACCCATCACAATCATATTAATTTTCTGCTTAGTGACTGTGACCCTTTGCAACAGTTTAGGTTATGTTACATACTTTGCAATAGTTGTTGTTAACAAGGACTGCTGTACTTATGTTCTAAGATGTGGCACGTGTGATGACATCATTTATGTATCCTCGGTTGCACCCCATTAGGAGTAGCGGAATTTGCAGTAAAAGATAAAAACTGCAGCTAAAATATTTGGTGGCTTGATGTGGCTATAAGACTTTATAAATATGAGAAAAAACAATTAATACTGTGTATTCATCTCCCCCAATTTTTCTCAAGAAGTTCTTATTCTTGATTACTGCTTATAAATAGCTGAACACCGTCTATTAATTTACCTTTTCATCTTCCTTTGTGTCAACTAAGCTTAACATTTCATCCTTTCGATCTGTTAAGATGCAGCATTAATATAAGGCGTATAGAGAACAAAACAGATAATGCGGTTTTGTTTTATTTTGTGAGATCCCACGTAGGGATCTGGCATAAACTATGGAATACCTAAAACGGATCAGAAAAGAGATTGCAGAGAGAAGCAGCCACAATCGCTACTTACCAGGCGTTGTGTTGAAAAACCCGAGCCGCATCGGTGAGAAAACGATTCCCAAACTGCTTCCTTTTCTTTTCATCCCGGCTGGGCGCAGCCATCATGCAAGACGGACACGACAGACAGGTCAAGAGAATGAACATCCGACCCGGAAGAAGAAGGAGAGGACTTGATTTCTTGTGCTCTTTCTACCGCTCTTGAGGTTCGTGCAAGAGAGAAACAAGATCGCCCAACGCGCATGCGTGAGATGCTAAGGTTTGCTTGCTTTCAAAGCGTGTCTTTACTTAAAGGAGGAGGTTGCCTCGCTTCCTGGATTTCCCATGTCAAGCGGTCTTCGAAAATGAATCTTGAGACGGTCTGCCTCCCTGGACTTTTGTTCCTTTCTAGAAGGAAGGAATATTAATAGACCCATCTTCTAAAAAGTACGGTATTTGGGTTGCAAATAACACTTCCGCCAAACCCGAACGATGATTTTAAACGTTTTAAGTATCTGTCATCTTTTGCAAGTCAATGAAGAATAAAATTTCTGTATACAGCTGAGCTCTAGAAATCACTTGAACCAAATGTACCAAAATATCTTGATTGCAACTCAAAATGAAAGTATTTTAGTGGAAATAAGGTTTCAAACCAGTTCATAGCTTCTAATATTAACAATAGCTTTTATTATACTTTTGCTGAATGACAATTCCAGATTTACAGAAACTTGGTGAGATGAAACCGACAAATAAAACATACAGCTAGAAGGATATAAATTATTTAAAAGAAATAGACCAAATAAAAGAGGAGGGAAAGTTGCACTATATATAAGAAATGATTACCTCTCTACAGAAATAGAGCACAACAATGATGAGAACTATCTTGAATGCATTTGGGTCAATATTAAAGGTTGAGGGGGGGGGGAATGACATTGCCATAGGTCTATACTACAGGCCACCCAATCATGGAGATGAAGTAGATGAACTTTTTGCTAGTCAGCTAACTAAGGTATGTAGGAAGCATACCACAATAGCAGTGGGGGATTTAAATACGCTGACATCAACTGGGAAACAAACTCTGCACCAAGTGGAAGATCCAACAGGTTCCCAACAAACCTAGCAGACAACTTTGTTTCCCAAAAAGTAGAGAAGAGAGCAAGGGGATCAGCCATATTGGACTTAATTCTCACTAAGTGAGAGGAAACGATAGAAGGTGTTGAAGCCATAGGAGCCCTGGGGGCAAGTGACCATGCAATATTGGAATTCAACTTTATGCAAACACAAGTAGTAGAACAAAGTCAAACTAGAGTCTTGGACTTTAAGAGAGCTAATTTCAATAAACTTAGAGCTTGGGAAAAATTCCATGGATGAGAATCCTCAAGAAGCTTGGGGGATTTTGAAAAATGAGATTACAAAAGCCCAGTCTAGCACAATACCAGTGAAGAAGAAAAGTAACAACTCCCAAAAGAAACCAGCATGGCTGCATAAAGAACTCTCTGACAATTTGAAAGACAAAAAAGATAAGTATAAAAAGTGGAAAGGCGGGGGGGACATAACTAAGGCAGAATATCAGCAAATAGTCCGAGCATGTAATAGCCTTTTGCCTCCACGACTCTCCCTCCAGCCTCGTCTGGGCTTCTCCTTGGTGGGCCTGCCGGAGTTCTGGGAGAAAGCGGCGGGAGCCAAGGCTGGCTACTCGGGGCTTGGAAGCGGGAGCAGAATGTGGATCCTCTGCTCCCGGAAAGTCCAGGGAGGGAAGTGGGGCTGGCCCGTTTCCTCCCAGGGCTGCTTGGAGATGGAACCGGGGCTGCGGAGACTCGCCCGCTGCTGGCTTCTCTGGAGTGGAGGGGGGGGCGATAGAAGCAGAGCTGAGCCTCTTGCCGCTGCGGGCCGGGCTTGCGGAGTGCAAAAAGGAGAGGGGGTCTCTTGGAACACCCCCACCCCTCTTCACCTTTCGGCTCTCGCTCCAGCCTGGGCAGGAACCGGTGCTCTTCTGCTGCGGGCGGGACATACTCCTGGTGGCCTGCGGCTCCGGCACCTGCAAGGTGGGAGTGTTTGCCTGCGGGGTGGGCAAAGGCCGAAAGAAAGTGCTCCACCGCTTCTGTTTGACATAAAGGCGCCCTGCACCCCACAGCTGGGTCGGACATAGCTGCAGGGTGCGAGACGCCTCTATTTCGGACATAGCTGCTGCGGGGGCGGCGGGAACCGCTTTCTTTCTTTCTTTCTTTCTTTTTGCCTCAACAGCCATAAGCTTCACCGCACGTCACTGATATATCATCATATGGGTGGAATGCAATGGATGGAAACTAGTCAAGGATTGAAGCAACTTAGAACTAAGGAAAAATTTCCTGTTAGATAATTAATCAATGGGAAAATGTGCCTCCAGAAGTTGTGAATGCTGCAACAGTAATGTGTCACGTGTCACGTATCATACAAATAAAAAGGCCAAGCCAGTAGTAGAGAGCCAATCAGAGAATCAAGTTGATCAGCCATAATCTAGGTTGGTTCTTTCCAGATCCAGCCAATGCAGAGCGACCATTTCATTGAGTCATTTCGTAGGAGAGCCCTGGCTTTGCTCCCCATGATCTGATGAATGGGATGAAGGGGTGATCATGGGGACCCTCCCTATCCCACCCCCATTAGGTTGGGAAGTAAGAGGCCCCTTGGGCCATGACATAAGCTGCCCCCCCATGAGCACATAAAGAATGCTGTGATGTCATGGCCCCTGGGGCAAGAGATATAAAGGCCAAATGGAGGGGAGGAGAGCCAAGGTGGCGCAGTGGTTAAATGCAGCACTGCAGGCTACTGCTAGATCAGCAGTTCAGCGGTTCAAATCCCACCGGCTCAGGGTTGACTCAGCCTTCCATCCTTCCGAGGTGGGTAAAATGAGGACCCAGATTGTTGGGGGCAATATGCTGACTCTCTGTAAACCGCTTAGAGAGGGCTGAAAGCCCTATGAAGCGGTATATAAGTCCACTGCTATTGCTATTGCTATTGCTGTTGAGAGTTTAGACACTTGATGAGTCAAGTTGTGTTCTCAACTCAGTTGTGTTGAGAGGTGACCAGAGAATAGCAGAGCTATTTCAACCTAGAGTTACAAACCTTCTCCTTCACTGATAGCATCTGCTTCCAGTTCTAGAGGTCACTCTTCACAGCAGGATGTCTGATAGGCTGAAAAAGTTGTCCTTCCTGAAGAAGAAGGACAACCAAAAGTCTCATCCACAGATCAATAAAGACAACCAGGAAGCCCAGTTCTCTAGCTCCCGCCCGTCCAGTTTCTCAGCCAGTCAGCGACTCTCTCAAGTCTTCCCTCTGCTTCTGACGTCTTCCCCAGCTCCAATGGAACTCAGGAAGAAGGTTCAGCTTCCAGCTCTGGTGCTGCCTGATTTGGCAGGCAGAGCAACTGCCAAGACCCCTCTGGGGCTTTCTCAGATGGAGATCAAGGGTAGCCGGAAGGAGCGCCCTCCCTTGCCAAGGGTGCCCGAGAAGGAAAAGTCTCAGAGGAGCCACCTCACCCAGGGGAGAAAATGCTCCCCAAACGCCGTCCCATCTTCCTATTCAGGTATCTTTACTCCAGGGCTAGGCTACCTCTGGAACCAGCCTTTTCCTCTCACATCCACCCATCCCACACTATCAATCAATCAATCAATCAATCAATCAGTCAATCAATCAGGGGGTTGGATTAGAAGACCTCCATGGTCCCTTCCAGCTCTATCATATTCAAAGCCCTTGGCCTTTTTTACTGCTTTGAAATTTCATAATGTTTTAATCTTATCATTCTTTAAAAAAAAAGTCATCCTAAATTAATCTTAATATTTCATGGCTAATTTTAGATGCTCTTTTATATGTTGATTGCCCTGGAGTTCAGAGCTCCTCCTCAAGAGGGTTGTCTAAGGACATGAAGATCAGGGATCTGGGGCTTATGACCCGTTTGACCCCTCCCACAGGCTCAGCCTGGCCATCCCCTACATACAACCTTTCTTTCTTTGCTTCGAGAAGGCTTGTCCCGTCGAACTGCCCCTCAATCTCAGTCTGTCTCTTTTTTCCAGAACTCTCTGATGAATACGTTAGCTATTTGTGGGACAGCAAGAAGCCGCTAAAAAGATCAGTCAAAGAAATCTTGGACTCCATGGAGGACAGTGAAATATTAGAGGCCATCTTCAACCATCTTCATCCTCTCCAGGTAAGCAGCTTGGTTTGTGGTGGGCCCGGAGATCCTTCATGGAGAGGTTGCAGAAGCAGGGCTGCCCCAGTGGAGATGATTTATCCCCAAAGTAGAGAAATGTGGTTATTAAAAAGCTGCTGAATTATGGGGCCCTTGGTGGGAGGATCTGGAGGAACCATGGAATGATCGGCACAACCATTTTGGACCCCACCTCAACATCAAGACAACTGGGTACTTAGAGACTGTCACCAACCAATCCATGGAGAAAACCTAAAGAAGATGGACATTTTTCAGTATCTGGGATCCCACCTCCAATGCAAAGGTCTTCTGACCTAGGCTTTCTTAATAAGCATGAAGCAAAGTCTGGGTCCCAGCAAAACCTCCCCTTTTTTAAACGACGGTGAAATCCTTTCATTCACAGTCAGCCAGGCTTGACAAACAGTCTTTCAGAGGAATATTTATCGACACGAACCTTATCTCGTTCGGAGAGCTGCCAAACGCAAGACAAGACAACACTTGGCACAGTGTCTCTTACAATAACAAACAGAACTTTCCACTCTTGAAATGACCGACCGAACAAATTGTTTCCTGCAAAAGCCCCCTCCTTGTTCGCTCCTCTTTTGTTTCCTATGGGAGGGGCCAATCACCTCCAAGCTGAACCTACTTTCCTAGTTGTTCTTGTCTTGTCTGCATGCACCCATTGGGAACAGGCTCCAGCTGTTCCTCTGCATCACTGTTGTCTAGATCTCTCTCAGCCTCTGAAGCAGAGCCCTCGTCTGAGCTTCCCTCAGTCCCCAGGACTGGCCCTTGTTCCTCCCCAACCTCCTCACTGTCTGACTCTGCAGCCAGCTCCGCTGGCCTCTGGCAGGCACATCAAAAGAGGACCTCAATGGTGAGGCGCAAGCAGGGTGAATGCAGCCTGGATGCACTGGCGAGAACTCAATGGTTTGACGGACGGATACCAACCCATCTTGACTCTAAGATCTACAAGACAATGATCCCACCTGTTGCAATGTACGGCCATGAATGTTGGGCAGCAAACAAGAAGGACCGAAAGCTATCTCCATGACATGAATACGCAAAGACTCCTTTGGATATCGGGCACCTCCCTTCTTGATCACATCACAAATGACACTATTGGACAACATTTTGGACAACCAATTACAGAGAAGATGAGAGAAGGGACACATCCAGAGAGCAGCATCTTGCACCGTGGCCAAGAGTGGTTGGCGACTTTGTGGGTGTCCAAAACAGAGATGGCAAGATGCCATCAACAAAGATATGCAAGCCACAGGCCCGAACCCAGGAGATGCAGGAGACCACGCAAAGTGACCCAAAAAGCGGACCCCGCACCTGTAGGAATACGCTGGAAAGAAAAAGACGGGGCCCTTGGTGCTTTGAACTTGGTTCTTCAGTTGCAGACAATCCATGACCCAAGGACATCATCAGTGCTAGGGAGTGTGATGTTTGCTCCCTGCTTCTGAGGGGAGAACCTACTGTATATAAAAAGAGAGCAAACGCCACTCTCTTCTGGCACTGATGATGTTCCCTAGTTGGGTCATGAAACATCTGCAGAGAAAACCACCAAGCTCAGGGAACAATAGTTGGTCCTTAACTCACAACCTCACCTGAGCCCAAATTTTACGTTGTTGAGCAGGACATTTTGTAAATGCATTTGGCCCTATTTTACTACCTTTCTTGTCACCGCTGTTAAGCAAATCACTGCAGGTGTGAAGTTAGTAAAATGGTTATTAAGTGAATCTGGCTTCTCCAGTGACTTTGCTTGGGAGAAAGTTGCAAAAAGGGGACCACGTGACCTGGGGCACTGCAACTGGCACGAGTACATGCCAGATGCCAAACAGCCAAATTTTGATCACGTGACCCCAGGGATGCTGCCTGTGTGTGAAAAACAAAATCCTTTTTTCAGTTGTAAACTTTTTGTTATAACTTCCAACAGTCAGTAAATAAATGTTCTGACCCAGCTCCCCCAACACCACAAACCCTCTAACCTTAACTCAAAGACTCCTTTATTAGGAGCGCCAGCAGCCCCGGCAAAATCTCACCACAGATTAACAAGTCCCTCTGGAAGGGAGATGAAGCGTTCTCTGCCACATCTATTCCTCTCCGCCCCCTGCCTTTTATCCCTAGGGCTAGGGTGGAGTTTCGCTAGCAGCGGTGGCTCTTCCTTCCCAAGGATCGGCCCATAGATTTCCACCGCTCTCCTCTCCTCTGCCTTCTGTGCATCCGCTCATCAGGCACTGGACTAGCTGTTCTTTCTCTTCCTCATCAGCCACCTCCAGATCCGGGGACCATTGACTCTCCAAATGAAGGCTGACGGGCAGCCCAGGCTCTGCCTCTGTCTCTCTCTTTGCCAGCTCTATTCCCTCTCCCCTCTCGGAGGTCTCAGGTAGCCTTGATGCAGACCCTGACTCCCATGCCTCCTCCTCCAATTGGGCTGCTGGAGGGGCCAGAGGGGACACGCAATAAACGTGATAAATCAAGGACTACCAACCTCTGGAAAGGGGTTGTTTACTTGCCATTCCAGACAGTGGAAGACAATCTGTGCTTTTCATCTGGACAACCGTTCTCATAATTTGTGGCAAGGTTTTTCCTTCCGTTCATCTCAGCTTCATCTGAGACAATCTGGATGGTCCTTCTTAGATGCTTCGTGTCTGTCCCAGCTAGAAAAGTCGAAGAAATTACCATATGCATCCTGACACAGAAGGGAAACCAACCCTTCCCCATGGAAATACACAAAAAGCCCTTCCTTCCTCTGCTCCTTCACTTTGTCACAACTTCTTTTTTGTTGTTCTTGTTGTTCTTCTTATCCAAGCAGATTCCTGCAGAAGTCAAATGGTCCAGAGATCAAAGAAAGGTATTGCTGTCCATAAGCAAGCCTGCAATACAAACAAGCACTAACCAGGTCTTGGCTAAAGATAAGGGAAATATGCTGAGGTTTTACACTTTTAGGGCCCCAGTTGTCTTAGATCCAACGTCAGACGATGACAACTCGCCATGGCCAACTCATTGCTACCCACAAGCCACGGCCGACTCACCTTCTATTAATTCAACATTTCCAAGTTAAAAATCATTTTAACGTTGTTTTTCATGTTTCATTTTGTCCCTCCTTTGGCATCCTTTCTTTGATGCTTCTCTTCCATTATTTCTCAATATTAGACAGATAAATGAATAATAGAATTACAGACTCGGAAGGAGGCCTTGGAGAGCTTCCAGGCCAACCCCTTGCTCAGGCAGAAAATCCTTTGCCATTTCAGGCAAATGGTTGTCCAATCTCTTCTTAAAAGCCTCCAGTGACGCAGCACCCACCACCTCTGGAGGCAAACTGTTCCAGGGGTTAATTGTCCTCACTGTTAGGAAGTTCCTCCTTAGTTCTAGGTTGGTTCTCTACTTGATATGTTTCCATCCACTGCTCCTCGTCTTGCCTTCTGGTGCTTTGGAGAATAGGTTGACCCCCTCTTCTTTGTGGCAACCGCTGACATATTGGAGCACTGCTATTAGTGTAACTCTGGTTCCCATGTGAATTGGCTACGGCGAGTAAGCCATGGTTAGTTCGCCGTGCCAAGAGCGGTAAGGTGTCCCAGTCCACCAAGGAGAAATAATGCACTTAAAAAGACGAAGCTGCAAGATCTTGACAAAGATCATCAAGCATTTCAGACTCCCAATTTAGGGAATTAGCAAGAGGACCTATGGGGATGGGGAATGAGTGTGTGTGTGTGTGTGTGTGTGGCTGCCATCTTGGCTTTTCCTGAGCCAGGAAGTGCAGGGGGAAACGACCCTGTGCTTGACCACACCTGGCCCATTCCTGATCCTCCTTTGTCCTCTGTTTCCTTTTCCTGGCTGATGGGTGGAGTTCTCTAGGACTCACGGATTCTTTTTCCACCCTTCAGATCTACCTGTACAGATATTATGGGTTAAAGCTGAGGAACTGCAGGAGGAAGGAGCTTGCAAAGGACCATATAAAAAGACTTGTGGTGTTCTCAGTTGCAGACGAGGCAGACAAAGAGGTGAGTGGGAGTGGGCTACCTGTGGAGGCTGGGACCTCCAACTTTGTGGGGTCCTTGGTGCTCTCTGAACTTGGTGGTTTTCTTTTGCGATCCAACTAGGTCACGTCATCAGTTCTAGAAGGGAAGAGGTTTTGCAGTGTGTAGGTGAAGAGAGGAGGAGGAAGGGCAGGAGGGGGGAGGGGCAGGAGGATAAGGAAAAGAACTGTGGGTTTTTTGGTACTCTCTTAACTTGGTTGTTTCCTTGAAGATGTTTCATTATCTAGATAGGTAACATTATCAGTGCTAGAAGCGCCTGGGGTTTGCAGAGAGGAGGAGGAGAAGGGGAGGAGAAAAAGGAAGATTAAGAGAAGGAAAATGTGCAAATGTTTTAATTCATAAGCATCACTTTGCCTAGGGAATCTCGGAAACCATCCGCCTCGCTGCATTTCGTCATCTGCTCGAAATCCTCCAGATCCTCAGGGAGGTTGGCCCCAATCAAACGCTGAGGAGACGGTCTCTCTTGGGTGGCTCCTGTCAAATCCTGTGAGGAGAGATGAGGCGCAGACAGCTGAGGTAATGAGGAACAGCATTTATTGACAAGAACGAGATAAAACACAACAGTAGAAAGAGTGTGTACCTTTTTTTGATGAAAATTATCAGTACTTTTGATCAGTGACATCATCAAAGTAAACAAACCCACGTGCTGATTACGTCACCAGATCATGCCCCTGTGGAAGTGATGTGTACAACCCCCACCCTCTGGGTAGCCCTCCTCCATGGCTGGGATGTGCATAATTGACCCAACAAGGCGCAGGATTCATAAGGCCATAACCCTAGTCGGATATGTTGTATTGGCCTAAGCCCATCATGATAAGTATGAGTAGCCCTAACAGATAAAGTGTTATGCAAGGTCCTAGCCCTATTTTTCAGATGAGAGGTGTTGAACCTAACCCCATCAAGAAAAATGCCAAGCCTCTGGGTACATGATTAGCTTAACCCTAGATTAATTCTACAGGCATTCAAGGGGGAGGGGGGTTGTGAAATAAAAATGTTTTTTTTATTTCTAATCATTGTAGCTTAATGATGGTTTTAATTTTTGTGGAGTTTTAAAATCAATGCCTCAAAAACTGGGGACAAAAAGGAGCACCCAGGGCCTGCATTTAACCCCACTTTTTTTTTAAAAGGTATTTGTTTCTAGGCAATGATAGTTTTAATTTTTGTGGTGACAGGGCCTGCATTTATCACATTTTTTTTCTAGAAGATATTTATTTCTAGGAGGTTTTAAAAACATTTCCCTCAAAGGCAGGGGGAAAACACAGCCCCTTTTAAACCCTGCATCTGGTTTTTTCCTTCGTAAAATCTAAAGAACACAAATTTTGCCAATTTCCCCTTTAAATCCTCATGTAACTGATTGAAGCCCACCTACAGGAAAAGACAAGGAATATTAACAGAAATTAAAATGTTCACAAGATGCAAGCTGCCAGGCGATATGTAGAGGGTTAAGCCTTGTTTAGGCATGCGTGGGACATGCCCAGTATGTCATACTCACACACTACTCCCTGTGATTCTGTGCATGCGCAAGAGGCATGCCAGGGACATGCCTGGGCATGTCATATACCCCATAATTCTGGGCATGCGCATAGCTCAAGGACTTGTCATTACAAGGGCTGGAAACTTTGTGCAGGTAGCCTTTAATTCCAGCAGTCTCTTGAAGGTGGCAACCTCTGATTTCAAAGATGTTTTTAAAACAACAGCAAAAGCCAGCATCACATGCTCTGACATAAGACCCCAGCCGCCAGAATGCAACAAACCCAGTTGCAAGGGTTATGATTAAGAAATTTTTTTATTCAGACCCGTTTTGCACGGCTGCAGCATAGTGTGTTGTAATTTTAATGCTGAGGTGCAGAGTACTTACGGGACAGTATGTGAAACAGCGAGTGATGCTTCATTATCTCACAGCAATGGTGAATAAATATTTTGTATTTATTATATTATAAATGATACTGGGGTGGATAGCTCACTAACAAGATGTGCTTTATATTTTGCAGACTCCAAAATATATTCCAGTGGTAACTGCCATGGTCACAAAGCTTCTGCAGATTTTTCTTTTTTTCTTTTTTTGTTGAAAATGTTTATTGTTTTAATTAAACAAAAACACACAAATAAAAGAATCATCTTTCGTTACATCTTGTAGAAAGCGTGTCGATTGGTTACCAATACATTTCATGCGTTTTTGTACTTGCTCAGCGAACAATCTTAGTAACTGAGAAATTGAACGTATGTCCTTTTGCATTGCAATGTGATGCTACCCATGAGTTTGGATAATGTTGATTGGCTTTCTATTTACCCACAACTTTAACACGGAATATGGATTTTAAGATGTTCATTTTCAAATTAAGCTATGGCTCATGGTATCAGCAGTTATTCTGTTAATTATGTTCAACTAGGACATTCAAAGTGTCTAGGGACATTATTGGACAGCCACTTAAATATGAGCCAGCGGCCGCCAAAAAAGCCAACACAGTCCTAGGCTGCATTAACAGAGGGATGG
Source organism: Thamnophis elegans (assembly GCF_009769535.1). NCBI lineage: Eukaryota > Metazoa > Chordata > Lepidosauria > Squamata > Natricidae > Thamnophis > Thamnophis elegans. The sequence goes on along the minus strand of NC_045558.1, from coordinate 93,406,918 downwards.
AATCAAGATCACGTGAAGTGTTAGTGCCACTTCATAAGGCCTTGGTAAGGCCACCCTTGGAATTCTGCATCCAGTTTTAGTCGCCACGATGTAAAAAAGATGTTGAGACTCTAGAAAGAGTGCAGAGAAGAGCAACCACAATGATCGGGTCTGGAGGCTAAAACATATGAAGATGGTTGCTGGAATTCGGTATGTCTAGTTTAATGAATGAATGAATGACCAGTGCAGCGTTCCCTCTAAGCTGCGCTCGTGCGCGGCCGCGCAGGTAAACAAAGAAACACCACACACAAGTTTCAAACTGCAGCGCAGTGTTTTTTAATGTCTTTAAATGTGACTGAAAATATCCCCCTTCCCTCCCTTCTGAACTCCGCCTTTTGCCTCCGCAGCCCTCGTTCCAGCCTGGGCAGGAACTGGTGCTCTTCTGCTGTGGGCAGGATGTACTCTTGGTGGCCTGCGGTTCCAGCACTTGCAAAGTGGGATGTTTGCCCTGTGGGGCGGGCAAAAGCCAAAAGAAAGCGCCCCACCGCTTCTGTTTGAATTGAGGCACCCCGCACCCCGCAGTTGGGTCGGACATAGCTGCGGGGCACGAGACACCTCTATTTCGGACATAGCTGCTGCGGGGGGCAAAAGCCGCTTTCTTTCTTTTTGCCTCACCAGCCATAAGCTTCACCGCACGTAACTGATAAACATAGGGATAGAATCAAGATCACGTGAAGTGTTAATACCACTTTATAATGCCTTGGTAAGGCCACACTTGGAATACTGCAGGGGTGATGAAGAAAAGAGGTGCACCCTGTAGGTCTTGGAGAGCTGCATCTCTCCCGCTTGACTCAGGGCTCTTTTCCCTCTAATCCATGATGAGGAGAAGAGGCAGCCATCATGGCTGCTGTGAAGCTGGGACAACCAAGGCAACAAAGAAAGTGCAGGAGCGGAGTAGATGAACAGTGATTGGGTGAGATGATCCCTTTTTTATCTAGAATCTAAACCTAAAAGGAAAAAAAAGTGGTGAATAATTGCTTAAATAAAAATCCCAGACCCAAAACTTTCAAACACTCTGGAGGTCTGGCAGCATAAGATGGTAGAGATGGGAGAAATATTCAGACTAAATAGTAAAGAGGTAGATGTAGCTAGAGACAAAGATCCAAGAGAGGAATATGGGAGGCAAGCCAAAAAACAAATAAGAATTGAGATATTAAAATGGGCAAGAGATGACGGAAAGATCTTTAAATATAATGGTGGCTAGAGTAAAAGCTAGAATAGAAGTTGAAATACGTATTTTTATATAATAGAACAAAAGCAATAGCTAGATGGTTAGCTTAGAGTTTGAAAGATGGTATTGCTGTGCATGCTCAAATAATATTGTGATTGGCATCAGAATGGCACATTGAAATTCTGAACAACTAAACAATGAAGTATTACATTTTAATACAAACGTGTAAACACTAAGATTACAAAAATTTGACTGATGTAATAAATATTGTTATTGTTATTTGTATCAAAATGAATGATACCCAAATTCTACACTGTTCATATATTGATGATGATTTTTTTAAAAAAAAAACACCACCATGTTTAATTTTTGGTGACTTTGTGGTCTTCATCCATATAGTTTTTCTGGCAACAGTTCAGGTGTGTCTATCACTGCCTTCTTGCAGGGTTTTTACCTTTTTATATTTCTACTTTCCACTCTCATTTACCATCATGATATCCTGTAAAGATCTCTCTTCTCAACTGCTGATTATGCCCAACAACTTTGTTAATTGACTAGGGCTGTGAACCTGAGTGAATGAGCCTGTAATAAGGTCAGCTGGATATCCCAGTTTGCAATATGGAAATAACTGCATTGGTAAAATGATTTTGTTGCAAAGCTAAAAGCAACACAACTGTCATAAAATTAGATAGAGGTTTCAATCCCAATTTCTCCACTGATTTGCAAACAATTTCTTCCATTCAGAACCATGATTTTTTGTTTTTTTCCATTTGAAGTCCAGATTTGCCTGTTCAGTCAATGTGATCTAATTATTATTTCTTGGTTAAGCATTTAGATCATGTGCTCACAGTGTAGCCATTATACCATTCAATAGAACTTTCATGCAGCTAAAAAAATGACCACAATCTTGCAATTATACAGGTGCACGCTCTAATAATTAATGCTAAATAATAGGTTGATAAATTCAATGGAGCATTATAACAAATAATGGTATTTAGCAGGTTTTGACCAGTTGTGGAGAACTGATAGCAGAAATTTTGAGTAGTTCAGAGAACCAGTAAATACCACCTCTGACTGGGCTTGCCCTCATCTATTCGCTGCCTTCCGAGTTGCACCTGGTCAGGAAGAAATGGGGATTTTGCAGTAACCTTCTCCTGCAGTAGGGTAGGAATGGAGATTTTGCAGTATCCTTCCCCTGTCATGCTCACCAAGCCATGTCATGCCATGCCCACCAAGCCACACTCACAGAACTTGTAGTAAAAAAAATGGAATCCCACCACTGGATTAAGCATGAAGAAGGATATTCTAATCATTACTAGAAGCTCTGTAGCTGGAGAGGAATCTATTGAAACAGAAAATTTGGAGCTAGAGACTTGCAGTGATGCAAGATAATGGCTAATAGAATTTTCTGTAGAAAATGGTATGTTGTTATAAACACAGTCTTTCAATAAAACAATATTTTATATAGTACTTGTAGGTCTCAAAATGGACAACACTGTAATTAAATAGATTATATCTTACATAGCACTGAATGAAAAGAGTTTGTGCTGATTTGCAGAAACATCAGGTACTAATCACCAAAAAATACGACTTAAAAAAATTACAAAGAGTCCAATTCCAATAAGAGATAACTTTGAATGTTCCTGAAGAAAAAATATTGAGGTTAGCAACAAATTAAAAAAAACGGATCTTGTGGGCAAGGAAATTATTATTTGATAATATTGAAAATTATTGTTAAAAGAGAAAGCTGGAAAGTGCATAACAAGTTTGCTGAATATCTAATTCCCACAGTGCAGACTTAAGTCTAAATATATTTACCCATTTAGTATGGCTGTATCACTATTATACTTTTCATCTATTCCACTACTCTGATATTATTATTACTTTGTTGTTTTGCATATACACTGAGATCTTATGCACCAGAGACAAATTCCTTATGTGTCACGCTTGGCCAAATAAAGTATTCTATTCCCATTCTCACTTCCAATTCCCATTCCCAATTCCATTCCATTCTTAGCATTAGTTTAGTATTCTGTTTTGAGGATTAAAAATGTAAAACTAGGATTGAGGATTAAAAATGTAAAACTAGTTGTTTTAGCAAATGTCAGCACCTTGCTAATGTAGGCTGGATTGGACCTTAATTATATTTAGGAGATTATCAGGAAATCTCAGGATTATAGACTAGAGTAGAAAATTGAGCAAAAGATCTTGGAAAGGCAACAAGGAATTTTCATCCTTTTTACACATCCATAGCCATAGAATTTCTAGGGATCAAACTCAAGGTAGATTTTAAATTCTTTTATACCTTTAGAAAAAATACCTTTTGAGTGTAACAATGGTGAACTTGTAAAAAAAGTATGGTATCTAAAAACCAATGTTAGTGCATTTTCATTGTGCAACAAGTGCTTTCTCCTATACTTAAAAAGAAAAACAATACAAATGTCTTTTAAACTCCCAATGAAATATGTTGTGCAGTTTGTCAAAAGAATGAAATCTTCTCTGCTTCTGTGTATGTAACATAACCTAAACAACTTACTATTTGAATTAGGGAAGGGTGTGCAATCCATGTTATGTTAGGATTGAAGTGATTTCTTCATTTATTCTTTGGCATCTACCCACTTAATCTTGGCATGCTTTAGCAGTCAACAGTAAGTAGTACACAGTAACTCTTTTTCTTTCTACAAAGAATGTCGATGCAGATGGTGAAAAAGCAGTGCAAGTGTGAGATAGGCCACTGGCATCATTTCTACATATTTTGCATTCAGCCCTCAACACCCTACATTTAGCAGCATAGAAAAAGTGAGTCTGTGATGGTACATTTGACAACAGGGCTTACAATTTTTTTTTGTAGTTTTTAATGTCATCATTTTAGGGCCAAATAAGGATAAAGCTTATTTGTTTTTCAGAGAAAGCTGGTTTTCAATCAATCCATGAAAGTCCTATAAAGCAAGAGTCCCCAACCTCCAATCGACGGACTGGTACCTGTCTGTGGCCTGTTAGGAACCAGGCCACACAGCTGTAGGTGAGTGATGAGTGACTCAACCTGTGCATGTTGGGATCTACGTTGCATGCTCCTTCACCTCCAGTTCGTGGAAAAATGATCTTTCGCGAAATCAGTCCCTGATGCCAAAAACCATGGACCAGGGCTATAAGGCAGTGGAATCCTAGCAAAAGCTGCTAATACTGAATTTGGAGCATTACTGCTAGCACTGCAGGTTCATAGAGTAAGAGTAGCTTTATACAGTAGAATAAGTGAGCAAAGAGAAAATAAATAGAACTGCACTTATCTTGAAAAAGGACATTTTTATTAGAAACTAACATTTAGCTAGAAAACCTGTTTTATTCCAATTTCCCTTTCTTTGTAGATTATAACATGTGTCTTTTCTTGCCACCAGCCAGCTTGCTCTTTTGAAAATGACATCTAATTTAGGTATTATGTTTTTATAAAAATTGTACTTTGCAGCTCTTAAATTCTAAATACATACACACCAATTTCTAAACCTTAAATTGTGAAGGAGGCACTAGAGCTCTCTGAGCGCCAAAGCCAACCTCTCAGATTCCCTCCACACCCAAAAGTGAGACATGCCAATAGCAGACCTTAGGAGGATCGAGCAATTAGTTCCTAGGAAAAGGCTAGAGGAGAATCATATACTTCTTCCTTTCTACTACTACAGTAACAGCTGGCCTTAATTCTATGATAGTCCTGTAGTTGCCCAAAGAATCCATATTCTCCTCCTGCTTGACCACCAGTATCTATGCTTCTTCCTCCATCTAGACTGCTTCATAGCTAGCCCATACTTGGATGATATTGTTTTGCTGCCATTTAGTGATTTTTGCAACCAAATCTGGTGCCCCCTAATCTCTCCCCCCCCCCCACATATTCCTTCACAAGGCAGAAAAGTGAGAGATGCTCTACCCCATAATAATCCTGCTTCCAGTTGAGGTGAAGGCAGAGGAAAAGCTGTTCATTGCTCCTTGGGTTAACTTCTATAGCCATTTCAGTTTTGATTGGGGCCTTGAGTTGGTTCTACCATATCTCCGTTGTAAAAATCCAGACGGGAAATAAAACTGGTTTAGAAAAATGTAATTCTTGGCTGACATTTAGTGCAATGTAATTTTGCAGCTCAGAAATGATAGCCCTCCATATCAACTGGGTGTGCTTAACCTGGAGGGCAAGGACTGAGCAACAAGGGAGAACCCAATAATTCATTGTCCCTCGGCTACCAATGTCACTTTTACTGGAAATGAGGTGTAGAAATATGAAATCAGAGAAGAATGAGCAAAAACCACTGAGCAATGTAGCAGATGTAAAGTAAATTATACAAAAGGGAGCACAACAGTGTTTCTCAACCTTGGTAAGTTTAAGATAGATAAATTTCAATCTTAGAATTCTCCAGCCAGCAAAAATGTATATTTGGTAGCAATATCACTTAGATTTATATACTATTTCATAGTGCTTTACAACCCGCTATGAGTGGTTTACAGAGTCAGCATATTGCCCCTAACAATCTGGGTCCCCATTTTACTGAACTCGGAAGGCTGAAATTAACCTTGAGCTTGTGAGCATCAAAGGAATCAGACTCCTGGCAGTTAGCAGCCTGTAATACTGCATTCTAGCCACTGCATCACCATGGTCTTAATACTATATACTATATCCGTGATGGCGAACCTATGACACATGTGTCACAGGTGGCATTTCTGAGGGCACGTGAGACATAGTCCTGTCAGCTCCAGCGCACATGCGTGCACTGGCCAGCTGATTTTTGGCCTTGATTTTCACCTGTTTCCTCCCTCCGGAGACTTCCTTGAATGTGCAAACCAGACGTTCAGGAACAGACTTTTGGTTTGCGCGTTCACCTTCCGGAGGCTTCAGGGAAGGCTCCGGAGCCTGGGGAGGGCAAAAAACGGACCTATCGGGCCCACCAGAAGTTGGAAAACAGGCTATTTCCGGCCTCTGGAGTGCCTCCGGGTGGGGTGGGGCGGAGGCTGTTTCGCCCTCCCCAGGCTTCAAGAAAGCTGTGTGTGCATGCACAGGGGCACAGAGCAGGGGGCGCATTAAATTATGGGGGTGGTCACATAAGTGTGTGCAATAGCACGCACACACATGCTTTTGGCCCCCAAGGTGAAAAAGGTTCGCCATACTATCAATGCATACCCAAGATTAGATTGTTCTTGAATATAATCTATTTTTCTTTATAATGCTTTATAAAAGATTGATAAATTATAGTGTTTCTCTACATTCGTAGTTCTCAAGGTTTGATCTGGGGTTCTATAGGGATCAACAAGGTCCAGGGGATTTGCAAAGTCAAACATTTTTAAATTTCTCAGTTATTTCTCAGATATAAACCAAAACTTTTAAAGCTCCACAATCTTTTTAAGAATTTAAAGCCTTTAGTGGTTGAATTACTGCTCTATCTCCTTGTTTTAAGTTAGTGTTTTTTTCCTAAAAGTCACTTAGCTATTCTGTTTCACTCTCTCCAATTTCAGGGATGCTGTTCTATTCTGATTATAAAAGTATTTTATCAGAGAAATTAACAGTCTACCTAGTATTGGTCAATTTGTCCTTCAGAATTGCATCATAACCTGGATAAACTCACTCTTCATTTTATATGGGTATTTCTGGAATGAAGTTTAAATTTATGTATCCAACTATTGAATGCTTTCTATTTACATCTTCTGTTTTGTTAAATCACTTAGATGTCACAGAATGGAATGATGTGCCCTAATTATGCTGTTCAATAACACACTGTATTTTCAAATATGATATTCTCTATCCAGCCATAGTTAGTTCCTTGTCAGATATAATTGCATCATTACAACTGCTTTTCTCCTTATCAAAAATGGAACCTTCTTCCACTTCCACCTGTCTTCTTATTGACATCATTAATTTCTTTTTTGAGTCCTACTTCTGCCCTTCAACTTTGAAATATGAATTGTATTTTGAGGGCATAGATGCTCCATGTCTTCTTCAATATTTGTCCAGTCTGTTCCACTGTTTTTGCTATGGCCCTGTTTAATTAGCATATTGTATTATGCCCCCCCCCCCACACACACATTGAGGTTGAAAAACAGCCTGTACATGCTTTATAGCAAAGCCTTAGATATGAACAAGTTCACACAGGCTACAAAAGTACTACAAAAGTACTTCAGATTAAAGGTAAAGATAAAGGTTCCCCTCACACATATGTGCTAGTTGCTCCAACTCTAGGGGCCAGTGCTCATCTCCGTTTCAAAGCCGAAGAGCCAGAGCTGTCTGAAGATGTCTCCGTGGTCATGTGGCAGGAATGACTAAATGCCGAAGGTGCATGGAGCGTTATTACCTTCCCACCAAAGGTGGTTCCTATTTTTCTATTTGCATTTTTAATATGCTTTCTAACTGCTAGTATCGGGAACTCATTCTGTTATGCAGCACTAGGGATTTGAACCTTCTGATTGACAAGCTCAGCATCTTAGCTACTGAGCCACCGTGTCCCCAGATTAGAGATGTGCAAAATATTGTGCACAATTTGATACATAGGACAGTTGATTTAGAGGGAGGGGGGTCCTTCTGAGGCAGAAATGTGTGTTCCAGCTATTTTGATCTATGCACAGGATGAAGTAGGGCTGTTTTGTTATAGATATGGACTGAAATGGTTCAGGGAAACCAAACATTAACAGCCCTGGCAATTGAGGGGAAGGAGAGATGGATAGAAAAGTTCTGGGAAGTCAGGATGGAGAGAGTATAATGGAACATGCCAGTTTGGGAGTCCAAACTCCCAAACATTATGATGTAGAGAACATTGAGATGTAAGACCCATTGCTGTGAGAACTAAGAATGAAGTGGTAGGAAGATAAGTGAATGAGAAAATGGACTATTGGACCTATGTCATGCTGCTTTTTTGGCAGAATTGGCTGAGAAAAGACAGGGAAAGAAACATGCTGGGAAGGCTGAGGGGGCCACAGCATATTTGCTCAGCCTTGTCATACTTACTTAATGAAATCCCCCCCACTGGGTTTTAACTAAAACATGGAATAATAAAAATGTTGAGAGTTTAAAACTAATCACGTTTCTCCTTTATGCCCTCCCTTGAAGGACATATGAATACATTGTTGGTTTTGCACATTGAATGAAGCCATAATACAGTTAACTTTGTAGAACTTTTTTTTTTGTAGAACTAATTAAATGCTTTCATGCAATGTGTAAACTTTGTTTCTCTTCTAAAGACTGCAGTTTACCTCCCGATGGAACACATTCCTAGAGAAACATGGTTATTGAGAGTTAATTGTTAAGGTTTGAAAAAGAAAGAAAAGGATTGTCAGGAGACTAGAATGTCTTTAAATGTAGATGTTAAAGAGTTGACTGCTATCTCCAAATCTTTCTTGATTTTCAAGATTGAGTATTTTTCTACCGTTTTACTGTCCTTGTGCCTATTAGTGGCACTCAGTAACAACAAGAATACAAAGATGACAAGAGAGACGGTTTGCCTCTTGAAGCTTAATTTTTCATTGTATTAGCCAGGGTACAAAGTTGAAACCTTGCACTATGTCTCATAGAAAGTGTGACCTGCATACCAGCCTGAGACTGATCGAGGGAATGCATTCACATAAAAGGAGGAGCACTGGTTGCATCATCTGGTGTTACTTCTGACTTCTTTTTGATTTCCCACTAGTACTGGTTATTTTATCTACAGGAGTGGCTGCCCGGCCGACACGGCACTGTTTTTTATCATATGCATGAAGTTCTCGGGGTGACACCAGGTCCTGCAAAACATTCCATGACCAAGTGTATGTGGAGAAGATCTGGTAGAAACTGGGGTTGTTTGTCTCCAGCCCAATCTCTCCACCACGTAGTCTCTTCCACAGCTTCAGCATTTTGTTGCGTTCACGGAGAGCCATTACTTTCCGATAGGCGCCTGTCACTTTCTTGACCTGAATAGGAAAGCCAGAGAGTATGGATGGGAGATAAATCATCAGGATAACCATGCCAAAACTTTAAAAATAATTAATTGGGAAGCGTGATTAATTAGTAAAGTTATAACTCCCAGAATTAAATCAGGACATTGGCTGGTGTTATGAGAAGGAGCTTTGAGGAATTTGAAGTTGGCAAATTTCCTCCCACAGCCCTTTATTCTTTGTTTTATAGTCTTATAATTAATATCTGATGCCTTTAAGAAAGATATACTGTATATTTACAGAATTCCAAACAAAATAAGATACAGTAAAAAAATGGGCATACAAAGTAATAAAGAAATGTCTTCTCAATAGTCAGTCAAAGTTAAATATGCCTACATAGTCATTCTTAAAAGTCTGGAAAATAAAATAGCAGAAAAATACTTGAAAGTATCAAACAATAAATATCAGATAAACAAAGGCATACAGAAAAAGAAATCAGATGATTACACCAATGGATGGACATTGCTGGAATTTTTTTCCATCCGGGCCCATTAATTTTTTTCATTCCATTAGCAGTTCAGCTGCAGGATTATATTCTACATCAATGTTTCTCAATATTGAGATTTTAAGATGGATGTACCGAATTTCAGGATTCCCCAGCCAACATGAGCTAGTTTCTGAACTTCCCATAAAGATAGTATTATACTGCACACATGCATTATAGTAATTTAATTTAAAAGTTTCCAGGTTACTCTAGGCAATTTACAATAATAACATGGAAGAAAATGAAAGGAGTGCAAACAAAACAGAAGTAAAATAATAAAACAATGAAATAAACAACAAAAAAGAAACAAGAATGCATCAATATTATAATCAGAAAGATGGATGGGGAGAGAGAAAACAGTAAGCAATGGTTAAGTGAACTATGCTATACGTGAGTTTGATATACAAGACCAGCACAGGTGAATGTGAAACTCAGAAAGAAAAACTCCTACTACATTCCCACTCATATTGTCATTACGGAGAGCAATTACCCATTCCTTAAAGCAAAGGTCGCTAACTCCGGCGGACCTTGGATGAAGCAGATTATCTGGATCCCTTTCAGTCGGGTTTCAGGCCTGGTTATGGCACAGAAACTGCTTTGGTCGCGCTGATCGATGATCTCTGGTGGGCTAGGGATAGAGGACATTCCTCTATCCTAGTGCTTCTTGACCTCTCAGTGGCCTTCGATACCATCGACCATGGTATCCTTCTGCGATGGTTACAGGAGGTGGGAGTGGGAGGCACTGTCTTAAGGTGGTTCTCCTCCTACCTCTCGGACAGGTCGCAGTCAGTGTTGATTGGAGGACAGAGATCGACCCCTAGGCCCCTCAAATATGGGGTGCCACAGGGTTCGGTCCTGTCTCCCCTCCTATTTAATATCTACATGAAGCCGCTGGGTGAGATCATACGCCGGCACGGGATCAAATATCATCAATATGCGGACGATACTCAATTGTATCTGTCCGCCCTGTGCCAACTCAGCGAAGCAGTGGAAGTGATGTGCCAGTGCCTGAAGGCTGTCAGGGTCTGGATGGGAGCGAACAAGCTTGCACTCAATCCAGACAAGACCGAGTGGCTATTGATGCTGCTTCCCAAAGATAGTCCAGACATTCCACCTCTTAACCTGGGGGGTGAAATCATACCCCCCCCTCAGAGAGGGTTCACAATTTGGGAGTCCTCCTGGATCCGCAGCTGACGCTAGAACATCACTTGTCGGCTGTGACCAGGGGGGCCTTTGCCCAGGTTCGCCTGGTGCACCAGTTGCAACCCTATCTGGACAGGGAGGCTCTTCGGATGGTCACTCATGCCCTCGTCACCGCTAGACTGGATTACTGTAACACGCTGTACATGGGGTTGCCCCTGAAGAGTGTTCGAAGACTGCAGTTGGTCCAGAATGCAGCCGTGCGAGCGATACTGGGTGTACCTAGATACACCCATGTTACACCCATCCTCCGCGAGCTGCACTGGCTCCCCATTGGTCTCCGGACACGCTTCAAGGTGCTAGTCGTTACTTTTAAAGCCCTACGTGGTTTAGGACCTGGCTTCCTGAGAGACCGCCTCCTGCCACTTACCTCCCAACGGCCAACAAGATTGCACAGGTTGGGCCTCCTCCGGGTGCCATCAACGGGACAATGCCAGCTGGCGGCCCCCCGGGGGAGGGCCTTCTCTGTAGCTGCGCCGGCCCTGTGGAACAACCTACCCGTAGAGATCCAGACCCTTACCACTCTCCTGGCCTTCCGTAAAGCCACCAAGACCTGGCTGTTCCGGCAGGCCTGGGGCTATTGATCAATATCCAGCCCCACTTAGACAGAATGGATGGTGTGGAATTTTAATAATTGTATCTTTTATTTTAAATTTTTAAGTGCTTCTTTTACCTTGCCTGTAAGCTGCCCAGAGTCCCAAGGGAGTGGGCGGCATACAAATTTTATTAAATTGGAAATTAACTGATTTTAATTTTAAAATAAGTCCAACTAATGTAATTTGGTCCAGTCCAATAAATAGCACTTGTCTCAAAGAGCTTACCTCTTGTCGGATTGCATTCACGTCGTTCATAGTCAAACGCTTCTGACTTAGATCTGGAGAGAGAATGAGGGATGGTGTGGAAGTCTTGGTATGTTTAGGCTAAGTATAAAAGAAAACAACAAAACAAAATGCATAGGTTTGTCAAATACTGAGCAGATTAGTATCATATAAATAAACATACAGAAAGGCTACCAGAAGGATTTAATCACTAGGTGAAAATAGGCAGAATGCAATTGTATACTCACTATCTGCTTTATCCACCTCTTTTTACGGAGGAAATGGTCTTCAAAGGAGGAGAGGGGCAGCATTTTTCTTTCCACGTCCAGCTTCTGGACATCCTTCATTGTCTTCCCTCTCACCAAGACGTCCCGATTAGGGATCAAGGGAAAGATAGGCACTTGATTATAGGGACTCTCTGAAGGATTAACTTTTGCTAGGTAAAGCAAAACACAGTCAAATGTCAGGATGCTCTTAGTGGTAGATCATCAGTACTCATCAATATCCAAACCCCACCCTAGTGAAAAGCAAAGGGAAATGAAGCAGAACACAGCAAAACACAAGAGAAGCAGATAGCCATTGCAAAACGCCTGGAAAGAAGCAGGACAGCAAATTTGCCTTCCTCACTGACCCCGGCTAAACAGAAATGAATGCATTTCTTTTTCTTTATGCTGTGCACACAGAATGGTAATGATATAATATATAATGGATGTGGGGGTTTTAAAATGTTTTTCTTCTATACCGTGGCTCTGAAATCTTATCCAGCTCTTGTTAGCTATTGGAGGAAAAGCTTTGTAAACACAAGCATAGTCATCCAGTATAAACTACGATCATGCAAAAATGACCAAATGTGCATTTACAATGCAAACTCAACTTTTATATTTATGTTCAACATTGCACACAAGAAGATGTATTATTTCTGTAGATATTCTTAATTATTTTCTTTTACTAGATAGCTGAAGTCCTAGGAATTTGGAAAAACCATAGCAAATGTTCCTCCAACCAGCAATGGGTGGTGGAACAGAGATGGTATTCAGCAGGTTTTGACCAGTTCTGGAGAATCAGTAGCGGAAATTTTGAGTAGTTTGGGGAACCGGTAAATGCCACCTCTGACTGCCCTGCCCCCATCTATTCCCTGCCTCCCGAGTCCCAGCTGATTGGGAGGGAATGGAGATTTTGCAGTTCCTCTGGAGTGGGGTGAGAATGGAGATTTTACAGTATCCTTTCCCTGCCACGCCCACCATGCCATGCCCGCCAAGCCAAGCCACGTTCACCATGCTATGCCTATCAAGCCACTCCCACAGAACCAGCAGTAAAAATTTTTGAATCCTTCCACTGTAGTGGAAGTAGTATAATTTATATTTGCAACAACAGAGAAGATGACGTCATATTTAATCTGGGCATGTATCTTTGGTAAATAATAAATTAACGTATAATAAATTTACTGATAAAAATCACTGCAAAAGAATAAATAAATAAATAAAATATATTTCCCATCTCCTTACTGTATCATTTCACTGTAGCTATTTACAAAAGTAGGAATTCTTTGTAGCACTGAAATGATTTTTAAGAGGTGTGCCTAAAACCTTATCCAATATCAGAATGGTTATTTTGCACTGGAATTAATTCCTTTTGTGGAAGCAGAAAATAAGAGTCTAATCAAATGCTGTGTACTTTCCTCATCCCCATTCCTTATCTGGAAAAAAATTTTCTCAGGGAATGTGGTCATCAATTGTAATATTCTGGGCAACAAAGCATTGCTTCCTTGCTACCATATGAGCAAAAATCCAACAAATGGATCTTTTACTGCTTTCCTGCTTCTGTTACACAAATGCTCACCCATTAGGAGAAAAAAGGGAGAGACAGACGATCCCAGCGTGGGACTAAATGCAATGCAAAATCTGTATTTAGCACAGACTGTAAAAAGAGTCTTGAAAAGGAAAATTCTTACTCCCTCGCAATGTTATTCCATATAATGCCCAATGTGGCCTAGAACTACTTAGCAAAACAGCTTCATAATATCATCCTCTGCATCTACTTTTAAAAAAATCTCCCCCATCCCCCAGTCGTCACTTTTTTCTAGAGTGCTTTTTCACTAATACATCAATTCTATTGTAATTAAGCTTAAATACATATTATTGAGTGGGACATGTATGCTGTTTTTTCATTGATCTCCTTATAAATTATAGTTTTTTTTCAAAGCATGTCTTCAGTCCATAATTATTATATTAACTATGGTGTAATAGATCAGCAAGGCATATTTTTTGTGCAAAAACTCTGAAATCACTAATTATGTTCAATTCCATTACAAAGGAAAACCAGGGAAATTCCATGGTTTAGCTTAAGAGATTTAAGGTTATCAGTTCCATTTTTACAGTGTATGATCCACCAGGTTCTTAACAAATATAGTTCAGCTCTGAAGTTTGCTGCAGGGTGAGTGCCTACCTTGGAGATTTGCCACATACGTTTCCAGTTCCTTTTCGTTCATGATGCAGATGCGGGCAGCACCAGCAAAAGCAGCAATAGGGGAAGAATGGCTTCTGGGCAATCTTTCTTTATCAGATTGGTGTTGATCCTGTTTGGGCTGCGAAGCTTTCTTGCCCGTAAAGTCCAGGAACTTTTGGCGATAATAGCTAGAAAAATAAGACAAGGAAAAATTAAAGTGAAGATTAAATAAACCTGAGGAAGACTTATAAGTATAAGATGGTTAAACCATTTGCTTTCTTTCTTGTTGGCAGAGTTTTCCCTGTCTTTTTAAATTCAGATTCAGATTGTTTATTTGTATGCCGCCCTTTTCCCTGGGGGGACTCTTAGCCCATCCATCATTCTCTTTAATGATATTCTATGCAACTAACCTTTTCTCTCTTTTGAGAGAGAAAAATACAATATTTTCCTCTCGTCATCTTTTGCAGCATTTTTAAAAAATCCAGTGCCTTCATCCTGCAACCATCCTTTTTATATATCGGATCAGCATGATTGTATGCATTTTACAGGCAGTCTTCAACTTATGACCACAACTGAGAACAGGATTTTTATTGTTAATCAAGGCAATTGTTAAATGAGTTAGATCTAATTTATGACATTTTTGCCCTGGTTGTTTTAAACAAATCACTTGCAGTTATTAATAATATGATTGTTAAGTGAATCTGGCTTCCCCACATTGACCGCTTGTTGGAGGCCATCTGAAAAGGCCACAAATTGCAATCACATGATCCTGGGACATTGCAACTATTGTAAATATATATTGGTTGCCGATGTGTATTTGAGTTTTGATTTGACCATGAAGATGTTGCAACGGTTGTAAGTGCAAGTACCAATTGTACGTCACTTTTCCCGCTGCTGTTGTATCTTCAAATGATTACCAAATCAATGGTTGTAAGTCAAGGGCTACTTGAATAACATAAATGCCGTTCATCAGATTCATTGCTATTGTAGCATAACTTTCTTCACTTGTAAGACAAATGCTTTGCCTTGTGCTTTCTCGTTAAGCTGTGGATTTAACTTATTTTATTTCATGCTTGGGAAATTTCCTTTAATAGCTATGTTTTGTTCTGCTGCCACAGAAATAAAGCAGAAGATGGTACAGAAATAACTTTATTTATTTATTTTTTGCCTTCAATTTCATTGCATTAGCATTTTGTAGAATATTGCTAAAATACGACCCCAAAACATGGTCCCACTAAAAACCGAGAGTCCCTTGACTTTTGCTGCTGCTGCTGCTGTTGCTCAATACTAGACTGGCCTGTAATAAAGCTCACTTCATCTAGGGTCAGATTGTGAATGATAAGGCTGACATGGTATACATTATCAGGACCTGGATAGGTATGAGATGAGGGTATGCCCTCCCACTCTCTCAGAAATATGCTCCCCTCCGGGTGTTGAATATAGCAGCAGTCAATATGGAGTGGGAGTGGTGGTGTGGCTGCTTTTATTCAAAAGTCTCTAGTGGCCTACTACCAGTGGTGGGTTTCAAAATGTTTTTGAACCTACTCTGTGGGTGTGGCCTCCTTTGTGGGAGTGGCTTGCCGACCATATGTTCTTTCTCTCTCTCTCTCCCTCTCTCTCTCTCTCTCTCTCTCTCCTTCCTTTTGTCTCTCTGTCCCTTTTTCCTTTTTTTCTTTTATCTCTCTCTCACTTTTTCTTTCTTTCTTTCTTTCTTTCTTTCTTTCTTTCTTTCTTTCTTTCTTTCTTTCTTTCTTTCTTTCTTTCTTCCCTTCTTTCTCTTTCTCTCTCTGTGTGAGTCTGTGTGTGTGTGTGTGTGTCAGTGGTGGGTTTCAAAAAATTTTGGAACCTCTTCTGTAGGTGTGGCCTGCTTTCCGGGTCCACTTGTGGAACCTCTTCTAACCGGTTCGGTAGATTTGACGAACCGGTTCTACCGAACTGGTGCGAACTGGTAGGAACCCACCTCTGCCTACTACGTACATGCATAGCTGGATGTAAAGCTTTTTGTGAAGCAGAGTCATAGGGATCTATTTTCCTCCCTGTGGGCCAGCTAAGCTCTGCCTGAGCGCCTAGATTCATGGAGTTGATTGTGATATTCCCCAGACTGGTAGTGCTTCAAACAGTCTTGTGGTCCCAGAAACAGAGGTGGCCTGGAAATTCATAGCTATCATGATGGTCCTGGATCTGGGCCAACTTATTGACAGTCCAACTCATACAGGGTGCAACACATTGGATCTGGTGTTTGTTGCAAGCCAATGGCAAAGTGCCCAGAATCCTTCTGCATAGGGTTGAGGATACAGCAAATGCATTTTGCAGTCCGTCCCACAGCATTGTTCATGTGATGATGGGGCATTGGGATAGCGATGGCAGTGGTAGAACATCAGTATGGTCTTAATGGTGGGGGCAGGAGGGTATCAGTGGAGGGTGGAGCATCAGTGGCAGGAGGTGGAGTGGTGTCAGTGGGGGCAGGACAGTGGTAGCAGTCTTCCACAACAATCCCAGTTTCTCATGTGGCTCCTGGGAAAAATTAGAGTATGTTAGATAGAGTTGTTCAACTTCAGGCCCAGTGGAAGTGATTAAGGCATATTCTAGCTTGATTATTTCAAGGTGTTTGAGCAGCCAATTATGGGGAAACATGGTCCTTACTTCGGTAAGCTTGACTATCTGTAATGTGGACTTATGCTCCTCCTAATTAATTAAGATCTCCTGGGAAGTTGCATTTGATTGGATCTAAGTGGTGGGTTAATGCCTCTTTTTGGGAGGGAGGTGGTTCTGCTAGCTTTAAAAGGGATGGTAGTTCATTTTCTCCTGAAAAGACCATCCATGGACCTTATAGTCTTGGATAACTTTTTCCTGGTATCTTTTTAAAGCAAGGTTATTTAGTGGATAGTGAGAGGCGTGATGAAGTAGATTATCTATCCTTTTGCAGTGAGAATTCAGGCCAGGCTATAGTATTGAGACATCATCTGCTCTATATGACATGTTATATACTGGTATGTATTGCTAGTTCATCTATAATATGCCATGCACTAAATAACCACTGGTTGCCTTGTGGATGACCTTGGAGATCTTGGTATATTTTCATCATCTCTACTCCACAAAATCAGACTACTTTTAAAAAAAAGATTTTTATTAACAAACATGTAATATACACACACACACAAATTAGACATACACCACATTTATACAATACAGTGCGAACAGGAACTTCCTGTTTTTTATAATAGCAATCATCAATCGATACCGCCCACCTTATATTATTTCCCCTTTTATTGTACTTCATTTAGATTTCAACATTCTTAACCCTCTTATTTTACTCATAACTATTATTTTTGAGTGTTGTTATATTCTTTCATTGATTTTTGTTTCTTTCCTCCATCCACCCATACCATTTATCCCATATCTGGTAGAATTCTGATTCTTCCTTTCCCTGTATTTCTTTAGTTAGTTTATCCATTTCAGCACAGTCCATAATCTTTCTTATTATTTCACCTTTATTTGGGATTAATTTGTTTTTCCATTTCTGGGCAAAGGCAATCCTTGCCGCTGTAAGTATATGTAGTATTAAATACTGGATTTCTTTTTTGTATTTCACCGACATAATTCCTAATAAAAAAAACTTCAGGTTTCCATTCTATTTTAACTCCTATTATTGCCTCCAGCCAATTTTTGATCCTTTTCCAAAAAATTTTTGCCTCCTCACAGGTCCACCATAAATGATAATATGTTCTGTGTATTGATTCGCATTTCCAGCATTTTGGGGAGGTATTTGTTGAAATTTTAGCTAACCTTGATGGTGCCAGGTGCCATCTGTAAAACATTTTGTACTGGTTTTCCTTATATGGAACTGATAGTGTCATTTTTAGATTTATTCCCCAAAATTTTTCCCATTTGTCTAACTCAATTTATATAGCCAAAGTTCTGCACCCATTTTATCATTTGTTCTTTCACAATTTCCTCTTCCATTTTATACTTCAGGAGGAATTTATATATTCTCCCTATCATCTTTCTATCTGGGCTTTGAATAATTTTATCCAATTCGTGTGTTTCGATGCCATATAATTTAGTATCTTTATTGTATTTAGTTTTGATTTGGAGGTAAGTTAGCCAGTCAACTTTCATGTTCTGATCTGACAATTCTTCAATTGTTTTTAAATTTCCCTGTCTAGCAATTAAATCTCTGTATTTTAGGATTTTGTTCCAATCTGTAAGATTTGGGTGAGTCGTCCTTTCTGTCGGTGATAGCCAATTTGGGATTTTCACATAGTGGATTTTTTTTTATTTTGAACCATTGTTGCAATAACGTTCTTCTGATTAAATGATTTTGAAAGTATTTGTGTGTTTTATTTTTATCATCCCATAGGAATGTATGCCAGCCTGCCTGCAGGTCATGGCCTTCTAAGGTGAGAATTCTTTTATTCTTTAGCTCTATCCAGTCCTTCACCAATGTTATCGTTACTGCTGATGCATATAAATTCCAATTTGGTAATGCTAAGCCTCCCCTCTCCTTGCTGTCTTGCATTGACTTTAGTTTAATCCTCGGTTTTCGCCCCTACCAAATGAAATAACTTAGCGGTTATTTTCTTTAAATCTTGAAAGAATTTTTTACCTGGATTAATAGGTGCGGCTTGCAACAGGAATAGGATTCTTGGTAAGATATTCATCTTAATTGTTGCTATACATCCCATAAGTGAATATTTTTCCAATTTTCTAAATCTTTCTTTATTTGTATCATTAATTTATTATGATTATCGTCTTTAATTGTGGAACATTTTGCTGACAGCCAGATTCCCCAACTATTTCACTTTCTTAGTTAATTGCAATCTGGTTGCTACTTCCAGTTCCTCTTGTTGCTTTTTTGTCATGTTCTTGGTTATCATTTTTGTCTTCATTGATCTTTAGTCCTGCCACTTCGCCATATTCTTCTAATTTTTGAATTAATTTCAAGTTGGATTCTAATGGGTCCTCTAGAACAAATACTAAGTCATCGGCACAGGCTACGTTTATTGGGCTTATAATGAGGTCTCTTTTACTTAGTTTTATAAATGCATATTTATTCTTCTTTCATTTTGTTAGTTAATTCATGGTGTTTTCTATTTACCCCTCTTACATTCCAACTTGTATTCTTTCATATATCATGGCTGGTCCCATCAAATTGCCACCTATTAAACTTTGATCAACTGAGAGTTTCACATATACAGCAGTAAGTGGAAAGGGAGGAATCTTTAGAAGGGCAAAGAATAATTTGCAAAATGCAAGTGACATTTCAATGAAGGACATGAATGAAATAGGAATTTCATACTAAATGTCTGATGTATACATTGTCGTTTCTTTCAACTAAATTTTTTACATTTAATAAAGAGATTTACTTTGATAACCAATCCTCCTAAGAACAAAAAATAAATCCTCCTAAATTCTTTTTTCGTTTTTACAGTTTTTCATTAAACCTTTTCTAATAAAAAGATTGCTAGATAATTTACATTAGCTTTGATTGTAAAAAAAAAAGATTCCCATTGAAACAGTTTTGTATAATTGAGAAGATTTCCAAATTACTGTAAGAATAAAATGTGAACCAGATTCAAAACATTTTTCCATTTATTGTCATTTGGGAGACGCCCCAAATTGTTGTTAGTAAAGATATTAATGATTAAAGGATTACTCCATACTCTTAAAATTTAACAAATTTCTTTTTGAACCCTTTTGTAAGAAGAAATGAGTCTCTGGGTTCATATGAACATGCAAGGAACAATATGTGAATCAGTCTATGTTTTTATGCATATGCAGTATTCTTAGGATCTCCTCTTTCTCACCTGACAATAATTGTAGTAGTATTTCTTGGCAGTTTAGATGATTCCACCAGTTTTGACAAGAGCTCAAAGAACAAAATTCCTCGGGCATCAACAGTCTCTTTGTCATCTTTCTTAGGGGCTGATGGGAAATAGAAGATTTATGTCAAGAAATTGCCAGAGTGGAAAAAGAGAAGGCTAAAAACATTGCAGAAGGACAGGTGGCATAAGACTCCCCTCATCTGGGAACACAAATCTTTTCTTCAGAGTAGTATGGAAAGTCCTAATTACTGAGTCAATTCACAATGCTCTCTAAAAGGTAAAGGGAATCTTTTTTTGCATTCATCCTTGGAAAATTACTGGGCATAAAATTCAGCTATGAAGCAGTTTCCATTCAGTTGGATCTTTTAATAGATTTTTTGGGGGTACATTGTTTATTTTATTTTAAAATATTTATCAACATCAATTAATGAACAGTGTGGCATCTGGGTATTGTTCATTTTGATACAAATAACAATAATAACAATACTATTTATTGCATAAATCAACTTTTGTAATCTTAGTGTTAATACATGTATTAAAATATAATCCTTCATTATTCAGTTGTTCAGAATTTCAATGTGCCATTCTAATACCAATCACAATATTATATCAGCATACAGGTTATTGCTTTTATTCTATTATATAAAAATGTATATACTAATATTGTCCCTACTTTTTATTTCTACCTCTATGCCAGCTTCTGGTTAAGCTATCATTACTAGTCCTAGTATTGATACACACACGTTTATATTGAGCTAGAATTTAAATTCTAAATTACCTTCTAAATATAGCCCTTCATTGTTTAGTTGTTCAATGTTTCAATACGCCACTCTAATGCTAGTCGCCATATTATTTAAACATACCTAATAATACTATCTTTCAACCTCTAATCTTTCCGTCTAGCTATTACTTTTATTCTATTATATAAAAATGTGCTTTCAATTATTTATAAAAACAAAGGTGGGGTAAAAATCTAATAAATAAATATTAAGTACAAATATTTCTGAACCCCACTCTTCTGTTACTGTATTTTTTGGAGTATAAGATGTACATTTTCCCTCAAAAAAGAGGGTGAAAGACAGCAAGACTGTTGGTGGCGCAATACTGGAAGAAGGAAGACTTGCCTACAATCCAAGAATGGACATTGAAAGTCACAAACTTAGCCGAGATGGCTAAAAAAAAAAAAAGAGGGTGAAAGTCTTATAAAATGAATACAGCATTTTTGGCCACCTGAAACCCCGCATGCCCCCTTTTTTTGATAAAAAACAGGCCCATTTTAATGGGAAATGGGCCATTTTTTGGGAGGTCTGCAAAGTGCTAATTTTTTTTAAAAAAAATTGCCTCTTCAAAATCTGGGCGTGTCTTATACTCCAGTGCATCTTATACTCTGAAAAATACGGTATTTCAATTAGAAATGTACATGTTGCTTTTGGTTGCTTTTATTATATTATCTACTTAATTATTTAATCTATTATTTTTTAAATTATCTTCTGTCATAATTCAAAATTCTGTTATTTGGTTAAACCAGTAATCAATTGAAAGCTCTGCATATTTTCCAACAGTTTGTCATGGAATTAACTTTTCTTTTTCTTTTGTAAAGGAAATATTAATTTGGTAGTCAGCAGGGAAGATAATATTATTTTCCAATTATGCTATTTATTTGTTTTAAGATATGTTACATTTCTTTAAAAAAACCTGTTCCAAATATTTTTTCACCCCTTTATATTTTCATTAATACGGACAAATATATCAATTTTGCATCTGCTTTTATTTTTGCTAACTCAAATTTAAATATTCCAATTTATGCAAATGTGTGTGGTTGCTACTGAGTTTTTAATCTGTATTTTAAAAAATCAGAATTATATATAAAATTACACTGAAGCCTTGTTCATTACATGTATTTTTAGAGTTATTATTTTTGTTACTCATTATATGATCAATGAATACATTAACTGGCCTGAGCTCTATTACTGATTCATATCAGGACCACTAAAGCTTAGTTCCTATAATACATGCTAATGAGAGGGAGAGAGAAAGAGAGAGAGAGAGGGAGGGAGGGAGGGAGGGAGAAAGAAAAAGAGAGAGAGAGGGAGGGAGGGAGGGAGAACAAAAGAGAGATGGTAAGCTTGTCTTGCCATTGCTTAGCAACGTCATCCCATTGTATGAAATACTACGGGCAATTTCGCATGGAAAACCCAAGATGCATAATCTATATGGAAAATAGGGGATCTGTCCTACTAATAAGAAAGTTATTTTTCTTCTCACCTACGGCCTGGATGAATCGCTTGGTATCTGTGATGATGTTGAGGAAATCTGTGAAATTTACTTTTCCATCTCCTGAAAAAGAGTTCCCACAAACGGAAGAAAAACCAAGAACAATCAGTTAATAAGATAGACTGAAAGAAGCTACTTCCAATTATGCCTTATTCCTACTTCAGGTGGAAACGCGACAATCTTGTTTGTACTGTAAAGGTAGCCTTTGACTTGCAACCATCCGCGCAGTGATCATTCAAAGTTACAATGGAACTGAAAATAGTGATGATTGTTGTAGTGTCCTTGAGGCCACATGATTGCTATCAATACAGAGGGCAAAGCAACTGGTTCCACCACAAAACCGCATTCGACTAAAGCGCGCTCGACGAAACCACGTAGCTGATGTCATCACAGGGCGACAACAGCACGGAGACAGAAGCACACTGTAAACGCTAAACCTAAAATTAACCCCTAAACCTAAACCTAACCCCCCTAAACCTAATCCTAAACCTAACCCTTAACCTAACCCTAACCCTAAACCTAACCCTAAACCTAACCCTTAACCTAACCCTAACCCTAACCCTAACCCTAACCCTTAACCTAACCCTTAACCTAACCCTAACCCTAACCCTAACCCTAACCCTAACCCTTAACCTAACCCTAAACCTAACCCTAAACCTAACCCTTACCTTAACTTGAATCGGCTTGCTTTCAAAGCGCTATTTAAAGCACCCTTCTTTCTCCGCGCTCGCTGTTGTCGCCCTGTTGATGACGTCAGCGATATGGTTTAATTGGGCGCACTTTAGTCGAGCGCGGTTTTGTCGTGCCACGAAAGCAGCTTACCCTTATGATGGTTGCAGCATCCCAGGGTCACCATGTCATCACCATATAAAACCTTCCCAGCTGGCTTTTGACAAGCAAGGTCAATGGGGACGCCAACAGGGATTGCAAGTCATGGACCACCTGATGTCTTGCTTCATGACCATGGCAAAACCGGTCACAAAATTGGGTATGGTCACAGGATGCCTTGCTTGATAACTCTACCATTAATGACAAAATTTCCAGGCCACTTTGTGGTTATAAACCAAGGATTATCTATATACTTCTGTTCATTCATTATTCCTGTGAATACTGGAATAAGAGTTCTGATTGTAATCCAAAGATGTGCTGGGTTTGGCTCATACCAGCTTGCAAGAGCTGATTATGTTTTTTTGGAATTTTGCATGCTGATTGAGAGCAGAACTCGCATGTGTCAGTCAACTGTTTGGCAGTTAGTGATACAACATGGCAGTGGCAATGAAGACATTGAAATTTTTTGGATTGGGGAGAAAGAATCAATTGTGAAACATTTATCAATATGCCACTCTTCTAAACTGTTTTATCCACCAGAATATGAAGAGACTGAAAGTGCATTTTATCTAATGCCTTATTTCCAGTTATAGCCAGCCTGTTGCTCCTGAACAATGGTGGGATTCAGTCAGTTTGCACCAGAGGTGGGTTCCTACCAGTTCGCACCTATTCGGTAGAACCGGTTCGTCAAATCTACCGAACCGGTCAGAAGAGGTTCCACCAGTAGACCCGGAAAGCAGGCCACACCTACAGAAGAGGTTCCAAAATTTTTTGAAATCCACCACTGGTCCTTGGATAGGATTATTCTACACTATCATGCTCATATTTATAAAACTCAGTGCCTCTGTGAAAGGTAAGGATGACTACTGTGTTTGTGGTGCAATCAGAACATTGTGTGTGTTGAAGTTGTTTTAACGCAAACCAAAGATGCCTTTTAAAAAACAAGTTTACATCATATTCTTATGCATGCCAGTGCTGTGTGTGAGGTAATTTAAGGTGGTTCTGGCAAGTGTCGTCGGCATCTTCATATCTGGTAATATGGGCGGCAAGCCACTCCCATCCGGTCACATGGGCAGCAAGCCACTCCCACAAAGGAGGCCACACCCACAGAGTAGGTTCAAACAATTTTTGAAACCCACCACTGGTTTGCACCTATTCGGGAGAACTGGTTGTTAACTTTCCAAGTAGTCTGGAGAACCGGTTGTTGGAAGAAATCTCATTTACAGGGCTAACCAGTAAGGAAAGCAGGAAGGAAACATTCTGGTGTTATTTCTAGCCTAATCTCTATTGCCCTACTTACAGAAACTGCCTCATTGATTAACCCTTATTACATTGTAATAGCTAAGGCAAAGCGCCCATCGACCTGAGTTGAGTTGGCCATGCTCACCCAGTCACATGACCACCAAGCCCTGCCTACCCAGCTGGTCATTCATACAGAGAACCGGTTGTTAAATTATTTGAATCCCACCACTGCTCCTGAGAAGCCAACATACAACCTATAAGGGCAATGAGCTTCATTTGTTATTTGTGTCCAGCATGAAATGGAAGGAGGGGGCAAAGAGTAACTTAATATTTGTAAAGTAGAGCAAAAAAACAGGCAGCTTTCTGCAAGGAATGTAGGGAATGATCTGACTGCATCAGTTCTAGAAAGTAGATTGGACTAGGAAATTGGCTCCATAGGAAGAAATATAGAATTTATAAATTCTTGGAATAGGAAATACTATAGAACTGTAGGGATAGACTACAGAGACAGAATCTTGTAACCTCAAAAAATCAGGGAAGAGTCAGTTTGAACATCTCTTCCTAATACTATCTTCCTTCCCAGGACTTCAAGGCCATCTTCCTGATTCCTATAAATAGTGAGTCTAAGGATGAGTAGAGTGGGAATATGCTTCCCAAAACCAAGATGTAAAACTACAGTAGTTGTCGAATTATGACCACAATTGAACCCAAAATTTCTGTTGCTAAGTGAGAAATTTGTTAAGTCGGCTTTGCCCCATCTTACAACATTTCTTGCTATTGTTAAGCTAATTACTGTCGTTCTTAATTTAGTCACATGGTTGTTAAGTGAATTGGTTTCCACATTGACTTTGCTTGACAGAAGGTTGCAAAAGGTGATCATGTGACCCCGGGGCACTGCAACCATCACAAGTATAGTCAGTTGCCAAGATATGAATTTTGATTATGTGATGCTGCAATGGTTGTAAGTGTGAAAAATGGTCATAAGTCACTTTTTTCAGAGCCATTGTAGCTTCGAATGGTCACTAAATGAACTGTTGTAAGTCAAGGACTACCTGTATGTGCAAGGTATCTGAATTTTAGCTTTGTACAAATTTTCAACACATACTGAGAACTGGTATTTCTCCCCAATTTACAGGCACCCATTGTATATAAGACATTAAGCACATAAGAAAAAGGGAATTGTTACTGGTTTAGTGAGTGCCTCAATCGTCAACTGTTCAGTTACAATAATGCTGAAAGATGAATTTTACAACCAATGTCAGATCTTTGTAGCAGCTATTAATTACATGACTGCCGTTATAGTCAATATGTGTTATCCTGTGCCTATTTTCTCCTCCATGCAAAGCAAAAAGTTGGAAAGAGAGTGTAAGCAGGTAGATAGTAAAGAATACATTGGGCTGTTTGCATAGTGTGCTCATGCACCCCATACAATGAAATTAAATGCCACCTTCAGTGTACATTATAACTATAAAAATAAAACACATTCTTCACATTCTATACAATTGAATTGGAAACCCCTGATATTACATTAATATTGCACTATACAGTAGATTTATATAGATTTATAAATTTACACTATATAGTAAATCTTATCACTTTCAAGCCAGAAAACAGTTATGGTGGTATAATTTTCCACCTAGTAATTGTTTTGCTAAACAATGGCATTGTTGGTACTAATTATCACCACTAAATAAGGCTTATTGCTATGCACTTACCGTCTGTGTCAGCATATATCAGTTCGTCAAGAACTTCCTCATCTGTTAAGTTGATTCCTAAACTATGGGCTGTGGTCTCTAGGGCTGCCTGATCAATTATGCCATCAAGATCCTTTTTGAATGTATCATAAGCTGTACGGAACGCTATGCAGAGATACAAGGTGAGAAAGAGAAAAAGTAGGAGGTAAGACTCAGGAGAAGTGGAAGCAAGAAAGCTCAGGTACCTGCTCACCAGCCTTTTGCTATGAATGTACCCTGTCCTTGCATCTGATTCCTGGTAAATCCCATTATTGTCTTATACGCTGGTAATTAATGGACTAAAGAAAGGATTGGCCACATTGATATGTTCCCTCCATCATGCTGGACCAGTTGTCGTAACTGTCAGCCATAACTGACTATGGCTTTCTGGGAATGATGGGAAATGATTAATGCATTTGGAGGGCATAAGATATCAATGGATGATTTAAAATAAATATGCTTCCCTGTTTTCCACAGAATTTTAAATGTAGTTATTTTCTATATTTTTTATTTCATATGACCAAATTGTATATCCTCTAACCCCAGTCCCAAATTCTGGAAACTGTTTTATGAAAAACTTGGCAGTTTCTTCTCTAAAGCTGCTACCCAATTTGATGCTTGCAACCAAAGATCAGTTCCTGTTGTTGTAAATTGGGGAGACCATTCTACTAGAGCAGTGGTTCTCAACCTTTTCTTCACCACAGACCCCCCCCCTCCTTTAAATACCTTTTATAGCCATGGAGCCATGGCCATGGACTACCAAGACTTAACTCAACATTTAAATCATACATCTGATTTCAAGACGACCGTGTGGGAACAGAACCCCTGAATCAGAATATTAATTAATTAATTAATTAATCAGATGTATATTGCTGCACATCTTATGGAAGGAGACTCTGGGAAGGGTACAACAATCCAATAAAACAGTAAAATAAATAAAACAATTATAATTTAAATTATTATATAATGATTATTAGAAAAACAATAGAAACAAAAAAGTAAAAACAGATTTTTTTTTTAAGAAGTTGTAATATTATAGCAGGTTACTGAAGGTGCTTTAGGGATCAAAGCACTTTAAAATGGCCAGAAAAAGCAAAAGATTTGTAACAACATACCATCATAGCACAATAGGAAATATTATTTATATATTTTCTTATTTGGACACTGATTTCTTACAGTAGACATTAAAGTATCATCATGCATTTTTCTGAGGATTATGAAGATTGCACATAATACAATTGCAGTATAAGTTAACAACCAAATCTTTGATAAAATCTATGTAAAACAGCAGTATTATTTTTACAATAATACAAAGCTTACATGTTTCTATTTTACTCTATAAGAGTAAAACCTCTTCCCCACAAAACAATTCTCATGAAGAAGGCAGATTTAAATTAAGTGTGTAAATTAACAGGATAAGATTAATGATAAAATTATTACATCTTTCAGACACATTCTTCACAAATCAGTGGTGAGCTGCTGCCAGTTCTGATTGGTTCGGATGAACCGGTAGTTGTGACCCCTGGGTGGCCCCGCCCACCCATCACAGTGCTATGCTGTCCTAATTAGCCATGTTTTTGAAGTTGCACACATGTGAGAAAGGCGGTGCATGAGTGAAATGCATGCGTGGATGGTGTGCAAGGAAAGTAAGTGTGCACACGTGCGCACTCACATTTTGAGTGCTGGACAAACTGGTTGTTGATTTATGTGCTGCCCACCTCTGTCACAAAGTGTATACAGGGCCTTGATAAGATTCAAGTTATATGATTTCTAAGTAAGAAATACCTTCTAGCTGTTGCTTACTCAGCTTCTTTACTGCTTTGGATTTGACCTCTTCATTGAAAGTCACAGAAGGGAAAACCCTGTCCAAATAAAAAAATAAACAAACAATACTGATTAATTAATAAACAATACTGATTAATTTCCAAGAACACTGCTGTTTTTATGAAAAAGGGGAAAATACTGGATGCAAAATGCAGATGTTTCTGGAAAAAAACTAGAGTGCAGTCATTATTAATGATCAGCAATGTAAGAAAAGCATTTGCTCAATTATTATTAAAGTTATTAAAGAAAGACTGATTCATTGAAAGTTCATTTCATAATAAAATATTAGTATGTTATCTGGATATTGATTTGCATATTCCAAAATAATATGGGAGATAAATAATATGATTAAGCAACAAATAACCTTTTAAAATTCATTCCAGCCCTGAAAACCCACTACTTAATTACCAAAGCTTCAGTGACAGAAGAAATCAGATGGATAAATCTTGCCTTACCTGCTTGGTGTTTGGAATGACTTCTCCGCCAGTCTGGGTAACTTGAACATCTTTGAATCTGGCATTTTATTTGGATATGTTCCTATGAAGAAAAGAGAATACATTTACTGTCAGGACCAACAATTCTCTTCTTGTTATTGAATCATTGCTAATTTCTTTGGGCTGAGTCAATTCTTTCTACCACAATGACACAGATTTATATTGTCATCTTTATAGATTTATTACAATTAGATGATTTTAAAAGCAGAAAAAAGGCAAGAATACCAGATAATGTATATGAATTCATATTTGAGTGGTAGAGTCTTTCTCTAGGAGGCTTGAGAATTATAATTTTGAGAATGCATCCTTTGTCAGATTACTTTATTCACTATAACACCAACAGTGTATGTAAAGTAAGAAAAACATACAGGGAAAGAGAATCTTCAAATCCAGTATTAATACAGCTAAGCTAAAGATAACTATGCACCAACCTCCTACTTAAGACCATCCAGTCAACTTCATTCTGAGTGCTGATCTTCATTAGTCCAGCATCATTATAAGAGTAGTTGGCAGCACAATCATCTTAGTAGAATGCTACTCAATTTGATATCTGCTCTACATACACTTGTATGCACAAATATAGACTGAATTTTCCCCATATTACTATTAGTGCTTGAACAAAGAAATAGCCACCAGATGTAACTTCTGCATGTTTTGTATGGACAGTAAATGAGAGTTTTGTTCCTTTTTTATGGGAATCATCAGTGAATCCAAAAGTAATAGCAGTGGACTTATAGCAATAGCAGTGGACTTATATACCGCTTCATAGGCCTTTCAGGCCTCTCTAAGCGGTTTACAGAGAGTCAGCATATTGCCCCCAACAATCTGGGTCCTCATTTTACCCACCTCGGAAGGATGGAAGGCTGAGTCAACCCTGAGCCGGTGAGATTTGAACCGCTGACCTGCTGATCTAGCAGTAGCCTGCAGTGCTGCATTTAACCACCGCGCCACCTTGGTACCAAGAGCCTCTTGCTTTCTTCCTGAAAAGCACCTGAAAACAGTTCCTACCCCCAAAAATTTGGTCTCTGAAATATAAATGATTACACATCATTATCCTTAATGATCTTATATTAAATATATATGAACCAGTTAAATTTCAAGCAGCCATGTTTGGAAATGCATATTTCATTCCCATTTAAGTTTCTCTTATGCAAAAGTGTGATGGACTGCCTTCTGTTCACATAACCATAGAAGTCAAACAATGTTGAATGGGGTATGACTAATTTTGGAGGTTATCTCATTCTGATGTCATTAATCCCACATCCCATGAGCTTCCTGTTCTATCCTTCCTGACTTCCCTCCTAGAAGAACAACACATTCTTTAAATTTCTGAATGCCCTCTGCAGTCTTCTCCAACGAAGTTACCTCCAGATGTTTTTGAGTAAAACCCATCATATCCATCAGCCCAGTAAATGATTGCAGATTAAGGATGATGGTCTCCATATTCTTAAACATCAGACCATATCAGATTGAAGAAGAGCGTTCTGGAGGAGGCACATGACATAACTCTAAAACATTCTCTTTTCCTATCACTTCTTACCTTGGGGCAGTTGTCCTTCAACTTTATAGAGATAAAACTTGCTTGTGGGTAAGGACATTATGACCTATAGCTGTCTTTCATGTACCCTGGACAACCAATAACCCTTAGTAATAATGAGGATCTTAAAAAGCATAAACTCACTAGTTGTACAGAGCTACGGACATCCAGGAGGGAGGCTGGTTCCATAAGCAGCTTGGCTTGTGAAAGGATAGCCATGACCAAGTGAGTAGATTTATATCAACGATTTATGTCAAAGATTTATTTTTTTATTTTAATTGAACAAAAACACAAAAAAAGAAATTATCCTTCATTACATCTTGTAGAAAGCACGTCGATTGGTTACAGATAACTTTCGTGCATTTCTTCCACAGTCATTACTTATAGTTCATATTAGATTATACACTTTAAGTCAAAAATCTTTGTATATCTTACTATCAGTGTACCACAATTCTCATTTGACTACAATTATTTGAACATGCTTTTACCTCAAATCATTCATACTTAAAGACACAACCACATAATGGCATTCATTAGCTATTTCAAAAAATCCTCCAATAACATTACACCTTTATAGCATCTTTTAAGTAAAAGTCAATTAATAAAGTTTCTAAGCCTCCCCCCCTTTTTTCCAACTCACTAAAATGTATATCCAAGTTACTTTAGCCAATAGCATAGCATGTATATATTGTTAAACAATATCCATTAACATTTCCTTGTTGTTACTATAATTGGCTAAAAATCATTTACTATTTATGCCCCATCTCCTCTCATCAGGGCCCTCACCCGCAAAAAACCTTACATCTTTATAACAAGATCTAAATGAAAATTTGTTAATAAAATTTATAGGTCTTTTTCCCAAGTCACAATTTACAATTTATATCCAAATTTCTTTTACTAAATTGTCAATACATGTATATATTATTACGCTGTATCCGTCATTTCATTATTATTATTTATGGTTAATTAATTGTTAGCGAGTAAATATTTAATAACAATCTAGGAGTTACAAAATTCCTACTTATTAATCACCAATAAAAAAACTAATTTTTTATTACCAACTTTCATTGTCAACCTGTATCTTTACAGTAACAAAACAGTCTTATCTCTTTTGCCAATTGTGGAGTCAGTCTTTTTTAAAATCTCCTTTATAAGTTTTTATAGGCTTTTCTCTGCACTTTGTTGCTTGAAGGGTCTCTCAGATAATCTCCTTGCCCACCAGTTGCTACTAAAGTTAACTTGTCTTCGTTTGTCAAACTTGCTTCTGAAAAAAATTCTCTTATGTCTATTATCATTAGTATTTTTTTCTCTTCTGTGTCCTGGAATCTGGAGTAGAGCTCCAATTCGTCAAATTCCCTTTTCCACATTCCCTTTCCATTTTCACCCCATTTGCTCCATTAATAAATTCATCTATTGTCTTATCTTTATCTACTATAGCTTCATTCACCCCTTTAATTTTGAGGACTCCAACCCCATCATCTTTTGCTGTGAGGAAGACTAATCTTTCCAGCTTCTTCTCAATTCTCCCATATCCTTCCAATAGATTTTGAATTCCAGCCGAGATATTTTGGAATTTTAGGGTTTCCTCATCTAAGTATTGACCCATGTTTCCAAAACAGGAGAGAGAGAGAAAAAAGAAAAAAACTAATAATGGCTGCCAGTCTAGTCTTCCAGGCCTCTCTTACTTTTATTTTAAGTTGACTTAAACACAAATTCTTTTATGCTCTTCAAAGGGGAAGGGTTCTGTTCCCATCTTTCTTTCTTTCTTTCTTTCTTTCTTTCTTTCTTTCTTTCTTTCTTTCTTTCTTTCTTTCTTTCTTTCTTTCTTTCTTTCTTTCCCTACCAAAATAATTCTCAGAGGCACCTGTGAAAACAGTCCATGCCCTTGGTTTTTTATCAGTTTCTGTAAACAAGTTACAAACCCTTCAACTGCAAAGTTAGTGAAGTCATAGTTAGTGAAGAGATACGTTGTTTCAAAAAACTCCGACTGGCAGTTAATTTTTACCTTCTGTAGGAAACAAAGTTCTTTATATTGCTTTTAGTGTGATTTAATAACAAGTAGTAGGAAGAATTATTAAAATAAAAAGGAAAGTTTTAATTCGGAAGTCAAAAAATAAAGCAACAAGAAGCAGAAGAAAAAAAACCAATCCGTTCACTTTAAGAGGAGAGATGAAGAACGTTACAAGCATTTCAATCCACAAAAATAGTTACAATGACAAAGGAAAAAAAACTTTCCACGGCGATCCCATTAGGATTATTTTCGCCGTTCAGTTCTTTTGTTTAAGGATCTAATTTGGCTTTAAAGAAACATTTCTTTGGGCAGTCTTTAGCAAAATAGAAAAAATACCTCACCAGATGGACTCGCTTTCTCTTTTCACTTCTTTCCTTCCGGAGCATCCCGATTTCATCAGCGTAGGGACTGCCTGTTTACCGTGGGCTTGAAGCACTTCCCTTGGGTCTATCAGGGATTTTGCGATATCCCTGAGACCAGCAAGGCTTTGTCTTCTTGATCACCATCTCTACGGGACGGTTTATGTCTCAATGGATCCCCCAACGGCAAAAGTGTCAACAGCGGTGTCAGAGTATTGAGACCGCACGTTGTAACATTGCGATGTGGCTCCTCCTTCCAGTCTGTAAACTTTTGATCTGTTTAATTTCTTTATCTTTATTGCATGAGTTAAGCATGCATGGTGCAGAATGCAGTGGCAGCTCCCAGGATACCACAAGGACTTCTGATTTTACTAGTTTTTAAAAGATCTTTGCTGCTTTGTTTTTATATTTATTTTTGGTTTCTTTTTTTTTCTAAAGAGATAGGAATTCTCTCTTTTTCCCCATTTATTCTCTATCATGGGAAATATTATCTTAATTTTTCCTGCGGACATTTTGTTATACAACATCTACTTCTTTTGTCCTTGAAAGGAATATTCTACATTTTGTTGTGAAAGTCCAGCTATAAAAGAATTTTGGACTACACTAAAAATGGAAACAGCAATAAAGATTCCATGCAAAGGTTGACTTGAACTTGGGTCTTCCAATTTTTAGATCAATAGTGGCTACTACACACTTTCTATGAATGTATCCTGTTGAATTCTTCCCTACTAACTTATGCTAGCAATGAATTCAGGGATGTGTTTAGGGATCAGTATCTATGGGTATTTGTTAAGGTCCATGTTAATTTTGGCATGTTAGGCTGCATTAGAGGAAATATAATTTTGAAAGATCCTCCATATAATCCAGATACATAAATGCAACTCGAAAAAAACCTATTTTCTGATTGCCAAAGCTTCCTGCACTTGAGGAAGGTAATTCACCATATACCTTTCACACACTCCTTCCTATTACAACAGGCAAAGCAAATTAAATACCAATTTTTGGGGAGAGGTATTCTCATAATTAATCTTCTGAAAAAGAAAAGTATAATTTCCCAAAGAAACATCACTGGAGAGCCATAACGTGACAACATAATTAATACAGAAAAAAAAGAATAAATATCAATTCAAGAATGCTCAATTTTCTTGTCACAGAAGCTCATTATGCCACAAGGCAAGAAAATCTCAAAGATCTAGAAAAATACCTTCCATTAAAAGAATGGTGATAGGAAGTTTTAATACTAAGACAATTCATTTCCTTTGGATGCTGAAAAATAAGAGTATTAAAATATCTGAGGAAAAAATCAGTGTTAATATACTCTGATATTGCTTCATGGATCTTGTTTTCCTCTAGGCTGGGCATTAGACTAATTGATTAACTTAACTCCTAAATACTAAGGAGTTTTCAATTAAATTCAGTTTAATTACTAGCATTATTGGAAAGAAATTCAAAAGGGAAATAAGGACTTGTACACTAATAGATTCAGGGAAGTGGGGATAATGACTCATTTTTATTATTTTACTGAATTGTGAACTTTATAGAAATCTAAAAGTGCAAGATGTTCAAGAAAATATTTCATTCTTTTGAGATATTTTTGTAATAGATGATGTAGCTAAATTTGTGTGGATGCTAAATTATTACCCCCATATAGGTAATATATGTTATTTTCCTGATTATTAGTAGAATTTAGTGGCAATGCTTAGATTACCTGATTAGTAGTAGCAACACTGTTGGGTGAGAAATTGTGCTAAGAACCTCCACTGCAACTGTTCTGCCCTATCTGCATCATCCAAAGACAAACTCACCTTGAGAAGATGAGTAAGAAAAGGTGTTACTGTCACCAGACATCTTTGAAGAGTCTGTTAAACTTGTAGTTACATCCTCTGAAAAATAAAAATGGCAAGTAAGAAAAACGAGAATATTCAAATGCCTATTGCAGAGAAACAAAAGAAAGCTAACTTCTAACCCAAACATGGCTCTCATAGTTGTTTGTTCACCAATATTTTTTTAACCTACAGGTATGTTTCTTCAGGAAACATCATAGTTATAAACAGAAATGAAAAGAAATAAATACTAGAGTATCTTAAATTCAAGTTAAAACTATAGTTTTTAATCTAGCTTTAGAGTGGATTGTGGGGTAAAGCAGCCTTTACCAAGGGATGGAAAGAGAGAATATGTTGATGATTGATCATTTGGATCTCTCACTGGCTTTGAATACCATTGATCAAGGAAGTCTTCTAGATCACCTGAAGAGTTTAGGGATAGAGAGTACTTGAATTGCAGTGGATCACTCCAAAGTCTTAAAAACTAGTATTGTGTGTTTGGTTAACTGTTGTATAAAGTTTCTCAGAGTTTTGTTCTCTTACCAGCATTTTCTATGATTGAGATGAAACTGCTGGGTAAGATCATCAGGAAATTTGAGATTTACGTAAATTACCACAACTTAATAATAATTATTACTGTTTTTCCCCAAAAATAAGATAGGATCTTATTTTCTTTTGATCCCCGAATAAGCGCTCGGCCTTATTTTCGGGGAGGTCTTATTATTTTTGAGGTGCAGGAGGCGGCGAGTGTGGTCACATCATGGCTGCTGCTGTGTTGAAATAATTTTGGGGAGGGCTTATTTTTAGGGGAGGGCTTATTTTAATGCATGCGCTCAAAATCCCGATTGGGCTTATTATCTGAGGTCTTATTTTCAGGGAAACAGGGTATCAAGGTGTATTCTTTTTTTTGTTCTAAGTTTTTATTTTGTTTTATAACATACAAACATTCCAATTTCAATTGAACAGTGTATTGTCTTGATGCAAATCATTTTAGGAAATAATAAAGTGTTTACAACAATTAATATTAAGGGTTAATATTAATATTAACATTAACATCATCATCATCATCAACAACAACAATAATAATAGTTTAACCAAGTTAACATATCTTCCTTATATCAATCCTTCCATATATTTCCTGTTTCTAACTACTATTTTTGTCAGCTAGCCATTGATAAAATAAGTCCCAAGTCAAAAAATATTCAGTTTGTTTCTTTTCCTTAATTGTGTTAGCTTATCCATTTCTGCATATTCTAATATTTTTCTAATCACATCCTCATCTGTTGGGATCTCTTCAATTTTCCACTGTTGTGCAAATACTATTCTCGCTGCAGTCAATACATGTCCCTTTGTTATAATTGTCTGATGAAATGCCCAACAAAAATGTCTCTAGTTTCAAATCTATATGTTGTTTTATTATTTTTTCCAGCCACATGTGTATTTTTGTCTAATATTTTTTTTGCTTTTTAACATATCTACCACATATGATAGTATGAACCAGGTGTCTGATGACATTTCCGACATTTTGCAGATTTATCCTTAAACATCTCTGCTAACCTTGAGAGCAGAAAATGCAATCTATAAAACATTTTATAAAGCTTTCCTTTGTATACAGTAGACATTGTTAATTTATTATTTTTATTCCATAATTTCTGCCATTTATCTAACTCAATTGAATAGCCAAAATGTTTAGCCCATGCTATCATTGTCTCTTTTACTTGTTCATCTTCCATCCTAATACTTAACAAATAGTTATGTTTTCTTTTTTAATTTTTCATCTGTCCCTGTTAATATCTGATCTAATTCTGTTAATTCTTTATATAAACCGTACATTTTAACATCCTTCTCTTATCTAGATTGTGTCTGCATATATGACCACCATGTTATCTCAATCCCTTGGTCACTCAGTTCCTGTTCCCCTTTTATTTAAAATATCTTTATATCTGGAAACATTCTCTATATCAATAACATTTGGGTAAATCAGTGCCTCCATTGTGGCGAGCCAGACCAGTATTTTCAAATAATGTTGTTCTTTTCTCCCATACTAATAATAATGCATTCTTAATGTAGTGTCTTTGGAAATAGCTATGTATTTTGTTTCTTCCATATGTAAAAAAGCATGCCAACCTAATTCAAGATCATGTCCCTCCAAGGTCAATAATCTTTTGTTCCTCAAGCCAATCCATTCTTTTACCCAAGTAAGTATCGAAGCCTGGTAGTACAATTCCCACCTCTATTTTTAGAATCTTGCAACATTTTCAAACTTATCCTTGCTTTTTCCCCTAACCAAATATATTTTAATATTGTTTTATTTAATTTTTCAAAATATTTTTCCAGTTTTATTGGTATTGTTTGAAACAGTAACCTTGGCAAGATATTTATTTTTACAGTGGGTACTCTTCCTATCAATGATAATTGTAGATTTTTCCACTTCTCCAAATCTGTTTTAACTTGTTGTGACAGTTTATAATAATTATCTTCTTTAACCGTTACACACCTTGCTGTTAATTGAATTCCTAGATATTTAACTTTCTTTACTATCTATATACCTATTTTCCTCATTAGTTCTTTTTTCTGTATGTCTGTAACATTTTTAACTATTATTTTGGTTTTTCCTTTATTTATTTTCAGTCCTGCCATTTCACCATATTCTTCTATTTTCCTAATTAGTTTAAGTTCATTTTCTTGTGGATCTTCCAAGATAAAGATCAAGTCATCTGCAAATACCTGTAGTTTATATTGTTCCTTTTTTATTTCTATACGTTTAATTTCTATATTTTGTCTAGTATTTCTATTTAACTCTTCTAATGTCAATATAAATAGTAAAAGAGATAGTGGATATCCTTGTCTTGTGCCTTTTTCAATATTAAAATTCTCTGTTGTATCTCCATTTACTATAACCTTTGCTGTTTGTTTGTTGCATATTGCCTTTATCATATTAATAAATCTCTCACCAAAGTCCATAAATTTTAGTTGTGACAGCATAAATTGTCAATTCATATTGTCTGTGCATGTAAAAAGATCAACACCCTTTGTTTTGCAGGATGTGCTTCATAATATTCCAATGTATTTAAAATCATTCTCATATTGTTTTTAATCTGCCTTTTAGGCAAGAAACCATTTTGGTCTGGATGTATAAATTTATTTAGAAACCTTTTAAATCTCTCTGCCATTATTGAAGCATATATTTTATAGTCAGCATTCAGTAAATATGTTGTTGTTGTTGTTGTTGTTGTTGTTGTTGTTGTGAAATCATGTCCAACCCATCATGACCCCATGGACAACATTCTTCCAGGCCTTCATATCCTCTACCATCCTCTGCAGTCCATTTAAGCTCACATTGATTGTTTCGGTGACTCCATCCAGCTACCTCATTCTCTGTTGTCCCCTTCTTCTTTTGCCTTCCTAGCTTTGAAATTTCTTTTCTTTTAAAAACATTCTCTTTTCTCTACTTCCACTTCTATAAATAGCTTGCCTGTTTGCTCGCCGCTATTCTTGTGGGTGGAAAACAAACAATTCCACCTCCTCTTCTTTGAGTCCCACTTTTTCCCAGATTTATTTTAAGGGGGTATATTCCACAACAGGAGTTGGAAAAATCTCACCCAGATCTATCACACTGTTCCTCACATTCTATGCTTGCTGCATCAGTCAGCTGTCATAGCTTTGGTCAGGCATGCAATGGCTGTCTTTTACTTCCTGCTGGTTTGAGAGCTTCCTCCACATCAAACAAGGTGTATGTGGTCTCCTTCCGATCAGCAGAGTGTCCTCTGTCTTCATCACCCCTCCAGGGTGATTTGGGTCCCTCAGAACCTCCTGGCAGGTCAAATTTGGCATGATCTCACGGAGTCCCATGGAGATGCATCGTATCACTGCGATGTCAACCCCATGGCACGACAAAACCGCGCTCGTCAAAATAACGGTGATTAAACCGCGCCGCTAAAGCCGCGACGTCATCACCGCGTGTCATCACCGCCGCGACAACAGCGCGGCGATAGAAGGGCGTTCTACATGCTTTGTTCTTCGCCTCTGTACCTCCAAAGGTAGCCCTCCTCCTCCAGCTGCTCCGGGAAGGGTCCAGACGGGACAAAGCGGGCTGCCCAGCAGCAGCAGCCTGCGGGAAGGGTCCAGCTCAGCTGCAGGGGGCAGCAGGAAGCCAGTGGGGGGCCCGAGCGGGGCCGCTGACGCCGCCCGCCCTGCCTCTTCCTCCGGGGGAGGCGGCGGCGGAGGAGGACGCGGCAGCGGCAGCGGCTGAGGCTCTCCTGGGGCCGGCGAAGCGGGCTTGCCCAGTGGCAGCAGCCACCCATCCAAGGAGATGTTGTTGAGGAAGAATAGGGCAGCCTGCCTCCGCCGCGCATCGCCGCCCCGCTTGCGCGTCTCTAGGTTTAGGGTTAGGTTTAGGGTTAGGTTTAGGGTTAGGTTTAGGGTTAGGTTTAGGGTTAGGTTTAGGGTTAGGTTTAGGGTTAGGGTTAGGTTTAGGGTTAGGTTTAGGGTTAGGTTTAGGGTTAGGTTTAGGGTTAGGTTTAGGGTTAGGTTTAGGGTTAGGTTTAGGGTTAGGTTTAGGGTTAGGTTGAGGGTTAGGTTGAGGGTTAGGTTTGGGGTGCTTCGGTAGGCGCGGATTTGCCCTCCGCGGTTATGTCATCGTGGTAGGGTCGTGTTTTTCTTAGCACTTCGGACGGCGCGGATTTGCCTCCGCACTTATGTCAGCACGGATAAGGGCTTCGCGGTTTTGTGGTGGAACCGTCAACCCTGCCTCTCCTCAAGGTACATTCTTAAAGACTTTTACTGATGAAATTAATATTAATTTCTGAAAGCATCATAACTGTTCCATAAAGCTTCCTGAAGATCTTTTGAAAATGAGAGCCATACTGACTAGAACCTATTTACAATAAGTTCACAATATTCTGCTTTGTTCAAGGTTTAAAGCAAGCACCATATTGGATCATAGATTGAATCTGAGAATGATTTGGTCTCTCAATTCCATAAGAATGGTAAACAAATATGGTATAAAACCAAAAGCTATGAATGATTAAACATCTAGACTTTTTATGCAACATATAACATTTTTTTGGAAGATGAATTTTAAAAAATGGCAATTACATTGTCTAATGAGTTCACAACAAGAAGATACTTTTACCATTAAGCTTAGTCAGCTTCAACATACCCTGCTGTTCTTCTGAGGTTAGGAAGATGTCTGAACTTTCCAAGGTATGTTCCGAGCTGCTAACTTCTTCTTTAATTAAAAACAGTAATTAGTATTGATTTTTCCAGAGATAATCTATTACTTCAGAAATAATCCTATAAATAAACTTATACTACTATACTATACTATCCCAGTAGCTGTTCATTTTATCATAGCAATAATTATTATCCCAACTTTGCAGATGGAGAACTGAAGTAACAACAATGCAGAAAACCTGGCAATAGGGTTATATTGAGCTAAACATTTGACCAAGGCCACTCTCTGCCTACCTATATCTAGCCAAACCTGATAAATCACAAAAAAAATGTGGTCTGATGTCAATAGAGACAATAAGAAAAATCAAGGGAAA
Source organism: Thamnophis elegans (assembly GCF_009769535.1). Taxonomy (NCBI): domain Eukaryota; kingdom Metazoa; phylum Chordata; class Lepidosauria; order Squamata; family Natricidae; genus Thamnophis; species Thamnophis elegans. The sequence goes on along the minus strand of NC_045558.1, from coordinate 93,367,330 downwards.
TATAAATCATTACCAAGACGGAAGAAAACAAACCACTTCTGTATTTTTGCCCCAAATCCTACATGGAAATGTTCATGAAGATTCATTCAAGGGAATCTATTTTTTCCTTTCCTTTTTCTTTACTATCAACAGTAAGTCTTGTATCTGCTAAATCAGCAGCTCAGTAGGTTTGTCCCAAGCATGTCTGCATTAAGTATCGATATAGTTTACTTGGACTTCAGTAAGGCATTTGATAAGGTAGACGATAACCTACTCCTTGATAAAGTAGAAGAATATGTGTTAGACAGCATCACCACCAGATGGATTTGTAACTGGCTGACCAACCACACTCAATGTATAGTCCTCAGTGGAACTGCATCTTCATGGAGGGAAGTATGCAGTGGAGTACCCCAAGGCTCTGTTTTGGGCCCAGTACTCTTCAACATCTTCATCAATGATTTGGATGAGGGAATAAATGGGGAACTCATCAAATTTACAGGTGACACCAAGCTGGCAGGAATAGCCAACACTCCAGAAGACATGCTTAAGATACAGAAGGATCTTGACAAACTTGAACATTGGGCACTATCTAATAAAATGAAATTCAATGATGAAAAGAGTAAGGTTCTACATTTAGGCAAGAAAAACAAAATGCACAGGTACAGTATAGGTGGTACCTTGCTCAACAGTAGTAACTGTGAAAGGGATCTTGGAGTCCTAGTGGACAACCATTTAAATATGAGCCAGCAATGTGCAGCAGCTGCCAAAAAAGCCAACACAGTTCTAGGCTGCATAAACAGAGGGATAGAATCAAGATCACATGAAGTGGTAATACCACTTTATAATGCCTTGGTGAGGCCACACTTGGAATACTGCATTCAGTTTTGGTCACCACGATGTAGAAAAGATGTAGAGACTCTAGAAAGAGTGCAAAGAAGAACAACCAAGATGATTAGGGCACTGGAGACTAAAACATATGAAGAACGGTTGCAGGAACTGGGTATGTCTAGTTTAATAGAAAGAAGGACTAAGGGAGACATGATAGCGGTGTTCCAATATCTCAGGGGTTGCCACAAAGAAGAGGGAGTCAAACTATTTTCCAAGGCACCTGAGGGTAGAACAAGAAGCAATGGGTGAAAACTAATCAAGGAGAGAAGCAATTTAGAACTGAGGAGAAATTTCCTGACAGAACAATTAACCAGTGGAACAACTTGCCTCCAGAAGTTGTGAATGCCCCAACACTGGAAGTCTTTAAGAAGATGTTGGATAGCCATTTGTCTGAAATGGTATAGGGTTTCCTGCCTAGGCAGGGGGTTGGACTAGAAGACCTCTAAGGTCCCTTCCAACTCTGGTATTGTATTGTATTGTATTAACACTTTTTTTGTTGGTCTGACTCACTTTGGGCTATCTTAAGATAACTGCAGTGCCCATGAAGTTTTTTTCATGTCCTTTTCTATAGTTGGCTCTTCTATCATAATCAAACAGGTTTTAGTCCTGAAGCATGTTTGACTTACAAGAACTCCAAACTTCATTTCAATATTTATCTAATTATTGCCTTCCCATTATTTCCAGAAAGACTTAAAACTCACCTTGACTACTGAGGAGGTCATCAACAGCCCACATGAACTCCTTCAAATTCACAGTCATATCATCTATTAAAAAAAACCAGTATAAATACTCCCATGAAGATGCTTTTACATTAATAATTGATAATCATTTCAAAAATAATCTCATTTTGCTTACAGCTGCTTTCTTTCTGGAAACTTTCATTGCTCTCTATCAATATATCAGCAGCATAAAAATACTAGAGACACAACCTTTCAGTTTAGATAGTTGAGCAGGAATAAGAGTGTCTGCAGGGGTTAAAATAACTCAAGATGACAGCCACAATGTTCTAATAGAAATTCCACCTGTTTTTTTAAAATGTGTATTGATTCCTTGAGCTTGTTGCTGGTGAGTGAAGCTTTTCACCAGTTTGATTAGTAGAAATAACCCAGAAAAATTCTAAAGAGCTGGTATAGAAATACAGCATTAAGGTTCAAATTATATATCAAATAAAATTCACCATCCCCCCCCCATGTATTAATAACATTTCAGAATAATCCTGACTAGATAATGCATCAGAGCTATGAAAACAGTAGGTTAAGAGTTGATTATTTTCCCCTTTTTGTGTGTTTCTTAAAGGTTCAAGATAATTATTTGCATGTTGCTTTTCTACATGGGTGAAAAGCAGTGGTGGGATTCAACCCACTTAAAAACCAGTTCGCTGAAAATGTGAGGGTGTGTGTGTGTGCACGGACCCAACTTCCGCCCATGCGCTCATGCTTCCGCCACACGGTAAGGGTTGACCGAGCAGCCTTTTGGGGCCTGCTCCATTCCATCTATGCTCTTTGGGGCAGTGGCTGCTGCTCTTGCTAGGAGAGAGAGCAACTCTCTGCAATTTAGCAACTGTGAGCCGTCGCTTTCCTCTACCTCCCATCCAGAAAGCACGCAGCACAGAGAAGCAGCAGCCAGATGACTAGCCAGTACTTTCCAGATAGGACTTGAAGGAAAGCAGTGCCTCGCAGCTTCTAAATTGCACAAGACACACTCTCTCCCAGCAAGAGAAGCAGCTGCCAACCCATAAAGCACATGGAGTGTCTCCGCGAGCAACTGAGGCTTAGCAGGGGATGGAAAAAGCGGCTGAAAGATCTCCGCTGCGGGGCTTTCTGGATGGGACTTCTTACAGATAAGAAGAACCATCTGGTCATTCCCAAACCACTTCGGCCCTCCTGTATCCATGCCCGCTGGCAGCCCTTCAGCTTAGTGCGGAAGATCACAGGCCAAATAAATTGCTTTGGCCCGGGGGGGGGGTAGTTTGAGGCTAGAGGGAGGGCATGCAGGTGGAGGCCCATGGAAGGCTGGAAACAGGGAATGGTGCATTCCCTGACCCAGTTAAGGCGGGTGGTGAGTAGGCGGTGGCTGCAGGGCAAGGTCGGCGCCAGGGAATGGCGCATTCCCTGACCCAGTCGAGGTGGATGGTGAGTAGGCGGTGGCTTTGGGGCTAGCCTGGAGTTGGGAAATGGCATGCCTCTGAACCCCAACTTGAAGTAAAGGGTGAATGGGCAGCATGCTAAACTTTGGTGAGCAGAACAGGTGAGGCACAGAGATTAGCTGGATGGTCTGGAGCATATGGCAAAGGGAAGATAATATATACGGTGAGGTGTGTTGGGCATGGCTAGCCGATGGGCGATTTTACTGGTTCTCCAAACTGCTCAAAATCATAACCGGTTTGCCCGAATTGGTCCAAACTGGCTGAATCCAACCCCTGGAGAAAAGATAGGATGATTCTCTGGAAACCTAGATAGGGGATAAGCCATTGGTTTCTCTATATGTCTGGAACTCACTGTTAAAGGTTGTCTTTTCTAGAACCTCGTTAATCTCTTCTTCTGTTAGGAAAAGGCCCATATCAGCTAGGATGAAGGCTAATGTATTGACATCTACTCGTTTGTCTGTTAGAAGAGAAATTTTTACTGTATTGACATGTATTGAATCCCAAATAATGTCATTAATTTAATCAAACATATTCCCATAAATTTTGCTATTGATTATTGTGCCATTTAAAAGCAAATTTCCTCTTTCTTTCTTTCTTTCTTTCTTTCTTTCTTTCTTTCATTCATTCATTCATTCAATTTAGATGCTTCGCAATTCCAAATCAACTCTGGTTGTTATATTGCTTAATATAGCAAACAAAATAAAGGCAGGACAAACAAAACACAATAGAAACAGACAAGAGGGAATCTAGCCGCTCAGTATAGAAACATAAACAAAAAAGCAGATCCAAGAGATTTCATTCACCCTACTCCAAGACCTGACAAGATCTGGGAGAACAGCCAGGTTTTTAAGGCCTTTCTGAACATCAATAGGATAGAAGCCACATCAATCTCATTCCAGAGAGCAGATACCACAACAGAGAAAGCAGGTTTTCTGGGTCCTGATAGATGGCACTGTTTAATCAATAGGACACAGAGCATATCAATTCTCCCAGTTTATACTGGTTGGGCAGAAACCACGAGACACAGATAATCTCTCAAATAACTTTGTCATGTGCCATGTAATGCTATATAGATTATGTTATGTCCCAGGACTCAGATTCTGGCAAAGCTGCTCCAGCTGAACCAATGGAAGGTCAATTTCAAAAGACCCCCAAGCCAGAAATCAGGCTGACAAGGACCATTGCTGGAGCAGTCCTTTGGTATGTATAGTCTCCAAGCCCTTGGACTCAGTGAATTTAGCACAGAGCAGAGCAAAGATACTCAAGAGGAGTATCCCTTAATTTAGTTGCCTTAATTTAAGAGACAGCCCTGATCTGTGCTTCTCAGTTGGAAACAAGTGTCTGATCTCTTGCTCTGGTAGGTCATTCCTGTGCATTCTGCTCATGAATCTTGAAATGCAAACCTTTAGACTGGCTGATGAACCTGACTTGGTTCTCTGAACTTTGGATTAGATTTTGACTTTTTTTTTCCACATGAAAAACCGTTTCTTGAAAGCAAAACTACCCAGGCAAGCTGCTGTTCCCAGAGACTCTGTTTTGATTTATGTTCCTTTCCTAGTCTGCCAGTTATCTACTCAGCCTTGAGTAAATTCTATTCTCACTTAGCAACTGTTTGTACATGAATTTGAAACCTGAAACAGGATAGGAATAACCAAGACCTTGAATCACACATGGAAGTCTGCTGATCACCAGTGGCTGCCATTACCCATGCCCATACATTCTGGTCTAGATACATTGAAGCTGTCTAGTGGCCTTAAAGGGTAAATCACATTGCAATAGTGGAACTGTGCAGTGACAAGGGCATGAGTGAAGCAATTCAGTCAAATCTTTGGCTTTCTGGATTGGATTGAATTGAATTGCAGGCTTCCAAATTGATCTGGGTAATTTTGATGCCTTCCTAATTGATTTACAAACACAAATCAAACTGACTTATTTTAAAAAGTGAGCTTGACTTCCCAAATTATATCCGATTTATTTTCTAAGTCATATCTGGACTGTTTTTCTAAATCAAATCAACTAATGAAATGAATTTTGCATTATTTGCCCAGGTCTAGATTGACTCCCACAGGAATACTTGGCTCATATTCTTTCTCCTCTAGGAAAAGCATCAAGAATTTCCTCTTTATCTGAACCAATTCAATTAGCTGCAATTGCAACAAGATAGACACTGAAGAGACTATGATAAAGGATAAGAAGAATCCTGTGTTTGGTGTTTTCTATCTCTTTCCCCAAAAATCCCACTAGCATTGAGGAGGCAACCTTTTATTTTTTGACCTGGAGAGTTATACATTCTAAAAAACATACTTTGATTTAGGGGACTTGTTTGGGATGTAATTTAACAGCATAGATGGATTATTTCAATGTATTCTTCACAGAACTGCCTTTGGAGAAGATCCAGAAGCCATAGTTGGTACAAAGCAAAGGGACTGCTGAATTGGCAGCATCAATGTGATAACACTCATTTTACATTGGTTACCAGCAGGTTCTTAAGACCAGTTCAAAGTGCTGACCTTTAGTTTTAAAACATATATGTATAAAGGTAAAGGTATATATGTGCTAGTCATTCCCGACTCTAGTGGGTGGTGCTCATCTCTGTTTCAAAGCCAAAGAGCCAACGCTGTCTGAAGACGTCTCCATGGTCATATGGCCAGCATGATTCAATGGCAAAGGTGCACAGAACACTGTTACCTTCCCACCAAAGATGGTCCCTATTTTTCTACTTACATTTTTACATGCTTTCGAACTGCTAGGTTGGCAGAAGCTGGAACAAGTAATGGGAGCTCACTCCGTTACATGGCGCTAGGGATTCGAACCACTGAATTGCTGACCTTTCTGATCGATAAGCTCAGCCACTGAGCCACTGTGTCACCCTTTATACATTTATATATGTATAATACACACACACCGACACACCCACCAACACACAGACCTTTATACATGTATAACACCAGGTTATTTCAGACTGGCATGCCAGAATAGAATCTGGCCGCTTGATTCAGTGAATTCAAGAGATCTGCTGTGTGAGTCTTGGTACTCCACTTTATAAATCTCTGCCCCTCCATCTTCCTAGCTTTGAAGACTTGCTTATCTGGACTGAGGGCACCATGATAGGCTTTAAAAGAAAATTGCAGTTTGTTCTAACTGTATTGGTTTGCTTGCAAAGTTCTTTGCCCAGAGTTGTCTGGGAGAGGGCTGACTTAGAAATGTTAACAAACACAGTATTTCTGTATATAGTCAATGCCAACAACTTAAATCACCTTTCTATTTGTTGTGGGTTTTTCAGAGCTTATGGGCAAAATTTGATGCCTCTATTGCTTCTCTGAAGCACAAAACAATAATGAAACTAAAAGTTAGCTATTTTGCCAGGGGCATCATGATTGCAAGTATTTGGGGAGTTACGAAATGCAGAGGATTATCTGATTCTTGTCAATTTCATGTTGCCTATAGTACTGGAACATTCAAAGTACAGAAGCCATTCAGACACAAAGTAAACCAGTGTGGGAAAACTACCTCCCCCCACCTTCTTTTGATTCTAATTTCAACTTCATGTAGGTTCTTTAAAGCGCCCACATAGGGAAAAAGAGAAATAATAACTTTATGGAAAATTAGAAAGTAAAATATAGTTTGGGCATAGATAACTTGTTTCCTGCTTTCAATCTTCAGCATGATCCCTAAAATTTTACACCCATATTAGCATATTATATATATAATATAATAAAATATATTATAATTTGTTTTAATTGAATGGTCACACAAATGTGAACTGTTTCAACAAAAAATCTTAATATATCTGTACTGTTATGATTATTCAGTTTAATGCTTCAGTTTACCTTTTGGCTGGTCCTTCAAAATGGCATTTACACTTTCCATAAATGCTTTCTTTTCCACCTTCCCATCATCTGCAAGAAAGAAACCAAAAGAAGGGATAAAACAAAACAATTAAGGAAGACTTTGCTAAAGGTGGCAGCAATTAATCAACAGAATAAGTTGGCTTCAGAAATCGTGGGTGTTTCATCACTGAAGCTTTCAAAAGGAGACTGGACAAGCCTTTGTCTGAAATGATATAAGATCTCCTACTTGAGCAGGGGATGGGACTTGAAGATCTCCGAGAGCCTTCCAACTCTATTATTCTATCAACTGAGTTATCAGCAGTTTAGCAATAGCAATAGCAGTAGACTTATATACCGCTTCATAGGCCTTTCAGGCCTCTCTAAGCGGTTTACAGAGAGTCAGCATATTGCCCCCAACAATCTGGGTCCTCATTTTACCCACCTCGGAAGGATGGAAGGCTGAGTCAACCCTGAGCCGGTGAGATTTGAACCGCTGACCTGCTGATCTAGCAGTAGCCTGCAGTGCTGCATTTAACCACTGCGCCACCTTGGCTCAGTTTCAGGTGAGAACAATAAAATGGAATGAAGAGGAGGACGGAGGTGAAAGTAGACCTTTGTGTTTGAGATGGGAGGGAATAAAATTTAGTTCGGCTTTAGTACAAATTGTTAAGTTTCTAAGAAGCGGATAGGCAGAAACAGAAACAGCTCCTTATAGAAAAGGATCTGTGCTACTTTAGCACACAGCAAACTCTTGAGCTGAACTCAACAATATGGTAATGTAAATTGCATTCATTGTTCCCAAATAGAAATGAGCAGTTGGGAATAAGTGTAGCACAATAAATGTCTCTGGAGATTCTCAGTCATCCAGGTCATGGTTGTCTCAAAGGTGCTTTTTCAAGAGGTTAGGGTTAGGAAGCCGAAAAAGCTTCTTGGATAAGAAGCAAAACGTCTTCAAAAAAAAAAAAAAAACCTCCAGAAAGTCCAGTTGCCTCTTGAAAAATGTAAGTCAATAAGTAAAAACAAGGAAACAATAATAGATACTATACCAAAAAGATCAATTCCTGAATTGAATCAATGACTCCTCTGTACTCACCTACCCTTAAATAAAATTCAAATTTAGTATGTAGTAATATTTTCATAATCCTTACTTGGAGCTTGACAGTTGTTATGCAAATAAATGTAAAATAGTCTTTCACTCTGATTTCCCCCTTAGTCGTAATGGACTATGGATTGATATTTTCATTTTGTCTGGTTTCATACTTCCTTTCAGAAGACTGCCTTTGGCCCCTAAAGGTAATGGCTGAATTATATGCATTACAAATTCATTTTCTTGCAAGGATTTGGTTGTTTACTTGGGTGAGTTACAGCACAAGTACTTTAGCTATCCTCTAAAGTCTTCTCTTTTTGTAAAATCGTAAGAATTATTTTGTGGAATAAAAACCAAAGGTTAGATAGCAACTACTCTGTTTAAATGAACTAAGAAACCAACCATCTATTGAAACGTGTTTAAATGCCTCATATAGTTGTCTGTTGGTTAAATGGATTCCCATTTCTTCCAAGACTTCATCCAAGCTCTCAATATCAATTTTATTTTCTGCAAAAGAAATATATATATGTATATATTAAAAAAGGAAATTAAGAACTGTCATTAATTTTTTATTCTTTAAGACTTCTGGCCTGTACTTCTGTAAATGAGGATGCTTTTCTTTCTAGGGTGCTTACTCTAAACAAAACGTTTGGGAAGCACTGCATATGATCTACTTCTGAACAGCTTCCTATAAGGGTAGCAGAGCTTATTGTGAATCCAATCCCGATTTTGACAGGTTAAATTGTAGCTGCTTAGAAAACAGAATCCCCGTTCCTTAAAAGAAAAATGAACACAGCATTTTCTGATAATTACAGAAGTGAAAATTGTTGAAATTCTGAAAACTTTGAACACAATTGTTCATGTGATAGGAATAAGAATGGAAACATTTGGAAATGAAAGTTATTTGCTTGTGTGTGCATGTATTTGAATGCAGGAACATATACAATTGGTGCATTATTTTAAAAGCATTATTTACTACAGAAAAATAAATTTTGTGTTTTATTTTCAAATTCTGTTGGAATAGTAGGTTGTTTCCACAAGGCTTTTTCTTTTCTTTTCAGAATGACAATTTTTTGAGAGAAAGGATGATGTAGCTGAGGTTGGATAATTTGAGTGATTGACAATGTTTAAGAGGAACCCCATGTAAGCATACATTATAATATCCATTCAGGAGATGATCAGGATATGAATAACTGGGAGCAGAGCCTCATGTTCCATATATGGGCTCAACTAGCACACAGCATGAAGAGAATATAGTTGAGAATATCATGGATAGATAAGAAAACAAATCAATTATTGAAACAGATCAATCAAATCAGAATCCCCTCAAAAATCTGTGGCTCCCACTTGATTATATTAAAGACTTAAAATGTCTTTGTAAATCTAGCTTTCTCTTCAGTCATGGATTAGGGTAGAATTCTTGTTCTTGCTTTATTATTTATGTATTATTCTGGTTAAGGAAACAATAATGTACTGTGTGCTCTACTTTTTGATTGAGATTTACCACAAAATTATGGTTTTATATGGGTCTGAGTATGTTCAAGAATGTGGAGACTCCGTGTTATTTCCCTCTCTGAACTTGCCCCTTTTTAATCAGCCTCATTTTTACTACCTATTTCCGATCCATTTAGGGAAATCATTGGAACTGTTTTCTCTCTCTCTGGCTCTTCTAAGCCTTCATCCTTTTTTGCTACTGTAAGAAAGAAGGAAACATGAGAACAGGAAAATCCAGGTCATAGAGATAGCAGGGGAGATAGCAAGAGAGAGATAGAGGTGGGAGGGGAGAGGGAAGGAGGAAATGATTCAATGGAATGAAGATGCAGAACATTTTTTGAAGCATTTAGAATGCTAGGCAAGTTTCAGAAGAAAGAAAATCAACTAGAATACATACTACTGTATATTAGAAGATTAAAAAATCACATTTGTTCATACATTTATGCATGGAATAAAACATTTACTTTTCATAACAAAAGAGTACAGCAAAGAGGGATGAATCACCAGGTCTAACTAGAAGTTAATAGAGTTAGGTTCAAGAACACCATAAATGTGCAGGAAGTATGATATAAAACGAAAGGTTATAGATCTTACGACTCACATGTCCTATCAAAATAGTCACAAACCCTATACAATATTGCAGGCACATCTATTATTATTGTCTATTGCATAATAGATATCAATCTATTATTATTGTTTTGATTCATTTTTTCATATTCATAAAATGCCTCCCATTTTATCATGCAAGTTCACATTTGGGACAGTTTACATATGCCTGTAGATTTCTTCCATACATGAATTGATTTAATGAGAAAAACATTGTATCTGCCTGCAATGGCTTGTCTACTTAAGCAAGTGTCACTGCAGTCATTGAGCCATAAAATATTCTAGGGAGGAAAGCAATATTTGGAATAAAAAGTTTATAGGCAGTGTAAACCCCTTTGCTGTTTGGATCAAAGGCAACATAAAGTGTAAAACGAGCTTAAGAGGGTTTCTAGAAAAAAAGCATGTAGTATATTTTATGTTGTCTTTCAGCTTACCATCTGGAGGTGGCCCTTGAATCTCATGAATTGCCTTGAAAAAGTTACAGAGGTTCACTGTCCCATCAACTGTAAGGGGAAAAGAAAGAAAGAAAAGTAACAGCAGCAAAATGTTGTTCTCACAATTCTTGCAGTGATTTATAATGGCCGACAATGAAAACATTGTCTTTTTTTCCTTTCCCATAGTAAGGCAATTTGGGGGATGTTCAGAGTGGCTTCATGTTACATTGGGCATTGGTGAAACTCTCCTCAAATTAGACAGTTTCTAGGCTACATCTCCAAATTGCTTATGGTTTAATGCCTGGTGTCTCCCTTGCCTCCATAATCAGGCTTGACATAATCAGTTTTCTCCAGATTACTTTGTTTAAAAAAAAAATATAGTGATGTTTAGCAATTTTATCTTTTGAAGTCTACTTCCTTCTTAAGCACATTTTTTTTCACTCACAAAGGATGAGTTGTAATTCGAGGCCACACTTTTATTATATTCATATCCACCACAATGTGAATGACTTTCGCAGTTAACATGATATAGAAAAGTAATTCAAAACAGATTAGGTAAATTTAAACATAATCAACATAAAACCACAATTCAAGTAATAATAAAATGAACAACTCAGAAAACAAAATCACTCACAACTATTCATAAATTATCCAGTCTAGTTAAAATATCTTCTGAAACAGTTTTGTCTGAATGCAATTAGGAGGTTGCCAAACTGATCTCCATATGAGATTACTATTAGTCTTCTCATCCTTCCTATCACCCATCTCCTCTCACTTATGACTGCAAGACTTTGTTGCTTGTATCCTTACGATTTATATTGATTCTGATTATTTCCTCATTGCTTATTTGTACCCTATGATTATCATTAAGTTGTACCTTATGATACCTTTTATGTACACTGAGAGCATATGCACCAAAGACAAATTCCTTGTGTGTCCAATCACACTTGGCCAATAAAGAATTCTGTTCTGTTCTATTCTATTCTATTTCAGAGATCCAGCACTATTATTAAAAAGTAGCCCTGCCTGGCTTCAACTCTTTTTTCTGCCTGAAAGTGGAACACCTAGATTACCTAGGTAGAAATGGTTTCTACCTAGGTAATCTGATAAGACAGCCTGATTTTTACTGAAGGAAGCAGTCCTGAGTATATTTGTGTGTGTATATGTACACAGACAAACATACATAGCCATTTACTTATATTTTTGTGACCCCTGCTTCACAAGTGACATGACACTGGTAGTCTGACATAATTGGAATAGAAAATTTCAGCTGTTTCCTTTTTTATTGTTTTGGATTTTTGAAGTATGAAAGCAAAAAATGGTATTACTGAAAATCAGAAATTTGCTTTCAAATTGCAATAAAGATAGCTTTGGGAGTGCTAGGAATACAAAACACTCGGGAAGGACTGTTTTTATATTTAAAGTACCCTTCTCCATCACTGAGATGATGGGAGCCATAATCCAAAACATTTGGGAGATTAAAAAATTGCTTTATAATTTATCTTGCTAGTCATTTGAGTACCTCTGAAACAAAAGTTAGAATATAAGTACCAACCATTTACTTTTGCCTTTATCAAGGCCTCTTCCAGCTCTTTGTCTGTCAGAGAAATGCCCTTATTGGCTAAAATGGCACCCAGTTCTTCAACAGCAACATTTTCTTCCTGGGCAGCAATTTTCTCTTTATCTTCCTCTTCTTGAGAAGAAGCACTTTTCTCTTCTTTAATAGATATCTTCTCTTTCTCTTCCTGAGCAGCAGTTTTCTCTTTCTCATTGGAAATCTCCTCTTCCTCTTCCTTAGCGACAACAACTTTCTCTTCCTTAACAGGAATTTTCTCTTCCTCTTCCTCAGCGGGAGCAACTTTCTCTTCCTCAACAGGAATCTTCTCTTCCTCTTCCTCAGAGGCAGCAACTTTCTCATCTTTAACAGGAATCTCCTCTTCTTCTGTGGCAGCAACTTTCCCATCTTTAACAGGAATCTGCTCTTCCTGTTCCTCAGCGTCAGAAACTTTCTTTTCCTTAACAGGAATCTGCTCTTCCTCTTCCTCAGCGGCAGCAACTTTCTCTTCCTTAACAGGAATCTCTTCTTCCTTTTCCTCAGCAACTTTCTCTTCCTTAACAGGAATCTCCTCTTCCTCAGCAACTGTCTCTTCCTTAATAGGAACCTCCTCTTCCTCAGCAACTTCGTCTTCCTTAACAGAAATTTTCTCTTCCTCTTCCTCAGAGGCAGCAACTTTTTCTTCCTCAACCGAAACCTCCTCTTCCTCTTCTTGAATAATATCCTTCTCTTCTAGAAAAGCAATGGTTTCTTCTTCTAGGAAAAATAGATATGAAATAAAAAGTAAACAATACAGCATTTTAATAACTGTGCTTTCATTTAATAGGAGAGGCCCAGAATGGAGAGAATATAGAATAATACCACGTTTCCCCAAAAATACGACAGGGTCTTATTTTCTTTTCCCACAACAAAATATGGTTTGGGCTTTATCATGGTTGCCGGGCGGCTGCTCTTTTGCGAGCGGGCTCCCAAAGGGCTGGGCACAGCCTCATGGGTGAATGGCTGTGTTGCGCTGTCGCAGCACTGCAACACAACAGCCATGAAGCGACCACGCTCATGAGCAGCCACCCGGCAAACCCCTTTGCAGCTGGGCACAGCACCATTCACTGACCTTGGGGTATTGCCAAGCCGCATGAGTGCCTGTTTGCTGCCACCCGGCTCCCGTGGCTTGGCACCTTCCAAATGCCAGTGAATGGCGCTCTGCATGGCTGGAGAGGGGGGTTGCATGAGCGGCTGTTCCGATCTCGCTCACCCATCTCCCAGCCTCCCATTGTATGGCCCAGCTCTCATTATGGAGCCTGGGCACCTCCACCACCGCTACCATCCCAGCCTGGCTTTTTCTGCGACTTCCAACCTGAGTCTTTGGGAAGTGGTTGCTCTGGGTGCACACTCTATGGTTGTGGGCCAGTTGCCTGCAGAGCGTACAACCATAGGGTGTGCGCCCAGTCTGGCCACTGCCAAAAAACTTGGGTTGGAAGCTGCAGAAAAAGCCAGGTGATGGCAGCAGAGGTGCCCTGGCTCCGTAATGAGAGCTGGGCCATGCATTGGGAGGTGGATGAGTGAGAGCAGTACAGCTGCGTATGCAACTCCCCTCTCCAGTGGCTTGGCGATACCCCTAGGTCAGTGAATGGCGCTATGCCTGGCTGCAAAGGGGGTTTGCCGGATGGCTGCTTGTGAGCGTGGTCACTTCATAGCTGTTGTGTTGCGCTGCTGCAACAGCACAACACAGCCACAGCCATTCTCCCATGAGGCTGTGCCTGGCTCTTTGGGAGACCGCTTGCAAGAGAGCAGCCTCCTGGCAATCCCCCTCTTCAGCTGGGCACAGCACTGCTCATCAACCTAGCGGTATTCCAAAGGTGCCAAGCAACGTGATCACCAGGTTCCTGCGGCTTGGCACCTTCAGAATACTGCTAGGTTGGTGAGCGGTGCTCTGCCTGGTTGGAGATGGAGGGTTTTCCAGGAGGCTTATATGTGGGGGGAGAGGGCTTATATTTTTGCCCACCAGAAAAATGTGGCATGACTGTATTATGAGGACATGTTGTATTTTCGGAGTATAGAAAGGGAGGTAAAGCTAACTTTGAAACTGCTAAATTCCCATTTTACTGGCATAATGTATGTAGATACAAAATTTCTGGATTCTATTTTATTTTTAAAAATGTGTATAACTGTATAACATCTGCATCTATACCTATCATATCTATTAAAGCTTGTTCGACAAGCTCTGCATTCTATTTCCACATAGAAAACGATGGAGGGTTTTCTGCAGCACATTGTTTCATACACGAATCAAAGTCAATTGGATGTATAATTCAGAGTTGTCACATGTAGCACAATAGCAACAAAAATACACAATTATTTTTGTGTTCTTTTACCTCAGCACATTATTAATCAATTTATTAACTTACCATGTGGCTGGGCTGCCCTCACTGACTTGATAAATTCTCCTAAGTTTACTTTCCCTTCAACTAAAAAATAAAAAAGAAGAGAGATGTTGCTTAGAGAGTCCATGACAATTTATAGCAATACACAGTTTGGGTCCTATTATTTTTATGACATAGTAGATAAAAAATAGATATATAAAAAGAAATATCCATATTTTAATGAACTTTTGAAAGCAGAAAGACTACTACTTCTCAAGTGACTTAAGTAGGCACTAGAAATTAAAAGACACATAATGCTTTTTTTCTACTCCTAAGGAATGTTCAATATAGTGCTGCCTTCTTCACTGTATGACCCATGGGATCTATTGTGGACCGCCGGTGGCCTGCGGAACTGGCAGCAGAGTAGGACAGTGAGGAGGTTGTGGAGGAACAGAGACCAGTCCTGAGGGCTGAGGAAAGCTCAGACAAGGGCTCTGTGTCAGAGGCAGAGAGGGAGCTAGACAGCAGCGAGGCAGAGGAACATCTGGAGCCTATTCCCAGTGTGTGCATGCGCAGAGCTGCCAGAAGACAAGAACAACTAAGAAAGCAGGGTCGACTCAAGAGTAAAGCTACAAGTTGGAGGTGATTGGCCATAGTAAATAAAAAAGGAACAAATTGAGAGTGGGCTTTTGCAGGAAACAATTTGTTCATCGGTCTGGAAAGTTCTGTTTGTGAGAAACTCTATGCCAAGTGTTGCTTTGCTCTGTGGACGCTAGCTATCTGGCAGTGCTCCTAATGGGATAAGATGCATGTGGACAAACATTCCTCTGGAAGACTGTTTGATAAGCCTTGCTGACTGTGAATGAAAGGAATTCACAGTCGTGTAAATAAAAGAGGTTTTGTTGGGACTAAGACTTTGCTTTTGCTTTCTAAGGAAGCCTGGGTCGGAACAGGATCCTGATATTTCAAATTAAATCAAATCAAACCTTTATTATAATCAAAGACCAGAATAGTTTGAAGTACCTCGATCAACTGATCCCTGGAATGCTAATTGCTATGGGTCATGGGGCTCAAGGGCAGTGTATACAAAGAAAGTATATCCTGAGGAAGACTGATATACTATAGTATATATTACACAGAACTGGATATAGAAATGTTATGAACATCTGAAAATTGTACATAAAAAAAACTGATTGAAGAATTATTTTACACCACGTTTTAGAAAAGCATTCTGAAATTATGGACATTTTTCTGGTTTTCTAATAGCATGCAATACTTGTGCAATAACAAATATGAAGACAATTTGCATATTATGCTTGTCATTGCAAAGTCATCACTTGCATGAGAAAAGGCCACAAATGGCAAGAGATAAAAATATTCTTCCGCCAAACAATTTTCCCTTTATTCCCAGTTCCTGTTCATATATAACCTACATGTCTTGAGGTATTCTAGGGAAAGGAACTTATTTAATTTTCAATTTGTTTGTCTTGTCCTGGTCCCCCCCCCCCCCCACACACACATACACATTCCTTCTAAAAGGAATACCACTTCTGTTTTTTCCCATCTCTGTTCCTCTTCGTACTGTCATTATCAATTATGACCATGTGACAAAGGGAAATAGCTTCCTGCTGGTCAGGTGAAATTTGCAGCTGTGAATCAATTTCAAGCAAAGCATTTTTCCATTCTGTCAGTCAGCTAACCAATCAGAGTCTTGCCTTTGGAGTCCACTGCCAATTGATTCACTGTTGGTGCCCCCAAATGATAGTATCGTATAGGTTGATTGTCACTGAGCTATTTCTACTAGTATTAAGGCAGGACTTAGTAACTGCTTTCTGGCTAAAATTCAATGGTCTAATACTGATATGCTTGAATCAGATGGAATTATAATTTTTGCATGTTCCTTTTTACATAGGGTATGTGTGTGTTGGCAGATAATTAAAATTACTTTGTTAGGTAAGGTAAGGGAAGGAAGAAGGTGATGGAGAGGAGGAAGGAAGGAAGTAGAGAAGGAAGGGAGGGAGAAAAGAAAGAGAAAATAAGGTGGTGTCATAGCAGGTGCGAAGGATGGTAAACAAAGCATTCCAAACTATACCTTATAATCTTTTAAATGGAATAATAATAATAATAATAATAATAATAATAATATTAATAATAATTCCAATAATAATAATATTATTGAATATGGTCTGGATTGATTACAAAAAGGCATTTGACTCACTGCCACATAGTTGGATCATAAAATGCTTAGAAACAACTGGTATTAGCAAAAATATTACATCCTTTACTGAAAAGGCAATGAAACAATGGAGAACTGAGTTGGCAGTAGGGAATGAGATCTACGGAATAGTTAATATCAAGCGAGGAATTTTCCAGGGTGATTCACTTTCACCTCTTCTCTTCATCATCGCAATGATCCCACTATCAGTAATCTTAAAAAAAATGAAATTAGGCTACCAAACAGCCAAAGAAGCTGAAAAAATTTCACATTTACTATATATGGATGATTTGAAACTCTATGGAAAGTCAGAAATAGAAATCCAATCATTGACAAACACAGTCCGAGTATTCAGCACCGATATTTCAATGCAGTTTGGCATGGAAAAATGCGCCACTGTATCCATAAAAAGGGGCAAAATCACTGCATGTGAGGGAATTGAAATGCCCAATGGCCAATTAATTAAATGCAAAGAAAATGAAGCCTACAAATACTTAGGCATTCTGCAGTTGGATAACATCAAGCATGGAGAAGTAAAAACTATTGTCAGGTGAGAGTACACCAACAGAGTTAGGAAAATTTTGAAATCTAAATTGAATGGTGGAAATACAATCAAGGCCATAAATACCTGGGCAATACCAGTTATAAGATACACAGCTGGTATAGTTAACTGGACACAAGCTGATTTGGACCTTTTGGACCGAAAAACCAGGAAACTAATGACAATGCACTACAGTTTACATCCACGTGGTGATACTGATAGACTGTACCTGCCCCGAAAATCAGGTGGCAGAGGATTATTACAAGTGAAGCAAACAGTTGAAGAAGAAAAACATGCACTGGCTGATTATTTAAAAGAAAGTCAAGAACATCTATTAATCGAAGTAAAGAACAAAAATCTACTGAAGGCCCAACAGACGAAACAAGAATACAGAAAAGATGTGATAAAATCAAGAATGGAGAGTTGGCAGAACAAAGCACTGCATGGCCAATTTCTGGAAAAAATAAAAGATAAAGTGGACAGTGAACAAACTTGGTTATGGTTAACAACAGGTACATTAAAGAAAGAAACAGAGTCACTAATCCTGGCTGCGCAAGAACAAGCTATCCGCACAAATGCCATTAAGGCCAAAATAGAAAAATCCTCTGATGATGCCAAATGCAGACTTTGCAAAGAAGCTGATGAAAGTGTTGATCACATACTCAGCTGCTGTAAAAAAATCGCGCAGACTGATTATAAATTGCGGCACAATTCAGTAGCACAAATGATCCATTGGAATTTGTGCAAAAATTATAATATTAAAACAGCAACAAACTGGTGGGAACATCAGCCTGAAAAAGTCACCGAAAATCAGATGGTCAAGATCTTGTGGGATTTCCGTATACAAACCGACAAAATACTGGCGCATAATACACCAGACATCACAGTGGTTGAGAAAAATAAGGTCACAATCATAGACATCGCAATACCAGGTGATAGCAGGGTCGCCGAGAAGGAACATGAAAAAATCACAAGATACCAGGACTTAAAAATCGAAATTCAACGACTATGGCACAAACCAGCAGTGGTAATTCCAGTGGTAATTGGCACACTGGGTGCTATTCCAAAAGCACTGGAATTACATTTAAAACAGTTAAAAATTGACAAAATCACCATCAGTCAAATCCAAAAAGCCGCACTGCTTGGATCTGCACGCATATTACGAAAATACGTTACGACGTCCTAGGCCCCTGGGTGGGGCCCGACTAGTAACCAATGCCAAATCCGGCGAAACAACTGGCCGCTGTGATACAATTGTACAACAACAACAATAATAATAATAATATAAGAATGGCAAAGAAAAAAATAACTATGTGAATGTATATATATTAAATAAATAAAGAATTGTATATAAAAATGGATAACGAATAAGGAGATTATGAACGCAAGATAGAATTGTATAGAAGGGAAAACACTAACTGCAAAGAAACTGATTCGGAACTGCTGTATGATATACGATGGAACTTATTGTTCCTATGTTGTTTTTAAGTCATGTGTTTGTTTCTGTTGACGTACTTATGTGTTTAAAATAAAAATTTAAAAAATAAAATAAAATTAGTTTGTTAAGTCCAGCAGAAATGTAAATATCCATTTGCTTCTTTCTTTTAAAAAAAACTTGCACTGTTGTATTTTGATTTTTCCCCCCATTATATTTCAGTGGTATAATGTTATCTGTACTAATATTTCTTGAGCTTGCAAACTGGGGGACATGTCACACAGGAGTTGAAAATAGATGTTTTAATCAAACAGAGTGTTTTTTCTCAATAGCCTACCTACACCATCTATTTCAACTTTATGGTTCTATGATTTTGTAAGCATTTCAGAAAAGTAATGTCAAAGTAAATACTAACTATCTATTTGGGTAGTTGCCAAGGCTTCCTGGAATTCTGCTTCTCTGAGTTGAACGCCTGCAGAGGTCAGAATCCTGTTCAGATCTTGAATATCAATCTTGTCTCCTATATATGCAGAAAAAAAGAGACCAAAGTTGGTTCAGTTCTGACTTATTTCAAGCAATAAACTTGTTTTGTTTAAAATACCTGTACTTAAAGGAAATGAATATAATTTAACTATCACGACCCTGAGCAAAATACTGTTTAGTCTATTTCTATATAGCTAAATATCTATGGAGATTCTCAGTCATCCAGGTCATGGTTGTCCCAAAAGTGCTTTTTCAAGAGGCATCTGGTCTGAAGAGAAGCATTTTGCTTCTTGAATGAGAAGCAAAATGTCTTCAAAGAAAAACCAGAAAGTTTAGTTGCCTCTTGAAAAAGCACTTTTGGGTCTATTTCTATATGTTATTAAGTACTCGATTCAATTCTTTATGCCTATTCCAAAGGCGCTTAACAAGGGCAACTGGACTTTCTTGGCTTTTTTCCCCTTGAAAACCTTTCACTTCTCATCCTAGGAGCTTCTTCAGTTCATTTCAATGGGGTTTTTAAAAAAGAATTTCACTATATTTATTTCATTTGTTTATTCTCTTATTCTCAAAAGCAAAACAGAAAAAAGAGGAGGAAGAAATAGATTTGCAGCAAAGCAGAGGCTCTATTTCCATAACATAAACAAAAATCTTAAAAAATTAGAAGATGATGTATATGTAGCCCTGGGGGGGGGGGTACCTCCTAAAACAGCAGCATATAATCTTTGCAGGAGGGAGGCTATCAAGTGACCTTCAGTTTCCAGACAGGGGCCATACTACAAGAACGCACAAAGAACTATCTCTTTTAGGAGAAAAATTAAATTACTTTTAATATTATTATTCATCGCTATTTGCTTCCTCACCCATTTGTCAATTACAAATTTTCAAGGTAAATATCTAAATTTAAAATTAATTACAGTGTTTTGCATAAAGTATATAAGCAATGAAGTGTATGATGTTCAGGTTTTCAAAAGTTAGGTGTATTGTTTTTTCAGCTCCAAGTTAAGATATTTTTTAAAGGAAAAATGGTCTTTTAGTTTCTAAACTTCAAAAACTTCACATGCTTTGTCTCTACT
Source organism: Thamnophis elegans (assembly GCF_009769535.1). Lineage (NCBI taxonomy): Eukaryota > Metazoa > Chordata > Lepidosauria > Squamata > Natricidae > Thamnophis > Thamnophis elegans. The sequence continues at coordinate 93,347,204 of NC_045558.1, read as the reverse complement.
GAGGATTGTTTTAATGCTTTTAATTTTTGCATTTTTATTACTAGAGTTATTGCTTTATTAAATCAAGTATTCCATGAGGCATCCAGACACTGGTTTGATAGTGAGAATAAATACTGATTCAGCTTACTTTCCAGCTTAAAAGGCCGTTTCATGAGCATAATATTCTGCAGTACATTCTTCATATCCACTTCGCCATTACCTGCACACAAAATATAAATAGTATGAGGAGCATCGAGGAAATTGGAATTGGGGAGGAGGGAAGAAGGAGGAATGAAAAAAATATGGGAATTTTTCTTCTATCCAGTTTCTTTAAAGGCAGCCAAGCAGTTCTTCAGTTCAGTACTAACTTCAAACTTATATGTTATTGGTTTGTTGACAGAAAGCTGTAAAGATAGGGTGGCACTAGCAGCTCCTATCTGATGAGTGGTACATTTGAATATTCATGAATTATAAATCCCAGTAGCTCACAACACTGGCCAAGTTGACTGTTGCGCTAAAAGCTGATGTTTAACAAGCTACAGCTCGCCCATCCTATAGAATGAGAACAAAGCAGGGAGGCAAGAAAGAACAAAGAAACCATGCCCCAACTTCTGATTTCCAGCTTTGACTGAGGAAGGTAGAAAAAGTTTAGCATAGGAAGTGAAGATTGAACTGCAAAGATTGTGTCTTCTCAAGAAAATTGTGTGTGTGTGTGTGTGTGTGTGTGTGTGTGTGTGTGAGAGAGAGAGAGAGAGAGAGAGAGAGAGAGAGAGAGAGAGAGGGAGAGACAGAAAGAGACAGAGAGAGAGACAGAGACAAAGACAGACAGACAGAGAGCGGGGAGAGGGAGAGGGTGAGAGAGATATTTGGGGGTGAATTCCTTCCCCAAATGGTGTCTGCAGCCAACAACAGAAAGGACCTGCTGAAACTTCTTTATTGCATTGATTTTGCCAATAAAGATATTTCAGCAGCTTCTTCCTATTGTTGAGTTTTTGTATTGGCTCTGTAATAGCCTGGAAGCTATTATAGAAACCTGCTGCTCACTAATCAAGTAGGGCAAATTGTGGGAAGCATCTCTCCAGATACAGATCTTGCCTGTCTGTTCAGATTGATTCTTCCCAGAACTAATTAAGGTTACATCTCAGAGCCACTCAGTATTTTTATAGTTTAACTATGTCTTTTCAAGTCAATCCCAAGAATATAAAGCATATACTCATAAGTTGCTCTGGGTATTCTTTCTATCTGTTGTAAGGCTGTGAGATGCCCGTTAGCAAAATGCCAAATTATTTCCCTATCTTTGCATCTGATTTATTTCCTCAGATATCAAGAAGTACCGGTGGGAGTTGGAAACAAATAGCAGACTAAATGTCTTGTTAGTAAGATGAGTGCTGGAAACTTGGAAGCTACGTATTTTCCTGGCTCATTCATTAATTCTGGGTGAGCCATTTTGTTTCTGGTTTTGAAGTCCTTGAAGAGCTTGGAATGGATCTACAAAGGGATGAGTTTGAAAGGATCAGCTCATTTTTCTCAATATGGGAATTCCTGTTAATATATTCATTAACTGAGTAAGAACTTGGCTGCTGAATTTGGGATTAAAAAGTCTTTGGGGATAGGTGGATTTTCAGGGCCAGTATCTGGCAAGTGCATATAACCTTCAAAGTGTTCATCCTTGCTATAACTGCCTTTTCCGTTCCACTTACCATCAAGAGTAAGGGGCATCAGAGCCTCTTGAGTTTCTTCTTCTGTTATATTGAGTCCCATTCTTGTCAGTCGGGAAGTCAATTCACCAGTTTCAACCACTTCCCCTGATATCAATTTACAAAAACCATTCAATGTCACAATCCAAGATTTATATCTTGTAAGCATCAGTACATCATTACTGCCCAGCCTGGTAGTTTCTGTCACCCTTCAACTCCCCAAACCCACCATCTTGGAATGAGAAAAGAAAGAACTTTACTAGCTGGTTCCCCACCTTTAACCAAGGATTAAAATTAATAGAAGTAGATAGAGGGGTGAGTATCCTTCTTCATGGAACTATTTTCAAGGTTGTGTTGCAACTTGGAATATTGTACCAAACATGATATCCCAACTGATTGTCTAGTAGTTAATTAAATGTCATATATACATACACATACATACACACATACATACACATACACATACACATACATATACATATACATATATATGTTGTATTTGTGCTGATAAAACACAAATGTAACAAAGGCAACAGTAAAAATATTGGGTTTCTGTCTGGATGGTCTCTTGTGATGAGCCAATTGACAGAGAGTGGAAGCAGTGGGCTATCTCCCATATTTGGGCATACCAGGGGTAGTAACACTTCATACATACATACATACATACATACATACATACATACATACATACATACATTACTATGTCAGTCAGAATAAAGTTTAAAAAGCATACTATTAATCTACACTTATAGGTTAATATAGGATCATTAGTAATCTCATCATAATCAGTGGTATATAGCTTATTCTTCCTTCCTAAAACTAAGTTTTAGGAGGGAACAGTAGGTTTCTACCTACTGCTGTATTCAAATTCATCTCTAAATGTCTTGATTCCTGTTCCTGCTAGTGATTGGAATCAGAAATCTTAAAATTTAGCACCACTATTTCAAGATCAGGGTGATAAAGCCTGAGGTTTATTTTTTTCTAATATTCACCTGTTAAGAATTAATTTCTACATTAAAAATAATCCAGCAGCAACACTTTGAATAAAATCCAGAACAAAAGAAAGCAACAAGATATGACATATTACAATGATTGCAAAGGGAAGCTCAGCAAGAAGCCTAAATTGAGCAACAGGTACCCAAGGATCTGAACTGCAGGCAGCTTATCTTAATAACAGCTCTCAAGCACAAAAGAAGATAATTACTGCCATCTGTTTGTCCTTGTTAACCTCCCAAATATATCTGATTGGACACAATAGAATGCTGTATTCTATGGGCTACAGCTATAAATCTCTGAAAGTCACTTTAGTAAAAGCAGAGACTATTTTTATTGTGATTATTTATATTTTTGCTTGTATTTTATATTATATTATAAATTATTATGATTAGGATGTTTTCATGGAAAATATGCTGCATTTATTTTATTTTTTAAAATAAAAAATAAAAAAAAGTTATTTATCTACCAATTTACGCTCTAAACCTATTCTGCAAGACCAACATTCCCTAATAGAAGTATGAACCAATGGCCATTTTACAGGAGCAGGAGTAGACAACATCTTTATGCTGTCAGCCCACTGGGAAAGAACCACTTCCTGTCTTTTGGGGCTACTTTGGAGCAGGGTAGCTCAGAGGGGAGCAAAGGGAAGTGTGTGTTTTGCCTAATGACTCCAGAGTGGAACTTGAAAAAAGGCAAATATCCAATTCTTGCAAAAAATTTGTCACCTTAACCCAGGGGTGAGCTTCAAAAATTTCAGCAATGGGTTGCTGGGCGGACAAGGCCATGGTGGGCGTGGGCTAGTCAGCCTCCTGCACAAGGGTTGGGGGGGGCATTTTCACCTTCCCCAGGCTCCGGAGGCTTTCCTCGAGCCTCGAGGAGGGTGAAAACTTCTGGAACTTCCTCATCTTCTGGAACTTCCAGGAGGCCTGTTTTTGCCCCTCCCTGAGTCTCTGCACAGGTCCTGCACTTACCTCGCATCTAAACGGGCCCCATAGAGACTCCTGGGAGGGCTTGGGGTGGGATGGGAGGGGTGGGGTGGGGTGGGCAGGGCCAGCCAGTGGTGGGATTTGAAGGTTCATCAAACTGGCCATAACATTAGGTATGGGTTCTCCCAAATCTGAGCGAACCCATAGCAGCCCACCCCTGCCTTAATCACAATTATACTTTTATTTCAGTCATAAATCAGAAAATAAAATAAAAGTATAAAATTTACACCACTTGCTATATCAATCAAAGCTATAAAAATATTTTACTCATTGGCTGGCGAATGTAAAAGCAGCAACTCCAGACTGTCCTTCTGTTTATTGCAATTTGAATTTAATTTCAGATTGCCCAGAGACTTACCTCCTGCACTTAATATGAGCTTCACATTCTTCACCCCTTCTATCAAGTCATTCAGATTAACTTTTCCATCCTCTGCAAGACAAAGGAGGACGTAATTAACCCAGCTGAACAGAAAAGCCTAACTGAGGCTGCCGTTACTTACATCTCAAGAAATATGCATAAAAACAACAGAACTATTCCGGAACCTAGAATTCTCTAGATATGTTAGAAATACTCATTTATAGCAAATGTTAGGAGTTATAGCCCTTACACATTCTGGAAAAGTGGGAATGTGTGTGGTAATGTGCATAAGACTGAATCAACAAATAACATTTTTATTTTCATTTGTATGCTCCTTTCGGTTTATTACTTTATTTATTTATTTATATCATGTCTTTATTATTATTATTTTTATAAATAACTCAAGGCAGTGAACATACCCAATACATTTTTTCCTCTTATTTTTCCAAGTTCACATATCTCCTTATAATCTATATCTGTTTTTGTTTATCTTCCCAGTCATTGAACGTTCTCAGTTAGAAACTAATTGGATTCTAAACCTGCTGCTGACTAATATTCTTTGACCCTCTACTTTTTCCTGAAGTAGGAATGTCCACAGCTAGGTGAGGGCAAAAAATATGCTAGCTGCACTCCCTTTTTACATGTGTTGCGCATAAATCCTGCACAGCACTTCATTTGCATGGTCACTGCCCTCATCTTGACTTTTTTGATTCTCGTCACAGACGTCCCTGCTTCTAAGCTTTCTAACTCTCCATTCTTTTTGAATAATGGCATTTAAAAGACCTAGAGATCATCAGGCTGCCTCCTTCCTGCAAATGTTATCAAGCATCAATTCAGCTTTTGCCAAAGAACCTTAGGAAAAATATCAACCTCCTCCTACCTCCCCAAGGAGAATATAGGGAGGGAATTCAGTGGTTACAATTAGAGTTATTAAGAACTAGCCTTTAAAAAAAAAACTCCAGAGTCCTTTGAACCCATTTGAAAATACAGTGGGGATTGATCTGGATTTTGATTAAATCTGGTTTTTTCCCCCCAAAGTTGTTTTTTTATGAGAGGTAGAAAAAGGAGGCCCTGGGATTTAACTCTGCTAGTTGTTACCAATTATAGGAGGCAGTACTCATCTCCATTTCATGGCCATTGAGTAAGTACTGTCTGAAGACAATTCCATGGCTATGTGGTCAGCATACTTTCACGAAGTGTTGTTACCTTCCCAACAAAGTGGTACCTATTTATCTAGTTGCATTTACATGTATTCTAACTTCTAGGTTGGCAGGAGCTACTGCTCATCCTGTCACATGGTGCTCAGGTCTCAAACCTAGGCTGCCAACTTTTCTACCCAACAAGCCCAGTGTCTTAACTGCTGAGCCACCATGCCACCTCTGATGAGATGGACAGTATATAAATTTAATAAATAAATAGGAGCTCTGGTGGTGCAATGGTTAGAATGCAGTATTGCAAATAACTCTGTCCATACTCTGGCATTTGATCCTGATATGGGTCAAGGTTGTATTAAACTCCAAGATCAGTAAAATGAGGATCCAGATTGTTGAGAGCAATATGTGACATTGTAAACTGCTCAGAGAGCGCTGTAAAGTTCTATGGAATGGTATATAAGTCTAAGTCCTCTTTCTAAATAAACAAACAAACAATAGTTCACATGCTTGCAGAAAACCTTAGCACTTGAAGAAAACAAGAAGCAACCAATACTTCTAATCCCTGGGTCATGAGCATTTTTTTTAGTGTCTATTTGAAGATACGAGATAAGTGCCCCCTATTGTTTATGAGCAAGTCCCAAAATTATGAATGTTGCAGCATCACAACAGTTGTTTGCCCTTATGAACAATTGCAGGTCTGCAAGATTCACACTATTCCTTCTGCCTGCGGTCCCCACCACTGCTCCCTCCCATCTTGCTGTGCTGGGATCATTTACCTTACAAGATCTCCTCTCTGCTGCAGTTACTTTGCTTTTGAGGGAGAGGAGAGTTTGTAAGTTTAATTTTATTTATAGGCCGCCCAATCTTGAAGGACTCTGGGCGGCTTACAGAAGGGATGTGCTAGAAGTGATGCTCAGTGCAAAGGCAGCCTATGACCTTGCAGGGACCTGCTAGCCATCTAGGGAGCAGTCTTTTTCATAAGAAATACTTAATGGAGAGTTGATGGAAGCTCTTGGGTGCCATAATATCGTACGAGTTCAGGCATCCATCCTCTTTTGCAGAGAACTGGATGTCTGAATTCTCACAAGATCATGGACCCCAGAAACTTTCATTCTCAGCACGAAAAGTGCCTGTCTCCACATATAAAATCCTGTCTCCTGTTCCTCCCCTGCAACTCCTTTCCACCATCACCGGGACATTTTCCCCTGAGATGGAGACCTGACAGAGACTGGAAGCTTCATGCCTATGAGGTCTTACATGGGCACCTATGAGGCATTTCAAAACGAAGCAAATCCCTCTGTTTTCAAAGGTCTCATAGTTGTCTATGGGTTTGAAAAGGGAGCGAATCCCTCCATTTGCAGCAGATGAAGCTTCCAGTTTCTGTCAGGTCTCCATCTGGGTGAAAAGTGTCCTAGTGGCGGCGGAAAAGAATTGGGGGAGTGGGGGAAGAGTAGGAGACAGGCGCCACAAACACTTTTCACACCCAGGAGCTTCCCTCGACTCTTCTCTCCCTCAAAATGAAAAAAACTGTGGCAGAGAGGAGACGAGTAAGCGTTTACTTTGCAAGGTAAGTGAGTCTGGCACGGCAAAGAGTGGAAAGCATGAGTTATTTTAGTGGGTTGGGGAGGCCTTAGAGGCCTGTTCCATCACTACCCGCCCCCATTTCATGGCTTTCCAAGCAAAGTCAATGGGGGAAGTCGGATTTGTTTAATGACTGAAGGACTTACTTAACAACTGCAATGATTTCTTTAACAACTGTGGCAAAAAAGTTATAAAATTATGCACGATTCACTTAATGGGTTTTTTTTCAAATTATCTGCCATTTTAACTTTAGTCTGCATTGTTAAAACGGAATAGTTTTCTTTGGCATGTTGAGTTACTAAAGTTAAAATTTTTGGTTTATTTATTTATTTATAAAAATTTATACGGCTGCCCAACTCATTTTCAGTGACTCTAACAACAATCTGTCAATCAAATAAACCACTTGATAGGGTCTACCTCACTGGGTTCCCCAGGTCCATTGGCAAAACCAGATCTTCCGGGCCTCGTGAAAGATTGTCAAAGTTGGGGAGTCAGTCTTATCTCCATGGGGATGATGTTTCATAGGGAAGAGGCCACAGATCTGTCTAATTTAACCAAATCCAATCATAAATGACTCTAAATAAAACTAAGACAGAGTATCTAAAAGACTCACCATTTGGAGCTGTAGCTATCAGAACTTCCTTGATTTCATCATCTGTTAGGTAAATGCCCATATTGATTAGGGCATTATCTAGATTATTGACATGAATCCAATCCACTGAGAAAAACAATAATAATCAGCAAATATTCCCAGAACTTTGGCATTCCATATGTAGATAGCAAAACTCATAAGATAACTTTCAAATCTTCTATACCAGAAATCAGACAAGCAACCTCTTAAAAATGGAAATCTGGATTCTATACAAGTTTTAAAAATATGCATACTTTTTCTTCATTTGATGTTATTGGCGAAGTTTACTATTTTGCTTAACTTATTCAAACTCATTGAATGAGCAAACAACATATGTCCCACTCTTTTGCCCTATAGTTTTATAGTCAGTCCCAACCTTGATTTTTGAAAAATCAGCAAAGATTAGCGAATTGATACTGCCAATATCATCATTGTAACATCTAAATGTTAAAAAAAACCACCACCCTCTCAAGAAGCTGATTTCTGTTTCCATTACAGTATTCTATATTCCCACAAAATCAAAACACTTTGATTTTGTATACAGCCCCTAATTTCAAGTAGACTGCCTTTTGCTTAGGCCACTAATTCATGTGTTACTGTAGTTTTATCTCCTCATCTTCTAATTACTGCCTCTTTTTTTCCAACCTCACCAGGCCCAGCTGTTTCCTCCCTCAAATATTGCCAGCATGCTTGAAGAATTTTAATCCAGCCAGGGATATTCACTTACTCTCTGCTTGTCTCTGGATCTTAACCACACTTTCAATCAGTTCATTCATCTTCACTTTTTCATTTTCTGCAGAGGCATTTAAAAGTGAGGTTACCATGTAGCCAGCAAAGCAGGAGAAAGAATTGAGTGCAACATTTTGCAAATCAGTTTAATTGCATTTAAATTATTAAATGTGTATTAATAATTAAATTTCATTAAAGTGACAGATATTAATATTTTACCAGTCAAGGTAGCTATCAAAAGTAATTGAAATGTAATGCACATTTAAAATCTCAATTAAAAAATCATAACATTCTGATTTAACTCAATCAGAAGGCTAAGGGCTTATTAGCAAGAGTCTGGAGAAAAGACTTTCTCCCCTTATGTCTGAAAATTGTACTGTGGCTAGACAAAACTGAGTCAGATAAGAATTACACAAAATAGGAGCAGCAACTAAATATGTTTTGGAAATACTAGCCTGGCTTGAAGAGAGGAAGGCTCAGAGGAAATTCTCTACAGCATGTTATGGGGTAAGCAGATTCATGTAAGACATATGATATTTTGTTTTATTTTATTATTCTATTTTATTTATCTCTTTTCCCACTCACCATCCACAGTCACATTCTTCAATGCTTCTTGGAGCTGCTCTTTGGTTAACGGCACTCCCAAGTTGGACAAAAGAGACTCTATATCTTCCACAGCCACTTTTTCTTCTGTGTCACCTAAAGAACAAAATAAATTGGCCGAAGGACACATTTTCCAGAAAATTAATCAGCCGATATAAATATGTTCCCTCCCTAATCCTTCTTTAGTTCTGGAGAGGGTAGCACTTCCCCATGCAGGACCAATGAGCAATCGGGTTATTTCCAGCTTCTTCTTGAAGAGCAGGTGGCATATGGCAGTTGTGGCCCAGAGGTTCTTGCATAGATGGGTCAGTTTTGCTTATTCTAGAATTGGGAGGCTGCTTTATAAACTGCACTGTTTATCAAATGACCTTAGGTAACACTTCAAGATGTAGCAAGTGTTGTGGCCTGTCAATGGCCAGCGGAGCTGGTGGCAGACTCAGACAGTGAGGAGGTTGGGGAGGAACATGGGCAGTCCTGGAGTCTGGGGAAGACTCTGATGAGTGCTCTGCATCAGAGACAGAGATGGGACCAGGGCCATCCGATAGTTATCAGCTGCCTTCGGAGTTGGGGCAGAAGAACATCTGGAACCTGTTCCCAATATGTGCATGCACAGAGCTGCCAGGAGAAGGGAACAGTTAAGGAACAAGGGCCGACTTGGGAGTAAAGGCACAGATGGATGGTGAATAACGTCTCCCATAGGGAATACAGAGGGGCGAAAAGGGAGGGGAGTTTGCAGGAGACAATTAGTTAAATTATTAGTGTACATACTGACAATCAGTATAGTAGTTTCCACCAAGGTCCTCTGTTACAGCAGGAACAGTATTCAAATATGATTGGTCGAAGGGTCTGACAGCTCCCTATAAAAGTGCTGCTGCCAGACAAAGTCTTTGCTGGATTGTATATAGTTGTCACTTAATAAAGAGCTGTTGTTACTGAAGTCTGAGTCTGCCTCATCCATTCACCCGATCTAACAATTAGGGTGAAGATCTGTTCCTGACTTCTTGCCAAGTAATTGCTGCTACAGTGGGGCATTTGGAAGATATTGGCCCAGCAGCTCTCCAAGCCTGATAAAGGTCTGTAAAGCAATCTGATGAAAGACTGTTTGCCAGGACTTTACTGAAGAGGATTTCCCTTTAAGTTAAATAAAAGCGGTTTTATCATGATGTGGAGTCTGCTTCATGATCTTGGGAAGCCTAGTTCACAACAGTAAGATGTGATTACCACATATAGTGGTAGTGTAAGGCCAGATTGACTATCTATCTCTAATAATTTCTACGTAGGCATATTCCAGGCCCCATCAATTAAATATTGTCATCTATTAAAATCCCATAAACAGGACTTTTCTAGCAGAATACATTTTTTTGGAACAGACTCTCTCCAGAGATCTATGTGGCTCCCACCCTGATTATGTTTCAAAAGTCTTTGAAAACTTGGCTTCCTTTTTAGGCATGGATTAGGATGGGCAGTAATAGTAAACCTCTTACAGGAATTTATAGGTCACTCTGTTTTATTTTCTGGACTTTTATATATGTATTTTCCTTGTCTTATTGCATTGACATTTTAAAATAGTGTACACCTCCCTCTGAATTTGGCAATTAAATAAACAATTCTTATATCTGTGGAGTCCTTGCTGCTCTTTGAGCTTGGTGGTTTTCTTGCAGACATTTCATTATCCAGTTAGGTAACATAATCAGTGCTAGTTTTGTATCCAAGCCACCACTCACCAATAGGTTGAGGTAACTCCTGCAACACTTTAATATTCCTTGTGAATTCATTCAAGTTTACCATTCCATCTAATTGAAGATTACAGAAATGACAAATGAGAAGAACTGAACACCACAAATGGGAATTGCATTTTCAACATTGTTCTTACATTAACGAATACTAACATTTGAAAAAGGGACAATTAAGAAAGAGGAAACACCACTTCCAAAGCAAGGTGTTATTATTATATGCAATATTTTGGATGATCAGAGCGGGCTGCTTTGTTGCACTCTGGTCTTGGGACACAGGAAAAAGACATGTGGAAAGAGAATCTCTATAAGTATCCCAGATTTAAAATCCACTAACCTACATCTGATTAAAAAATGGTGCAACCAGGTTCCCCCCAATGGGTTTAACCTGTAATATCCCAAATTTTCATAGCGTATCCCCTGAGTCTTTAGGACACTGTAGTTCTCATACATTTGGAAGTCATCAGATTGGGGAAGATTATTTTGAGTTTATCTATTTCTTAGTGCTTTAAAGGACATTTGGGTATAACCTAAATAGGTTCCAAGGTTATCCATGAGACAAGGTACTAAATGTGTTTTGAGAATTTGTTTTATACCCTTTAATTTTTTTTAAAAAAATGTGAATAAGAAGGCCAGTTTTATGTCCAAGCCTTAAAAAATGTTGTAAACACCAACAATTCTGATGAATGTGGGAGCATTGTCTTGCCTATGAGGTATTTTGTTTTAAACTCCGGGAGTTCTTCCTACTTAATGTTCATGAGCTCCTGGCCTCGCTTGCTACTTTCTACTCTCTTGTCACTTAAATATACATCCTTGCAGTTCTTACCTTCAACTGTAACTTGCTCAAATGCTTTCTTCATTTCCTCCTCTGTTAAACTAATCCCCATCTTTTTCAAAATGGAATTCAGATTTTTAATGGGGACTCTATTTCCTGTAAAAGAAAGAGGAGGAGGAAGAGGAGGAGGAGGAGGAGGAGGACAGCATGTACAAAGAATATTCAGCTATGTTCAAATATTTATATTCAAATATGTATATTCATTCATGACACTTTCATACCGTCATTGTTTTTAATCCTGAAACACTCAGAAACAGAGAAATTGCTTCTATAGGTAGTCTTTCTTTAGCAACAACAAGTGCCAACTCAGATGTTAAACAAAGCCGTCCCTAATTGGAACCATGGTTGTGTTTATCAGCTTACTCTGGCATTCATTTCTTTTACAGACCCGGTAGGTCATAAATGTGAAGATTTGTTGCAAAGTTTCTTTTTCATCATTGTTGTAATTGTGAAGGGTTGCTGTACAAGACAGTCACTAAATAAGGACTCCTGTCATCTTTACATCTTTACTTGACCTAAGTAGCTGAGAAAAAGGAGTGAAAATTACTGCCATAGGTGCAATTCTTTTACCCTCATAGTACACAAAGGGGAAGGAAGAATAGTCACTTTCAGGGTATTTAGCCAGTCTATTGAAGAGAAAAAAGAAATTGACAGAATGTTTCTCAATTTCTATTCTGTGTATTTAGTCTATGCCAGGGCTCAGCAACCTTAAACACGGAAAGGGCCGATCGGAAGTCCGATTCCCCTACCATAGAGTTCCCCTACCATAGAGTTTCCTCCTATCATGGCGTCCTTTTTCCTCTGCGACTTCTCCCACCACAGAATCTCCTCCTAGCATAGCATCATTTTTCCTTTTACCGACTGGTGACAGGAAGCCGCAGTAGAGGGATGAAAGAGCCACATGCAGCTCCAGAGCCACAGATGGCTGACCTCTGGTCTAGGCTAATGAGCATTTACTGTAAAGTCATCTATCAAGCATTCTGTTTAAAAGAGCTGAACCTCAGAAGCTGGTAGTAGGAGTGATGCAAAAGTTCCCTCTAATAGGGAAAGAGGACCTTCAGTATCTAGCTTTGTAATTGAATCATTTACATTGCGGTTGTGCTGGAAATCAGGTTTCCCTACAGTAGAAGAAAGCCATATCAAAATTCTGTATTGCTACAGCAGAAGAACTATAGGAATATAGAAGTTTGGTATGGCTTTCAGATTGATGCTGCAATATCCTCAAGAAGAAATGTCCTTAACATTTCTATAATTTGCTTCATTAAGCATAAAAGGAAAAGTAACATCAAATTATTGTTTAAGTGTGTAGAATTGACAGTGTTCTTTATTGCTTTGAAATGAAAGGTCAAGATCCTATCAAACTTAATAGAACTACATTTTTTAAAGTGTGTGTATATTCCTTCAGTTGTAACTACAGAAAAAGGATTTTCAGCATATAACCTACTTTTAGAATTTCTCCTAGCTCTCAATTCTTTATCAATCTCTCCCCACCCCTAATTCCATTGATCCATGATCTAATTCCTTGTTCTTACCCTCAATTACTCCCATTTTTATAGCTCAAGAATGTTTAGTATTAAAACCATAACAACTTTCAAGTATGAAAGTAAGCTGTGTCATTAAGGCTATTTGTTTGCGTGGTTTTGACAGAAACTACCATCATTGTGCCCTTCACATGGACCCAGCTTTTCTCCCAGAATGGGAAGGGTTACCCTGTCTTCCTCAGTGTAATTTCCTCATGTTTAGCTTGAAACCACCATCGAAGATCACACCAGCCAGATCATAGAACCACCCAAAGAAGTAAGGCAAGATTGGAAGATGTGGAGAGACCTGGCCCATTGATCGGATAACATCATTATCCTCACCATAATCAGCTTGGAACCTGCCTGCGTTCATAACTGAAAATGTTACTAATTTTAATTCACAATTTACAAATATAGGAAGTATTTATTTGAAACGCAAAATGAACATTAAGAAAATTGTATGCAATGTTTTTCAATCAATAATTAATGAGAGCTAAAATTGTAACCATACCCACAGCTTGTCTAAAACTTACTATCAGCTTCAGAAAATCTTTCATTGTTGGTCAATGCAAACATAAAATCTTTCAAACACAACGTCCCATCAGCTGCAAAGAAGTAAACAAATTAATGAAAATTATTCATATTTATTGACACAGTAATATTGTACATCAATTATTAAATATTTTAATTGTTTAAGTACATTGTGAAATAGATCATCAGTTCATTGTGAGAAAAAAAGTTCATCCGAACAGTTTTTCTTCCCCTTTATTTATAATGTCACAAAAAATGGTACCACTTGGCCAAAATGCTGAGTAAAAAGCTAAACAAGATTGAACCTGGATGAAGATGACTAGGGCATTTTAATGCTCAAAGTTAAACAAAGAAATAAACAAAAGACTGTAAAAAAAGTGCTTCCATCTTGTTGCAAAGAAAACTACATGGACATTTTGAGTAACCATTGGAGGTTGAATTTCATTAAAGAGAATCTTTATGTTCTTCTAGTGATTTGAGAGTAAAATAGATTAAAACAGACACAAGAATGTTAGATATTATTTAATATGCCACAAGTCTAGTTCTTGAATCTGTTACTATATAGTAAAGATATGTGTGTGTGTGTGTTTTTGTGCGTGTGTGTATGTATGTATGTATGTATGTGCTGGTCTTGTTGTATTCAGGTCTTTTCCCATGTAAGATTGAGATTGTCTTGGCAACGTTTTGGCGAGGTCTCACTTGTCATCTTCAGGCTGTGTTTTGGGCTTAAAGCGTGGCTGGAGCTGCCGTCTTTCTATAAATCTTGGTGGGTGGTGGTGGAGTGCTGGCTTTGTTTCAGTAAGTGGAATGATTGGTTGTGTGGTTGTTTCATGATTGGTAGATTGGTGCTGATTGGTGCTGGCTGTGTGTCGGTTGTTTCGTCTTGTAACGGCCTGGATGGTGGGTGGGGCTCATTTGTTGATTAGGGCTGGTTTCTAAAAAGATGGCAGCTCCGACCATGCTTTAAGCCCAAAACCCAGGCTGAAGATGGCGAGTGAGACCTCGCCGAAACGTTGCCAAGACAATCTCAATCTTACACGGGAAAAGACCCAAATACAACAAGACCAGCATACCTATACCCGTGAAAATCTATGAATATATATACATATACATACACACACATATATACATACACTGTGTGTGTGTGTGTGTGAGAGAGAGAGGGGGGGGAGGGAGGGAGGGGGCAATTATTCTAGAAAATTCCTACCATTCATGGTAACATAGTCCATTGCTTTCTGGATTTCATCTTGAGATAACTGAAGGCCCAGAACATGCATGATAGAATCCAGTTCTTCATATTCTACTTTATCTTGTCTGATGTTCTTCAGTGTTTTCATTGCTTTTTCCATGTCTAAGATAAGAAATACCACAATGAAGCATCCAAAGGCAACAATCTACAATGAAACATGTAAGATTGATGAAAAGGATGTTCTTGCCTACAGCTGAAGAGTATGGCTGTGTGAGAGATAACATCTTCATAAATTCTTTCAAATTCACCATCCCATTACCTGTAAGGAAAAGCAAATCTTATCACAGAAAAGAGAAATGAAAAGTAATATATAGACTTCTATACATGCACTCAATTTTATATCATCACTGACCAATAAGAATATTGACAACTTCCAGCTGCCAAGATTGAGAAACATGAATTTAGATAAAGTTCAGATAGGGATGGAACAAATGAGTTAACAGTATAGTTACTTAGCTGACACCTAATTACCACTGGAGCAAGAGTTTATTCTAAATGCTTGCTTCCCACCATAAATATCCAGCCCATGATTCATTACACAGCTTTGTGTCCTCTTTGATTCAGGTGTAGGAAAGGTACAGGTGACTTAGAAAACTAAGTCACTAATGTCAGTTGCCCTGACATTTCACAGTTACTCAGAGAAGAATGATGTTTGGTTTATATTTTGAACACATAATTACTCACAGAAAGCAATATGTTTGAGCACCAGAAACGTTCAGTACACTAAACAGCTGACAGAAAAGTACACACATAGAAAAACTTATCAGGAACTGAAAATGTGAAAATTACATAATTTGGTTCCTAAGAACCTAGTTTAAATGATGCCAAAAAGTATCAAACATTGTTCCATGTCTTGTGGCGTGGCGTGTTCAGGATGCTTGAGAATATGTTGGGGGAAAAACTATCCAAAACTGTATTACTTTAAAATCTGTGTTCATAGAAATTCAAAGAGAATGGTTCTAATACTTCATCAGGGAAAAAAAATCAAATATGTAGAGTGCAAACATTTGAATAGAGTAAGTCCTTACAATCTACTGTCATGTTCTTCAGTGCCTCCACCATTTGCTCCTTGGTTAAAGTGATGCCAATAGCAGCCAGCACATCTTTCATTTGAGAAATCTCAACTTTATCTCTATCCATTTTGCAGAGAATGCTATAGGTGCCATAAACTGTTGGAAATAGAAAAGTTGTTTAATTAATTTCAGAAATTGGTTAAAACTTTGCGTTTCACATGATTCATGCATCAATGCACTGCTGCTAATACATACTTTGCTCTCTGGTTGCATCACACTTGTGTTGAAAGCACTGAGGTGCTTCCAGGTTGAAAGAATTAACACTAACATCACCATTGCCTGGGGGAGCGCCTGGCTGGGGCTTCTTTCATGTCCTTGTTATTGTGCCTACCAAAGTGGTATCTATCTACTTGTGATTGCAGTCTTTTGAACTGTTAGGTCAAGGGTTGGAGTAAATGACAGGAGCTCATTCCATCGTACAGTATCCCTCGGGTCTCGAACCCAGGCTTGCAAATTGTCAACCCAGCTTTCTAATTACATGAGCCACCATGCTCCTTATTTTCTGAATAGTCTGCCCTTCTCTGTTTGCAGCACCATTTATAAAATGGCTATCCTGGAAAGATATACTGCAGATTGTCAATGAGATCTGAAAAGCCAATACAGTTTTACTGTGTATTGGGGGTCATAAATGTTACTATATTTAACTGTTTAACAAGATTACACACAGGACAATTGTATATTTGTTGAGTCTGTTATTTGAGAGTGTATTTCTTCCTATTATCAACAATCTACTTAATTTAACTTTAACTTAGTAAATGTTTTAAATTATTTCCAGCTTTGTAAACATAAAGCTTGCCCATATAAGAATTCTCTGTATTACACAAACAAGGAATCTATTTTTCTCATACAAAATGAAAACAACTTTAATTTTAGCAGCAGAATTTAGGTTTTCAGAAAATGGGAAAATAAAATTATTTGCTTTCTTCTTCCTAAAAGGTTTGAAACATTGCTGGTGTAAACTAATATTCTTATCTCACACGAGCACTTCTTTATGGGAGATTCTGACTACATCTAAGCAAGTGAATTGGTATATCTGACTCAAAAGCAAAGCATTTCTATCCCTTCCATCTTATTTGTCTTCCTGATTTTCAACCAACATGTCTTCTAAGAACACTGAGAATAGCTTGCAACTATTATAAAACTTTAATTCATTCTCCTTCTCTCTCTCTCTCTCCCTCTCCCTCTCCCTCTCCTCTCTCTCTCCCCCCCTCTGATTTTTGATTTTTACCCTTCACACCAACATAGTTGTTGTTGTTGTTTTTTGATAGAGGAATAATTGCTGGTTTTGTTGTATTCGGGTCTTTTCCCGGGTAAGATTGAGATTGTCTTGGCAATGTTTCAGCAAGGTCTCACTCACCATCTTCAGGCTGGGTTTTGGGCTTAAAGTGTGATCGGAGCTACCATCTTTCTATAAATCTTGGTGAGGGTGTGTGGAGTGCTGGCTTTGTTTCAGTAAGTGGAATGATTGGTTGTGTGGTTGTATCATGATTGGTAGATTGGTGCTACATGATATAACCACACAACCAATCATTCCACTTACTGCAACAAAGCCAGCACTCCACACACACACACCAAGATTTATAGAAAGACGGCAGCTCCAGCCACACTTTAAGTCCAAAACCTCAACTACCTTACACATAATTGCTAGTCATTCCTGACTCTAGGGAGCGATGTTAATCTCTGTTTCAAAGCTGAAGAGCCAGCACTGCCCAAAGACATCTCTGTGGTCATGTGACCAGCATCACTAAACGCCGAAGGCGCAGAGAACGCTGTTACCTTCCCACCAAAGGTGGTTCCTATTTTTCTACTTGCATTTTACATGTTTTTGAACTGCTAGGTTGGCAGAAGCTGGGCCAAGTAATGGGAGCTCACTCCATTATGCAGCACTAGGCATTCGAACCGCTGAACTGCCAACCTTTCTGATCGACAAGCTTAGTGTCTTAGCTGAGTGTCTTTCAACTACCTACTGCATACATAAAGAATTATGTGATCTTTTGACAGTTCCTTTTATTGTTTGCTTGCCTGCTTTTGACTACGTGTGTGCATTTGACTTTTCTCACTAATTACTTGCAGAGCCCATAGTGGCTTCCACTTACGTGTGTTTTCAGAAAAGCATTCCTTCGTTGTCACATTGACTAAGAAGTCCTTCAAACTAAACTTTCCAATTCCTGAAAAAACAAGTTTTTCTATGTTTGAAAGAGACCAACAATGCTAATCTTTTGTTGCACCCTATAATATAATCCCTGGATAATTTCTCAAACTTTTAAGGAATTGCTAATCATAATGCAGAACATGGGAGAGGCCACATATACCTTGAGATTGACAAGCAAGAGATTCTAACAGAGGACCCAAGAGTCTGGGGTTACATGCCAAATATAAACAAGAACCAGCCAATCTTGTTTTAGGCTAACATAGTGTGCAAATGTAGTTTGAGTGATACATTTATGAGTCAGTGTTTATATGATCATAAAAAATTGGGTTAAATGGTGGGCATGTTTGGAAACTCTAAAGAGGTATGTTTAGAAACACAAGCTAGTGAAAATTACCCCTTTAAACTACTGGGTGATTTATCAGAACAATATCTGGCCGTCGTCTCCCAAAATGTATGTTCACCAAAAATTCTGTATCTGGACTTAAATTCCCCAAAGTCTCAGCAATGGGCATGATGTCTGGAATTTTCTGGAGCTGATTCTGACATCTGAAGAGTGCCCTGAGATCTATTTATGGACATTTTAAATGGAACAGTCACAATAATTGAAAATTAAATAAGGATGTCTTCTAACATTTGGAAAACCTGGCAATGTAAGGTTTTCTATAAACTTTATTCTGTGAAATGTAATATTTGCTACCTTTTGTGCCATGTGGTTTAACCTTAACTGGTGGAACCTTTATATTGCTTACTTTCTTCTGAATTTTTGCTACAGGCAGGCTGTATTCAGCATTTCACAGCTCACAGCTTTGCTGAAACTGAATCAGAGGTGGGTTCCTACCGGTTTGGCCCAGTTTGGCTGAACCGGTAATGGTTTGCCACCAGAGACCCAGGCCTGCCAAACTGGTTCCCTGATTGGTGTGGCATGTCCCCGTCCCCCCATTTTTAATGTTCTGTGCATGCGCAGACCTATTTATGGGCAGTTGTGTGTTCACTGAACCGGCAGTAATGCCGGCCGCAACCCACCCCTGAAACTGAATGCTACAGAATTTTAAAGTGATTTTATTTTATTTGCCCATTTGGGATGGTTGGAGGATATAGAATGAATGAGCAAGAAGTGCAGACTCACCAGGTATGGAAGTACCCTTTAATGCATTTTGGAACTGTGCGGTGTTCAACTTAACTCCCAGAAAGTCTAAAATAGACTCCAATTCTCCAGGATCAACTATGCCATCCTTTATCTTGCTGAAGGCCACAACAGCAGAGTAAAATGCTATCATAAGAAAGATCAAGTATAAGCTTTGAAGAAAACCAAAGTACTTTGAATGATGATTGAAATGGAAATTGCACTAGGTCACAAAGACCTCTGATTCAAACATATTTACAAATGGCCACATCCCAGTTCTACCATTCAACTTATTACAAAGTTTGCATTTCTAAACAAACATAACATACCGTATATACTCGAGTATAGGCCGACCCGAATATAAGCCGAGGCACCTAATTTTACCACAAAAAACTGGAAAAGTTATTGACTCGAGTATAAGCCTAGGGTGGGAAATGCAGCAGCTACCGGTAAATTTCAAAAATAAAAATAGATACCAATAATGTTTTTGAATATTTATTTCAAAGAAAAACAGTAAACTAGCGGTGTATTCAATGAAATACTTCACTCACCTCATGATGCTGATGTCCCGCTGTGATGATGATGTCCCGTGCAGCCGCGGGAGCGATGTCCCGCCTCCTATGACACACGGCACAGTGATTCCTATCATTGGATCACTGTACCAGAGGAGGTGGGACATCGCTATGTGGCTGCTTGCCATAACAAGGAGGAGGTGGGACATCGTTGCAGAGCGGCAGGAGGGGGAGGAAGGGGAATCGTAAGACAGCCCTGCATTACATTAGAACGTGAGGAGGGGGGATGGTGCGGTGCGCGCTGCGCGGCAAACTGACACAGAGGGAGGGGAAACTCACAGGGGCACTGGGCCATTCACGAGTGTCACCCAGCGGCATGGCCCCGCCCCTTTTTCTCCTCCATTTCGGGCAAATTTTTCACTGACTCGAGTATAAGCCGAGGCGGCTTTTTTCAGCCCAAAAAGTGGGCTGAAAAACTAGGCTTATACTCGAGTATATACAGTAACAAGCCTTTGTGTGCCATAACTGCCCATTTAATTACAAGGTGTACTGAATTTTAGGATATTGATGAAACAAAAAGAATAAAGAGAGGAAAGTAATACTTATAGACATCACATTGAAAACTTCTGTGATAAAATTGTCCAGGTATAAGAGATACTTTATTACAAATCTTTTACCAATGTAAGGTTTCCAGGTGTGAATTTATTCTGTCCATTTTTTTTAAATGTAACCACCTTGTTTTCTATTTAATCCTCTGAAATGTTTAATATTTTTCTGTTCAGTTTTTTATAGCCTGATGCTATTTTTTTAGTAGATTCTGTTCAATGGTGCAAAAGATTCTGTTTGGATGATACCCACTTTCA
Organism: Thamnophis elegans; assembly: GCF_009769535.1. NCBI lineage: Eukaryota > Metazoa > Chordata > Lepidosauria > Squamata > Natricidae > Thamnophis > Thamnophis elegans. The sequence continues at coordinate 93,326,899 of NC_045558.1, read as the reverse complement.
AAGACCTTGACAGTAGATTATTTTTTAGCATCCTGAGAGACAAATGTGCATCTCCTACCAAAATAATGGTTGTGTTTTTAAGAATCTCACCTAAAGAATCCATGAAGTAAGGCATCTTAGGAAGAATCATCAGAAAGTCTTTTAGATTTACAGTCCCATCAGCTGGTAGGAAAAGAAGATACACGAAGAAACCATTAAATCACAAAAATGTCTGGTCATAAAAAAATATTCTTAGATAAGAGAGTATTGGATTGTTAAAGAACAATCGTTATGAGGCCTTGGGCAAATTTACTTGCCCAGTTCTTCAAACTCATAAAGGGCTTTCTATGTAATTATTTAAACGTTGTGATTAAAAATGATGGCTTTTTAAAATCACATTTGTGACTATGCAGTTTCTTCTATCAGGTTTTTTTTAAAAAAATAAATAACACCTATAGTCAAAAGTTAACATGCTGAAGTTCTTGAAGAATATCTACCAATATAAATCTTTATTGATTTTTTGGAAAGGAATTTCAAAATACATAGTGTGATATTCTTAACTACCACCACAATTTGCTATAACATTTTTCCTAATGAACCCAGATATTAAACTTACCAAACTAAAATATGGGCTTAGTTTCACCTTATTAAAAACAAAACAACGTACCATCCACATCAAGAACATACAAAATTTCTTGGATATTTTCCTCTGTCAAATGAAGACCCAACGTATCTATAGTGTCCTGCAGTTCATTTGTATGTAGCTGGTCTCCATGCATTTTACCAACAATGGCAATGACACGCTGTAAAGCTAGAGAAAGATGAGGAAAAGAACAATGTTTCAAGGAAATGTACCATAAAGAAGTCCCAAAAGTGCTTTTTTCAAGAGGCAGCTGGATGTTTTGGTTTTTCTATGTAGATATTTCGCTTCTCCTAAGAAACTTCTTGGGTGAGAAGTGAAATGTCTTCAAAGAAAAACCAGAAAGTCCAGTTGCTTCTTGAAAAAGCAGTTTTGGGACAACCGTGATGTGGGTGACCGAGAATTTCTATAGGTACCATAAAGAAGAGACCAAAATAGCCTGAAGGAATTTCACCCACATTATATCTACTCTCTTATCCCAAGAGGAAAGTAAAGAAATGATTAATTCTAAGGAATGTAGTAAAATGAACATAAAATCTGATGCCATCTTAGATCTACAGTATTTTATGGGCCTGAGTCTACTTGGTCAAATACATGAAGAAATGACAATAACCTGATTACAACTCTCTTTGTTGGACTTCCATAAAGGGAGGAAAGGAGTAATTCCAGGGTCTTAGGGCCAAATTCTTAACCATTTCCATAACATATAATCACATGTATATTATTACATAGACAATATCATGTTGTAAGAGAGGACAATATACACGTGCAATCATATTGCTTTAAAATCAAGCCTGGAGGGCCAGATTCTTAAAAGTCCTGGAATCTGAATAGTAATGAGCCCAGAATGAGGAACCAGAGTAAGGCCCAACTTTAAAAAAATGCAAATAACTAATGTAATTTTAGGAAGAAATAAGGGCATACAAATAAGGGCAAGTTGTGGAATTAGTAACTGAGGGACTCTACATATAAACCCTAATACTTTAACTGGGCTTTGGCCTGAAGAAAAAGCCTGCTAAAACTATTACGATAGTATTTATTGCACATACCTTTTAACTAAAACACTTTTTTGAACTTACCTTCCATTTCAGTAAAATCTTTTGTTTCACCCAGTGCTAACAAAAACTCTTTGAAATCTATTTCATCATTTTCTGAAAAATATATTTAAAAAAATAATAATGCACAGGATACTTCTGGAACAGAGGAAAACACGCACAAGAAAGCACTCCTTATTGTTTAGTGGGAATTGCTCATACTTTAATAGCTACATAAAAATGAAAGAAAACTTTAAGCTGGTGCTGATATTTTTATATTACCTTTTCTCGTAGTAAGGTATTTGTCATATTACATATTTCTCTGTGGATTCAAAAATAATCTTACTTAGTTAAGGATGTGATTTACAATGCTTTCAACCAAACCTGTGATTGTTTCCACCCTCAACTTTTGTGCATCTTGAAGGAGACTGTTGAAACTTAAATTATGCAAAATGAATTTTACCTCTAATTCTCACTTAAAAAAAAAAAAGGACAGCAATGGGTAAGACGGAAAAGATAAGGCCACAGGGAGGAATTGGAATTATTGGATAAATCTTTAAATGTTACAATTTGTATGTGGCTTGTTGAAGTAGTAGTTTCATAGCTTATTGAAAGATTGTTGTCAACCTTGGGAGGTAGTTCAGAGAAGAAACTCTAACTTTATTGCAAGATTACATTAACATTATCTTCCAGTCTGAAAGTGCAACTCTCTGCTCTTGCCTTTACCGTCCAAGAAATTAAAAAGGGTCATTTCTGAGATGTCTAATATGCCCCCATTTCTTCTGTGAATTCAGCTGCCCCCATCCTACCATTGTCTAATCAGCAGCTCTTCATGTCTTCCAAGTTCATTTCCATATACCATTACATTTAACTATATAACACCCATGGCACAACAAAACCGCGGTCCACTAAAGCGGGCCCGATTAAAGCGCGTTGCTGACGTCATCAGCAGCGCGACAACAGTGACCGCGGAGAAAAAAGAGCGCTTTAAAAAGCGTTTTGAAAGCAAGCCGATTCACGTTAAGGTAAGGGTTAGGTTTAGGTTTAGGTTTAGGTTTAGGTTTAGGGTTAGGTTAAGGGTTAGGTTTAGGTTTAGGTTTAGGGTTAGGTTAAGCATTAGGGTTAGGTTTAGGGTTAGGTTAAGGGTTAGCGTTAGGTTTAGCATTATGTTAAGGGTTAGGTTTAGGGTTAGGTTTAGGGTTAGGTTAAGGGTTAGGTTTAGGGTTAGGTTTAGGGTTAGGTTTAGGGTTAGGGTTAGGGTTAGGTTTCGGGGGGTTAGGTTTAGGTTTAGGGGTTATTTTTAGCTTTAGCGCTCACAGCGTGCTTTTTTCGTCACACTGTGATGACGTCAGATATGCGGTTTCATCGCGCGCTCTTTAGTCGACCACGGTTTTGTGGTGGAACCTATAACACCAGGCTTCTTAAAATGAGAATTGAATATGTGAGGAGAAACCTAAATAGTTTAATTTTATGGAAATGGGAACCTTATAGGATGTGTAAAACAAGAATGAAGTGGTAGAAAAAAGAATGAAGAGTTGATAAATAAATGTGGAATGAATGAAGAAGTATGTGACCATCACCAAAGAAGTATGTTGAAGTGATTGGGTGATAGAAAAAGAATGAATGAGGATCAAATGATAAAACATAAAGTAAGAGCAAATGAGTTAGGGGCAAGAAGACTGAGAAATTTGTTTTTGAAAGTGGTTGTTGAGATCTTTATCACAGCTGAGATTTAAAAAGGTAAATATGAAATAGGATGGATTTTTCAGGGTAGGAAGGTATGGAATGAATAATATTGTGAACAGTATAGATAGTCCTTGCTTAGTGACCACAACTGAGTGACTTCATTGCTAAGCACTGCAATTGTTAAGCAGAAAATTACACAAGGGCAATAGATTTATGATGTCACTTTCCATTCGGCCGTTAATCAAGAAATTACATGACCACACCTTGTGATCTTTAATTCAATGTTCTCTATTAATTATGCTTGTTGGAAGCCAGTTGAAAAGCATGCAAACTGATCATGTGACCATAGGACACTTCAATGGTTGTAAACGTGTGGCATCTATAATATGACAATTAGGTGATTGTGTAATGTTGTGGCAATTGTAAATGTGAGGTTAAGTTGCAAAACTAGGTGGGTTTTGTTTTTTACACCGTTGCAAGTTCAAATGGTCACTAAATAAGGCATTTATTAGGTGAGGTCTATCTGTATTGTTATCTTTGAGATTTCATTACATTTCCTGTTCTTTGTCTGATCTGATGTTTCAATTTCTTGGTTTATTTTTCCTTGTTCTTTTTCAGCACTTTCCATAACATTCCTTTCCCCAACATATGCTGGCTACGTACTATACATGCCAATGTGTAACCTAATTCCAGCTTGTGATTTGAATAACACTATAACTGAGGATATTAAAAAATTCACATCCCTTGGTGAGGATGAGTCATTTTTCATGCCCCATATAAAAAAAGAAGATTGTTTTCACTGAGCAACCTTGAAGGCATAGAGGCAACCTGTTTTTTTCCCCTCAGCAGATGTAGATAGTAAAGAAGATGAAAGGAATATAAAAAACAAAATGTTTTTTGTTATTATACTGTATACGTTGACGGCAGTAAGACTATTGTATGCACAAACACGAAAGGACACTTTGATTCCTACTATGGGCAAATGGTTGCGGAAGTTGATGGATTGGCTAAAATGACAAAACTGACCACTCTGATAAAAGAAAAGAACGTAAGTACTTTTGTTTCCACGTGGAGTCCGCTTCTGAACTTCATGCTTGATGTGGAGAAGAATGAAACTCTGATTTTGGATTTTACTGATTAGACTGATAGATCTTTATAGAAATGGTTTGTTACTTTACTGTAATGGACAGTGTCAGAAGTCAATGTTTCTTTTTCTTTTTTTTCTCTTACCTTTCCTCATTTCTCCTCCCCTCCTTTTTTGCCCACTGCTTTCCTGTTTACTTGTGCTTTGTATTTTACATTACTTGTAACTCAATAAAAAATGTTAGTGTAATGCAAAAAAAGTGTTATATTTATCTATTGTCAGCTGCTAAGCTAAAGCTATTCACTGAATTATGTCTTCCTTCCTTCCTTCCTTCCTTCCTTCCTTCCTTCCTTCCGTCCTTCCTTCCTTCCTTCCTTCCTTCCTTCCTTCCTTCCTTCCTCATTAATTAATTAATTAATCCATCCATTCATTCATTCTGCAACTCAGTGCTCAATTCTATGCAGATTTTGACTTTTTAATTTTAGCATAGCCCAGAAATAGAGAGTTAAAGAGTAAGGCTTTGTCTTACCATCAGTTCTGACAGTTTGAAGTATCTGATTGAATGTTGAACTAGGTAAGTCTACTCCCATATTCTCTAGGGTATCTTCCAGCTGTTTAGTAGTCAACTTCTCTTCTTTGACGTTTTCAAAAACCTTTGTGGCATTCTGCAATGCTGGAGAACATGAATTGTTGGAAGAAAGAGGAGGTTGCTATAATTCTCAGATCACCCAGTGCTTTGTGGAATGAAGAAGAGGTTGTGAAGCAGTGGGTCTGCCAAGCCAAGACATAATTATGGATTAGCCAACAAGGGGGAAGAGAGAAAAATTGGCCCTGGGAACTGACTCTCCTCTTTTTTATCTATTTCCATTTCATTTGGTATTTGGAGAACTTCTGCCCTCTGCCTTGTATTCACAATTTGAGTTTCCTTCATTCACGTTTCAATTACTTACCTCTGATGTCAGAAATGCTGGTGGCACTGGACAAAATCTTGAGGAATTCCATCCCAAGCACTTTCCCTGATTCTTTTTGAAGCAAAAAAGGAGAAATGAACAAACAGGAGATCAGCAATTGAATAAAAGCTGCCTGGAAGAACAACTGGACAAAAGCTTGTGAGCTATGGTGCCTTCCTAAAAGCCAGTGGAATCACTCCCTGTCTCAAAACCAATAATGTATCCTTTCCTTTGTTGCTTTAGCTAGCCAGGAGGGACATGGGTCTAAAACTCAAGTGGCTGAACTAAAACCTGCAAGAGTTCTGTCCACTTCCTTAGGTTCAAAGGCTCAAACTCATGATATATAACACACACACACACACACACACACACACACACACACACAAGATTTAGCCTCCACAACTCCACAGATTTTGCCTGAAGACCAGAATCCAATGTTGAATCTCAGTATTACTCCCTCCGAGGAAGGACAAGACAAATCACCTGGAATAGGGCTGCCATGGTGGACCTAAACTCTTGAGTTATCTCTGAACCCAGACTCAGAGAAGGCAAATTAAAGTTCCGCAAGATCATAAGCCCAGGGAACTCTACCACCATCCCAGCCAAAAAGGTTAGGCATAGAAGTTGCTGTACACCTCTTGTTATCCAACTTAATAAACAGTATCTTACACCCAAGAATTTGAGGAGCAGGGCCTCTGAAGGCCTCCTAAGTGTCACAGATTACCATTGTTGTTATTCTGGAAACATATTTCTAGTCACATTAAAATCTAAGACTCCGAGACAAGGATGAGATAGAATATTGATATATTAGAGAATAAAATAGCCAGAGAAACTGGGGTGCCTGTGGGTAATGGAGTAAATAAACCCCTCAACAATGCAGCTGTAATCAAGTGATGGAAGCCCTCCCCTGTTTTAGGCACATAAAAAAGGAGGCTTCAATTTCATGGGTGTGGCTGTCATCTTGCATGTAGGTGTCTTTGCAAAAAACAACAACACCATTGTCAGTTTTATCTTCAAAAATATTTAATGGAGGCTGTTAATAGCCTTTGAACAGAAAGCAAAACAATTTTCCTTTCTGTTCAATGTTTTCTCCCAATAACCCACCAATTTATTAAAGACTTACCATCACTGGAAGCAAATGCCAGAACCTCTTGCAAATCATCAGGTGTCAGGTGGCTGCCTAAGTTTTCTAGGGCATCCAGCAAATCTTCCTTTTTAATGTCTTCTTTTAAAATCTTGTGGATATTACTGAAAACGTTCTGCAAAGCTTCAGGAGACAAATTTCAAAATGAGTTCAGCTTTGCTTATTCTTAGCCTATTCTTTGACATTCCCAAATAAGATTTGAAGCAAAGTAATCTTGTGAAGCTGTATTTAATATTGATAGAATGGGCCCTTTCAATGAAAACCTGGAAACCTATTCCCAATTGGACAAATCAAAGATGGTAAGTACTGGAGTTTATCAAATAAGGTGAAATAATTTTGAAATGTAGAGAGGCTTTGCCTGATGGGGCAGTTGATGATAATAGCATTTCAAAGAGATACTTCCCATGAATAAATTAGAATGTGAGAACCAATTCCAGCCTTTTAACATATGTCAAATTATAATGTATGTTCTGATTTCTCCGAGGTTGTGGCAAACTCACTACTTTTGCACATTAACTCTTGATCTAACTGTGCAGTTTTCAGGGTGAATTAAGATTGTAGTTAACATAATTCCTAGATAAAGAAAATGCATACGTATATGAATGCTCTCTTAGGGGGAGCCTGAAATCTCCACAGAGCGTGTCCCTGGGTGGCAGATTGGGGGCCCTACCCAATATGGTTTTTATGCTGTAATGATGGGTTGGAAGGAATTGATTGAAGGTGGAGACCATATTGGGAAATGGCTTCAGAAGAACAACAGATGGTGTAGTGCCAGCCACTTGAACAGCATGTGCACAGCATAGTGGTGGGATTTAGCCAGGTTGCATCTATTTGGGAGAACCAGTTGTTAACTTTCTAAACAGAACCGGTTGTTGGAAAAAATCTTATTTGGTTTTTCCCCACTTTACAGGGCTAATCCTGTAAGGAAGGACAGGAAGGAAACATTCTGGTGTTGTTTCTAGCCTAATATTTATTGCCCTCCTTACAGAGACTGTCTCTCCAGTTAACCCTTATTACATTGTAACAGCTAAGGCGAACGTCCATCGACTTGAGTGACATTGAGTTGGCCATGCCCACCCAGTCACATGACCATCGAGCCCTGCCTACCCAGCTAGTCATTAGGGCAGACAACCAGTTGTTAAATTATTTGAATCACACCACTGGCACAGTGGTATAGAAAGCAAAGAGACGACTACTATACTATATATTTCCCAGGAAAATCATGTTAATGGTGGCAAAACCTAACAATGGCCCTGAGTAATGGCACCCCTTAAAAGGGGCAAGGGTGCTAAGAATCTCCCAGTCTGCTAGAAGCATGATATTCCCAAAACTACGAGTTGGAACATAGAATCTGAGAAGCTTATATGAATCTTGGAAAACACACAACACTATCCAAGAAATGTCCAAATACAATATCTCTACATTGGGAGTGAATGAAATGTGCTGGCCTGAAAATGCAATATGTAGATTATCTACTATCTACTATTCTGGTGAAAATAGTAAACATCATTGAAATGGAGTAGCTATAACCATAAACAATCTTGTAAATCAATCAATCAATCAATTCTTTTATTCCTGTATCTGTTAGAGTGATGATGATCCAAATAAATAGAACTCCAGTAAATATAAATGTTATACAAGTTTACACTACCATGGCTGACAGTGATGAGGAAGATTTAGAGAAGTTCTATGAAGATATAAGCAGTGTACTGAAAACCCTAAAAAGTAATGATATGACAATACTCGTGAGGGATTTCAATGCAAAAGTGGGAGAAGGAAGTGATGCTGCTGTAGTTGGAAACTTTGGCTTAGGAACTAGAAATGGTAGAGGTGACAGATTTGTAGACTTCCACAAGGAGCATAGGCAACGTGTGATGAATACTTTTTTCAAGTTGCCAGAAAGACACCTCTATACTTGGAGACCACCGGCAGATACATGAAATAATATAGCAGGGAACTATTTTACAATAAACAAAAGATCTAGAAACTCAATAAAATCAGTAAAGACATACCCAGATGCAGATGTACTATCCAATCATAATCTACTACTTGCCAAAGTCCGGCTGAAACTAAAAGGATGAAAAACCTGAATCTTCCTAAACCAAGAATTGACAGTGACTTCATCATTAAACATGGAGGTAAGATAAAAGAAGAACTAGAAATTTATTTAAGAGAAACCAACAACCTAAATATTGAAGCTGAAGAAGTCAACTGAAATAAATTTAAAAATGCAATAGTAGAGGTAACAAACTCAAAACAGAGAGAGGGGCACCACAAGAAACAACAATGAGTGATGGATGAAATTCTTCATCTCATAGATGAAAGAAGCTCTTATAAAAATAAAGAAAAGTACAATGAATTGCAGAAAACAATTAGAAGAAATATTCGACTGGCAAAAGAAAAATGGTTTGCAAAGAGATGCAAAAAATAAACAAATAGAAGCGACAGAAAGTTTGTGTGATAATTTCAACTTACACAAAAAAGTGAAAGAAGCAACACGCTTCTACAAAAAGAAAACCAACAACTTAGTTAACAAGGAGGGGAAAATTATCTTGGATGAGGATAAAAAACTAAAAAGATGGACGGAATATATTGAAGAACTTTTTGAGGATACTAGGGGTGATATTGATATGGGAAGTATAACAACTGGACCAAACATCACTATGGAGGAAGTTGAACAGTAAAAGTAGTAAAAACAAGAAAAGCCACAGGAGCTGATGATATCCCATAGAAATTTTAAAATTGCTGGAAGACAATGGAAATAATTTTTTGCTGCCACTGTTCAATCAAATTTGTGAAACAGGAAAGAGGATTGGCTAAAGTCAACCTTTGTGACAATCCCCCCCCCCAAATAAATGCAAAGAAATGTACCAAATACAGAACGGTAAGCTTAATGAGTCATGCCCTGAAAATATTCCTCAGAATAATTCACACAAGAATATACAACAAAATTGAGTAGTGTCTAGGTATACACAATTTAGTTTCAGAAACAATATTGATACATGAGATGTCCTATTCAGTATTCAAGTTCTTGTACAGTGTTGTAGAGATGTCAATCACAGTGTTTACATGTCCTTCATTGATTTTGAAAAAGCATTCGATAAAATAAGACACAGCAAACTATTATGAATCCTGAAACAAGTGGGACTAGATGACAAACATATCCAAATGATAAAGAATTTATATTGGCATTAGGTAGCAAATGTGAGACTAGGCCAAAAATACTCAGATGATGCAGAAATAGGACAGGGATGTATAATGTCTCTGCTGTTGTTCAATATGTACTCTAAGTCAATCTTCAATGAAGCATTGGAAAACATTGATGGTGGCATTAAAGTAAATTGTGATCAAATCAACAATTTAAGATATGCTGATGGTACATTTCTGCTTGCCAGTAAACATGAAGACCTTCAGTTTCTCATCAAAAGAGTCACAGAAATATCTGAAAAATATGACTTGACGCTTACCACCCCAAAAACCAAGATCATGGTAATCAGCAAAACAACCCATTAATTTACCACTGATAAAATTGGAAGGAATACCATTAGAAAAAGTTGAAAGGATCATGTACCTGGGTTCAAATTTACATGAAAGCTGGGTTATGACCATTGAAATAAAGACAAGGGTAGAGAAAGCACGAACAGCATTCTTCAGAATGAGAAAGGTCTTCTTCTGCAGTCACAACATAAGCCTAAGATTGAAAATCAGGCTTGTCAGATGTTACATCTTTTCTATCCTGCTCTATGGAGTACAGAGTTGGTGTCTTACAGAAAGCCACTTGAAGAGCCTAGAAGCATTTGAAATGTGGTGGCTGTTACATATAAGATGAGTTGACAAAATCAGAAATGAGATGATAAGCCACCTGGGAAATCCAAGGCAAATAATCAAAACCATTAAAAAGCAAAAGTTAGAATATTTTGGACAATGTGATGCAACACCCAGAAAAATTCAGCATGCTTTACTTAATCCTCCAGGGAAAGATTGAAGGCAAACGAGGTCCAAGCAGAATGTCATGGCTTCAAAATCTAAGGGACTGGTTTGGACAAAACTCAGCAGCATTTTTTCTGAGGCTGTTGATAAAAATAGGATCACCAACATGATTGCCAGTGTCCAATGATGGATATGGCAGAAGAAGGAGATATGAATGCTATCACCAATTTGGTATAAGGAGGCTTTCAAGTTTGAATTAATTTTCACTGCTCCCAGAAAGGAAGAAAATAGTACAAACAGAAGTGTGGGCTTTCCTCGAGAGAAAACTGATCTTACATATGCCACAAAATAATTGTAGAAATGATGATAATGACTACTTACATTCAGTGGTTGGATTCAAATAATTTAACAACCAGTAATCTTCTCTAATGATTTCTTCCAACAACGAGTTTACCTAACTGCTTAGAAGTTAACAACTGGTTCTCCCAAAGTGATGCAAACTGGCTGAATTCCACCAGTGCTTACATTGCCTACATCCTGATACCTAACACAGCTGACATAAATTATAGCATTCATCCTATCTGTGGAATAATGGCAAGACATGTGACCTTCTACCCACATTAACCTTATTAGAGTTGACCTTGGAGATAGGGAAGGAATGATTGAGCAGACAAGGGGAATAGCTATTAAGGAAGAAGTTGTAGAAAAGCTCACATGGTGCTGAGAAAGAAATGTAAAATACAGTCTCACTGCCTTCGTGATATAAAATGGGACAGACTGACTTTTTCTGTTCAATTTGTGTCCAATTCTCGGAGCAGCCTGGACAGATCCCTGCAATTTTCTTGGCAAAGTTTTTCAGAAGTTATTTGCATTGCCTCCTTCTCAAAGTTGAGGAAAAAAAATGACTGGCCCAAGGTCATCAAGCTGACTTTGTGACTAAGCTGGACTAGAGTTTATGGTCACCTCGTTTCTAGTATTTTGTTACTCTACATTAGGGTTGTCAAACTCGCATCATCATGACGGTATCATGTGACTAATTGCGACTTTCCCTCTATGCTAAACTAAGTGTGGCCAGTGTGTGATGCATCGGGCCTGCGGACTGGAAGTTTGACAGCCCTGCTCTAAATTATTACAATAAAAAACATTTCTGAAACCCATGATATGCTTCTTTTTTAACCCAACTAATTTCAAAAGGTTGACAATGGACCCTAATGGCAGAATTCTTCTGTTTTTCATTCTGTTCAATAGCTAAGTTTAGTACAGACCATGCTGGAGCACATCTGAAGACAATATGAAGGCTGGTTTTTCTCTTTTGTTAATATCACTGTATTTATTAATTTTACATGCTGCATTTTCTCCAAGTGATCAAATCACTATACATGGGCAATTTTTCATTTAATTTCTACAGTAACCCTATGTGATAGAATGGAAAGAGAAAGTCATCCAGTGAGTTTGCATAGTGAAGGATGGATATGGACTCAGGTCTTCACAATTCTAACCCAATAACGTATTCACAATGTCACTAGGGGTGATAAATTAGAAAAATAATGTTTGATCAAATAGACTATAGGGCTATATATGCTTTGAAAATAACTTGTATGAGGGGCTTTGGATTTCATATGACCATAGACTTTGAGGTGCCAAACTTGTATGAGGTCCAAAGCACTTTGAAGCACATTTGAACTTTGCTTTGAATCCATTCTGATTTGACATCTGAAATGTCTTTACAAAAGATAAGAGACATGTAACAATTTGGTAGGTAAGTACTACAAAAATATGTTCAGTTTTTATTTTAGGGCAAACTTATTTAATGATGTACTTTTGACCAATAAATCAATGGAAATTTGGTTTTATTTTTACATACTTTTCTAAATTTTGCAATTCAATTCCCCAATAAACTGATTTAACAAGCTTAGTATATTATGGGAAAGCTATGCAAAATAAAGATATAGGAGAAGAAATAATTTTAAAATATATGGTATGTTGTGGGAAATTGACTTCACAAATTATATATGAATCTTAGGAAATATCCTTCCAATGTATATTAATTTTCACATGTGATTAAAACAGACTGAAATTTAAGTTGGAAAATATGAAAAATGCAAAGTTTACCAATTTATTAGTATCTACGCAAATGTTATCATATTTTCTGGTCTTACCATGAATTTCTTCAAAGGTCTCTGCACCAATTATTTCTTTCATAATATCATTAAAATTCACTGCCCCATCTTCTACAAGGAACAGAATAGCAAATTGGTTGAATGGGAGAAATAATAATATATGCATGACAAATCTAGGTTCTCAAATATTTCTAGAATATTGTTTTGTTTTTTTCAAGATGAGGAAAGTTATGTTGTTTGATATTACAAGAATTAGTGGTTAGCGATCTGATAAAAATATTTCGGCTTTATAAAATGTTTAAGATTATAATCTTAAATAAATTTATCAAGGTTCACCAATGAATACAGTTTATTTAGTCTAAATAAACATGCCAACATTAAAATTTTAATACAATTAATGTATGTATACAAAATAAATAAATGTAGATTGGGTAGTTAAAAAAAATGGCAAAACCATTCTTAAGAATTGTGACTAAACTGATAACTCAAAGCCTCTTAGTAAATTTTGATGTTTTCTAGTTGTGATGCAGTTCCAAGAATTTGCAGACTGGTGTAAATGTTATTGTCACACTGGTAAAGAGACTAGTAGCCATTGTGTCAACAGTATCAAAGTGCAGATTAGCCCTTATTCTAAGGGAAAAAAAAAGGCTTTTCCTGTCTCCCATTGAAGGAATGGGAAAGATAAAGTAAAGAAATGTTTATTGTTTTCTTTGTGTAGTTCAAATTGTTAGAATTATTGTGTTGTCTCCTTAATCTTTTATTTTAGTAAATCTTGCTCAATAAGAAGCTAGGGAGGTAAAGAAATATGTTCCTAAACATGATGAAAACAAAATGATGAAATGTGTATCATGTATCATAATGACACAATATGAGCTTTGTACTTGCATTGCAACATTGCATATAAATAGGTAAGGGGCAGAGTTTGTGTCATGATGTTGCAATACACATTTTGTCAATTTATCCAATCCTACCTATCCTATCTTGATTGCTATTACAGGGTTTTGACACCTCCAGGCCCATCAACCCTATTTTGAAGTGTATATGAGGGTTGGTATATGGCCTCCTTATATATAGCATATATGATGCTACCATGAGGGTGTTTCCTCATAATCATCTTTCACAGCTCCCTCAGGGGAAAAAAAGGAGGAGGAGAAATAGTATTAAATATTCTTACACCCCTTTGCTGCCATCTAGTGGATATCTGCATTTGTGCAGTCTATATCACTATCATAAGACTTGAATTTTATTATGTTTTTCTCTCATAGCAATATAAAGGAATGTGTTTTATTATTTAAGTAATGATAAAATATATGCATGCTGGAATACTGAAATTGAAATAAGTACTAATCTCACCAGTGACTGTTACTGAGTTGCATAGTGATTGCATTTCATCTGGAGTCAAATTGATACCCGCTGAGGTCAACGTTTTTGCCAGGTCATTGACATTAACTTCATGGTCCATGATATTATGCATTGCATCAAGAGTATCCATCAGCACTGCCAAAGAAATATTTGTATTAACATGATATTCAGTTGCACATTTATTTTACCAATTGAAATAGCAAAATTATTCCTCTTAAAACAGCATTTCAAGTGCTATGTTGAACAAACTCAAATGAGCATGGGGTTAAGTTGTCATTCCATCTTTACTTATCCTCAGCTTCAGCCACAACTATAGTTGCTTTGCATTTACAGTAAACAGAACCAAAAATCAAGAGAAAGTCCTATCCATTAGCTTGTTTGCAACTCTTTAAATTGCCTTGTCTTTTCTCAGCAGGAAAAGAACCAGTTATTTAAAAGAATTAAAAAGGATGTTATATATCTATCCCTAAAGTAGTTTTTTGTATATAAGTTATTTTTTATTTTTGGATATACATAACGTAGGTATTAAATACATGAACAGTGTGGCATCTATGTATCATTAGTTTTAATACATAATAATAATAATAACAACAACATTGATCATACTTACACAATTATAATAATATTATAAGTATTAAAATTATTAACATGTTTGTGTTTGCTCCACCCTTTATATAATTCCTTCATCATTTATAATTCCTTCATCATTTTCAATATTTTAATACACAAAGTAGTAACAATAATAAAATTGTTTAAGCATACATAATAAAATCATTTTCAACTTCTGATCTTTACCTCTACATAGTAGTCTTAAAATGTTATATAGAAATATGCATAATACTATTTTCCGCCTTTCTAGTTTCTACCTCAATTCTAATTCTTAATATAACAAATCTTTTATTTGAAAATATTCTATTTTTATCCATCATCTCTTGCCCATTTTAATATTTCAATTCTTGTTGATTTTTTGGCATGTCTCCCATACTCCTCCCTTGGGATTTTGAATCCTCGTGTATCATTCATATCTGATCTAATTATTTCTTCTATCTTTACATCTACCTCTTGCTGCCAAACCTGCAATACATCTATCTTCATTTCAGGAATGTCTTTATGTTTATCTGATTCTATTTTTTTATCTCTTTTTACGTGATCTGCCTGATGTACTTCCTAAGTATTTATTATCTCTTTCTTCTTCTTGTCTTCTTGCATTTGATGTTTTATCTCCTGTATCCTTTCCTCTGTTCTTTCTATTTTATCTGCTACTTCCTGGGTTTTTTGTTTATTTCTCCTTGTCATTTTCTGAGTGTTTTCTGGTCTCACAACTATGTATCAGATCCTTTATCACCCTGTGGTTTCTTGTTATAGTTTCATGAATATTTTGAAACTTCAGTAATATTTCTCTTTGAACTATACTTATTGTTCCCTCTTGCAACATTTTATTTTATTTTAATGGATCCAAAAATTACTCACTAATCTATCACAATCCCAGAATCTCAGTTGTCTATAACACCGAAGAGCCAATATTAAAAGTTTTCTCAATCCCAAAGTTATTCTTCAAGAGGCGCAATATTTATAATTCATTTTATTCTTCAACCAGTCAGTTTAGTCCTTCTCCAGAATCAATGTTCTTTTCTTTCTTTTCTTTTCTATTTTTATTTTTCTTCTTTCACCTCTTAAACAGTTATCAGCTAACAGTTATGATTCTAGATGATCAATCTGATTTCCCCATGTCTTTTTAGGCCGCATAGTCCACTCTTAAATTTCAATAATAATTTCTAGTATTTGTAATTCACTCTCCTTAAAGATCTTCCAGTGTTCCCCATCAGCCGTGAAGCAAATAAGTATAAAACAATATGGAGTAAGGCAATCTTCCAGATGTTGTTTGTCCCTGCCTTATCTATTCACAAATTCTCAAGGTTATTCCCAGCTTTGTAGAAATATAATGTATATTGTTTCACCAGTAGATGGTGCCTTCACCTTAAATTTCAACATTACACAAAATCTAACAGCTGCTGCTGTTCCGATTTTTCTTGAAACAGTTTTCTTCAGTTTTCCCAATATTCAACCAAATATTTCCAGCATTTTAGAATTCTTCTTCAAAGTATTACCAATAAGATATTCAAACCCAAACTTTCTATATTTTTAAAAAATTATATTCTCCCCTTAGGTTTCACTTTATTTCGGGTCTGTAATTTTTCTCTATGTGATTGTTTGCTGCTTTCACACCACTTTAGAGAGTCTTCCTTTTGGGATTCCTTTTCTTTGGGGTTAATCTGTGATCAAGAAGTTGGAAATCACCTCACCCAGCTCCAGTCCACTGTTCACACATGGCTCCAGCACATTTCTTTCTTTGGTTTTGTCCCAGCTTCACGGCAGCCATAATGGCCACCTCTCCTCTTTGTTGTTGGATCGGAGGGAGCCTCAGATAAGCAGAAGAGCTGCCACTCTCTGTGACCTGCAAATGCCCCTCTTTTCTTCGTCACCCCTTCAGGGTGATTTTAGCCTCTTAGGGCCCTCCAATGAGGAGGATTCAGCCTAGGTTCACAGAGCCCTGCTACCTATGATTATCCCGCAGTGACATTAAACCGGGAGTCCAAGAGTACTTTTTTTAAAGAATCATATGTGAACAACAGAGCATCATTCTTGAGACTTGAGGTTTGAGACTGCAAGTAAGTTTCAAAATTGAATATGTATGCTCTAAAAATATGAGTGGCGGCTATAGGCCAGGGTTCATTCTAAGAGTTGAACTCATAACACAAGGCAGGAGACTGGGGAAGTAGATTCCAGGAAGACTGTAAAGAAACAGCTATGGAACAGAAAAATAAAATATTAATTGGCCTTACCAGCTGCTTCTGGAATCTCTGGCATTACAGTTAAAACCCTTATGAGTTCTTCTAAATTAACCTTGCCGTAGCCTGCAAGGCAAAAGATGGGATATGCTGAAATACAGAAAATAATCAGTAAACAGTAATTTCACGAATGCCGCTTCATACTAAGAATGCTTACTGTCAGCTTTGGCTACATTCATTACTTCCTTCAATAATTCACTGGCCCTGAAAAGTTCCATAGAGTCTAGGCTGGACTGAAGAGTCTGCAGGTCGAAGTGGTCATCTTTGAATTTGCTCAAGGCCAAGCAGATGAGCTGCAGTTCTATAAAAAACATCACTCAAAGTTAACACAACATCATCATTATCTCCATGACTAGGATATTTAAACCATCTGCCATGGTTGTTGGCTAGGGATGATGAGAGATGCAACTTCAACATATCTGGAGCTAACTTAATTAGGAAAGGTTGGCTTATACTAGGAAATATATTATGAAAGAAACCAGAAGGGAAAACATTATTCAAACAATTTCCCATTTTCAGTTCACCAAGCTGTTTCCAAATCTTCCTTTTGGGTTGCTGAAATCCATGAAACTGAAATTTATTAATGGCTATTATTAGTAGTATAATAGTAATTTATACTATAATTACTAGTATAATACTACTAATAATATTATCTGACTCCGTCAATACATACATAGGGGCAGATAAATGTCAGAATATTCAAATGTGAAAATTTCTAGATCTAGAAAAAAGTTAATGTAACTTTAAATTAAAATTATATTCTTTGCTTCCTCCTCTGATGTTCCTTTTTCCCCCCTGCCGTCACAAAGCTTTTCTTTCCACTCAAGAATTCCTCATTACCTGTTTATCAAACTCTTATTCTTAGTAATTAATTGCCCCCCCCCCAAAAAAAAAAGATAGTTTGTATATCTAACATTTAAGGATATTTTCAAATAGTTCTTCACTCACCTGGCCTTGTAACAAAAGTATCAGTATAGATCACATTCCTGATGAACTCTTTTAGATTTAATGTATTATTATCTGAAAATGGAAGGGGAATGAAAAGAAGGGACAGAAAAACAAGAATTGAAGAATAATCTCTGTATGAATATAATATAATATAACAGCACAATATATAGTACATCATACATAGTATATAGAAGGTAATATATGGTATATAATATATAGAAGTACCATATACTTCTTGGCTGAGAAGTGAAACTTCAATGAAAAATGAAGTTCAGTTGCCTTTTGAAAAAAACACCTTTGGGCCCACCATGATATGAATGAATGAATGAATGAATGAGAATTTCCATTGTCACATGTCCCTAAAAGCCACAGGAAAACTGATACACACAAGAGTGGGCTGCTACAGGTTATCCCAGGTTTGGGAGAACCCTTAGTTAACATTATGGTCGGTTGGGAGAACCTCCAAATCTCACCTCTGGCTGGCCCTGCCCTGCCCCCCTCCCCTTTCATGAGCCTCCATGCAGCCCATTTTGGATGCAAAGTAAGTGCAGGGCCCATGCGGAGGCTTAGGGGAAAAACGGGCCTCCAGGAAGTTCCAGAAGGCCGGAAACAGGACCTTTTACAGCCTCTGGAGGGCCTACCAAGCCCGTGGAGGAAAGTTTTGCCCTCCCAGAGGCTCTAGGAAAGCCTCTGGAACCAGGGGAAAGTGAATACGCACCTCCCTGCCATGGTGCAGGAGGCCGACTAGGCCATGCCAACCATGGCCGCACCCACCCAGCAATCGGGCAGAGAACCTGAAATTGCTGAAATTTTTGAAGCCCACCCCTGGAGACGTACCATCAACATTGCAAAAGGCCAGCGCCTCTGCCATATCCTCTGTTGGCAAGTTGATATTGAAGCTCTGCATAAGTATCGGCAACTCTGTCAATTCAATCCTTTCGTTTTTCATTTTGGCCAGAATATTGAATCCATCTTCCAAAGCTAGAGGAGGATGGAGACATAAAAAGGAAAGTGATTGGACTGTGAATCAAACATAACGATGCTGGATATTCAGATTAGTTTATGGGACCCATTTACAACACATCTGAGAGTTAAGGTTGTGATATATGATTTGAATTGGATAGAAGTATCCACTGCTTGCATAGGGGCAGAAGGATTTGCAGTAAATCAGCAGTGTTGTTCAAACTGATTAGGACTTCTTGCATTCAGAGTTTTTGAATGGCACGGGGGGGGGGGGGGGAAATTCTAGGTACCCATTCCTTGTATTCTTTCTACTTTCTGCCTCTCTCCCCCTTAAGTCACACTTTTGATCTTAGAAAACGGGAAGACAAGTGATAGTTGTTAATCCCTATAAATAGCAACCCATTGGGCCAAACAGGAAGGGAAGGCCTCCTAGACTCCTTTGCAATGCCTACAAAAATGTGGCTGGGTATTGTAATTTGACAGCTTTAAGACTTGTGTGCTTCAAATGCCAGAGTTTCTAAGCCAACATTTTTGTTGCTAAGCAAGAGCATTGTTAAGTGAGTTTCACCACATTTTACAAGTTGGCCATGCCCACCCAGTCACATGGCTGGCAAGCCACTCCCACAAAGCAAGCCACACCTACAGAAGAGATTCTAAATTTTTTTGAAACCCACCACTGGTGTATACACACATGCACAGATAAGATATACCCCTGTACAAAAGAACATTTAATTAATATATACAAAATTAGAGCAGCCACACATACATATGTAGGAACAAGAACCAGTTTTAAAATAAAACGAACATTCTATTCTTGCTCGCTACTTTGCACTATAATTACTTCTACACTTTCCCTTTATCAGTAGTAGTAGAAAATAACATACTACATAAGACTTGTGCCAAATATGTGAAAGGAAATCTTTTTTGCCTCCAGATATTGGAAAGACAATGAAATGGTGGGACTATGTTCTTCGTACTGTGTACTTTGTATTGTGTACCGTATACCAAGTTCTTTGTATGTTGCACTGCACTTTGCATTGTACTAGTTTTTGAAAACCCCTAAGCCAGGAGGACCTAGCTACCTAGCCAAAGGAAGGAAAACAGACATGTACATTTCTGCTAGATTTTGAAGGACAGAGCTCTTGCATAAGAGGCAACATACTTAATCACTGTACTGTTTTTAATACTAATGTTAAATAGGGACTCAGAGCAGGCAACTTTGTCGTGATTGCATGGTGTTCCTTCCTCTAGAAATTATAATGAACTGTTAGGGTAAACCTTTGAGGAAATAAGGTGCACCAACAAAAATGAAGGAGAGCCCTTCAGGAAAAGGATATTTTCAAACCACAAAGATAACATATGCTAGTATTTAGATTTACAATGAGAAAGAAGTTAAGTGACACTGACAGTAGCACTTTCTGACCTCAAAAAAAAAAAAAAAAAAGGCCACTATGACATTCTAGCAACAGAACAACTAGTCACGTTCTATTCTCAGATCCTGTTTCTGGGGCTTCTACATGCTAGTGTTGCTCTGAACCTCCATCCCATGTCGATCAAATACCATTGCTCATTATTTGTGGAGATCATCTGGCAACCTAGAATAAAATAAAGCTGTAATGCCACTGTTTTTATTGAAGATTCGATGAATGACTAATAGCTTGTAGAAATGTATTTGCTTTCATTTGCTAGCACACTTGTGACAATAGACATTATTACATGGAGCTCATAAATGCCATGGTATCTCTTTCTCAAAGCAGTATCATTCCTATCGCTCATGGAAATGGAGGATTAATAACAGTAAAAATGTAAACTTTATAAAAATGATTAGTTCTATGCTGTCTCTCAGAGCATCATATGCCTGTAAGGGACTGTCAGATCATACCTGCAGAAGTTTTAAGCTGTGGATTCCTTATCAATATCCTCAAGAAGTTATTGAATTTTGCCTCTCCAGCTTCTGCAAGTTGCATTGGGAAAGAAAGATAAGCAATTGTTACAAATTGTAAAATTCTTCTCTCCAATGCTTTGTAATTTGTTACAAAAAATAAGAACATGAATTGAAATCAAATTGATCAAGGGCCAAACAAAATCTACCCTGAACAACTTTCAAATATGTTCAAAAGAGAGCTTTTCATTTAATATCCCCCCCCTTTCCATGAATAGCTAATCCTTTATTCCATTTATTTCGTTTAAATCTTTTCTCTTGAAATACCATGCCAAAATACTGTATGTCTTCCAATTATCTAAAAAGTGTGGTTTCTCTGCCTAAAACCATTCTGGCATTCATGTAATATGCTAACACTCTTTCCCATTAACCCAATTAAGCATATTGTTAGAAGAAGGCTGGCATATTTATAACCTATTCTCAAACCATTAGAGATGAAGTGACATTTTTAGACAGTGTCCTTTGATCGGGAAAAAATTGTAAAGTTTTGGAACAAAATTGTTGCTAACACTCTACAAGACTTTGAACTACTAATGGTCAAAGGCGATTGGCGGTAGATAATAGTCAATGAAATTCAAGGTGGGCTGGACTTAGATCTCTTGTGGGCACAAAAGGACTTAAGACTGACGATGCACTTCACAACTTCCTTGGACTCAGCCTGTTAAATTATTAAAATTTTAGGACAATTACCGTACATCTCTCCTTGTGTCTTGGCCACCTACCTGTTATATTTGCTGATCTTATTGCTTGGCGAATCACCTGGTTAGCCATGGGCAGGTCTATTGTTCTGAGGGCTTCCGTTTCAAGTTTCAGTCGTTCTGCTTGGTGTTCCTTAATCAACCTGAGAGCTAGGATGCAGTCAAGCACAGCTAGAGAGGCAAGGATCAGCAATGTTACTTATATCTATGCAGAAGAACAAGATTCTCATTTTGACTGAGCAACGCAGTCCACAGGTTTTGACAAACCTATAGGGAATTATGGATAATTCTATTGGTTGAGTGGAAGGGATTCTTACTTCCCAAAGACTGAAGTAACTATTCAAGGAACTATTCCAGCACTGTTTTCTGTCAAAGGACTGGACCACAGCACAAAAGGCATGGGTGGTGGGAGGGGGTGAGAATCCATTCTTCTTCACACTGTGTTCATGACATCCATAGACATCATTCATCAAAGTTAAAGCTGTTCTTTAAATAGGTGTGTAGATTACATTCATTAAAACCAAGCTATCTTTTGCTAACCCATGATAGGAAGCAAAATAGGTCTGAGTAGTTCTAATATTAGAAGAGTCGCCTTGTTTCCTTTTCCGGAACCTGTATACTGTATTGCTCTAATTAAGGCATTTCAATTTCTCTCTCTCTCTCTGTCACCCCTCCCCCTCCCCCCCCCCCCCCAGGCAACTGGTGCAATTAAGTCTTTTCCTAATGATGCCTGAAAGCTGTGAGAATCTGGATGGGGGAAGAAGAGGTTTTGGTTCAATCCTGGCAAGACCATGTGTTTTAAAGCCCCTAGTTCTAAAGATTTTCCAACTAACTCTTGTAGGGGTATTCTACCCCAATCAGGATTGGTGCACAGTTTGGGTGTCCTCCTGCATGAAGGGTCGCCATGGCCAGGGGAGCTTTTGCAGATGGTTTGTGTGGCAGTTGTCCTAGTCAGAGTGACTCAAGTACTCCTCTTATGGAAGGGAGGGAGGGAGAAAAGAAAGGGAAAATGAGGTGGTGTTATAACAGGAAGAAGGGATGATAAATAAATCAACCCAAATTGTATATTATAACCTATTAAATGAAATAACAAATGCATAAGAATGATAAATGTATAGAAGAATAACAACTAGATGAATGTATACTTAAAATGCTATGTAAGAGAATAAAAGAATAAAAAAATTCTTGAAAAAAAAAAGTACTTCTCTTACGGATTACTATAATGCACTCCATATGGAGACACCCTTGAAGAGCATTCAAAAACTGTGGCTGGTCCCGAATAGCTCCCAGTAAGCTTCCAGATGGTAATCACCTGTAAAAACCTTCATGATATGCCAGGCTACCTGTAGGACAGGAGCACCTTTCTCCCATTGTTTCTGCTTGCCCCACTAGATCTAGCAAAGGCACGGTTCAAGTTCTTTCTATCAATGTTTCTTGTGGAACCCCTGGAGTCATGTTTTCTTGGTGGGCATGCCTATCCTATGGAATATCATCCCCCTGGAGACTTGGATGGTCCGAAGCCTTTTATCCTTTTGTAGGGCATTGAAGGACTGGCTGTTTTCATAAGCGTTTGGGTCAGGTTAGTTGAGTGTTGTGATTGTTGATGTATTTTTTTCGGCCTATGAGTGGGATTACTGTATTATGTCACTGGATGTCTGAGATTATATAGTGTAAGAGTTTTGTTTTTTTAAATCCTTGTATGCCACCTAGAGTCCCTTGTGCAAGATGAACGACTATATAAATTTTAAAAAGGAACTGACTGAGTACATATTATCAGCTGATGTGGAAAAGTTGCATACAAATCCCACAGAAAAGAGATCACACAGAGCTACACACGTAACACATTCCTAAAACTTTACCAGTATAATTTTTAAACCGTCTAGTTTCCTCCATAGCTGATATCAGTTCTTTAACATCCACGGTCTCACCAGCTACTGAAAGAAAAAAGAAAGGAAACCATTAAATGTTATCAGACCAACCAAATGTGCTATTAATATTGTTGCAGCATAATGAACAATAGATAATAACATCACATAAAATGGAAGATTGTCTGCCAGGTGTGTTACAGTCAGGAAATCAGCTCAGAAATACAGGAAAGGCAGAAGTTTAAAAATATACAATATATGTATTATTTTCACCAGAAGTAGTTTAATAAAGGGTTAGATCAGGGGTCTCCAACCATGGTAACTTTAAGACTTGTGGACTTCAACTCCTCAGCTTTGCTGACTGAGGAATTCTGGGAATTGAAGTCCATAAGTCTTAACGTTGCCAAGGTTGGAGACCCCTGGGTTAGATGATAACCCATATTCCTTGGCCAGGAATTTCTAAGAAAGTGTAAATGATCAAATGAAGCAAAGGGGAATCTAGGAAGTTACAATCTACCCCCCCCCCCAAAAAAAAACAGGGTATGCCCAACAGTGCAGGTGTGATGACACTGGAAGCCTATTTCCAAATGGAAACTCAAACTCACTTGGTTATTTCCATTTCTATGCCATCAATTCCTGAGTATTCAAGTTTCAACAGCATCAAATAGTCACATGAAGGGCAGAGGAAACAGAATCAAAATGCTACAGGGAGAAAATAGCTCACTATTCCTCAGAAACTCTTCAGAACAAGAGCAACACAATTTTGAGCCACCAGACTTTTCCAAGGTTATATCCTACAGATATCTTGGGTTTTGTTGCTATTTTTCCTTTGCTAGCTAGCATTGTACTAATTTTAAATTTCTTTTATCCTCTTGGGAATTTCTTGGGGTCAGGGCAAAGGCTAAAAGGCTTTTTAGGTTGGTGGACCTGCTTTGGAACATGGAGAGCATGATGAAGATAAAGGTAAAGGTTCCCCTCATACATATGTGGTAGTCGTTCCTGACTTTAGGGGGCGATGGTTTCAAAGCCAAAGAGCCAGCACTATCTGAAGACATCTCCGTGGTCATATGGCTGGCATGACTAAATGCCGAAGGTGCACGGAATGCTGTTACCTTCCCACCAAAGGTGGATCCTATTTTTCTACTTGCATTTTTACATGCTTTCGAACTGCTAGGTTGGCAGAAGCTGGGACAAGTAATGGGAGCTTACTCCATATGCGACATTAGGGATTCGAACCGCTGAACTGCCGACCTTTTTGATTGAGAAGCTCAGCATCTTAGTCACTGAGCCAGTGCATCCCATGATGCAGATACTCTCACCCAATTGATGGAAAGTGCATTGTCATTCAGAAAAAGGCCATTGTGGGAATGGGAACATGAGGAGGTTTCTGCCTACCACCAGCATCTTTAACACTGCAGGATAGGGTTAGTTTACACCAGAGGTGAAATTCAATTTTTTTTATTACCAGTTCTGTGGGTGTGACTGGTGGGCATGGCAGGAGAAGGATACTGCAAAATCTCCAATCCCACCCCAGTCTGGGGCCAGGCAGAGGTGTTATTTGCCAGTTCTCCGAACTATTCAAACTTTCCGCGACTGCTTCTCTCTCTCTTTATCTCTCTCTCTTTCTCTCTCTCTCTGTCTGTCTCTTTCTCTCTCTCTCTCTGTGTGTGTATGTGTAATGAGTCTGGCAGATCAAGAAAATGTTTATAAGCAATTAGTTCCTTTGCGAGGTGACTTGGAATTCCAGTATTAAAGAAGGGCCCAAAATATACATAAAATCTACCATGCCTATGCACAATTGATCAAATCAGTTGATCCATAATTATTTTTCCATGTATTCCAACACCAACTTTTGAAAGGATTATTTGAATTTCCCTAGAAGATTCCTGCCAAACTCCTTCTTCTGAGCAAGATTTTGGGCAGGTATTCCCAAAAACAGGAGGAGCAAAATTCTCACCAGAATCTGACAAAGTCTCAGTGGCCTGCATTAATTCTGACTTGGTTAAATGAATTCCAATATTATTGAAGGAGGTCTCCACTTCAGAAACATTCAGCTCTATTTCCTTGAACTGGTTAATAATCTCAATGATACAATTCAGAACTATGAAGAGGGCAGAGGGAGAAATAAGATTAGACTTCTTAAAAATATTTCCTTTTCTATCACTGGCTTACTGCATTTTTCCTATGATATTGTCTCCTATCACTGTATGTATTTTATACCCACTAAAATTTAAACCCAATAATTCATATTTCACACAGATGAATTCTATAACTGCAGAGAGCCAAAGAGATAATAACGTAAGAATTATACAGCAACAGATTTTTAGCTTGGGACATAGCAAAAATATTAAAAAAAACTCTTAGACAGGCTTCTCCTTAATTTCTAAGTTTTAAGAGGGAGGAAAGGAAAAACATATTTAGGCTTCCAAAATTCTGTTACTTCTGTTACAAGTAAAATAAGGTTTCAGTGATTTTTGAAAAGGCAGTTTTCTGACCTGTTTTATCTAAAAAAGCCTGGCAATAATAATTAGGATTTATGCAGCTAAACATGTTACATGTACATGACATAAGATACTATTCGATTGAATTTTTTAAAAAATCATCTGTCCTAGTTTACTTGTGCCTAACACATGTCATTAAATCTTTCCTGGTTTATTTAAGCTTATAACAATTAATTAAGATTCAACAGTCAAGAATACCATTTCCAATTTTGGAATTAATCTTGCCTTCTCTTGGGCATATTTCAAAGAAGTCTATGCTTTAGATTCAAAAACAAAATCTATTTTCAGATTCCATGCTGATGATAATCATAGAGTGCAATTTCTGCAAAAACTTCATCCAAGATCAGAGGTATAAGTGACCATGAGGCCTTATTCATCTTAAATTTTCAAACCGATAGAGGCACAAGTTGGAAGAAGATATGACATTTTCAACAACATCCAGAGAAGCAGTGGTCTTCATATTCACTCAAAACTTTCAAAAACAAGATAACTTTGTCAATAAACTCAGATGCTAAAACTGACCACTAAAGTGTGACAGCACCCAACCACCATTACTTGATTTGTGTTCCTCATTAGTGTGACTCAAAAGTCTGCACACTAGTTTGCATTGTCAGAAATATATTTTGTGCCATCATGTCAATGTAACTTTTAACAGCCATGTTGATAGATCTTCTCTAGGAAGATCTGTACCAGTTTGGTCCTTTTTGTTCTGCACAGATGCCCCCTAACACCATTGTAGTAGATTTCATCCATTTTACTAGTGGTCATTCTCTTTTTCTCCCTTCCACCATTCCCAGTATTATAGTCTTCTTAAGAATTGGTAAAATAAAAAATGACTGTCCTTTAGGAAAGCAGTGAAAATCTAGCTTTCCCCTAGATGTTGATGAAGCTGGCATAGAGTTATTGATGGGAATAATGATAATATACTTTATTCATTAAACATGAAACTCAGTCAACTGAACATTAAAAAATGCATCACAAATACCATTGACTGGTGCTAATGGTTGATACGGGTTGCTGCCAGCATCCTAGGTATCAACCAAGTATCTTCTTAAAATATACAATGTTCCAAGCAGTGCAGTTTTTTCCAGTTCCACTGATGTTATTGTGGGAAGCTGCAATTTGTTGATGTATCATCATCATCATCATCATCATCTTCTTCTTCTCCTTCTCCTCCTCCTCCTCCTCATCATCATCATTATCGCAACAAAATTCATTGTTTTAAATGGACTCTTTAGTATATTGTGTTTCTATTTTTTCACTATTCAATGTTCCCCTTCTGGGAAGCTATATAAGTCAGTTTAATAAATAAAAAAGATGGATTACACTAGTGGTATGGCCACTCAATACCATTTTTACTTTGCTATTTCTATCAAATAAATAACCTGCCCTGTTTCAACTCACTCACCTTCAACGTCTGAAAAACGTTGTAGTTTGAAAATCTTCTCTATGACTTGCCCAGTGTCAGCTTTTCCTTCTCCTGAAAAATGAATACAGTTAATCTAAAATTTTTCCCTCTTATTTATGATGGGAGAATAATGAAATTCCCACAGTAGTGGAGTGGATAAAATTATTTCAGAACTGGCAGAACTGGTGAAAGTGACCAATTTGGTCAGAGAACAAACAACAGAAACTGTTTGGAAACTTTATATTGACCTTTTGCTGAAAGAAAAAAAATGAATTGGTATTTATGGATTTGAAAATTAAGAAATATGTGGATTAAGCAAGGACTAAGGAAATTTATAAAATATTTAAGAGGGACGATGGACAATAAGAATGTAATTATCAATTTGAAAGAAGGTTGGAAGTCACTTATAGATTTCTTATTTCTTGCACTTTTCTGTTTTTTCTTTTTCTCCTTTTTCATTTGTCTTTTATGTCTGTTATGAAATCCATACAATTATAAATAAATATATTTTTCTTTATATATTTGGTTCATAGGTGGTTATCTTATCTATACATGTGTGATGAGATCGATATCCAATGGCATCCACAAGTGAGAGTCAATGGGGGTTAATGTCAGGCACAAAACACTAGGTATAAGTGGAGATTCAATTAAAGTAATTTATTGCTGAAAGCCTATGTACAGGAATCTTCTCAACTAGTGATTGTTAATTGCTTAGAGTTAGATAAGGGCCAATGACTCTTAAGGTGAACTGGACTTAGTTTTCTGAACTCTAAATTCATTTCCCCCTTTCACTATCCCCAAGTTCTCCATTCCTTTTCCTACTGTTAAGTAACAAAAACATCATCTTGGCATTGTAATGTGAAAATCCAAACATCTAAAACCTTTCTATAATGAGTCAGAAAGAGTCAACAATGCTGGGATATTAAAAAAAAGTCCAGAAGACAATGGTGAATACTTTCTGTATGTTTATAGAAAACTATATGAATGTATCCATATAATCGTCAAGAGATTACTTGGATTACAGAAATCTTTACCTTAAGAGAGATACTTTTTGAAGAGATTACTGCTAGAATCTGAGAAGAGTGCTTCCAGCAGTACTTACTGTCAGCTGAAATCATCTGAATTAGATCTTCAAACTCCTCTGGGTATAAATGAATGCCCATCTTCTGAAGGGTGGTTTTGATGTCCTTCAGAGAAATTTTCTTCTCTTTAATATTGTTGATTACTTGAATGGTATCTTTCATCACTGAGGGGTAAGACAAATTTACATTTTATTTTAGGGAGTTATCAGTAAATATACCTACTGTATTCACTACAAACTGAATTCTGGACTTAATCACAATTCAGGAGCCTCCATATAATGAGTTGGAATACTTATATAATTCACCAGGTCCTGATTTGCATGCAGGGCAGATTGGTTTAGAATAAGGGAACCAATAGTACTGCATTTATTAGAAAGGAAGGGGACCCTTAGAAGCCCCCCCCCTTCGAATAATAACTAGTACAATAAGCAACACAGGAAGAATATTGACATTTTTGAATTTTGGTGTTGAAGAAGCATCCTGAGATACAAACAAATAGATCATTAAACAAATGAACCCAGAATTTTCACTTAAGGCATAAATGACCAAGTCCAAATTATCCCATTTTTGAAACAGTATGTGAAGATCTAACTCTCTGGGGAAGACTCTAATCCTGGGAAAGATGGAAGAATGTTTTGCTAAATATCATTTATATCAATATTGGAATAGTAGTATGAGGTTTAGAAATAAATAGAAGAATATCAGAAAACTATCACCTGCAAATAGTACCGGTTAATGGTCAACTAAATTACATACTACTCTGTAAATCTTGTCTAATTATACAAGCCAAGGGTTCCATAGAAACATTAAAAGCAATACTGAAGTAGACAACCTTGTCCAATTCTGCTAAATAATGAGGAAGCAGCAGAAAATATGCCACTCGCCATTAGTTTAGATGTGGGGAACTCATAACATTTTGATCTACTAGTTCTGCCAAAGTAGTAGTAGTTTGGAAGCCTGGGTCACTGGAACTGGCAAAAGATTTACATGTATTGAACTGGCAGTAGTGCCGGGAATAACTCGCCTCTGATGCACTGCCTATATATTTTTTTCAAAGGATTTTTCAAAGGATTGTCTATCAACAAGGTTACAAATTGATCTTCATTTTTATACAAGGCTATTGCATCTATAACTAACTTATTGTCTGTTGCTTGTCTAGTTTTTACAAACCCTACTTGATCATTTTTAATAACAGTAGCACTTGCTGTACACCTTTTTCTAGCACTGTCCCTAAGAGCTTTGTATCAACATTAATCAGTCAAATTGGATCATAATTAGCACATTGGATATGATCCTTATCTGATTTTCATATAACTGTATTATAAGCTTGATTAAATGCCTCTGGGGATATTAAGTATCATCATACAATTGTAGGGGGATACATACAATGTCCATGCAGTGCAAGAAATTTATTAAAATGATTGTGTAGGAAGGCTGAAAGTCTCAGCTACATCTCTATCCCTCTCTTTCTTAAAGATCAGTCTAACTTACCAGCCAGTTCTTTAAATTGGGGACTGCGGGTAAGAATTTCAATGAAGTCTTTCACAATGATTTTTCCTTTACCTGCAAGCCAAGAGTAAGATAGATGATAGACTGATAGGCAGGTAGACAGATGATAGCTCCATAAATAGATAGGGCATACTTTTGAAAATAAAGGGCAAGGGGAAAGGAGGCCAATGGAAGAAATATAGGCCTTTTACACTTGAGATCTCTGGTATTAATTTAGGAGAAAAGACTTTCCTTGGACCCTAATGGAACAGGATACTTTGCCAATGTAGTAGATTGTCATGCAGTAATAAACCAGACAAATAAAAAAGCCATTGAATGTTTGTGGCATTTTTCAATGCCTGCAGATTTTACAAGGGCACTTAATCTTAAGTATTCTTAGCTGGGCTTTGTTGTCTTTTACTACATATGAATCAATGGAGATGGAGGAGGAGGAGGAGGAGGAGGAGGAGGAGGAGGAGGAGGAGGAGGAGGAGGAGGAGGAGGAGGAGGAGGAGGAGGAGGGAAGTGGAGAACAGGAACAAATTTAGTATTTTTTACCATGTCAGTTGATTCTTGGAAATAGAAGTATAAGAAGTAGAAATGGAAAAAAACTGTTATTGAGCACACAAAGCTGTGAAAACGTTAGTAGTGCAAGGAAACCATAAATTCACTGGGCTTTGGTTTC
Organism: Thamnophis elegans; assembly: GCF_009769535.1. Classification (NCBI taxonomy): domain Eukaryota; kingdom Metazoa; phylum Chordata; class Lepidosauria; order Squamata; family Natricidae; genus Thamnophis; species Thamnophis elegans. Next base: position 93,296,541 of record NC_045558.1, on the reverse strand, counting down.
ACCTATAAAAAGGACCACCCTTCAGGGAGGAAGAGGTTCTCAACACATGTGAAGCTTTGAAGCATTTATCCGTGAAATTAATAATAGTATAGGGAAAATACCCAGGCCCACCCTCTAAACAATGTAATAGAAAAGCCTTAATCATTAATATTAGAATGGGTTGAGGGCTACTTTCTGGGATGCCGACATTTGGGATTATGTCATTGTCACCTTAGACGCTTGTGTAGAACAATTCAATAGTTCTTTGTTACAGGTAAACTTTGTTTAAGGACTGCTCCATTTAGTGTTTGTTCAAAGTTTACAATGGTACTGAAAAAATAATTTTATGACCAGTCCTTGCACTGACAACTGTCACAGTGTCCCTGTAGTCATATAATTAAAATTTGAACATTTCAGAACCATAGGATATTTAAAACCATTGCAGTGTCCCACAGGCATGTGATTGACATTTGTGCACTTCATAGCTGGTTTCCAACAAGCAAAAACAATGGAGAAGCCAGCAATAAAATCACACAGGAGGTCTTACCTAATGAACATGGCAGAAGTAAGCCCATTGCAATCATATAATGTCATGCTTAATGATTTTAGTGATGGAGTTGCCAGTACCAACTATGGTACTATCTATACAACGTCTGCTGGCTGTTCCCGTGATATGGATGAAAAATACTTTATTTTGTACTCACTGTCAATAGCAACCTGTTTTAGGGCTTCTTCTAATGCATTTTCCTTTAGCTGGATACCCATATTTCTAATAAAGGAAGGAAGATCATGCAGAACCATCTTGTTTTCTTCTATCTTGTTGATGGCTCGAATGGTGTGGTTCAAAACTGTGAAATTGCAAACATGTCCAACTCTTGTCACTAAATGCTATCTATGCTGCCACCAAAGATGCAGAATGAAAATTGAAGAGAGCATGAACAATTGATAAAAATCTTTCAGTTTTGCTGGCTAAGAATCAGAGGAGCAATTTCTTTTGGTGAAGTGAGCCATTCCTCAGTTTATGTTGTCCCAGATCCATCAAGATGTACAATTCACTTGCTATATTCTGTCTTATCTGAAATGTGAGTTTCCAGCTTTTTCTCATCCTGAGAAAATATTACTTTTTTTTCTTCCCTCAAGGAGTGTCCTTTATAGAAATTTCACTCTGATAGTGGCACCCTACACTGGAGGTGGATGATGGGTGGGTAAGAGAAAAGACCCCACTACTGTGCTGTCTGACCCCAAGGTTTTTGGTCTTTATTTAATTCTTACTTATTTCACGCTTTCATATTTATCTTTTTTCATTTTGTAAGCCACCCGGAGATGTTTCAACAGTGAGATGGGTGGCATATAAATTAATTAGATAAATAAATTTCTGCAGACATTCTGTTTTTCTCATTTTTGGCAGCTGCTACTATCTCCTACCTTCATGCTTGCTTTGGAAAGAGGGTACAAAGATATAACTCTAAAAATTAATCTTATAAAAAATCAAGATGAGAGAGAAAGAGAGGGAGTGGCTGCTACTAATGACAATCACCATTGAGAAATTGTTGGAAAATCTTCCAGCAGAAAAGTGAGTTACCGTATATACTCGAGTATAGGCCGACCTGAATATAAGCCGAGGCACCTAATTTTACCACAAAAAACTGGAAAAGTTATTGACTCGAGTATAAGCCTAGGGTGGGAAATGCAGCAGCTACCGGTAAATTTCAAAAATAAAAATAGATACCAATAATGTTTTTGAATATTTATTTCAAAGAAAAACAGTAAACTAGCGGTGTATTCAATGAAATACTTCACTCACCTCATGATGCTGATGTCCCGCTGTGATGATGATGTCCCGTGCAGCCGCGGGAGCGATGTCCCGCCTCCTATGACACACGGCACAGTGATTCCTATCATTGGATCACTGTACCAGAGGAGGTGGGACATCGCTATGTGGCTGCTTGCCATAACAAGGAGGAGGTGGGACATCGTTGCAGAGCGGCAGGAGGGGGAGGAAGGGGAATCGTAAGACAGCCCTGCATTACATTAGAACGTGAGGAGGGGGGATGGTGCGGTGCGCGCTGCGCGGCAAACTGACACAGAGGGAGGGGAAACTCACAGGGGCACTGGGCCATTCACGAGTGTCACCCAGCGGCATGGCCCCGCCCCTTTTTCTCCTCCATTTCGGGCAAATTTTTCACTGACTCGAGTATAAGCCGAGGCGGCTTTTTTCAGCCCAAAAAGTGGGCTGAAAAACTAGGCTTATACTCGAGTATATACAGTAAAAGCATTGTGGTCTAACAATTTGTGGAATTTTAAGAGGCATGAAGCTCTAGTGCTTTTGATAAGTGAGAAGTTTTGTGTTATATTGATCTAAAAATACCTTTTTGACCTGGAAATTCTTTTCTCATGTTAGAATTCTAATGTGATGAGGACTCCCAACTCTTGGAGCTGAAACATAACTCTTCTAATTTTTTAGATCAAGAGCATTTAAATTATTTGATGACATATCATTGTGGTGGATTGAAAAAGTCAAGAGGCTGCAACTCTTCACTCACTGCCACTCATCTTTATGGGTGTCACACGGAGTAGGTTTCAATCACATGGTCATAGCCATTATCTTGACTTTTGTCACCCTGCCTTGTGGATGCACTAGATCAGGATAAAACTCTACATGGTCTGGTTTTAGGTTTAAGCGAGTACAAAAATGGAGACTGAACTGAAAATCTGCCATATCCCTCCCCAGGCTTGAAAACAGTGTTTTGGTTTACTCACTTGCAAATTCACTCAAGAAATACATTTTCTCCATTTCGGATATGAAGCTGTTGAAATTCACTGTCCCGTCTTCTGCAATGCCAATTTGCAAACATGTTACAAGCACTCGTTTACTGGGATTTATACATAATACGGTTGATCTTTAGAGGAGGTTGAAGCAAATGTGGGTCTCCAAGTGATTACTAGATTCTAAACTGTATCACTCTAAGCCAATATGAAAACAAGCCATAAACTTTGGGAACTGGAATCCAATGTTATCTGGAGAAGTAAGGTTTCCTAACTCTATATTGGTCAAGGGTATTTATAACCACATGTAAAAGTTTAGCCCCACCCTCTGTCCTGACAAATTCTATACATCAATGAATCTGGAAATAAACTAATATAACCTCAATATAGGCTATATGTTAAATATAACGTTGTGCAAATTTGATTGTACCTTACCATATAAGAGCAGTTCTTTAGGTGATTCAAAATAAGGCGTGTTCACTTTCCTGCTTAATATTTGTAACAACTCCTTTGGCAGAAATTATAACTTCCAATCAATTTTCTGTAGTTCTTCTATTCTTGCTTTGGATTGTTTCCCACTCTTCCTTGTGGAACTTTTCTTGCTAAGAAATATTTTTATGTCTCCATGCATGGTCATATTTGAGATCTCCCTAGATATTTTTTTAATAATATACAAGTTTGGGAACTGAAAAGATCCTCCATAAACCATTTCTTTCCTGTAAGTTCTTCGTGGTTGATTTGGTCAGATCGTTTTGTTGAAATACCCAGTTTCTTTCTATCTTCAGTTTCTTCAGCAACAGTAAACAATAGCTTGTATAATATGTCAATATTTAGTTGAATCCATTATTATTTTAATGCCTGTACAATATTGGTTGTACTATTGGCTCTTGATACCTCCAAAGTATGATAAAACCACTTTATATTTTACAGTTGTCAAGATATCCCTTTTGTGCAAATGCTTCACTTTTATTTCTCCAAATACATCTTGTGTAATTGTGTCAAATAGTTCCATTTTGCTATATCATTCCAAAAACACTTTGTCTCAAAACATTTTGAGCTTATCAAGATTTTCTTTTCCATTCATTACACAATGGCTTTTGGAGTCAGGTTGGCAAAAAGGTTCTAATAACTCTCTGACACAAATTATTATTGTATAAGTAATATTATATTGTGAATCTATGGAAATCTCAGTATCACATACATTTTTCAGTTGGTCATTTGCAATGATCTCTGGGTCCTGTTTTGCAGCTACGACAATGTGGAGATGAGATTCTAGCAGAAATTTTCTTGGTCTTTCAGATGGAGCCTTTTCATTAGTTGTTTCTTGTAACTTCATTATTATTATTATACAATTGTATCACAGCGGCCAGTTGTTTCGCCGGATTTGGCAAACCCAGGGGCCTAGGACGTCGTAACGTATTTTCGTAATATGCGTGCAGATCCAAGCAGTGCAGCTTTTTGCATTTGACTGATGGTGATTTTGTCAATTTTTAATTGTTTTAAATGTAATTCCAGTGCTTTTAGAATAGCACCCAGTGTGCCAATTACCACTGGAATTACCACTGCTGGTTTGTGCCATAGTCATTGAATTTTGATTTTTTTTTTTTTTTTTTACATATATTTTTATTTATTTCATTTTCATTTTCATTTTATACAATCACTTATATACTGTGCGTAAAAAAAAAAAAAAGAGAAAAAAAAAACCCAACATGACACTTCATTCCCCCATACACCCTCTCTTCTCCCCCTCCAACTTTCATTTCCCCCCTCCAGCATTCCCCTCTTCTACTTCCCTTCCCCCTCAGACATCTCCCCCTCCCTCCATCTCACCCTCCTTACATTCCCTCTCACTCCCTCTTCACTTCTCCCTCCTCTTTCCCTCTTCTCCTCGCTTTGGTGTATCCATACATTTCAGTTTGTTTTAAAAGAGAAAAAGAGAAAAAGAAAAAAAAGAAAAACAAGCCGCAGTATACAAGTGAATTCTTATTGTTCTAAGAATTGAAACTGTAATTCCACCCTCCCCCCTCCCCCCTATAATCCCCCCTCCCTAACCCCCTTACGGCTTCGCAGGTCCCATACCCGGCATAATTCTTTAACAAGCATTTGAGTATAATAAGGCCAGCTAACTTTAGAATTAAAAAAATAAAATAAAAGTAAAGCCAAAGAAAAAAAAAAAGAGAATAGTAGAAAATACAAAATAAAAAAACACACACACACACACAAAAAGAAAGGAGAAACAAGAAGGGTCAATAAACCCACTACGTTAACACAGCTTCCCATTATCTGTAAATCTTAAACAATGTAGCTCATTCCAAATTTCGGTTATTTTACTACTTGCAGGGTTTCAAACTGTATTAGAGCCAGGTAAGTTGGTCAATTAGGATTCCCCAACTAAAAGTCTCATTGCTTTGTCTATCTATTCAGACCTTTAATTTATCTCTTTTTTATCCGAATATCCAAACCTTTCTATAAAACCATTAAACTCAAGTACTTCTTTCATTTTTCATTTCCAACACCTCCCTTTCTATCCTTACCCACCTCCACATGTAGATTTTTTTACCTTCCACCCTGCCTTTATCCATATCCACATATATATTTTATCCGCATCCATTGCTCCTCCCATATTTACTCCACTTTCCTGAAGACTCTCCGACCAATCTTTCTTGACCTTATATTGAAATAGCAACTCAAACAAACATCAGCTTGCATTCTAGCCCCAGGTAGTCTAATTAAGCTTTCGCTACCCTTCCCTCTCCCACGCGCCTCCCAACTCCGTTCGTCCCAAACCACAACTCAAAAAGATCGCAATCTCCGCTCTCCTCGCCTAGGAAAATAATTCATGCGCAATTTGAGTTAGAGTTCAGACAAATCTTATATACAATATGTGTCCACAATCAGCAACGCTTCTTTCAGTCTCCATGTCTCATCATTGATATACAACTTTTCCATTTTATCCCAGACGGAAATCATGAAGCTTTAAGAGCATCGCTAAGTCTTTATTCTTTAGTCTTCTGCCCTTCCGGAAGAGGAAAGCAACACCCTCCGCCTTGTAGCCACGTGTCTCGCTGTTTGTCTTCTCCTTCTCCTTGTCTCTCTCCAGGTCCGGATGAATCAGGAAGTCCCGCCTTCAGGGTCTCGTAGTAAAATTCTCGGGCTTCACAGACAGAATTAATGCGGTGTTTTTGGTTGCCGAATGTAACTGTAATACCAGCTGGGACTTCCCATTTGTATGGAATCTGAGAATTTCTGAGTTCTTCGGTTAAGAAAGCGTACTCTCTCCTTGATCTTAATATTTGAGATGGTAACTCTTTAAAAACAATCAAGTCCTGTCCATCAATTCTCAACCTCTTGCTGTAAAGCCTCTGTATTATCTCATTTCTGGATTCCCTTGTGGTAAAGTATATAATTATGTCCCTCGGAAGCTGTCGCTGTTTTGCTACCCACGAATTCTGGCGGTAAATTCTTTGAATCTGCCAATCAAAGTTAAATCCCGGACTTCCCACCAAGCGGCTGAAAGCCTCAAAGAAGATCTGTTTCAAATTTTCCTGTTGGTTTTCACGCAATCCTCTAACTCTTATGGCAAAGGCAGTCTTATTATAATTTATCATGACAAGTTGTTTTTGAGCATTTTCAATTTCCTGTTGTAACGTTTGAATTTTGGATATCAAATTAAGATTAGTTTCTTCCAAAAGTTCCAATTTATCTTCCGTTTCAGCAATATAATCTGTCATGACTGTCATTACTCCGATCATATCCTTCTTTGCCTGAGCAATTTTAGCATCAAATTGATCATATAAATCCGATATCAGTTGATTAATTTCCTGTCTGAAATCATTAAGCGTTTTGAGAAGAAATTCTTGTGTTAACAAATCTCCCGTGGAGGGTGTAGGAGGCAAGGGTAGCGGCTTCATAGCAGTTTTTGGAGATATGTTATTAAGGAAGCGCTTCTGTTTAGATTTGGGAGCCATTCCAGAGTAAAAATAAAAGACAAGCAATCAAGCGAGCCAAAAATCAAAGTCTCTGCTCCCCTCAGTTAATCTTTTAGCAATTAGTACGGAGGAGCCTTCAGGAGGGTAGGGCTGACTAAGTACGTCACATCAAACACAAAAGCTACGAGATCGCCATCTTGTGACGCAGCTAAAAAAGAAAGGGAGCCTTTTGCGAAGTTGAAGCTGGTATTTTAGATAGTAATAGAAGAAATTCCTCAGGAATGGTCCCCGCCCGGATTGACTTTTAAATAGCTTAGCTTTGTCCTGGGGGGGGGCAATCTGCCTAGGGCTGCAAAAAAGGCAGCGCGGAAAACTGGCCGGAGTAAAGGCTCAGCTAATGTTGAACCTCTTCTCCATTCACAGCAAAAAAAAAGCTATGAATTACAAAGAGATCCTAACGACTGACCTGCTCCCTGCCCCTTTCTGCCAGAAAGGGGAGATATCTATAGATCTTATAAGATATATGAACCAGAATCCTGACAGGAGCTTCGTTGAGCTCCCGACGGCGGCAGGCTCCACCCCCCGAAGCGAATTCGGGGGGAATTTTGATTTTTAAGTCCTGGTATTTTGCTATTTTTTCATGTTCCTTCTCGGTGACCCTGCTATCACCTGGTATTGCGATGTCTATGATTGTGACCTTATTTTTCTCAACCAGTGTGATGTCTGGTGTATTATGCGCCAGTATTTTGTCGGTTTGTATACGGAAATCCCACAAGAACTTGACCATCTGATTTTCGGTGACTTTTTCAGGCTGATGTTCCCACGAGTTTGTTGCTGTTTTAATATTATAATTTTTGCACAAATTCCAATGGATCATTTGTGCTACTGAATTGTGCTGCAATTTATAATCAGTCTGCGGGATTTTTTTACAGCAGCTGAGTATGTGATCAACAGTTTCATCAGCTTCTTTGCAAAGTCTGCATTTGGCATCATCGATTTTGGCCTTAATGGCATTTGTGCGGATAGCTTGTTCTTGCGCAGCCAGGATTAGTGACTCTGTTTCTTATTCTTATATTATATATAATATTATTATTATATTATATTATATTATATTATTATTATTATTATTATTATTATTATTTTGTTGTGATGGTTGTTGTTGTTGTTGTTGTTGTTGTTGTTATACTTTATTCATTAAACATGAAACCCAGTCAAAAATGCATCACAAATACCATTGACTGGTGCTAATGGTTGATACCGGTTGCTGCCAGCATCCTATGTATCAACCAAGTACCTTCTTAAAATATACGATGTTCCAAGTAGTGCAGTTTTTTGCAGTTCCCCTGGTATTATTGCGGGAAGCTGCAATTTGTTGATGTATCATCATCATTTAAAAATGTATCACAAATATAATTGACTGGTACATTTTTAAATGTTCAGTTGACTGAGTGTCGTGTTTAATGAATAAAATTTTACAATAATATTTTAAAAATTGAAATTATTGTTGTTGTTGTTACTACTACTACTACTACTACTACTACTACTACTAGCTGGAAGTTTGTAGATTTTTTTTAGCTTTATTTTTATTTCAAATGAAGTGTGAATTATCTTTATTATCAAATGCTCAGAAAACTGTTCAGAATACAATACAATACAATAGCAGAGTTGGAAGGGACCTTAGAGGTCTTCTAGTCCAACCCCCTGCCTAGGCAGGAAACCCTATACCATTTCAGATAAATGGTTATCCAACATCTTCCTAAAGACTTCCAGTTTTGGGGCATTCACAACTTCTGGAGGCAAGGTGTTCCACTGATTAACCGTTAATTAACCATTCTAACTGTCAAAGAGAGCTGTGATACGTGGAAATAGATCCAACAACAATCACAACCTAAAATATTAGATTGGGTATACTGGTTTATCTCTGGAATGGCTTCATCTGCCTAAACATAGGCTATTTGGGGGTCACCTTTACAACTTTGCAATAAAAAGGGTAGCATTGAAATTTACTGGTTATTATGGTATGGTATGATTCAGCAGTGGGATTCAATTTTTTTTACTACCTGTTCTGTGGGTGTGGCTTGGTGGGCGTGGCAGGGGAAGGATACTGTAAAATTCCATTCCATCCCCACTCCAGGGGAAGGTTACTACAAAATCCCCATTCCCTCCTGATCAGATGGGACTTGGGAGGCAGAGAATAGATGAAGGTGGGGCCAGTCAGTGGTGGTATTTAGTGGTTCTCTGAACTACTCAAAGTTTCCACTACCGGTTCTCCAGAATTGATCAGAACCTGCTGAATACCACCTCTGGTATGAGTCTGATGCTAGAAGAATAGCTTCTTTAGTTAAAAATATAGCCTTTTTTCACACAAAATTCACACAAAAGCAATGATTATATAAGGCTTCTGCTGTTACTCTTGGGCCAGATCAGAATAAAGATGTAACTCCAAAAGAACCGAAGAGACTCACTTGCTGTATCTACATTCTGTAGTATTTCCTGGAATTCTGTGTCACTCATGCCGATTCCCAGTTTGTTCAGGATGGAGTACAGATCATCACTTTCGATGCTATCTTCCGTAAGCATTTGGATGTCATCAAAGATACTCTGAAAGGCTGAAAAGACATGCCAGTTTGGGGCAAAATACATGTTGCATAGAGACAGTAGTGGGTTTCAAAAATTTTTAGAACCTCTTCTATAGGTGTGGCCTGTTTCGTGGGAGTGGCTTTCCAGCCATGTGATTGGGTAGGAGTGGCTTGCCAGCCCTGTGACTGGGTGGGCATGGCCAACTTGTAAAATGTGGTGAAACTCACTTAACAATGCTCTTGCTTAGCAACCAAAATGTTGGCTCATGAATTCTGGCATTGAAGGGTGCAAGTCTTAAAGCTGTCAAGTTACAAGACCCTTGCACCCCTAACCCTTTAGAAAAAAAACCAGGGGTGTTCAAACTTGACAGCTTTAAGACTTGTGGACTTCAACTCCCGGAATTCCTCCTCTCGCTCTTCATCTTGATGATGTTCGGATGGGTGGGGGGAGGGAGCTGGAACCGGTTCTAAACAGCACTGTAGATTTGTGGAACCTCTTCTATAGAAGAGGTTAGAACTGGCAGGAACCCACCCCTGCATAGAGATGTGTGTTGAAACAATCGGAAATTTCTGATGTATCATATTAACTCTCTTATATTGGTACTTTCTGAATTTGTAGTTGGAAGCTGAACCTTAGAGAGAGATAAAGGAACGGAGAGTCCATGACTTGGGTGGAAGATGCAGGCAACTAACCAACAAGACAATGCTGGTGTCAACTACTTTAGTAAAACAGATGGAAAAAACTTAAATACATGGATTAATTCTTATAGTCATTTCAGCAGAAAGCACTCAGAAACAGATTTAACTGCAATTGCTCAGGCTGACTAGGATGTATGGAACCTCATTGCTGCTAACTCTTCTTGTTCTTGCTTCTTATATTACAACAAAAGCCTACTGCACAGAAAGGAAGCAATTAGACATTCCTCTTCAATTGATAACATCTAGTACAGGGGTGTCAAACTTGCAGCCCACAGACTGGATGTGTGAAACGTTGGCCACGTCCACCCCCATTTTGCCAAAGGGGGGGGGGAGTCGCAATATGTCATGCGATGACAATGTGACAATGCAAGTTTGACACCCCTGACTTAGTAGACTTTGCTTTTGAATTATTATTTAAAAACAAGAGAAACAACAAATGAAAAAAGTCAGAATCCACATCTGGTAGCCTGCAAATTACACACCTATCAATTCTTTCAGGTGGCCACAATCAATGCTTCATGGGACATTAGGATGACAAGGTAAAAAGTCATCTGGTCTCATTTTTTTTCAGTAGCATCTGACTTTTATGTAACCTACTAAACTTAAATCAGCATAGGAACCTAAGCAGCAGAGACTCATTGGAAACAATGACCATCATGCATTAAATTCAAAAATCAGACATTAGTGGCTTTTTCAAATAGTCCTCTCCCCCAATGTCTGTTCATAGGCCATGATGACAATCTCCAGGACGATTATGGATGCATATATCTTTATGACTTGCTCCTATCACTTCATATAAAGCAAAAGTAGACCTTTCATTTGAATATGTTTTACTCTGCTGATTCGGTACATGGTCAACTTTTTTTCTCTGATGGAAAAAGATCCGTGTGTGTGTGTGTGTGTGTGTGTGTGTGTGTAGAGCAGCATTTCCCAGCCTTGGCAATCTTAAGATAGGTGGACTTGATGCTAGCTGGAGAATTCTGGGAATTGAAATTCATAAATCTTAGGTTGCCAAGATTGGGAAACACTGGGTTTGTTTTTTTAAAATAATAATAATAATAATAATAATGCTGAAAACCAACTAAGCAAGATGCTATAAACAAGCCAGATTTGTTGTTTGGCATGGTAGCTGAGCCAGCCAGTATCAAATCTGGATGTTAGATATCTTTCTGTTCTCTGGCTCATGGTTTGAAAATAGAAAGTTTCAACTTAGGCCTCCTTTCTTCTGCTTTGACAAACTTTCCAATAACCTGACCAAACAAAAATGTATCTGACATGAAAGAAAAACCCTCATTCCTAAATGCATGTTTAGCCTCTGGTTCATCCCACTAGGGAGCGGGTTTCACTGTTGATTTCTTAGTCTTTCTCTTAAGCATAATAAAAGCTGGTCACTTGCCCCAAGCCTATTGAGAGCACCAATCATGTTGGGATATGAAGAATCTAGCAGAGTACTTTGGACAAGTTTGTGCTTTCTATGTGAGATAAGCAGCATTCCACACAACAGATGCTCACTTTGCTGCCATCATAGTGACTGCTTACCATCCGAATGCTTGGTCATGTCCTACTCACTGTCATTAAAAGGCAGTGAGGCTGATGATAAAGGATCGTATGGCTCCAGTTCAATCCCTTCACAGGAAAGAAATCAAACAAAAAGTCTGCAAATTGCTATCTGAAGAGCTTTCCCATTTGGGCTTTCTTAAATGACTCACTAGAAATCTGAGAAAGTACAAATAATCCTCAACTTACAACCATTCGTTTAGTGACCATTTGAAGTTACAACAGCACTAGAAAAAGTGACTCACGATCATTTTTCACACTTACAACCATTGCAGCATCCCCATGGTCACTTTATCAACATTTGGATGCTTCATGTTTATGATGGTTGCAGTGCCCCAGGGTCATTGCAATCACCTTTTGCGAACTTCTAACAAGCAAAGTCAATGGGGAAACCGGATTCACTTAACCATCATATTACTAATGTAGAACTGCAGTGATTCACTTAATAGCAGTGTCAAGAAAGATTGTAAAGTAGGGAAAAACTCAGTCAACAACTTTCTCATTTAGCAACAGAAATCTTGGGCTCAACTTTGGTCGTAAGTTGAGGATTACTTGTATCGGAGGCCAGTTAACAAGACAAGAATACAGCACAGTATGAAGTCAGTTAGCTAGGAGGAGGCAGATAAATTTTGTTAAAAAGTGTTTGGAACTTTAAAAGGTTTTTGCTCATGCATTCATAAGTTGTTCTAAGGAAGCTTTTTGCCAATGTGTTTTGGCTCAGATTCCATGATTGGAAATGTCGGATGTTGCAGTCCCAAAACATCTGAAAGATGCAAGTTGAGGAAGATTGATTTAGAGGCATCTACTTTGTTGGTCTTCATGATGGAGCATGTAGAATGTAGCCATGATAATCAAAAGCATACACTAGTTTGCACATCCTGAATGACTCAAGGTTGACTCAGCCTTCCATCTTTCTGAGGCAGGTAAAATGAGGACCAGATTGTTGGGGGCAATATGCTGCCTCTAAACCACTTATAGAGGATTGTAAAGCACTATGAAGCAGTTTATAAGTCTAAGCGCTATTGCTGTTGCTAAATTTCAGTGCTTATCCAACAAGACAATCATCAGAATTTCTTAAGGTTCAGAAGAGCGTAGAACATACCAACGCCATTGATCCTTTGGTTTGATGAAACAAATAAAACTGAATGGATTCATTATCCACATGAATAATCTAATACCATTATTCTTTAGTCCTCTACATCTTATGAGAAGACATCCAAGGTCTGGCCCTACCTAACATTTGGGAATGATTGCTCAAAGGAGAAAATTGCATAAATAATCCTTCATAAGACCTCATTGAAAAGCCTGAATATCAGAGATAAGAATATAGAAGACAAAAATGGAATATTGAATAAGTGGCCATGGTTTTAGAGAATTACAGGGGTTGTAGTTCAATACATTTGAAGCTCATTTAGAAGACTATATAGGGTAGAGCGAGTAAAAAGCAAACTGATATATGCAGCATAGTCAGGGAGAACCATTAATTTGTCAAGGATAAAGTAATGCAAAATCCTGGTAGATAATTCTAGCTCTGCAATCTTAAATAGGTCTCCACAAAAGCCTCTGACTTCAGCTGGCCCTTATGTTATCTAAAATGCATTAGGCTCACCTTTCCTCTCCCTGCCAAATCCCTAGTTGTCAAGCAGAGGAGATGCTATGTCGTATACTAGCAGTGGTGGGATTCAAATAATTTAACAAAAGGTGCTCTGCCCTAATGACTAGCTGTGTAGGTGGGGATCGGTGGTCATGTGACTGGGTGGGCATGGCCAACTCATCATCACTCATGTCAATGGGTGCTTCACCTAGCTGTTACAATGTAATAAGTGTTTACCGGAGGGACAGTTTCTGTAAGCAGGGCAATAAAGATTAGTCTGTTTTCCTTACAGGATTAGCCTGTAAAGTGGAAAAAAAACAAAATGAGATTATTTTTTTCTAACAAATGAAATGCTTAGAAAGTTAACAACTGGTTCTCCTGAATAGGTGCAAACTGGCTGAATCCCACTGGATACTAGCTGTTTTTGGAGACAGTTCCCTGGCATTCATTAGAAGATAGATAGATATCTGACTTATTCACCACATTTCATTCATCCAAAACATGGAAGCTCAAATGTATATTACATTAAATATACAACATTTCAAAACCCACCTTCTGGAAATGATTGGTCTTCTGACTGTTCCGTATCTTCACTTTCAGCTTTTATAGCATCCGTTTCCTGTTTGTCTTCATCAAGATCTTGCTTAATTGGGAGGACTTCTTGGAAGGAAAGCTTCTTTTTCTTCTTCTTTTTCTGCTTCAGGGTTTCACTGCTAGTGCTTGTATGAGGAACTAAAGAAAGATCAGGTAGTACTGGGGTTTTTTTCAATTGCCCTCTTAACCTTGACTGTGGGGTCATCATTTTACTTTCTCCAAGTGGGAGAGTGGAACTTAATGGAAAGAGTGTGTCATGACTTGTATAGCCATATTTTGATCTAACTTTGGGCCATTCTGTGCTTTTCTTGTCCTTTTCATCCATAGAAACTGTGTCCGCTGCTTTATTGGTTTGTTTTAGCCCAACAGGTTTCTGAAATTTATTTGTTTTCTTCTGTAGGCTTTCAACAGTGATCTCTTCACTTGGTTCATGTAATCCAATCAAGTGAGCATAGCAAAGTGGTATCCCCTTATCAAGGAAAATACTTCTTCTCCATTCAACTTCAGAATCATCCATAGTAGGAAAGTCTTGACAAGAGTCTCTATCCAAAATACCATACTCGTCTATTAGTAATATGCAGAAAAAAAATAATGAGATTTGCATCTGAAGGCAAAATAAGAAACCTCTATAAAAGGGCTATCTGCACTCTTACTGTGATAACAGTAAGGTTCCTTTACATCTCCCAATTTTGTCTAAGAATCATTGCTCTTCTTTTAGCCAATTATCTCCTTCCCAATCAATGATTCATAAATAAAACATGAATCCTAAAGATAGGACATTCTAAGAACCATCAAATAAAGTTAAAAAAAGTAAAGTGTACCTTCTATTTTAGTTCAGAAAATAAGTATACCATAATTTTTTGAATTTTAGAAATAATACAAATATAATTCTTTTTCATAGTACATCAATCTTTTTCATACCAGTTTAATATAGCATCCACTGTAAATACTTACAACAACCCAAAAATAACTTGCAAGGACCAGACAGAACAGGCTAGACCAGGGGTTCCTAAGCCCCGGGCCATCAACTAGTACCAGTCTGTGGTCTGTTAGAAACTGTGCTGTGCAAGAGGTGGGTGAACAAGCAAAGCTACATCTGCACACGTGCAGTATCTAGATTGCCATCCTCTCCTTTCTCATCTACGGACAACAAGGTTGGAGGTCCCTGGGCTAAAACAACATCCTACTATGAACCTAATTCATGGGCTGTGGGCACTTACGCATATGTTGACTTAATAATCCTTTCACAGCAGTCAGAAATTCTGAGATGTTCAATTTCCCATCCTCTGTCAAAACAAAAAGGGGGACTTCAGGCATGTACTGTATAAAGGAACCTCTTTCCCCACATATACTGTACAACTGTATACTTATAGTTTCCCATTAGGCAGCTCATGCTTAATTATTGATAAACTGTATCTTAGCTATCCTGAAGAATGAACGTTACAATGGAGTTGACCGAAGTCCAACTTTATTGGTTTATTGAATCGAAGTGTGTCGTCTTGGCACAATTGGTTTAATTGGGTTTTCATTAGTTGATACGTATTTGGACTTTGTAGGAATGGATATCCATTTCAGTCAAACACATATGTATCTGTTGTTACTGTGACAGAAAATAACAACTAAACAACTGATGTAAAACATTAGCTGAAAATCTCAAAACTTTCTTCCCTACTGTTCGCCATAGCTAATTTTCATCTCAATTTATAGTAAAAACTTCTATCTTCATGATAAATGTAATAGAACGATAAAGCAAGGAAACTGGCGATGTCTCTAGTGTAGTGTTTCTCAACCTTAGCAATTTTAAACTGGAAAGACTACAATCTCAGAATCCTCCAGAGAGCAACATGTTGGAGGAGTCTGGGAATTAAAGTCCACACAAATTAAGGTTGTAAAGTTGAGAAGCACTGCTGTAGCAGTACTGGGTTCCGGATCCTGTCACAACTGGTACACTGCGAAGGGGCCAGGTATGCTCGTTGGGCACATGCACTGCGCATGCATGCGCACACCACCGCCCAGCAACACTCAGCTGCTCCGCGGAGGTCACGCAGGTGCTTCACGCTGTACGCATGTGCGCAATTGGCCCATTTCCCTCAAAAAGAGGTAAGGAACACAGGTGTGTGGGTGGATCCAATGAACCACCGTTTCAGTATGGTGGCCGTTGCTCCCACCTACCACTAGTATGCTCGTACCTGGGCGTACCACCCAGAACCCACCACTGTGCTGTACTGTTCAATTTTGATGCATACTGAAAAAGAATTTGAAACTACAGATCACATTTCCTTTGAGATGAGCTTGGATGAGCTCAGATTTTCTTTTCTATCTCTAATAATAATCTGGTTCTTCTGCTGAAATAAAAAAAACAAAGAAATTTGACAACAACCTTGAGTTTAATACCAGATTTTATAATATTTTTAATGGTATCATCTCTTCCAAACCAGCATGCACTGAAATAGGCAGATACTTACTGTTAATTGCAGTGCGTTCTATTGTCTGCTCTATAATTAGGGGACTGAGGCTGACCCCTAAGCATGCTAAAGTTTGCTCCAGTTCTTCAAAGGCTATCATATCTTTTTTAATGGTTCGGAAAATGCGCTGAACATTTTCAAAAGCTGCGGAACATGCAAGAGAATGAAAATAGGACAATTAGAAATCCCAAATTGAAAATCATCTTAATAATTTCTGTATATTTCAATAGAGAATCACTTTTTCCTTAATTTGTCTGTAAAGCTGGTGGACAGAGTGATGGGTAGAAAATAGTGCACCAAGTTATATAGAGACACAGTCTATAGATTATATTGTAGCTGTCTGTTTACATTATGGGTGTAATGTACATGACACTCACTCAACAATAGTTCAGAATTACAACGGTGCTGAACCAATGGTGTTATGGCCAGTCACTGTACTTACAGTCCTTTCAGCATTCCTGTGGTCAGGTGATTGTAATCTGCATCCTTTCATGACAGTTTCTAAGAAGAAAGTCAATAGGGAACCCAGCAGGAAATTGGAGTCACGTGAAATCTTTGCTCAACAGTCCATACAATTCTTACTTAATGATGGCAGCTGGGATTGACAGAACTGCTGCTGTTAAGTTGTATGGAAGTTTTAACTTAAGGACATTTCTGTCCCAATTAGTGAGGACTACCTGTGTTATTGTCACAAGCTTTGGCCAAACTATGGTATCACAGAATGTTCATGAAAATTTCAGTAGCATGGGAATAAAACCAAGAAGAAATACTATATCAGTAAAGCATTTTTGGCCCAAACTTTTCACTGAATTCACAAGTGTTTTGGTAGTGACTTGACAACAATGATTAGCTTTCAGAACTATCCTGTAGCTAAAAGTTTACAAAAAATTATCTTAGTATTGACCTCAAACAATTGTCAGGTTTTTGTAAATTCACATTAAATAGTCACTTCTAATTTTTGAAGTCCTCCAGTTCATCTTAAAAGGCTAGTGACTTGATAGGTATTGATAAGGTTTAGAAAAGTCCTCAAGCATTATGGTTATCTGAGGCAAAGGACAGAATAGTGCCTTCCTTCTTGTTCAGGTTGTCTTGTTGAATTTTATTTCAGCATTAGTGACTGACAGCAGCAAGGAAACTTTAAAAAGCATAAACAAATGTAGATTTGACTCAGAGAAGGAGGAAGGACATGAGCCATTACAAAAAAGATACATGAACCTGGAGAACATAGAAAATGTGAAAAAGAAATTGAAAATAACTTCATATTAACCGTAGCCCAATGAGGAATGTTCCTTAGTAAGTACAAATGACATCAGTTTCCTGTACATACCATCAAGATCAATGTAGAGCAAGGTGTTACGTGCAACATCCAAAAAGTCATAAAAATCCACACTGCCATATGCTATATGAAAAAGAAAGGCAAGACAAGATGGTAAGTAATGTGAGGCAACTACAGTGAATTTATTATAAATGAACAAAATGTAATGTGTTCTATATATTTCATATGCGCTTGCCTGCACGTGCACACACACACACACACTTACAAGCATGCACACAGGGATTACTTGATTACTTGTTTCAAATTCATGTAAAATATTAGTTTATGAAATTCTTAGGCTCAAGAATGAGAAATAGCACACACCATCAATAGGGATAAACTGGAGAGCTTGACACATCTGATCTTTGGACATTAGGATCCCCAACGTGTGTAAGGTAAGCAGGAGATAGTTGACGTGAATTCTTCCCCTTCTGATGGCACTAAAAATGGTGCAAGCCCTGGAGAGTCCTGGAAAATTAAACATAATATTCTGAATCTGCTAAAAGGCCCTAAAAGCAGATTATATTATTGATTTATTTCACCCAGGGAAATTGCCATTGATATTCTCAGTCAGGAATCTATTTCAGATCTTTTCATCAGATTATTTCACAAAGGTTTACAGGAGTCTAGAAATTTGAACAACTTGGCTGATTAAAGTAAAAACATACTTCTTTTATCTAGAATCTACATTTAGAGCCGAGGTGGCGCAGTGGTTAGGGTGCAGTACTGCAGGCCAATTCAGCTGACTGTTATCTGCAGTTCAGCAGTTCAAATCTCACTGGCTCAAGGTTGACTCAGCCTTCCATCCTTCTGAGGTGAGTGAAATGAGGACCCAGACTGTGGGGGCGATATGCTGACTCTGTAACCTGCTTAGAGAGGGCTGAAAGCCCTATGAAGCGGTATATAAGTCTAACTGCTATTGCTATTGCTAGAGTCACTTGGTGGAGAGATTTGTAGCATACCAAATTAATAAATAAACAAAATCTGGTAATAATTTAAATAGCAAAGAAAATGCAACCATATTCTTTCTTACCTTTTGTTCCATGGAGAATACCTGGGTCAAAGTATTTTCCCTCATCGCAGAATGTTGTGTAGAGATTGTACATAGCTTTACTTTGCCTGCCAAGACACACAAACTAACAGCTGACAAATACAATCACTTTCATTTATGTCTTTCTTGCATTCAGAACTCAACTTCTTCCAGTCTAATGGAAGCACCTCAATGAATGGCAACAGACAGCCATTCCTACTCCTTTAAAAACTTATACTACAAAATCATGAATTGAAGTAGAAGCCAGCTTATTTTTTAGAAAAGGAACAAAAAGCAGATACAGACATTCATTCCAAAAGTTGCAATATGGTAAATCGGCATAGCATTAAAAAAGATTGAATTTCCAATCACATAGATATTTTTTTTCTATCTCTACAGTCATTAGATACACCGGTTCTCTCCCCGCCCCATTTGATAAAGGTGTGGAGGTAAAATTTGATTTTTCTCACAAGTTTGAATCTCTGAAAAGTGAGTTTTACTTTAGGGAGTAATAATGTATAGTAAATATTAGGATTTCTGCCAGATATAGATCTTACAAAAGACAGATTTTATGTCTTTGAAATCATAGACAGTACAATGCAAGAGTGGGTTTCTGCCGGCATTACTGCCAGTTTGGTGCTTGCGCGATTTTGCTCTGTGCACATGCGCAGTTGCTTGTAAATAGGTCTGTGCATGCACAGAACATTTTAAAAGGTCAAAAAAAGATGTCGTGGCAACCAGAGAACCAGTTCGGTGGTGTGGTGAGCATGCTGTCCCTACCGGTTCGGCGACCCAGTCACCATTTCCACTTCTGGTTCCACCAAATCGGTATGAACCGGTAGGAATCCACCTTTGGTACAATGTCTACTAATACCTATTCAATTGGTGTAAGCTTGCCACAGTTGATTTCAATCCAGATCAGAAGTGGGCTGCTGGGGGTTCGCATAGGTTCAGCCGATCCTCTAGCTAGAATTCTGCCCAGTTCAGTGAACCCCCAAATGCCACCTCTGGCTTGCTGCAATTTTTGAAAACCACCCCCAAATCCAGAGTTAAGCTCCATCACCGGTTGGAGATTCAGCCAGTTTAAAATCACCTGTAGCTTATTGCAATTTTGTTGGTTTAATGATAGCAATCAGGATAAATTTATCTTATAAAAGGAGATACTGGGGTGAAACATGGAGTTTTCCTGCTTTTCAAGATGGTTGAGAATTATGATGCCAAAAATGGATTGGCACTATCTGTAGCTAATTGATGTACAGTTCTGAACAGAGAATAATATGGTTAATAAGGAAGACCTAATACTCAGGATTGTGCTTCTGACACCCGTGATTTTTTTTTCTCCTTGCACAAGATGTGTAGCATTAAAAAAAATTATAGGGCTGCTCCTCTTGCCATTGTGAGCAGCAAACCAAGTTTAAACAGAAATTATAATATAAAATATTAAAGCATGCAATGCTAAATATGCAATTCAAAACAAAAATGGCAGTTGAAAAAAAAATGATGTCAGCTAATATCAGTTCACCAAGCCTCGCTGATTCCACAAGCCACCATGGTTTCAACAATTTCCAGACCACATTCTGGCTTAGTATTATATAATTAGTACATTGTGATTATATCATGGCATGATAATGTATTTTCTCTGTTTTAAAGCCACTGAAAAGTTTGGAAGCCGAATGACTGCCAATGTTTCTCATAGTGCACTTCTGTGTCCTATGTTCATTTGGACTGTGTTTGTGTGTGTGTGTGTGTGTGTGTATAGAAGTTAATGGCCCCATAAACACAATTGTGAATACACTTAAATGTATGAATTCCATCTGTTAATTTTAAACACTGAATTATTTTGAATACTTTCAGGCTAGCTGCCCATCTCATACCAAATGTAGACAATTCCTACAGATAGTCCTTTACTTGTGACCACAACTGATCCCAACATTTCTGTTTCTAAGTGAGATATTTGTTCAGTTAGGTTTGTCCCACTTTGTGACCAAATTTGTTAAATTAGTAAAATGGCTGTCAAGTCAATCTGGCTTCCCCATTCACATTGTTTGTCAGAAGGTTGCAAACATTTGACACTTGATCACAGGACACTTCAACCATTGTAAATATGAGTCAGTTGCCAACCATCTGAACTTTGGACGCTGCAATAGTTGTAAGTCTGAAAAACGGTCGTAAGTCACTTTTTTTCAGTGATGTTCCAACTTTGATCCCTAAATAAACTTTTGTAACTTGAGGTCTATCTGTATTTTAGTAGTGTCTTCTAGAGGCATGAAATTTTTGCAAATTTTGCAAATTTATTAGAGCAGAAGTACCCCAAAGTAGCCTCCAAAACCTATTTTTAGTCATCTGGCAAGTAGTGTCATTTTCTAAAATTAATTATTCTTATCTTATCTCTTCTGTTTACTTTTTAAAAACATAATGTGGATTTTTTTTAAAAAAAAATGTCACCACTATCCCTGATGCCCTTAATACACAGTTCTACTCTTTTCAGTTCTGCTCTATGAAAGACTGTTTTAAAATTAAGCTGCAGATCTCAAATAGATATTTAATATCTACAAATGGAAGAAAATATTTGCTTTCTAATATAAAAAGGGTTTATCTTGCCCATTATCCATTATTGATGTTCCCCTTATTAAATCATGTATTGTAAGTTGCCCAAATACCTGCTGCTTCCTTTGGAGGAGAGCATCTTAAGCATCTGAGGTCTGGTAAATGCCTTGTGGTCTTTCTTCCTTTTCACAGCCTTGAAAAGCCTTTTCTCTGGAGAACAGATCTAATGGGGAAGATGAAATGACAAGATGCACTCAACTACACTTTTCATCATTTTCTGACAGGAAGAAATATACAGCAACATCTTACTCCTATACAGTTTTGAGTTATTATTAGGGGGGCATGGGAAGGAAGGAATCCATTCCTGTCTCCAAATTTACTTTGGACCAGATAAAAGTAGAGGGGTGTGGGAAGTAAAGGTTAGGGCAACTTAACAGATTTCCTGGCACAAACCTTTATTTCAGTCTAATTATTTCAGCAATAATTAAAGAGTGATGTTGACCGATTATATCTACCAAGAACAGAGGGTGGTCGAGGACTCCTACAAGTAAAACAGACTGCGGAAGAAGAAAAACACAGCTTGAATGATTACATCCAGAAAAGTGAAGAACCAATGATTAAGGAAGCAAATAAAAGAAGCCTTTTAAAGACAATTAAGTCAAAAGCTGAATATAAGAAAGAAGTAATTGAGAAGCGAGTTGAAAATTGGAAAAACAAAGCTATGAATAGCCAATACTTGAAAAGTATTGAAGGCAAAGCTGACGAAAAGCTAACTTGGAACTGGTTAAGATCAGGAGCACTGAAAGAAGAAACAGAAGGCTTTATTTTGGCAACTCAAGAACAAGTCTTACCTGATTTTAATTGGAGCCCTTGGAGCAATACCTAAAGGGCTACCTCACTATTTGGAAATTTTAAATTTATCAGACTTGAACATTCTGATTCTACAAAAAAACACCCTACTTGGAACATCTTATATCCTTCAATGTTACCTTAACAGTTCCTAGGTCCTTGGTTAGGACTTGAGCTGTTGAGCTACCAACCAGCCCCAAAGGCTGTGAATCTCACCAAAGATTAACACAACAACAACAACAAAAACAACAACAACAACAATAAAGCAACGAAAATGAAGCCTACAAATACTTAGGCATTCTGCAGTTGGATAACATCAAGCATTGAGAAGTAAAAACTATTGTCAGGCGAGAGTACACCAACAGATTTAGGAAAATTTTGAAATCTAAATTGAATGATGGAAATACAATCAAGGCCATAAATACTTGGGCAATACCAGTTATAAGATACACAGCTGGTATAGTTAACTGGACACAAACTGATTTGGACATTTTGGACCGAAAAACCAGGAAACTAATGACAATGCACTACAGTTTACATCCACATGTTGATACTGATAGACTATATCTGCCCCGAAAATCAGGTGGCAGAGGATTATTACAAGTGAAGCAAACAGTTGAAGAAGAAAAACATGCACTGGCTGATTATTTAAAAGAAAGTCAAGAACATCTATTAATTGAAGTAAAGAACAAAAATCTACTGAAGGCCCAACAGACGAAACAAGAATACAGAAAAGATGTGATAAAATCAAGAATGGAGAGTTGGCAGAAGAAAGCATTGCATGGCCAATTTCTGGAAAAAATAAAAGATAAAGTGGACAGTGAACAAACTTGGTTATGGTTAACAACAGGTACATTAAAGAAACAAACAGAGTCACTAATCCTGGCTGCGCAAGAACAAGCTATCTGCACAAATGCCATTAAGGCCAAAATCGAAAAATCCTCTGATGATGCCAAATGCAGACTTTGCAAAGAAGCTGATGAAACTGTTGATCACATACTCAGCTGCTGTAAAAAAATCCCGCAGACTGATTATAAATTGCGGCACAATTCAGTAGCACAAATGATCCATTGGAATTTGTGCAAAAATTATAATATTAAAACAGCAACAAACTCGTGGGAACATCAGCCTGAAAAAGTCACCGAAAATCAGATGGTCAAGATCTTGTGGGATTTCCGTATACAAACCGACAAAATACTGGCGCATAATACACCAGACATCACACTGGTTGAGAAAAATAAGGTCACAATCATAGACATCGCAATACCAGGTGATAGCAGCGTCGCCGAGAAGGAACATGAAAAAATCGCAAGATACCAGGACTTAAAAATCGAAATTCAATGACTATGGCACAAACCAGCAGTGGTAATTCCAGTGGTAATTGGCACACTGGGTGCTATTCCAAAAGCACTGGAATTACATTTAAAACAGTTAAAAATTGACAAAATCACCATCAGTCAAATGCAAAAAGCCGCACTGCTTGGATCTGCATGCATATTACGAAAATACGTTACGACGTCCTAGGCCCCTGGGTGGGGCCCGACTAGTAACCAATGCCAAATCCGGTGAAACAACTGGCCGCTGTGATACAATTGTACAACAACAACAACAATAATAATAGCAACAACAATAACAATAACAACAACCCCTCCGAGGAGCTTTATCTTGTCATGGTGGAGGGGCTTGCACACTCTAATGATCCTAAGGGATATGCTGAACAGGAACAACCATACCAGACAGGTCTTAGGTGAAGGGCCAGACAAAATTTGCTCCACAACCTATACATACATGGTGAATACGGAAAAAAAAATGAAATTTATGTCAGCTGAACCGTCGCCCAGATTAACAAAGGTTCCGTTGGATGCTATGGCTCCTGGGCATTCTGCCAAAATGAGCTACAGGGCTCAGCTCTCTCTGCTAGGCAACCTTCATCTGACAACTCTGTGCTTGTGCACACTGGAAACAGGCTCCAGCTGTTCATCTGCCTCACTGATGTCTGACTCTGAAGGCATCTGATAACTGGCATATGGCTCTGGCCCCCTCTCTGCCTCTGACACGGAGCCCTCATCAGAGCCTTCCCCAGACTCCAGGACTGGCCCATGTTCCTCCCCAACTTCCTCACTCTCTGAATCTGCTGCCAGCTCTGCTGGCCACTGGTGGGCCACAATAGACAGTTCAGCCTCTTTGCTCAAAAAGTCCAATCATGAAAAGGTTGGCTTATGGATGATTTAAGCATTTTTGTCTTAAAGATGTCTTTAATTAAGAGCCAATTCAGAAATTCAGGGTTTCTCAATCTCAGCAACTTTAAGACATGGGGATTTCAATTCCAAGAATTCCCCAGCCAGCCATGCTGACTGTGGAATTCTGAGAGTTGAAATCCACTCATCTTAAAGTTGCCGAGATTGAAAAACACTGCTCTAAATTTGGGGGTCTTGTAACAGAAACATGCAGTTCATATAGGGATGCTTCTATCTCCCATTTCTGTGGCTTTGTTTGAGGTGAGAGAATAAGGAAGGATGCTTAATGCTTCCTGAGGACAGCAGTAGTTCAGTGATGATGATAATGGAAAAACTGTTTTTCAGAGTATACTACTACTTCTCATTTCCATGGATAATTTTCCTGGGAAACTCCAATATTTTAAAACTAGCATCTAAATACAGTCCCAAACTCTTGTTCTCACCTCACGTCCTCTGAATAGAGGTCTTTGATGTTTCCAAATAATGTTTTTGTGAAACGGTGCTTTGGGAAGATGCAATGGGCTGTGCTTGATCAATCGTCTATGAGATAGGTAAAAGGAAAAAATTAGCATATTGGGAAAGTGACTGAAATATATTTCCTGAATTTCATTTTAAATTGCTTTGAAACAAGGTGAAACTGACAGCACAAAATATAGTCCAAGATTTTAATCAGGTTAGATAAAGGATTTACAGTGATAAAAGCCAACATTCCTTGATCAAAAGAAAATAACTTTAGATCATTAAAAAAAAATCTGTGATTTGATTAGAAAAATTGGAAGACTTTGAATATGAAACAATAAGAATAGTTTTTAAGACACCATAATTTTTCAAGTTGCTTGTAATCAGATGAGCAAACTGCATCTGCGTAGCCGACCTATCTCCCACCTATCCCAATTTAAATTCCCCATTAGCCTAGCTATTTTATGCATCTGATGAAGTGAACTGCAGATTACAATTGCCTCATAATAAAACTGGTTAGTTATAAAAGGTGCTAAAAAAATTACTTCTGGTTGTTTTAAAATTAATGGCTTCATACAATTGTGTAGGCAGGACAATCCCATCATTCTTTGGCATGGAAATTTTTGGCCCTTCAAAGATTTAAGACAGCTACAAGCATTCAGGGAAATACTTCAGTGACCAAAAATGTTCCCATCTAGTACTTTTCATAAATTCCAACCTGCTGCTTTCTTGAACATCTTGAACACCAGCTCCTTCTATCTCAAAATCACCTGAAATATACCCCAACACAATACAGAACACAGTACAAGGAGGGAACAATGAAAAGAATGTAACATGCATAATGCCCAAAGCCCATCATCACTTGATGTCGTAGCTTACTCAGTTTTACTACAGCCACAGCGGTTATGGAAGGAAGGCGTACGTCCTGGGATAGAAAAACGGCGTTCTTCTTCCTTCCATTCTCTAGGCCTCTTCTGCCATAAGCATACAGGAACAGACTCAGACTGCGATTCTGGATTCACCAATTGGGATTCAATCCAGGTTGCTGTCTTTAGATCGTCAGTATCAGTCCTAGGAAAATAAAAATAAATTCAAGACCAGGAACAGATGACAACTCTCTCTATGACTGGGTTCATCCGGAACACCTTTGGCTTCTGAGTTAACCCTTTTTTGGTGATTGCAAAATACATTGAGTTATTAATTAGAAAAATGGTTGGATTTGCTAAACACATATAGGCTACATAAATCCTTAATTTCAAATCAGAGTTAAAACTTTAACATGTTGTGCAAAGACAATAAAGTGACTTTGCACATCATGAATATGATCACTGAAATTGCTCAATGACAACATGAAAAAACCATGTCCTGTATCTTAATATTGTAGAAAGTTAGCATGTGAAGTTTAAGATTCATGAGATAAGTACTATATAGTACAGGACAGAGGTTCAGCCCGGTTCGGCAAAACCAGTAGTGGAAGTCAGGCCTGGGTCACAGAACCAGCAATGACCCAGGCCTGCCACGCCCTGGAACTGGTTTCCTTGTTGTCACTGGGCTGCCGCCATTTTGGATTTTAGTGACTGTGCACATGCAGTTCACTTTAAATTGTTCTGTGCATGTGTGCAGAACAATTTACATTGAAGAGTGCACGTGTGTGGGGTGTGTGTGTGTGTGTGCAGGTTGCGAACCGGTAGTAAAATTGGCAGCAACCTACCCCTGGTACTGGGTTTCCCTTTCTTGCAATAGTTTAAGAATTTGAAAGCTGTTACAAAGACAATGAAAAGGTTGGATTAAGTCGAACAGAGTATAATTGAGGCCTCTTTGGACTATCTGCTAAATTGCAGGATCAAAAAATCCTGATAATCTTATCTTCTGCTACTCTGACTTACTGTTCTGTAATGTGGGAGGAAAAATTAGTTGTGCTTTGCTCAGGAGTAAGAAAGCTAGATAGATCATCTTTCCAATCCGATGTTCCTTTTCCCCACGAACTAGAGGAAGTGAACGTTGAAAATTCATTTTCTTCTTGCAGTTCTGGTGTTTTTAAGGATTGCTTGGTGTCATCCTCGTTCTGTTTCTTTAGGTGTTTAGATTTATCCTCTTCAACCTGCTCACTGGGAGGTTTCTTGTCATCTTTACCCTTCTCATTTGGGTGATTGGATTTGTTCTCCTCAGCTTCTGCATTTGAGTCCTGGGGTTGACCATCCATTTTGGTGTTCTCAGTTAGGTCTTGGGATTTGCTGTGAAGGAAGAAAAATAACACATTCATTTGCCAAGATGACTCTGGCTATGGTTCTCTCTAGTTACTCTCCACAAAGTTCTAGCACTTTGCAATGTTTTGGTGGTATAGAAGCACAGTAATAGCTGTAGCATGCCATATGTTATCTTTCCATAGGTTACTCCGAGGGAAGATACCAAGCACAGAAAATCATTTAGTGACTGCTTTGGATAGCAACCATTTACAACTATGACAATTATGCACATTTATGACTTTTGCAATGTCTCTCATAGTCCCCATTGTAGCCAGTCAGTACCCTTTCTGTGACTGGTACATTTTGTCCTCTCTTGTCCCAAAAGCAGAGATTGCCTAAACAAATTATTTTTTCCTGAGCTGTTTTTTCCCCCCTGCAGCATATGTGCCCCTAAAAAGTGCTAACTGCAAGTTAAGAAGTTCAACTCTGTGACCTTAATACATTTATTAGAAGGCATTTACAGAATAGCAACAGCATTCAGACTTGTATCTCACTTCATAGTACTTTCAAATAAAACAAAGGAAATGTTTAAAAGTTATATTTATGTAGTTACTTACCAAGCACATTAAATTATATTAAAGTACCCAAAATATATTTACAACCACCAAGGCATGTCACAAATTTTGAGTACTCCTTAAAGCTCAAAGTTTGTTTGTTTGTTTGTTTGTTGGATTTATATGCTGCCCTTCTCCCAAAGGACTCAGGGCGGCATACAACATTAAAAAAAACACATATTACAAAAGTTAAAAAGGAAATTAAATAATCCAAAAACAAACCCAATTAATATTAACAATAAAAATTTAAAAATTAGATTAAAATTAACAATTAAATTAATCATTTATTTTATTCTGTCTCCTGGTTTCTAGATTAGCATCTTAACCACTAAACCAAACTGACTGTCTTTTCTTTTCTTTTGCTACTTATTTTGTTATTGCATATATCATTGCTCGGTTTGTCCCTGGGCCAAGGGTTTTATGTTTGGGGTGGATATATGCAGTTCAACGCAGTGAGACATGTGCAGATTTGTACATTGGAGAAACAAAACAACCACTTCATAAATGCATGGCACAACATAGGAGGACAAACCCAGCAGGACAAGATTCAGCAGTCCATCATTTGAAATAGAGGACCACTGGTTTGAAAGGCCATTTACATTAAGATTGAAAATCCCTCTCTCAACAGAGGGCGAGGAATACAACATCACCTGTCTCTTGCTTACAACACAGTCCTTTCAGCAGTTCCAAGAAGGTTCCAGACCCATTTGCACTACTCAGGTGACCCTGAGGGCACAGACAAACCTCTAAGTGGCCTCAACAACTCCTAATCCTTCCATTCCGAGGTGGCGCAGTGGTTAAATGCAGCACTGCAGGCTACTTCAGCTGACTGCAGTTCAGCAGTTCGGCTGTTCAAATCCCACTAGGCTCAAGGTTGACTCAGCCTTCCATCCTTCCGAGGTGGGTAAAATGAGGACCCGGATTGTTGTTGGGGGCGATATGCTGACTCTGTAAACCGCTTAGAGAGGGCTGAAAGCCCTATGAAGCGGTATATAAGTCTAACTGCTATTGCTATTGCTATTCTTCATATTCAGTCAGAACTGAAGAAGCTTCTTGAATAAGAAGCAAAACATCTTCCAGGAAAACAAAGCAAGTCCAGTTGCATTTTGAAAAATCACTTTTGGGAGAACCGTGACGTCGATGACTGAGACTCTCCACAGACAAAAGCTACCCATGTTAGAAAGGTAAGAACTTAAACCGCTTCTTTTCTAGTGATTTATTAAGATGGGTAGCTTTTCAGGGAAGGTAACAAAAAGCCAAGATAGTAAATTTGACTTTCTTAAACCTCTATCCTGCCTTATATGAAGATGAATGGGTGAAAGTAGCTCTCAGGGTTTTAGCCTGAAATAGCTACAACCCAACCAGATCAGAATTAGTTCTGGTACCTTCTGCATCAAAATAGAAGCTCTTCTACCAAGCCTAAAATTACTCATCTTCATGGAAGATTTATTGTCAAATCTAAATTCTTAAAATGGATAGTGGCCTTCTCTGAAGATGGGAGGTATTTCAGATATCTTTGATAAGGATAAATCTTTTGAAATGTGAGAATGAAAGTAAGGCTTCACTCTCTGCAGATTGGACAAACTGCTTAAGTGTAAATCAACATATTACTTTTTTCAATAAATGCTCTCAGACTCAAAATATGAAATAAAAAAAATTTGAAAAAAAAATTGAAAAAAATCTTGTTTTAGAAATGCAACTTTTATTTATGTTCCAGTGAACGTATTTTGTTCATGAGAAAAGTTCCCAAGTATGAACCTGTCAACTCTCTGTCAAGTATGAATCCTGAGGAAATGAAACACCTGTTTATTTTTATTTATTGTATTTAATTTCTAGGCTGTCTTACTCCATGGTCACTCTGGGCAGCTTATAAATAAAAGAAAAGCAGTACACACACACACACACACATGGGCACTCAGGCACACACACACATAGAGAACATAGCTGACTGAAAAATAAACACTGAAGTTTAAATCATACAAAACTAGTAAAGATCTTCACAACCGCCCAATCCCAAGAAAACTTGTTTTTGGGTAGTTCCCAAACTATCATAAAGGTGGGTGCCACATTATTTTCTTGGGGCAGGAGGAATATCAGAAGAAATCCACTGCCACAGATTAGTCATAATTCTTGGATCCCATAAAATAATGGGACTTAAAGTGCACATTGATTAAAAGCAAGGCTCCGTTCCCACTAATGCTGTCCCTCCCACTCCTTCAGATCCGGCCAGTTCAATGCTGGGCAATGAATATGATAGAATAAAATCTGAAGTCTCTGACTACTTGTGGCTCATTGAAAGTCTCTGAAACACATTCCCATTAACACAATCCCGGTTGTAGTATTTTTTTTTTAAAGGATATTTGTTTTGATGCAGGAGCAGAATTAATATACCAATTCAAATAATACATTTAGGAAATAAAAAGGTGCCATATATGTTGCACATGTGTATGCAATTTTAAAACTCAAGACAATTATACTTATTAAAGTATAATTTTGTTTTGCATAATAAAGTAGCTGAATTTTTTTACAGATACAAAATTATTAACCTTCCATCTTTCTTGAGTGGGGTGTCCATTCTTCTGAATAAAGTTTTGTTACTTCCTCATCAGTAGTGATGTCCAATAAATTCTTCAAAAACAAAGTCCCAATGAAAACATCTTAGCTGGAGTGTAACAGAAACTACTATCCATTTCTGACAGCAAACTTTCAGCCAGAAATGGGAAGCGCAAACAGAAATACTTACAGCAAAATACTGTAATAGTTGCCACAGTTCTCTTGGCAAAAAGTTTCTGGGATTAGCAAGTTTGCTGGCAATATCCAAAAGGTTAGAAATTGAAATATGACAGTGTCGAACAGCTAGGACAATCAACAAGAGTGTAGAAAGTTTTAAGATTTCTGATCTTCCCCTGGCAACATAAAAGAGGTCTTATGTTTCGTGCCAAATAGTTAATAGGAGGGTCCAAGAGAGTTTGATGGAATTTGCTCTCTGGAGATGGATATGCAGCCCTCCATCACACTAGGTTCTCCCCCACTGCCTTGATCTTAGTAGTTGTGTGGAGAAGTTCCAATCTAATGATGTCATAGAATAGGACATGACCTATGTGATATAAATATCTCTCCAGTTGGTGGAGAAGGGAAAAAAAGTCTCTTAATCATTCATTAACATTAAAGGTCCCAAGCTGTGGAATAATGAATTGATTCAGAAGGATGAATTAGATTTATTTCAACCCTACTAACAACCAAGACACCAACAAATTCCTGTTTTAAGTTCTGTTTGAGAGCCTCCAGGAAGTAAATACTCATTTGTAGATAAAGTGATCTGTCTCATTATTCAAGTATTGTTCATATTAGAGGCAATCTTTTTGATATTTAGAAACACAGCCACATTTTTATCTCTGAATGTTGCTCCCACACACACACAATAGAAGGCATGGATATGAAACCATATGTATGAATCTACTTGTCCTAAAGCAATCAGAAATTATAATTCTGTAATGACAAAATAAGTAAGTATATATTACATTTCTCTTTTACATTTTTCTTTTACTAGTAACTTATGATACACTGGTCTTACTTTTTGGTACC
The DNA here is from genome assembly GCF_009769535.1 of Thamnophis elegans. Classification (NCBI taxonomy): domain Eukaryota; kingdom Metazoa; phylum Chordata; class Lepidosauria; order Squamata; family Natricidae; genus Thamnophis; species Thamnophis elegans. The sequence goes on along the minus strand of NC_045558.1, from coordinate 93,265,557 downwards.
TGAATGAGGGTACAATAGTAACGGAGAAAACAGGGTTTGATAGACACCTGACAAACAAGAGGAATAGTAAATTGGCAGAAAATATACATGGACATAATGTTTATTTATAGTATTTATCTACCACTTCATTCCAACCAGCTCCAAATGATGTGTATTGACAGCAGAACTAAAATAGCAAAACCCAGATCACAATGTTGCAATAGAGTAATGGTCCCGTTGGAGCAGGGCAAAATGTAACATTCTGCAGCCCTGTATTTACACCACTGTAGTATCCACTGGTGCCGCTGGAATTATGAAGGGGTACTATGAAGCTGTTGTAAAATCAGACACAATATTCTCAGCCCTCACTCAGGCAAACTACTCTTGGAGATCCTGCACCATATATTAGCAAGTTAGATTAAGGCTCTTTTGATAGATTCACAGCTGGTTGGGCAGCTATATTGGCCAAAGTTTTCAGCACCATGGAAAGGTCTCAATCTTTTACAGGCTGGATGTGTAGTATTTAATTCTCAGGACATTCCAGTCAGTGTGGCCATAGCTAGGAAGCTGAGAACTAAAACCTGATGTGCAGATTTGAGAATGTTGCTTTATCTATTCTTTATCCTTGGTAAATATGATTTACCATCAATCTTCACAATGAAGATTGTGAAATCTTAAAGGGTTAATCCTGCTTCTTTTCTTCTGCCTGGCACCTGCTGTTTTATTATGTTCCTATATAGCATGAGTATAGTATAGTATGAGACTAGGCTGAAGTTTCCATAACTAAAAATGAAGGAGGCATATAAGCAGCGAGGACAATAAGCAAGGAACATTGTCTAAAAGATTCCTCCAGGGAGACAGAAAAGGAGGAAACAAATTCTTAAAGAAAAAAGGGAGAGAAGAGATCCCTGAGCTAATCAAAATAAATTTGGGCCTAAACACTTGTTACACCCCTCCCCAGCCCCAGCTAATTAACAAAGCAATAACTTTTGGGGAATCATCTTTGAACTAGATCTCACAGTTTCCATCCCTCTTGCTAAAGTCTGGCAGCTAGTTGAGAAGGATAAGGTTAAGTGTGGCTCAATGTTTATAAGTATGTGAGAAAGAGCAAAAATGCATTGTAATCAGCCAAGTTTTGCTGTTACTTTAAATTTACTGGCTTTCCAAGTATTCCAAAGAACCTGATGTGCCTCAGTATTCAGTTGAAAATAGATATCCCTAATTATTTCCATATTGTTGACCAGGGCTCTGGATCTTTTTGCTCTAGTCACAGCTATTTGAACACCCAGGCAGCAAGCAAGGAGTGCTTGACAAGATCTGCATGCCTTAACAGGCTGTGAATGTGTGAATGCAACAGCAGCATGAAAGAATTGCTTCCTCAGCCAAAATGACCTCAGGAGAAAGCAGCCTGGCATCCATTTTTCTGGTTTCTAGACCATCACTACATCAAATTGGAACCAGTGATGGGTTTCAAATTTTTTTGGAACCTCTTCTGTAGGTGTGGCCTGATTTCCGGGTCCACTGGTGGAACCTCTTCTAACTGGTTCGGTAGATTTGACAAACTGGTTCTACCGAATAGGTGCGAAGTGGTAGGAACCCACCTCTGATTGGAACCTACAATGCACGCATTATGCATGAGATCCCCTTAGGTAAAACATTTACTACTTGAGCTTTCTACTAGATTCTTGAATTGTTCCAGCCAATAATGTGTTGTGTAATGTACATATGTTCTTATAAATATGTGTGCTTTGGAGTATGTGTGCATTCATCTATAGGTTTCCATAATTACCTTATGCCCCTCCCACTATTGGTAAATGCACTATTTATAAAAGGGTGAGGAATGAAAAATTCGTAATAGATATTAAGGCCGTACATATATACTAGAGTTCTCTGGCTTATATTGTTGCTTGTTGTTTGAATTGCTTCTGTGAAAGATTTAAAAAAGTATGGAGGTATTTTATCCTTTATAGGGTTTGAACTGTCAGTTCTCAGAACTCATTTCTGGACTTGCAGCTGATTTAATAGACAACACATTGCTCATCTGATGGCTGATTCTTCTCTTCATATTGTTTTCACTGCTAGGACTTGGTGACACAATCTTTAAGTTAAATCTTTTTTGGTTCTAACCAAAGTGATGGCATTCCTTTACTTTGAATAAGATCAGACCAGCAGGAGGAACAAGAGGGATGTCTTAGGAAACAAGCTTATAGCATGTAAGAGTAACTTTGCAATTCCTTGAGTTTGTTTATGGTTTATTTGACTCTAGGTCAGTGTTTCTCAACCTTGGCAACTTGAAGATGTCCGGACTTCAACTCCCAGAATTCCCCAGCCAGCATTCGCTGGCTAGGGAATTCTGGGAGTTGAAGTCCGGACATCTTCAAGTTGCCAAGGCTGAGAAACACTGCTCTAGGTAGTCCTTGACTTACAACCACAATGGATCCCAAATTTTCTGTTGCTAAGCAAAACAGTTGTTGAGTTTAGCCATTTTGTGGCTTTCTTATCATAGTTATTAAGTGAGCTGTTAAGCTAGTAACATAGCTGTTAAGGGAATCTGGCTTCCCCATTGAATTTGCTTATTAGAAAGTCACAGAAGGTGATCATTATGACCTCATACAACATTCAACCATCATAAATATGAACCAGTTGCCAAGCATCCACATTTTGATCAAGTTACCATGAGGCTGGTCATCAATGTAAAAATGGTCATAAGTCACTTTTTTCCAATGCTGTTGTACCTTGAAAAGATTACTAAATGAATGGTTGTAAGTCAAAGAGTAACTGTAATTGCAATTGAGTGAAGTGTCTGCTCTATTCCGTTGCATAAATAAAAATGCTGCAGAGGGCATTTTTTATATATATTTAAACTGGATATTTGAAATTGAAATAAAAAAGTGTAATCCTCTTTTACCTGAGATTTTTTTTGGAAAAAAATAACAAAGTTTTAGAATAAAAAAGTGGTAAAGATAATTTCAACTTGCTAATACACAGAGGACAATTAAGCAAACAGGGCTGAGCTGTGCCCAAAAAAGTGAGAGAACAAAGGCAGAGAAAGAGAGAGAACAAATTATAAGAATGAATGGAAGAAGAGATGCTTGAATAGAAATCCAAGGAGCCAGAATTAGAATAGAAAATGCAGCAGAAGACTTTAGTGCACTGTTTTAGCAAACAATAGTCAATGAAAAAGGTAATTTGAATATATCAAAATAAATCCTGCTTTAACTAGTGACTTAAATAATCTTGCACTAGAAATTACCGACTTTTCTTTTTTTTAAACAACTAGTTTATGCATGATACAATTTTGTTTGCTGAATTAATTTTAATTATATATACACACAGACGTATATGTATAGGTATATGTATAATTAAGACATGTGTGTGTTGTGTATATGTTTGTGTGTGTATATATATGTGTGTGTGTATATATATATATATATATATATATATATATATAGATAGATAGATAGATAGATAGATAGATAGATAGATAGATAGATAGATATAGATATAGATATAGATATAGATATAGATATAGATATAGATATAGATATAGATATAGATATAGATATAGATATAGATATAGATATAGATATATAGACATAGACATAGACATAGACATAGATATAGATATATAGACATAGACATAGACATAGACATAGATATAGATATAGATATAGATATATAGGTAGATGTAGATGTAGATGTAGATATAGATGTATATAGATGTATATAGATATAGATATAGATATAGATATAGATATAGATATATAGATATAGATATAGATATAGATATAGATATAGATATAGATATAGATATAGATATAGATATAGATATAGATATAGATATAGATATAGATATAGATATAGATATAGATATAGATATAGAGGCACAGTGGTTAGGGTGCAGCAATGCAGGCAAACTCTGCCCATTGCCAGGAACTCAATCCTGAATGGGTCAAAGTTGACTCAGCCTTCTATCCTTCCAAGGTTGATAAAATGAGGACCCAGATTTTTGAGGGCAATATGCTGACTCTGTAAACCACTTAGAGAAGGCTGTAAAGCTCTATGAAGCAGCTATAAGTCTGCTATTGCTACTGCTATTTTGGAAAAACTGTTCTTGCCTACATTAACTTAGAGAATAGTGGAACTTCGATTTCACTGTGTCCATAACCATTAACTCCATGGACAGCACCTAAAAGCCTTACATTGAGTGCGGAGTTAATTTTTTTTTTTTAAATAAGAATTTAAAGCAAATATGCATCAAATTAAAAACATTTAGGCATATGGGTTGGTTTAATTTTGGGCTATAGGACATAGATAGTCTTCAACATATGACTACAATGGTCCCCAAAATTTATGTTGCTAAGCAAGTCAGCTGTTAATTGAGTTTTGCCCCATTTTATGACCTTTCTTGCTACAGTTATAAAGTAGGATCACTGCACTTGTTAAATTAGTAACATGGTTGTTATGTGAACCTAGCTTCCCCATTGACTTTGCTTGTCAAAAGATCGCAAATGGTGATCGTGTGACCCCGGGACACTGTAACCATCATAAATATGAGCCAGTTGCCAAGCTTCCAAATTTTGATCTCCTGACCATGGGGATGCTGCAGTGGCGTGAAAAATGGTCATAGGTCATTATTTTCAGTGCTGTTGTAACTTTGAATTGCCACTAAGCAGATGATTGTAAGTCAAGGACTACCTGTACTCCTGTTTCCTCTTGGGCACTAACAGCTTGATCCTAGTTAGAGGCACATGTAGGGTCTCTTGCTTGGGCAGGGGGTTGGACTAGATGACCTGCAAGGTCCCTTCCAACTCTGTTAATGTGTTACTTCAAGTTTGCAAACCAATAAGGATCTTTAAAACACTAGAGTTGCCAGGCAGCAATAAAAAACAAATAAGCACATTAAAATGCTTTAGAAAGACACACACTTGCTGAATTTTATTCAGGTCTGCCAAGGAATCATCCACAACGAGTCACATAAAATAACCCTGGATCCCTCCCCAGCTTATTCCACTTTCAGGAGGAACTGACTCCCTTTCCTAACATCTTCGATTTAGAAATTTGCTCCCTCTGATTATATGGCCGGGCAAAGGATGCACATAATATCAGAGAAGCCTTGAGATTTCCTTATACTAGATTGGTTGGTGGAAATTCAGAAACTTCAGAAAACCCAACTTCTCTTAACACGTAGATCGACTAGTAATGTGTGGAAGCCAATCAACCTGAATTGTAGAAGTCTAAGATATTTCCTCTACGATGACAGGTTCTGTATGTTTGCCCTCTGCATTATCTGCAAGTAGAATATTTTGATCGGGTGTTATATTTTGATCAGGTGTGATATTTTGATCGGGTGTGATATTTTGTTCGAGTGTGATATTTTGATCAGGTGGGATATTTTGATCGAGTGGGATATTTTGATCGGGTGGGATATTTTGATCGGGTGGGATATTTTGATCGGGTGGGATATTTTGATCAGGAGTATCAGATATGTATTTTGTCTCCTCCATTAAGTCATCTTCAACTTTGGTGATTTCTATAATAGCAACATCTGACTTTTTCACCTCCAAGTTGTCAAACTCTTTAGTGTTGCATTCATAAAAGTCTAAAGAAGATGTAGTGCCAGGGTCCTTTTGGTCAGAAAAATCTGATTGCAAAATTTTCACTAATGTGACTTTTTGATCTTCATCTGCCTTTGCATTTTTCATGATACTCGGTCCTTTTCTGCAGATGTCAGTGAAATCACTATATGCAGCCGAACTTGACTGTCCTGAGAAGTATGGGGTTGTGGATTCAGATATGTCATCATCAAAATAGCTTTGGTACTTTCTTCTCCATCTAGAATCAGCACCGACAAGCCCAGTCACATCCTGAAAAGGCTTCCGTTCCAAGAGGGCATATTCACTCGGAAATACTGTCAGGAGAAATAGAGACTTTCAAAAGATAAGATATGATGGCATAATCATAATAATCAACTGTAGGAAAACAAAGGTATAGTTGGCATAATAATAATAATAATAATAATAATAATAATAATAATAATAATAATCAACTGTAGGAAAACAAAGCAAAAGAAGTACCAATAATAATAGGTTCCTTAGGTACAATCCCAAAAGAATTGGAGCACCACTTGAACATCATCAGAATTGATAAAACCACTATCAGTAAATGCAAGTTTACTTGGAACAGCTTATATCTGTGATGATACCTTTAATACAGTCAAATAATGATATCTGCCTATCCCCAAGTCTTTGGGAAGGACTTGATAAGTGCATAAAAATGTCAAATCCAGTCTAAACATCTGGCTGACTAATAATACCTCTAACTAAAACAGAAGAATTGAAATAAAGAATAACTGAGCATTTAGAACAGTACAAAAACAAACAGAATAAGGTTGCCTGCCTTGAAACCTATTCCAAAGAAACAGGTGTTAAAAGAAGCCAATACTATAATATCAAATATAAGTACCAGCTCACTGCAAGAAACAAATCAACTAATGTAGAGTGCAGCTGCTGTTGTAATTGAGCCCCTTGGGTGCAAAATCAATAAACAAGAGGGGAAAATGGAGAACAGTTTGCTACCAAAATGGCAGATCAGACTGGGAAATAAAATCAGCATGCTAAGATCAGATGTAGGTGAATTAGAACAGATGAAAGAAAGGAGATTCAAGGTCAAGAAGACCAAAGAATATCTAATCAAAAAATATAACCTAGAAACACAGAAGAATAAGAAAGCACTGGAAATAATAAAGCAGCAAATAACAGCTTTAGCCAAGAAGATTAGCAGATAAGCAGCTCAAATTGCATAATACAATCAAAATGTCAGTCTGTTTCTACCAATCCATCAATAGAAATACTGCAGTGAACCAGTCAATAGTGAAAAAAAGAAGCAGTGAAGTTTTGGGTGCAGCTATAAGGACAACCCAAAGAAACACAGTGAGAATTCAGGTAAAGGGGGTGGATAAGAATAAAAAAAGAAGCTGAAATAAATGAATTTGTAATAATAGCAGAAATGGTGGAGAGGAGAGCAAGGAAGATCAAGAATTGGTCAGCTTTGGGTGAAGGTGAACTGATCTACACCCACTTATTGCCAAGCAGTTTAAAGATATAGATATGGCAAGGAGTTGAAATTGAAGCAAAATGTTCCTTATAATTAAAGATCCAACAACAAAAGTAGCAGCACCAGGCAACTATAACCCACGTCTCTGCTTACCAGCAACTTTCATATGGCTAAATTATGTGGTAGCTGATGCAGTCCAACCTGAGCACAAAGGAACCCTCCCAAACAGCAGAGGAACAAGATAGTTTTGGAAAACTGAAAGAGAAGGAAGACCCGCTTGAAGGTAGTTTGGATTGAGTGCAATAAAGCATTCAACTCACGGACATAATCTTGGTAATTCAAATGCTTAAAATAACAGGAGTCAACAGAAACATCAGAAATTTTGTGCAAAGATCTACAGCACAATGGAAGACACCGTTGCTGGTCAGTGGTGATCGACTGGAAGAAGTTAACATCAAGAGAGGAATCTTTCAAGGAGACTCATTCTTATCACATTACTGTTTGTCAATCCACTGATTCCTGTGTCAACAATACTGAGCAAGGCAAGCCATGGCTTTAAATATCAAAACCTCCTTTACATGGGCAATCTTCTGAAATAGAATCATTGCTCAATGTCCTCTATATATTTACAGAAAATATATTGCAATCATGTTTGGACTGAACAAATATGCCACTCCCACCATCAAAAACTGAAGGAATCAAGAGGCCCTATGGAAATAACATTAAGAGTTTGGAGGAAGATTATCACTACAAAAATACCTGAGCATCCTTCAAGGTGACAACATCAAGTGCACTAAAGTCAAGAAGAAGGTTAGAAGTGAATACTTAATGAGAATGAAGGGAGGAAAAATCCAAACTCAGTGGATAAAATACCACTGAGGTAATTAACATTTAGGGAGTTCTAGTCATTAGATACACAGTTGGAATAGCAGACTGGATTGAAGCAGAACCAAAAGGGCTGAACGGAAGGTGAGAAAAATAATGACAAGGAATCATGGCTTTCATCCATGCAGCAATGTTGACAGATTTGTCTTATTAAAGAAAATAGGTGGGTGTGAAATGTTATAAGTGCACCAAACAGTTGAAGAAGAAAAGGGATATTAGAAGAAAATGTAAAGGACAGGAAAGAAGATACACTGAAACTAATATATAATGAAGGATTGCCAATTACTAAAAATAGCAAACTGGTTTATGAGAAAGACCAAAGAGGGTTACAATAAAAGGACCACATATTTAATCTTACATATACTGACAGCAGCAAGGATTATATTGGCCAAACACTGGAAAAATGAAAACACTCCACCAGACGAGGAAGTAATTCAAATTTTTTAGAATGTGCTGAAGTGGATAGGTTAACTTTTAAAATTAAAGATAAAGAAGACTCAGAATACAATCGGATATGGAACATTTTTTATGAATGGCTAGACACATTGGATAGGAATTAGTGGAAAAAAGACTATAAATGTCTGTATTAAAATACAGGTTTTTTCTCTAGTCTTTGTCTGTGTAACTGACATACACTGTATTAAAAATGCTTATAAATTACACACACAAAAAGAGAGAGAGAAAGAGAAAGAGAGAGACAGAGAGACAGACAGACAGAGACAGAGAGACAGAGAGAGAGAAAGACCAAATGAAGAGTAGCAAAGAAATGTGACAAGTGAAAGTATTATGTGGCCAGTACATTAAAAAAAAGCAGGCAAAGTAAATAACAATGATATCTGTAATGATTAAGAGCAGATAAGTTGATGAAAGAGAAAGAGGAGCTAATTCTGGCTGCAGAAGACCATGCTTTAAGAACAAATGTTTACAAAGGCAAAATTGAGATGGCAGCAATGCCACTTCTGGAAAGAAGCTGAAGAAACGGCAGTACCGCCTGACTACAAATAACAGTAGCAACAATGGTTCCTTGGAATATCTGCAAAAAGTTCAATTTGCCTGCAAGCAAGAACTGGTGAGACTATAAAGCAGACAAAGTAATAGAAAGAAAAGAAGCTAAAGTGATCTGGGACCTAGAATTCAAACAGGTAAGTACTGCTACACTAGACTTAACAAATATTTGTAGATTTGTAGATTTTATTAGTATTTGTAGGCCGCCCTTTTCCCTGAGGGGACTCAGGGCGGCTCACATAAAATCGGGGAAGGGGAATACAGACGTTAAGATAGAGACATATAATAAAATAGTAAGCAACATACATTCATCATTCGGGAGGGGTAACTATCCTTGTCCCCAGGCCTGACGGGCGAGCCAGTTCTTAAGGGCTGTGCGGAAGGCCTGGACGGTGGAGAGGGTGCGAATCTCTACGGGGAGCTCGTTCCAAAGGGTCGGGGCTACTACTGAGAAGGCCCTCCTCCTTGTAGTTGCCAGCCGACATTGGCTGGCCGATGGAATGCGGAGGAGGCCTAATCTATGTGATCTTATTGGTCGCAGGGATGTAATTGGCAGAAGGCGGTCTCTCAAGTATCCAGATCCACTGCCATGTAGGGCTTTATGGGTGACTAATAGCACCTTGAAGCGCATCCGGAGATCAACAGGTAGCCAGCGCAGCTCGCGGAGGATAGGTGTTATGCGGGTGAACCGAGGTGCACCCACAATCACTCGCGCGGCCGCGTTCTGTACTAGCTGAAGTCGCCGGATGCTCTTCAAGGGCAGCCCCATGTAGAGCACATTGCAGTATTCCAGCCTAGAGGTCACAAGGGCCCGGGTGACTGTTGTGAGAGCCTCCCGATTCAGGTAGGGTCGCAACTGGCGCACCAGGCGAACCTGGGCGAATGCCCCCCTGGTCACAGCCATTAAATGGTGGTCAAACGATAGCTGTGGATCCAGGAGGACTCCCAAGTTGCGAACCCTCTCTGAGGGGTATAAAATTTGACCCCCCAGCCTGAGAGATGGAATATTGGTCGAATTTTTGGGAGGGAAACACAACAGCCACTCGGTCTTTTCTGGGTTGAGCACAAGCTTGTTAACCCTCATCCAGTCCATAACAGCTTCAAGGCCTCGGTTCATCACGTCTGCCGCTTCATTGAGTTGGCACGGGGCGGACAGATACAATTGAGTATCGTCCGCATATTGATGGTATCTAATCCCGTGCCTGCGAATGATCTCTCCCAGCGGTTTCATGTAGATGTTGAATAGTAGGGGGGATAAGACCGAGCCCTGAGGCACCCCATAAGTTAGGGGCCTAGGGGACGATCTCTGCCCCCCCACTAACACCGACTGCGACCTGTCCGAGAGGTAGGAGGAGAACCACCGCAGCACGGTGCCTCCCACTCCCACCTCCCGCAGTCGTCGCAGAAGGATACCATGGTCGATGGTATCAAAAGCCGCTGAGAGGTCAAGGAGGACCAGGATGGAGGAATGTCCTCCATCTCTGGCTCTCCAGAGATCATCGATCAATGCGACCAAAGCGCATTGTATCAATAACAAACAAAGCAAAATGAAAAGCTGGAAAGTGGAGATAGTAATATCTGAAGACAGCAGAATAGGAGAGGAAGAAAATAACAAAGACCTGAAAAAAGAGGTGGCAAAAGAAAGCAAAGATAGTATCAATAAGCACTTTGCATGTAATCCCACAACACCTGGAGCACCACCTCATCACCATTGGCATTGACAAAATCCCCAGCAGTCAATTGCACAAGGTAGCTCCCTCTGGAACCATTCAACATCCTGTGATAGTACACTTCACACCATCAAGGAACATCTGCCTATCCCACGTCCTTATGAAAGACTGAATAGGTGGACAAAAATGCCAAACCAAGTCTAGTTGGCTGTGTGATAAACCACAATAATAATTTATTAAGTTGATATGCTGTTCAGTTCCCAATGACTCTGACCAATTTACAAATTCTTAAAAACCTTTAAAATTGAATTAAAACAACAACAAATCACGCCTTCCCCAAAGGAACAAAATGCGGAAAGCAGAAACCTGGATCTAGAGAAGAAAAGGGAAATCAATCATCCTCATCAAAGGCTTGGGTGAAGAACCCCCAAATACTGTATTGTAATGAGAATTCAATATATTTTTCAAAGATAGGGTTTTTTTTAAGGATTGGCCAGGATTGCAAAGGATTTTAAGGAAAGAAGACCTACAATAAAGAAAACATTTAAATATCAACTGTTGCTAAGAGAATTGACTTGCCAAGACGAGATATGACCAATTACTGTAAATCCTGTCCTGCTTATCAACCAAAAGGGGACAAAATAAAATTCAATGGCGATAATAACTTTTATTCCCAGCCCCTTTTCTAAAATACTCCTGGTTTTGAAGGCTTTGTCCCCAATCCAGTAAAGACAATGGATATATCCTAATTGTATGTGACTATGCAACTCTCTCTCCAGGAGCTTTTTCATTGTGGAGTATGCCAGCTAAAAGAATGGCAGAAGCATCAATTTGTCAAAAACCTTAGGAGGATAGGCATTCCTAAGGAAATTCTCACAGATCAAGGATCCAATTTTCAGTCAGCTCAGGTTAAATAACTTTACACTGATTCAAGGACAAAAGGGGTGCATATCAGCCCTTATCATCTGCAGGGAGATGGTCTAATAATTGAAAGAATATATCAGACCTTTCAGAAATATGTGGGTCAAGGTCTAAACAATTGAAAACCTTTTTTCCCTTTCAATCCAATATGGATTTGGCTACCATTTCTATTGCTTAGGTATAGGAAAATCCCACAAACACCCACTGGATTTAGCCTCTTGAAGTTACTCTACGGGAGGCAGCCTCAAAAGAGGTTAAAGAAGGCTGGTAGTCTTAAGAATTGAATATAATACAGGGGGGGGGGGGACAGACGGACGGACCAAGTTTTGTGCTGCATATCTAGACAATTTCCAAATCAAAACTTGGGAAGAAGACCTCCAATACTTGAAGTTAGTAATTGGCAGCCTAATAAAAGCCAATTTGACCATCAGTCTAGAGAAGTGCCATCTGGGGTATCAAGAAACCAAATACTGAGGATTCCTAGGTGGAAAGGGAGAGATAAAATCAGAACAAGGAAGGCTTAAAACCTTAGACCAAGTAGTAGCCTTCAAACAAACAAAGAAATCTGATCTTTCTTAGGGCTAGCAGGATATTACCAAAAGATTTTTTCCCTTATTTTTCTATAGTACTAGTTAAGGTGTATAGAAGAGCAGAGGGCTTAGCAATATTGCAGGCCCTTGTTCTACCTTCTTTCTCTCTATTTAAACCTTTCCCCCAGAATCAGCACATCATAAAGCTGTAATCTTGACACAAGTGTTAGAAATGTGCCTTTTGAAAATTTGCACCCACCAGAAATTTAGTACAACAGCCAAATGAAATTAGGCATTTTCCCTTCAGAAGCAGTGGATGGTCCAAAAGGGATAAAAAAAAAGTATAGCGGCCTATAGCAAGACAAAGCTATAATATAATATAAATAAAAAGACTTAATATAAAAATATAAAATTTAATGTAAATATAAAAATATAACATAACATAACATAATATAATATAACCAATTTTGTTGTATACATATGACAATAAAGGCTATACTATACTATACTATACTATACTATACTATACTATACTATACTATACTATACTATACTACATTACACTACACTACACTACACTACACTACACAACACTACACAACACAACACAACACAACACAACACAACACAATACAGACTTCTACATGCTATCCATTAACAGAAAAACAAGAAATCTCAGAGAGAGGAAATTTAAGAAAGCACAGGTTTAAGAAGGAATGTTTAATGTATTTTAGCAATAGTACCAAGCATAATACATAGATAATTTTAATATAGTAATAGGTAATAGTTGTAATAGTTGTAATATACTAATATGCTAAATAATAACAGTATAGAGTATAGTAATTGTCATAATTATTATAGTTACTATCATAGTTACTATGATAATTACATAGTAATAGTACAGAGATAGCAGCAGAACAGAATATAGGAAGCATTCATGTATCAAAGCATCATTTTTTATGTTTGTTTTTATAAAATCTCCCCAACCCATGTAGGAAAATGTTAAGAAACCACCTCTTGAAAGTTCAGTTCTTTTGTGTCTCTCTTGAGTCTGGGTCACTCTAATTGTGTACAGTTTAACAAAGAACCTATGACATTCTGAAAGACAATTTCTCTGTAAAAAAAACCTAGAGAGTTAGATTTAGGATAGAAGTTGCAAAGGTCAACATAGTATATTAATTCACTTGCAAGAACAAGATGGAACTGAGCACCAAGAACTGATTCCACAGATTGACTAAAAACCATCAGACAACTCACTTTCTTCTTCAGGACGCCTCTGTAGTTCCTTTACAGCCAGAAGAAATTCCTTGAAGTTCAAAAGCCTATTCTCTGCACAAAGAGAAGAAGGAATGTTGTCATCCCTAGCATTTGCTTATAGCTCTAATAGATTTCCGAGCATGATTAAAAATCCTACTTCAAGCTTTTGCAAACCTAAACCAACTGAGACCAGCATAACATAATTTACTCAGATTAACACTGGATGGTCTACCCTGAGATACTATTTTGATACCAGATTCCTCTTAGGCAGAATGATCTGAGAGGTGTCTGTGTGTCAAATGGAGATACTCACTATTAAGACGAGTGCATTTTAGTGCATCATGCATAGTTTCACAGGTCAAGTGGACTTCAAGGTTTTCCAGGACTAACCTCAGGTCATCAAGACAAACCATATCTTTCTTTATTTTCCTAAAAGCCCAGAGGGTATTCTGGAAGCCTGGAAGAAACACAGAAGAGAAAGACAGCAATGATTGATGCCTCCATGCATGAAGATGAAAGTCCTGAAATCATACGCTTTCAACCTTCTTTAAAATGAGGTGAATTAAATATAGGGTAGGTATGATGCATATAAAATCTGTAGATACATCATACCTATCCTATATCTAATTCATCTCATTCACAGAAGCATGAAGGATTTAGCAAGTGTTTGTCTGATTTTCATGAGGCAGTTAAGGGGAAGAAAGGGACTGCAATGATATTGTTGATAATGCCATGATCAGGCTGACAACTAGTGAAGAAAATTTCAAAGAGACTTCATACATTTGTGTATCTAATCTGTGTGAGAGAATGAGCTCTGCAGATTACAACTTCAACTCATAGCCAATAGCTTCTATCCTAAAGTGCCTTTCTAGCATGAGTAGCTCCCAAAGGAATACAGATTTGAAATGCATCCCAAGAGTTCAGCTTCTTGTTCAGCACTGCAGCAGAGGGCATGATGGATAGTTACTTCAGCTGAAAAGTAAAGGATGGGATAACTCCAGGAATCTGTGTTCCATCAACTTCTGAGGCAGAAAAGGGGAGGGGGGGGACTCCAGCTTCTATAGCAATTATTAGTTGCTGTAGCTAAGGGTGAAAATGGCATAGAGGGCAAGCCAAATGACTTCATCCAACTGTTGCCATGGACACTAGAGTGTAAAGTATGAGCTGGGGTGAACAAAAAAGAAATTCCATGGAGCTGCTACTGTGATTTGACTACTAGACAGATACAAATATAAGGCACATCAAAAGGCAGAAGAGAAAAATGAGAGAAAAAGCTTGCTTTGCTTTCAATTAATTCCTCATAAGTCAAGAGATGAAACATGAAATATGACTTTTATATGCAGGCTTCCTTCTCCCAATTGAATGTCAGAAATCTATAGAATACATTTTCAAAAATCTATAGAATAATTTAAGATGTGCAGAAACACTTATTCTTAATTTAGCTATGTCTAATATTAGAGAGTTGGGTGATTATTCCGTCACAAATGATATTAACTATGAAAGCAACCCAATATCAGAATGTAATTCATGTGACATACTTAACAAAATATAGCAGTCAATCAGAATTTCCTCTTTGCTCCTACTGAGGGAGAAACCAGTTTTTATTCTCATTCAGGTAAAAACATCAAATAATACCAATAGCAATAGCAGTTAGACTTATATACCGCTTCATAGGGCTTTCAGCCCTCTCTAAGCGGTTTACAGAGTCAGCATATTGCCCCCAACAACAATCCGGGTCCTCATTTTACCCACCTCGGAAGGATGGAAGGCTGAGTCAACCTTGAGCCGGTGAGATTTGAACCGCCGAACTGCAACTTAGCAGTCAGCTGAAATGGCTGCAGTACTGCACTCTAACCACTGCGCCACCTCGGCTCTAAAACTAATATGCACATTATCACAAGAATGATGTTTGTTTATATTTAAAAAATGAAAAGCAGCAGATATTTTTCAGATGATGTAAGTACAGAGAGAGAGAGAGAGAGAGAGAGAGAGAGAGAGAGAGAGAGAGAGAGAGAGAATTATGCTATACAGTAACAATGGTGTAAACATTTCCCTTGTTATTGCCTCAGTTTTTCTTCTCATACCTTCTGATTGAGAAAATGGTGAGGTTTTATTCACAACATCCAGAAATTCTGAAAAATTCACAGTCCCAAGTACTGTAAGAGAGAAAGAAGACTACAAGTGGGAGTGACATAAATACATTCAGATGAGCAAGTTGATAGACAGAGTAACATTTGGGTTTATAACAGGTGTACAATATATGACCATTCAAACTTGAGCCAGAATTTTGAGCATCTCAAGCCAACTTGCCCAATAGTTGTAGCCAACACTCTCTCCGGCAAAAAATAGCTGATGGACTAGTAATACCTACAAAGTAAACATAACAGGATAAAAGGAAGGCTAAATTGGGGGATCTATAGGATCATTATAAGGTTAGGCTTGCATGGAACTTCATAATAATATAAAAATGGAGTGTGGCTTCTGTTGCAATGTTGCATATATGCTTTTATCAGTTTGAATGCATGCATGCACACACACACACGCACACACCTGCTCTCTTTAGAAGCCACTGGCAAAATATAGAACATATATTGGATGACTTGGACATTTTCAGTCAGCATGGCTTCTCAATTGGGAAGGAGCATATCAAAGAGTGTATATGTACATATACAAAGTATACAAAAATTATAATGGCTGAACATCATATGCACAATCAAAATGTGATATATTTGGTTCTGACTCAATGGATTTTGTAATGCCTGACAACAGATGTGTTTCCACAATACAGTTAGCCATATCAAGTAAAGATGTATTTGACAATTTAGCACAACACGCTAATTTGGATTAATGTTAACCTTGTTTTGGTTCAAAATGTTCAGTGTACTCACTCAGATTGTTTGATTAGTTTATTATTCAGTTTGCAAATTTAAATACCATAATAGATTAATCCAGGCATCAAGTTAAGCATGTTGCAGAAGCAGTCCAAGGTACCAGGTAGCAGTTCTAACAATTCTACAGCAGGTTAAGTTATTTTCTTCTCCCCAGGCTGTAGTTTATTCAGTGATCTGAGTATACAGGAAATCAGGCTGCCATTTGCATGACCTCCATTGCACAGGGCTAAGTCAGACAAACGGAAATTGGTGCATACATTGACTTCCACATAATCTTCTAATTTCATGAGGATATCAGCTTTCCACAGATAGCATGCACTGTGCATTAAAAAACTGCTAAGAACACAAAACCCTCTAGATCACATACCATCCACGTTCATTAACTGAAGAGCACAATACATCTCATCTCTGGTCACTAGGATCTTGAGAGTGTGAAGTACAAATAGGAGTTTGCTGACAGGAACTCTGCCACACTTCAAGACATTGAAAACGGTGCAAGCTCTAGAGAGCCCTGAACACACTATACAATCTGAAAAGTAAAATACCATGCATTAATTATTCCCACAACTGGCTGAAATTGGATAGAAATGCAAAGCTACACAAAGAATGGACAATGGTCTGTTCTGAGTCTTGTGAAAGCCTCTTGCTCAGTAATAGTGCAGCTCTACAGTAGAGCAAGAGATGTGGACGTCTTGTGGGCGTATTTTTTGAGGGCAAAATAATATTTTTAAAGGCCTGTGGTAGCAGAGATGGTCCAGATCTCTGGACTCTGCAGATGGCAAGTATTTTTTCAGAAGAAAAGAGCCACAGAAAGAAACTTCTAGTTCAGTTTTCTCTGAAGACTTGATCAGACTGTGAGAGAATTAGTGATATATACAAGAGTGGCGACAGCTTTTGAAAGTTTTGGTAGTATGAATGAAAAGTGAAAAAAATATATGAGTGAAAGTAGAATCAATGCAGGAAAAACAAATATGTTTATGAAAACATATCAAAGATAGACTCATCTACTAACAGGAGTAATGGAACAGAACACAATGGAATGAAAATTGGCAGGAGAGAGATGTTTCTGGAAACCACATAAAACAGAGTAAACAGAATGAAGTTAAAGAGTGCCTCAAAAGTGTGTAGATTCAGAGCTCATTGATTGATTATTTTGGTATTTACTTTTTTTAATGCCACTTTAAACATTTTTTGTGCTGTTCACTGCCCCACCTTTTCTTTTTTTGCTGTAATTTTGCATGTTAACTTTTTATTTTTTGAAATTTAATTTATTTATTTTTTAAATACTTCCAGAAATGAGACAAGGAGAGAAGATTATCACTAGCACTAAGCACAAGTTATTTTAACTGAAGTCCAAATCAGTGAATTGATATAACGGTAAATTATACTGTACAGTACACCCACGTTCTAGGCATCTCCATCTCACTTTTCTCTTGGACCTCAAAAAATGTTTCTAGAATCCTGTCATAATTACAATTTCTCTGCTAAGTCTGTAGTCTACAGTGTTGACCATAACTGAAACACTCTTGCTCTCAAATGGTTCATGTTTTTAACAGCAGTATGTGTTATTCCTGTGTCCAGTCTAATTTATTCTGTTGTGAGGAAGTTTTACAAAGGAATGTGTGCAGGGTTTCAGTTTAGCAGTGCTTGAATGAAGAAATACTATGCAGGTCATTCATTGTCATGAACCTCTTCACAAACAAAGCAATGTTCAATTTAAAACTATACTTAATTATACATGAAGACTATACCCTACAGATAGTCCTTGACATACGACCATAGTGAGCCTAAAATTCCCAAGCTAAGCAAGACAGTTGTTGAGTTTTGCCTCATTTTGCAACCTTTGTTGCCACAGTTGTTCAGTGAATCCTGCAATTATTAAGTTAGTAACATGGTTAAGTGAATCTGGCTTCTCCATTGTCTTTGCTTGTCAGAGGTCATAAAAGGTGACCTCAGGACCATGGGGCACTGTAATCATCATAAATACAAGCCAATAGCCAAGTGCATGAATTTTAATCCTTTGGCCATAAGGATGCTGCAACAGTGAAAACGATGAAATACAGTCACAAGTCACTTTTTTGAGTGCCATTTTAACTTTGAACAATCATTAAATGAATGGTTGTAAGTCAAGGACCACCTGTCTAGCATTAATGGCAATTTAATATGAATCATTTAGCATAAAGGTATATTTAAAAAAATATTTAATAAGATGGACTGATTAGGATTTGTGTTTCAAATAATGAATTAACATATATATATATATATATAGATATAGGCACATCTGCCTAAGAGGCAATAGAGCACAGGTTCGATTCCCAGCAAGGGTATGGCTAGCTGATGAGAGCTAAATAGCTTGAAATAGATCTATACTAGTCTCCCTTTATTTATTTATCAGCATAAATATAACAAATGTAACAAAAAGGCAACAGTAAAAAATATTGGGTTTCTGTCTGGATGGTCTCTTGTGACGAGCTGAAGGACAGAGAATGGAAGTGTGACCTTCCTCCCATATTTGGGCATACCAGGTGTTGTGACTTTATATATATATATATACATACATACATACATACACACACACACACATATGTTAACATACACACACACACACACATACACACACACACACACACACACACACACACATATTAGGTGATAAACAAACAAAGCAAAAATTAAAAAGGAAATAATTGTAGCTTGCCGAGTTGTGCATAACACAGACTTCTTTGACTGAGGCAAGAGCAGATCACATGAATTACCTTCCCAGGTTGTATCCTTGATGAATGGGGCATTAATTTCTCTCCCCCTGTCATACACTGTTATGTGGACATTGTAGACAACATTAGGCTTCCTGCCAAAATATGGATAGAAATCTGATTACCATTATAACCTCTGCTTATCTTTGACTTCAACGCTGGTATATCTCCTAAATTTTAAAATGTTCACATCTAGAAGCAAGTCTCTATAGGAGTTTCTAAATTATGGTGATAGTTGGGGTAGTTGGCATTCCTGTCCTTAACATATACAATTGTAAAGTGAAATGTCATGTGGCCACATTTATTAGCAGCAGCAATCCCTACAGTCTCTACTGCTGTAATTAACTGAATGTCAGCAGTCACAATGTGAGGACCCACTCTGATCCTCCCTGATCCATGTTATTCTCAACTCATCCCTTTCAGCCCTGAAATTTGGTAAGATAAGGGACTGCCTCACCTTCCTCCCCATTATTTCTCTCCATTTGCCTATCTCCCCTCCTCTCCCACTCCCAGGAGATAGGCAGGTGGGAGTACTTGAAGTGGGCATGAGTTTCTACAGGCTGCCAAGCACTTGAATTTTGATCCCATGATTCTGCGGATAGTACAATGGCTGTGCAGGTGACTGGGTATAAATACCAGTCATTCAGTACTGTTGTAAATTTGAACAGTTGTTGAATGAAAATATATTGAATGTATCTGTAGCATCATAGTAGATGAACTTGTGATTGTATAAATGTCCTCATCTCTAACAGCTTTGATTGTTCTCATACTTGGTATTAAGAAACCCATCCATTGCTGCCTTTTTCTCTCTCTTTCTCTTCATCCTACTGTTTTTCACAAAAATTCCTGACAGGTTACAAAGTATGAAGAAATACACACCACAACTGAATAATGAATACGTGAATTAAATAAATTAAAATGTACACAATAAAAATAAACACCAGCATTGAAATTTAATAACGAAATAAATAATACGTAACAAATTACTTCCATTATAACCAGAGCTCAAAGCAAGATACTCTCTCTGGATGAGTTTGTTTTTTAAACGTTTCTGGAAAGCAATCAGCAGTAGGACCAGTCTAACTTCTGGATGAAGGATATAGAACTGGGGCCATGAATAAGGTCTTCTGGACTTGACTTCCATAATATGTAGAGGTGAGGGATCACCAAGAGATTTTCTGCAGTACATCACTTTTTGAACCATTTGTTCCTAACTTTAAAGACCCAAAGTAATAAATGTAGGTCATTAAGCCACAATCCGAACTCTGCCCTTTTTACTTGCATTGCAACATTGCACACAAATAAATAAGGGATAGAGTTTGCATTACAATGCCTTAACACTTGTCCCTTGCCCCTTTTGATTTGTATGCTCAATACCTCAGCTTTCATGTCCTTCCACTATGCTCAGATATAGGTACCTGTCAGATTTTGGAATAAGAAACATTGTGCAGAGTGCTGAAAAGAAGAAATAACCATCCTCACAAAAATAATGAATGCATGACAAGAAACATATCTACGGTATATTCATTTACTACACCTCAGTACTGTTTCACTCTTGCAAATCATCCTTATTAGAATTATATGCAGATACCATGACGTTTTCTCTCCTTCCTTACCTACTAGGTATTTCTTACTATTTCTTACCTGTCCATTCACACCTTTATAGTTTTGATTCCTGAGAGCTATTGATACATGCATGCACAATTCATTACAGAAAAATTCCAGGAATGGAAATGAGGGATCATAGAGCCTCAAAACTGGGAAAGCCAAAGCAGGAAGAGCAGAAAGAACATCACAGAGGACGAAAATAAAAGGAGGTAGAATGGAGCGTAGGCAGGGTGCCACTCACTTGCTCTTTTTCGCTGATGTGGATCGTGAGACTTGGCTGTAGAGAGAATAAAAATGATTATTGAGCTGCCCCTCACAATTCATCATTCAAGTACTTTTATGTAAACATGGAACAACAGGCCCAGAATAATTAGTGTACCACAACTATTAAAGGCTGGCTTTAAACTTGCTAGTAAGTCAAATGTTAATGTGTCTTTTGCCTTAGTATATTCTGGGAATTCAACTAATTTGGACTGTTTTTCTCCCCAGCATTTGTTGGTTGAGCAAATCATGGCATAGCTTGATGTGAAACTCCAACCAATACTTGAGATATGTGCCTTGTATGATTATAGATTTTGTTATGTGCCTAAAGATGTCTGACTAAGAGAACGAGTAATCCTGCAAATCACTTTAATTATGCAGATAAAAAACTATTTAGAATTACAGAAATGGCTTAGGAACAATTACAATATCAAGAAGCAGGACAGTGATTTGATTTCCTCCTTTTTTTCTGCTTACACCACTAATCTTGCAAAATATTGTGCAAAATCAGTTATGGAGAAAACATTAAAGAAGGGAAGGGAATTACCAACTAGAATGTCTTGAAAGAAAAAGAAAAAATAGATGTACATAAAATCCATTAATGAAATTGTAAAATACCTTTAAAGGAAGATTTTACACGGATGGAAATGTAAAAAGCAAACAACCCTCCATCCCCCACACACGTTACATTTACTCCCCATATTTAAGTATTCAACTGTTTCTCCTTTTGTCAAGGAAAAATCTGGAGCAGAAAAAGCATCAGGCAGTGGAAGGAGGAAAGAATGGATAAGTTGGCCCATTACAAGGATTTTTACCTGCCAGAAGAGCTGGTACTTTTTCTGCGTGAAGAGGACCGGCGAGCCTTTCTGGGAGCTTTGGTTGTAGGGATCTTGGAGACGGCCCTACTCTTCGCCTCTTTTTTCTTCTTCTCCACTGCAGTTAGTGGTTTCCTCATGAATGTTTCAAAGGAAGTGGTAATCTGATGGTGAAGACAGGAGGATTGAGATAATGCATGTTTCTTTATACAAAGTCAACACATAGTATAGTAGTACAAAGGAAAACTCTCATTGGCACTTGGCCAATAAAAGTTAAATTCCAGTTAAAGCATGGCATCCAAAGCTTGGAGTTAAATCTTCAAAAGGTTGATGCATGCATACACACAATTGGCTGGATTCACATCCGTGTAAGCTATGGTTTGCTTCATCTTTGCATGCAGGTGATGGAATGCTGTACAATCAGGCCAGAAACATATTAACAAGGGGGGATCAGAGCAGAAAAAATAAGCTATTCTGAAAAGCTAAGGGATAAGTTCTCAGCAAACATGTGGAAAACTCTTAAAAATATCACCGATGTGATTCCTTCCCAGGCTGAAGGAAAACAACAACTGGCATGCCAGTTTTACTGCAGGTTTGAAAAGAAACTACATATATACAGTGCATCGGAACTTCATGTTCCTTCTTATAGCAGTTTTGAGTCGGTACATTTTTATATACACTAGATAAAATAGTTCTTTAAATTGGGAATATTCCTCCCGCTTTTCCAAGGCTGTATCAGCACACCAATCTTTTGGCCCCCCTCAAGTAATGGAAGGCTGAACCTCACTCTACTCATCCTTATGAGAGGAGGTTGAAAGGAAGACTCAGAACAAATCAGACAAGGGTAAACAGCTGGAGACTTCAAGAATTCCTGTGATTAAAAATATGCATGAAAACCTAATGGGGGAAACTTACTTTTCAGGACAGCAGAATCAGTTTTAAGTTTTTGTTCACTTGTTATAAAAAAGCAGTTATTGGAGTTAGAAAACCAGACAATGAAAAGCTCTTTGAAGATAATTTATCCAAGGAATCTTTTTAGGAAGAGAATCACTTTACGCATGGATGAGAAAGTCTCACCTGAGTATCTTTATCTTTGGTTTGTGTGATTGTTTTGGGGATGACGACTTTTGGAGGGGCCGGCTTCCTAAGTGGTGTCAGGCGTCGCATGAGCATCTTATTACACTGTCCAATTCAAAATAAATGTCAGTTCCAAAGTGAAAAATGATATCAAAATGTATTCCATTGTTTAACATAGGAAGAAGTCTGCTACAGTACTTGATTTCAGTTTCTATGACACTCTCTGTCTCTACCTTTCCCATGATGGTTAATGTGTACTGAGGGTAAAGGCAACATTGCATTAATTATTTATTAAATGTATTATCCTTCCTTTTGTTCAGGAGCTCAAAACAACATACATTCAACCCATCCACCCCCCACTCCCCCGTTGCCCGTTTTCTCAGAGCAATTCTGCAAAGTCAATTGGGCTGATAAAGAATTCTGCCCAAAGTCACCCAGTAAGCATTCAGGACTTAAACTGCGATATTACCTAAAGCAGTGGTCTCCAATCTTGGCAACTTTAAGACCTGTGGACGTCAACTCCCAGAGTTCCTCAGGCAGGTTTGAAATTGGCCAATGTCACAGAAATATTACTAATAAACTGATGCCTTCCTATAAACCTTTTCATAGTAACATGTGAGAAAACATGGTACATGTTTTGGTACATCTCAACAAACTTGTTCCTGTATTTGTTTATGCTTAAACATATTCAAACATCTAAATCCTTTATGCAAAATACTTCCAATATTGCTCGCAGAGAACACAAGCAAAAGATGGGATGCTTTCTGGAGGCATCCAGTTGGTTATGGTGAGAAGGTCATTGGAGACTAAATTTAGGATGACTCTTTCAAAATTCTGAATTTTGAAAGAGTCATCCTAAATTTAGTCTCCAATGACCTTCTCACTACAACCAACTGGATATGTTTATGTAAACCTGAATGTTTTTGCAAGCCTATCCAGATAAGGATTAAATGAAAACAGCATTTAATTTAAGGTTCTTTTCACGTTTACCTAAATTTGCCCTAAAGTTCAGTATTGTTCATTGCAGTTGGTGTTCTTTGAGCATTCAGTCATATTTCAGAATCATGCTTTTTTCCCCCTTTGTTGACTGCACTGATCTTCTGGTTTGATTAATTGTAAGGACACTATGATGCCATTCATTGGTAGAGAATAGCAACCCTTAAAGCATATGTATTGATGATGTATGAACCTATGTACAGCAGTTAAAGACAATGAACTTGTCAGCAGAAAGCTGTGGAAGAGGGTGAGCTCCTGTTGTTACCCCAGTTCCTGCCTGGTTTGAAAACATGCAGATGTGAGTAGATAAATAGGTACCACTTCAGAGGGAAGATAACAATGTTCCATGGACCTTGGTGTATAAACCTGCTGGCCGCATGACCATGAAAATGTCTTCAGACAACACTGGCTCCTTCAGCTAAGAAATGGTGGTGAGCACTGCCCCTTGGAGTTTGACATGACTGGACTGGGGAAATCTTTACCTTTAACCTTATTGCAGAGATCATGATTCTCACCTGAACTGCTTTATCAGATGTTTGAGGCAGACTAATTCTGGGAAGCACTGGCCTATGGGAATTAAAAGAAGGCAGTCCATGAGATCATGACTTCTGTCCACTTTTTGTACAATAAATTGAACTCTTTCAAGAATAACTCCAATAAAGTAAGTAAATAGCTTGCTGAGAAAATCAATAGATGTTTCAGATTTCCAAGACTCAGAATACCCTTTTGAGGCATTCCTAATTAAGAATGCTGGGCAACTGGACCTAGTCACAATTTAATCTCCAGCAGGCTTGTAATAAATAGGCAATCCTCCATTCCCAATGTCTTTCTTTCCCCAAATTCACTCAAAAAACAGAGACACTGTGGACATAAAAGCAGAGCTACATGTTGGGAGGATGCAACAGCATCAGATCCATGAGATATGATGGGTTGAAATAGTATGGCTAGCCAATTGAGTTTCCATACTTTGAACCTGAATACCCCATCTGCCACTAGGTGTTGATGACAGGGGAGATACCTAGTCCAAAGCCCTGCTTTGATGGGGCCCTAGAGCTCTCCCCATTTCTAGCATTTACTTGAAGCCACTGGATAAGATCATCAAGCATCATGTGAAGCATTGTAGGTCTTTTTCTCAATGTCTACAGGGGTCTGAATAGAAAAGAAGCAGCTTTAACTTCAGCAAGGATTTGGATTTTAGGGAATCCTAGGTCCATCTTTTCTGGAGAGGTAAACAATTTTGGGTTCCTCCTAGACTTGTGACTCCTCTTTGAAGAGTTGGTGACATGACCAGAAAAAACTTTTGCACTTCATCTTGTGTGCCTATTGCTTTTTTCCTGGACTGGGAAGCTCTGCTCATGGTCAAACATGTTTTAATTACCCCGCTCTCCCCAAAGTGAATTATTGCAATGTGTTCTATATGGGCTGCCATTGAAGAGAATCCAGAAGTGCTTCTGGTTTGATGTTGCGGCAAGATTGGATTGGATGGAGTGGAACTCTGCGAACTCACGCTGAACCCTCCTGGCATCCTGCAGGTCCCGAAGAGTGGCAGCTCTCCAGCTGGACCCAGGGATTCCCTCCCAGCCAATGATGAAAAGGAGAGGCAGCCATTATGACTGCCGTGAAGCTGGGACAGCCAAAGAAACAAAGAATGTGCTGGAGCAGTGTAGATGAACAGTGATTGAGGGTGGGGTGATTTTTTTTTAAATCTAGAACCTATTCCCAAAGAAAATAAACACTGAAAAAAAGACTCTTTAAAATGATTGTCAAAGCAGTGAATAATTACAGAGAGAAAATTATAGATTCCCCCCCCCCCAAAAAAAGAAACTAAAGGGAGAGCACAAAATATTTTTAAAATAGAAGAATTGGATTTTTAAACTTTAGTAGCAATATTTTGGTAAGGCATTTTAAGATGCTGGAATTATTTGTCTGGATATTTGCAAAAAACTGAAATAAATATGTCAGATTTTGTGCAAGTTGAAATTTAAACTGAAGGCGACATCTACCGGTGAATGGAATATATACTAAACTCCTACAACCTTGGGAAGTACTGATAAGAGAATGGAAAAAGGTAGAAATAAATAACAACTGGAGGACTGCTGTGCTATCTACTATATCTATATCTATATACTATATTAGAGGTTTAACTGTGAGATTATGGAAAACATATAAAGAAAGCGACTTTTAAACACCAGTTGAAAATGACTGAACTTACAGAGTGGACTTAAGCAGACATTTGGAAATTTTCCTGGATTACCTAAATGGAACTAATTCACTAACTGTGGAACACAAAGAACTTTAACTATTGCATTCCCATAAGGAGCAACGCTAGGATTGAACAAACGGTTTCTAAGCTGGCTTTCTGAGGTCATAGACAATTGAGACTTTGGGGTGGTGACAAATTACTGACAGGCAATTAAGCAATATTTGGACCTATCAAAATAAGAGAAGATTTTGCATCAGGGGAGTTGAATGGATTTCAAAAAGAGATTGTGTTGATGCTCTAAAGTACTTATGATATGTTGATAAAGAACCACAGGGAGATAAAAGACAATGTACGACATTGTGGGGGAAATTAGAAAATGCTCAACAAGGGACAAGGAATAAAGAGCATCAAGCACATGAAATAGAAGAGATAATAGAAAGACCAGAGGAAAAGACAGAACAGATAAATCAACAAATAAAACAAGAAAAGAAGAAGACAATAAAGACTTATGAATCAAGCAAGGAATAATATATATTTATATGTAAACTATCTAACCTGCAACCGATTTTCATAATGAACAAGCAACTACATACTAAGGATGCTAACAAAGAACCAGCATCTTCAACCAACCCTTTGAAATATTATCATCTTAATTGACAAATGCTTGTATGCTGTCTCACATATAATCCACCTCTGCATAAGTACCTTCCCTTCCTTTCTTGTCCCAATTGAAATCCAAATCTTTCTATTGCATTTAATGAAATTAGTTGCTGCTCTTGAAAGTATGTATCTTATAATAAAATTAATTCATTTGAAAATGTGCTACTAGATTCCTTCTGATTTCTGGGCTTCACTGAGAAGCCAACTTAACTCAAAACTCATTTGTTTGCTTGCTTACTTGGTTTGTTGATAATAAATTCTGGGAATAGGAGTAGCGCTGTCATTTTTAGTACTAACAGATTTCCTTCTGGGTTTCAGTGATGAAGTTTCAGTGGCAGATAGATAAGACTCTTTCTCCTTAGTTATTTCTGAGAAAATCTTACTTCTCTCAATCTTCTTTATATCTTGGATTTTGCTGTCTCTTTTCTCAAACTGAGAGCTAATATTAAGAGAGGAACAAATCATTTTTCAGAAGGGGCAATAATAGAAAATACATAAAGAGAAATATAAATAAATATTAAATAAGTATCTTATGCTTTAAAATGTTCCTTCTCAAGTTGTTTTGCTATTCTTTTCAAAATGTTGAAAATGATGTTTGATGTGATTAACATGAAAGTGATTTAATATCATTCAATATTGAAGATGAATTTTTCACTCCATCCAGGAGTAATTATCTGAGAAAGAGTTTAAATATGATATATGCATCCATCTATTCATTTACTGCAGGCTTTCAAATTTAACTGTATTCTAGGACTGAGCTTTAAAAAAATAGTAAACAAAGAGCAATATTCTATCTGATTCCTGAAGGGAGGAGAAACACAAAAATTTACTTCAATAAATTTTCCTAAGCCAGAAGTGGGCAGCATGTTGTTCTACAAATTTTGTTGAATTATATCTCTCAGATTCCCTCCACGCTGGCTATATTGGCTAAAACAGTATGACTGAACTTCAACCGTATGTCCTACAAAACATACTTCATGTAGACAGTTCCAAACCTACTCCCTGCATTTCTATGTGCTAAACCAGGCTAATATTAAACTTAAGTCAGGTGGTTTTCTTTTGGTGGTTTAGTGTGTCGTGTGAATACAATCCTGGACTTCAGCTGAATTGCTTCAGTATATTAGACAAATGATTCAGGAACCAAGTTAAATATATTCTTAAAAAAAAATTCAATCTTTACTAAATCTTTACCAGAAAACACGAAGATGAATACTTAATGAAATATTTTGAAACAAAGTTAAGAAAGTTTGGATGAATACATTAAAATAGGAGGTTGCACTGAAAACTTGAGTTCAAGTTCTCCCTCAACTGTAGAAATTAATTCAGCAACTTTCTCTCAGCCAATCTGTTGTATTCCACATAGCTTCTAGAACACGGGTCAAACTCACAGAGTTACGCAGCATACAGTCATGTGACATTTTGCGACATTCCTTCCCTTCATGGAGCTAGGGTAGGCGTGGCCTGCACGTGATATATCTGGCCTGCGGGCCACCAGCTTGACACCCCTGTTCTAGAGCATGGTTGGCTGGGCAATTCTGGGAGTTGGAGTTAATACATCTTAGTCCATATATTTATGAGATTGATAAACACTTTTCTGGAGAAGAGGTGGGATATAAATCATATTACCTATCTCTCTCTTCCCTCTCTCCCCCCTCTCATCCATCCATCCATCATGGGAAAAACCCTGAAAATATAAGTAGGTAATCGCTTTTCAATATATCATCAACCAGCGTGGCAAGTGGGAAGACATTTGATTATTGAACCTGACTATCCTAAGTCCATGAGACAGCAGCAGAGAATTTAAAAAATCTTTAATTTTGCTTTTTGCTTGTTCCTCTGCTTGTATACCACATTGCTAATCTCAGGCTACTTCCGTTTGTTTCTGTTCTCGTTCTCAAGCACACATGCAAAGTTTTTACTTTCTGATTCTCTTTCTGACAGGGTATAGTCAAAAAGGCTTTGCTTTTTCCTATCAAGTATTTTCTTAATTTTATCCCCTTTCTTATAAAATCTCTTTTATTACCGTAACGATCAGTTAGATTTTCCCTCCAGGATTGCTCATATGCATCCACAAATGCCTTTTTTTTTTCTTAGCAACCAGATATTAAGGCTAAAATCTTAATTCTGCAATGCCAGAAGATTACTTACATATCAAATTTGGATTCTAGGGCAGTTGATTCATCCTGCTTTTCAGGAATAGAAATAGTCATGTAATCAATAAAAGAGGGTGTAGATGGGTGTTCTTTTTTCCTTATTTGTTCATCAGCAAAATATGTGAAATCGTGAGGCTCAATGTCCTTGAATTGTTCAGTGAGATATTGTAGTTTGCTACCTCCACGTAGATCACTTATATCTGAGGGCTTTCCCTCTTCATCTGGTTCACTCAGTTCTTGGAATTTGTCCTCATCAGTTTTTTCACTCAATTCCTCAAGCTGTGTCTCTTCACCCTGGTCGCTCAGTTCTTGAAGTTGGCTTTCTTCACCCTGGTCGCTCAGTTCTTGAAGTTGGCTTTCTTCACCCTGGTCGCTCAGTTCTTGAAGTTGGATTTCTTCACCCTGGTCGCTCAGTTCTTGAAGTTGGATTTCTTCTCCTGGCTCGCTCAGTTCTTGAAGTTGGATTTCTTCTCCCGGCTCGCTCAGTTCTTGAAGTTCTTTGTCCAGCTTGCTCAGTTCTTGAAGTTCTTTTTCTTCAGCCTCACTCAGTTTTTGAAGTTGGTTCTCTTCACTCAGTTGGCGTAGGTCTTGAGGTTGCCTCTCTTCCTCTTGCTCTGTTAGCTGTTGAGTTGTGCTACCTCTGAGTGACTCTTTGGGGCCTTGGTTTTCCTCAGTTTGTTCTTTTGGGCCTTGGAGACCGATGATCTCTTCAGCCTGCTCATTTATGTCTTCGACTGTGTTGTCATCAGGTTGTTCATCTGGGCCCTTGGGCATTATGTTTTCAGCCTGCACAATCTCATTTTTGGATTCTCTATGAGCAAATAAGCACAGCACAGGTACAGAAAAAAACATAATAAATAGATAACAACAAATCCTCTTATAGGAAATGCAAATAAATAAATAGGTACAAATAAATGAATTGATAAAAAAACATTTTAGAAATGCATAGGATGCTTCAGTTATCTTTTTAATTAATTATTAGATTATTTATTCATTCATTTAGAATAACAGCTCAACAGTTTTAACAACTCAAGGTGGCTTATACAATTAAGAAAAGGAAGGAAACAATCAAAACAAGACATAAATATTAACAAAGCTAGAGTACAATACCTTTGCAATTTAAAATGTTAAATACAAAGACAGATATACTGAAATTTAAGACCTGGGTTTTTAGAAAGAACAATTTGAACATTTTCTACAAATCGTTTGTTCCAGATTATGGGTCTTGAACTGAGAAGGCAGAATTAATTGCAGATATTCTCTCTCTCTCTCTCTCTCTCTCTCTCTCTCTCTCTCTCTCTCTCTCTCTCTCTCTCTCTCTCTCTCTCTCTCTCTCTCTCCCCATCCATCCATCCATCCATCCATCCATCCATCACACATAGTAGATATGTAACTATGTAGATATAAAATAGATGTCAAATATGACTCAATAGCAGTAAGTGTGAGAGGGATCTGGATGTCCTAGTGGACAACCACTTAAATACCCTTACTCAGCCAAGGGAATAGTATCAAGATCATGTGAAATGTTAGTACTACTTTATAATTCACTGATAAGACCACACTTGGAATACTCTGTCCAGTTCTGGTTACTACAATGCTAAACAGATGTTGGGACTCTAGAAAGATTGCAGAGAAGAGCAACAATGATGTTTTAGGGAACTGGAGGCTAAAGTGCATGATAAATGGTTGCAAGAGTGCAGGTATGTCTAAGCCTAATGAAGAGAAGGATTAGGAGTGACATAAATAGCAGTTTTCCATATTAGGGGGCTGTCACAGACTCTCCAAATCATCTGAGGGCAGGGCAAGAAGTAATCCCAGTGTTTCTGTCACATAACTTTCTCCTAGGGTTCTCTTCATATGGGCAGAAGAACTTGCTTCATCTGGCTCCAATCTTTAAATACAAGGAAGGATGGACATCTTTCCTGCAACACCTTCCTAGCAACTGTTCCCATGAAGAATAACTTCTAGTTAGTCAGCAACTTTCAGTCAATGAAAAAAAAATGATACAGATAGTGGCAAGCAATGTAGAGTACAACCATCTGTGTTGATTTATTCAGATCAGCTATAAAGTGACTTGAATCTTGGACTTCATTTGGCAAACCTAATTAAGAGTCTGTGCTTTGGAGAAACTTCTTAATCATCTGGGCAAAATCCACATTACCTGCCAAGTTCGTGCTCCATTTTTCAGGAATTGTAAGTGAGGTTCACTCTTTCCATAAGAGCACAGGTGCAAATGTCAAGAAGATTGCATAAAGATCCTTGCTGGAAGAGGAAAAAATAATAATGCTAATAACCAATTACACAGAACCATGCCCTCCCAGTTGAGGAAAAAAAGAGCATGAAAAGATGCCAAAGAGTGCCTTGCTCTTTTCCTAACCCCTTCCCTGTATGAATGACTCACTTATGATGCTGTAGGGACCAGCAGTACAGTTGGCAATGCCAGAGGACCTGGGATGAAATAGCCAGGCTGGGAGAAGTGGCAGCTAGAATCACAAACATAAAGGACAATAATTCAGAACTTCCATTTTTTCAGCTGAACCACAGGAACAGCTGAGGTTTTAGATCTGCGGAGGGGAGGGCTTCAGTTGTTTGGAGAGGGGGAAATGATTCTCAGGTGAATTAAAGAATCATCTCTTCCCTTTGCCAGGGTCTTCCACCTCTGCCTGGATAGCAGTTGTTGTAGGAGAAGTTCCAGCCTGATGATGTCACAGAGCAGCTGGTGATCCAAACAAAGATTACACTGTAGAAAACAACTCATCCCCACCCCAAAGGTGCAGGTTTCTGCCAAGATGCCGATTGTCATCCTAGGGAACAAAGCAGCACAGAGGAACCAAATAGGGCCCCCTCCGCTGGCTGACAAGGCCAGCATTGTTGCTCGATCCCACACATTAACACATGTGCCTATTCCAGCCAAAGACATTAGTGGGTCTTAAAACACATGAAAAGGCTTGGCACCAATGGAAACAAAACAGCTAGCAATGAAATTGTAATTTAATTAATTGTTCTCATTCTCAACATCTTTCAGGATCTTTGTAGTAGCAGTGGCAGAATAACTCCTAGCATTTAATTAACAAAGAATGTCATACTGGATGACTTTGAAGGGTGCAACCCGTGGAACTTTTGCCTGGATAGGCTTCTGGCAATTATCATTATCATAACTGTGACTAAAGTTCAGTAAAGGATAAACAGAGTAATATACATGTCATATGGATGTATGAATAACGGCAACATGGCATTTAAGAGATTTGGGCCAGAAAACAAAATATCTCTGCAACTGTGATTTGAATCTCCTCCTACAAGCTCCCCTCCCCCATCTGTCATGAAATTATACAGCAGACAACAGCAGTTTAGCTTTCTCTAGTTTAGGACTTACATATATACTACGACTAGGGATGTAGTATATATGTAAGTAGGGATGTGGTAGCTCAGTGGCTAAGACACTGAGCTTGTCGATCAGAAAGGTTGGAAGTTCAGCAGTTCGAATCCTTAGCGCCACATAACGGAGTGAGCTCCCATTACTTGGCCCAGCTTCTGCCAACCTAGCAACTTGAAAGCATGTAAAAATGCAAGTAGAAAAAAAAACACAGGAACCACCTTTGGTGGGAAGGTAACAGCGTTCCATGCATCTTCGGCATTTAGTCATGCCGGCCATATGACCACGGAGATGTCTTCGGACAGCGCTGACTCTTCGGCTTTGAAACTGAGATGAGCACTGCCCATTAGAGTCGGGAACAACTAACACATATGTGCAAGGGGAACCTTTACCGGTCATGTGCTAAGACTACAACACACATCAATCTCAACTAACAAACCTAGGAAAGATATAGGTTCCAACTTACATGAGGTCAATAGGTTGGGAAAACTCTGCATATATAGTCAGATGCTTTATGTATGTCAGTTCTTTAATTATTATATTTGTTTAAGTGCCCAAAACAAAACTACATGGTTCATTTCTGTAATATCCAATCAGCCTAGGTTTCCTTTATTCATCTCCAGCCGAAAGGGCATTGAACTGGGCATCCAAACCAGAATGTTATATTTTGGGCCCATTTATTGCCATGCATGTGTATAGCATGCCCCACCACTTACATTTTTGTTTAATATTGATCATGCAAGGTATACCTTCTATGTCCTGAATCTGATCTTTCAATGAGTTCTTTACCACTCACCTTTGTATTGCATTTTCATGTTACACAGACTGCTGTACTTCCAATGTTCTTAGGTTTTCCATTTTATAAACCCTGGTTATTGCTGGTATTCTACAAGTATGGTGTTGAAGACACTGCTCTACCTTTGACGTTTCCCATGTACTGTGTTAGCTGCCTATATTTCTGATGCAGTCCCGCAAAGGGCCTCTAGATGTCACTGTCCACCCAACACTAGACTTTTAAAAATCTACGGTATCTGGCTTCAGCTAAGCGCCTCAAGCTAACAAGTGGCTTGCTAAAAGACGACGTCTGAAATGCTAATGAAAAAAGGGCAGCATGTAGGAAATAAACTAAGTTTCATGTTGAGCTTCACTCACTTTATGACTGCCCTGGAGAACATGGGTTGTGCTTTCTGTGGAAGCAGTTCAGTTTTCTTTCTAGTTTTATATTACAGTACAGGGAAGTCACAGGAAAGGCAAACCAGTACATATACATACGATACATTCCTGTCACCTTTAATCATCACGCTGAAAGAAATGATTTGGCTGGAGTGCCATAGAGCAAGGAGAGAAGGAAAAAATAAATTGTATTTCATAAAACATCTTTTCCTAGACAGCTGTAACATGCAAAGGATTCCGCTCTCTTTCTGTAGCTGGCTGACTCCTCCATCTAAGCAATAATATGTGATTATTTTCTGATTTCAGCTAGGGGTCTCTCTCTTTCATCTAAAATATTTTTATAAATATATGCCATAAATAATTTTTTCAGTGTATGTGTGTGCGTGCATACATATGCATGCATGCATGCATACATACATACATACATACATACATACATACTGTACGTACAAACACACACACACACACACACACACTTACGGATTCAGGCTTTATTTCTCCTTTTCATCTAATACAGGCAAAGCAGTTAATCTTCTAGTGTAGAGGTCTCCAAACCTGGCAACTTTAAGACTTGTGGACTTCAAGTCCCAGAATTCCTCAGCCAGCCACATGGCCTGAGAATTCTGTGAGTTGAAGTCTACAAGTCTTAAAGTTGCCAAGTTTGGAGTCCCTTGTTTTAGAGGGATAATAGATGGGAAGAAGGCTAAATCGAGGCTCAATCCAGACAAGGCAGAGATATGTGTGGCTCATCTGTCCAACTCAGTAGTGTCCATTCTGTTGTGGAAGGGGGTACAAACAGGATGCTAACCCAAAATTAGAACCAGAAAATTAAGAGGCGTTGCTGAATGCATAAGCTGACCGTACCTGGACAAACGTAGCTCTAATAGCCATTATTCATGCTCTGGTAAAGAAATTAAGAACTCATCTTGGGAAAAATCTGAGTGCTATTTGGAGTTGGAGAGGGCACGGAGAGAGGGAGATGTAAGATGTTAACATACGCTTGAACAAATCCAGAGGTAGAAGGAAGCCTGAGAGACAAACTAATCCCATTCTGATTTTTTGTTGTTCTTAGTACAAGATGGAATATATAGAAACATGAAAAGTCCCCCCTCCTCTCCCCAGATTGATGTCTGCACTTAGTAGACCAGATCACAGGGATTCCAGAAATGCTGCCTTGTTGTTGTGGAATATGAGAGAATCTTGAAAGCTGCTCAATTTTTTCTCTGTCACATTTTATAGTAAACAAAATCAAGGCATTTTTAGAGTTTGTCTGCTTTGTCCAGTCCCTCCTTAACAGCTCAATCCCTACTGCACCACCCCTGATTCTCACTCCATCCCCAAGGTCAACCCTATGTTCCTTTACTGATAATCTCGCAGCTGGATTACTGTAATGAATTAGACAGGTAGCTCCTTTGGAAAATGATTTAAAAAGTTTAGCAGTTCACAATAGACAGATAGACCATTGGGTTTCACCAATCCAATAGTATTAGACCAATTCTTTGGCATCTGCATGGACCAGTTCTAGACCTAATTTAAAATATGTTTAGTCTATGATATACAAATAACCTGGGCACAGATCACTCAAAGGAACATCTCCTCAGATATTATCCTACTTTGACTCTGAAATGTTCAGCAGTGGCAATCAATCATTTATTATCGAATGGTTACCCAAAAAAAGGAGGGTTTTTTGGTGATGACACCACTAGGAACCTTAGAAGCAGGGGTGAAATTCAGCAGGTTCTGGAGAACCGGTAGAGGAAATTTTGAGTAGTTTGGAGAACTGGCAAATACCACCTCTGGCTGGCCCCAGCCTGGGGTAGGAATGGAGATTTTGCAATATCTTTTCCCCAGGAGTGGGGTGGGAATAGAGATTTTGCAGTATCCTCCCCCTGCCACGCCCACCAAGCCACACCCACAGAATTGGTAGTAAAAAAAATGAATTTCACCACTGCTTAGAAGTAAATGATTGCTGTTACTAATGATGATTTCATATTGAAAGTGCTGTTTGTATTATTTAAATAATTTCCTGCTATGATTTATATAGTTTTTATATTTTAACTGAACTAAAAGAGAACTTCTAACATTTTACAATAAAGCAAATAGAATAAAAATAATATTGAGAAAGATTAGTGAATTGAAATTCTTTATTTATGTATGCCACAGGCACTCTTTTACTTATACAAATGACCACATTGGCCTCACTTTTAAACCAACACTACTCAAAATAATTCTGCCCTTCATTTTGATCTCAGTTCAGGAAAAAGCAGCCTCACTTCTTGGCTGCTTTCCATTTCCTTTTCCTTTTTGTTAGGATTCCACAAATTTGAAAATGAGAATACATTGACTTTGGAATAATGGAACTAGAAGAATGACTGTGGGAAACCATAAAAGATATACCTCAAAGTTGGTTCAGTGCAAATCATTATTCCAGAGAAAATCTTTTTACAAAAATATTTTAGTATTTCTAGGAACAAATTTGTTTTCAACACTTATTAATAGGAGAATGAAATCTCATTTTTTTAAAATTACAGAAGCAGCTATTTCTCATGGAAAGGTGCTACTCTTCAGCCAGAGAGATCCATAGGTGCTACGTATATTTATAGAAAGTGTTAGAGCAGCAAAGTGCTAATGCAGTTGCAGAAAACAAAAGAGAACGGAAAAGCACATTTATATTATTCTGCTCCCGAGTTTCAATATGGCCATGAGTCTCTAGATCAGTGGTAGTCAACCTGGTCCCTATTGCCCACTAGTGGGCGTTCCAGCTTTCATGGTGGGTGGTAGGGACTTGCTGTAACTCTGCTTTATAAATTTTATAAAGTAAAGTTACTTCCCTACTTTATAAATCTCCATTACTGTGGAACCAGTGGGCAGTTAATTTTTTTTACTACTAACAGAGATACAAAAGTGGACGGTAGGTATAAAAAGGTTGGCTACCCCTGCTCTAGATGGAAAGAACTGCAAGATGAAAAGAGCTGTTGAAAGTCAGGCATGACAATACTTCATCCTATCAAATATCTTCCATGCTTTACCTGTGTTAGAGACTCTATGATATAAAAGATCCCAAGAATTTAGCCAGGTTGTTTCAGCAAGTCACCCCTGCTTCAGAAAACTTGAGGGAGAATTTTCTGGTCATCTAAGACCCTCATCTAGGTGAGCATTGATTCCCTGAGTGAACAGCAGGACCTGAGGAGAACATATCCCAATGCTTTGGGTGAAGCATTGTTAAGCAAGTGGCAAATCCTACCTAAAATGTCATTTACTGATGAGGAGATTTCTGACTTTACATGATGCATGGTATGAACCTATGTAGCTACCTTGCGTTGTACTGTTAGGCAGCAATGTTCAAAGGGCTCACTCTTGTTGGATAACAGACTTTTAGACTGGCATGCTGGTGATTAAATATGGGACCTCTGGTATGTAAAGCATGTGCTCTATGCCTGAGCTACATTTTCTTGCCAAACTTCCCCCATGAAGATCAAGTAGTTATGTGCTCATGCACTTAGGTGTTCATGTCCACACATTGCAGTAAGGATTTTAAAATTACAGTTTGTTGACTAGAATGATAGGCTGTAAGGTGTGAAAGGCCCTTTGGGCACCATCTAGTGCAACTCCTTATCCAGTGCTATTTCTATAGAAAAGACTAAATTACAGTAGCCCAGTTTATATACAATATCAATACAGTGAATTAATTTGTACATGATGCTAAACCAATAACAAAAATTCCACATTGGAACTTACCATGTGTGAACCCTACCAAGATATTAATGTTATGTGAAATATTATCTAGGAGGTTATTATTATATTATCTATAATCTGAGCCAGAAACTTAAAAATATGTGGTCAGCATGCAAAGGGATTAATGCCGAGTTCTTTTTTTTTTCATTAGAGAAAGCAAATCATCTATAAACACTAGGAACTCTTTCCTTCTAAAAATTAAAAGCAAGGAATTTATTATATCATAGTCTTGGGATAAGTGTAACAAAAAGAATAGTCTTAACAATATTGGAACTCTGCTGTAATATGTAAAACATTGGATTTGAAAATGTATTTTTCTCTAAGCCTCCAGTAGAACATGCCTTATTACTGAATTAATTTGGAAGTTCAGGTTTGCAATTGCATTGACAGAAAAATAGAACTGGACAGGTTCCTAAGCCTCACAAGGAACTCCCTTTCCTGTACTCCAGGGGTGTCAAAATTTGGCACTGTGGGCTGGTCCTGTGCCCCCTGCTGCCTTTTTTGGCTGGCAGAGTGCTGCAGGAGGCATCTGTCCTATCTTCCCACTCCCCTTGCCGGTCCATGGAAGAGAACTACAATGCTGATCCGGCCCTCGAAGAAATCCAGTTTGACACCCTGCTGTACTCCCTTCCCCTAAACTGTTTATTAGGAGCAGGGATTTTTGAAGGAAATCCTGCTTCCTTGCATGTTCTGTGTTAGACAGCAGTGTGCAAAATGTAATGAAGGATTTTCAGCACACTGCTCCCTTGGCCAACCCAACCCGTGTCTTGTATGTTTGGAAAGGTAAAGGAAAGGGGCAGTAGCAACAGCACAAGCAACCAGCTGAACTCCTGGAAACTTTGCTTGGATGAAGGACTTTGGGTTCAACTTGCAATGGACTTAGATATCATGAAGCTCCTCTACCCCAAATTTCACTAGTCCATGTGTAAGTTAGATTATAAAGCTCAATAATCATGACCCCTGATTTTGTTCAGATAGAAGCTTATCTTAACCCTGGATTTATGCAGTGCTGCTCATACTGAAGAGCAAGTCCTGCTTTCTTCTTCAGTATATGAGTCCAGGCTGTAACCTTGGGCAAGCTGAGGTAAAAAAAAAAGAGAGTCTTTGAAGAATCACAGTGCAGATACTTTCTTGTGACAGCAGAACAGTGAAGGCTCTTGAGCAATGGCTGTTTTTGTTTGTTTGTTTAAAAAAAAAAACTCTCTCACACCCATAACAGAGGCAGTTCTGTAAACATGAGTGGAGAAGACCTTGGAAGACTATAATCTCATGAATTCCCACGGTATGTAATGTTGGTAAAGGTGGAGGTAGCTCCTTTGTACAGGGGATTGTTGGCCTAAAAGACAAAACAGATACAAGTTGGAAAATATATACTTGGCAACTGATTTAACAGTTGCAAAGTCATCCTAGTAACTTAAAATAGGATTCTTTAACACGGTGAGGCGATTCCTGGTGCTCTCAAAAGCCATAACTCCAGAATTATTTAAGAGGTTGCAACAGGCATATAGGCCTATGGTGAAATTGTATATCTCCTAGAAAGATGTAAAAGAAAAGTTATTGCTCCATCGTGTGTGTGTGTGTGTGTCTGTGTGTGTGTTTTCATAATCACTTCTGTGCAACCATTAACCAATAAAGCAAAGGAAAGGACAGGAAATGCTGATGCAATGATATTCAGGCAACAGTTTTTCCCCCCAACAACATACTATTGAGAGAATGCTAACAACACACCCTTAAGGTGCAATAAAACTGATATATATTGCAGTATGGATGATTCAGAATGAGCAATAGGCTGCTATGTCAGGGAAATAAAACAATAAGTCATTGCAACCTCCCCTCCTCTTAGGATGAAGCAAAATAGTTACTTTTTGTCCCCTTACACTCTTCTGGTA
The DNA here is from genome assembly GCF_009769535.1 of Thamnophis elegans. NCBI lineage: Eukaryota > Metazoa > Chordata > Lepidosauria > Squamata > Natricidae > Thamnophis > Thamnophis elegans. The sequence goes on along the minus strand of NC_045558.1, from coordinate 93,226,667 downwards.
TTTCTTACCGTGTCCCATCTAGCCCTGGCACGCTCTTCTTCGAATTTGGCAAATTCTCGCCTGTCGTGGATGGTAATAAGCAGTTTCCAGATGAGCAAAGCAGCCAAGCCAATAAGTAAGATGGCTCCAGTTACAGAAAGGAGAACTACTAAGACATCAGGTCCCTTGGGACAATCTGTAGAAAACATTTGTATCATAAAACAGAATTGCAAGCCATGAATTACCCCTCTGATTGTTAAATTCTTGTCTTGACTTCACCTAAAGGCATAAATCCATGCATTTGATCAAGCTGCTATGCCAAAGGAAATCCTGACTAAGGAGCAGCTATCAAATATTACTCTTGAACTTTATGAGCGTATAACTCAGAGGTCTTCAAACTTGACTACTTTAAGACTTGTGGACTTCAACTCCAGAGCTCTGCTGGCTGGAGAATTCTGGGAGTTGAAGTCCACAAGTCTTAAAGTTTCCAAGTTTGGGGACTCATGAGAAACTACCAGAAGACTTATTCTGCAAGCATCTTTTGGAGCGCATGTTCTCTAATTCTGCGCCATGAAAGCCTGAACACATAATTGTTATAGAGGGAAAGACGGATGTTCTGTAGCAAAAATGAACCATTTATAAAAACTCTTTTATGCTCGGCTTCCATGTCAGACCTTCCTTCATGCTAAGTGGTGGCTAATAGGCATAAATAACTCATCAGTGGCTTTCAAATGACTGCACAATTATTCAGGAATTAGTCTGATGTATGATTTAAATATTTCAGTTCTTTTTTTACAAAATGTTATTCTAGAGCCATCTGCTCTTCAGCCTAAAGGGACCATTATAGTTTGACAAAAAGAAAGCATATCTTTGATCTGATCCTCTAAACATAGTTGGAGAAAATATCCAATTTTGATATTAGCAAACTCTTTCTGACAGCAAAGTCAATACAACAATAGAAAAAAATATATGTCCAAGATGAGAGCAGCAATACTTCCTGTGAGAATTTAAAGCGGAATTAGGGAAAGCAATTACTTTTAATGACCCAGGAAGGTTACAGCTTACATCCTATCAAACAAGTTTTGAGAAATCAATTTCTTCCATCATTTCATTTCCAGAAATTTTTCTAGTTTCTGAAATACCTCCAACCCTCCTGACTGCATTATTCTTTTTAATATTGACTCAAGGGGAAGAGATGTGTGGCAGCTTTTGTGGTTTCCCCATGTGGTATTAGCTGGATTCAAATTGCTGTCCGAGGAGTTCTGGCTAAGCTCCTTCAAAATCTGCCCAAGACTCCATCGTTGTCAATCTTCTAAGTGCAGTGTGAGTCATCGGCCAAGCTAATACCCTGTGGTGAGGGTATATCATTTATTGCATGCTTTTGGCAACTAATGAGAGCTTTATCACCCTCTTTGGGTTTAGAACACACTCTTTGAAGGTTTCTAGTGTTCCCTTCATGCTCACAAGCACGCAGAAAGAGATATTGTCTTATTAGAGTTTATGGCAGAGTCAGTGTCTGTGGTCCTGTTTGCTCATCTCGCAGCAAGCAGAGACAGGGTTCGCATTTAGTCACTTAAGTCAAATATCAAAGCAGACAAATCCAGCAGCTGGCTTAAAAGAATATTTCCATCTATGAATGATGGATGATGTTTTTTAGTTCTGAACTGAAAGTTGCCAGATTGAATCACTGCTCTTTAGTCAGAATTATATTCATGTTGAACTAAAATAATGTTGCAATAAGAAATACCGAATCCTGCCATCATTATGAATTATTGAAATCAGACATATGCGTAGGTGAATTTTGTTTAAAGCATCTGATAATTCCAATTTTTTTTTTCAATATGAGTTCAGGTTGGGGAATGAGTTTGCCTTACTGTCTTTGATCTACCTTGCTGTTCTAGGCTAGGGGGAAATAGAATCTTCCAGAAAATTTCTAGCAATGATTGATTGGGCACAAGTTATGATGATTAGATCTGTCTCCTCCTAATCCTTTTGTTCTGTATATGTTAATCCATGAACCATTCCTATATTGCTTTCACATGATTATGTACCATGTCAAAAAAAAAAAAGTAATCTGAATGGAAAATTGCGAGTTTACTAATTTCTACTGAGAAATTAGTAAGGATCTTTCCTCCCTGCCTTTTGAAAGAAAAAGGTGGGGAAAAACTCATTTTATAAAGAAATAACTGCCCATTTTTAGATGACTATCTTTTTCATCTCTAAAAATCTCTGAAGTCCCTGCTCCAGTGAAAATGGGGATGCGTCTGGTGAAAGTTGGGACTGGAAAAAGGAAGATAGGATGTCAACTAGCTCTTATCTTATTATAATATGAACCATTTTCAGTTTTTGTATTCATGTTGAGCTTGTACAATTATGTCCATAATTAGTTTTAAAGATGTTTAATATAATGAAAACCAAGATACTTCATCCCATGTCTCAGTTTTAATCTACATTTTTCCAAATTGTTATTGTTATATTGTTATAACATATATTATTCTCAAATAAAGTACCTCTAAGCATGAATTTAAGAATCTTACTTGTCACTATAATCATCTCTCTCATACATTCCAAATTAATATGGGATCAGTTCTGGCACTTTTCATCCTGCAAAGTATCAACTGGTCATCCAAAGTGAAGATTTATTTTAATGGCCCTTAGCCCTCTCACCTGGTTCCTCAATAACATAGAGGATAGATTTGCCACTGGAGTCCTCATAATATTGGAAGTACACTACACAATCATTCTCATCCTTGTATGTACAATTCACAGCATCTTTCCCCTTGTCTCCTGCAGAAGAAGACAAAGGAAAGAACATTTAGTTCCCTGACACTATTCAAGAAATTGTTAACATTTAGATCTAGAAATGTCAGTAGGGGTGTTAAAGAAACAGGGTGACTCTGACACATCTCAGAATCTATGTAAAGACTGTCTTGCCAGACAGGTGTCCATTATCATTGATCCATGTGGCACATCACATTTTGTATCTGCTATTCTCAAAAGAAGTGTGAAAATATAGAAGCATTTCTTTTAAACCCATTCTCGAGTTGCAGATCTTCAGCCATCATTCACTTCTCCCAAAGCGATGGGCCCATTAGGATGCTTCACCTGTAGGCCAATTAAATCCAAATATATTCCTGGGTGCTATTGGAATAGTCGACATGATTGGTACTAACATCAAAGTTCCAGTTTTGCTGCAAAATATGCAGCTGACTTAATAGAATCAGCCTGAATTTTCTTCTGTTCTGCAAACCCAGGATAGCTTTCTGGTTTTCCAATAAGCAGATTAAAAATGAAAGAAATTAAGAGTAGAGCAAAATTCTCAGGAAATTATATTCATTATATAGTCTACTTCCCAGCACCAATAATTGTGGATACTTCACCAACATCCTTTCATCCTTATACAGTAATATTTTCTGTTTTCTCAATAATTCTGGCCTTACTCTGGGTAGATAGAGTAAGACATTATTAAGAAACTTTCAGTATGTGAGCAGTGATATATCCGAAGAAGAAGAAAATCATGCAAATCTACCACAAGCAAAATGTTACACCATTATTTACTCAACCCAGGAATATGTTCAGAACATAAACATTTCACCCTTTGTGGGGTTATTTTATTCTTGATTGCTGCAGCACTGTGGCCTAATTCATGACCTTTTAAAGCCTTTCTTGACTAATTACATGTAGCTGAAGGCAACTAATTGACTGCTTCCAACAGGCAGTTAAAATGCCTGTAAATTTACTTCTTGAAACAGCCTCCTTTTCTTTTAATCTTTATAAGCTAATTTGTATTATTTTATTTTAGTAGGCTTCTCGGGCATTTTCTTGTAGACTAGACCATTACCAGTTGGTTTCAGGCTGGATTCTAGCATGGAAATTGCTGGTGTTGTCTTAATGAATAACCTTTTGTTGGAAGATAACAACAAATGTATTTGGATGGGTGCCAGTTTCATTTCCAGCCTCCTACGTACTTCCCTGGTATCTAGTCACTGGATTTTAGAGATTTAGAGATTTTAGAGATTTATTAATATTTGTAGGCCGCCCTTTTCCCTGAGGGGACTCAGGGCGGCTCACATAAAATCGGGGAAGGGGAGATACAGACATTAAGATAAGACATATAATAAAATAATAAACAACATACATTCATCATTCGGGAGGGGAATTATCCTTGTCCCCAGGCCTGACGGGCGAGCCAGTTCTTCAAGGCTGTGCGGAAGGCCTGGACGGTGGCGAGGGTGCGAATCTCTACGGGGAGCTCGTTCCAAAGGGTCGGGGCTACTACTGAGAAGGCCCTCCTCCTTGTAGTTGCCAGCCGACACTGGCTGGCCGATGGTATACGGAGGAGGCCTAATCTATGTGATCTTATTGGTCGCAGGGATGTAATTGGCAGAAGGCGGTCTCTCAAGTATCCAGATCGACTGCCATGTAGGGCTTTATGGGTGACTAATAGCACCTTGAAGCGCATCCGGAGATCGACAGGTAGCCAGCGCAGCTCGCGGAGGATAGGTGTTATGCGGGTGAACCGAGGTGCACCCACAATCACTCGCGCGGCCGCATTCTGTACTAGCTGAAGTCGCCGGATGCTCTTCAAGGGCAGCCCCATGTAGAGCACGTTGCAGTATTCCAGCCTAGAGGTCACAAGGGCCCGGGTGACTGTTGTGAGAGCCTCCCGATTCAGGTAGGGTCGCAACTGGCGCACCAGGCGAACCTGGGCGAATGCCCCCCTGGTCACAGCCATTAAATGGTGGTCAAACGATAGCTGTGAGTCCAGGAGGACTCCCAAGTTGCGAACCCTCTCTGAGGGGTGTAGAATTTGACCCCCCAGCCTGAGTGATGGAATATTGGTTGAATCTCTGGGAGGGAAACACAACAGCCACTCGGTCTTTTCTGGGTTGAGCACGAGCTTGTTAACCCTCATCCAGTCCATAACAGCTTCGAGGCCGCGGTTCATCACGTCTGCCGCTTCATTGAGTTGGCACGGGGCGGACAGATACAGTTGAGTATCGTCCGCATATTGATGGTATCTAATCCCGTGCCTGCGAATGATCTCACCCAGCGGTTTCATGTAGATGTTGAATAGTAGGGGGGATAAGACCGAGCCCTGAGGCACCCCATAAGTTAGGGGCCTAGGGGACGATCTCTGCCCCCCCACTAACACCGACTGCGACCTGTCCGAGAGGTAGGAGGAGAACCACCGCAACATGGCGCCTCCCACTCCCACCTCCCGCAGTCGTCGCAGAAGGATACCATGGTCGATGGTATCGAAAGCCGCTGAGAGGTCGAGGAGAACCAGGATGGAGGAATGTCCTCCATCTCTGGCCCTCCAGAGATCATCGGTCAATGCGACCAAAGCGGTTTCTGTGCTGTAACCGGGTCTGAAGCCTGACTGGAAGGGGTCTAGATAGGTGGTTCTGGTTTCTGGCTGCTGCTCTTTAATGCCAAGACAGCCTGTAATAAACCCTATTCACAACTTAATTATGGAAGGGAGCAACTTTGATATGTTCCACCAAGATTTGTTTGTTGGGCATGGGGAGTTGGGATATTCTTCTCTGAAATGTGCCCACCTAGTTTTGGGTATGGCATCAGTCACCGGTGGGCTTCAAAGTTTTTAGCAAGAGGTTCTCTGCTCAGTTGCTGGGTGGGCGTGGCCATGATAGGTGTGGCCTAGTTGGCTTCCTGCACCACAGAGGGGAGGGATTCCCCTCCCTTGGCTCCAGAGGCTTTCCTCGAGCCTCGAGGGCAAAAACAGCCTCCCGGGCTTCGGAGGCCCTCTGGAGGCCAGAAACAGGCCTGTTTCCAGCCTTCCCAAATTTCTGGTAGGTCCGTTTTTCACCTTCCCCGAGCCTTTGTGCACACCCTGCACTTACCTGCATCCAAAATGGGCCACATGGGGATTCCTGGGAGGGGAGGAGTGGGTGGGGCCAGCCAGGATTGGGATTTAGGGGTTCTCCGAACTGCACAGAATCTTAGCTAGAGGTTCTCCCAAATCACTGCGGACCCACAGCAGCCTACCCCTGGCATCAGCCATTGTCAACTTGAGGGGCAGACCAGACAGGAAACACAGTCAGATGAGCTAATTATATTTTATTGTAAAGCTATATTAACAGAATCTTGCAAGACCGAAAGTACATTCCCCCCCCCCTGCACATGGAATGTGAATTTAACTGAGCACGGAGAAAAGCCTTTATTGATTGTTTCATGGCAATGGCAGTGAAACTAAATATTTCTTCACCCTTATTGTTTTCACATATTACTGGCTGGTGACCTCATTTAAGTGACCAACTTATCAATAGGGAGGGAGGGAGCAGGAAGCACCTACAAAGCTATTATGAATGCCTATTCCAGGCATTATCCAGATAAAGTTTCTCTGAGAGTTAGGCAGCCTACTAATCAATTAAATAAATAAATAAATTGGGGAGCCATCTCTCCCAGGCAACTCTGTCCATCTCATGAGGTTGCACAGAGTTGGCATGATCTGGTTCCCCCTCTGACCTAGGAAGCATGCCTACTTTGCTGTGGCATCTGAATTTTGGAATGAGCTTCACCCAGGGTTCTAATAGTCCTGAATCTTTTGGCCTTCAGAATTACTATAAGGACCTGGATTTCCTGTGTATTTGGGCCAGGATGCTAGATGAAACTGTTCTGCAACATGTGTTCATATTTTTATTGTTGGCCTCAATTAGGGGCTTATGTTTTTCACTTTTCTGGTTTGGGATAGGTTATCACTGTAGTTATTCTTTCTTTAAAAAAAGAAGTATCTTTTGTATGTCACCCAGAGCCGCAAATTATGAGAAAAGCAACTTTATAAATCTTTTGATTCTTTTTTTTAAAAAAATAACTCCTGTGACATTTGCTTGGTTTACAGTAATCACTGGTACTATGTATTATGTTATCTTTCTGGCTAGGTTCTGGAGGTGGGAACAGATGGAATAGTGACTCTTAAACTAGCTATGAAGTCCGAAGATAAAAGACTACAAGATCCTTTATTTAATTTTTTAAAAATCCTTATTTCTGATGCAATTTAACATCTATAGGGGTAAATCGATGTGACATCACTGTTCTATTTTTTCCCCTTAATTATGAACAAGAAAGGAAGATATGCTGGTGAAAGTTTTCCAATATTAAAAAAAAGAAATAGTAGTTGCCAAAAACAAGCTACATATGCAAAATGCGCCTCCTTCACGAAAAAGACAAACCTCCTTCCCTATTACATAAAAAAGCAACGGGAAAGAGCTCTGCTGAGATAGTTTGTCTATTTATAGGTGTCTCCTTCAAAATAGAGTTCTTGCTTGAATTCTTGTGTTAAAATCTTAATTGTCTATAATGATGAATACTCTGACATTGACTGCTTCCAGTCCAGATTGCAAGGACCAGAAGTCTAATATCCTATAATTTGGAAATGGAATTAGACAGACAGACAGACAGACACACACACACACACACACACACACACACAGAGAGAGAGAGAGAGAGAGAGAGAGAGAGATGTCTAATTCCGTGTCTCTCTCTGTGTGTGTGTGTGTGTGTGTGTGTTTGTGTGTGTAGATATAGATATAGATATAATCTTCATAAAGCCCTGAATAGGTTTGGTTTCTTGTTTGGGTAAATGGTGCTGAAACTCTGTTCAACACCACAGGAAGTCCTCAGCATACAATCACAACTGAGGCAAAACTTCCATTATTAAGCAATGTGATTTTTAAGTGAGTCCTCCTGTGACCATGCCTGATTTTACAAACCTTTTTTGCCATGGTGGTTAAACTAATAATTTGGTTGTTAAGAAGGTCTGGCTCCCATCCCCGCATTGACTTTGCTTGTAGGAAGCTAGCTGGGAAAATAAAAAATAGCAATCATGGGATCTTGGGATATCGTGACTCTATAAATACATGCCACTTGCCAAGCACCTGAATTATGATCATGTGGCCATGGGGATGCTGTGTCAGTTGTAAGTCCAAAGGCAGGTCGTAACTCACTTTTTTCGGCCTCATTGTAACTTTGCACAGTCGCTAAACAAATGATTGTAAGTCAAGGACTTTCTATATCTCAAGCAGGCAATATTCACAGCTTAACCTTGGCTTTGTCATTGGAGATCTAAATGCTCTCCATGATACAAGTGCCTTCCTTTAACTTAGCAACTGAATCATCTGGAAAGTCAGAAAAGGGAGGAGGAGGAGGAGGAGGAGGAGGAGGGTGGGAGGAGGAGGGTGGGAGGAAGAGGAAAGGAATTTAGAAGAAAACAACAATAGTTTTTCCACAAAAAAAAAACCTGCCATAGTTTTTACATACCAAGTTCCTGCACCAACTCAATCTCATCCCGGCAATTGTGGTTGCAGGTGTCTTGTTCTATCAGGATCCCTCTCTCAAACTTCTTGCATTCCACACATTCCCTGTGCAGAAGAAAGAGTCATGAGCAAGGAGAATGGGGAGCAATAGTGATTATTGTTGCCATGTTCCGTCCCTATAAAACCAGGAATTTGATGTCTTCTCTCTAGTCTAGGTCTTCTTCTGCTCTCACAACTCTATGATGTCTCGCTCTGCTACCTGTTAGTTTCCTGGTTGCATATAACTAGATGAGGCATGCATTTTATTTTATTGAGGATGCACTCTTTATTTGAAAGACTTGCTACCTAATCACACTTGGTTAAAGAACATTTCAAAAGAACATAAGAAATCTGTGTATTACATCTCAATAGCAGTTACCACAATTTCCCTCTTTCTCAGTTTTAGTTAGATGTAGCTACAGTACAGTTAAGTTATTACTTCTAAATGTGCACCATATATATTATTTCAAATTGTTGCTGCTGTTGTTCCATGAGTCCTAGGCTCTTGGTTAGAATCATTGAAAGTAACCCAACTGAAAAAGTTGTGATATCTAATGCAATAGTTACAGCAATTAAAATACAGTAGAGTTCCTGCCATACTTGACTTACTTGCCTCATGTTAGTGCTTTTTTTAAATGAGATAGCATCTATTTAGTTTTATCATTGAAAAACCTATGAGAGAAGCAGTGCATTGAAATGAAGATGCAAAATACAATAACCACATAGAGAATGGCTACCAAGTTCAAAAAAGAATTACAGCACAGGACACTCAGAACTAGAAGCTCTGAACCACTTCAAAGAGAGGAACTGTTCCATTTAGATTGACAAGTGAGTTGCAACTTTTTAAAATTCTTGAACAATTTGCACTATTGGACTGGGATGGTGAAATGCCATCATTCCTGAAGAATGAAGAACAACAAAGGAAAACAATATCCATTGGTTAAGCTCAGATTTTTTTTTTACTTAATACTGTATACTGACATTGTTATCTCACTTTCCCCTGAACCAGGCATGAAATCCTCTTATCTTTGCTACCAGTTCGGAACCTTCTGGGCACGCACAGAACGTCCATGGTGACGTCTGGGCAGGTGACTAAAGCCTCCCACCGTCGCCGCTACCGGTTCGCCTGAACTAGGGTGAACCAGCAGAATATCATTTCTGCCCCCAATTCATAAACACCAGTGACAAAATAAATGAGCTTATGGGGAAAAAATAGGATAAATTATAGGAGAATGAGAATTATAGCAAATATAATGAAAAGATCTGGGTCAGGGTGTCACGTTCTGAGCATGTGCTGAAATAAAGAATTCAAGCGGGAAGCACTCGACACCTGATTGGCTGGTCATTTGACAGCTCCTGTATAAAAAGGGAGCTGTCCAAACGAGCAGTGAGCATTCCTGTCTAAGAGCCGGTTCTGAAGTTAGCCTGTATTTGTTAGGGAATAAAATTTGTTAGCCTTTTATTCCCGTCTCCGCCTTAGTTCTTCTGGCTACCCACGGTCCTTTGGTATACACCACTGGTGACGGTGGGATTTGCCAACTGAGGTGTGAGTAGCTGAAGTCACTTGCTGAGTCACTAGAACCGCGCTTCCCTTATAACCCTGCTGCGAAGAGACGTCGCTGAATTCACTGACAGGAATGGCCACGTTAAACTTCGCGCCATTCAACTATGGCTCCGAAACGTGGGAGTCATATACCGCCCGTTTTGAATGTTTCCTGGTCACCCACGACCTCACCGAGCTGACGGATGAAAGGAAATGCGCATTTTTCCTGTCAGTATGCGGCTCAGACGTGTTCCACACTGCCAGGGCTCTCACAGCCCCTGAACCTCTCAAGGCCGTGCCATGGCCTGTCCTGATGGCAAAGCTGACGAGCCATTACGCCCCGTCTCCGTCCAAGATAGCCCGCCGACATGCATTCCATCCACGCAGCCAAGCCGAGGGAGAGTCAGTCAGCGCCTATGTTGCCGCCCTGAGATCGGCCGCCCTCCACTGCGAATTCCGTTATCTCGACGAGGCCCTCCTCGACCGCCTGGTGTGTGGCCTCAGAGACCTCAAACTGCAAAAGCGGTTGTTGACGAAGGCAGACCTCTCCTTCCAATCCGCATTCGATGAGGTTCGGGCTTCCGAAATGGCCACGGCATCCCTAGCTACCATTGCGAAGAGCCGGTCTACTCCAATCGCACAGCCCGCCAATACATTCAATACAGCTGCCGGCCTACTGGATACGGAGAGCGATGAATCGGACGCCGAAGGGCAAGAGGAGGACATCAACCGCCTTTATGAGGCAAACAGAAAGAGCTTACCACCGCGGAAGGGCGACCCTAGATCTGCATGTAGTGGTTGCGGAGGCAACCATGAGAGAGCTGAGTGCAGATTTAGGCAAGCCCTCTGCCAGCGGTGTGACAGAAAGGGCCACATCGCTCGGGTGTGCCGAGCTGCGCAGCCCATGTCCTCCTCAGAGTTTCAGGCCGATCGGTCCTGACAACCGCGGAACCGGACGGAGGGCCCGAAGAAACCTAGGATGGACTGCCAGGCCATCCTCCGGAATGCCAATCAGGGCCTCTCATGCCACAATCTGCAGAAAAAGATTCAGCTGACTGTCAACACTGAAGGGAGGCCCTGCGAAATGGAGCTGGACACCGGCTCCACTACATCCATTGTGTCCTGGAGCACGATTAAACGCCTTTTGCCCCAGCTGTCAAAGCGCCAACTACAAGACTGTAACCTTACATTACAGGACTATCAGGGCAACCTGGTTCCAGTGATTGGCACCCGCAGGGTCAGAGTGCAGTTTAAGAGGTTCGATGGCTGGTTACCCCTCATCATAGTCGAGGGCCGGTTGCCCAGCCTTCTTGGCCTCGACTGGTTCCAGTCCCTCGGCCTTCAGATCAGCGGCATCAACCACCTAAGCACGTCGGCCCTAGACTGCCTAGTCAACGAGTTCCCTGCCGTGTTTGATGGCACCCTTGGCAAATACACTGGCATGCCCGTGTCGTTCAACCTCGACCCATCCGTGCAACCGGTGCGAATGAAGCCACGCCGAGTACCCATCGCGCTCAAGCCGAAAGTGGACGCCGAGCTAGATAAGCTCATGGCTCAGGGCGTCCTGGAGCCAGTGGACCATGCACGATGGGAAACACCCATCGTGTTGCCAATCAAACCAGATGGCAGCGTGAGAATTTGCGCAGACTACCGCTGCTCTATCAACCGCGCTCTGCCCTCCAACGCGTACCCGGTGCCAGTGGTTCAGCATCTTCTCCACACCTTGGGCGAAGGATCTATCTTCACAAAGCTAGACCTCGCCCAAGCCTACCAACAGCTAGTGGTGGACGATGAGGCAGCTGAGGCGCAAACGATCGTCATGCACCAGGGCGCATTCCGATGCCGCAGATTACAGTTTGGGGTCAGCATCGCCCCAGGACTTTTCCAGAGTTTGATGGAGTGGCTGCTGCAAGGACTCCGAGGCGTCGTCCCTTATTTTGACGACGTCCTCGTATCCGCAGCCTCCCTCGACGAACTCATGGCCCGCCTGCGGGAGGTTCTCAGCAAATTCCAACAAGTGGGACTCAAGGTCAAAAGAGACAAGTGCCAGATCGCAGTGCCCCAGATAGAATTCCTAGGGTTCCTCATTGATGGTAGTGGCATTCACCCCACGGCTGCCAAGACCAAAGCCATTGTGGAAGCCCCTGCACCTACCAATAGAGCTGAATTACAGGCCTTTTTAGGCCTACTAAACTTTTATGCTGTGTTCCTGCCGCATAAGGCGTCTGTAGCTGAGCCACTTCACCACCTCCTTGACTCAGGTATGGCCTGGATTTGGGGCCGCCGGGAAGCCTCCGCATTCCTGGCGGTTAAACACCTCCTCGTCTCCAACGACGTCCTCGTCCAATATAGCGAGCACTTGCCCCTCGTGCTCGCTTGCGATGCTTCACCCTACAGGGTAGGCGCTGTCCTCTGCCACCAGCTACCCAGTGGGGCAGAGGTGCCCATAGCCTTTTTCTCCTGTACCCTATCTGCCTCCGAACGCAATTACGCCCAAATCGATAAGGAGGCTCTTGCTATTGTAGCCGGAGTACGGCGTTTTCACCATTACTTATACGGCCGGCCATTTATGATTGTCACCGACCACAAGCCGCTGCTCGGTTTGCTGGCCGGCGACCGCCCTGCCCCACAAGTTCTCTCTCCGCGGATGACACGCTGGTTTGTCTTCCTTGCCTCCTATGAGTACCAGCTGCACCATCGCCCAGGGAAGCAGATCGTCCATGCCGACGCACTCAGCCATTGCCCCCTGCCAGAGGCCCCTGAAGACTCTGCTGCTGTCGCCCCAGTATTCCTGATTGACGACCTCAACTTGCCAACTTCTGCCGCCGACATCGCCCGGTTGTCCGCAAGGGATCAGGTAATTTCCTGGGTGCTAGACTGGGTTAGGTGAGGGTGGCCAAAAGACCCCGTGGAGCCTGTTTTCCTGCCCTTCAAGTCTCGCCTGGCAGAGCTGTCCATTCAGCGCGGCTGCCTGCTCTGGGGCCACCGAGTAGTGGTGCCGGCCTCATTGAGGACTACCGTCCTGCAGCAACTACATCACGCCCACCCCGGCATTGTCCGGATGAAGGCCCTGGGCCGTAGCTATGTGTGGTGGCCTAAGCTTGACCAGGACATAGCAGCCCATGTCGCGGGGTGTCCACAATGCCAGGGCACCCAGGCTTTGCCTCCCAAAGCTGAGCCCCGTACATGGGAACCCCATCCACATCCTGGTCCCGGGTGCACGTCGATTTCACGGGCCCCATTCAGGGCCGCATGCTTTTCATCGCTGTGGACGCCTTCTCGAAATGGGTTGAGGTCATCCACATGCCATCCACCACTGCCGACGCACTTGTCGTGACCCTCCGCCACCTCTTTGCCACTCATGGCCTTCCCGACGTGCTGGTGTCTGATAACAGTTAACGTCTGCCAAATTTGAGGCGTTCCTGGCTGCCCAGGGTATCCGACACGCTCTCACCTCCCCCTTCCACCCGGCTAGCAATGGCTTGGCGGAGCGTGCTGTGTGCTCCGTCAAAGAAGCCCTTGCCAAAATGGATCACCTTCCCTGGCAAGAACGCATAGACACGTTCCTGCTGGCCCACCATTCAACCCCCTCCCCGGACTCCAATACCAGCCCGGCGGAGCTACTCATGGGTCACCGGTTGCAAACAACCCTTGACCGCCTGCACCCAGCCTACTCCAGCCCAACCCCCTTAGATTCCCATGGGGGTACCCGCTCCTTCGGCCAGGGGGAGGCAGTGTATGCCCGGAATTACGGAGGGCATCCCTTGTGGCTACTGGGCATTGTGGTTGACCAGACCGGGCCCTGCTCCTACAGGGTCAGGCTCGACGACGGCAGAACTTGGAGACGCCACTGCGACCAGCTGCGGAGCAGACACCAGCCGCCAACCGACCAGCAGCCACCAACCGATCCACAACTTCGAGCAAGCGACGCGGGGCCCAGAAGCGAGGAAGCCGCGAGACAACATACAGCCAGTGCCCCAAACCAAAGCGGCGACTTACTTGGTGGGCCGGCACCATCCTTGGCTCGTCGACGACCCGAGCAATCGCCATCCTGCGAAGAAGAGTCCTCGGCCGGGCATCCAGGCTCTCCAGGCAGCACCGAAGGGCCTTGCACGTCCAGCCGAATCAGGCGTCATCCAGCGTATTTGCAAGACTACGCATGCACGAGCTTAGGGGGAAGGAGTGTCACGTTCTGAGCATGCGCTGAAATAAAGAATTCAAGCGGGAAGCACTCGACACCTGATTGGCTGGTCATTTGACAGCTCCTGTATAAAAAGGGAGCTGTCCAAACGAGCAGTGCGCATTCCTGTCTAAGAGCCGGTTCTGAAGTTAGCCTGTATTTGTTAGGGAATAAAATTTGTTAGCCTTTTATTCCCGTCTCCGCCTCAGTTCTTCTGGCTACCCACGGTCCTTTGGTATACACCACAGGGAAATCTAGGTTGGGAATTTAAAAAAGTAAGCAATAAAGAATGAAAAGAGTTATTCCCCATTGTCTCTTCTGGTACACAAAGATGGCAATTCATGTTCCTGAAATGAGAAAATTTCAGAATAAAATAACTCTAGATGCTGCACTTGAACAGCATCAAACTACAGGTAGTCAAATTTCAAATATTAATGTGGGGTAAATGCCATAATAAATTTGCATTAACGAACAGGTGGTCCTCATTTAACATATGCCATCTTTAGTGATCCTGCAAAGTTAGGATGCTGCTTAAAAAGTAATTTTACAGCTGGTCATTGGACAACTGCAGCACCTCTATGGAGCTATGAATACTGTTTGTGCTCTTCACAGATGGCTTCTGACCAGCAGAGTCAATGGAGAAGCATAAGCCATGTTCATGGGATGTCTCACTTAATAACTGTGAGTGATTTGCTTAATCATTGTGGCAGAAGTGAGGTCATAAGTCCTTTATGATTATGTTTGGAGACTACATGTATGCACTTGCCTGTCTTCTATGATGCCAAATTCACCATAGTAATCTGAGAGAAATGACTTGGCTTCCCAGAAGAGTCTATTAAAAAAAAATCGTATGACTTTTAAATGTCCTGCTCTACCATTGAAATTGTTTGTTTCCTGAGGAAATAAACGACTATATACTTTCTTTTATTGAAGCATGCAGATGACATATGGAACAGGAAGTGATATGTTATCAGGTTTGGTTAAGACATGGGCTACAGTCAGACTCAAGGTCATATAAATAGAAACCTGAGCAGAAAAGGAAGGGGAAAGAAGAAGCAGAAGAAACTCTGATTGACTCTTAAAATTATTTCCAACTTTGAACAGGAACAATAATACAAAATCTTCATGAGTAGAGGCACTAAAAACTATGCTGACTCCAGTTGTAATTGCAACAAAATCATTCTAAAAATGTTGTACCAACAAGAAATAAACAATTGGCAACATTCAGCAACCAATGATTATTAACGCTGTGAATCAGCATGCAGGATAAGGTTTCCTATCAATTAAAAAGAGCAGATAATAGCCCAGTGCAATCCAGTGGGTGTTATGTACTCGGAGTTACGACACTGCCCAAGAGTGTGCTGGCCAGGAGATGGTGCTGATTGGCTAAGCCGCGCAAACCGCTTGGCGGGAGAATGCTGTATTGCCATTGGTTGCCCCATCTGACAGCTGCTATATAAAGAACTGTCAGATGGGAATTCTTTGTTGCCGGTTCCGGAGTTGCCTTGCTGTTAGTGCGTTTCTGCTAGACAATAAATGGTTGTTGTTTCATAACCTGTCTCACCTCAGTTCCTACCTGCCTGGTTCTCCGAATAGACCAGTGGGGAACGTAACATAGGGCAGATAAACATGGAACAGGAAACAGAACAGAAAATAATGAGCATTCAGATTCATCCAGAGGATAAGCAGACATTAAAAAAAATGAATACATGCCTACAAGTGCTCACAAGATAATGATTCTGATTCAGAAGGCATAATTAAGGGATGGGAAAACCCACAGTAAGAATCAGGTGATGTGATCAGACTCCATTTCTCATACAATTTGACTGCCAGCTCAAGTCTTATGAAAGGGCAGTAGACGTGGTAGTAAAGCACTGGAGGCACCAATGGATTACTTGAAGAACAGATCTGCATGCAAGGGACAATAAAGGCTAGGAGGCAATCCTAACAAAGATAACAAGAGCTGCAGGTTACTAGTGTGCCTACTGAAGCACTGCTGCAGCCACATGACCAGCAATCAAGTCGATTTATGTTTAAGTTACAGCTGACACATGTAACATACAGATTTAAACTTTCTTAATTTAAACATCCAATCTTGAAGATCCTATAGTTACCACCAGGAAAGGTTCTGTATCATACAACGAGCAAAATTACAGCGAGAGATTTTTATTCCTGATAATGATTTCATTTATTCAAACAATCTCCTCCCCCCCCCACACACACTTTGGTCAATAAAAGTAACAAAATGAGGAGAGATATAGGCTGCCACTGCTCACCTGTTCCCAGCCCCTTCATTAGCACCAGGACAGCCCAGCTGCCTATCAAGCAGCAGAGACCCGAGAAGGGAGGGGACAAAAGTTTTCTATTTTAGAGCTTGATAGTCCCAGCCACAGAATGAGCAGGCAGAATAAACAGATTGTTTAAACAGAATAAACAGAAACCAAAAAGCCCAGGAATAAAAGTAAACTATCCCAGCAATAAGTAAATAGAAAAAAAATGACCCAAACAATAAAGACTCTGATGGAGCACAAATAGAAAATGTGTGTATGTGTGTGTGTGAGAGAGGGGGGGGGGCTGTCCTCCATGTGGACAAAGTAATTGCAGATTGTATTATTGTAGGACAGTTCCAGCACTTCATATCTTTCTTTGCTTTCAGCAGAACTTCTTATTTCCATATGTAGCAAGACAGTGTAAGGATTACAAAAAAAAATACCGTTTAACCTATTTAACCTAACATTGTTAATCCACATTAACTTACTCTAAATTGTGGGTTCAACACTAAATGTGTTGAAGCAAAGATAGAAAAAAAACTTTTTGCCAGCTGTAATTATATGACCTTACATCACACCCCCAAAAAACCCTTACGTTTGTCCTTTATTTTGATCATTTAACCTGTACTGTAGCATTATTACCACAATGCACATTCTTTCATATTCATGTGAAAAATATGGAAATAGAATTGTCTTTTAAAAATGAATTTACTTACATTGTCTGAGTTTAGATATTTTTATTAGAATATGCATTTTGTTTTATTTTTTCTTGCTTTTGTTCCAGAATTTTCTTTCAAGAAGCACAATTATAAACAGTTTAAAATTTTGATTCTTTCAGATTTGCCCCCTTTTTGGTTTTTTTCCCTTTATTTTTTGCCAAGAAAACACGATCACCATGGATGTTATGCATGTGAAAAGAACACAAAAATAATGCACTACCTGCTCAGAATCTTCTTAAGTAAAACAAAAAACTATTTAAGAAATTGATTTACTGCTAGGAAAAAACTACTGTAAAAAACAATTGGCACAGAACTTTTTCAGACAAGTCAGAAAAAATTCCCAGCCCTATTTTAGTACCTCACTATAGAAAATGAGTTATGGATGATACAGGCAGTTTTACTGTTATATAGTCATTTTGCAGTGAGATGGACAGCAAAAATATGTAATATCAAATTAACAAACAATTAAAATATTTTACCAGAAACCTGAGAAAGACATTTCAGTTAATTCTACAAAGAGGAGATACTGACTTGTGAATGTTATGAATGGGATTTAGACAATTTACCTGAGTGGTCATTAATAATGTCATCACAGGCTAGGAATTTGATTAAGATTGTTAAGACTTTGGAAGGCTCCTGGGATATGATCTAACCTGATTTGAGCAGATAAAAAACAATTCAGAGCGTGCATTCCAATTTGTTCTTGCTCTTCACAAATATTGACATTCACAAGCATGGCCAGATCCCCAATGATTTGGAAATAGGAGCCATTGTTTTAAAAAGATCTGAGGGATGACTCTACAGACTTTATTCCCATTGGCCTTTTCAAGTATAGACAGAGCGTGTCACTCCAGGCCCTCATACTATCAATTTAGGGAGAGGCGTGAACATAATCTTTCAGCAGAACAGTTTTAAAAGTTTTAAGTCTCTGCAACTGATCATCACTTATTATGCATTTAACCCACAGCTCACTATTGCCACATTTACAGGAAGAGCAAGAGGTATAGAATGAAGGAAGTGTTGTGTCATTGCAATGCAAAGCCTGCTTTTTTCGCACGCATGGTTGCGCCTATGTATGAAAAGGTTTGACTTGCAGCCTGATTGTGCAACATTCCTTTCCTCATTTTGACAAAAGCAGCAAGATCCTACAGATTCCATGTGTCAATACAGTATATTCTTGAAAATGAGGCGCAATCTTCAAAAACATTTATCGACTGCCATTTTAACTTATAATAGTTATCCTAGGAAGGTACCTGATCTTATTAAATGCTGATATTACCAATGGGAGGGTACCTCAGTGTCCCTGATTCTGAAAATTGCCAAATGATCAGAAAGAGGTTTTCTGTGCTCATTTCAGCAGCACATACACTAAAATAAGAAATACACATCTCATCAGACTTGTACGTTTGTAGCTACAGCTGATGTGATAATTTGAATTTCAAGGAATTTTGCTGGCTATGTATCATCATCCCTTATATCATTGCCATTGGATTTCTCCCTTCCTGAATTTGAATTGTCAGTGGAAAGGGGTGGGGGGAGAAAGTGAGGAAGGTTTGACTATATTGTGCGCTCATTGAGTTCGAAAACCCAAACCATTAGTACTTCTAAATATCCTGAATTTCAGACCCTGTGTTAGAGAAACAGGGCATAACTAAATATATAATGCATCTGAAAGCTTGGGACTATTTGAGAACAAACTTGTGCCGAACTTAATCTTTGTTTCATGTATGGTAATCCTTGGGGCCATTTTCTAAGGGTTATAGGCAATATCACAGGCAGCCTTCTTAGTGTTCTTTGCTGTTGAGAGGACCAAGGTAATTTGGTCAGAATTCCAAAGTTTCAAAGCGTTTTCGAAATTTAGTTAAGATAACTAATTTTAAAATTAGGTCAGGAATAGTCACCTTTTGGGCCTGAATAAAAATCAATTTCTTTCCTGAGGAATGCATTCTGTCATCTGCACCTCTATAACTGTCTGGTTTGGTTCTGCAACCCAACAAGACGGACACAGACTTCAGAGGATAATTAGAACTGCAGAAAAAACAATTACTACCCACCTACCTTCTATTGAGGATCTGTACACTGCATGAGTCAAAAAGAGGGCCATGAAAATAGTTACAATAGCAGTTATAGCAGTTAGACATATACCGCTTCATAGGGCTTTCAGCCCTCTCTAAGCGGTTTACAGAGTCAGCATATCGCCCCACACAGTCTGGGTCCTCATTTCACCCACCTCGGAAGGATGGAAGGCTGAGTCAACCCTGAGCCGGTGAGATTTGAACCGCCGAACTGCCGAACTAGCAGTCAGCTGAAGTGGCCTGCAGTACTGCACCCTAACCACTGCGCCACCTCGGCTCTTACAGAGCCCTCGCATCATGGACATAAATTGTTTCAACTTCTACCCTCAAAGCGATACTATAGAGTACTACACACCAAGACAACTAGACACAAGAAGAGTTTTTTTTCCAAACTCTACTAAACAAATAATTCTCTCACCACTGTCAAACTATTCACTAAGGCTGCATTACTATTACTATTAGTCTTCTCATCATTCCTATCACCCATCTCCTTCCAGTTATAACTGCAGGACTGTAACTTTGTTGCTTGTATCCTTATGATTTATATTGATATTGATTGTTTCCTGATTGCTTATTTATGACTATCATTAAGTGTTGTACCTTATGATTCTTGATGAATGTATCTTGTCTTTTTATGTACATTGAGAGCATATGCACCGAAGACAAATTCCTTGTGTGTCCAATCCCACTTGGCCAATAAAGAATTCTATTCTATTACCTAGGATTATACCTGATACCATTACCTATGATTATGAGTAATTGGTAAGTCCTAAGGCTCAAACCCTAATAACTGGTTTCTTTCTCATGAAACTAAATCAGAATTTGGCACTCACTTTTTGATGGTGCAGGCATCAGGACAGGTTGGGCACTTCTCACAGGTATCTCCGTAAGAGCCAGGCTGAGTACAGACACATTTCCCACAGGAGCAATATCCACGGCCTTGTCCACTGCATATCATCCCATTGCTGGACATGCAGGTGTCTGTCCGAGTTGTACAGTTGCAATACGTTCCCGTCCAGTCAGGGTTGCAGGCACAGTCTCCACAGACGCATTTCCCATGTCCTACAGGCAAACAATCATATGAAAATGGGTCTGTATTGTAGGCCATGGATGGGACGGGATACTTCTCAGAAAGCTTTATTTTTTAATGCCAAGATCTCAATTTTAGCATTAAAGGAGTCAATTCCCTTCTACTTCCCAATCTTTCTCCTCAATAACATGTGGAAAAAAATATATAAAAGTTAAACAGGATAACATACTGGAGATCATTGACTGAGTTTAGGGAAGTGGTTATTATTTACTGATCCTTTTTTTTCTCATACAAATGTTAGTAACCAGAAAAGTTTCTTATTTTTATTACTTTATTATAGACAATTTCTCCCTATTTTCTCCAAAGAACTCCAAAGGATTCTGCCAAAGGTTGGCTTCAAAGTCTTTCAGGATTCCTTTCAGACATTCCAAGCAGGGCTGACCAAGTTTCCCAGGGCTCTGGAGAAAGACATTTCACCAACTCCTCTTCATTTTATGCAGTTAGAGCTGAATCATATCTCAAGTTGCAGTACTGCATGTTGGTGTGTGTGTGTATGTATGTACACACACACACAATTAATTAAAAACACAACAAGGCTGAAAAGTCAGATTCTCAAGTATGTAAGGGAGGCCGTCTTGCCTATCTCATTTTTGACTCACCAGCTTCTACCCACCAAAACGTCTGTAATGGTACAACAGAATCACTTATTTTAACAGTTCTGATATCATCCCAGAAAAGTTGAGATATAATTGTCAATTTAACCATTGTAGATAGTGCAAAATTGTGTCTCTAGAAGAGTGTTTCTCAATCTCCTCAGCAATTTTAAAATGTGGGGACTTCAAATCCCAGAATTCATCAGCCAGCTCTAGGATAGGGGAAGGCAATGAAGTGTCTGTGTTTAATAGTAGCCAAATAGCTAGGACTTGCCCTTGCATGCACTTTGTTCAGCTGTGCACTGACCCTTTGAAACTACTGAAGCAGTGAAGTCATTAGAATAGGAACATTATTGCATTAGGAGAGGAATGCTTAGAGGCCTCTACAAAAAGTTGCCATTAAAATAACCAGCGGAAGTATTTTTTTTCTATAGTGTTATTGATCTAACTAGTAATACAAATTCATGAACGGCGGGAGGAAGGGAGGAAGAGGCAGGCAGATAGGCAGGCAAATAGCCACACAGACAGCAGCTCCCTCTGAAGAGGACGAATGATCATGAAGAAATTTAATGAGAAATTCCAGTGAATCATGGGGAAAATGAGCTGAATGAGCAGTTGGCTAGAACAAAATCTCTAGCAATACCAGGAAAATGTATACAATATGAGGAACATTTTGTGAGTTTGTCACATAGCTAAGAAATAATTACTTGTCTGGAATAAACCAAGACACAACAGCTTCATCAAAAGATATTGAAGTGGAGGGTTGGAAAGTAGAATAGCAACAATAGAAAAGGTTCTCGGAACAGTTACAGATGTCCAATTAGATTTTGGATTTTCCTGCTAAACTCCACATCTCAGAATCAGATTTGCAAGCCATTTCATCTGACTTGCTCTCATACACAAGATTAATTATAGCCCCATGTCACAAAGAAATGTAATGTAGTAGGGAAATATTTCCCAGTTGGGGAACATCTTTATCTGGACGACAGATTGCTCTTAAAGTATAGAGTAACACCAGGGCCACTAAGGGATATGGCAAAACCATTCAGAATTCACATTCAGATTTGAGCAAACTCCACTAGTTTTCTGATGTTGTATAGTTTGATAATGAAACATCTGCAGGAAAATAACCAAGATCTGAGAGCATTAAGAACCCCACATTCATTTTTGGTCATATTTCTAAGACAGCTATTGCCCCTTAGCATTTTTCTCAGAACAAGTTAGAAATAGTTGCACAAAGGATTCTTAAGGAAAGCAAGCACCTTCCTTCTTTTTGTAGTACCAAGCTGCAATCCTGAGATTACTATGTATAAAACTGTGCCCTCCAGCTGTGTCCTGGCTGTTTATTATTAAGCAGAAGAAGCCATGGGTGTGTTCTTCAAGTGAAAAATTAGGCCCAAATGACTTTGCAGCCCAGATCAATTCTAACTGTTCCAGTAGCCACTGAACAGACTTAACAGAAAAAAAACCCAGTATAATAAGTTTCTGGGAAAAAAACCCACAATGATTAAGTTGTGTGATGTGCACCTGGCTAGCCTATTTTAGCAATGTTTGAGGAACATCCTGACATCTCACATTGCACAATAGTTGTATTTTATAGCACGTACAGAAACTTCCATGAAATAGAAGGAGTTGTTGTTCTAGACACAAGCATGTACCCACTTCCTATAATCAAATCACAGCAATTGTTTCGTTTAACACTGAGTCACACACACAAAGCAGTCATGAGTTCCAAACAGATAGCTGCTTCTCACACTTTCCCCCTCTTTCATGAAAGCAAATTGAGTCCTCTCTGGATCACCAAGTTAATGGTTATATTGTAGGAAACAATGTTTAACTGTTTTTTTTTTTCTTAAGCAGCAAGTTGCTTTTGGAGGCATACAAACACAAATGCTTTTTGCTAACTCCTACTATACTAAGGTTGTGATTTAATTAGTTCCTAAGGAACAGATTTTTCCGTTCTATTCCAAACAATTTGGTAAAGCACAAGTTTGACAAATTATATGTGTTTAGTTATTCCAACTTGCTTTGGCAAACATAAATAACTTCGCATCTGTATGTTTATAATCCCAATGATAATTAAATATCTGAGTTATCCTTTAGCCAGAAGGAGAATGAATAATCTGTGATATATTTACACTCCTGCACTTGCTCACAGCCTAGACAAAAATAGAGAAATAAAAAGATAACACCTTCTATTATTTTTCAAACCACATATGATTATGCCATAAAACACTTGAAATATACCCCAGAATGAGGCCCTTTAGATCTCCAAATGTTGTTGAATTATCCCTCTCAGCCATTGTTATGAATTGGTTATGTGAGCTGCTGAGGATGCTATGAGAGACTGCTATTCCTTAATAAAAATGTAAAAGCCTAGGTATTGGAAAGGTGTACCAAATACTAAATATTCCTTATCCCTACATACATATGTGCAATGGCATGATATACATGCAAAAAGAATGCATTGTAATAGAGCAACATGTTTTTTGTTATTTGCCTCCTTTCAAACTCCTTGAAGATGTTTTTGATCCTATTTATGATTATTAATTATGAAGTGTTTTCTAAAGAATTTACATTTTTGCAGATATGTTTTGAGAACACTGCAGTTTCCCACACTTTAAGCACATGCATCATTTTTTCAGTGTCAGTTCTAATCAAAAGAACTTTACAAGGGCTCCTTCCTTCCCTCTCTCCCTCCCTTCCCTTCTTGTAGGGGAAGAGAATTATAAAGAGGAATGATGGGACAATAGAAGGAAGGATGGAAATCATGATATTTTCTTTCTTTGCTCTTTGCCTTTTTTCATTTATCTTATCTCACCTTTAAATATAAATTGTTATATTTAAATATTATACAGGTAGTGCTTGACTTTGTTTAGTGATCATTCGGAGTTACAATATCGTTGAAAAAAATGACTTATGATTGTTTTTCACAGTTATGACCATTGCAGCATTCCCATGATCATGTGATCAAAATTCAGAGGCTTGGCAACTGGTTCATATTTATGACCACTGCTGTATCGCAATGTCATGCGACCTTCTGACAAGCAAGCCAGTGGGAAAGCCAGATTTACTTAACAACCAGGTTGCTAACTTATCAACTGCAGTGATTCACTTAACAAGTATAGCAAGGAAGATCATAAAATGAGGCAAAATTCACTTAACAAATGTCTTATTTAACAGCAGAAATTTTGGGCTTGAGGACTACCTGTATTGTTATACTAGTATTGTCCGGCCTGCAACCACCTTTTCTTTTGGATCTTTGGCCTGCCACACCTCGCACTCTGATTTAATTTTGGATGCTATTTGGAACCCTCACAAGTATTGTATTTAAACATTGTAGTGTTGTTTTTTTAAGACAGAAAGAGGACTCTCTGGGAAAAATCATTCTTCTTTGCAGGTATGTACAGCTCTTAGAAGCCCATCCCACTCCCTCATGCTACTCACCTGAGCATAGTTCCCCTTTGAAGCGAACACAGGAAAAGTCATCACATTCACAATATTTGCCCGATATCCTGCCAAAGTCACTGCTGTAGCAAACACATTGGCCACAGATGCATTCTCCGCGCTGGTTGCAAAGCGGTTGCCCCTGACTGGGGCTGCAATTGTCCTGCTGGGATGGGCCATAGTCTTCCTCTGAGCACTCACAGAGGGAACCCAGCCGGCCTGGGTAGCAACGGCACATCCCACATTCAAAGGTGCCATTCCCATTGCTACAGATCTTGCTATAAGGTTTGGCAAACTTCTGGCAAGCACAGTCACAGTTAAAGTTCAACAGAACCGTCAGGCTGTCTTCAAAGCCCACTGGCTTAATGGTGAAAGAGGTCTGCCGGTCCTTTGGGCAGCCACGGATCTTCGCTTCAACGCTGAAGCTCACCTGGGAAGAGGTTTAAGAGAAAGAATTACTCAGGTTAAGGAAATATCCTTAAATATGTCGCATTCAGTTTAGATCTATACACAGAGAAAGAGATAGAAAAACCAATCAGAATGATGTATAATTTTTTGAATGGAGTTACTGGTTGCAAAATCAGCATGGGAATAGTTTCCTTGTAAGGCTAATGTACCTGCAGCAGGTAATAGAATATATCAGCTTGGATGATCTGTACCTACAAAGTAATTTAATGAGAGACCACTCACAAAAAATCCAGGGCTGCGTGCTATGCAGAAAAGGTCAGAAATAACAACGAAACCTTGAGAAACCAATTGTACATGATTGCAAACAAAACTATATGGATATCTTGTCTTTAGGTTTGTCTTTAATTAACCTATTACTAATAAAAAGGGGAAGATATATTCATTAATTTCAGGAGGAAAATTTGTGGATGGAAGAAAAGTGTTTAACTGTTGTTCATCTTCACATCCCTTCCTCAAATCAAGTTCAACTTCTTTTTACCACCACCACCCCACCCCGCAAAGTTGGTCTCCAAGGTCCAAAATAAGCCAGGCTGAGATAATGAGGAAATTATCTTAAGTGTAAGGTTGTGTAGTGGACAGCAAAAAACTAAAACAAAAAACTATTAAGTATTTCTAAACATATAGTAACCATTGATTTATTTTATTTTGTAATTTCATTATTAAATTTAGACACCATCCATCTCACTATCCAAGTGGCTCTGGGTTGCTTACAAATACAAACAATAAAATCAATTAAAAGTGACTTAATTAAAAGCAAAATTAAAATTGAGTAAAGAAAAACATAAAAACAGAGTTAAAAAGGTTAAGTTTAACATCGTTAAAAGGTGGAGGGAGCATCCTCAGGTCAGCAACCAAGCCCTAGTTAGCCTGCTATCCTTTAGTTCTTGCATCAATTGAGAGAGCCAAAGTCATCATGTTCTTCCAAAATTCTTCAATCACAACTGCCTATACATATCTCATCTGCCTACTGGGCGGGATGGATCAATGTAATTGGGACAACCCAGTTTCTCAAGTAATTTGGTCCCATGCCATGAAGGGGTTTAAATTCAATATTTTTAATAGGACCTGGAACCAAACTGGTAATCAATGTAGCACATAAGGTAAAGATAAAGGTTCCCCTTGCACATATGTGCTAGTCATTCCCGATTCTAGGGGGTGGTGCTCATCTCCGTTTCAAAGCTGAAGAGCCAGCACTGTCTGAAGACGTCTTTGTGGTCATGTGACTGCATGACTAAATGCCAAAGGTGCACAGAACACTGTTACCTTCCCACCAAAAGTGGACCCTATTTTTCTACTTGCATTTTTACATGCTTTCAAACTGCTAGGTTGGCAGAAGCTGAGACAAGTAATGGGAGCTCACTCCATTATGTGGCACTAGGGATTCAAACTGCCAAACTGCCGACCCTTCTGATCAACAAGCTCAGTGCCTTAGCCACTGAGCCACCGCGTCATTATAGGTACAATCTTCAGAATGTGCAAAATTGGTAGTGTGCCCATATTCTGAACTAGCTGCAGCTTCCAGATCGGTTCTATGTAGAAAGCCTTGCAGTAGTCCATGTGGGAAATGACCAGGATATGAATGATTGAGAGAAGGACCTTCTAGCCATGATTGTCACATGATTGTTATATTACGTGTGGTGGCTAATATGAAATTGTTGCTTTTCTTCTGTTATGGCTACTTTCTGCTACTGCAGAGACAATGTACAAAATTTCTGAATTTGCAGAAAGACATTTTCTTCTCACTATCTACCCAAGCAATCTTTTTCTCTCACTTTGTGTTTCACAGGTCTACTAAGGCAAAAGCCCCATACCAAAGGAGAGACTAAGATGCTACTGACACAGGTGGATGCCTTTTATGTAATATAATTCAACCTCCCCAACAGGAAGAGGTTGGATTCTTAAAATGTGCATTCACACTGGGAAGAAGAGAGAACGTGTCTAGGAATTTAAGGTTCATATAGCTCATTCAAACAACAAATGCTTATTAATTTTAGCTTTGACCATTATACAGACAAGAGTATTTGTGAAAATAGATTATTTGGCTGCCCATGTCAAAATGGACATGGTGGGCAATACCATGCATAGAAGGCAGCTTAAAGTAGCCAACAGGAGTTAGGCAAATTGCAGGTGGCCATTGGTGCATTCCCAACCTCATTGTCAACGAAACACCTTACATTCTCTCTCCAATAACAATTGTGTCAAGAGAAGAGAGAAATTGCTTTAAAGCTAAAATAGCAGCATATTACTTTAAGCTGCTTTGAGTGTGAGGGAGAGGAGTTGAAGGCAATGTCTTGAAAAAGCATTACATAAAAATGGTTCCTAAGCCTGAATTTTGTACTGCACCTAGGAACATGTGAGGATGAGCTCTCACAAACAAATATTCAACGAATGTTTTGAACTGCCCAGATTCAAGGTCCATTTTGTGTACAACCTTTCCAGAAATATATTGTGGGTCCAATTATGCTACTCTCAAATCTCTGAGTTGTGTGTCTTCTTGCAAAACTTCAGAAATGTCAAAGTGTTATTGATTCTTTATAAACAGGTTGTTCATAAAGAAGGAAGGAAGCAGGTTTATTGCAATTGTTACAATAAAAAAATGTACTGTCCTATAATTGAAGTCGTTTTGACCCATGATTCCTTGGCACTTATCTCTATTTTTTGCTTCTTCCTTGTGGTTGGCTATTTTGTGTGACTGCGGGGGCTGAAGTGGTGTTTCTTGTTATAGCAATACATTAGAGAGACACATTTGCTGCCCGAATGCAGATACTAAAAAAATACAAATTTTGTGTTGATATTTTTTTTTGCTACAATGCAGAGAGCAACTTTAAAAAGGGACAGCTTTTTGACCAGAAAATCTACCTATCCATTGCAGAAATTTAGGTTTCTAAATTTAATTAAAATTTATTAAGGTTAATCATAGCTGAGCTTTTTAAAACAATTATGGCCCCTTTTTCAAGAAGACATTTGCTAAAATAGGACTGATATCAAGTGGTCATTTCCAGATTGTTAACTCAGGAAACAGAGACAAAAACCCAGCTTGATAATGGAAAGATGTATATTCTATTCAGGAAATGTTCCTTTAAATACCTTGGAGCAAAACTTACAATAAATGTTTCTCAGAGCTCTTGTGGGGTTAATATTTAACCCTATAGCATGCTTACGGTACCAGTAGTAGAGTATGACATTCCTCTTAAAAGTGATGGAAATCACCATCTTAATTGTAGCTTTAATTGCAACTCTATACAACTATTTTTGCCTTAATATAGTGCACCCATAACTCACTGTATCGCCGATCTTGAGTCCAACACAAGACTTAACTCCAGGAATGACTTCATTATTAAGGCAGGTGGCATTAAATGAGAGGGACAATTCCTCTGGGAGATTACGGACTTCTAGTTCAACCTTGGAACGGATTTTCTGAGGAAGGACATAAAGATACAATCAGCCTCTATCCAGTTGCAGACCTCATCTAAAAACCCAACTAATCTTCCCAATTTAAATTTGACAGGCTCCAACTCTTTTTTTTAATAATCATGGTTCCAGTATCTCCTTCAATATACTTAAATTAGTTAGTTGATGTAGATAAGTTGGTAAGAGTGGTTCAATTGAGCTTAAGCGGGGGGGGGGGGATTTAATAGCATTCCATGGCAGAGGGAGCTAATGGGAAAAGCAATTAAATATGGATGGGAGTTTCTAAAATAAGGCAGTATAACAAGTCCAGTGAGAAAAATATTAGGGGCAGTAGAAAAAGCCTGGTATGGTAAATAATAGAAAACAAGAGGGGCATCTAAGTAGCTCAGACCTTTAGACATGGACTTGGGGAAATTAAAGCTCAGCAGGATGTTGGCAAAGGAGGCTAAGAATAATAAAAAGAGCTTCTTCGATATACTCACAAGAAAAGAATTAGTGCAACAGCTGCTCTGTAAAGATGGCAAAATGCTAACAAAGAGCGAAGAAAAGGCAGAGCTACTCAACTACTATTTTGGTTCAGTGAAAAACATCTTGGAATAGAAGTTGTTTACACACTGAAAATGTGTCAGCAATGTAACGTTGCTGAAACAAAAAAGGCAACTGCAGTTTAAGGCTGCATTAACAGAAGGAGTATTTCCAAATTACAGGAGACAATAGCTTTCCCTTAATCTATGGCAATCAGATTCTCAATACAGTGTTCCATTCTGAATAGATGAAGAGGGATTAAGACCAGGGGAATGATTAGGTAGCATATGTGGCAAGGAAAGCCAAATGGCATGTGTACCATCTTTTTAATACAAATGACATGACACCTACTTGCAGTCAGAGAGAATAACACGACTGACACAATCACATTATTGTCATTTTTTGCCCATCGTGGCTAATAGCAGAGCCTTATGATTCAGACAAACTAGAGTGGATGAAGTGAAAAGCACTAAGGGATTGTCAGGGGTCTAAGAACTAAGTCTCATGAAAAGAGATGGAAATAAATGGGGATGTATAACCAGGGGTGGACTGCTGGGAGCTTGCAGGGGTTCGGGAGAACCTGTAGCTAAGATTCTGTGCAGAGAACCCCCAAATCCCACTCCTGGATGGCCCTGCCCACTCCGCCATGCCCCTCCCAAGAGTCCCCACGTAGAGCCCATTTTGGATGCAGGTAAGTGCAGGGTACGCACGGAGGTTCAGGAAGGGTGAAAAATGGGCCTACCGGAAGTTTGGGATGGCTGGAAACTGGCTTGTTTCAGGCCTCCAGTGGGCCTCTGGAGCCTGGGAAGCTCATTTTCACCCTCTCAGAGGCTTGAGGAAAACCTCCAGAGCCAGGGGAGGGCAAAAATCCTTCCCCACTGTGGTGCAGGAGGCTGACTAGGCCACAACCACACAGCAAGCGGGCAGAGAACTCCTTGCTAAAATTTTTGAAGCCCACCCGTGTGGATAACCTTGAAACAAGAAGGCTGAGGAGATATATGATAAAATTCTTCAAAGGCCTTAAAGGATTTCAATAAAGAACATTGAAAAGTCTGCTCAGGGCATAGAACAATGAATAATAGATTTATATTACCGGGGATGCAGATTATATCTGAATGTAAGGAAAACCTTTCTACCAATAAAAATAGTTCAGCATGGACCAATGATCCAAAGATGTGCTGGATTGCTCTTTGCTAGATATGTTGAAATAGATTGCTAGTTATCTGCTTAGGATGCTTTGAATTCCTGTACTAAGTAGGAAGTGGATTTATTACCTAAATGGCTCCTTTCAGTTCTATGTTCTTATGAAATCAAGGATCGGATTGCTCAGCCATAAAGTTCCTAATGTAGATTTCTGTAAGTATCTATCAACTGACCACCAGAAATAGGAATCTTAACTATTAAAAGAAACTGTTCAGTGATTCAGTCAGCATAAAAAAAACAAAAAAACAGTTTCATGTAGTGTTAAGGCATCGGGAAACTGTCAGTTCTAGTCCTGCTATAGGCACAAAGCCAGCTGGGTGATCTTGTACCAGTCACACACACACACACACACACACACACACACACACACTCACTCAACCTAGGAAGAAGGCAATGGCAAACCACTTCAGAAATCTTGCCAAAAAAAAACTGCATAGACATGCCAGGCCATTGTCAGGGGTCCAAATGGATTCAAAGGCACCCTCCAAAACAGGAGATGGATTCAATGCTAGTAGAAAAGATAAGAAATACTAAGGACAACTTTCCTATGGAAGTTTTAATGTGAAACTGGGATTTTATACTATCTGCATTTATGTATTTAGAATCAGATCTTCCTACCTAAATGTATATCCATCCTACTGCCATACTCAAAAGAAGGCAGTGCCAGAGGTTTTAAATGGAAGAAAAATAGTCCAATATCCATCTCAGATATTGGTAACATAATTTTATTTTAGCAAATAAATTTAAGAAAGCCACAATACAGGAAGGGAATATGCATTGGCAGGGGAGGGGGGCAACGCAAAATAAAACCCCTCAAGTGCAATGATTTATAAATTACTTTGTCTGGCTTTTCTTTTAAAAAATGCCTGCATTACAAATAAAATTACTAGAGTTCTTTAGAAATTAACTCCCTATTTGTATCTCCATTCATTCCCTAAATTAGAAGGCTTTGTGTTATATCTCTGGTACGTGACAAATGTTAGTCAAGCAGAGGGCTGGGAAGTACAAGCTGTTGCTTTAATTATCTAGTTATGGATAAGAACATATTTGGATGAAGTCAAAAAAGTCAAAATGGAATCTATGACCGTGTGATCAAAGTTACGTTCTTTCTCATGTATGTCACAATTACAACATTCATTAAATAAGCAGGGTTTCAAATATATAGTTATGCTCCTACCCCATAGGCATTTTTTACAACCCCCCCCCCCCCAGTTTGCTATTTTAACATCTACAGAAGTTACCTTTTGCGTCTAGTGTCAGGCAAATCCTGATAATAACTCAGTGAAACTTTTAGATATTCTTATTCATAGACTCACCCCATAGGAATCTAAAATAAGCTGTAAAACATTGCTTGAGTCCTTTGTCAAGGTCCCTACAGTAGTGCCTGGAAGCAGCTCACTGTAGTTCTGAAAAGAAAACAGCAGATATTTCCCTTAAATGGACAAATACAAGCTAAGAAAATTGGGATACAGGTTTTCTATGTCAGACTGGTTTTTTTAAAAGGGGGTTAAAAGGGAGCCAACACTACCCTCTTCTTATCTCTTGTCCTTTGATTTCTTTTTTCTAATAAAGAACAGCCAAAAGGGAAACAGCAACTCAAACAAACTTTTCCTTGTTTCTTTTACTTTCCAGTCCCACAATATCCCATAATGTGGGATCAATGTTTCTTCTTACCTGGTAAAGGCCAACTATGTTCTGAGTCACTGCAAAAATCAAGTTAATGTTTTTCTGTGAGAGTTTATCTGTCAACAGACCAAGGGATGGGTAATCCTTGGGAAGAAAAATCAAGAGAATCAAATGAGTAATCTGCTTGCATATCATTGCATAGGAAAAAAAATAATAGCTTGGAATTGGTTGAATACAGAAATATGCCACTTACTAGCTATTTTATGTACTGTATTTTATGTATTATGTACCCTAATTAAAATATTGGTATCTCAGCTTTCTTCCAAATCTTCAAGACATTTATAGTAAACCTAAAGTTTATGGAATTCCAGCCAAATGTATCATCCGCTATAATGGGACATTTTTTGTAGCTATATTAATTCCAATCTCGTGGCTATGAAATGAAATACCCTCACCAGTGTGGTAGAAGCTTCATAATAGTTATTGCTGTTCATGTGACATTTCCCATCATTGGGTATTACAATTCCAGCCAATCTCCCATCTAAAGCAATGTGTGTCTTGGCATCTGTAGTGAAGACCAACAAGTGGGAAGCATCAGGTCTCCAGCCAATTTTGTCCTGTAAGAAAATAACCTCCATGATATGTTCAAAACAAAAACAAAACCTCATAAAGAAGTCCACAAAGATATTCACAGCACCAATCCGAGGAAATTAGTTAATTCTTTAAGACTGAAATATAAATGGTGGAAAAGAAGTGGTGTATAGGGCTGACTAATGCCTTTTTTGAAAAAAAATCATTATTAGGCTCAATAGTAAAAATCAGTACAGATCATATAATAAAACAAAATGTAAAAGGTTACAATGCAAAATAGCAACATAGATACATATTACTAATACTACTTTATAAAACCCTAGTAAGATCACACCTGGAATGCTACAACCAATGTTGGTCACCATACTACCAAAAAGATGTTGAGACCTAGGAAAAAGTACTGAGAGGAGCAACTAAGATGATCAAAGGCCTGAAGACTAAAACATATGAAGAACATCTGCGGGATTTGTGTTTGGCTAGTCTAAAAAAAAAAAATAGAGGTGACATGATAGCAGTATTCCAGTATTTGAAGGGCTGCCATAAAGAAGAGGGGGTCAAATTATTTTACAAAGCACCAGAGGGCAGGACAAGAAAAAATAGTTGGAAACTAACCAAAGAGAGAAGGAACCTGGAATTAAAGAGACACTTCCTAACAGTGAGGACAATTAACCAGTGGAAAAGCTTGCCTTCAGAAATAGTGGACACTCCATCACTGGAGTTTTTAAGAAGAAACTAGACAGCCACATCTGAAATAGTAAAGGCTCTCCTGCTTGAGCAGGAGCCTAGACTAGAAGACCGCTAAGGTTTCTCTTTCTGTTCTGGTTCTGGTCCTGGTTCTGGTTCTGTCCTGTTTCTGTTCTGTTCTATTTCTGTTCCTATTCCTATTCTATATAAATAGTGGGAGAAAAGAAGAAGAAGAGACTCATCCAACAGATCACCCACTCCCATATTTGAGAGAGGGGAAAAATCTCCAAGTATTTAAAGGCAAGGAAGGCTAATTGACTCTTGGGGTTGGGGATGTTCCTTCTATCCCTTCAATGACTATATATGACAACCTAAATATGGTTGACTTCTGAAAACATAGAGTTGACCAAAATCTAAGAGACAAAATGTCTCTCATCTCCAAAGGGGAATCCAGCCCATACATCTTTGCCCACTTAATTGGCACCAGAGAAATGATTCTTGAAGAAACTCTGAATTCCCCCATAATAGAGATTTCTTCTTACATCACAGACAACTGCTTGGATGATGGCATCAAATCCTCCTTCAGGTGCATCTCGATTCTTAGACACGTTTTGTTTCTTCACTTCCTCATTGAAACGCTTGACCTCATCTGTGAGAGCTAGGACATGCTTGTAACCAAACATTGGTAGGCAGTGATCATTTGGTGGTTTCAAGCTAAAATATATTAAGTATATTAAGCTTAGAAAAGGGAACAAGAAACTGAAAACCCAAGAAAATCCACAGAATTTAGCACAGCCATTGACCTCACATTACACACCCTCCCAGTTAAACAACCCAATCAATTTGTCATGAGCTCAATTAAAGGGTCCTTAACCCAGCTCTTCCCCTCTCTCACAGTAGTTCCCAAAAGCACATGGTAGTGCCCTCATCAGACACATTAGTTGTTTATTCCCATGAGAGTCAAAAATAAATTGAAATAGCTAAGGAAGAACCCAGCTACTACTTACTCCTAGAGTTATTTTGCTTATATAACACCACTACTTGGTGAGCCAATGTTGTTCCAGGTATAACTAAAAGGCCTGGTTGACACCTTTACAGCCCTTCAATGTTTGAGACTGGGTTACTTGAAGGATCATCTCATCCTTGTTGTTTCTGTCTGTCTGATCCAGTCTGGAAGGATGGGCATGCTTTGGATGCCATTGGCTAAGGAATGTTGGTTGATAGGATCCAGAAGATGTCCCTTTCTGTTATAGTGCCCACCTTATGAAAACTTCTCCGACTGGAGACAAGAAGGCCCCAAACTCTCCTGGCTTTTCATAAGGCTCTGAATATCGGTGTCAGGGCCCACTCCACTCCATAATTAGGAAAGAAGACTAAGAGACTCCATGGGTTGGAAATCCAAAGTACTTTTACTAATTATAAATGGTAAGCGAGCAGTAGTGAAGCAAGATCTGAATAATATGGCGCGAAAGCAATTGATATATAGGCAAACCCGTTCCCCCCCCTTAGGATCAAAGCTCCAGTCCAATCATAAGTCCTTCAAATGTCAGGTGTGAGATAACTTCAAAAAGACAGGCCGAAGATGGAATGTGTAGGCCGTTGATGCAGGCGGGAAATACGTACGCATGCGTAATCCCACCGACTGGTACATCCTAGAACATTCCTCCAGCACATCAATTAAATCCCTCCCACATACACGCCCCCCCCTCCCCGTTTCATGGCAGCTGAAGCAACAGCAAAGCAGAAGCTGACAATCGGGTTCTCTGACTGGATCTAGATTCCTGAGCATATGAAGGAATCCATCTCCTAGCTGCATAGACTATGAGGTTTTCCTTGGCTGCTATGCCTTTTTAATTTTGGATTTGTTGTTGTAATTGTTACTTGTTAAGATGGGCAGTTACACAAATGGATGAAATGAAATAAAATAATACTCATAAAATTCCCTAGGTTTTACCTGATATTAAGAAAGAAATATTTCATTCTGCCTGCACATATTTAAGATAAAGAGGAAATAGGAATACACATTTAGCAATCTTTAGAACTACAGATTATAAATTTTAGCTTTAGAGATAGAGGATGAGAGGTGTTTGAGATGCTTCTAGGTTACAACACCCTTCATCTCTGATTTTTGGCCAAGTTGGCCGAAGGTGACGGGAGCTAACTTCAATTGCAGTTGGGGAAATCAGGCTTGTTTAACAAAGATAGAATCATCAGAGTTTCTTCTGACTAGAGAACTTACTCATAGCATGGGTTTTTGATGGCCTCTGGAGGAGAAATGTACATGTAAGGGGACAGGGGTTTGTCCACAAAAGCTCCAAAGCCAATCCTCAGGTTGCTGGTCACTTTGCGCATTTCCAGGGCAAGCTTGGTACCTAAGTTCTGGATATTACGGAGGTCATCCTTCATGGAGTTCGACAAATCCATTAGATAGTAGATGTCCACGGGATAATCTTCCACCTGGCGCACTTGTATTGAGAAAGTTTGGGGGTCATCTGAAATAGTAAAATTGGATAAGGAGTGAAGGACTAAAGATGAGGGGTGTTTTTCCAAAAATTCCAAACTAGCCTATTCTTTCCAAATGTTTGATTTACTAAGTTACATTGTTACAGACGCATGACTATCATAAACTACAGACATATCAGTCTGACCTCAATACCAGGAAAGATTCTGGAAAAGATAATCAAGCAACGAATCAGCGAACACCTAGAAGCAAACAAAGTAATAGCCAAAAGCCAACATGGGCTTGTCAAAAACAGATCATGCCAGACTAATCTTATTGCATTCTTTGACAAAGTGACAAAATTAGTGGACCAGAGGAATGCCGTTGATATAGTTTACTTGGACTTCAGTAAGGCATTTGATAAGGTAGACCATAACCTACTACTGGATAAAGTAGAAGAATGTGTGTTGGACAGCATCACCACCAGATGGATTCGTAACTGGCTGACCAACCACACCCAACATGTAGTCCTCAATGGTACTGCATCTATATGGAGGGAAGTATGCAGTGGAGTACCCCAATGTCCTGTTTTAGGCCCAGTACTCTTCAACATCTTCATCAATGATTTAGATGAGCGAATAAATGGGGAACTCATCAGATTTTCAGATGACACCAAGCTGGCAGGAATAGCCAACACTTCAGAAGATAGGCTTAAGATATAGAAGGATCTTGACAAACTTGAACATTGGGCACTATCTAATAAAATGAAATTCAATGGTGAAAAGAGTAAGGTTCTACATTTAGGCAAGAAAAATGAAACGCACAGGTATAATATAGATGGTACCTTGCTCAATAGTAGTAACTGTTAGAGAAATCTTGGAGTCCTAGTGGACAACCATATGAGCCAGCAGTGTGCAGCAGCTGTCAAAAAAGCCAACACAGTTCTAGGCTACATAAACAGAGGGATAGAATCAAGATAACGTGAAGTGTTAATACCACTTTATAATGCCTTGGTAAGGCCACACTTGGAATACTGCATTCAGTTTTGGTCGCCATGATGTACAAAAGATGTGGGAGACTCTAGAAAGAGTGCAGAGAAGAGCAACAAAGATGATCAGGGGACTGGAGACTAAAACATATGAAGAATGGTTGCAGGAACTGGATATGTCTAGTTTAATGAAAAGAAGGACTAGGGGAGTCATGATAGCAGTGTTCCAATATCTCAGGGGTTGCCATAAAGAAGTGGGAATCAAACTATTCTCCAAGGCACCTAAGGGTAGAACAAGAAGCAATGGGTGGAAACTGATCAAGGAGAGAAACAACTTAGAAATGATGAGAAATTTCCTGACAGTTAGAACAATTAATCAGTGGAACAGCTTGCCTCAAGAAGTTGTGAATGCCCCAACACTGGAAGTCTTTAAGAAGATGTTGGATAGCCATTTGTCTGAAATGGTATAGGGTTTCCTGCCTAGCCAGGGGGTTGGCCTAGAAGACCTCCAAGGTCCCTTCCAACTCTGCTATTGTATTGTATTGTAACCTAATATATACCATTCTTTTTCTCCTGACTGATATTTCTAGACATACGAGATCAATATCCCAAATAACAGCAAAACAATGTGATCATTAAGCACAAGCACATCTGTAGTCATCTCTTTTGGTCACTGCTGGACTGCTGCTATCTTTACTTTTTAATAAAAACCAATAAGTGAAAAGTTAATATGAAACAGTACAAATTCACATTATTATTTCTTATTACAGCCATCAACTCCAGATGATCTAAGCAGCTTACAATATTCAAATATATAATTACAAATAAAATATATATAACAAAAAAGGCAGCAATATTTATTTCCAAGAATGGTTCTAAACACCAAATAGGCCTTATATTCATGAAAAATAAAAATAATGGGTGGCTGCTGCCAAATGCTTTGCCAGGAAATATACCCACGTTCTTAACAACAACAACAACAACAACAACAACAAGCTTTTTTAAACCTGCTTTTTATCCCAAAATCTAAAGGGTAGTAGGCCTTTCTAGTAAATGAAATTTGAAAGATTGGATATGCCCAAAATGGTGACCATTTTGTGAACTGTAGCTGCTGTTTGTCCTCAGATTCTCAGTATGCCCACAAGATCTCAAAAATTGACTACCATTGCCGGAAGGTAATACAGTATGTCGATTCTGAATAGGTAGCTAATAGTCAAGTCAACGTGGCTCTGAAGCTATCATAGGCTAGCTCTAAAACTATCAAGCTATCATCATATTGTCTCAGACTATTGGACCGCGTTTGCAGCATTACCAGTTCAATTGAAGCAGTCCTTCAACCTTTTATGTAGATGCTTTCTTCTTTATTTCTTACTGTTTCTCTATAAATGGTGAGGAATGAACCCAAGGCTTTCTGTGGGTAAATCAAGTAGTATATCTGGTTTTACCTGGACGTAGGAAGAGTTCAATCTTCTGTGGAGTCATTTGAGTGATGTCACTTCCTGATCCTTTGGCACTGAGAGGTCTAGCCTCCAGTATGGAGGTCTCGCTGCGTGGATACTCTATAAAATCTTGTGTGCAGCCATTCTGATATAGATTTTCTATCAAGTCACAGCGAGAGAAAGCTTTTGGCATATTCTGTTGGAGGAAGAACAGAAAGAACAATAAGTTTTTGGAATGGGGAGTTCTCAAACTCCAATCTAATTATGTTGTTGCTAAAATTAAATTAAATTAAATTAAACCTGTCAGCTTCTAAGGTCCAATTCAAAGTGTTGAATTTAAAGCCCTTTATAGCAAGGGTCCAGGATATCTGAGGAACCATCTTCTCCCAATGGGATCGGTCTGCCCCATTCACTCTGGCAGAAGAGGTCTACTGGAGGTCCCATAAGCCAAGGAATTTTGACTGCTGGAGCCTAGGAGAAGAGCCTTTTCTGCCTTGACCTCTGACCTTTGGAATATCTTGCCACTGGAAGTGAGAGTTGCCCCTTTTCTTCTGGCCTTCAGGAAAAGCCTTAAAACCTGGCTATACCACCTGCCATGGGACCCTAAAGGAATAGCTCTTGACTAGAGGTAGTTGATGCAGTAACAATAAAGACATCACCACTGCTCCATTCCAAACCCATGATTTTTTAGATTGCTCTTAATTGCTGAGAGCTGTTTCAAACTGTGAGTAAGGAGCACACAGACACACTGACTGACTGACTGACTGACTGACTGACTGAATGAATGAAAGAAAGAAAGAAAGAAAGAAAGAAAGAAAGAAAGAAAGAAACCTAAAAAGGGGCAATATTTAACTTCAACAAGAAATTATAGACCAATATCCCTATTGAATGGTGAATTATAAATTGTTTATAATGTCTTAAGCAAACAGATTGCAAATCATTCTGAAGAATGTATTAATGAAGATCAATGTGTATATCAACCCCGAAGTTGGTTGAACTGAGACCATTTTTTATTTTCCTGCTTCAGTGCTGACACATACTAGAGCTGAGGCAGTGGTGAGCTTCAAATTTTTTAAATTTGTTTATTTTGATTTTTGAAGTTTTAAATGGAAATATAAGTGTCAAAGTTCCAAGTAACACCCCCAATGAAAGAAGACCCCGAGGCTTGAAGTCAGTCTGTGTCTCAACTATCTTTCATCTATTGATATCATCTTCAGGATGGTATCTATTCTCCCTCCTTCCCTCTAAATGTCCAGTTCCTTCTGCTGACTCATCCATTGGTCTTCCTTGTCCTGCCCCAATTCTGGAATTTCTCTCCCCTACAGAGGTACAGATTTTTGGTTGACTTTCCATTGGGGACTTTTTAACAAAAAAAAAATAGAGGCATCTGCCTTACAATGAACTTTATGAACCCTAGTTACCCAGGCTGATTATGACAAGCATTTAGCTTAGCATGAATTCCTCCAGAAATATAAAATAAAAGTGGAATTTGAACCAAGCAGTCCACATACAGCATATTATAATATATACCATCTGTTTAATCAGGGTGGAGAATAATTATATTAGTAATGTAGACATTTATAATTTTGTAGTTAGGTTTATATCATAGGCTGAGAGATAAATTTGATAAGATCTACAGATAGCTCTAAATAAGTAATATAACAACACTTTTGCTTAATTGGTGTCCAGGATATGGACAGAACTGATGTCAGAATGTAAAGCTAATGATAAGACTGGAATAAACGTTGTTACGAAAAAAAATCAGGTGCTCAGGCATAAAAATGTGCCACTCAAACACTATACTTTTCCACACACACTAAAAAAAATTAGAGGGAACATTGACCCCCTGTCACTCTGATCCAGGTGAATGCCCCTGACTCCCAGTGAAAGCAATGTTGTTATGCCTAATCCTCCACCACTCCTTGTAATCCCCCCTCCCATTTTCTCAGGCACTAAATGTGGCAGCCCTGAATGTCCAACAGAAAAGATGGCTTCCAGGGCTGACAATAAGGCACAATGAAAGCACATAAGAAAATGGATGTAAAAAAAAACTTGAAAAGTTTTATAGATGTAATGCTGGTTTTGGAAAATACTTTAAAGGGATTGAATTATTAATGAGAAAATTAAAATAATTTCTTGAATTAGCTGGTTTTAAACAGAAGATGGTAACAAAAATATGAAATTGTAAGATCTAGCAGAACTGGTGAACGAAACATTTTAAGACTGAGAAAATGTAAAATATTTGGTTATTAATTTGACAAATATAAATTATATGTTGTTCCAAAATATGTTAAAATATGAAATGAAATTTTAAAAGTTATATTAAGAAAGGAAAAATTAGAATTGTCATTATTGGGAAGAATTTCTATGATTAAAAACTTCTCTAGAACGTTATTTTTGTTTTAGACAACATTTGTTTTGACAATTATTGTACCATTTAAATAATGGCAGAAATGTATGTATGTATGTATGTATGTATGTATATATGTAGGTAAAAAGAGTGATTTTTACTTAAGGTGTTATAACATGCTAATGAAAGAAGAAATTTAGTGATATCTGATTTGTTGTTTAATCTATACAAGGTGATGCTGAGAAATAGAAGATTATTGGAGTTAGAAAGAGACAATTTGATGTTTGAATGGCAGAATTATTTGTGTTATGCTAAAGTTAATGTAGTTTCTAAAGATCACTTTGTTAGACATGCCATATTGAGAAAATGGAACAGATATAAATCCAAAAAGTGGTTTCATTACAGGAAGCATATTATAGAAAATTAAAATTAAATATAGTTATTTTATGATAACATATTAATATTTTCATAAGGAGATATCAAATAAAATCAGGAAAAGATCTGACGATAAGAAGAATATACATGTGAATACTTTTCTTAGGTACTATTATGAGAAAGATTTAAAGAAGATAAAAAGAACTTTTGGTTTTGAATATTATAACAATGTATTTGAAACTGAATTGTCTATAAATGATGAATATGTTATTGCTAAGTGAATGCTGTTCTAATTTTCAAAAGATCATTTTCTGTACTAGACATTCAGTCCCAATAATTTACACTGGGATGAAAAGGCAACCAACTTAATTTCAACCTTAATTAAGAGAATTTTCTTTAATTAAGGAGAACATTTGGAATAGAAATTGAGAGAGAGACTTGAGAATACTTGTAACATAATAATTATATTCATTTGTGCATTTAATGTGGTTCTAAAACACCTTCTCACACTTGATATGGAGCACAGTGCAAAGTTGTTATTCAGCCAGTTCTGACAGGTTCTGGAGAACCGATAGCAGAAATTTTGAGTAGTTCAGAGAACTGATGAATAGGCTGGCCCCGCCCTTGCTGCCTCCCAGCCTCTCATCTGATCTTTTGTTGTCCTGAACAGGAGAACAGAGCTGGAAAGCAGGTTAGTGGGGTAGGGAGGGAATGGGGATTTTGCAGTATCCTTCCCCTGCCATGCCCACAAAGCCACACCACACCCACAAAGCCATCCCCACAGAACCGGTAGTAAAAAAAATTGAATCCCACCTCTGGCACAGTGGTTCATGTGGTTAGGCTGCTGGGTTGGAGATTAGCAAGCCCACATTTGAAACCCAAGTGCTGTTACGTGGCAGAGATAACTCCTGTCACTAGTTTCGGCTCCTTGATAGGGACATAAAAGGCATTCCACGGGCATTCCACAGGTAATGGTGATGTCACCGGCTAATCTTTTAGCTAACCTTAAATGGTACTTCTGATACAAATGGGTATAACCAGATAATCCTTAACTTATGATTGCAGCTGGAACCGGAATTTTAGTCGAAAGTTATGACTTGTTGTAAATCAAGGCATCCATATAACTGGACCCAATTTTACAATTGTTTTTATGTTGTTCATTAAGTGAATCATACAATTACAAGTCCAAATCCATTCTCCTGAATGTATGTTTTCTTCACAATGTTTGGTCATGTGATCATATAATGCTGCAACCAGTCATAAATGTGACCTTGTTGCCAAGTGTCTAAAATATGGTCATATGACTATGGGGAGCGGGGAAGGAATGACATTTTACAACAGCCAAAAATGCTTTATGGGCTGTAAAGCACCTTTTCCCAAAGTCATTGTAATTCCAAACAGCTGTTGAATAACCAGACACAGAGGTTGTATTCAGCCAGTTCTGACTGGTTCTGACAAACCAGTAGTGGACATTTTGAGTAGTTCAGAGAACCGGCAAATGCTACCTCATCTATTCGCTGTCTCCCAAATCCCAGCTGATTGTAGTCCCAGCTGATTGGCCGGGTCTTCTTCTGTTGCCCTGGTCAGGAGAACAGAGCTGGAAAGCAGGTTAGTGAGGTGGAGGGGGAATGGGGATTTTACAGTATCCTTCCCCCAGGAGTGGAGAGGGAATGGGGATTTTTCAGTATTCTTCTGCTGCCATGCCCACCAGGCCAAGCCACACCCACAAAACCTGTAGTAAACATTTTTTTGAATCCCACCACTGACAGATGTAAGTCAAGGACTATCCATATCTTTCAAATGTGTTTCACAACTTTATCCATTCTGAATATAGGATATAAAATAATAAGGGTTGTAGTTAATGGTGGGATACAGACAGTTTGCACCACTTCGGGACAACTGGTTATTAACCTTCTGTGAAGCTTGGTGAACTGGTTGTTGGAAGAAACCACTAGGGCAGAGAACTGGTTGTTAAATTATTTGAATCTCATCACTATGGTCCAACATATATGGAAAATACCATTGTCCAATCCACACTGTAAAGCAAATTCAGGAAAATGAGAACTAAGCAGTCTTTGTGTATCTTCGTAGCACATTTTGAAATAAATAATCTTTGTAGGAGGAATTTCCAACTATTATCAATATTGAGTTCATGAGTATAGATTCTTTTGGAATGATTTAAAATTCTTCTTTCCAGGTTTCTTACGATAGCATGAATGGAAAAGCCAGTATTAGAAAATAATTCACACATTAATTTGATTAAAACCAAATTTGATTTTGAGATTAAAAATGGCCATTTCTGCAAGTATAAAACCATAAAAAGGTGAAATTTAGGATTGGTTGAAAGGTATTCAAATGCAAAATTCTGTCTGCATCATCACATGTGTCTCTGTGCTCTAGTTATAAAGGCAAAACTCTCCAAAAAGGGATCATAAGCATGTTGTAACTCCCTCCCCCACTCCCACCCTTTTTTGGCAGCCATTAATAAACTGTACTGACTTGCTGCATCCTATTAACCTCTGAAAAACTGCCAGGAAATTTTGCTTTTTTTTAGAGGCAAAATTCCCTAAACCTGTATATAGCAGTGCTTAGTCACCATTCCAAAAAGCTGGCTGGAAACAAAAAATGTCTCTCCCAAAGACTTATCATTTCCTCCAGCACACGAGAGAGAGAACACAAGACCAAAAAAGGAATAAGCATCAGAATGTAGCAAGGCAGATACTATGGAAAGGAAAGCAGAAAAGCAGAGGAGATGGAAAGGAAATACAGAATCATCCTGAGACTTAGAGATATTGGTGTGGGTCTATAGGAAAAAAAGAGAAGATCATTCAGGTTTTGAATGGTATTTTTTTAAAAAAATAGACTTACACTAAAATAGGTTTTGAATCACCATATTTAGTTTTTAAAGAAAGAAACATCTTGGTATATTTCATAGATTCACTTGAGCTCTAGGAACTGAGGGAGCTCAAAGCACGGAAAATGAGCCAGACTGAATTAAGGTGGGGACGTTCCTTCTTTCCCCACACTGATCCCTCCAGGCAAAATTGCAGCATCTTGATCAAGATTTCTGTTAGGGGATGGGAGGAGGCAGAGTTTACTCTTATCTTTCCTCATAAATTCATGTAGACAATGGTTGTGGGTGTGAACCGAGTGTGAACTCTATCCTAGCCATATTTGTGACTGTTCAGCAAAGGTTGGGCAACCACCTGGCATTCCTTCATTCAGAAAATATTATTCTTTTACTCTACCTGAGGATAGGTAGTCCTTGACTTACAATAGTTCATTTAGCGACCGTTTCAATTTACAACAGCACTAAAAAAAGTAACATGACCATTTTCCAACATTTTGACCATTATAGCATCCTCTTCATCAAAATTCAGGTGTTTGGGCAGCTGACTCACATTTATGATGGTTGTAGTTTCACGTGATCACCTTTTGCAAACCTCTGACAAGCAAAGTCAATGGGGAAGCCAGATTCATTTTACAACATGTCAATAACTTAACAGCTGCAGTGATTCACTTAACAATTATGGTGAGAAAGGCCATAAAATGTAGCAAAATTCACTTAATAATTGTCTCACTTAGCATCAGAAAATTTGGGCTCAATTGTGGTCGTAAGTTGAGGATGACCTGTATTGGGATATTGACTGCCTGTCCCTTCTTAAAGGGCAGAGCTTTGTATTTTATGAGTGGCCTCCAAGGATTGTTAGCCCATAGGCTAGGGCCATAATAGCAAACCTATGGCATGCTCTCTGTGGGTATGCGTGCCATTGTCAACTGCTCTTCTGGGTTCCATTGTGCGCATGCCCGCCGGACCAGCTGCTCTCTTTCAGATTCTTTCCCATGCATGTGCGCTGGCCAGGTGATCTTCATGTGAAGACCAGCTGTCCAGTGTGCATGCACACGCCGGAACATGAAAGAGCAGCTGGCCACTGCGTGCATGTGCAACAGCGGCTGT
This sequence comes from Thamnophis elegans, assembly GCF_009769535.1. NCBI lineage: Eukaryota > Metazoa > Chordata > Lepidosauria > Squamata > Natricidae > Thamnophis > Thamnophis elegans. The sequence continues at coordinate 93,182,398 of NC_045558.1, read as the reverse complement.
TTTCTGGGGTTTGGTGCTCCAGCACATGAGTGCTCACATATGCACAAACGTGCACTCCAGTTTTGGCAATCAGTGCTGAAAGGGTTAACCATCACTGGGCCAGGGAATTGCAATAGATCTCAGAAGAGAGCAGTGGGAATTCAAGTCTATTATTGTCAAGAAAACTATATTTCCATGTCCATAAAGCATTAGGAGCCAAGTTTAAATTGAAAATAAGTTCAGGATAAAGAACGAGAATTCTGGAACATGGGCCAAATATTGCTCCTGAAGAATTCTATTAAGGAATATATTAAATACACATTTTACATAAATTATGGACGTATTTACAAAGATCCTTCATTTTGAGAGTGTTTATGGTCTCCTGACTGGAAAAATGACATTTGCTATGACTAGGAGTGGTTGCAACCTAGTGTTTTGTTTCTTTTTTTTTAATAGAAATTTTATTAAACATTATGATTGAAAACATAACAATGAATTCAAACTAAAAGAATGAAAAGAAAAAAACTGCACAAAATAAAAATAGAAAAGAAAAAAGAAAATAGTAAAGAAAAAAAGGAAATGCATAAAATGACTTCTTCATTACATCAATATAAACAGTTGACCATGTGACCATGGGGTGCTGCAATGGCTGCAACTTTGGACATTGTTCATGTCCATTTTTAGCACCACTGTAATTTCAGTCATTGAATGAATAGTTGTAAATTGAGGATTATCTGTAATCATAATATCTCATATACAGAATTATATACGGTAGATCATAAGAATGATCTTGCCTTGCCCTTGAAATCTTTCTGTTTTTTCCCCAGCAATTCTTCAGTCTTTTTTTCCCCATGAAAAGAACTCCATTAAAGCGGAAAAGATGAAATAGCGCTACAGTGCTTCCCTGACTGATTGCTGTCAGAACTGGACTTCTGGATACAATCCTGGAAATGTGATGGATGAAGTAAGATTTAACCCAGAACCCTTTTAATGTATAGCCAAATTTCTGCTAACTGTAACTCTACTGTATCAGCTTCTCTTCCCACACAAGATATAAAATTTTATTTTTTTTGTATAAACGTATTTTGGCATTTGAAGTTTATGAGTGAGATGGATGGTCTCTAAATTTGACAAATAAAAATATGTTTGGGTGATTCCATACACAAAAGTTTTAACTGGATTACTGTGTTTTATTCTAGACTGTTTATCCTGGCAAATAGTAAACCAAATACTACTAAAGCAATTTTTCCAATTTCTGAGTTCTCGCATCTATTCATATCACTGTTTTATAGTCTTTTTGTGGGAAAATGCTGTAAGGAGAACTTGTGAACAATCTTAGTTCTCACCTTGATCTGGAGAGGGGTTGTAAAATTGATTCAATGTATCAATTTTTTTTTGTGTCATGGCTGTTGGCTCTGCTGTCTTCAATCTGTAATTGCTTCTCTGGTTTCTCACAAAATTTCAGAGCTCCAGGAACTGAGAGAAAGTCATCTCACCTGAGTGGCAGTTTGGAACCTTCAAATAGACACTGGGTTCACTCATTTCCTCTCTTAATCACTTCTGGAAATGGCTTGTTAACTGGTTTACAGACATTAAGAACCCGCAGAAGGACAAATTTCATTATACTGGGTTATTTTCCTTCAAGCTTCAGTGAAAGAAGCTCTATGTAAGTTTAAGAACTTAAAGAAAAAATACCCGGTACTCAGTAATAAGCAGCAAAAGGTTGGTTAGAACATTGATTTTGGAAAGTTACAAATAGACCAATGAGTCATATGGACTGAAGATAAGATTTTGAAACTATTTAAATCTAAGAATAAGAATATCTTTCCATTGGAAAATGTGGAGATTTGAAGGCTAATCACTAGAGGCAACAAGAAAGAACTAAAGAGTGTAATAAAGGAGAAGAGAACTATTAATACAGAATGGAAAAAAATATTTTAACTCTGGAAAAATGAAAAGATACTTGAGAACACTGTACTCAGAACTTTCTTTTAAGAGAGAGGTGTCAAACTCAAGGCCTGGGGGGCAGTTTTGGCCCATGGAGTGCTTAGAAGTGGCCCGCAGGGCCACCCTGGAAACAGCAAAGGACCCGCCCATAGTGCCTCTGGTAGAAGATTGTAGGGGGCAGCCAAAAAGGAAGCTTGAGGTGGCTGTGGCCCTCCCAAGTTCCTTTTTCACTGGCAAAGAGTTGCAGGAAGCCGTTGCAGCCAAAAATGGAGCTCAGGAACCCATTTTCACTAGCAGAGCACTTGGACCACCACGGGTGCCCCCGACACAAGGGATGTCCCGCTGGCCATACCCACCCTGGCCCTCCAAAGTCAAACACAATCGAAATGCAGCCCTCAATGAAATTGAGTTTGATCATCTGCTCCTGTAAAATGGGTTTTAAAAGGAGATAAACGAGGATACAACTGAGAATCAGACTGTTTTGGATATGGATTTTAAAATGAGTATGTAGATTTCAACACAGAAGATTTACTTGCACATTTTTTTTTATTTTGCACTTACAAAAGTGATGCATTATACTTAATGATGGGATTCCTGGGAATAGATAACTTTTGGGACATTGCTTAAAAGGAATAAACATCAAAGGCAAAAAGAAGGAATATAAAGTAGTCTTATTCAACCACTATTATTTTTCCCCTAGTAGCATTTAATGAGCTGGTCTTAACAGTGACTGAATGGCAAGGCTTTAAAAAAAAATTTTATAGACAAGATATGAAAAGAAGAGATTTTTTCTTGTTGTTGTATTTTTACAGAAAATGATAAACTGGTGTTGAAACTAAAAGAAAGGGTTAATCATGCAAAGGAGTTTCTGAGAAGAGATGAAGAGAACATGATAAGAAGTTAACTTGTGGGAAGGGCTATTAAAGATTGAGATTTTCAATATGTTGTTTCTAATACCTAGCTCTAATGCAATTTTTCTTTAAGTTTGAATGAAGTTTTAAAGACTTATTTATAGATATGAGATAAGATATAGAAAGAATGGGTTTTCTCTTGTTCTGGAGAAAATGATAAGTTACTGTGTAAAATAAAGGAATATGAAATTGATTTAGAGATCTTTATATGTATGTTTGTGTGCATGTATATGTGTGTTTGTTTGTGTGTGTGTGTGTGTCTTTCAATGGACTTTTAGTGATTAAGATTGATTGATGAGGGCTTTTTTGTTAATAGATAAAAGACAAGATATGGGATGAAGACAACTTTGGCTGAAAGGTAATAAGTTACTGAAATTGTTTGTGAATGACTGAAGGGAGAAGATATCTATTTTCTTTATATTTTTCCCTTTCCTTTTTTCCCTCTCCACACATTTTAATTTTCTATTTTAAACTTTAATAAAATATTGCCATAGTTTGTACATATATTTAACAAAACCACAATTACTGTATATGAATCTAAACTTCATATGCCAATAGACCTTTTTAATATGAATCTTAGTAATTTGATTCACATAGCACCTTAATCCCAAATCAAGCAAACCACATTTCGTTTAGCATGATCTGTGAATCCAACCATCAAGAGTGTTTCTGCATAATTATTTACAAATATGTTTTTCAGGACACTTAATTCCAACTATAAATATGTTGCTTTTACATAGGGGAGAGATTGTTATGATTGGTGGTCAAAACACTAAACATATTGATTGATTGACAAGAAAAATAAAATCATAAATGCTAGAATATCCTATAGAGAAACACACCAAGAGAACTTCTGAGGAAGTCTACTGACATTAGTGGTTCAAGCACTTCTACAATTGCTATCTCATTATTTTGTAAAGCATAGATTTTCAAACAATAGACTGCTGTTTCCTATACATTTTTAGGTCTCAATTGCAAAAATACCTTAGCATATCAGATGAGTTTCTGCATAGATTAGCCACAAAGTGCATTGTGGGACTTGACTACGGCTCTTCATAAATTGAAAATGCAACAGAACATGCTTTGGGTACTTCCAGACAAAAGGTTTCTAATATCATTGCATTATTTCCTTTTTAATAGTTATTTTTTAATGGTAAAAGAAAATGGAAGGCGTCTCAGGGAACTACAGGAGAATTACAAATGGAAAAACAACATGGTCAACTTCCTCTGTAAAACCCTGTGAGCAAGAGCAGACAATTACACAGGAAAATTATCATCTGGAAACACTTTTGTGCAACTGAACATTGCAAACAAAGCTATTCAGAGATAAATAGCCCATTTCTTTTCTGCCACGAAGGAACATGCTTGCAAGGAAATTGAGTGTTCCCAGATATCTCATGAAATCCAGAATTCATTGTCACATTCTTATGACTTAGTTTGCTCAGATCAATTGTAGTTGGAAAGTTCTCCAGGAGAGAATTTATTTTTCTGTGGTCTCTGTCCTAGTATGAGCATGGCCTTTGGAAAAAGAGGTAATTCCCCATTGTTCATCATTTTAATAGGCCTTCCTCAGAAACCAGATTTGTTCCCAGAATTCAAAATTTAGACTGGGATCTTGTAAATTATCCCATTGTTATTCCCATATTTATTGTTTTTGTTGTTTTTAATAACATTTGAGAAAATGTGCATTGTAAAATGAAAAAGAGAGCAGAAAGCCCTGTTCATCTGCTCATTCTTCCTTTCAAATGTTGGCAGTAGTATTTTTCATTGGAGTGATTCTATTAGGAAAAAAATATGGAAACAAGGAAGAGTCCAAGTCTGAAATAAGTCAGGAGGATAGAGGACACAATGAAGGGAAAAATCTCATTTGTTAAATTAAAGCAACATGTTAGGAAACTGCTTGGCTAATAGGTTTTGCACTCGAAGGGCCTGGTTTTTGGCAAGAAGCAGGAGATGCCTCTGTTGATTATTACATCTCTTCAGTGAACTATGTCTCGGGGCACAGCCAGAAGAATATTGCCATGTTTGGAAGCTTTCTCAGAGGTAAAACAATTCTGTAGCCATAGCTGCTGTGTTGGAAGATGAGAAACTGAAACCGTTGGCAGAGTAGGCAGAACTGTTGATGTAATGGCCTGAGCTAGTCAACTTTTGTTTTAAAAAAAGAACTTCACCAACGTGTTATATAGAAAACTGGCAAGTAATTCTGGCATTAAGCCGTGTGGTCCAGCCATCACAAACCCACAAATATCTCCTCATGGGAACAACAGCCAGGATGTCTCACAAGCTCTATTAAACCCATGAGTTGCTCAAATTCAAATTTATTTATAACAGCCATGAACAATAAATAATAAATTATTTAGGACTGTAATAAATAAACTTGAAATTATTCAGGATATTGAATTTAAAAAATACCATATCCTTCTATATATGGTATATGTATGTGTTTATGAGAAAAACAATATTCATTATAGAGTCTAATAATAATTGAAAATACAGAAACTAAAATAAATCCAAATAAAATACTATTATAAGAAGTTCTAATCCTAAATATTATGGCATATCATACAAATGGTAGCATAGAACTGGGCAATGTCAGGGGATATTTTCGAATCGTCTGAGAGTAAGAGCATTAAATCACACTCCCTACCTGGAAATCTCTTTGAAATAGGATACATAAGGACCTGTGTAGAGTTATATAGGTAATAGTTATTCTATTCTATTGAACTATTACCACATGAACATAATCAAAGATGCACATTAAAACATCCAAGGATTTCTAAAAGCATTATACCTTGCTAAAATGCTAGCCTTATAAAATTTTAAAATTGGAAAGGATGATGAACAAGAGGCTGCAGAGGACCCTTTGGAAGCAAATAATAAATATTGTGGTATGATAATTTACTTAGGCCTGTTTGGAGATCTGTATCTCAGATTTGTTGCCTAAGGGCAGTCCTAGCATTATTAAACTCTAATGTACATAGACTTTCCATAAAGAAGTTCAGCAACCAAATTTTACCTAGGGCTTTTAAAGCCATAAATGTTTAAAATGATCACTAAATATTAAAGGGGCCAAACTTATACAGAATAAAATTTACTTTAGTTAGAAGTTAAGAAGAAAAAAGCATGCCCTGGTACCATAGACACTATGCCTGTTTCTAATTATTTGAATAATATTTGAAACCATCAAAATGGGTCCAATAAACATATTTTGAGTTGTTTTGATAATACTGAGCTTTGCAGGGTAACAAATTTGGGAGCTGTAGAGAAAACTGTGGGATTCTCTTGGAAGACCTTGCAGGCTGCAGGAACATAATATCTTTTGAATGGTAAAATTTTACAATAACTGTACAATTAAAAAAAAAAGAGCATTCCAATGTAAGGAAGTATGAAATTACACACCAAGGTACTTAAAGATATGCATCTGTTCCATTGGAATTCCATTTATGATAAAGTCAGGCAAAAATGATGACTGGTTTTTTTAATAATTTGTTAATACTTTTTGTACTCTGTAGAATAAAGCTAATGCTCTAATTGCTTTTCTTACTTCCACCTATGAAGTAGACATAATAAGAACATTATTGGTATACAATAGTTGTAGGATGGCGGGCTGGAACAGTGTGTGCTTGAATTCTTTGATTTAGACATAAATTGAAGAGTAATAGGATTAATATACAACTTTGTTTAATACATATTGAAACTCCTTATATAGATATCCTCCAGGGACACATCTAATTTCCAGAGAAGTCTTGAAATTGACTAGCTAAACACAAACAGCTTTTCACTTTTCAGACTGTCCCACAGTCTCTTCTTTGGTATTAAATCAAAAGCTGATTTAAAATCAACAAGGGTGCCTTGATGGGGCGCAGAAACTTTTTTGCCAGTTGGTAAAGAACCAAAAAATGAATCCAGCCTGGTTTTAGCAACAATATTTTTTATTTCATACCCAATCCACGAAATATAAAACTGAGGTAAACTTCTCAGTTTACTTCAGACTAATATTACAGAAGAATCTCCCCTCTACACTTTTTAGTTAATCCCTTGTATATATCTTCCCTTCACTTTACCAATCCCTGACTATAGAAAGAATTCTTGACTTGTGAAAAATGTGTCTATGGATTAGGATTTCACAAGACTGCTTCTCACACAGGTGGAGAATCACCTCAAGGTTGCATCCCTGGAATTAAACAGATTCTCTTCTTCAAGCAGTCAATCAGCACTTGGAATGGTGATATTAGTATATAATTTGAAGATGGTTGACCACTTCAACATGAGTGGTACCAATCCTCATCCTTACTTTGAGGAGACATTGGATGGATAACTTTCTAGAAATTATAGTATGTCTAAAAACTGAAGGATCCTCAAGGTAGGCTATTATAAAATAGGTGGCTGTGGTAAAATAATATGTTATGATTATGTAGAAAGCGCAACAATTTAGAAACAGAATATTCTGGAAACTCCTAACATGTTCTTTTCTTTCCTCTGGATCACACTGAGCTGACTGTTCCTGGGGGTTAATCTAGAGATTATTCAAAAATTAATCCTCTGAATTGTTACGGTATTTCAGACATGGTCTGACCTTTTCATATGGAACAATAGATCTGGATCATCATGAACCAATTTCATTGATTTCCAGAAAACATCAAGTTCAATACCATAACAGTGTTTGTGGACTATTGATATACACTCACACTCCTCTGATTGCAAAGAACTTCCAGGGGCATGCTTTTGAATAATATTCTGCTTCTGAATATTTATTTTTATAAATTACTACTTGCACTCTATTTTAATAGAGTGCAAGTAGTAATTTATAAAAATAAATAATTGACTGGATCTTTCGTATAAGGAAGGGACTATTGTTTCAAGGTGTGTTGTTGTTTTTTATAATGAACTGAGTTAATGAGTTTCCCAAGAAACTGTGCTGTCAGGAAAAAAACAAATAAGAGAGAACTTCAATATGAAAATGTTAAAATTATCATTTTAGGATGCTGATATGTTGATTTTAAACTATAGTAGTATATAATTTGTATATTTATTTATATATACACATATGTACAAAGTTAAATTTATTTATGTATATGAAGTTAAACCACCAAAATGCACATGCATAAAGCACAAGAAACCAGTTTTAAATAAGAATTCCATTATATCAATGGCAAACACCTTACACATAGAATGCTGATGGCTTGGAACCAAGTAAATACATTTTTGTTTAATTATTACATCTTTGTCTAAAGATGAAACAATGCATCTCTACATTTAATTTAACAAAAGCCCAAAGAAGAGTAGCTAATTCAGAGAAAGATGTAATAATTAAGCAAAAAATGTGTCTGATGAGTCCCAAAACAGCAATCTTCTATATGTAAGGCAAACATATAGCCATTGTGTTATTACATCACTCCTTCTAAAGGAAGTTCCAAAAGACATTGAGAGCCTAGTGAATATTGATTTGCTTGAGGTGGCATTCCTACTTCTAGGAAATAGCCAGTGATCATAGTCTGTAACAAAAAGTGTGTATCACCAAAATGGATGGACATTCAAAGTGACCAGTGTTGGGTTCCTACTGGTTCAGACCAGTTTAGCCCAACCGGTAGTGGTTTGGTGGCCTGGGGTGCTGGAACCAGCAGCGACACAGGCCTGCCAAGCTGCCGAACCTGTTCTCCAGGTGGCACCATAGGTGGTACCATCTTGTTTTTCAGTTTTGCGCATGTGCAGTACAATTTTTATTGTACTAAGCATGTCCGTGCAGTGCACACGAAGCACCCATGAGCAAACCAGCAGTAGTGGCTCCCGGAACCCACCCCTGAAGAGGACATAAGGGAAGGTAGAAGAGTAATTTAAAATTTCAGCAGGAAAATGCCCCTGGAAGTTCTTTGCAATCAGAGGAGTGTGAGTGCAGAGCAACAGCATCCATTCCTGCTTCCTTGTTCACTCCATCAATTAGGCAGCAGGACAGTAAAGATTTATTTATTTATTAAATGTATATGTTGCCTATCTCACTAGCCAGAGGATTAGTGGATTAGATGACAGACAGACATGGATAGAGATATGCCTCAATATAGCCATGGATGCTAGTTGTGCTGAGCATTTCGAGTAGAGATGGGGAATGATGGCCCCTTTATGACTTGTGGACTTCAACTCCCAGAATTCCCAAGCCACAATTCTGGGAGTTGAAGTCCACAAGTCATAAAAGGATCATCGTTCCCCACCCTGATTTAGAGGATGGTGTGATCAGGGAAAGAGTCCAGGTAATACTGGTGCTTCAAAACAAAGATGATGAGCTTCCAATTTTATATCTTTTCCAACTAAACCCAAGAAAGAGATTAAAATTCTAAAACTGTTGGTGAGATGAATGTAATGGCCTGATTTTTCAGTATCTTAGGACCCACAAGGTATAGACAGAGAATTAAGGTTTATTCTGAGTACCGTTTTTGTTTCTCATTCTGCTATTCTGCCTAAGAGATGGCTAGTTGCAGGTCATATTTCCAGGCTGAGAAAACTCATGCACTATCTTGCTTTCATGATAGGCCAGGACAAGAAATAGACAGTGGGATAGTATTTTATTTTCCCATGTATAATAACAGAATTTTAAAAGCATGACGAAGGTTTTCTTTCTCATCTTACACTAAACAAAATCAAGATGAGGTTATTTTGAGCTTCTTTTTCTCATTTTCTCTCATTTGGACTTTGAATTACTTTCCAAGGTCCCTTCAATGATTCTTTCATGACTTCCCCAAGTCACTTCTAAATTCCTTTACATATGCTCTTGGACATGATTCAGCTTGTAGCAAAAACTTCAGATCTGCTGCAAGTCTGAGAGATGGTAGCTTGGACTGAGCTTTTGTCTGGAAAACTCCTATCTTTTAGGTAGACTTCTAATTAATGATGCCACATACTCCTCACTGCATATTTAGTTTACATATTGGCACCCTCCATCCACATGTAAATTTCAATTCACTTCCACATTTATTATTCAGAAATCTATAGTTTTAAGATTAAATTGCGAGGTTTCCAGGATAGATAGCAGTACATTTCAAATGTATGGAATCTACCAATTGTACTTATTAATATAAAATTACTGGGTCTTCTTCCTTTATCAATATATCAGCAAGCACGGATACTGCTCTCTTTAGAAATCTCCATGTAATCTTGTCTTCAAGGAGTTTTGAAGATTTTCTAGAGTTATGGGACCATAGACTTTCTTTATTTGGATTATCATTTAGTAACTTATCAAGCCTTACACCAGGAGATAGAACCAGAAAATGCACATATTCACAGAAAGGAAAATTATATGGTAAATACCAAGGTTGCCTGATTACTTCTCAGTGATGAGCAAACACTAAGAAATGCAATGTTTGCCTCCCAAATGATACCAAACAGCTCCTTGGGGTTCACTAGTGGCATCTAAAATTGCCCATGTTTCTGGCCTGCTCATAAAGAATGAATGCATTTTAGGGGTCATTATGTACGATTCTTTTAATATCTCACTAGTGGGATATGCTTGCCAAGTGCTCTTCCAACTCTGTGTTCTGTACAATATCATTGTGATTTTATTCCATGGTGTTTAATCTTGGGTCAAAAACAAAAATAAAGCTACTTGGTGAAGCAACTTACAATTATCCAAGCAATAAAGAAACTTTAAGTGAGAAGACATGTTTTTTTAAACAGAATGAAAAGGCTTTAGAAAAATGGGTAGAGGGGCATTTTGCTTCTCTTTTAAAATCTTCTCCTATTCCTGGTGGATTGGAGCCAAAAGGCCTTGCTTCTTGGGATTTAACAGCTATGGAAAAGCATTCTTTAAATACTTCAAGAGGACTCCATTGTTAATTGGATTTTCATGATTTAAAATGAATTCTTCAGATTATTTTTTACATGTAACCTTTCACCCTCCTTTACCATGTATTTCTAAAAGTTACTCAACCATAATCCTTTTACTGCAAACTACAAGACAGTTGCAACTAATTTGTTATACATTTTTTCCAGTGTAGACTTTCTGTAATATTCTGTCAATACTGCAGCTTGTTAAATTGACACGATGTAAGGAAAAGGAAGGAAAAATCTGGATGCTTGGGTGATTTGAACATTTTGTTTGTGAAATACTTTAATCAAAAGAGCAAGAAGATTGGTAAGTGGAACAAAGACCAGGAATGTCTGTACACAAGCACACAAATATATGAATGTATGTACAGTAAGCATGGCTGAAATAATATTTTACTGCTTTAACTGAAAAATAAGGACAGATGCTGGTAAAATGGTACAATATAGAAATATTAGCTAATGACCGGTGGTGGAAGGTCACTATATATAACAACTGAGCTTATTAATGGAAAGGAAAGTGACTAGGCTCTACATGTAAATGTATTTATTTATCAAATTTATGTAGCTATCCATCTCGCAAGTATAGTCTAAGTGATCCACATTAATCAAAACAATTAGAATTCATCTTGAAATCAGCAAAAAAAGAAGAAACATGCATACAATGTTATTTTAATGCATGCATTAAAAATTCAAATATAATAAAACCATTTCATGGGGGCCCTTTTCCCAAAAGGATCCTCAAATCTCTTGGAAAAACGACATCTTAATACAAATCTAATTTGATCTTGAGGGCGAGTGATGCCCCAAACTATGAGTGCCTTGTCAGAAAAGGCATGCATCCCGAGTCCCATCAAATGGAATTCCTTAGCAGATGGGACATGTAACATCCTCTTTCCACCTGATAGGATTAGTATATATAATCAGGAAGAAGCTGTCCCTCAAATATGTTGGCTCTGGGGTGATGTAGAGCTTTAAATGTCAAAAACAGCATCTTGAATTGCACTCAACAGCAAACTGGCAACCAATGCAGTTCACAGATATATGCCACTTTAGGGGCACCCATAACGGTCTGCTCTGCTGCATTTTGTACCAGTTGAACCTTACAGATACTCTTCAAGGGCAACCCCATTTAGAGTGCATTACAATAGTCCATCCAAGTAGTGACCTGGGCATGAATAAGTATTAGCAAAGACTACTAATTATGGTTGATTCAGAACCAATATTGATGAAATACATTCTTCCACAAACTCTACAAGCATATGAAATAAAAGCTTTCTGAGATGTCAGTTTCTTGTCCTTAGAAATACTGCCAAAGGCCTTATATGGTAACTCTCCAACAGCATTTGAATATTTTAATCTGCCCAATGTTTTTATCTGGCTTCTCTTTCCTGTGCGTTTATCTGTTCCTCTGTTTCTTAAATATACAATTAGCTACACAGTTGGTCAGCAGATTGAGCTACAGGTGGTTGAATCTGGGCATGCTTCCATATAAGGTTTTTATTGTGCAACAACCTGCCTGAAACTTATACTTTTATCAGAGGTCTAGATGGTGCAATATTTCACCAGTAACTCTCTCATATTTCCCCACTCTTTCTTTGGCTTTTTTTCCCCATAAAAGAATCTAAGGCAAAGGCAATAAGACAGCATTTTTCAAACTTGGCTACACTCTACTTTGTTACTGGTAGCATCAGAACATCTAGGGTAGAATTCAAAGCTCTTGTGTCTGTTTTCCTCTGTTTACAAAAAAACAAAAACAAAAAAGCAAACTTGCATTTGAAGTGTCCTTTAAGTATTTCATGACAAGTGATTATTATGGGTTCCACCACAAAACCGCGCTCGACTAAACCGCGTCCGACTAAACCACGTAGCTGACGTCATCAACAGGGCGACAACAGCGTGGAGACAGAAGCACGCTGTAAACCCTAAACCTAAAATTAACCCCTAAACCTAACCCCCCTAAACCTAATCCTAAACCTAACCCTTAACCTAACCCTAAACCTAATCCTAACCCTTAACCTAACCCTAAACCTAACCCTAACCCTTAACCTAACCCTAAACCTAACCCTAACCCTTAACCTAACCCTAAAGCTAACCCTAAACCTAACCCTTACCTTAAGTTGAATCGTCTTGCTTTCAAAGCGCTATTTAAAGCGCCCTTCTTTCTCCGCGCTGGCTATTGTCGCCCTGTTGATGACGTCAGCGATGCGGTTTAATCGGGCGCGGCTTAGTCGAGCGTGGTTTTGATGGGTCATGATTATTATGCTATAGTATAGACTTAGTTTTGACTCACCACCTGGGAGCACCAACCACAATGTGGATTTACAGTCAGGCACTGTTGACATGAATTTGCTCCTCTTGTGGTACAGATATTGTTACCTGAAATACAACAGACAAAAATTGTTCCATAGACCTTAAAAGCATTTCCTTAGTAACAACAAAGCAGCTGACATAAACAGCTCTTCATTGGTTTTGGCATTCTTTGAAATTTACTGACATTTTTTTTATTGTCTGCCCTAATTACACCTTCAACCATTTGCCATTTGATTTTCAAAGGCTGTTTTTTTAAAAAAAAAATTCTGATACCTACACAGCCAATATACTATATAGTGTAATATACAGTGTTTGTACTTCACAGCTGTTTTTTTCCATGTGACCAGTGGAGATTTATTAACTCTGCTTGCTGTTGGTTCTAAATACTTTTGCACATTTAAACGAACATAAACAGGAAATATGCAGACCATTATGCAATCTGTGCTCTGAGTAAGCGGACAGAATCCAGAGAGACAAACCTGGAAAATTTTGCAGTGCTTGTTTTTAAAGTAAGGGGAAGAGTCTATTTATACAGCTCAATTGGAAAAAAAAATGACAAATTCAAAAAGCTAATATCTAATTCTATTTCTGAGCAGATTTCTTCTTTGGAAAGTGGAATGAATCTCTTAAATTCAACAAACGCAGCTTCGTATCTGTATCAAAATGTGTACAAGTTTTTCTGAAAGAGGGTGCTATTTAATATAATTATTTTTAAACAAGTGGATGTATGATAGCAGGAGAAAAGAAGCCCAGTGCTATTTTGCTCAGTGACATCAGTCTAGGCATAAAATAAGCAATATAGAATGCACTGCTAGAATAATTTTTGTTAGATATTGGTGAGTAATTGGTCAAAATCTCCAATTGCCAAATACTAAATAGAAAAATGTGCCCCAAATATTAATTTTTGATCCAATACAAAAATATCCAGTTGAATCTATATAATATGCTTAAATCAGACACTGTTTTCCACTGCTCCACTCCTCCATTTTACAAGACTGATATAGGAAAAATATGAAAGGGTTAAAGGCAAAAATGCTAAATACTGCTTTTGGAAGATTTACACAGAACTTCAGAATAGCTAATGCCTGCATTCCTTAAGGAATTATCAGCAATATCTTTACAGCAATGCAAAAGAAATGAAATGTATTAACATTGTTAACCTCTCTTAGTTAAAGAACATAGTTAAATATAAAGAGAAATGGTTTTATATACTAAATGGTTTGAAATCTATGTTTACCCTAAGTACACAATTACAATATGTAATTAAAATGACATATACATTTACATATACACATACATACACACACACACACACACACACACAGACAAACACAAACACACAAACACACATACATAATTATACAGGGAACATATGCCTTCGAGTCAGTTATGACTCCTGACAACTATTTGGAAAAGTCTATCCAATTTTCTAGGCAGCATTTTCAGAAGTGGTTTATTGTTGCATTTTTTCGTTGGACTGAGAAGAGTGATTGGCTGTCACTCAGTTGGCTTTCATATCTCCTAGTTTTCAGTCCTTGTCTTTAACCACAGTACCAAACTTGCTATCAGCAGCGACATTGCCAAATCGCAAATGAACTGTGCTTGTATAATTCTCTGCTAACAAGAATGAATGGAAGAGTGGGTTTCTTCTTTGTATGAATGCCAAATCAAGGAAATGATGATGTCACTCTGGAAGTTGCCACACTCTCAAAGAAAATAAAAGTAGACCAAATGTGCTGCCTCAAATAATTGGAAGCTGTCCAGGATGTTATGGCAGACAGGTGATAGGATACAGAACTGTGTACATTGGCTAGGAGCAGAAGACCGAACAGATCCTATTTTGGACTGTGAGTGGAATCTGCATTTCCTGGTTCCTCTTTTTGTAGCTTTAATTTTAAATGTGTGGTAGTATTAAAACTAAACAAAGCCTAGTGTGCAATGTTGCCCTCACCACCTGATTTCTATTTGTGCAAAAAGAACTTGGAGGTTATTCAGCTTCTGTTTTAAATAGAGCTGGTCTCTGCATTGTAACTAGCCTACTGCTCTCTAGTTCCCTTTGTACTTTGCTATTGTGAAGGCTGAACTGCATAGATGATGGATGGATAGGTAGGTAGGTAGGTAGGTAGGTAGGTGGTGCAACCAGCTTTTGCACAGTGCATGGCAGTAAAAAACAAGTGCTGCTTGAAATGTGTTGGTGGCCTGACAACAGCTAAAACAAAATCACTTCCTTTTTCAGGAACTCCAGGTATCAATGCTCTTCTATCTGTATTGCCCAAGAGACAAATACAACCTGAATCTAATAAAATCTGCACATACAACCTTCTATCTGCCGCTACAACATAATGTTCGAAAAAGCTGGTATGATTCTCTCATACCCATCAGGCTGTTCTTCAT
The DNA here is from genome assembly GCF_009769535.1 of Thamnophis elegans. Taxonomy (NCBI): domain Eukaryota; kingdom Metazoa; phylum Chordata; class Lepidosauria; order Squamata; family Natricidae; genus Thamnophis; species Thamnophis elegans. The sequence continues at coordinate 93,167,042 of NC_045558.1, read as the reverse complement.
CTAATACAGTGAAAAATTTGCAAAGCTAGAAGCAGACTGTCCTCACCCCAAAGAGCTTACTATAAAAATAGCAAGACAAGACATGACCAAACCCTCTAATCAGCCTTCTTTCACATAGCAAGAAGTCTATGTAGATAAATCCCACTTCTTGCAAAAAGTATTTACACTGTCACATTTGAGTTCGGGTCCTCATATGTTATTTTTGATAGAGAAAAATAACATTCACAAGAGCAGACTAAATTGTTTTGAAAATCCTTTGAAGTCACTCTGGTCAGCTCCAGAGTGCTTTACAAAGAAGCATCATTAAATACATTCTGAATATATTTATAACTGCTGCAAAGGCGATCAAATGTTCTATTTATTTATTTATACACCCCCATAGAGTGATTCTGCGCATGTTTAAATATTACAATATAAAAATAAAGTTAAAAATAAGAATAAAAATTTAAAGGTGGGGAAGGGGTTTCAGGGCGCTAACCAGCCCCATGGCTGCATGCATCCCTTGAAAGCCCAAGCAAGTTGACATAATCAGGTCTTTAGGCATTTGTAAGAGGCCAGGAAAATGGGGGCCTGCCTCACCACTGGGGGCAGAATGTTCCAAAGGTGGGGGCAATGGCAGGAAAGACTCTCTTCCTACACTCAGCCAGTCAGAATTGTTCAACTGACCAGGTCTGCAACATACCTGACTGACTGAGTGGGATGGGCTGATGTAATGGAGTGAACATGGCTCCACAGGTAAATTGGCTCTGTGCAATGTAGTGCTTTAAAGATCACAACCAACACTTTGCATTGGACACAGAAGCAAACCGGCACATAATGCAGCTTGTGCAACAGAGGTGTTACATGTGCTGTCTTTTGGGTGCGTAGGATTGCTTGTGTAGCTGTAATCTGCAGTAGCTTTCAGGTACTTTTCACGGGTAGCTCCGTTTAGAGTGCCTTTTGTATTTTCTCTTTCTTCTTTTCCCTTTCATTTATTTATTCTTGTCGCTTTTATTTTATTCTTTTTCCTTACATTTTTATTCTGTAATTTAAAAAAAAAAAATTTTTTTAAAGTAGCAGCAGTTCCCCATAAAAGCATGCCAAGCTGTGTGACTCCAGCAACCTCTGCAGCATTAGTTCCGAGGTTAGATGAAAAACTAGTGCACCATCACCTTACAGAGAGAGAGAAAAATTTCTTCGAACAGGAATCAAATTTAAAGGCCTGAGAGGTCAGCCCTGCAAAAAATTCAGATGGTAGCTTTCTACACCTCTTTGCTCCCATTAGTGGTTTTATGTGAATTATTGCAGGAACTTTTGCATAACACATTATTGTCACCAGTGGACACTACCTACAATGATGAGCAACACAAGTTTCAGTCAACTTTAATGTGGGAGGAAGGTAGCCTTCCATTTAGAATTGCTGTAGCCCCTTCTGCAGCTCTATAATTTGTTCTCCTCCTAGTGCACCCCCTCTAATAACCACATTGGTTTGCTGATTCACAGGCTGCGGCTTTTGTAGCTCCTAAAAGCTCTGAGAAACTGTTGATTAACCTTCCTGGGTTATTATTAACTCGATGGTGGCTTGTGTATAGGAGCTGCCTTCCCTGTTCTCGCTGGAATGTTTTTGTCTTTGTGGGTTGGCAAAAAAGTTGGTCATCAGTTTCGGCAAAGTCCTCTCCCTGCCCCCAGGGAGTAACTTTTTGCCCATAGCTTGGGAGATGACAAATGGTTGAGGGTCTTTATATCTTATCAGAAGATAAGGAGCAAGCTTCTTTTTATACTTCACAGAACAAGTTTGCTAACAGGAAGCCATTTATACATAGGAGTGAGGACATATTTGATAGTCATTCACAGCATGGGCACCTCATGATTAGATTACTGCAATGCATTCTACATGGGAATGTCCTTGAAGACCATCTGGAAGCTACAGCTGGTTCAAAATAAATGGTAATTGGCACTTCTTGTTTTGCTCAGTGTCACTATTGCTACTTGAACCACAATGGTTGCCAGTTAGCTTCCAGGTGCAACTCAAGATGCTGGTTGTTACTTTTTCCCTCTGTTATTAAAGCCATTTGTGACTTAAGAACCTGGTTATCTGAAAGACAATCTTACTCTCATTGTTGCTGCTTGCCTGGTATATGCAGGCAGGTAGTGTGTCCCTTCTATTAAATGTCTTACAGGACTGAGCAAATATGTTTTCTATGCCATGGACCTCGCTCTCTGGAACAGCATTACTCAGATGTAGACTAGGTAGTTTATCCCAGGGTTCTGTAGTTATTTAAATCTGACTAAGTTAGATATCCTAATTTTACTACAGGGGAGATTATTAGAAATCTATTCATCTATATCCATCTTCCCAAGCAGTGGTCTCCAACCTCGGCAACTTTAAGACTTGTGGACTTCAACTCCCAAAGTTCCTCAGCCAGCTTTGCTGGCTGAAGAACTCTGGGAATTGAAGTCCACAGGTCTTAAAGTTGCCAAGGTTGGAGACCACTGTTCCCCAGGAATTGTCACCAAAAAGCAATATTCTTGTAGTTAGCTTGTGAGCTATCATGGCCTTTTATTTCCTGCTGCTGTAATACATTGTAGGATGCAATATCTTGGTGCAGTTGTATCACCTTCTAACATTTAGTTCCTTTCTTAGGATGTAAATTCTCTGAGGGCATGAAATTAAACTTATTTATGCTTTGTTCATTGCTAGACACAAATATAAACATTTGTACAATATAAATATACTTAATGGTAATTACATGTTATGCCAAAATTGCACAATGTCAATAGCACTTAGACATGTTCAAACTGGGCATATATTGCAATCATGCAAATACGACTGTGAAAATGAAATAAAACAAGTGACATACGTGAAATAAGACATATGCCATGTGAATTATTAAAAAAAGAAAAAGGTCAATATAACACGTATGACTATTTATGGTCAGTTCATATCCTTCTCTATAAGCAGTACATACGTCTAAGTGCTATTGACATTGTGCAATTTTGGCATAATATGTAATTTGACATTTGGGTTGACCAATTCAAGTAATTTTAAGGAGAAGGATTAAATCCCTACTAAAAATTGTGATTCAATTCACACATCATATTAGGCCAAAGTGAGGGGGAGGGCAGCAGCATCCTTTTCTTGGTACAAGGATGATAGGGCCAAAACTTCCCCAAAAGGAAAAATAATGGGTATTGGCAAGAAATAAAATAGATATTTCAAATCCCAAATCTCTAGAAAAAAATGAAACTGTATTTGGAATGTGGGCTCAATGTGCTATGAATTTTAGGTAGTCCTCAAGATGACAGAAAGTGCTTATGTCCGCATTGGGCTATTATATAATTTATTTAGTATTGGCTTACTACATTGTGTGACTGTAGCCACAGTGATTTGCAAAATCTTGGTTATAACTTGGTGTGGTATGTGAATTTAGCCAGTGGTGGCTTAGTCAATAAGCATGATATGTGAACCAGACTATGACTCTGGTTTAAATTAATCTTTCTCAGAAATGCTGTCAACAGACATTTTTTTGTAAGAGCGATAAATCAGATGAACACCTACCTGACACTGTGAGAGAGCAGGCTGCCCAGAAAATGGCCAACATCTGTACTGCTGTTGTCCTGTCTCTTTAAACCTTCTACCCAGCCGACATAGCAACTATGGCTATAAAAGCTGTGCTGAGAGACAGCAGGATGTTGTGGTGGTGTGTGGAGGAAAAAGAAGAGGGAAGGAGGTATTGTGTTCATGTGTGCAAGTAAAACTGCTGGCAAGATAATTTTGTATAGAACTCACAAAGAATAAGTGTAGTAGGACTCCCAAGGAAGAGGAGGAGCAACGGGATGTTGTTGTTTGTGTTTGGAGCCCACTGAATTGGGTACACTGAAAAGGATCTGTGATAAAGTGGTGGTAGTGGTAGGATATACAAAACCAGGTGAGGTATTGAAAATTGGGTGGGATAACAACACAGGGTAAACTACCACACAAATGAATGTTCTGTTCCATGAACAGAAAACAAACGCTAGCTGCAAAAAGAAAGGAGTTTGGCCCTCACAGGGCCAGACTTTGCAGGAAATACCATAGCTAACATCAGGGGTGGGTTTCTCGCCCCGTTCCAACCAGTTTGGTTGGAACGGGGCCGGCGGCGTCCTCGTGCACGCGCGCGGCGCACGCATGCGTACTAGCGTCTATGCGATGCTCCAGCTGCTCCTGGAGGATCGCGCAGGCGCTGTATGAAGCGCAGAACTCGTCAAAACCGGGTAAGGAGCGCGGGCGGGCGGGTGGGCCAGTCGCTGTTCCCGGAAGTTACTTACTTCCGGGTTCACCGACCAACCGGTTCGCAGGGACCACCGCGAACCGGTTGAAACCCACCCCTGCCTAACATCCTGCAAAAATCAAAGCCTAAACCAGGAGTCAGCAACTTTAAACACTCAAAGAGCCACAAAGGTCCTAACTGGAAGCCCCCCATTCAATTCTGGAGCTGACCAGAAGTCCAGTTCTCCCACCATAGAGCCCCCGCCAGCATGGTGTCCTTTTTCCTCTACCTGTCCTAACTGAAAGCCCTATCAATTGTGGAGCTGACTGGCAACAGGGAGCTGCAGAGGGATAAAGAGCCACATGCAGCTCCAGAGCCACAGGTTGCCCCTGGCCTAACCAAACAGACATGGAAAAGTTAGAAAAGACATTATTCCTTAGATGAGACCACTACTTTGGTTAGATATGGGTATCCATGCTACACCTGTAATTAAGCCAAAGAAAAAGATAGCCTGGCTAAAAACGGGACTAGGCTCAGGTATTGGCCAATAGCACAGAAATGTTAAAACAAGAGCAAGAAGAAAGTTTGACTATTTTAAAAAAAGGAAAAGGATAGCTTTGGAGGGAGACAGAAAGGAAAGATAGACAAGAACAAAAGTTGATTGGGGACTGGTAGCCTTAATGGGATCCAGTCATCTCTAAAGTTTTTCAGAATGTCTAGTGAGGGGAAGTGGTCCCAAAGATTTTTTTAAAATCCCTAAATTGTCTGAGAAAGAAGACATAGAAGCTTATTGTACCATGTTTGAAAGATTTGCTATCTCTTGTAAGAGATAGTGAGAGTGAATGGGTAGCCAGATTAGCCTCATGTTTAATGGAAAAGGCTTTGAGTGCTTACAGTCACCTTCCAGCAAGAAAAGTAATGGATTATTCCCATGTAGAGGTTTGATGTAACCCCTTATACAGAGAGAGGTTTAGGAGCTACACCTACAACAAACATGAAGGAATTTATGAACTGGGGACAAGACTGGTAGACTTAGGAGGGAAATGATTGAGGCCTGTGATAGAGGAAGTAATTTTAGAACAATTTCTTCTTTCTGCTAAAGTGGCATTTGGAGTATAAGATCACAACCCAAAATGGGTCAAAGGATTGGCTGAGGACTACATGTCAGTAAAAAGGTCAGAGGATGTTAGAAAGGAAGATAGAGAAGGAGAAAGGATAATAAGAAAGCCTGTCCAAAGAGATAGGAACTCTAAGGAGATAGAAGCGTAAAGGTGAAGAGAGTAAAGAAGCCTTTTGTTCCTGCCCAAATGAAAAGAAAACATTGGGAAGTCAGAAACTCATAGTGATAGCAATAGCATTTAGACTTATATACCACTTTGCAGTGGTAAAACTGTAAACCCTTTCTAAGTGTTTTACCGAGTCAGTATATTGCCCCCAACAATTTGGGTCTTCATTTTACCCACCTCGGAAGGATGAAAGGCTGAGTCAACCTTGAGCCTGTTGGGATATGAACTGCCAAATTGCAGGCAGCCAACAGTCAGCAGACGTAGCCTGCAGTCCTGCACTGTAACCAATACACCACTGCGACTCATATTGGAATTAGCCCATGGAAATCCATAGTCTGGATGTATTGGTAGAGATGGGACAACATCAGTTGTGAGGTTCAGCCAGTTTGCCCCATTCCGGGAGAACTGGTTGTTAAGTTTCTGAGCAGTTTGGTGAACTGGTTATTGGAGGAAATCATTAGGGCAGAGAACCGGTTGTTAAATTATTTGAATCCCACCACTGGACAATCTTGGCCAGATTTAATTGGCTGCTGGCCAGGGATCTGTAATGAAATGGTCCATTACTGCAGATTCTGCTCCTTGTGTCAATTGCTAAAACCAAAAGGAACACAATAAAGTTCCTTTGAATAGAAAGGTCCTTTTTCTAAAATAGATGTGGACATCGTAGACCCTTTGCCATGATCTATTAAAGTGAAGAATATATCCTAGTTGTCTGTGATTATGCAACTTGGTATCCTGAATGGGTTCAATTAAGGAATGTGGCACCCAAAAGAATATCAGAAGTGCTAGTAAAGATCTTTAGTAGGGTAGAATAACAAATGAAATTCTCATGGATCCGATTTCCAATTAATGCTGCTTAAATATTTATATTCAGACCTAGAAATAAAAAGGGTGCATTGTAGTCTTTATCATCTACAGATTGTTACAGAAAGGATGAACCAGACCCTAAAAGCTGTAGATTAGTAGGATATTTTCAAAAGTTCATACTCACTTCTTTACTGTAGCTGAAGCCCCCATAGACTAACAAGAAAGATAGAACCCTCCAAGATAAAGTGGTCTAAATTATGCCAGGAGCCATTATGTAGGAAATCGATATTGAAAGGGCTGGATTTCCCCCCAACTCTTTTTGTTTGTTTGTTTGTTTAGCAGATAACAGATTATCAGAGTTGGAACAGACCTTATAGGTGATCTAGTTCAACCCCTTGCTCAAGCAGGAGACCCTACACCATTTCTGACAAATGGCAGTCCAATCTCTTCTTGAAAGTCTCAAGTGATGAAGTTCCCACAACTTCCAAGGACAAGCCGTTCCATTGGTTGATTGTTCTCACTGTCAGAAAGTTCCTCATTATTTCTAGGTTGAATCTCTCCTTGGTCAGTTTCCATCCATTATTCCTTGTCTGACCTTCAGGTGTTTGGGAAAATAACTTGACCCCTTCCTCTCTGTGGCAGCCCCTCAAATATTGGAACACTGCTATCATGTCTCCCCTGGTCCTTTTCTTCACTAGACAAGCCATGCCCAGTTCCTGTAACTGTTGTTCATATGTTTTAGTCTCCAGTCCCCTAATCATCTTCGTTGCTCTTCTCTGCACTCTTTCTAGAGTCTCAACATGTTTTTTTTTATAGTGTGGGGACCAAAACTGGATGCAATATTCTAGGCGTGGTCTTACTAGGGCTTTATAGAGTATTATTAGTACCTCACTTGATCTTACATAGGCTCAAGCCCAGTACTTATCCAAAACCATGAAGGGGTGGACTATCCTGTGATCTACCTCTCAAAGATACTCCTACAAAAGGACAAAAGGACAGCACCATTGAATAAGAAGCCTATGCACTAAAATGGGCAATCGATGCTTTTCCTGTCGATTTGTGGGTTCTGGGATTCACTGGAATAACCAAACAACAACTGCTCATCTGGCTGGAACAAATGAAAGATACAAATTCATGTACCAGTTAGTTAACACTACAACTGTGCCATTTATTTAACATTGCAACTGTGTCTTTTCAATATTTTAGATAGAGTGGAACAGCAAAATGTTATTGCCGATTCCCTACTGCAGTATGAGAAAGACACAGAAATGGCATTAGTCTCATAAAAAGAAAAAAAATGAATATGTGCTGCTGTTGTCCTGTCTCTTTAAGCTCTCTCTCCAGCCAGCACAGATTCTGAGACTATAAATCTGTGTTGAGAGGCAACTGCTGCAATGGAGTTGGTGTGTAAGAGTTAGAAGAGGGAAGGAGATATATAGGAAAGGAAGGCAAGCAGGCTGAAGCAGCTAGAAAAAGATCCTTTTTTTCTAGCAGCATTCACAAGGAGTAGGAGAAGTAGGACTCACAAGGACTAAGTGGAGTAGCAATAGTAGCAGTGGGCAAGAATGGAGTAGGGTTGAGTAGTGCACAATAGACTGAAGATGCTTGTATGCATGTGTTGTTGAGGGAACTGTGCTATTGACTAGTGCTTCGAGCCCATTGAATTGAGTATACTGAAAAGAATCCAGGACAGACAGATCCAATATCTCTTTGGAAGGCATGTTATAGGGATTTGTGGCCATTATGGGACATGTATCACAACATAGAGATAAAATGGCAATTTAAAGGGGTTCGATGGCTCAGAGGTTAAAGTTGGAAAACTTGACAGCCTGGGTTCAAGACGTGAGTGCCGTGTGATGGGGTGAGCTCTTGTTATTTGCCTCAGCTCCTGCCAACTTAGCAGTTCAAAAGCATCCAAATGCAAGTAGATTCAGTATATCCAGTGGGCATTCTGGAATTTATAGCCCAACGCATTTGGAAGTGGTTGCTGCAAACAGTTTCTCCATTATCTGAAAAAAGGCCATTTGAATCTATTTACATATTATTGTGCAATTCTCATTCTGCTAATCTGTGAGTGAAAATGCAACTAGGCAGAGTATTGGAGCTTCCTACCAAAAATAACCAGAAATCCTAATGAGGCATTTACAGCAAATATACAGAACACAGAGAGAAAATTTACCCCCCTGTGAGCAGCCCCTTGTCCAGCAGAAGTCACTTAAACAGAACAGGGATGTGATCAGTGTAGTGAAAATATGTTTATTTTGTATTTGAAAACATTACTCTGGGGAGAGCCAGATCAAGGGACATGGAATGCTTATTTAAACAACTTTATAAAACTGCCTAATGCATCCAACTCTGGGCAGCTTATAATAAAAGCTTCTTTTAAAAAAATGAGGGGGCCAAACCAGATAAAAAGAACCAAAGGCAAGCCTGATTCTGCAAAAAACATCACCTAGTGAGAATGTCTATAGGGATTCTCAATCATCTGGATCATGGATGAAGAAGCTTCTTGAAGCTTCAAAGAAAAACCAAAAAGTCCATTTGCCTCTTGAAAAAGCACCAATTAGAAGAATATTTTATCCTATGGCCTGGGGAAGAGAGCCAGAACTTCAAATTTTCTTAAAAGATGACAGGGTCAGGGCCACACAAATTCCCAGGATTATGCAACTGTAGAAGGCAGATGCTTCTCCAGAGGCGTGCTTCCTGGGATCCTTTAGATATTGTTTCAAGGAACATGCTCCTTTGCTGGATCTGCCAGTGGACAACGATAATGGGAGAAAGTGGATTCCTTGAGTAACCACATCCTACACACGAAGGGTTTTATAGGTCACCACCAGCATCTCAAATTGCACACAGAAACTCACAAGTAACCATTACAGCTCAGGAAGTATAAGTGTCGCATAAGGCTCATTCTGAACCAATCACAGATTCCAAATGGTTTTCAAAGGCAACCCTTTGTAGATGCATTGAAAAAGTCTAAATGTGAAGTGTTTAAGGTATGAGTGTCTGAGAGAAGGGATTCCCAGTCCAGGAGGAACAAAACTGGTACAATAGGTGAATCTGGATTAAGGAGTCACAGCCTCTTTAAACAGGAGCAGGTAATCAAGGAGAACTCTAAAATTGTATATCAGTTCTGTGCAACACCAGATCTTGGGAGAGCTAAAAATTCATAGCTTCTCCATTGTGTAAAATCAAATTAAAGCCTGTCCCTCTCTGCCTAGATCTTCAAAGTCTCAAAGCAGTGGGACATGGTATTACCAATTTTACTTGATCAGCTCAGGGTTGAGATGTATGGCTGAGTATCATCAGCATACCAACGAAATAGACATTGTGCTGGCTATTGATCTCCTTTAACAGTTTTATATAGATGTTAAAACAGAGGTAAGAGTTTCAAGCCCTAGTACAACCCATGAGTAAAGTCCAAAGGCTTGACATCTCCCTCTCCCCAAACCACTAATACCAACTGGAATTTACTTAAGAGAAAGGAAAGCCACCCAACCCTACTCCTGGTTCCAACTCCTTATCCCCAGTCAATGGTACTGAAAGCAGCTGAGATATCAAGGAAATCCAGGTCGCATCAATCCCTACATCCCAATGTCCTTAGAAATTGTCCATAAGCACCATCAGTGCTCCCTGTATACTATGTTCTGGCCTGAAAACTTACTGAACTTATAGGTAAGCTTTCTTCAGCTCATATAGACCAAGCTACTAGTTCCCAAATGATTTCCCCCATTCCTTGCCAGTCAAACTTAATGCACTCATTGGTCTCTTCCACATGACCAAATCAGTGTAATATTGATCTCCTTGAGCCAAGAGAAAAATATGCTGGCATGAATTGTATTACCCTTACTTCCCATCCCTGTTGCCAGATAACATTAACAAGGTCAATAAACAGTTCTAACTATTGCAAAGGATTAATAGATTCCACTGGACTCATTTTTCCTCCCACCAAACATTCCATCTGCAGGAACACCAATATCTAACATAGATTGGGCAAATGTGGAAAGATTCATCAAGTGATAACTTTAGTCATTTGATTAACAAGGACAGAGAAGAGAGGATGAAGCAGAAAGGAATCATAATGGTATTTTAAGATGGTGGAACTTTTCTCCCATGTCTCTTACCTATTAGGCTATTTCTGAAGATGGGTATAGCAATTTTCTGAAAGAATGTTAAATAGCCTGACCCACAAATAACAGGTGTACAGAGTGCGTAGGATGCAGCAGGAGGAACAATCAATGAAAAGCTAGTCATCTATCGCCACCAAGGGAAGGGCGGTGCTGTCAACAAGTGACTAGGAATGATGTCCACTTCCCCCTCACTAGGGGGAGAGATGGAGAGAGAGGGAGGGAGGGAGAGAGAGAGAGAATCTGCATTTTGCTGATTCTTAGACAGCAATCCTAACAATTTTCAGCACTCTAACTGCCTCCTCAGAGATAATTAACAATAATACAAGGATTAAAAAGAGCAGCCATAAAAATCCCTTTGTTGGCAGAAGCAACAGAAAACCTGAAATGAATCCAATGATGACAGAGCTAGTAGCATAACAATGGGCACCATCCAACTTTCTTTCTTAATTTCAAGTGATATTCTGGTAGTACAAGTCTTGCATTCTTTCAAAGCAACAATAACCCTGTGTTTTAAAAAACCGGTCCAAAGCAGTAAAGATTTGTTTATAAAGGGTTAACATAAACCCTGACAAGGGATATGGAAAGTAATGAACAGGCATGACATGGGCAAAGGCCTATGTGGAATCCAACTGTTGGCCTGTCTTGCTGTACAGTAATGGGCTGTGTGAAAATAGCCTTGGGTAAACAGGAGGAAGAGCTGCAGTCTAGAGCAGGGGTCTCCAACCCTGGCAATTTTAAGCCTTGAGGATTTCTGAGCCTGGAGCTGGCTGGGGAATTCTGGGAGTTGAAGTCCTACAGGCTTAAAGTTGCCAAGGTTGGAGAGCCCTGGTTTAGAGAACAGTCTGAGAACAGAAATCTGAATCCAAAAGAGGGATGGGTATGAAAACATCATCTCAGATTGTACCCTCCCTAGTTTTCTGGACAGTAAAAATAAGTGAGGGGTGTTTGTGTGCTTTCAGGTTTGCAAGATTCCGTCAAGGTAACTTTACAAAGAAGGTAGTGTTAATACTGGTACTTCTTGTCTGGACTACCTCAAAGGGCTGACATCTGCAGCTTCACATGAGAGGCCAGAGAGAATTGTGCTAAGCAACCAGACATAGGGGGTCATGCCTGAAGGTATAGCAGATAGGTTCCAAACTTTAACAGCACCATATACCAAATGATGTAAAATATGCCAGAATGTATCTGTAGAATAAGAAGTAAAACATGACTTGAAAATCAGAAGAGCTAAAAACAACTTTGTTTGTTTAGGCATGGACTGAATATGAGTCCATGCCTAAGGTGACTTTTAGAAATAGTGACTTTTTTTTGCATCTCTCTGTGTGTGTGTGTTTGTGTGTGTTTGAGAGAGATTTAATCTATTATGTTGTCACTTTTTTCTTCCTATAATGCTTCTGGTTTTATTATATATGACCACTGACTCTGACTGTGGACTAGGGGAGAAATATAAATCTCTCCTTCCTGTGGCTCCTCTCTGTGACTTTTTATACACACACATTTATTTAATTTTCCTGAAGGCATTATGTCCCTTCCCGTTTGTTCATTTCCATGACTTGATGTAGCACCAACTAGGAAAGTGAAGTAGAAGGGAAGTCAATAGGTAGATGAAATGGATGTTTTGGATTGAAATCTGAATACAAGAAGAGTTTGGAAGGCCATGACATCGAGTGCATTTCTGCAAGCAACATAAATCATTGGGATTTCTGTTTCCAGTCCCAAAAACTTGATGGTGTGGATTGCATGGTTTTGGACTTAATTGTTGTGTGAACCTAACCAATTGTGGTTACTCTGGAGATTAAACCCTAATATGGTTTGAATAAAACTAAGGGAACTTAAAAGTCACATTATGTCCATACTTGTAGAGTAGAATGTACTATTTTCGTATCTGTCTGTCTGCAAGAATAGACACAATAACTCTATTAATTACTGTCCTCCACCAAGCCCAAGTCTGGACAGGCCAATCCTGTATTTTATTTTATTTTTTAAAAAACCTTCATGGCTAAGTGGGGGGGGGGGTCAGTCTGGAAAATGGAAACTTATTCAGAGCTGCTCCAATAGTTAAAAAAACTAGGATCAGAATAATGTAGAAAAAAAGCTAGCAACCTCCTTTAGAGGATGGGAGTTTCCCACCCTGCCATCTATGCCTATCTCTGGGTGGGGCAGCATTCTAGTTTGAATGATGGAGCAAGGGAAGAGAGACTTTTCCAAGCTTCGGGGTTTGAGTTGGTTATTGTATATTATCAAATTTGAGATAGGAAGAACCAGGTATAGAGTTTACTTGGAAACAAACTTGTCCTGCTATATTTTAAAATCCATGTTTGAAAGGCAGGCTTTGTTTCCAAAGGTTAAAAATAACACCCCCCCCCTCCCCTCCTTCAATATAGGAAAGCAATCGTCGGCACACACCGACCAGAACGTTAAGGCCACTGACCTCAAAACAAGCTTCCTTTTGAGTACTGTAGTGTATGAAAGCATAAAATTGCACCGCGCCTCAAGCTGTCCTGGAAAGCGGGGGGGGGGGGGGAGTAACGCCTGAGCGGGTTTTCATTAAGTTTTGAACTTCCCTTTCGCAGCCAGCAAACGGGTAGGAAAGAGACCTTCCCCGTTTTCTTTCAACCGGGTGAGGGGTGGGAAAGCGCTCGGCAGCTGAATCGTGGAGGGGAGGCGACGGTTCTTCCCAACTTACCGCAGACTCCGGCGGCGACCAGAAGCAGACTAAAGACCAGAAGCGCAGGGGAGGCAAACTTGCCCATCCTGGTCTCAACTTAACAAATCTGCCAAGCGGAGCGGAGCAGTCTGTTCCCGAAAGGTCCGCCCCGAAGATCAGCCAAGTTGTAAGCAAACTGTATCGCCGAGGGATCCGAAGATCGGGCAGATGCGGCCACAGAGAGGAAACAACTGTCAGATGGGAGTCACGGAATGCTCCCTCCGGTCGCCGAGGTCGCAGCTTCGTAGGATCCTTTTCTCCACCCCTCCCAGAAAGACGGGGGAGGGGGGCTTGGCAGGGGAGGAGACGACCTCTGCCAGCCACTGCTGTACACCCTTTATCCCTGGCAAAGATTTCCTCCCCCAGTGCCTAAATTCATTGGCCACCTCCGCCCCCCCTTTTTTTGTGGCGGAATGAACCCTGAACCTCTCTATTCCTCCTGCGTATAATTCTCTTACAGTAGTGGAGCTACTATAAGAAAACTACGTGAATCAAACGTGAGAAAAACACCCCCCTCCTTTTAACCTACTTGACCCTCTGAGTTTAATGACAAATTTAAAGAAACAGCAGCAATCATCCCATTCAAACTGGCGCCAATTCCTAACCGCAAACTATTTCTTTACTTCCTTCTTCTTTTTTTGAGGACCGGTTCCTTGACCATTGTCACAATTGATTCGGAAATGGGAACTGTAGTCCTTGGGGGTGGGGTCGAGGAAGAAGTTGAGAGAGGCTAGGGCATTTTCCTCCCAATCCAACCCCTCCATTCAGCTACCTGCCTGGAGAAAGCAGAGTATACCTTAGTCAAGCAAGTTATACCTTGGACTTGTCCACCTCGGCATCATCTCCCATCATCCCCTACAAATTTACAAATGCAAAAAATCTCATAGAAGTGTATAGTCCTTTGAGAAATAGTTACTTAAATGCTCTTCTCTTAAACTGATTTTAGATGGGTTATTTTGTATATCCACCTAGAGTTTTGCATAGCTTTCTCAAAATTTTGATTTATCAAAGAATTTGTATAGCAATCATTGCTCTAGAGATAATTACAGAACAAGAAGTATCATACAAATTCAGAGATTTGAGATGATTGAATAAGGTTTACTTTTTTTTTACAAAGCATAGAATAAGTAAGGTGGTATGTATAACATTACAACATGCTTTAAAGATTGCATTCTGCAGTTCTAATTTAGAAAAACTGAATTCTATTATCAATATAATCATATAAACTAAATCAAATATAAACCAATTATACAATTTTATTGGCTTCTTCTGGTTGTGTTAAACATGGGAAACAACTTTATCCCCTCCTTCTGATATTTCAGCAGACATTCCTCACAACTTTCCAAGTCAAGGCAAAGGGACTAGACGTTAACCAAGACTGAAGAAATTTAACTTGGAACTTAGACAAGGGTGTGTGAGAGGGGACTAATATTTCATTATTTTCTGGATGATGTCCGCCTGAATATTTTTAGCCTACAAAATGTTCATCTGAATGCCTTATCTCTGGAGAACAGAATGCAAGTAAAAATCCCTGATTGCTTGCTACCTACTTAATTAAATAAGATACACTCAATGCACTATCAAAAGAAGGAATAATGAGATGGGAAAATGGCATGTCTGGAATCTTTTGGTAAAGGACTTCAAAACAGACGGAAAGCTCTTGAGCTTCTTTAATGTACATGCGGATAAGTTTCTCAGTCACATGTAGCCTGCCTTGATCTCATTTGGTCTCTTTTGTCTTGCTGCCCTCTTGCGTGCAAAAATAAAATCCTCATAGTCAGGCAAAGACCTTTTCCTAGCTTCTTTTTAAACACACAACTGATACTGAGGAAAATTGAATTGGATGTGGGTGTTCTAACACTTCCAGTTCTAATTCCCAACCTGAACATGTTGGCAGGTATTCCAAAATCATATCACTTGACTGCTTATAGTGGACCAAGTTCCAAGCAATAAAAGTTTTTTTTATTCAACCTATTTACACTCTTATAAGTATCTCTATACACTACTAATATACTCTTCTATACTGTATCTTTGGCAACAAGATCCATCTAAGGCAGGGGTGAAATTCAACAGGTTCTGGAGAACCAGTAGCAGAAATTTTGAGTAGTTCAGAGAACTGGCAAATACCACCTCTGGCTGGCCCCAGAGTGGGGTGGGAATGGAGATTTTGCAGTATCCTTCCCCTGCCATGCCCACCAAGCCATGCCCGCAGAAACTGTAGTAAAAAAAATTGAATCTCATCTCTGATCTAAGGGCTTCAAAATAGAAGTCCCCTTGGGAGTGGAAGGGCTACTTGAGAGTTTCAATGTTCCTTGTGAGCAGGACCATTTGGAATACAGTGGATTAATTACAGTTGAGCCTTAAATGGGCTCTGGCTATGGAGGCATGCATGAGAATTTCTATTACGGACTCAGGGAGAAGCTAAATAAATAGATTTATTGGAGAACTATAAATTTTGGATATGACTCCTTCCTTGAGGGCATTTGTTTCTTCAGAACTTCTTTTCTACCTCAGCACCCTGTTAAAAGTGAAACTAAGACTATTGCCTGCTGGCCCAACAGGATTCTCGCTGCTCCATTATTTAGCATAATTTTCAACTATACATTCTAAATGTGTCCACACCAGTATTAGATACATTGGAGTACACTTTGCAATATAATTACCCAGTATAACAATTTGTCCATGCAGAATGAGGTTTGAATGAGTTTTAGTCCAATGCATAGGAGATTCACCAGGTGAGAAAAGGATGATCTTTAGCTTTAAAAAAAAAAGATTTCAGGATCATTTCAACTAATCCCAGAAGCTCTGAAGGATCACTTTCTCCCACTTTCAATATTGAATTATGAGGTCCTCTTCAGAGGAGCTGTTGCAGATGTGAAGGGTGGGGACACAATTATTAGAGGCAAAGTTGTGTTAGCGGTGACATAATCATTGTAGTATTCCTTTCCTAGAAGATGCCTTCCTGCAGTATTCATGCTAGGCACTTTGGCACTAAAATGTTATTTTAAAACAGTTTAATGTTTTAAAAATATCAATATATACTCTTCTGAACATTATCTGCATACTTGGACACTGTTTCCATTTACTAAGAACTACTTATGCAAAAAAAAAACCATTTATGTCCCATATAATTTTATGGTATTAAGAATTTTATATTGTAAGACTATAAGAAGAACTCTGTGGATCCTGGATCAGATTACAAACAATCTATTCTGTTTCTATAATGGTCACATTTGTTTCTGGGAAGCTCAAGAGCAACATGTAGATATGACAGCACACAGTGTGGTTCCTCTTCTGCAACTATTGATCTACCGCAGTGGTTCCCAAACTTTTTCAGTCCACCGCCCCTTTGGTGCTACAAACTGATCCTCAGTGCCCTCCCATCCAGTGGTGGAGTTCAATTTTTTTTACTACTGGTTCTGTGGGCGTGGCGGGGGGTCATATGACTTGGTGGTTTGCATGAAGGAAGGGAGATAGTAACAGTAAAATTCAAAACTGTAACAATTAATTGCACATTTATTCAAAATCCAATTTAAAAACCTTTTTAGTTAATGTTAATTCAACAAAATTGTTGAACATGATCCAGTGATACCAGGTTTTCAAAGTCTGATAGTCATTTATCAAGAACCTAAGTAACAAGTAACTTAGTAAACTCAGTAAAATTTAGTAACTACTTCACTGTTCAGTAAATTCTTAATGTGATGGATGGGCTTGATGAAGTGATAACAGAAAAAAATGTCTTTTCAAAGAAAGTGGCAATCAGCTATTTCCCAAACTGTAGGCAAAACTACAGGATCTGGGACCTGGAGGATCCTCGTTTTTAAAAACCTGGTTACAGGCAGAGGAAGAGCTCAAGACTCTGATCCAAGCCACAGGGGGGACTTGTGGTACCCAAAACTAGAGCCCCTGATTTCTAGATTTAAACCTTAAATATTGAAATGGCCCATTTCTTCCCAACTTCCAATGAAACCATTCCATTTACTGTCATGCAAATCTCCCTTGTGGGTATGACGGATTCCTTCCCCCCATGTATTTCCCACCCGCCTCCTCAGCTTCCCTGCTGTATTTATGATTGGCATGGCACTCTTCTCTCTGGGGCCAGGGAGCAGCCCGAGCACTGGCGCAGGCTGGCAGAGAAAGAGAGGCAGCCCATCCTCTGCCTCCTCTTGAAAGAGACTCGGCAGCCCTCCAGGACCCTCCTCTCTCTCTCTCTCTCTCTCCCCCCCCCGGGCTTAGGAACCCACCTCTCTGCTCTCCCACTTCCGGGCTACAAAGCAGACAGGAGGCCCATACACTCAGGCTTTGGTGCCTCAACTCGCTGAAGGAAGCTTGACTCCTACGGCAACCCTGGATCGCTTTTTTCAATCCGGGTTTTTAAAAAATAAATAAATCAGGGAGGCGGGGCACAAAACGGAATAGCCAGGCAAAGCTCTTGCTTTGTGGGTAAGGATTTCGAGAGGAGCTCCCAAGTGGGGAGAAGGAGCCTTGGGAAAGAAACAAGTTGGCTTCTCTGCTTTGCTTTTAAATGCACCCATAGGTGTGCGTTTCTCCGTTTCCTTCCCTATCGCTGGTATGAGACTCTTGTTGGAGGCTGGATAGCCTTTCTGGGGCTTGTTATTTACAGACAACACACTATATCCCCTTCTATGGCCCTGTTATTCCAAGTAGAGTCTTGCGCCCTGCAAGGGGGCCACCTCCAGCACTCCTCTGCTACCTTCCTTGCCTCTTAGCACCCCCTGCCACCCCCCTTGCCTCTTAGCACCCCCCTAAGTCATCCCCCCCCCCAATGGGCAGTACTGCCTACTTTGGGAACCACTGGTCTACCCGAATACTACTCTGATTTACTCATATTAATCAGTTGTGCTATTATATTGCAACGGTTGTATGCTCTAGGGTAAAAATAGTCCAAGAAATAATTTTCTTAGGTAGCATTCTATAAGCATAATAGATAAATAAAACAAAAATGATCACCTAAAAAGGTAGTGCTAGTTTAGGAAAAGTGCCTGAACCTCATTCTAATCAGAAGCACTATTTGGGGAAAACACATTTTATGACGCATAAGAAATGAGGGTAAACTCTTTGCATAATGTATTTATAATCTACGGTGAATTTGGATGCAAGAATTCTCAAATTAGCTTCCCACCCTTTCCAGCTTTACAGCAAGAAAAAATACTTGCAACTACCCATTAGAGATTATAGTAATAATGTATACTGAAACTAGACCAGGCTACGGAAAAAGATTTTTTTTTAAAGACTGGAAAAAGGCTGATCAAGTGATCTTTGATCCCTCTCAACGCACAGTCTGAGAAAGAAACTTCTTAGGTTCGAAGCCCATACAGGGTCTTTCCCTTTAAAACTGTAAGGAGAGGAGAGGTATTCTTTGCTAATCTCAGGGAGAACAGTTGTCAACTGGAGATGCAGCTGATAAGCTTAGTGATTAGATACAGCGAAAGAATGGATTTACACACAGCACCTCAGGAGCTCTTTGGAAAAAAGATTTATATGTGTTTGGTAATGCTAGTGCATCATATCAGCACATGAACTCTTTGTAGTGAAGTGGTTTTCTTCTGGATAGAGGAGGACTGTTAGCAGACTGGCAGCTCTCTGCCTGTAGTGGTGGATGAAGGTGGTGCTTAGGATCAGTTCGGGGTGGAGTTTTTTTTTCCTGCAAGTTGTTTTTATCATGCTGCTTAGAGACTTTACTGTACAATGCAACATGCATCTCCAGAGATTCCAGCCTGTTTGACAGCACATGCTCCCAGCTGCTTGGAAATCTGACGTTTGGAATTGTCCTGCTTCTCTTAAAGATTGGATGGCATGGTGTTGGTGGAACTGCTTCCTTGTCCTTTTTCAGCTGTCTACCTTCTTGTGCTGACAGTGCCTTTGTGCAAGAAGATCAAGAAGCAGGAGACAGCCTTGCTGACTACTGAGGAGTCCTTATATCATTTAGGGTCACTCAGCAAAAGAAAGCTCACTGTTCTCATTTTTCTGGAACTTCCACTGGATTGAAATACAGAATGAATGGGAGCTTATTTAACCAAACACTGTTGGAAGAAGGTATGTTTTCCAATCGATCCCAAGATCTGGGGATTCTGATTGGCTGCTGCAATGGGACAGGAACGATGGTGGCCAGCGATGGAGGAGCGTCCATCCTGCTCCCAGATGAAAGGAGCCTCTTCATCACCCGAGTGGTCCAGATTGCTGTTCTTTGTGTCCTCTCATTGACTGTCATCTTTGGGGTGTTCTTTTTAGGCTGCAACCTGCTCATCAAATCAGAGAGCATGATCAACTTTTTGGTCAAAGACCGCCGGCCATCCAAAGATGTTGGCATTGCAATCATGGGACTCTACTGAGCAAAGATTGTGGAGCATGTCTCAGTGGGTGACTCAAGTAATAGCTTTCTCACTGCAAGTATAGGATGCGAATATTGTTGTGGCTAGAGGAAGGGGAACCTGGGGTGGCATGTTATTAGATGGAGTTACAAAAAAGAAAGGGGGTGGGTGGGAAGGAGGGAGGGAGGGAAAGAGAAGGGAGGAGAGAAAGTAAAAAAATCTATGTATATTACAGATGTAAGAGAGGAGAAGAAAGAAATATTCTTATAGCGAGTTTTCTGCAAATTTTAAATTTCTGCCTGTAGAAATGTCATATTGTTTGCATGACTAGTCTATGTATAAAGATAAATAAGTGAAGGTGTCCAAGTCTTTTACATTGTTTCCCTTGGACATCAGCTTATAAGGACATAAATGACGGGAAATAAGCTTTTGTTTTATGAGCTGGACATTCTTATCTAAATACAAAATTTAAAGTCAAGACCTTTCAAGACAAAGACACTCTAAGTTCCTCAAAGTGATAAGTAATGTGATGTTTTGTTTTGTCTGCTCAGTTGGTGCTTTCATGGAAAGCTTTTACTGAACCAACATACATTTCTCATTTATGGAAATCATAGGAGGATTCAAATATTGTTTCCTTTTAAATGTAATTCACCTCTACCTTCATTTTTCTTATCTCAGAAATCTACAAGGGACATTATTGCCTTTGATCGATAATGCTAGGAACTGCATGTTTGGTAGCATCCATAGTTAAAAAGC
Organism: Thamnophis elegans; assembly: GCF_009769535.1. NCBI lineage: Eukaryota > Metazoa > Chordata > Lepidosauria > Squamata > Natricidae > Thamnophis > Thamnophis elegans. The sequence goes on along the minus strand of NC_045558.1, from coordinate 93,146,795 downwards.
ATGTGTTTTAAAAAACATTATGGTACAAGATCTTTTTCAGATACAATGTGATGTTAGTTCCTTGCAATAAGGCAAAGGTGGTTGTGAGGATATTTAGTATAAAACAATATGTGTTTTTAAAAGCAGCTGGTTTTTTTTGGTATTTCACTCTTTAAACATTTTATTATTTATTGCCCTAATGAACTTTTAAGAAAGGTTTTCCTCTGCTTTTTAAAATGAAACACCAGATAGCTCAGTTAACAGGCTAATAATCAGAAATGCAAAAAGTATCTCAAAGTAAAGAGATAAAGAAAGACTCAACTTAATTTTCTGCAGATTTAAAACACTGTTTTAGGCTATGACTGAACATAACAAATTAAGCCATCTTGGTCTCTTTTTATATTGCCATCTACTTGTTGTTGGATGGGGAAAAATCATTATATGTTTTGGCTCTTCTGTTACATAATTGTGGGGATAGAAGGGGGGAAAAAGGAGTGAAGGAACTAAGCCTTTGCCAAACAGAAATAGAGTGCTGCAGAATTGTGAGATATACTGAAAATGTACTTACAATTAGATATATGTTTACATCTCACTACATAAAAAAATGGCACCTAATTTGAAGAAAGAGCGCCTATTGATGCATATATTACACTTTTGGAATTCTCTTTTTCATAAGGTAAAGGTAAAGGTTGCCCTCATACATATATGCTAGTCATTCCCAATAAAACTCCTTAAAATGAGGAATTATCACATTTACATTTTTTAAAGTACTTGCATATTGCCCTTTGTCCAAGAAGCTTGAAAGAACATAATTCACCGTAGCCTTAAAACTCTTGTAAAGGATTCACAAAGGAAAAACAATTTAACTAAACTCACTTTGTGAACTTAAAGTGAAGATTTACTCCTTAAAAGTCAGATTGAAAACTTCATTCAGCTATGATGAACAAACTCATTTCTTTAGACATCCCTTCTTAAGCAGAAATTTGCATATTTATATCTCATTTTTGGAAAAAAAAAATATAAATCCATTTTAGTATACAATCAGCTGGACCCTACATTGTCTTGTATTTATTTTATTTTACAGTATTGTCTGACATTTCTGATCCAACATTGTTTTGAGACAGATTTTATTTCATTTCCCTTTATTTTTTATACATTCACAATGAATTGAACAGTCTTATAACTTCTCACTTTTACTCTGAATTCCTAAACACATAAATTATGGTCCATGAGACTTATCTCTAAGGAGGCATGTATAGTATTGTGTTGTAAGGCAAATCTCAGTTCAACTATCCAACAAATTGACTGTGAAACCTCAGTACTGCTCTTAGGAAGAAAAGTAATGGGTATATAACCATTTGATGAAATTGAATTGAATTGTCTTCTATTTGAAGAAAATAATTTTATTTCCCAGTATTATTAATGTGCCACATACACACCACCCTACTTGACCATATCTTCTGATTATACAATTTCCTTCCATGTTATCCACCTCAAGTATGATTGCACAAGTCTCATGGCCTCACTAGAATTGTTAAATTCATTCTTGAAATCATCAGGGTAAGTGGCCAGTACTCTGGTTATTGAGATATTAATATTAACATTATCCCAAGCTCACTAATTAAACTATTCCCAAGTCCTATTTTCTCTATCAAGGCTCTTCTGAACTGCATGCTACACTTCTAATTTCTAACCAAGGGTGAAAAACTGAACTTCTAGGAGATCTAAAATATTTATTCTACCCCAGGAGCTTCATCAAAGGTTGATACTGAACTAAAATTTCAGAAGGCAAGTATTATTCAAAGGTAGAAGCTATTCATAAGAAGCAGTCATATTAACAGTTTGTATTAAATTTAAATTGTGTCAATTCTCATTAGAGCTAGCCTTACTCAGACAATACCTGCTCATTATCAGCATTGCTCAGATCCCAGGTCTACTGTCTATTTTGTGAACGCAAAGAGTAAATGTGTAGGGTGAACACCACTCCAACCTATCATGCAATTTTACTAATTTAATCTCAGATATTTTCATTTTGGGCTGAGGAACCAAAGTTTCCTCAGGTAGAATTTTGGAGTACAAGATCTAAACTTTTCCCTAAAGAATTAGTGTGGCATCCTTCTTCATTTAACATATGAATAAACTGAGGAATCAAGAGCATAAGATAAAGTGCTGGCCAACAGTTTAGATAACTGAGATCTGCACTTGTCTCAAGTGATGTGTTATTGGCCAGAAATTTGATAGGACAGTAGAAAAACTAAATTGATATAATTGAAATTAAGATTGGATCAAAATTGAATGTTAACAAATTGAAATATTTTGTATGACTTCCTTGAGACAAGCTTGATTCTTAATGATTTTATGAACAGTTCCATGTAACATTCTTGGTAACAATATAGAAAGACTTATCATTTTCTTCTTCAGGGACATTTTTCCATTTCCTACACAAGTGTTTAGCCAGGTATTTTCCTGATAGCTTCCAATCCAGTTGAAAACCAAACCACACTTAACTTTTTCCAGAATTTAATAACATTTTTATCCTGTTGCCTAAATGGTTACAACTGATGGCAATCTCTGCACAGTCCAGGCTATGAAGAACTACCCAGTTAGAGAATGAAGTTTCCATAGAAAGTTATTTAATTGATTAAAAGTCAGAAGTTTCTCCTGTGATATATTAGATCACATATTAGAAACTGATGCTTCTTATAGTATTGTGCTCATAATTGCGTGATCACATTCAGCCATTAGAAGGTATAATGCCATCCAGATGTATCCACAGGAAGGGGTTAAAAGAAAACCAAGATGACAGCCCTAACCATGTAACTAAAGTCCCCTCCCTTTTTGTGTGTGTCTGTGTATGTTGTTACACACATAAAAATGAATTGTGCTTTAATTGCATAATTGTAGCCAATTTTGTGGCACCTCTGCAGACTATATGTAGTTCTGGCTATATCAGAACTACAAGCAGAGCAATTGTTAAAAAAAAAAGATGCTTTTGAGATCTCATTGTATGGAGAGAAAAAAAGCCCCACCATAATCACACAGAGCCAGCTCTAGTTTGGGTTCTCATTCAGATCACTTTTCCAGGGAACATATTCTCCCAGGTATTTTATAACTCCAAAACCCTTACCAAAATAGGGGTCTAGAGCCCCACTTAGACAGGGTACAGTGAGAAATCTGTTCAAAGCCATAATATATATTAGGAATAAAGCTATGACTGAGAATTAGACAAGGTTGCCTTTCCCCCATAAGTGGCTATTTTAATACACATGGAATCAGTGTAACTTAACGTAACATCTAATTTTGCTTCCAATATCAGATATTTGGGATAGAATAGATGGTTTTAATAAAGGGAGAACCCAAAAAAGCCAATGTATCCAAGATTCTTCTGCCATGGAAAAAAAAGTGCTTACTTCTAATGAAACTCTAGGGTTTCTTTTACACTCATAGCAAACTATGATATTATATTGCAATATTATACAAGATATCTTATATGTAAATCTTATACAAAGAAAAAAGTGATTAGAAATATATTGTCAGGGGGCTAATTTCAAAAACAAGAAAGGACAATATTCAACTAATAAGAGGAGCTTTTTTTTTCTACTTAGGGTCTCTTTTTATTAAACCAGAAAAAGATATTACTATCAAACTGGACTGGAGCAAATAGATGACAGGGTAATAAATGCAAGAGGACATCTGTAATTCTTAGCTAGTTAACAGCAGGGATTATAAATTCAGGCTTGTCATGTTGCATTTATAGTTTGAAAACAAAGGAAAGAGGCACCAGAGAAAAAACAGTAGCCAAATTGACAATCATTCCATAAAACACATGAGGCTTTTCACATCAGTGTCATTCACTTATAGTAGTTTATACTACAGTAGTTTATAGTAATCTGAATTTCATGTTCAGAAAAGTTAAATTTGGATATATAAATAATGTATCTCCAACATGTCTGATCATTTATTTTACATTATATTGCATTTTCTCCCACTTTGCAATGTTTCTCCAGAGAGGGGGAGAGGGGGAGGAAGGGGGAGATGGTGGAAGAGGAAGAGAGAGATGCTGGGAAGGACTTGTTAAAACAGACAAGCAGTTCACAATTAGAATCTGTGGTTTGTTTCTATTTTTCCACATAATTCTTTCTTTAGCAAACATTTAAAATGGTGAATAACTAAACAAACAAAATTCTTTAAAATAATGGTGGGGGGGGGGACTTTTAAAAAATCATCTATAGCCGGCGGAATCAGTGTAGAGGTTACCTAGAGATGATACCTAGCGATAACTAGACGATATATGTATGTTTTCAAGGATTTGTGAAAAATATTTGTATTTATGTATTTTGTGTTTCCCTAAAGGTTCTCATCACTCATTTGAACATTTTAATTATAATGCTGTAGACAACAAAAGCTGAATTGTTTTGCTAAACACTACTTTCTGTGTTCATTCCGTTGTTGACCCACAAACCTTCGCATTTGATTGTATCCTTTAACTGTCAAAGATCTGTTTGTTTTGCTATGGTTTCAGCTGCTTTTAAATTGTTTTGTAGCTGTACAATCTTATAAAAATAGTATGGTGATTCCTCAGTTCCCTATGAGTGGTCATTGTCAACTTCTGCATGGAACATGTCATTTGATGCTAGTTGGAATACCAGTCAAAGCAAAAGTTCTAAATATTTTGTTTCCTTTCAACACTTTTTCCTGACCAGCAACATGGTTTTTTAAAATCATTAAATTGTCTACTACAATGGTTCTCAATCTCAACTTTTTTTTTTTTTACCACTGATATCTTTAAATACCTTTTTTGGCAATGGACCATGGCCACATACTCCCCCAAAACCTAATACAAGATTTAAACCATACAATTTCTTCAAGCTTTCACAGACCCCCTATGATGACATTGCAGCCCCTGAAGGGTCCACAGACCACAGGTTGTGAACCATTGGTCCACTGTATTCCTCTCAAATGTTACCAGGAACCAGCCAATCCACGTCCCTATCAAAGCTACACCTTCACTGTTCATTGCATTTAGACTTCCAGAGAGAAACAAGCACTGATGGAATTCCTGGGTGAGATAGTTAGGTTCATTGGAGGGCAAAACTTCTGAATAATGTTCTATCAGCACTACAATCATTTCGTATAAATGTGCAATTTCTCAGTTTCAAAGAAGTCTGCCCATCAAGATTACCTCTTCTGATTCAAAGATCATGAACCTTAAGAAGGGAGTGCAGGGCCTGAAAAATTTTCATCTACAGTTTCCATCTGAACAGTGGATTGTGTAAGCACATAGGTTATCTGGCTACAATTTTCTTCACTATAGTAAGAAGCATGTTCTTTCTCTTTAAGCTGCACCTTCAATATTCCAAGGAAGTATCCTACATGGAGAATAGAGAGCAAAATCCCATGATTTTATGGGATTGGATGGGAAACTTTTGCCTATCCAACTTCTCTCCTCTGAGGCCAACTCTTTTTTCCCAATGCCCAGCTTTAAGAAAGAAATGGATTGCCAACCTTGTTGAATATAATCTTGCAGCATTGCCAAAACACTGATTTGCCTTTTGCTTCTCCTTGGGGGAAAAAGCATAGCTCAACTTCCTTTTCCTTCTGTTACCATACCCCAGATAGCAATAGGGTGAAGTGAGGAGAGAGAAGAAAGAGAGGTAGGCAGGTGACCCTTCACAAGAACAAATTTTGTGTCTGAGCAGGATTTATAGTCAGAGGAGTCCATGACTTCGTGTACAAAAGAATTTCTCTTCTCTTCTTTCTCTTCCCTTCCCTTCCCTTGCCTTGCCTTCCCTTGCCTCACCTCGCCTCCCCACTCCACTCCATTCCACTCAACTCTAGCTTTCCTTTTCAAAAAACCTTTTGCTTAGAACATTTTTTTTTCATTTGGACAAAATCTAAAAGCACCAGGAAACTGTCATCTCTCTCATTACATGATTATTTTGGCCCTGGCGGACGTGCAGAAGACAAGAGTCTTCAAACCAAATGCAATACTTTCAGAACTGATTGCTGTTCCATGAGATAGAATAGAAAGGACCAAAAAAATCCCTGAAGCAAAAAATAAAAAAAAAATAAAAGAATGAGCAAGTCATGCAAACAAAATAGCAACTTGTGGACACCTGGTGGTAAATTCCTGACAGTTCGTAAAATAAAATTGGAACCATATAGAAGAGAGGAACAAGCCTCTTATATTTATCAGCAAAGATAGTTTGGTATATGTCTATGGAGATTCTCAGTCTAATTGGCTCCCATCTCCCACAGAGCCCTCAAAACAATGAGAAAGAGATTTTCAGGGTCAGTCAAAAACAGGCATACAAATTGAACCTAGATTCTTTAATGGTTAGCTTTGGCCAAACAGGTTACAAATCAACAAAGACTAAAGAATTTCAGAGGCATCAGAATAACCTATGTTGCAAATCTGTTTTACACCTACAAAATGGTTGGAAAAATCACCATTATTGCAGCATTAGATTCAGATTTCAGATTTAGTTTATTTGTATGCCGCCCTTCTCCGGGAGGGACTCAGGATGGCGAACAACTCAGAAGGGGAAAAGGGGACAAAGACACAATACACGTAGTTAAAATACACAAGAGTCATACAGCCATACAAGTCGAGAGGGGAGGGGAACTCATCAACCCCAGGCCTGCCGGCACAGCCAGGTTTTGACAGCTTTCCGGAAGGCCTGGAGAGAGGTGAGGGTCCGAATCTCCGCGGGGAGTTCATTCCAAAGGGCCAGAGCTGCTACAGAGAAGGCCCTCCCCCAGATGGCATTGGCTGGTAGACGGAACCCGGAGGAGGCCGACCCTGTGCGATCTAACGGGTCTATGGGAGGTAATTGGCAGAGATGCAGGCAAAATTGCAGCTGTAGCACAATGAAAATGCAGTCACAGGAAGCCATAGCATGTGCATATATATCTAAATCTGTTTTATTAAATAAGGCAAGACATCAAATTCCATAACAAAACCAAGATATGAAGGGGATGACAAAGAATGAGGTGGCTGGATGAAGTCTCCGAAGCAGTAGGCTTGAGCTTAAATGGACTCCAGAGTATGGTACAGGACAGGAAGGCCTAGAGGAACGTTGTCCATGAGGTCATGGATATACATACATACATACATACATACATATATACACACATGTGTTTTATTTGTGCTGATAAATAAATAAAGGGAGACTAGTATAGATCTATTTCAAGCTATTTAGCTCGCATCAGTTAGCCATACCCTTACTGGGATTCGAACCTGTGCTGTATTACATCTTAGGCAGATGTCTTAGCCATTAAGCCACAGGTCCTCCTCCTTATCAGCTGAAGCCAGGGAAGAAGGTATATATTTAGTGTCACAACCCCTGGTATGCCCCAATTATGGGAGGAAGCTAACTGCTTCCATTATATACATATACATATACATATACATATACATATACATATACATATACATATACATATACATATACATATACATATACATATACATATACATATACATATACATACATACACACACACACACACACACACACATATAATTATTGTTAATATAGCTGCAAATAAATGGACCATCAAACAAATCAAGCTAAAGTTCTCCTTGGAGGAACAAACAACAAGGCTCAAATTGTCATACTTTGGACACATAGTGCAAGGATCTTCTCCCCTCTGGAGAAGACTCTAATGCTGGGAAAGAAAAGAGAAGAGGATGACCAGAACAAGATGGCTGGCACTAGAGATACATTGGAAGACTTGAAAAATCAGGTTAGGCATAGCTCATCTAGTATCTGGTTGCTAAAATTCAACAACAACTTGATGAAAATGATCAATCAATCAATCAATCATGTACCTTCGTTTATTTTCATATTGGTGAAAATCAGTTACTTTGAATTATATTGCAAAGGAAAAGTCTTGCAAAGATAAATCCTATCCTCCCCCACTTCCTGTTCTTACTGTCCCTTTCTCATTGCATGAAAAATCCACTGGGTGCCATGTTTGTAGAATTAAGGCAAGAATATAGGCAAACCCTGATGAGAGCTAATGAGTGATTAATTAGCTCCTTCGGAGAAGAGTTATTTTCAGTAAACAAGTCTGAAGAAAGCTGCATAGAGAGCGATCAGCTGGCAAAGGGGAAGAGATGAGATCAAGAGGTGATTACTTTAACTGCAAAAAATAAACGATAAAGGTGTATGTGGACTTATAGCTATAAAAAGTCCAGTCGTTCCTTTTTCTCAGTCAACATACTCAACATCATGTGCTGACTCTACGCAGTTACATACCACCAGGTCTGTATTGAAGGGATTTTTTTCACAGCTTCCCCAAAACTGAAGCTGCCACATTCTTTCACATTGCTTTTTTCTTTCTTCTTTCAAACCAAAGTAAATTAAAAAAAATCACACTGGTGCAATTTGGGTAAATATCATCCATATGGATTGAGAGGCTCATCCACCACTGATCTTTTTCATCTCTTTCCTATGTGGCTGAAAGAGCAGTGAAAACCAAAACGGGCATTGAGAGAATGCTAGAGAGTCCCTATTTTTTATAGGACCCTCTGGGATTTTGTCTCAAATTCTCAGTGGGCTGTATAAGACTGGGTTTCTTTAAAGCTATCACTAACCTCTTGAAGTTTGCTTGCTGGAATAAACAGACACATTTTCCACACTATCTCCTTCCTAAATTAAATATTATATGGGAGCAAAGTTGGATTATCTGTAGGATGGCTTAGGAGTGACCCACAAAATGCAGAGTTTCCTTAAATTTGTATTTTATCACCCAGCGCAACTAGATTAAAAAGAAGGAGCTGGCAACACTACCGCTTTCACAAATTTCACAACTTGCTTTGCATGATTTGCATGTGACAAAAAGTATACTATGGCCTAAAATAAGAAAATGAAAAGTGAAAGACCATAGCTCTTTCTACCCACTCTTAGTTATGTAGACTGGTTATTTAATTAAGAAAGGCCTGAAAATAGGCTTATTATTTCTAGAATTTTGATGACTTAGCCACCTGACAGCAAGTTTTCCGAAGTCATCAGATATTTTGTGAAATTAGTATGCCAATTCTATTTTTCAGTGGGTAAAAGAAAAATCTAGACAAATCTAACTTCCTTCTATAGCTGTTCATGTAAAAAAAGGTATGCTTTGGGTCTTTCTATATATGTGTGTGAGTGAGACTAGCACAGATAATACAAGTTCGTTTCCTTTTTTCAAAGCCTTGTGAAGAGGGAATTCTGTTTTTTAAAAAGAAAATGAAATATTTTCCAATTTTTATTCTAAAATGATACATAAAAACTGTGAAAGAACTAGTTGGAATTAGAAATGAAAGAAAACCAAATCCAGAAACACATGAAAGAACAGAAAATATTATTTTCATTATATTTTCATGGATTTCAAGTCCATGAAAATAATAAGTGATAAAAAAAATACAGACACAGAAGTAATTGAAATTACTGATAGCACTCTAACATTATTTCAGATTCAGAAAATGAAACCGATTAAGCAACACTTGTCAATAAGATTATTTTAAGCCTTCTTTCCCACCTCCCACCTTTTCTTAGCTTTTTCTGAAAATTAAATGTTTTCTGGGTTTGTTTTAACTTTTTGTACACCAAATTCTCCTAAATAGGCAAAATTGAACAGATGTACATCACCTGTAGATTAAGCTTAGATTTGTAATAAACAATTAGAACATTTTAAAATTAGTTCAAATAATAAGTTTATAATTATTTTTGAATAACAATACACTTAGACTAAGAGCCAGTTTGGTCTGGTGGTTAAGGTCTTCCCATGAGTTCAAATCCCACCTTAGCCATGAAAGCCAGCTGGGCGTCTTTGGGTCAGTCTCTCTCTCTTAGCCCAACTCACCTTATATATTGTTATTGTGGGAAAATAAGAGGAGGAAAGAGTGTTGGATATGTTCACCTTGAGTAAATAATAATGAAGATGGGATACAAATAAATAAATAAATACTTTACAGGGTTATATAACAAACAGACTTGTATTTCAAAGTTGCATTTCTACATGGTCTCTACATACTATTTTTTTTTTTAACATTGCTAGGTATTTCCGAAGAATGCAGTTTACTTCAACATTTCTTATTTTTTTTAAAAGAGGAACATTCCCCTGAGTTCAATGATGTTGACACGTTGGAAAAAGTGCAAAGAAGAGCAACTATTCAATTCATTGTCTTGTCAACACTATGGACATGGTTTGCCATCTTCTGTTTTTTTTTTAACTTCCCAGTCTTGACTGTGTTTTTGGGATTTCCTGGTGGTCTCCCTTATAGGTCTGATCCCATTAAGCTTTTTGAGGTTAACCAAGATAAACCATGTGTGGCTAAAATTCTCAAGAGCTGAAATCCAAGGAAACAATTGAATTCTTGAAATCTTGTTGGGTTTCTTCTGAAATAATATCATTAGAGGTTGGATGAAGAAAAACATGCTGATTAGAAAAAGAATTATTGGTTGATGAAAAGGCAGATCCAGCAACAGCGAACTTGTGGGGAAAATGTGTGAGAGAAATTTAATAAATACATACTTTTCTTGGCTTCCTTTGGCTACGTAATGCTACTTGTCAAGCTGGCAGCATTTTGCTGTGCTCTGCTCTCTAGATTGCACAGAGAGACTCAGATGTATTCACAATAAAAGTTTTTAAATAATATATAAGAAGATACTAATTTTGGAAGAGTCATATGTTAAATTATCTCAGCACAAGGATGGCTTTAAGAGAGGAAGAAGCTTCATCCTGGAAATAAACCAAGGCAAAATGCACCCTTAACAAACTGTCATGCATATATATTGTTCCTGTAATTGCTATTACAATCACTTCAACTCCTCCTCGCCTATTATCCAGAAAACACAACATACCGGGAAACTAGATAACAACATAACACTACCCTGCTGGGTTGTCATATACCTCTTTCCAAAGGTGGGTTCCTACCGATTTAGATTGGTTCAGCGGAATAGGTAGTAACTTGGCCTGCCACTCCCTGAACTGGTTCTCTCAGCTGCGCCATGGGCATTGCCATCTTGTTTTTTCTTTGTACTGCACAAGTGTGTGTAGTGTGTGTGCATGTGAAGCGTGTCCCTGAACAAACCAGCAGTAGCAGCAGCTGGAACCCACCCCTGCCTCTTTCCCCTATCAGTGATTCTAGAAATCATCAGTTAACTAGATGGATTCGCAGTTGGCTGCCCAATCACATATAATGTGTGCAGTGGTGGGATCCTGCCAGTTTAACAACCAATTCGGTGATCACATGTTTCACATGTGTGTTCAGTTTTAAGAAAATTTACCTTTCATGTTACTGCTGGAAAGTAACACAGCTGAGGCGCGACAATCCACTCTGCAGTGTGATTCAGCTGAGAAGATATAGGTCAATGAAGTACAGGGGCAGGCGGGCAGGCAGGCTGGCCCACCTCATCGGAGTGAATCAGTTCACTCCCAGCTGATCGTCAGAGCCACCAGTTCACCCGAACCAGTACGAACCGGTAGAATCCCACCCTTCAATGTGTAGTTGTCAATGAAACTAGTCCTGTATGGACAGAAGCATGCAAGGGATACTTCAAGGTTCAGTCTTGGGCCTAGGACTCTTCAACTTTTTTATAAATGATCTAAATGAGGGGATAGAAGGAGAACTCGTCAAATTTGCAAATGACAGCAAACATAGCATAGGTGATACCTGGTTCAACAGCAGTAACTGTGAGAGAGATTTAGATGTCCTAGTGTTCTGCAACTGCCAAAAAAACCAATGCAATCATAGGCTGTATCAACAGAGGGATAGTGTCAAGACAACAAGAAGTGCTGCTTTACACTATTCTGGTGAAACCCCAGTTCTGGTCTCCAGTTCTGGTCAGCCAATACAAAAAATGTGAGAAAGAAAAGGCAGAGAAGAGCAACAAAGATGATAAAGGGCCCTTTGTATGGTAAACAGTTGAGGGAGCTAAGTATATCTAGCCTACCAAAGAGAAGGATTAGGGATAACATGATAACTGTCTTCCAGTACTTGAGAGGCTGTCACAAAGAGGGCAGGACAAGAAGTCATGGGTGGGAGCTTATTAAAGAGAAACCCAACCTAGAAGTAAGGAGGGAATTTCCGATAGTGAGAACAATGATCAATGAAATAGTTTGCCTCCTGTTATGGATGCTCCACCACTGGAGGTTTTCAAAAATAGACTGGACAATTATTTGGCTGGGATGGTATAAGGTTCCTGCCTTGAGCATGGGGTTGGACTAAAAGACCTCCAAAGTCCCTTTCACCCTATAATTCTATGATTCTGCCTTGCAGGCTGTCATAACTATTAAGCTACATATAGAGTGTTGAAAACCACACACTAAAATCTAATCCAGGCTGATGGGGCTCGTAGGAAGGGCCTCAATTAAAACTAAGTGGTAGAAATAACCATGGGAGGCTTTGATCATATGGTTCTGTCCATCACATTGTCTCTCAACCTCATCAAATTCACCGATTTTTAAGAATGATATCTACACTCAAAACAAAGCAAAAACCAGAAAGGCCGTAGTCACAGCTATACAGGCTACTAAACTATTTTTATAGGGAAGGTTTTATTTGCATCCAGAGAATTTGTTTTTTAACAATCTTTGCCGACACTGTTTATTCTCCGGCTAAAACACTAAAAAGGCAAGAAGAACTTGTTTTTGCAAAATATGTGGAATAGGGTATGCACATTTCGCTTTATGTTTTGTTTTCTAGGAAGAGTTATAATGAATCATCAGGGAGCAACTCCTCCATGTCGACTTTTGGGAGCAGCCATATGATAAATTGGTAGATGTAACAGTAATCACAACCTGCATGGCTTGAGGAAGATGAGAGCTCTGCCAGAGGTTCAATCATAATGGACAGGTCTCAACAGAGGAATGAAAAGTGTCTCTCTCATAAACAATGTAGTGAGACTTAATTTATGGAAACCCATACTGGATCAGTCATTGCCTGGATCAGGAATGTCAACTGGCACCCGACGGGCCGGATGCGTCATGGGCATGTCGCGTCCACTCCCACTCCATGAACGAAAAAAACATGGCAAAAAGTCATGTGATGGCAACGTGACGCTGTGAGTTTGACACCCGTTGCCTTGGTCAACAAGGACCATGCTAAGTGTTGAATTTCCTGTACATACAGTGAAAAATGGGCTCCAAGATACAGGACTGATCAGCTGTAGGACTACTGGAAGAAAAGTTGCAAATATACCAAGACTGACACCAATATATTTCTTTATTGGGGAGAATATTTGCAGCTCAGGTTGAAACGAGGGGTTCTTGGAGCATTCTGAACTTGGTTGTTCTTATGTAGTTATTTCATTATCCAAACTAAGTAACATCATAAACTGGTAAGGAGTGGGGTTTGCTCTTAGTTTATATCAGGGGTGGGTTTCTCGCCCCGTTCCAACCGGTTCGGTTGGAATGGGGCCGGCAGCGTCCTCGTGCACGCGCGCGGCGCACGCATGCATACTACTGTCTGTGCGATGTTCCAGCTGCTCCTGGAGGATCGCGCAGACGCTGTATGCATCCTGCGCATGCGTGGAAGCGCAGAACTCGTCAAAACCGGGTAAGGAGCGCTGGTGGGTGGGTGGGCCCTTCGCCGTTCCCGGAAGTTACTTACTTCCGGGTTCGCCGACCAACTGGTTCGCAGGGACCGCCGTGAACCAGTTGAAACCCACCCCTGGTTTATATTTATATCTATGGCTTGCCTTATCAGTGTTAATGGAAGTGTTGTTCTAGGCGCCTCAATGACAGTTGGTTGCACCATTTACTGTTAGATTGTTTTCTTAATTGGGGTATTGTTTACTTTTTGATTGATTATCTCTTAATCTTGGAGATAATCTATGCTCATCTGGATATTGATTTTGGTGTTTTTGTTTCCTTTTTGGCTTATTGATTGTGTCTCTTGCATACTGGAGGTTTTAAGAAGAGATTGGGTAACTTTTTTCTGAAATGATATAGGATTTCCTGCTTGACCAGGGGGTTGGACTAGAAGACTGCCAAGGTCCCTTCCAACTTGGTTATTTTATTAGTATATAGATATGTTTATGCCTATGTGCTTACTGATGGCTAATTTGTCAGCGTGTCTGGGTTCTAGAAATCAGTTAGCATTTTTGGACTTAGCCTGGCTTAGGCTGATCACCATTTCCCTGCTGAAACTATGGTTTTGTCTGTCCATATGTGGTGAAATTAGAGTTTCCATCACATATTCTGATTGATTTTTGGTGTTCATGAAATGCATTTTGCTAATCTTCTGTCCTATTTGTCCTATGTAGGAACTGTTGCAGTCATTATATCGTAGGTTGCAGATGAGTCATGCTGTTTCTTCTGGAGCTATTGGGTCTTTTGGATTGCTTAGAATGTCTTGGATATTTTAGTTGGCTTGTGGGCTACACTGATTCCATGTGTTTCTGATATGTTTTTTTATGTACGGCATTCTTATTCTTTTTGCAAATTGTGCTGATTATACTACACTGGGTTGAGTGGTCAGACATTTTTTGATGAAATTGCATGGATATCCATTTGATTGTACAGATGATGTTTCCTTTTTCTGTTGTTCAGGGTTGCTGCAGTGTGTTGGTGATCATCTAAATAGCGTTCTTAACAGCTTTCCATGTGGAAGGTTGGATTGTTGCTTTGGTAGTAGAGCACCTGATTGGTGTGGGTGACTTTTTGGTGAATGTGTGTTTCAAGTTTGCCATGGTAGTCTCTGCTGATCAGGATATCCAGGAATGGTAGTGCTCAGAGAGCAACAAGGACCCTTCAAATAATGATCCTGTTCTTAAAAATCAAGTCCAATGCAATAAAATGAGAATTTCTGAAAATAAAATATACCAGTTTTGGGAACAAGAACACCCACAATTAGAAACAACAGAACAGAGGCTAGCAGCTCAATGTTATTTTATAAAGAAGTATTCAGAGCAGTAGAATTAGAAGAACTGCAAAGATCTACCCAGGGCAAAGAAATCAAAGCTTGCCAGAAATAGTTTAGATTGTAGAGTTAAACCAGGAGAGTTGGCAGCAAAGAAGACTAGCATAGATAATGAATTGTTTTCTTTCGAAAATCGGGTTCCTTCTCCTGTGCCTTCCCCTGAGAAAGAAAAAAGCTCTCTACAGGTAGACTTCGGCTTATGACCAGTTGTTCAAGAACCTCTCAGAATTATGATGATCTCGTAAAGAGCACCTTATGGCTTGTAAAGCATTTCTGGCCATAGGTAACATTCTGTTCCCCTTTCCCCCCAAGTCATATGAGCATAATCTGTGGGTTTGGTGATAAATTTATATTTATGATCATTTGGTAAATGCTTTGGAAATATGTGATCGCCGTTTGCAATTTTTTCTGCTGGATTCTCCCAAAAAAGTCAATGGGGAAGGCAGTAGGGAAGGTTGCAAACTGCTGTTATTTGCCAAGAAGGCTCTCTTTGTGTTGTCTCTGGGGACTGGCTGAAGGAGCTGCTTGCCAAGGGCAGCTAAGGGCAACTGGAGGGTTGTAGAGATGTTCCCACACCTTGTCAAAGGGGTTCTCTTCCATGCATGGGGGGGGGGGAGAAATCAAGCTGAATCCTAAATATCTGAGCCCTATTCCTGCATCCCACCAAAGCCATTTCCTTCTGCACACAGAGGGGGGCTGGATTCCTTTAGCAGGCAGCTCTTTCTGTCAATTCTGAAGATGAGGGGAGGCAAAATCCAAGCAGAGAGCAACATGGTAAGTAAAGGTGTGTGTGTGGGTGAGTTAGACAGGTATGGAAGGCCCTGGGAGGCCCAGTGCAGACCACACCTGATTATTTCTTCCTCAGAGGTTAGAAATCCTTCTTGGATTTCAGCAGGGAGGATTATACTCCTTACCTACAACTTTCTCCACTATACTAGAGGGTCCCAAACCTTTCTGGCTTCATGGATCAGTAGTAGCAGTGAGGGGGGAGGGATGTATTTATCCATGCAACCAAGTTCCTGCTCAGGCACAAATGACCCTTCATACGCTCACCCACTGCTTGTGCAGCTCAATTTCTAATGGGCCACAGCCCAGGACAGGTCCACAGCCTGGAGCTTTACTACCTGCACAACTGCTTAACAATCCCAATTGGCAATGCCGGATTGTGGTCATTCACCAAATCAGTTACATGAGCAGTCCTATAATTTCTTGCTTAATGACCACATTGGCTACAGAGAAGGCATGCCTCCAAGGTCCTATCAGTTGACATGGAAGTGTTCCAGTGGTGGGTTTCAAAATTTTTTAGAACCTCTTCTGTGGGTGTGGCCTGCTTTGTGGGAGTGGCTTGTCGGCCATGTGACTGGGTGGGAGTAGCTTGCTTGCCATGTGACTGGGTGGGAGTGGCTTGCTGGCCATGTGACTGGATGGGCATGGCCAACTTGTAAAATGTGGTGAAACTCACTTAACAACGCTCTTGCTTAGCAACCAAAATGTTGGCTCAGAAACTCTGGCATTTGAAGCATGCAAGTCTTAAAGCTGTCAAGTTACAAGACCCTTGCACCCCTAACCCTTTAGAAAAAAAACCCAGGGGTGTTCAAACTTGACAGCTTTAAGTCTTGTGGATTTCAATTCCCAGAATTCCTCCTCTCGCTCTTCATCTTGATGTGCAGACAGGCGGGGGGAGGGAGCTGGAACCAGTTCTAAATGGCACTGTAGATTTGTGGAACCTCTTCTATAGAAGAGGTTAGAACTGGCAGGAACCCACCCCTGAAGTGTTCCCACAAATAACCTGTCCTGTCCATGTCAAGGTTTAACAATAATAACCAGCACCCAGAAAACAACTAGGAGCCAGTGCAATTCATGTAACAGCGGTACAACTAAGGCAGACCATGGGGTGATCAGAATGCATATGCTGCTGCATTCTGGACCAACTGCAGATTCCAGATGGTCTCCAAAGGGAGCTTCATTTGGAGAATGTTACAGAAATGTAACCTATCAGACCCAGCATAATACTACTTCATATATGGTTTCTGCCATTAATTCAGTAAGCAATCTTAGGAACTTCAATAATGCTGTTGAGCTATCATTTTGAAGAGGAATGAGAAGAAACTGTTTGTGTTGTGAATTACATTACCCTGTGGATTAGAATATACATTGTTAAGCATCTTTATATTTACTATAGGAGTGTAAAAGTTGTGTCATTCAATTCTGTTCACCAATTCCCACAGGCTTTTTATCTCACATGGAAATCTGCCCGTCTCTGCTGTACAATTCTAGGCCCTAAGGAGAAATAGTTACAAAATGGCTGAAGACGGAATAAAAAGGATAAAATGTATTTTTTTTTATTATTCAGGTGCAAATGTTTAAAAGCCAGTTACCATGGTAATCCAGTTTGGCTCATAATTACCATAGCAATTATAATTCATAGAATGTTGTTTAAGGATACAAATGCAGCAACCCAGCTGTAAATTTCATCTAACGGCGAATAACTATATTTTAATATATTAAAGTTTCATAATCAGTTCTCAAGTGTCATGGCCTTCAGAGGGTTGAATGTTTCAAGCATAATTACCTAGAACAGTTTGACCTGTTACATCAAGATGTTACAAAATGACTTGTCCCAGAATCAAGTTTTTTTTTAAAAAAAAAAAAAAGCTCAGCAAATTTCCATGTGATAGCGAGAATTTTTTTTAAAAAAATTCTATTCCATAGACTCTCCAACACAAGAGAGACCTTTCCAGAATTTGTAGAACTGATTTATAGGACCAATCTTAGTCTCTCGCTGGGTGTTCAGCTCTTGAAATAGTCCCACCTTGCACTTTGGACCAACCTATTAGTGTGTCCCCTTCCTTGTGGAGATGTCTCTGCTTCCCATTAATTATATATGGGAAATATACCTAAACACACTTATCATTCAGGGGTGAAATCAACTTACCTTTGCTACTGGTTTGCAAATGTGATCGTGCGCATGCGCAGAACGTAAAAAAATGGGACGTGATGATGTCCAGGTGGATGGGCAGAGCCTCCTGCCGCCACCGCTACTGATTTACCCAAACCGGATAGAACCGGCTGAATTGCACCACTTCTATTATTCCTTTTTAGGTTTGAAACCTAAGCAGTTTTCAAAGCAGGATCAGATCTAGCTAACACTTGGATGGAATACATTAGGGAACAGCTGTGCTGTAAACTAGACTGGAAAATAAAGCAAATTTCCTCATTGGGGATAATGGATGCTGTTCCTTTACTACTGCCAAGAATCTATCCAAACCTCCCTAGATTTACCAGAATATATTCATTGTTCAATACAGTGGAACATTTACTTCTTTTTAAAGTGCCCATAACTTCCTTTTGTTTTCTTATCAATATGGATCAACATCTGGATACAATACAATACAATAGCAGAGTTGGAAGGGACCTTGGAGATTTTCTAGTCCAACCCCTATACCATTCCAGACAAATGGCTATCCAGCATCTTCTTAAAGACTTCCAGTGTTGGGGCATTCACAACTTCTGGAGGCAAGCTATTCCACTGATTAATTGTTCTAACTGTCAGGAAATTTCTCCTCAGTTCTAAGTTGCTTCTCTCCTTGATTAGTTTCCACCCATTGCTTCTTGTTCTACCCTCAGTTGCCTTGGAGAATAGTTTGACTCCCTCTTCTTTGTGGCAACCCCCGAGATATTGGAACACTGCTATCATGTCTTCCCTAGTCCTTCTTTTCATTAAGCCAGACATACCCAGTTCCTGCAACCGTTCCTCGTATATTTTAGCCTCCAGTCCCCTAATCATCTTTGTTGTCTTCTCTGCACTCTTTCTAGAGTCTCCGCATCTTTTCTACATCGTGGCGACCAAAACTGAATGCAGTATTACCTGTGCATTTCATTTTTCTTACCTAAATGTAGAACCTTTCTCTTTCTTACAATAATTATGACTTCTTGGATACAGAAGTCTGCAATCTGCAATGAAGTTAGACTTTCATGAAGTGATGAAGCTTCCCAAGTGGCAAAAGAAGTGGTGGAATTTTTTTCAAGTTACATGGTGTTTTGGGTCTTAGTCACTCTGGATTCATGTGTTGACTGAGGTATGAGTAGCATTGCCAAAACTCTGACACCTGGCTTGTGTTTTGTGGTGATTGTGAGATTGCAATTATGTGAATGTAAGTCTGGCTGAAAACTTCAATATTGCATCAGGAGATAAATTGGAAGTATAGTGGAGGGCATAATAATCACTCTTTCACTGCAAGAGAGACTGGCAATCTCATTCTGATGTCCCCTAACTGGATTAATTTACTCATACCTTATGCTTCAATGGTCACATTGCTGGCACATTGGACCTCAAGATGTTAATGGCCAATACCATGTCTATAAGTAACAATATTTCATCCATTTATAATTTGGTGGTAAATGAATATACAAATTTGGAGTGTGTTACTGTGATCTATTTGGTCAAAGATGGTAACCTCCCTCTCTCAGAGAACTGCTGTTCTGCATTTTAGGTCTTTAGCCTTCAGTAGCAGAGTGGTGGCACTGATCTTTAAAGATTCTCTATTAGTGGCCAAGGTCTCCACTTCTGAGGGTGTGAATGTCTGTAGTTAAGGCCAGATGGATGGTCTTTGGAGCAGGGGTGATATTTAGCCAGTTCTGACAGGTTCTGGAGAACAGGTAGTGGAAATTTTAAGTAGTTCGGAAAAACAGCAAATAGGCTGCCCCTGCCCCCTGCCTCCCAGTCTCCCCGCTGATCTTCTTTTGTTGCCCTGAACAGGAGAACCGAGCTGGAAAGCAGATTAGTGGGGTGGGGAGGGAATGGGGATTTTGCAGTAACTTTCCCCTGCCATGCCCACCAAGCCACGCCCATCAAGCCACACCAAGCCCACCAAGCCACGCAAATAGAACCAGTAGTAAAAAAAATTGGAATCCCACCGCTGCTTTGGAATCTTCTAGTGTACCAGTTTCCCCATTGCCTGGCAGAATACCTCCCAACCTGCCTGATCTAATCTGAGATAGTTCTGAGGTGCCTCAATTTATGGTCTTTAATCTCCATGCCTTGGGAGCCTGGTTAAAAATTCTCAGAATTTCAAAGCCTTTGTGGTAACTGTGGGCATATCTTAAGTAATTTCAAACTCAATTCATATAGGCAGTCAAACAGATTAGACCTCTTTGTTGCCTTGCAGCAATTGTATCGCTGGCATTGTCAATCAATTTCTGTTCCTTATTTGTTTGTTTGCTTTTTTGGTTTGAATTTATTGACTGCTCAACTTCAATGAAATCCAGTTCTGACTATTTACTACTATGACTACTTATATGGAGTAATTGGACAAAGTGCAATAGTTCGGCTAAAGAGATTTATGGCATCAGTTTGATTATCTATAATCTTATGGGCAGTTCATTTGAGTGTTTGGTTGCCTACTGTTAACAGGAGAACACATGGGCCCTGTATAAGACTGCTTCTGTGTCGCTTCTTTCTGTATGTTGCTCCCAGGTGGTAATTTGATCTGTCAAAGGACTCTTAAAGAAGCAACACTAGAGTACCAGAGAAAGTTGACAAAAAGAGAGCCAAGCTCAGGTTCAAGTGTATACTATAAGGATAAGAGTGGTGAAACACAATTACATCTCTCTTACTGCAATAGGCAAGCAGCCTTGTTTAGGGTAGCCAACTCCCTGTTGAGGCACAGATAGCAGATGATGTGGTGGAATTGAGTCAAAAGGGGGCTGGGTTTAGAATCTTGTGGGATTGACAGCCTATAGCTTTGTCTCACCACATTCTATATGTGGTGTAGAAATATAGCCTCCAAGGCGATATTAGAAACTGCAGAAGTCTAACATGTCAGCTTTCAGTTAAACCAGAAGGACTCTAGGAACCGTGGAGTTTAATCCAGATTTTTCTTAGGGGGAAGTGGGTAGCATAAGAGTCTTTCCCTTTTGGACAAGTCCTTTGATGGCTATGTACCCATCACCCTAAGTCTAAAATGGCAGATCTAATGGGATGAGACAGCTCATAGAACAGGAGGAATGTAATTAGGCTTCAATTAGCGACATCGTTCTTCCAGATAATTGGGGGGGGAAATAAGAGTAGACACCCACTCTGAATCCCCTGCTTCAGGCACCCTTGTCTCTACCCAGGCTTTCTGTCTGGCTGTATAAGAATCATTTTAGGGGCAGAGGCACACAGTGTCACAAACAGACCTCTTGAAAGGCCTATTTCTTTCACCAAAGTTTTAGATGATCTGCTCTACTTCTAAAAGTGATACAAAGCAGACATGTTGAATCATGTTGCCTTCTCTGTTGCCAATCAACCAATATTTCCAGTAACTTTGGAGATTACAGAAGAGCCTAGCGCATGTACTAAACTAAAGCATCTGTGGACAACTAAGTGTACAGATCAAGTTTGCAAGACAATGTGAAATGCTTTGATAAGGGCAAATTATATATTTTCTTAATTGTCAGCTAATAACAGAAAAGAAAGAAAAGGAAAAAAATTAATAGCAAAGACTGCAGTTGCAGTCATGAAAATGAATGAAATAAAATGAAATAAAATCTGCTTTCATTTCTTCCCCTTTTATTTGCCAGGAAGTGATGCCATGATCTTAGTTTTTTTTTTTAATTTTGATTTTCAAACCAACTTTTGTTCTCTCCTCTTTCAATATTATCAAGAGGATCCTTAGTTCCTCTTCACTTTCAGCCATTAGAGTGATACCGTTTCCAAATCTGCAATTGTTGATATTTCTCCTGGCAATCTTAATTCCAACTTGTGATTCATCCTGCCTGGCATTTTATATGATATATTCTGCATATAAGATAAATAAGCAGGATGACAATGCACATCCTTGTCCTGTTGCTTTCTCTATTTTGAACCCATCAGTTCAGAGGTAGTATTCAGCCAGTTCTGACAGGTACTGGAGAACCAGTAGCAGAAGTTTTGAGTAGTTCAGAGAACCAGCAAATACCACCTCTGGGTGGCCCTGCCCCCCATCTATTTGCTGCCTCCTGAGTCCCAGATGATTGGGTGGGTCTTCTTTTGTTGTTCTACACAGGAGAATGGAGCTGGAAAGCAGGTTGGTGCGGTAGGGAGGGAATGGGGATTTTGCAGTATCCTTCCCCTGCCATGCCCACCATTCTACCACTGAATCAGTTGTTTCATGTCTGGTTCTTGGCCTACATACAGGTTTTTTAGGAGACAGGTAAGATGGTCTGGTACTCCCATCTCTTAAAGAACTTGCCACAGTTTGTTGGGATCTACACAATCATAGGCTTTAGTGTAGTCAATGAGGCAGATGTTTTTCAGGAACTCCCTTGTTTTCTCTATAATCCAGCAAATGTTGGAAATTTGATCTTTAGTTCCTCTGTGTCTTCAAAAACTGGTAATTCTTTATTCACATATTGCTAAAGTCTAGCTTGTAGGATTTTGAGTGTCACCTTGCTGGTATGTGAAACAAGTGCAATTGTATGGTAAGATATTGTATTATTGCACTATTTGTGATTCCTATTGCTCTTGAGACATCTGATAAGGGTGACCCAGGAAGCTTGGAAGCATCCTTGGGTTCTCAGGCTGGAAGACTAGAAATTGGCAACCTAGCTTGAATGCATGTTGTAAACAGATCTCCCCCCTCTGTTTCATCACTTTTGCAGTATTGAGTTTCCTCTTTTCCTAAATCTGAAAAAGCATCCCACTTTCAGCTACAATATATTTGCATCAGAGATGGGCTCTTATCGGTTTGGACCGGTTTGGCCGAGTAGGTAGTAACTCGGCCGGCCACACACGCGAACCAGTTCTATTGTCAGTGGCTCCTTCTTTATTTTTTCTTCTGTGCATGTGCAGAACATTCTCATTGTGGAAATGTAATTTGGTGTGTGTGTGATTGAAGCAAGCACGCATGTGCAAAAGCTTTTGTGCGCTGAACTGGCAGTAATGCCGGTAGCAAAGTACCCCTGACTTACACAGGTGCTCTTTTTTTCCCTCTCTTCCTTGCATCGGTGTCATTCTTCTTCCAGAACCTGGGAATCGGTCTATTTCTAGAAATTGGGAAATATTTATACAACTGACCTTTTCTATGTGACCTTTCTTTGGGTTGATTCACCATTGATCTTCTGCCAGAGTTCCTAACTTGGTACATTAGTTCCTCCCACTCTTCTTTTAAACTTTTTGATCAATTTCCCACCATCACAATAATTCACACACTTGTATGGAGCTAGCAATGGAAAGCATAATATGAAAAGAAAAGAGTCAATAGCAATGATACAGTCTATAATATGTAGGTGTGTAAGTAATTTATTGATCCAAGACTAAATGTCACCCTCATTCTCCTCCTGTTCTCAAAATTTTGAGAAAATTATATTATAGGCAACATGGATTGATTTGCAACTTATCTGGTTGGCTTGTTAAACACACAACCAGCCTGCAAAGCATTTTGAGATCCTAGAGCATTCCTCTCTGTTAAATATTAATGAGCCATGTAAATTAGGCTCAGCAGTTCAGCACCTTCTTGGAGGCCAGCAACAGCCTGCTGCCTCCTGATTGGCCGGGACGCAGCAGGAGCTGTTGCCGGCCGAAGTTACTCTTTGATTGGACCGGGACTTGACAGCAGTTGCTGCCCAAGTCCCGGGTTCCTATTGGTTGAACAGTTAGTATAAATACCTTGGCGCGCACCGCGCCCCTTGGAATCGCTGTCTTAAGTTGTTTGTTAATAAAGCAGTTAGTTGTTCATCCTGGTTGTCGCGTCCCTCCTTCAGTCTTCAAAACTGGCGACGAGGGTGGGATCGGCGATTCCGTGACGCTAGGGTGAAGAGAGAGAGAGAGGAGTAGTTAGCTGCCGCCGCTCAAAGCCGGCAACGAACACTGCTCCGAAGAAGAAAGATTTTTTTTTTCCATTCCCTCCATCCGTCTCTCATCCACCAAGATGATTCTGCGCTTCCTCCGTTCGCCCCCTTTGGTTCTGCCGGAGAATCCTGGGAGGGCTTTATGGAGAGGTTTGAGTGCTACTTGATAGCATCAAAAAACCAGGCTCAAACCGAGGAAGAAAAGTGCAGCTTCTTCCTCTCCTGCTGCGAACCCTCAATGTTCGCCTCCGCAAGAGCCCTGGCCGCCCCGAGGCCAGCATACAAGCTGGGGTGGGCAGAACTGATGGCAAGATTAAAAAATCACTACGCCCCCACCCCATCTGTCATCGCCCGCCGCTTTGCTTTTCGCCGCCGGGTCCAGAAGAAAAACGAATCAATAAGTCAATTCCTAGAAGCATTGCGTATGGTGGCCGCTCAGTGTGACTTTTCTAATTTAGAAGAGAATCTGGTGGAACAGTTTGGGTGCGGGGTCCGCGACGTCAACCTGCGGAGCCGCATGTTCCGGAACCACCAGATCACCTTGCTCCAGGCCGTGGAGACTGCCAGAGCAGCCGAGCTCTCGGAGCAGTCCACGGCCGATATTGAGCGGCTACAGCTTGCCTCGCCGGAACGGCCACCCCCGGAGCCACCAACGCAAACCCATATGATCGAAGACGAGCTGACCTTTGAAGACCAGGAGGAAGACGTTGTGGGACAAATGAGGGCACAGCCTAAACGGAAGCCCAAGCCACAGTCCACAGCGCAAACCGCAGCGCAAAATGTGCCTTGCCGCGGGTGTGGAGGCCGTCACACCCGCACGGCCTGCCCTTTCCGAAATGCTATTTGCCTCAGATGCAAGGGTGAAGGCCACCTGGCTAAAGTTTGCAGGGCCCTCCTACCGGCACCATCATTCCTGCAACCTTCGAGCCGATCCCAGGCGCAGCCGCGCCGCCAGCAGCCGCGGGCCGCGCGGTGGGCTGAAGACTGTTATTCAACCTGTCAGCCGAATGTTTCTGACTGTGCAGCGAACCAAGCCACTGCGGGAGCCCGGAAGGTCGCAGCCTCCGTCCAGCTGGAAGGTCAGCCTTGCCGGATGGAGGTGGACTCCGGCTCTTCCCGGTCTCTCTTGCCCTGGTCCCTTTTCTCCCGGCTCTGTCCTAAAGTTCCCCAGAGCCACTTATTGCCGTCGGAGGTTTCCCTGAGGGATTATCAGGGGAAGTTGATTCCCACTCTAGGCTCCTTCCCTATCTCGGTTTGCTATGGCCCATTCCAAGGGAAACTACCCATCCTCATCGTTAGGGACGACCTACCAGCCCTCTTGGGCCTGGATTGGTTCCCAGCCCTGGGATTGTCAATTGGGGGGGTACACCGGGTTGTCCCCTCTTCCATCGAAGACATATTAAAGGAATATGCCGATGTTTTCGATGGCCAGCTGGGTTGTTATAAGGGCACCCCCATCTCTTTAAGTCTTGATCCCCAGGTTGCTCCCATTAGGCTGAAAGCCCGCAGGGTGCCTTTTGCCTTGAGGGCCAAGGTTGACGCCGAACTGGATAAACTGTTGGCGCAGGGAGTCATCGAGCCCGTTGACCATTCTCGTTGGGAGACACCCATTGTCCTCCCAATCAAGCCAGACGGGTCGGTGAGGATCTGCGCCGACTACAAGTCGACGATCAACTTGGCCCTTCAGGCAAACCCCTATCCAGTCCCTGTAGTGCAACACCTGCTCCATTCCCTGGGGCAGGGTTGCACATTCGCCAAACTGGATATGGCGCAGGCCTATCAACAGCTCCCGGTGGATGACGATGCGGCGGCTGCCCAAACCATCGTCACCCATCGTGGGGCTTTTCGTTGTCGCCGCCTTCAATTCGGCATTTCCGTGGCCCCGGGGATCTTCCAAAGCCTCATGGAGCGGCTGCTCCATGGGCTACCGGGCGTTGTACCGTATTTCGATGATGTTCTGATCGCTGCTTCCAGCCGCTCAGAACTCATCGAAGTACTCAGGAAGGTCCTCAGTCGTTTCAGGGGCGCGGGCCTAAAACTTAAACGCAGCAAATGCTCGTTTGCTGTCCCTAAGGTGGAATTCTTGGGCTTCATGATTGACGCCCAAGGCATCCACCCCACGCCTTCAAAGGTTGCAGCCATTAGGAACGCCCCGGCACCCACCACCAAGGCGGAGCTGCAGGCGTTCCTAGGGCTCCTAAATTTCTACGCCCCCTTCATACCTCATAAGGCGTCACTAGCCAAGCCGCTTCATCGGTTGCTCGACCGATCCGCGGCCTGGCGCTGGGGGAGCCGCGAAGCGCATGCGTTCGCGGCTGTCAAAGAGACTCTGACGTCAGCGGCAGTCCTAATTCAGTACAATGACAGGATGCCAGTGACGTTAGCGTGTGACGCCTCCCCCTACGGAGTCGGGGCGGTCCTGAGCCATATCCTCCCGAATGGCTCGGAAGCCCCAGTGGCCTTTTATTCCCGGACACTCTCCTCGGCGGAGCGGAATTACAGCCAGATCGACAAGGAGGCTCTGGCTGCAGTGTCCGGGATTAAGAGGTTCCATGACTACCTCTACGGTCGGCATTTCACTCTTGTCACCGACCATAAGCCACTCCTTGGGCTTCTGGCGGGTGACAAGCCGACCCCCCCCCCATCCTCTCCCCTCGCATGACTCGCTGGACAGAGTTCCTCGCAGCGTACTCGTATACGCTGCAGTACCGTCCGGGCAAGCAGCTAGGGCACGCTGATGCCCTGAGCCGCTGCCCCTTGCCGGAGACAGATACCGCCCCTGTGCCCAGCCTCTCTATCCTCACCATCGCGTCTTCCGGCCTTCCCATCTCTGCCGCAGATGTCGCGGCCTACACTAAGGCTGATCCAATCCTCTCCCAGGTCGCTTCCTGGGTCTTGAGGGGATGGCCCACAGACAAGGTGGCAGAGGGCTTCCAGCCCTTTAAATCCAGACAAGCGGAGCTCTCCCTCCACGGGGGGTGCCTTGTTTGGGGGGATCGAGTGGTGATCCCCGAAGCACTTCGGCCACAAGTTCTGTCTCTGCTCCATAAGGATCACCCCGGCATAGCACGGATGAAGGCATTGGCCCGTAGCTATGTCTGGTGGCCCTTGCTGGACTCAGAGATAGCGGCCTATGTAGGCCGCTGCACCCCATGTCAACAGTCCAGGCCCAACCCCCCTGCCGGGCCTGCTCGCGAGTGGGAGGCTCCGAGAGGCCCATGGTCACGCCTCCACATCGACTTTGCTGGTCCCTTCCACGGCCAGAATTTCCTGATTGTGGTGGACGCCTACTCCCGTTGGGTGGAGCTGGTCTTGATGCCCTCCACAACGGCTGAGAGGACGGTCCGGGCCTTGAGAAGGCTCTTCGCAACCCACGGGTTGCCAGACTTAGTAGTTTCGGACAATGGGCCCCAATTTATGTCCACCACATTTCAGGAGTTCCTGGCCGAGCAAGGGATCCGGCACGCGCCCATAGCCCCGTACCACCCGGCCAGCAATGGCCGGGCGGAGCGGGCGGTCCGCTCAGCGAAGGAGGCCCTGGGCCGCATGGACCGGGGCGACTGGCAGGCGAGAGTGGCGGCTTACCTGCTAAGCCAGCATTCCACTCCCTGCCCAACGACCAACCGAAGCCCCATGGAGCTCTGGATGGGCCGGCGTCTGCGGACTCCCCTGGATAGGCTTCACCCGCTCTATTCAGGGGATCAGCCGAGCAACCTGGGGGTTCTCCCTCCCCGTTCGTTTAAGCTGGGGGATGCAGTCTGGGCCCGGGCATTCTCAGGGGCTACCCAATGGGTTCCGGCCACCGTAACCGCCCTGACAGGCCCCTGTTCTTTTAGGGTCGGACTGGCTGACGGATCCCAATGGAGGCGCCACCTGGATCAATTAAGGAGGCGCCTCCCGCCACCGGCCGGCAACCCGGACTCTGCTGCAGACAACACCGCCCTTCCGGGGTTGCCACTTGAGGCCTTCGCCAGACCAGGCCTCGCCTCTCAATTGCCTGGAGCTCAAACCGAAGAAGTACATTCTCGGGCCTTCACCACACCAGGCCCGGCCTACCCGAGCTCCCCCAGCAGGGAGCACCAACAGAACTCTCAAGCCGCCGCAGAACAGGCCCCACCTATTGCTCCTGCCTTCCCCAGTGACTCTCCTCCCATACCTAACTCTGTTGTTTTGGGCACGCCGCCTCGTCCCTGCTTACCATCGTTGTTGAGCCCACCTTCTGGGCCTTCGCGAGAGGGCGGGCCTTGGAGCTACACCCCCTTCCGGGAGGAGCTACGACAAGGAGGTCCACCTCCGCCGACGACTCCTGTCGAACTGCGAAGGTCGGGGCGGGTCCGGCGCCGCCCCGCCTATCTACAGGACTACGCATGCTCCACCTGGGGAGCATGCGCGGAACTGGGGGGAAGGGGTGTTAAATATTAATGAGCCATGTAAATTAGGCTCAGCAGTTCAGCACCTTCTTGGAGGCCAGCAACAGCCTGCTGCCTCCTGATTGGCCGGGATGCAGCAGGAGCTGTTGCCGGCCGAAGTTACTCTTTGATTGGACCGGGACTTGACAGCAGTTGCTGCCCAAGTCCCGGGTTCCTATTGGTTGAACAGTTAGTATAAATACCTTGGCGCGCACCGCGCCCCTTGGAATCACTGTCTTAAGTTGTTTGTTAATAAAGCAGTTAGTTGTTCATCCTGGTTGTCGCGTCCCTCCTTCAGTCTTCAAAACTCTCCATTTCCACTTTGCAATAAGTTCCATTCAGTCCTCAAAGACTGACGTCTAGAGGATTGCAACTTGAAAGAATGATAGTCTTCAAGCGACAGAACTGAAATCAGCCCAGAATAACTCAAGTGTTCTATAAACATTAAAATATTCACTCCCCAACTTTAATCTATTTGCAGAAATAGCATTGTCGGCTCAACAGATGGAGGTGGGGGGTGGGGTTAAAAAGACTTTTGATATCTTCTTCATGTTTAATTTGGCTGCCTACTGCACTGTGGGCGACTTTCTAAGCACGCATATGTCATCTTTGTTTGTGGCTGTTCTTGGAACCTTAAATACGTCAAATCTGTGGACCTGCTTGCTTGCCAAATGACTACTTTCACAATTGACTCTCAGTTTTCGACATCTCTTCAGGGAGGATCTGTCATGTGTTGTTTCTAGCTGAGCTTGAAACTAATGATCTTCCCACCCAAACATTCCTCCTTCCTACACTTTGGATTAGCTGAAAAGCACTGTCACTTTCAAAGTGTGTGAGTTGAGAGGCCTCTCACGTTAAGAGTGTAGGACAAAGATGTTTTGAAAAATCAGTTTTATCTTATGGAGTGAAAGAACAGTACACTTTTTTCAAAGTGTAGGGCATTCTCATCAAAAACAGGAGAAGAAAAGGTGATTGAAGAATCAGTGCATTTTGCTGGGTTTTTTTTTCACTTTTTCATAATTTTTTTATTTACAAAAATTGATATTATTTCAGTTTTTCACAATCATAACCTTGCTATGTGGACTGATCTTCAGCTCCCAAATTCTCCATATTCAAAAGGTTGCATTATATATCTATATACTGTTAACGTTTTCGTTGTCCTGACCTTTAACTTGCAAGGGAAGGGAAGGGAAGGAAACAAAAGGGGATTTCCAACGCTGCCAATGCTTCCACAAGGAAATTCAATGACCAGCAGGAATTTGGCCCTTTCCTTTCCCACTACCTTTGATCATTCTGTGTCTCTGTTTGGTAGGAAAATATTTCCGAAACAGTGACCCAACAGGGCATCTAATTGTCTAATTTGGTCTAAAAATCTTAGAATTTGATCAGTATACTTTTTTCATCATTTCCTTTTCTATTATATATGTGTTTTTAAAAGAACCTTTATTCAGCTAAATGTTTGCTTTCTGAATAGAGGATAGTTTTGCCCTGTGTGCATGTGTGCACGCAAAGTGAGTGAAAATAGTGACAGAATAATTACTGTCAACCCTTCAACCCAGAATTTTTATTTTCCACATTAAATCAAGATGTCCACCCAACTGTATTGAACAACAAAAACATTGAGATTGATTTCAAAGCTATCACACCACAGTTTCTTCAACAACAAAAACCATTTTTTTTTAAAAAAAACAGATTAAATATGAAACCAATAATAAAAACTGAAGCACTTTAATCTTTCTGTGATAAATCACACTCTGTATTGTGAGTTTGGCAAACCCACAAATTAAAAATAGGAAGGACAAGCTGTTCCTTAAAAGACAACTTTTTCTGTAAATCGATGAAATTTTTTTCCCAGCCAACGCTTCAGCAGAACCAACCTTATCATTAGGCAGAATTAGCCAGATGCCTCAGGCTGGCTAGATGGGGCAGGAAAAGAAGACAGCTGCTTGCCATAGGGTACATCTACACAGCATTTCTGTGACAGAAACTTGTCACATGATGATTACCTGATGTCACTGTCATAAAATCCAAAGTGATTTGGAATCTGGTGCATTTGCGCTTCTTCATTCAGTGTTACCATTGTTAATTAACTCCCTATGTTTACCAAAGTCATAGGGTAATGAAATACTGTTAGAAAGATTGATTGATTGCCAGATTTGTTCTCTTATCTGTTCCTGAATGCCTGCTGCATTATTGAAGGCTATTTGGGAAATGATGGGGCCACAGTTACTATTGTTAATCATCATAAATAACATCTTAAAGCAGCAAAAACATGTGAGCTTCTTTGAGAAAGGTTACAGTATAATCTGTCAGTTTTACATTTTTCATTTTATACTTGATTTAGCCTCTCACATATTATCAAAGCAATCAATTTATCTTCAGTTTGCTAATTCAGCTTGCATTCAATTCAGAATAGGAACTTTAATACCTCTGTGCATGATTTAATATGCAGAGTGAGATCCCAGAAGTTAACAAGAAATCCTGATACTTTTTTTTAAAATAATCACCATGAAGAAAGGACTGAGACAATGATGCAGAGGTGGGGGGTTGATTCTATCCCAGTATGGTTCTGATGAAAATTGCTCCTGGATATTCTGACTACTCATGATACTAGCATAGTCCTATAGGGACTAATTGCAGCTTTGGGGTATTTTTCATCTGACCTAGGAAGAAACAGAAACTGTGAACACCCCCTTCGCACATGACACAATTCTGATCAGGCTCTTTTCAAATGGTTATTTAAATGGGGGGGAAATCAAATGTCTACTTAAATCTTTTGCACTACGCACAAGCAGCACAACTGCTGTCCATCATTAAGGCTTTCCATTTCATTTTCATTCAGCCCATTGTATTTTAATGTCATATTTGGTTTTGCTCAGAACTTCTGACAATTAGCAAATCTGGCAATAGAACTGAGAATACTTGCAGTAGAAGAGAAGGGACCATTATTTCTGCTGATCAAGAATGTAATGCAGAGTTGCTTCTGATCTGGATTTGATGCTTTGTTCTCTACTGATGCCAACGGTCAGGAACATTTTTTGCCAACTTCACTGGGTAAACCAGCTGTGACCTGTCTTCTTCTCTTCACACCATTCAACATGCATCATTAACCCCCAGCAACAATTAGTTTAATGTCCTTGAAGACACAATGAAGGCTTCATTTGGTTCGAATGCAATTATGAAGTTGCAGGCTGAAATATGGCAATAGGCCAGATCATTCCAGTTCTCCTAGGATTGTACTGTCTACTTAATCTTTTGCACTACACACAAGCAGCATAACTGCTGTCCACCATTAAGGCTTTCCCTTTTACTAGGAAATATTGCCACTTCTTGGAGGAAGTGGCTCTGGTGGCAGCTATAGTATTGCCTATAGGTAAAAGTAAAAGTTCCCCTCGCACATATGTGACCAGCACTGTCCAAAATCATCTCTGTGGTCATGTGGCCGGCATGACTAAACACTGAAGGTACACAGAATGCTGTTACCTCCCACCAAAGGTGGTTCCTATTTTTCTATTTGCATTTTTACATGCTTTCAAACTGCTACGTTCACAGAAGCTGGGATAAGTAACGGGAACTTACTCCATTACGTGGCACTAGGGATTTGAACCGCCAAACTGTCAATCTTTCTGATCAAGAAGCTCATTGTCTTAGCCACTGAACCACCACATCCCTATACTGTTGCCTACTCCAAGGCTAATGGAGCACTCACCAGGATGCTGCAAATTCTGATTTGTCTTATCTTATTGCTTCTAGAATAATCTAGCTATCATTACTTTAGACTTTCCTTCTTTCCTATCTCTCTTTATTCCCTTTTTCTTCCTATGCCATGTCTTTCATAGCATAAACTTTACTTAGGGACAATCTCTTAAGGTAGGGCTGCAAACTGAGCTGTTTTGGCTTGGAAAATGATCTTTTTTTATTCATGTCAGAAGAACTTTCAAATTGTAAACACACACCATTCAAAACTGAGCAAATAAGAGAGATATAAATATAAAATAAAAATACAGCCCATGTGAAAAGTATTTTAAAAATTTGATTAAAATTAAATTGACCAGTATTTGCACATTTACTGCATTATCTCTCCCCAGCATGAGGTCTTCCTCCATTCATGTAGACATTGTATGCACCGCAACATATGTGAGATGAATTGTTCTTCTCCACAGTACCAAATTATCTTGCATTGGAAGCTCCATTTTCTTAGATTGTCATTTGGTTTTCCTACCCAAAGTACAGTCTATTTAGTCACCTTCATTCAAGCCAAGGTTATTCTTGACCAGGCGACAATTGCCTGGTAGCTTCTTACTCACCTTCCATTGTTCCTGGGCAGTCTGCAGCATCTGGTTGTTAGGAAGGGTGGGAGTTTTGAAAAAACTGATCTACAATCTTAGTCTTGGTCTTGGAAGTTGATAGCTGTATGTGTGTTTCTGCAGACATTGTTTTAACCCACTCTTTCTACGTAGCCCTTCTGTGGCAGAATTTTGGAGGGAGACAGCAGTTGGTAATATGCCTTTTGTATTTGGGCTGGTTTTAGACACCTCCTTGACCAGTCTCACTGTTTCATTTTGGCCCTACATGTTTTGATCTGTACCAAATAGAGCTAGCATATTCACCCACAATGTAACATAGGGCTAATATGGAAGTTCTTAATGTGTGCGGTTGGGTGCCCCATCTTGCGCTCAGTTATTTTTCTCAGAATGTTGTTCCTAGCAAATATTTTTTGTTTGGGGTTAAAACAGTTATTCCTAAAACTAAGTGTGAGATCCAGAAATACTCTTAAATACTTTGGAGTAGCACAATATTGTAGGCTGGTACATTCCATCGTATCTGCAGCATTTTGATTGCCTCATGGTTTTTCAAGTGAAAAGCACACTGTTATATTTTAGATGAAATGTGTGTGTGTGTGTGTGTGAGAGAGAGAGAGAGAGAGAGAGAGAGTGAGAGAGAGAGAGAGAGAGAGGTGGATGGATATTTTAAAAAAGTAAAAGTGATTAATTAATTAACATCTGTTTGTTTGTTTGTTTATTTATTTATTTATTTTTACAAACATTATTAGATTGTTTTAGTTGCAAGTCTATATATAGCACTTATTATATCATGCCACTCAAGAAACATTTACCCCTATTTATCAACAATCAATGAATCAGTATTTATCTGTCTCACATTTTGTACTATATTTCCGCAAAAATAAGACAGGGTCTTATTTTCTTTTGACTCTCTCAAATAAGCCCTTGGCCTTATTTTTGGGGGGAGGTCTTATTATTTTTCAGGTGCCAGAGGCAATGAGCATGGTCACCTCATGGCTGCTGCTGTGTTGCAATATTTTTGGGCAGGGGTTATTTGGGGGGGGTTACCGCATGCGCTCAAAAGCCTGATTAGGCTTATTATTCAAGGAGGTCTTATTTTCAGGGAAACAGTGTATCATTTTCGATTTTATACATTCTTGTTCTTTTTCAGGCATTCTTGTTCATTTTCAAAGTGGAAAAAGCATATTTCCATTTATTTTCATATGTCCCTTTTCAAAATCAACATATATTGGTGTGCACTTTTGGAAGAGAGAATTGCAACATACAATTCAGAGCACTGCTAGAAGAATAACTGTATTCTGTTCCACATAGTTGGCTGGGAAGGGTGAATTAGATCGGTTTCATTTTTAAATGATTGTTTTCTGTCACCCAGAGTCACTTGTCTGAGATGGGCAATGGTAGAAATTGAATAAATAAATAAAAATGGTTTCTTTTTTCAAAAAAATATACCATCTTTAATCTTGAGTACTTATATTGTTGAACTAAATAACTAAATAAATTTACATATCTTTGGGGAGTGGGAGAAATCAAGAGCATTCAGGCAAGGGCACTGAAATTACATTTTCTTTTCTTCCCACATCCTCACAAAATATGGGCAAGGTTGTTACAGATGTGAGAGGCTTGTGGGTGGCACTGCATTCGTGAAAATACCATCGCAGATCAAACAGTCTGCTTGGAAAATCTAAATAAAGCAATAATCACAACACTGCAATTTTTTCTCTTTTTTTGGTGAACAGTAGACATTTTATAACATACAAACAGCTAAAAATTCTCAAGATTAACTTCAGTGCATAAACTAAAATAAGACAAAATATAAAACAGGAAAAATAAATTACAAATTCACATTCATTAACATTAGGCTATAAAATTATTTTGTCTATCTTAGTCAATAATGTTACAGTCAAGTATTCAAAATATAGGATTCATTTTGTGTTTAGCATTTGGTATGTATAAGTATGGACATGTAAGAATATGCATCTTCTATCTATCTATGTCTGTCTGTCTGTCTATCTCTTATCTATCTCTTATCTATCTATCTATCTATCTATCTATCTATCTATCTATCTATCTATCTATCTATATATCTATCATCTATCTATCTTCATCATCATCACCAGGGATGGGTTCCTGCCAGTT
Organism: Thamnophis elegans; assembly: GCF_009769535.1. Classification (NCBI taxonomy): domain Eukaryota; kingdom Metazoa; phylum Chordata; class Lepidosauria; order Squamata; family Natricidae; genus Thamnophis; species Thamnophis elegans. The sequence goes on along the minus strand of NC_045558.1, from coordinate 93,112,245 downwards.
CTAACCTCTTCTATAGAAGAGGTTCCACAAATCTACAGTGCCGTTTAGAATCAGTTCCAGCTCCCTCCCCCAGCCTGTCTGCACATCATCAAGATGAAGAACGAGAGGAGGAATTCTGGGAGTTGGAGTCCACAAGTCTTAAAGCTGTCAAGTTTGAACATTCCTGGGTTTATTTTCTAAAGGGTTAAGGATGCAAAAGTCTTGTAACTTGACAGCTTTAAGACTTGCACACTTCAATGCCAGAGTTCCTGAGCTAACATGACTGAAGGAGAAATTCTGTGAGTTGAAGTCCACAAGTCTTAAAGCTGTCAAGTTTGAACACCCCTGGGTTTTTTTCCCTAAAGGGTGCAAGGGTCTTGTAACTTGACAGCTTTCAGAATTGCGTGCTTGAAATGCCAGAGTTTCTGAGCCAACATTTTGGTTGCTAAGCAAGAGCGTTGTCAAGTAAGTTTCACCACATTTTAGAAGTTGGCCATGCCCACCCAGTCACATGGGTGACAAGCCACCCCCATCCAGTCACATGGCCAGCAAGCCACTCCCACAAAGCAGGCTGTACCTACAGAAGAGGTTCTAAAAATTTTTGAAACCTACCACTAATCATCACTATCATCTTACAGTTACTAAAAACATTTCCACCATCTTCATTTGCTCTTTTATTGGCTACAGTGCATGGTTTGAATGATTTAGTGCATTCTTCCATGATTCCGAACATACAGTACATATTGCAAGCACTAACATTAAAATAAGAGTCAACCATGACCTGAATGACTGAGAATCTCCATAGATAAATACATGTTTTGCCACTTTTTTCATCATTGTCTGGGCTATAATATGAAGATAGCATGTCAGATGTCTCCACAGTTGAGTACTTCAGTTCCCAGAATTCCTCAGTCAACATGGCTGGTTGAGGAATTCTGGAGTTGAAGTCCATAAATCTTAAATGTTGCCAAGTTGCCAACCGCTCTGCGGTTTATTTCCGCAGTGCAGCAACAGTGAGTTGGCAACAATTTTAACCAATTTCAATCTTATGGAAGTGATGGGTCCCAGGTTTTAAACTGAAGTATGATTGATTGAAGTATGTTGATTGAAAAATTGTTGACCAATGATGCAACATTTCTCCCAAGTTATAAACAATCATGAGAATATTAATGGTATCTATATTCAAAACAACCTGGAGAGCCTAACTAATCAGCAACCTGGCAGCAAATCTAATAGAATGAGTAGAATAGTGCTCTTATTTTTCTTTACAAATTGGTGTAAAGTGGCTTACTAAATTACTAAAACACATCAGAACATGAAATCCAATTATACCTGTTACCAACAGCCCCATTCTGCACGTACCTACTAAATTATCTGCAGTCACGTGAATCTTTCCCTGCATTAACAGAGTGGGGCAGTGAGCTAATAAATGAACTCCTCTCAGAGCCTCAAGTTTATTGTGTAAAAATAATTTTGCTTTTAATCACTTCTTGGTCCCGCATTCATCAGTGAATGTATTGTAGGATGGTGGAACTAAATTCAGAAATGTTCATGAGATGCACAGTTTAAACACGGCATTAGCAGGGTATGTTCAAAAAAGTCAAAATGGCATTGACAATGATGTAATCTGCACTTTGCCGTTTCTTTACCACATGCTACAGATAACCCTGCCTGCAGAAGAATTAAAGGCCAGTTCCATCGATATGCCAGATCAATAAACATCCTGACATTCAGAACAATTTTATGGCATTCTATGCAGAAAAAGTATGCAGAAACCCTCTTAAAAAAATAACCTGCTCCCCTTCCTCCTTCTCCTGAGCAACAGGCAACCTACATGCAATCCTTATTATATAAAAAAAAACAAAGGGACAGGGCTTTGAGAAAAATGCAGTCTTTTCTTGCTTTCTGGTTCTTGTCGTTAAACCACACACACACACACACACACACAGAGAGAGAGAGAGAGAGAGAGAGAGAGAGAGAGAGAGAGAGAGAGAGAGAGAGAGAGAGAGAGAGAGAGATCTTGCAGGACTCTGAGGAAAAAACCCGATAACACGCAGCATTCTCCTGTACATATCTATTGAGAACTAAGCCCTATTAAGCTCAGCAAAGCTTACTCTTAGATAAGTAGAGTTGAGTTGTTGCCTTTGAAGTTCAACTAAGAAACAGTAATTCTTTCATTCTCAAGCTTACAAAGATTGATCTGAAGTACTTGTAGTTTGTGGTGTGGCGTAAAAGTGATCCCTGAAGCTAACCCTAAACCTTCCTCCCTTAAAATACTTGCTTGTGTAATACCACTTATACAGTGGTACAATTGAGAATATCTAGATTTTGTCTATCATTCTAGTAAGTGTAATTTATTACATTTAACCTCTAGGAAATTTTAAATTGGGCCAAGCAAAGTTACACCAATGGAATTGTGTTGTTATTATCTGTGAATATTTGTAACTGCTGTGTGGATCTAAGAAAGAATATATCTTTGGGGCAGGGGAGAGTTGGATAATGAACCATCCTTTACACTGTTATTGGAAGAAAAACTTTGTGTGAAATCAGAAGGTACGATGGTTACCCATGAAGAACATAAAGGGTTGGGTTCATTACTTGAAGCTTTTTTAAATATGATCTCGACTTCCATGGTGATGGGTGTAGGGGCACTGTTGATATAAAAGAAGCTATTTTTAATGAATTATTTTAGCTGCCTCATAAAGATGAAGTGCAGGAATTTTTTTGTACCATGTCCAAGTTTAAGGTAAATTTTCATTTTTGATGGGCCATGGCCATTAACTAGGGAAATGCAAGATAAGGTGCCATATTCCATTTGTACTTATCTCTAGTTTTGCCAACCTAGCAGTTTGAAAGCATGTAAAAATGCAAGTAGAAAAAATAGGGACCACCTTTGGTGGAAGGTAACAGTGTTCTTTGCACCTTTGGCATTTAGTCATGCTGGTCACATGGCCACAGAGACTGTCTTCAGACAGCGCTGACTCTTCAGCTTTGAAACAAAGATGAGCACCTCCCCCTCGAGTCGGGAACGACTAGCACATATGTGCGAGGGGAACCTTTACCTTTATCTATAGTTTTGTTGAAGTGCTCTAACTGTAGGCTTAATGTTGCTCATTGTGGACCAACTATTTTGGTGGCACAGAACACTAATGAGCAAGGTTTCTGTTCTTCTCGATACAAGAAATCATTGAAATAGTTGTGTCTGACTAGCCCACTTTTGACCCAGGGTCTGCAGAGAGAAAGCTCTGCAATGCCCCTACTCTTCTTTGCTAAGTCCTTACCACAATTCACCCAGTTTATTGCAGATGAACCTGCTGTGTCATCATGGATATGGATTTCAAAACTCCACAACCAATTTGAGAGTATGAGCTTCAGAGCCACCAGGTGATTTTGAAGAACAGTAAAGGAAGGAGTGGGTGTTACAGACCATTTTAACATTAGCTACAGTATATGTGTATGTTCCTGTTCAATTACTTTGTTCTTGTTCTTACTTGGGCCCAGATTGCTGGACGTAATGGTAGCATCTTTCAAGGCCCCAAAGATGCTTTTTAAAATAGAGATGCCAGTGGCAGCTCCTCCTCCTCCTCCTCCTCTTCCTTCTTCCTCCTCCTTCCTCCTCCTCCTCCTCCTCCTCCTTCTTCCTCCTCCTTCTTCCTCCTCATCTTTGGTTTGCGTTAAAGCAACTTCAACACACGCAATGTTCTGATTGCACCACAAACGCAGTAGTCATCCTTACCTTTCACAGAGGCACTGAGTTTTATAAATATGAGCATGATAGTGTAGAATAATCATATCCAAGGACCAGTGGTGGATTTCAAAAAATTTTGGAACCTCTTCTGTAGGTATGGCTTGCTTTCCGGGTCCACTGGTGGAACCTCTTCTAACCGGTTCAGTAGATTTCACGAACCGGTTCTACTGAATAGGTGCGAACTGGTAGGAACCCACCTCTGATTATATATATATATATATAACATATACATATACATATACATATACATATACGTATACGTATACGTATACGTATACATATACATATACATATACATATACATATACATATACATATACATATACATATATATATATATATGTGTTATATTTATGCTGATAATATAATATATAATAATATATAAATAATAATATAAAAATAATATACATACATACATACATACATACATACATACATACATACATACATATATATATATATATATATATATATATATGAGATTTGTACAACCCCCGGTATGCCCAAATATGGGAGGAAGATCACTACTTCCATTCTCTGTCCTTCGGCTCATCACAAGAGACCATCCAGGCAGAAACCCAATATTTTTTACTGTTGCCTTTTTGTTACATTTTGTTGTATTTGTGCTGATAAATAAATAAAGGGAGACTAGTATAGATCTATTTCAAGCTATTTAGCTCTCATCAGCTAGCCATACCCTTACTGGGATTTGAACCTGGGCTATATTACATACTAGGCAGACATCTAAGCCATTAGGCCACAGGCTCTTATCCGTTATCAGCGAGGCCAGGGTGAAAGGTATCTATTAGATTTTTACAAACCCCCGTATGCCCAAATATGGTGTGTGTGTGTGTGTGTGTGTGTGTGTGTATGTATGTATGTATGTATATGTGTGTGTGTGTGTGTGTATGTATGTATGTATGTATGTAGAAGAAAGAAGTTGATTATTTCCACAAACAGAAATTATCTCCTTTAAAAAAAATAATAATCAACTTTTTTTAAAAAAAAGGAAAAGAAAAATGTTAATTACAATAGTCATTCCTTATTTTAACCTTCGTTTTTAGAACAGGCCAATCATCGAAGAGGAGGTTTCACAATTATGGGGCAAGGAGAAAAGTTGGGGAGGGGGGATGTGCATATGTACCCCCCTTCCTGTCTCATGTACCTGCTATACCTGTCATCATGCATGACTGCAAGTTGGAAATAGGAAATTGTGATTTTAATTGCTATAATTTCATTTCAAGTGTGCAGCACTCTAAAAATAGCAAGGCCTGCCTCAGATTCCTCATCTGGTAACTATGTTTTCCTCCACACACACACACACCAATATGTTTTCTTGTCTTTATTTCAGAGAGGTTGAGGTCTGATCCACATTATCTAAACTCAGACAGAATATAATAAATTGTCTGTTTGGCTAAATTATGTCATTTCTTTTCCCTAATGCAAATTTTACGTTTGTTGTCTTTTTATGCTGAAGCTTCTTTTTCTAAAGCTAACATGGAATTGGGTGGATCTGAGTTTCAGTGCTCAGTCACATAAAGTCACAAAAAAGTTCATTCTCTCAAGTTGTTTTCAAAATAAATTGAAAGCAATTACGGAGAAGACTATAGCGATATATAAATGGGGGCAAAAAATTGAAAACAGTAATATTCCAGCGATCAGACTATAAACAGTTGATGTAAACACTTTAATTCAACCTCATGAATAACAGTGACTTATATAACATATGATCCAGGTTAAACATCACTCCAACTTATGCCTTCTCTAGTATTATTTGCTGAATAAACCACAATGGGCTGAATTGGCAGATTGCACTAAGCCATACAGTTTATTTCATTTTTATTTTAATGTGGTGTCGTACATGTCAGAGTTTGTTGAATAAATTCAAATCCAGAAGCACACACAGATAACTGATGCAGTAGGATTCATTAACTTCTTTATATACAAAAGAATAGATGAATAAATGTACAATACCAACAGATGGTTCTTCCAAGTAAACATAAGGCAGGAGAGTTACTGGCAAACACAAGCAGTTAGTTTCATTTTAGCAGACCAGCACAGATAGACTGCTTGTTTACTTCTCAGAGCAGTGGACTGCTTTCTTTTTAAGTTTCTGCTTCAATTCTCTGCACAGATTCAGATCTGTTTACGCTCCTATTGGCTGACTTCATTGCTATGCCTATTCATTGGCTGACCTTGTTCCCATGTCTCTCCAAGTCATGAATATTTTAACATTACACAATGTGTAACTCTATAGTAATAGCATGTAATAGAGTAGGCATACTCAGCATAGGAATTCTGATTCAACCGTCAGTTCCAAGTGATCAGCTGGTGGGATTATTGGAAAATTGTTCTGGATAATTTCTAAATTTAAATTCTAAATTTATTTTTAAATTGGAGCATACACATATGATACTCATACAGTGAGCAAAAATAAAGTATAATATTTACATATTAAATATCAGGAAAAAACAAAACAGTTAACTGGTAATATAGAGCAGAAAAGGCAAGGGGAGAGAGAAACATGAGCAACAAGCAAGACTTTAAATTAACTATAGAGCTAATTCAAAAGAGCAGAGAACTTTTCAGAACCATCCAAAGCAATCCTATGTTATAATTAATATGGAAAGTCCCAAAGGTTAATTCCATCTTTAACCTTTTCCACCCTACATAAGGGCAGTAGAAAAGAGATGGAAACTAGAATATCAGAGGATCCTTCCTCTATTCTACACAGTGAAGGAAATAATTTGGTGGACAGCAATTATATATAATTTTATAAAACATAACATTTAAAAAAAACTGAAAATGAATGCACAGCTGTTTCAGCTCTTTTGTCCTGCCTCTAACTTATATTAGCTATAGACTTAGCATGATCATGTTTACTACAGTACTAGTATACTTAAAACCAGATTAGTAAACCAGGTATTTTTGCAATAGGGCCTTAGCTAATATTTCCAATGAATTATGGATTATGAGAGTTGCAATTCAAATCACATGGAAGATGCCAGGTTACCTATTCTGTGGCCACTGTAATACAGGTAGTCCTCAACATGACCACAACTGAACCCCACATTTATGTTGTTAAGTAGACATTTGGGCTAAGTGAGCTTTGCCTCATTTTATGACCTTTCTTGCCACAATTGTTAAGTGACTCAGTTGATAAATTAGTAATCCAGTCCTTAAGTGAATCTGGCTTCCCCATTGACTTTGCTTGTCAGAAAGTCGCAAAATGTGATCACATGACCCTGGGACACAGCAACGGTCATAAATATCGGACAGTTGCCAACAAGCATCTGAATTCTGACCACATGACCATGGGGTTGCTGCAAAGATTGTAAGTGTGAAAATCTGTGAAAAACATTTTTCACTGCTGTTGTAACTTTGATCACAAAGTTTGATTAAACAAACTGTTGTAATTCGAGCACTAGCTGCATTCCATGCCCATTTTTGCCATCTATGTCAAAGTAGAAAATTTAGATCTCAGCTCCTACATCCAACCTGAGAGGTTTCCTACTAAAGGAAAGCAAAAATTGCAGCTCTGCCAAATATGTCTGGATCCAGCTCCTAGGAATGAAACGACTGAGCATTGGCCTACTTCAAACTGGCTGCCCTCCGGCTAGGGAAACTTCTGGAATGGAGGTATTACATTACTGGATTCTGTGTTCTACAAGTGAAACCATGCCATGGATTCTTCATCTTTTTTTTTTAACTCTCTAGAAAATATTCTTCTATAGTTGGTAAATTAATTCTCTGTAAACCTATGCTGGGCATCAAGAAAAGGGGAAGAACATGTAGGAGGTGGTTGTTAACTGATTAGCTCAAAATAGCTTAGGAAGAGATTACCATATTTTTCCAACTATAAGACACACAAACACCCCAAAAAGTTAGTGAAAATGTCTGTACGTCTTATACAGCGAATGTTGCCAAAGCCCCGGCCACTTACCGGCCCCCACCTTTCGGCCCCTGCCTCCCAGCAATTTGCCTCCTTGCAGCAAACAGCCTGGTCAGCTTCAACAGAGCCTGATTTAGCAGGAGCAGGTGATTGGCGGTTGGATCACCCTCCCAGAATACCGCCTATCAGCTGTTCCAGGCTGCGGGAATCACTGCCAATATCACCGCCATCAAGGCACATCACTGCTGCCCCATTTTTGGCCTCCATGCGCCCTGTTTTTGGCCTCTGTGCATCCCATTTTCAACCTCGGCACATCTGGTTTTTGGCCTGTTCCAGGTGGCAGGGATAGTTGTGTCTTATTGTCCAGAGCCTCTTATAGTCTGAAAAATATGGTAAATAAAACCAGAATTGTGAAGTTTGTTCATGAGTAGGGGGAAAAAATCCCTCACAGTTGAAATGGGAGGAGGAGGAAGATGAGGAAGAAGACTTTGAGCAACCTCATGGAAATAACATTGTATGGTAGACAGTAGAAGCATTTAATTATTCATATCAACTTGGCTGCAAATTGTAATAAGAACTTTCTAATGGATGGCAGAGATATCATGCAGATTTGTGCCATAATCTGGGAATATAGGTCCCCATTTATAGGTATACAAAAACAACCCAACCACATATTACTAAAAATATGCCAGGAAGCCTTTATTTACATGCTGGTATTAAAAACTGTATATTGAGAGAATAGGTACAGCAGTTTTTATGTTGCCTTTGGATTATGTGTTGTGTTAGGACCAAATAGAAAATATGAAATAAATTCCGTGCTAGGAGTTATGACCTAAATTAAGAACTTTTGTGTGATAAAAGACACACTTACTAAATTTTACTAATTTGCATGCTTTGTGCTGATGGCAGATTACAAAAAATACAACAGGATACACTATCTCATTTACTATTAATTGTAGCACCCTTGAAAAGGTGATGAGAAAATATATCATATCAGGAACGGCTTTCCTTTTGCTCAATTATCTCACACTTCAGAACAAGCATTTGTGTGCACATACAGCTCAGCTCTGTGATCTTCATTAGAATCCTTTTGCAGCTACAGCCTGACTTAATCAATTTTTGCACTTCAGGCCTTTCTTATAGTAAATAGTCCTAAAGTTACTTTTTCATCCCCTTCATCATAATTACGAACAATCCAAGTTCCTGACTCTAGGGGGCGATGCTCATCTCCATTTCTTAGCTGGGGGAGCCAGCGTTGTCTGAAAACATTTCAGTGGTCAATTGGCCAGCATAACTAGACCCAAAGACACACAGAACACTGTGACCTTCCTACCAAAGTGATACCTATTTATCTAGTAATATCTGTATATATAAAATGCAACCTAGCTTGATATGAAAGATGTAAAATAGGCTATGATCAAGGGAGGGATTCTACCAGTTCGGACCGGTTCAGGTGAAGAGATAGCTCTGATGATCAACTGGGAGTGAACTGATTTGCTCTGACTTTCAGATGCCCCCACACCCCTGTGTTATACTGAACTATATTCCCTTTTCTGAAGTCCAGCTGATAGGCGCGGCACAGCGGATTGCTGCGCCTCACCTGTTTTACACTGGGCCCGCAGTAGAAGGTAAGTTTCCAAACCCACTGCGCGCATGCTCAGCGAACCAGTTGCTACATAGTTGAATCCCACCACTGATATGATATTATGCAGATGCTGTTGGAATTCAACTGTCCCTGTGACACCTTTCCTTCAAGGAAATCAATCACTTGTCTTTTCTTTTTGCAAGTAATTTTTATTTTTATTAAACAAACAACACACACAAAAAATCATCATCTTACATTACATCTTGTAGAAAGTGTGTCAATTGGTTAGAATTAGCTTTCGTGTATCTCTTCCACAGTCATTACTTATATTCATATCAGATGTCAAAGATTCTTAATGAGTCTTACTATCAACATAGCATAGTTTTCATTTGGCTGAAGTTGTTTTAGTGTCCTTTTGCCTTAAATAACCCATAGTTAAAAACACAACCACCTGATGGCATTTCATTAGTTATTATAAAAACCATCCAATAACCTTAAGCCTCTATAACATATTCCAAATAAAGTTGACAAAGTTTCTAAGCCCTTTTCCCCCCCCAAAGTTTACAATTTGTGTCCAGGTTCCTTCTGTTATGGTAGTACAAATACGTATACTGTATATCAATCACTTTTCTGAGTGGCATAGATCCAAGTGGGAAGCTGAAATTGGAAGGGGAAAAAAGGCTTCAGTTGGGTTCTAGGACTTATAGCTGCGATGGCGAACCAATGGTACGCATTCCACAGGTGGCACACAGAGCCATCTATGCAGGCACGTGAGCTGTCACCCAGGTTAGCTCCGTTGTGCATGAGCACACGCCTCCCACCAGCCAGCTGACTTTCAAGTCTCTGATTTTAGAGATGTGTATGAGTGTGTAGGGGGTGGGGTGAGAGGGGGTCACACCAGGGGTGGGTTTCAACCGGTTCGCGGCGGTCCCTGCGAACCGGTTGGTCGCCAAACCCGGAAGTAAGTAACTTCCGGGAACAGCAAAGGGCCCGCCCACCCGCCCGCAGTCCTTACCCGGTTTTAACGAGTTCTGCGCTTCCACGCATGCGCAGGATGCATACAGCGCCTGCGCGATCCTCCAGGAGCAGCTGGAGCATCGCACAGACACTAGTACGCATGTGTGCACCGCGCGCGTGCACGAGGACGCTGAACCGGTTGGAACGGGGCGAGAAACCCACCCCTGGGTCACACGCATATGCATGGGGGGATGCAGCCCCCCCACTCCCTGTTTTTTGTTCCAGGAGGCTTCAGGGAGGCCTTCTAGCACCAAAATGAGGGGTGGGGTATGTGGCACCCCACACATTTTGGTGTTAGCAGGCCTCCCTGAAGCCTCCCAGGACCAAAAACTGGGTGTGGGGGAGCAGCCACCCCATCCTCCTTTTTGGCAGTAGCAGGCCTTCCTGAAGCCTCCTAGAAACTGGGTGTGGGGAGGTGCAGCACACCCCACACCCCATTTTTGGCATCAGGAGGCTTCAGGGAGGCCTGTTAGCACCAAAACAGGGTCATGAGCGCTTATGCGGGGGGGCTGCGCCTGTGGGGGGCATTTCATTAAGGGTGTTGGCATGCGCGCATGTGCTATCATTCGTGCGTGCATGCATTCAGCACCCAAGGGAGAAAGGGTTGGCTATCACTGACTTATCACATCACATCCTATCCCTGGGTGGGGAGATAAAGCAGTCCCCCTTTTCAGATGAAGAAAATAATCAAATAATCTAATATTCTGCTCTCTCCCCAATTGGCACCTGATCCTGCAGTTGCGCTGTTGTTCCCACCCATCCCTACCCCGCACGACCTTAGGTACAGACATACGACATCGGTCAAGACTGGCCATGATGGTCTTAAGTCAAGAATTGCCATCAAATTGGAAAACAGTAAAGGTAGTCTGCAATGTACGACAGTTCATCTAGTGCAGTGTTTCTGAACCTTGGCGACTTGAAGATGTCTGGACTTCAACTCCCAGAATTCCCCAGCCTGCGAATGCTGGCTGGGGAATTCTGGGAGTTGAAGTCTGGACATCTTCAAGTTGCCAAGGTTGAGAAACACTGATCTAGGTGACTGTTCAAAGTTACAATGCTACTGGGGGAGCCAGCTTCGCTTAACCATCGTGTCTGACTGACTTAAACAACAACCCACTTAACAGTGGTGGCAAGAAAGCTCATAAAATGAGTCCAAGCTCACTGAACAGCTTTCTCACTTAGCAATGGAGATTCGGGGAAGCCAGATTCACTTAGTGACTGTGTGATTGACTTAGCGACTGTTCAAGTTACAACGGCACTGGAGAAAGAGACTTATGACTGTTTTTCACACTTAACAACCGTTGCAACATCCCAATGTCAGGGGATCCAAATTCAGACACTTGGCAACTGATTCCTACTTATGACAGTCTCAGTGTCCCAGAGTCACACGATCCACTTTTGCAACCTGACCAATGAAGTCCACGGGGAAGCCAGTTTCACTTACTTAAGAGCTGCAACTACTTAAGAGCTGCAACTATTCGCTTAACAATGGTAGCAAGAAAGGTCATAAAGTGGGTGAAAGCTCACTGATCAGCTGTTTTGCTTATCAACAGATATTCGATGCTCAATGGTGGACATACAGTAAGTTGAGAGGTACCCTTACCCTTCCCTTACGAGTATGTCAATCACCGGTAATCCGGCAGGCCTTTGCTCTCAAATTCTCAATCTGGTTGACAGTGATTGACATCCACTTTTGGAGGATGAATTGAGTAAAATGTGTCGAAACTCACTTTAACAATGCTCTTGCTTAGCAACCAAAACTTTGGGCTCAATTTGGTCATACGTTGGGACTATCTCTGCCTTCCTCTGCATGGCAGCCTTGTCCTATTAAACTCCTTCCCTTTTCTGAGAATTTTCCTCTCCGTTAGAGGCACCAAAATAACCCTGATGATATAAGGTCTCCTGGTAAAGCAGGGTGTTGGACTAGATGACCTCTGAGGTCCCTCCCAGCCCTGGGTTGCTGTGCTGTTTCAGAGCATCCTCTGAAGCTGCATCTAGTGCCAGGATTTGTGGTCCTTCTTTCCATTCCTTTTTTTCTCCTTCCTTCCCTCTATACATCCATCCATATCTCATTCACTTAGCCTTCCCTCTTTTCTTCTTTCTTTCTTCCTTCCTTCCTTTTCTCTCCCTCTCTTCCTTCCTTCCCTCCCTCTTTCTTTCTCCCTTCCCTTTTCTTTCTTTCTTTCTCTTCCTTTTCTTTCTTTTCTTTATTGTCTCTCTTCTCTCTCCCCTCCTCTCTTTCTCTCTTTCTCTCCCCCTTTCCTTCCTGCTTCCCTCTCTCCTTCTAAGGCTAGGATACCCACCTGAAACAAAAACTCCTTTGGATGAAGCCAGCTTACTTACCCCACCCCCACCCCCGCTCTTCCCTTCCAACTAAATCCGGGCGGCAGTCACAGAAACAACACTGCCTGTTCAATGTCAGGGAGGCACAATTAGGTATGGAGGATCCCCTCCCCTTCCTTTCCCTAACAAATGCCTGAGGCCGTTTGGCTGCAGCATCTCCCCCAAAGCCCCCCAGAACCTGCAATCGATCACACCATGGCTTCTGGCTGCCAGCATTGGCAGTTAGCCAATTGGCTGGCGGCTAAGTGTCCAGGGAAGCCAAAGGTCAAGGACAAAAACTGTTTCAGCGAATGGGCCATGCCGAAGGGTGTGAGGCGGAGTGGCTGTGACCCATTGGTCAGGGCGAAAAGCTAGGGATGGGCCAGCTAAGGAGAAAAGCTAGGTTAATGCGTGGAGGCGGGACCCTAGCAGAGAAGCAGATGCAGCCAAGGGTAGGAGCCTGAAAGTCCCATTCTGTTCAATTGTAATACTATCAAAGGGCTATTACATTCCTTTGAATGCAGCTAGTGCAACAGGCGTGTATGTTGCAAAGATTTGGAACAGTGCACTGAAGGTGTTAGAATAGGAGTGAGGAAACCCAGATTCTAGTATTTCCTCAACCATGGAAATATACAGGGTGATGAGGACCAATCTCTGTGTCCAGCTAACCTCATGGGAAGGTTGCTATGGAGAGAAATATGAGGGTGCTCTCTAACCTGTTTGGAACTATTAAAAGAAAGACAGACTATTTATCAAATAAACTAACATACAAGCAATTGCAAGCATGCTGCTGTTTTTTGAAGTAATATTTCATTTCAGGGAAATAGGGGCAGCAAATCCCCAAATATATCAGTTTTCTCAGCCTCATTTATCCCAATGCAGTTCCAGCTCCAGAAATACAATAGTAGGGAATTGAAGGATTAAAACCTCCCCCCCCCACCCCCCATGCTGTTAACTGGACATCATTCTTCAATGAATTCCCTTATATTTTTTAATATTGTACAATCAAGATTAGGGATGACACGTTATTTAATAATTCACAGGAAATGGGATGGATTTAGCTATTGTAGAATTTGCATATAATGACCAGGAAAGATAGGTGGTGGTTGGGGAAGATTCATACTCCCAGCACCAATGGCCAAGCAAAGAAAACCAAGATAAACCTTTGTCAGGGAATTTATTTTTAAGATAATGTGGATGTATAACCCTGGCAGTTTAGACTTTCTACAAAGCCACATTATTAACCAGGTTTAATAAGCCATAAATATTAACCAGGTTTTATTGACCAAACTCTAATGCTTAAAACCCACATTGTGCTAAATTACAAAGTTTAATTTCTATTATAGCGTAACACAATGCTTATTGCCCATCATACGAAACTGAATACCACACTCCATTCCTTGCAAACTGTCACATGGACACTTGGTGGTTGTTTGGAATTATAAAATTATTGGCTTCTGTGTGTGATGCCTGTATGTTTGTAAGCAAAGAGAGCATCCTAATGAAACTAAAAACAAAAACAAAAAAAGTCCTTCCAATGAATGACAATGACCAAGCATATGTATTCTTTAACTTCTCATTCTTAAAGAAATGGGAAAAGCTATCTGACTAAGCCGAGTAGCCTACGATAATCATGTAGTCATCAAATATCAGAAATGTGTCACCCAATTTAGCATTTTTCTTCTGGCAAGCTATATTGGGAGAAATTTGATCCCTGCATTCATTCTTGCACACCCTATAAAACCACACTGGAGCAGGCCAAAAGCCCATGTAATAATGGCTTGTTCATATTTAGTTAACAAGATACAATGAGAAGCCCACAAGTTGATTATATACAACATTTTCCCTTTCAGGAAGCAAATACTGAGTAGCCCAGTTCCACTCATACTTGTTACTTAACCAGTAACTTTCAGATAACACCCACTGATGGATTTTCATTCTAATACCCTCTGAATGTTTTACTAAACTGATGGGAGTTATTTCCATGGGCTAAACTGTGTTTGCATGAACTAGCACTTTGTCCTTCCTATGTTGAGTTTTATAACAATGGAATTTTGCTTTATTTTAAAATCACAAATGATAGAAACTGAGTCATGGACCAGAGGAGGAGCCATTGAATAGATCACTGTTCCCAAAGCCCTAAAGGTGAATGATCTCAAAGTTCACAGCTGTTTGGTTAACCCAGTAATGGTAAACCTATGACAGCCACACCAAGGATGACACACTACATTTAGGTAACTTCCCATCACCCAGCAATTATTCCCGAAACTATGTATCATTCTCAGATAGGTTTTGGAGGCAACGGAGGCTGTGTGACAATGGAATGTATTCTCAATGGCCTGTGGAAGGCCATTTGTGCTCCTGCACTGCCTCCTGGGCCTTTCAAAATCATGTGAGAATGTGGCAGGCTTTTATGTGATTTTTGGAAGTGGCAGAAGAGCATTATCCAAAGGTGCTTCAAGAACAAAAGCTTCATGGACTCAGAGCTACGTCAGGTAGGTCACCAGGAAATGTCAACAGAAAGGAGACCTGAAAGCAAGTAGTGTGTGGCAGATCACACACAATTTGACTGTATTTTTTAAAATAAAAGAATAAATTTTGTTTGTTTATGTTCAGGGTGGAGTGGGGGGGTTGCAGCAAAGCCAAGTTAGGCATTTTCTGGATTTTTGACATGCCTATCCCAATGGGTTCGTCATCACCAGGTTAACTTGTCCAGTTGCATGTGGCTAGGCTGCCTTTACTTCAACAGATTGGAGGCCAAGTAGCAAGGAAACAATATGTAACCCTTGCTGCTCTTGGTTTTTTGTCCTTGTCCAAGGCTTTGGGCAAAAATGACAGAAGCAGCAAAAAAAAAAAAAAAAAAACCCAGCAAGACAGGCAAAAGATCTTTGAAGTATCATTTTTTATTGTCTGCTCTTGAACAATATATCCTTCGTCAATTTCTCACAGCACTACAAGGCAAGTGCTCCAAGTCTAATTAATGCACAACTTAAATGGCAATTGTAACTATCAATTATTTAGACACCTTATCCATTGATAATACATTGTCAATGCAAAGAGTCATGTTGCAAAAAGAAAAGAAAAAAAAATGGTGGGAAAGGAAAAACACAAAATCTGGCAGCTGGGGTTCGAAAAGCAAATATTGAAAGCAGCAATATTCTTTGGAGTTGAGGAAAGGAAAGGAAAAGAGACTAAATGAGGGAAACAAAACAGAGAAATTAAACGTATCTGCCAATTCATACAAGGCAGTTTTACACTGTGCACTGTGTCTTTTTCTCCAGAGCCTTCTTATTCATTGGACTTCTGGATTCCTTGGAATTGAACTCATTCCAAAGAATGTCCAATCACCATGCATAAAGATTTCACCCCCTGCCAGTAAATCACAAAGTTTAATGTTATAAGAAACCTCTCCCTCTCCCTCTGATATTGGGGAAACCCCTGGTCCCATCAGGCCCTCGAGGAAGGTGGACCACTGTAGGACAAACAACTTCTGGTTTATGGAAGATTGTGGAAGGTGGGCGTAAATTTAAAGACTCTGGGTTCTGTACACCTGGTTGTTTATTGGGTGTTACACGCCACTTTGGTGTCCCCATGTTTCCTGGACCTACTCTATTGCCCGAGAAGGAATTGGATGGTTTCTGTAATTCTAATGTGCCTGACTTTGGTGCAGAAATAGGTGAGGGGCATAATGGCTTTGACAAAGGTTTGCATGATTCTACAGCGTCTGCATGTGATCGGCTAGAGGAAATTGGTTTATAGGCCTGACCTGATGAGTTGTAAGGCTTAGTTGTAGACATGACTGGAGGAGAGGAGAAATTCCAAGGAACGATAGGAGTAGAAACTCGGATACTATCTGGTTCTGTAGATGAACTGCGGGGGGAGAAGTCTTCGGGGCCTTCTGGTAACTTGTTGGACCATTTTGTAAAAGGCTTTAGTATCTCTTCAATCTTTTCACTATCTTCTTGAATGACCACATTGGTCCTTTTGAGAGTAGAGAGGTTGATCACTTTGATGCTTTGCCCAGGAGAACAGAACTGCTTGTGGCGAAGCCCTTCAAAAGCCTTTTGAGCACTCTTCAACCTTTCATATTCCACCAATGCACACCATCTGCTCAAAAGCTCAGGATAAGAAGTGGTAGATTTCTTCACTGCGGAGGGAAGCTTTTTGCCAGGTCTGAAGATGCGTATGCAGGCAATGTCACCAAAAGGCCCGAACAGTTTTGTGAGTGTATCCAGAAAGTTTTCTTGAAGCAGGATTGAAGAACTAGCGGATTCTTCACATGAAATGACATTCCATGCAAGGAGCGTCTTGTTTAGAGGGACATTTACAAAGGTTTCTGGGATAGGCTTCTTCCTCCTCACTTTGGTCCCATCTTCATTGAGTTCCAGCAACTTCGAGAATTGCAGAGCATAAAGGGTCACTCGCCAGTTACAAGTTAAACATCTCATCTAGGTTTTTTTAAAGAGAAAAATATCAGTATTGAGTAAGATAACCTTGATAAAGACATGCAAGCTTTCTTGACAAGAGATAAAGCATCTTTTAAGTTCAGAATATACAGATAATATTCAGAAGTAGTTCAAACCTCTCTAATTCCCCAATTTTATTAAAATTATAATGATAAAATCTAATTCAAACTTAGCAAAAGAAATAAAAGGAATAAAAAGTGCAAGAAAAAGAAAAGCGAAGAAAAAGAAAGGAAGTGACCTCCAAGAATAATCTTTTATATTTATCACAAATACCCCCCCAAAATTATTCTTTCCTCTCTCTAAAATGGCAAACTCATCATAGTGGCTTGGATATTGTTTGTAAAAAGTACAGGAAAACAAGTTTATGAATTCCTTGTATAGCTGAAGTAGCCACAAATATTAAAAAGAAAAAAATATTTCATATTTTAGTTCAGTCTTTCCATATCCTGGGGTGCCCAAATATATTGAGCTACAGTGCCTACCATGTTCTACAAATACCCCCATGGTTAGTACTTTTGAGTTGTAGATGGGACAGATAATCCAATATACTTGATGAGGAGCACTCTTAAAAACACAATATTTAAAACCATTCATCTACGTACATTTGGGAAAATAAGATTCTATCAGAGTATTAAAACAGGGAGTACTTTTCTTTCATTTGAACAACTATATTTGTTATCTACATTTCTAAAAGATACCTTTTTCTGTTTTTTCCCCCCTCAATCCTGGAAGTTGACATTCCAAATATGGAAGGGCATCAGATTGGGGAAGGATAGGATGTTCAGACCCTTGGATCCAGGCAATACTTAACATCTCTCTTTACAGATAAACTTTTTTTTAAAAAAAAATTACCCACCTTTTTTAAACTTGTCAGAAGTTTTATGCTCACAAATCCCATCTGTTCCTTTGTATATGCCTCAGGAGGAACAAATCTTTGAACAAGTTGTCATCTGAAAAGTAGAACTCTATTTGTGACACGATTTTTTTTGATCAGGAGTTGATCTGGGATAATGAAATAGCTGCTTTCAGAGGCACTTGAGCTGAGATCATTAAAGTTCTGCTGTGTCCTATCCAGGGATAAGGAAAAAGAGCAAAAATGTAAAGCCAGTGTCTTAAAAAGACAGTAGCATAGGTCAAATGTGGATAGAATTTTATTGCATATTTGCTATATTTGCCTGTACTGTATTGCCAATTACCTCCACTAGACCGATTAGATCCCACAGATTAGGCCTCCTCCGAATTCCATCCGCCGGCCAATGTCGACTGGCGACTACCCGGAGGAGAGCCTTCTCTGTGGCTGCTCCGACCCTCTGGAACGAGCTCCCCGTGGAGATTCGAACCCTCACCACCCTCCAGGCCTTCCGCAAAGCCCTTAAAACCTGGCTGTTCCGACAGGCCTGGGGCTAAAGAACTGTTGCCCCGCCTCGAATTGGTATGACTGTTGTGTTTTAATTATACATTGTTTTTTGTGTCGTTTTAAATTTTTTGTTTGTATCCCCCTTCCCTGGTTGAGTTGTGAGCTGCCCTGAGTCCCCTTCGGGGGAAAAGGGCAGCATATAAATAAAATCAACATTCAACATTCATTCAACATATTGTAAGTTAATACTTGGGACCATTCTATAATTTGGTCAGTCTTTAATTTAATGTTGTATGAATAAAATGATTGTGGCTTGCAAACTGTAGCTTTTGGCTTAGCATGCTGTGTTCTTCATCTGAATTTGGTATAGAAATGGGGCAATTTTTGAAAGACCATCAAAAGTCTGTGATATTCTATTGGGGGACAATATATGGCCACAACCTGACAAAATTGGCAAACATTTGCAAGCTAGGGCTAGAATCAGGTTAAAGGACTGGAGAAGGGGGTGCACTCTTCATTCTCTTCCTCATGGACACACACAAATCTGAGTTCTAGCCAATGTAAATGCACAATTTCTTATGGAAAAAATATTTTATTCAACTTTTACATTGCCATCTCATCTAACTAATGCTGGGAGGTTTAAAAAAAATGCCTCCTGAAAAGCCATTGCATTTTTAGATGGTATTCTTAAAGTAATATTTAAGAGGAGTTCTGCCTGCAACATTTTCTATGCAATGGAATTCAATTATTTATGATTTATTTTATTAAACAAGTTTATATAGGCACTAATCTCACAGAAGTGACGGGTTCATGTAATAAGTAAATAAAACTACAGTGTAAAAACAATCTTTCTTTTTTTTTAGAATTTAGAAAACTCTGGCCAGGAAAACCTGGATTGCTATGTTGTTATCATGTTACTGATGCTATATAACAAACTACATAATTAAAACTTCAGTGATGGAATGAAGGCTATCCAGCATTAGTGATGGACATAACAGAATTGGGTCGAGACGTCACACTAAACTATTATTTGCTTAGCAATGGTTAAAACATAATTGACTGTATTAACATAAGCCTTATATCTGGTTTATGAACTACAATGGGTTTTTAAACCATGATATATGCCTTATGTTGCACAAGGACTAGAATCACACAAACTAAGCCAAACCCAAGAAAGCAATGTATATCGACTGAATATTGATTAGAAATTTTGGGATCTGTGCTCCCAAAATACACTTTGAAGAATATCAGGAAGATTGAAATAGAAGTTGGTTTTCTCAATCTGGAATGTTTCCCTTGATGCACGGAAGAGATTTCACCACCAGATAAGCCCAGCCCCTCTGCTTCTCATTGTTTTTTCTTCTCTTAAAATAACCGTCTGTTTATCACTCACCATTTAGTTCAGAGAAGATTTTACCCATAGAAATAAATGGAAAATCTTGCTCACCTAGCCACTATATTCTCTCGTGGCAAAAAATTACTTCTTGCAGACTGAGAATGGGAAGTGGGAGGAAAATATCTAGAGGTCTGGGCTGGAAAGAAACATTTCAGCTGGGATTCACACCTGAAAGCCATTGTAGGATAGAATGCTTCCTCTGTGAAGAAGACACAAGAGAAGCCCTGTAGAAAGACAGCATTTTTAAATTACTATTGTTGCAAACTGACCCAGTTCAGCTAAATCACATTATGTTTAGCTTAATGAATGAATCCAGCCACAGACATCCAAGGAAGCTCAAAAGTGAAACATCCTCTTAAGAAGACTCAGAAGAAAACTAAAAATAAACAAGCATCAACCCAAAGTAACTTCTAATTTAAAAATTGTTGCAGCAAAATCCTAAACACTAAGTTGCATTTCTATTATTTTGCCCCCAGATACAGAGACATACAATTAATTCAAGGTCCCCTTGTTGCAGCTTCAAACTTCTCCTTGTTTCCACAAACTAGGTTGGAGCAGAAGCACAAGTGGTCTTTTTTCATAATATTCCTCTGCGCTGTGCAGCACATACAAATTGCAAAGAGGAAAAATATTTTACCACAGGAAAAATAGAAATAATGAACATCTTCTAATCTGTCAAGTAATACATTTTAAAAGGAATTTTTGGATTATCTGAAGTACACTTTCCAACCAACCACACAACATGAACTCACTGTTGTAGCTACAATAGTTGTAACTATTCCACTAGTTCACCTGAATTTGAAAAATGCCCTTCAACTACTCATTCCAGATAGAGTTTGTTGGCTTTTTACAAAAGCTCTCTTGAAGAAAAAAAAGCAAAGACTGAGAAAATGCTAACCTGTTGCAAGATAGGTTAAGGGAAGGTTTAGGAAAGGGATCAGCAGCTGCTCCTGTATGGCTATTTAAGCTAAACTCTCCTGCTGAAGCCAGTCAGCATCTTAAAGGTAAAGAGCTGCATTGAGGAGTATAGAATGAAAGGCATCAACCAAACTAATAAACTGTAGTTGATTGAGGCTTAGTAATAGTAATTTTTTTGAATATACCCTGAATTCACTAAACATATTACACCAAAAGACTATGTCTAGTCTTGTTTTGGTTTGAACATCATGGATGTGTTCGATATGTTTCATGAATCTAGCCATAACTTTTGGATTTCTTCAAGATAGTTCTAAGATTAATGTGTTCTGGGCATCCAACCAGTATTGTTTATTCACCAACCCTAATTAAGCATCCTGTTTAGATGCTTAACTGGATAGAGCATTCCAGGGGTTGATCACTCTGTTACTGAAGTCGTATTTTCTGCAATCGAGTTTGGAGTGATTTACCTTGATTTTGTATCTAATGTTTGCCCGTGTATTATTGCAGTTGAAGCTGAAATAGTCATTGACAGGTAGGACGTTGTAACAGACAATTTTGTGTACTATGCTTAGTTAAGACCATAGGCAGATAGTTCCAGGTTGTCCAAGCCCAAAATTTCGAACCTTTCCTCCTTTCTCTTGCCTCTCTTGCCCTCCTCCTGACTGGGTTGGATAATCTGAAGACTGCATAGTCTCAAAAATGGAAAACCCACAAATCATACCATTAAGCTACTTAAATCTAGTATTCAGTAGTGTTGCTTCTATGTTTGTGTAAAATCTGGCTTCTGCCCACAATCAGAGACTTTTAAGAGATCATTGGCATGCCACTCCATGGCATGATCACCAAGGGCTCAAGCAACATACAGCGATTGAACATTACACGTCACAAGCCAAAACCAAACAAACCATATATGACTAGGCTGATGATTGAATGCAGCCATATTGTGTTTTCGTTCTCCTCATGAAACTGAGGGATGATTCCAGACTTTCTTTGGCCACCACAGGGAGAAATGTCTGCAGATAGAGAAGTAAATCAGCCTAGGGGTCTCTTGCTGTAGGATTGGAAAATTGCATAGTAAGAGGGGAATAACCCCAAGATGCTGCAAAAATGATGAATACATGCCAGTAGCCAAACACCCAAATGTTGATAACATGATATGGGGATGCTACAACAGGTTGCACATGTGAGGACTGGTCATAAGTCACTTTTTTCAGTGCTGTTGTAACTTTGAACGGCTGCTAAATGATTGGTTGTAGGTTGAAGTCTACCTGTAAAGGCATTTTGTAGTGTGATTTTTTTTGTGATAAGCTCTCTGACTTTAGTGCATAACTATTGCCTCTGATCAAGGAGAGAAACTGAGCCAGTAAGTGATTAGACATGATACCTGGTGTTGATACTTGTGGAATGTGTTTGTGTGTGTGTGTGTGTGTGTGTGTGTGTGTGTGTGTATGTATGTGTATTACAATTCTAAAAAGAGAGACTAATTGTAGCCCCCTAGAATTTAGGAATTGGTGTTTTTGCCATCACCAATTTAATTGCCCTCTCCCTGTGCAACCAGAAACCCTAAATTGGGGCATATGAAACTATGTTGTTTCTGCAGGAGACTGCTGGGGCCCCAAATGAATCAAGATGGCAGCATTGCTTCTGCTCCCCTTTAGTAAATTGTGAGTTCCTCTTTTTCTCTTTCTTAATTTTATCTTTTCTGCTATAATTGCCTTTGAAGTTCCTGTAGGAATTTGGGCTTTGGCAGATACAATTATAGCTTCTTTCGTACATTATTTAAATGCCAATGATTTTTTAAAGAACTCTAAAATTAAAAAAAAGAAAGACAATTAAACAGCTAGCATTTCAAAGGTTTTCATTAACTGTGACTCGCTGGAGTTATATAGGAGCTTGTGTTACCATAGATACTGTTGCTGGAGTTATTGTGGTCTCAAGCTTGGTCTGTGTTGGTGCTGGGTGTTGTCTTGTGTGTGTGTGTATGTGTGTGTGTTCCCACAGAAAGATATAGTCTTCCTTCTGTCAGCTCCATCTGTTGATTCTGAAATGCTGTTCTTTCATTTAAGACGCAAGATTAAAAAATAACCCAGGTGCAAAACTGAACCCACTCCCCGCACCCCACCCCACCTCCAAAGAAAAAGAAAAAAGCCCCAAAATAATTATTATAAGAACAGGCAGAAGCTGATGTTTTTGTTTTTGCTGCACATATTGAATATTTTATGGGGGAGATAAATATACTTATCTGAATTTTCATTTTTATTCTTATTTATTTTGAAACATTTATATTCCACCTTTCCAAATTGCCTTTCATACTGCACAGCACGGAAGCTGCACTCCAAGCTGAAGCCCCATTTGGCCAATTAAGATGATTGCAACTTGCATCAATTGTGACTAAGTTAACTCCCACTGATTTCACTGGTTGGGTTCTCACTCAGTGCTAAGCTAGGGTTTGTTTTATGTTTTGCTGAACAAACCATAGCAGTCTGATTCATACATGACCTCACTGCATCTGAGTTTGGAAAAGTTGTTAAGCTCAAGCCAAATGACATTATGTTAAGGCAATGTTTTAACTCGGCCAATGGGTTTTCTATAAGAATGATTAATTAGGGAAGAAACCCCATTGGCTTCCTGAGAATATCCCATTTAAGTTCAAAATAAAAGAGCTAAATTGGGCTGATGAACATGAAATGCAAGTTCAGATTCACAAATTTGGAGTATGAATTACCATCTGTTTTTTTTATTTTACAACTTTTACAATATTTGTACTAAATTTTATAGTAATTAGCAAAGTAGGTTTGTGCCCTGATTTAGCCATGGCAATTCTCATAGGGAAACAGAATATCCATAATGAATCTATTAGAAATGAAATGAATGTAACATATAAATGAAATAATACCAACTTCTCTAAGCTGGTGTTCTCCAAATGTGGTAGAATGCAACCCCAATCATACTTAATCAGTTGTGTTTATTTTTCTTCATTCGGTTGTGTCCAATCCTCAGATATTGCCTGAACAGTCTCTGCAGTTTTCTTGGCAAAGTTTTTTCAGAAGTACATTGTCAATGCTTCGTTCCTAAGACTGAGAGAAAGTGACCTAGATCCTAGATCATCACCTGGCTTTATGCCTAAGGTGGCACTAGAATTCACAGTCTCCCGATTTCTAGGATGCCTTAACCATTACATCAAACTGGTTGTCGAACAATGCTTAGACACTGCCAAACACTGGTGGGAGGATATGTTATAAAGGTGGTCAGTGAGTCCACTGTGTAAATAAAAGGTACATGCTGAGCTTTTGTGGCTGCGATTTTTTTTTAACTTTCTGCATTATACTGTCATAATGGGACTTCTACTTTGGCTACTATTATTATCAGAAATATAACTTCTGTTCCCAAGAAGCAAAGTAAGCAGACAGCCAACAAAACATTGCAAATTACATAGTCTGCTGGGAGCCAGAATCCTGTTGTCTTCTACACTTTTACGGAATGAAGCCTATAGGAGTTTCTGGGCACTTAAGCTACACTATTTAGGCTGCAGAATAGCATTTGTCCATTACATGATGGTAATGTTTCTCAAAATAAGATCAGCAGCAGTGTTCATGTGATCTATAGAGTTCCATCAGATGATAAACCACAGCTTTCTCAATGCATGGCTCACAACTGCTTTAGCCCATTTTTCTCTCCTTGAGCTAATAATCAGCTGGTTTGCAAGAATAAGTAAATGGCTGAAAATTGGTTCAGAGAAATGTATAAGTAATCATACAAATAAAAACTTTTAATACTGTAATTCAGAAAAATGAAAATAGCAAACAATGGACTCACTGATTGTGAATTGATATGCCTTGAGCTAAGTAGAACTGTTACCTTGCACAAACCAACCCAAAAAAGAAAACTTCAAGGAGAAAAATGCAATAATTAATATATAAAAGGGAATTGCATTAGGCTGGTGATCCACTTCAAATCAGAAAGTGCTACTGGAAAACATTATTGGGCAACAAAGTTTGTGCTAAAAGTTGTTGTTATAGCATGGTATACATAAAATATTTCAAGTTTTAAATAAATTCCTTATTTTGAATTTAAAGTTTTGGGAGAACATCCAGGCATGTGGAAATGCAGCCATAATTATTATTTGCCAAAATAAATAAGTAAAGCCATGTTTCCTGGTCTTGTAGATGAAAAGTTAGAGAGGGGATTTTTGTGTAACAGGGTCCCTACATTCGTATTATGATCTACAATTGGACAAAATTCTTTAAAAATTCTCTCTTTGTTGCCATCAACTAATTATTTGGATTTATGCAGCAAATATATGGTAGCCATTGTTCTAAGGAGGCCAGTACAAACATATATTACTTAGAAGGTATTATTAGAATTCCGTCTTGATTATTTTTTTCTCTCCAGTCATTCCAGGGGGCTTATAGAGCACTCCCCATTTAGACTGAGAAATAGCAAATGGCTCCAAATCATCCAATGTGTTTCTTTGGCTAAGAATGAATATTCATGCCTGTACTTTTTGTCTTACTGACCTTTCTTTTAAAATGTGCAGTGACATGCATAAAACATTTGAAAACAATGTGCCTCATAATAAGCATTCTCATTCAGGAATCAGTGTAGAATATAGTTGCAAAGTTGGAATGGCTGTTATGAATATGTGTACCAGCCTGACTAATGTATAGGAAAACTCATTAAATCATTCTCAAGCCTCTTCTTAAAAACCTCCAAAGATGGACAACCTCCTTTGGCAGATAGTTCTACTGCAGTACAGATTTACAACTAGGAAATGGTTCCTTATATTTATACAAATATAAGGCTCTACATGGGGCTGCCCTTGAAGAGTGTTCGAAGACTTCAGTTAGTCCAGAACGCAGCTGCGCGCGCGATTGTGGATGCACCCAGGTACACCCACATCACACCTATCCTCCGCGAGCTGCACTGGCTACCCATTAGTCTCCGGACCCGCTTCAAGGTGCTGGTCGTTACCTATAAAGCCCTACATGGCATCGGACCTGGGTACCTGAGAGACTGCCTCCTGCTGATTACCTCCCATAGACTGATTAGGTCTCACAGGTTAGGTCTCCTCCGGATTCCATCTGCCAGCCAATGTTGGCTTGTGACTCCCTGGGGGAGAGCCTTCTCTGTTGCAGCTCCGGCCCTCTGGAATGACCTCCCGGTGGAGATCCAGACCCTTACTACCCTCCCGGCCTTCCACAAAGCCACCAAGTCCTGGCTGCTCCAGCAGGCCGGGGGGGCTTGTGAAACATCCAGGCCCACGGAAACTGTGAATGTTGCATTTTTTTAAAGTGTTGTCTTTGTCTATTTATCCCCCCTCCCTTGTTTATTGTGAGCCTTCAGGAGTGGGCGGCATACAAGACAACTAAACTAAACTAAACTAAACTACAAAACCACCATAGCTGCAACATATCCCCATTTTGGGAGTAGTTTTTGGTAGCAAAAATAGCTTTGGACCATCCTGCCAACAATGCTTTTTTATGTACCTGACCACAGGTACCCCATTCTTCTTTTCTTTAGAATGAATACCTCAACTTATTCCAGCCTATCTTCATAAGTCATGGTCTCAATTTCTGAGTCTTCTGGGCTTCTTAAACCCATCAATATCCTTTGAGAAATATGGTGCTCCATGCACAGTACTTCAGAAGGGGTCTCACCTGTACAAAGTACAGGAAAATGAGGAGTTCTTGCATCTTTGGCACAATGTCTCATGCAGGGCAGCCTAGAGCTGTGTTAGTCTTCCCAGAAACTGCACCATGCTGTTGGCTCATATTCAACTTATTTTCAACAACTGCAGTCAAATTCTTCTCCAATGTAATGCTTCCAGTTTAAAATAACTCCAAGTGATCTGTAAGACAATCAGATATTTGGACTATATATGTCCCTTCCGATTATATTATAATCCATCTTTCATCTGTCTTAATTGGAATGACCAATATTCATGGATGAAGTACAGTGCAGAATATCTGAAGAGCCATAGGGTAATTTCTCACCACTGCACTTTGTAACAATCAGGATCTGGAAGTCAACAGATGATGAGAAAGTTAGGACAAGTTGCTGAAAGGTCTTTTTAGTCTGGCCAAGTGATTGACATTTTTTAATTCTTACACCAGTGGAGAAAAGAAGCAGAGAAAAGTAGAATTAAACTGAAGGAAGGTGACAATGATTTTACAGGAGCATGAAATATTATAGCAAATCGATTTTGTCTAAAAATGAACTAAAAGCTAAAACACTTTGGAAGAGGAGTTCATAAGAATTTAAAGGTGATTTTTCATTCAATGATATTTTTAAAAATTGTGAGAGAGCTGAGAAACTACTCAGTTATTATAGTAGAACCCAACTGATTAATCATACATACAATATAGAACCTTGCTCCGCATCCAAGCCACAAATGACACACATTATATCCTTCCAAGTCTTTTTCCTTCATTGGTAATGGTTGAAGAGCAGCAATCCTTAAAGGCCCAGCCCAGCATTTTGGTACTTTTCCTTTCTCTCATCTGTTAAATATTTTATTTATATTTGTCTCTAGGTTTTATAATTTGTCTCTCTGCCCATAGGACACAAGTTGGTAAAGAGAAAGTCATTCTGAAAGTCCTCCTCAAAGGTTTTTTTTTAAAAAAAAAATTTTCAAAGGATCCAAATTGCCTAATTGAAATTTCTGTTCTCAGGCTCAAAATCTCATATTGCTGCCTGAGGCCATGGCCTCCATGGCCTAAAACCTTGCATTGTAAAAATTAAGTGGTCTCCAGCTGTTTCCTGATATAGGCAAATCAGAATATATGAATTACTGTGCGAGACCCTTGGGCCTCTGCCCCTACTGGATGACATTAGCAAAGGAGAAGTGTGCTTGTCATAGCTTCTTACAGTTCTTCTGACTTGCCTTTCAGCTACCACAAGCCACTAATCAAAAGACAGGCAGCTCTGCTTTCCTATCTGTAAATCCATTGTTTAAGACAGCTCAGCCCTCAAAAAATGTTGAGGAGCATCAGGGCTTCATTAGTAGTACTGCTGCAGATAGATGCTAGCAGCAGGGGTGGGGCACCCTGGGCCTGCAAAAACCACCTAATGAGCCAGCCTAAGACATGCAGTTGACATTGCTTAGGTTTTTAAAAGTTTGAGCAATGTGTTGGGGGGAGGGGAATACCAGATGAAATATCAGTCAAGTATTTGACAAAGGCCTGCAAGACATTTCTTCAATCCAAGAGAATGGAGGGAAAGAATAAGCTGAAGTCTTCAAAAACTGAATCAGTTTTATTTAACCATTGCCCAACTAGTATGGGGAATGATGGAAGCTGTAGTCCCATATACTTGGATGCTATCAGATTATGGAATGCTGCATTATAGTCTTTCCCCCTTCATTGTCATGGTCTACATTTTTTTTTATTCCAGGCTAAAATCTGTTGGGTATTTAACAAACTTCATTTAATGATTGGTCAAGGTCCTGTAACATAACAGGATTCTAATCTAAGGCATCTGGAGGAGTGCAAGTTGGAAAACAACAATGACTTAATAAAAGAGAGCACCTGAGGATGGTGGCAGAGATTTGGGGAAGGAGTCGGAGGACTGCTGTTGATTGAAACTTTTGGCCACAGAAGAAAAACTATACAGCCCAAGGATGATGGAAGTTATGTAGGGAAAGGAATAGAAATGCAGAGTAATCTAGAGATTTGAGAATCCATAATCCATGTTGTATTGAGCATAACAATTCTTCCCATGCATAGGATGACTGATTATTTTACACATGCAAAATATTTTATTCATGCAAAACCTCCCTCAGTAGTTGATAAAATAACTGTAGTCAGATCATTCATTCAAGGTACAGCAAACTAAGAATCAGATACAACAGAGGCTTAAAACTATTATGTTAGAATTAGAATGGCTGTAGTAAACAGAAGCTTTTAAGTATAGATATGCTTTCCCTCTTTTATCTTTTTTAAAAAATAGGAGTGGAGTTGTTTTGGGAAATTTTTTGTATGGGCTTAAGTCAGAGGTGGGTTGCTCCTGGTTCAGCCCAGTTCATCCGAACCAATAGTGGAATTATGACCTGGGTCGCAAAACCGGCAGCAACCCAGGCTCCCCACGGCCCTAAACCACTTCCCTGATCTCTTATGCTGTTGGCGGCATGTTTCTGCACATGCGCAGAACAATATTTGAGTTTGAGTTTGAGTTTTATTTCATTTATATGCCGCCCTTTTCCCTAAGGGGACTCAGGGCGGCTCACAACTCAAAAAGGGAAGGGGGGATACAAACAGTTTAACAAGAACACAAAACTATACATAGTTAAAAAGCACAACAATCATACCATTCGAGATAGGGGCAGCGGATCTTTAGCCCCAGGCCTGTCGGAACAGCCAGGTTTTAAGGGCTATGCGGAAGGCCTGGAGGGTGGTGAGGGTACGAATCTCCACGGGGAGTTCGTTCCAGAGGGTCGGAGCAGCCACAGAGAAGGCTCTCCTCCGGGTAGTCGCCAGTCGACACTGGCCGGCGGATGGAATTCGGAGGAGGCCTAGTCTGTGGGATCTAATTGGTCTAGTGGAGGTAATTGGCAGTAGGCGGTCTCTCAAGTACCCAGGTCCAATACCATTTCATCAACTGTGCATGCACCAGCAACACAGCAAAGTGTGCATGCAGCAAATTGGTACCAACTGGTATAGGAACCCACCCCTGGCTTAAGTCCCATTTATCTGTTTCCTTCCTTAGTAACAGATCTTACTTCTCTTGTTTGTTTGTTTGTTTGTTTGTTTGATTGTTTGATCTATATGCCACCCTTCTCCCAAAGGACTCAGGGCGGCATACAAAATAAAAAAAAACACATATTACAAAAGTTAAAAAGGAAATTAGATAGAGTATCCAAAAACAAACCCAATTAATATTAACAATAACATTTTAAAAATTAGATGAAAATTAACAATTAAATCAATCATTTATTTTATTTTGTTCAGGCCAGGCCGGCTTGCTGGAAAAGCCAGCGTTTTAGGGCACATCGGAAGGATCGGAGTTCAGGGATTATACGAAGCTCCGGGGCAGCTTATTTCAGAGAGAGTGCACTCCCACAGAGAAGGCTCTCCCCCTGGGGGTCTAGCCGACACTGTCTGGCCGACGGCACCCTGAGGAGGCCAACTCTATGGGATCGCACTGGATGGTGGGAGGCTACCGGTGGCAGTAGGTGGTCTCGCAGGTACCCTGGGACTAAGCCATGGAGCACTTTAAAGGTCATAAGTAGTACCTTGAATCGTACCCGGAAAACAACCAGCAACCAGTGCAGGCCGCCTAAAAGGGGTGTAGCATAGGAGCACCTAGGTACCCCCATGATAACCCGCGCAGCCGCATTCTGGACCAGCTGAAGCCTACGGGTACTTTTCAAGGGCATCCCCATATAAAGAGCATTGCAGTAGTCCAGGCGAGAAAGGACGAGGGCATGAGTGACTGTGCACAGAGCATCCTGATCCAGGAAGGGGCGCAACTGACGTATCAGGCAAACCTGGTAAAATGCCCCCCTGGTCACGGCCTTCAGGTGTTCTTCTAAACTAAGCTGCATATCCAGGACTCCCAGATTGCGCGCCCTCCTTGAGGAGGCTAAAATTTCTCCCCCTATCATCAAAGATGGAACAAGATGCACAAATTGGCATGACGGAAACCATAGCCACTCAGTCTTGGAGGGATTGAGCTTGAGCCTGTTCCTCCCCATCCAGATCCGCACAGCCTCCAGGCATCGGGACATCACATCGAGGGCATCGTTTGGGTGGTTTGGGGTAAAGATGAAAACTTGGGTATCATCAGCATATTGATGATACCGTACCCCAAAACCACGAATGATCTCACCCAGTGGTTTCATATATATGTTGAACAGGAGGGATGAGAGAACCGACCCCTGAGGCACCCCACAAGTGATGCGCCTCAGGGTCGATCCCTGCCCTCCAGTCAACATGAACTGTGATCGATCTGACAGGTAGGAGGAGAACCACCATAAAATGGTGCCCCCCACTCCCAACCCCTGAGTCGTCGCAGTAGGATACCATGGTCGATGGTATCGAAAGCCGCTGAGAGGTCTAATAGGACCAGGAGAGAGGAGCATCCCCTGTCCCGGGTCCACCAGAGATCATTGACCAATGTGACCAATGCCGTCTCCATGCTGTACCCAGGTCTGAAACCCGACTGAAACGGATCCAGGTAGACAGCTTCATCCAGGTACTGGGGAAGCTGACGTGCTACCACACTCTCGACAACCTTTGCTACAAAGACCGGATGATAGTTGGCTAAAGAAGCTGGGTCCAGGGAAGGCTTCTTAAGGAAGGGTCTCACCACCGCCTCCTTCAATGTGGTGGGAAAGAACCCGTCTCAATGAAGCATTTGTAA
This sequence comes from Thamnophis elegans, assembly GCF_009769535.1. Taxonomy (NCBI): domain Eukaryota; kingdom Metazoa; phylum Chordata; class Lepidosauria; order Squamata; family Natricidae; genus Thamnophis; species Thamnophis elegans. Next base: position 93,081,206 of record NC_045558.1, on the reverse strand, counting down.
TCGCCTGGAGCCAGCCTCGTGTCACCTCCCTAGTAGCCAAGAGGGACATGGGTCCAGCACACAAGTGGCAGCACTGAGTCTCCCCATAATCCTGTCCATGCCCTCAGGGGTCACAGGATCAAACTCATCCCAGATGGCCTCCACAAGATTCATCCCTGTCGACTCGCCCGAATCTACCCAATCAGAGTCCAAGCCTGTCCGGATCTGAGTGATTTTATCCTGCAGATACTGAACAAATTCTTCAGCCCTATCCTGCAAGGGGTCTTTCCCAGTTCCTTGGTTAAGTAAGGAGCGGGTCACCCTAAACAGGGCAGTTGGGCAGTTATCTGTGGACGCGATAAGAGCAGAAAAATGTTGCCATTTTGCCGCTTTTATCACCACTAAGTAGGATTTAATATGAATTCTTACTAGTGTTCGATCAGATTCAGACTGGCTGGCCCTCCAACCACTCTCTAGGCATCTTTTCCGGTGTTTCATCTCCTGGAGCTCCTCGGTAAACCAGGGAGCTACCTGGGATCGACACTGGGTCAGAGGCTGCAAAGGCACAACATGATCCAAGGCCCCAATGGCCGCCCTATCCCAGGCTTCCACTATGGCTTCGATCGAGTTGTGAGCAAGGAATTCAGGGAAAGTCCCAAGCTCCATCAGGAACCTTTCAGGGTCTATCAGGCACCTGGGGCAGAACTTCATCAACGTCATCCTATAAGCCCTCTGCACATATCCACTCTGATTTAGGGGACAATCCTATATTGGTGGGCTCCCTGTTACACAATTGAATTGAACCCAACCCATAGATTATAAAACTATAAAGAAAGAACTATAGTTTTCAACTGTGATTTTTTAATAATGAATATGTGAACAGATCGCCAAAAAGGAAAGCTTTCTCCCCAAAAAAATATAATATATGTATTCTTACACATCCGACTTGCTTCCTTAGGCATTTGCAGACAAAATGGAGCTGTCCGGGTGCTGAAAAGAGACCATTTCACTCTTAACAGAACAGAAACACGCTGAGTGGGTGGGTAAATGGATGTAGTTCTCCATCCCACCTTCGACTTTCCTAATTACAGTTTGATGAAAGGGTAGTCGAAATGTAAGCTACTCCTTCAAGCTGGAGTCTGCATTTTAGCCAATTCCCAGCTGCTTTGGCATTTTTGCAAAACAAAAGGTTTAATTAACAACCATCCACGCATTTCCTCACATTGCTGGCTAAGCTTCAGTTTTAATGGCCTTTTCATATCCATACAAATTCTTTACATGATTTGTTTATCAACTGGTTGCCTGTGGGCCAAATCCAGCCTACAAATGCTCACTCTTTGATCATAAGTAATACATATCGGTTGAGACCAAAAGCAGATATGTGAATCACAACCAGCTTCCAGGCAGCATGTTATTTCTTGAGAACCTGGGATAGTAAAAAGCAGGCCTTGAGAAATTTGAGGTAGTAACCCAGCCAATGTAGAAGAGCAACCTCCAAATCTCATAGAAATGCAGTACTTTGCCATCTTTTTATACTAAAGATAGAAACATAAACTTTCTATTCATGCAGCCCATGCATTTGGAGCCGAGGTGGCACAGTGGTTAGGGTGCAGTACTGCAGGCCACTTCAGCTGACTGTTATCTGCAGTTCAGCGGTTCAAATCTCACCGGCTCAAGGTTGACTCAGCCTTCCATCCTTCCGAGGTGGGTGAAATGAGGACCCAGACTGTGGGGGCGATATGCTGACTCTCTGTAAACCACTTAGCGAGGTCTGAAAGCCCTGTGAAGCGGTATATGTCTAACTGCTATTGCTATTACTATTGCTATTTTCTGCTAGAGAATCATGAAAATCAATTGGTGTGTTAAACCATTGAAAGTGTACCCAAATGAACCCTCAAAAAGTATCTATCATCTCCAATATCATCTATCCCAAAAAGCTAAACAAAATTACTTCAGGGCCCAAATAATTTTAAACAGTTATTACCTGGCCACACTGAGTGCCTTTCTTTGGACTGCAATTTGTAACTGAAACTACTGTATCATAAAAGCTTCTCAATATGAAATATACACTTAGTATCATTTTAATGGCCAAGAATGTATAAAGGGAATGCAAAAAAAACCCCACATCCTGCTATTCAATGCAAAGTAGTAAAGGAATCACAGTAGGATCAGATATTTTAAGTTCTTACATGATTTCTGGAAAGCAAGAAAAAGGATTTAGAATCTAGTTTTCATTCTGTGCTATTCATACACCAATTTTTGACTTTTTAAAAAATCCAGACAAAGTCTTCCATTCATTTCTGTACTCAAAACCACATTTATACTGAATTTTCCTTTTTATATGTGTCATCACCTCAGTGTTGCCCTCAGTGACCCCACATATATTTTCTGATCTGTCACCAGTCTGGTATTTGGGTGGTATACCTATCACTACTGTAATCGATTCTATCCACCTTGTTACTGGTTGTCCTCTTCTTTTTTCCTTCTATCTTTTCCAGCATTATAGACTTCTCAGTGGAGCTGAGATTTCACATTATGTGTTCAAAATATGATAATTTGGGCCTAATCATTTGTGTCTCAAATAAAAACTCTGAACCAATTTGTTTGAGTTTTGTTTTTGTTTTTTGGGGGGTTATTTATGATTCTCAGGAGTTTTGCCCATCACCAAAATTCAAAAGTATCAATACTCTTCCTATTTTACTGCTTGCATTGAACATCATGGGGTAAATATTGTGTGCACAGCAAGCATAGACACATAGCATCAGAATATTTTTTCAAAGGCCTTTATTGCTACCCTACCTAGTACTAGCTTGCAGAATATTTCTTGATTGTTTGTTCCTTTATTGCTTTTTGCTGATAGATCTGAAAAGCAGCAATTTTCTAGGATTTCAATATCTTGTGTCAATATCATATATTCTTTTTTCAGTTGTTTGAAGAAGAGTTTTACAAGATTCTGAAAAATGAAAATCCAAATGACAACATTTGCATTAATTTGGGAAGAGGTACATTATGCAAAGATCTACCTCTCTGGAGAAACTCTAATGCTGAGAAATGTAGAAGGTGATGACCAGCATAGATGGATTCAGTTACAATGGCAATGAATGCACCATTGGAAGACCAGAAAGGCTGAGTTAGGGTCAGATTGTCAGAGAGAAATTCTCAACAATAGTTAATCACATCTTGATGGCACTTAGGGGGGTTGGGCTAGAAGACCTCCAAGGTCCCTTCCAACTCTGCTATTGTATTGTATTGTATAATCAATCAATCAATTTAAGTAGCTATTCAATATGTGAACTGAAGGAAAGCTTATTTGATTCCAAGTAACCTTCTACTTTATCTTTATCTGTCAATAAGTACTTATAGACAACTGAAAGATAGTTACATTAGTGAACAACACAGGGGACTGTTAAGGAAATGTGCTTACACCCTCTTCAGATTTTAAAACTAGAGGAACTGGAGAAAGAGGTTGTACCCATTCCAGTACTCTAGCTGTCAGGCCTGCAGCTAGTTCATTTTGGGATCTTTTGGGGTGTTATTTGGAACCCTGACATTAGCCTTATTATAGCTCCAATCATGGGCTAAACCTATCTGTTAATTCCAAACATTGTTTGTTAAAACAATAATCAAATATTTTCAGTGATGTAGCTGAAACTAAGTTGAAAGCAGCTGAATGGCTTCCAGTTGAGCAGACTTTGTGTAAACAGTGGATATACTTTGCTTTTAGAAGAAAAGAATTATTGGGAAGTTTTATTCTCTGTTTTAAATATTTTCCTCTTGGTCTGATTGACACATTATAGAAAAAGGCTGTTTTAAGCACAGCCTCCTTTAATTTTCATTGTTTTCTGCACTAAACGTTTGATTTTGTAGCACTGAAAAAGTATAAATGGTGTATTTTTACATTAAACTAGGTCTGATGTTAGCCTGGTCTTTTTTTGCTGGCATTTTCCTGCCCTCTGCTGGATCGTTTAGGAATGCCAACAAAATAAAGTATTCTTCCCAACCTGTCAAATTCATAAAAGGCTCATAAATAATTTTCATGACCAATGATCAGACTGAATCTCCATATATAGAAATAGTTGGTCTCCTGAGAATCAAAGGCTTGGGATTCCAACAATTTCCATGAGACTTTTCAGTAGAAGCATCCATTCAACTACAAAAACCAGCAGAGAGTTGGACCCCAAAAACCCCTCTTCCCCTGGTCCAACAAAGCAATTTTTGTATTATTATCCATTTGAAACAGTAGGAAAAGCAATGTTGTACATCAAAGCCCCCACTGAAGCCATCTTCCTATAACATCTGGCATTTTAAGACCACAGTTTTATATTTTGTGGGCCCAGAAAGCACATTATTTGTAAGGACAGCACATCTGTCTTCCAATTACTGTTTTCCCCAGCAATGCACTTCAAATGAAGCCAGTTCCTGTATATTTGCTGTTTTGTTCAAATATTTTGTTAAGAGAGGCAAAATTCTAAATGCTGCATTCCATTCAGAATGAGAGAAGAAGTGTCTGTTTTCTTCCTACACAATTTATAAACCTTTTCTTCCATTGTGGAATATATTGAGAGCTTTTGTCAGGTAAAATAAGTTTCCGCTCACCCATAGCAATGATTCTAACAGGATAAGGTATTGTGGGTATACTATTAGATAGACCATCAGGGAAAAAAGATTTAGATGAATTCATAGCAGATGACTGTAAATTGAAGTATGGCTAAGCTTCTCTGAAGGCAAAATAATAAAATCCTGGCATACTAGAGGGATTATCAGCAGGAAAAAGGAGGTCCTAATCTTGCTATACAGGGCTTTTGTCAGATCTAGAGGTAATATTCAGCAAATTCTGACCAGTTCTGGAGAACCAGTAGTGGAAATTTTGACTAGTTTGGAAAACGAGTAAATACCACCTCTGACTGGCCCCGCCCCATCTATTCTTTGGCTCCAGAGTCCCATCTGATGGGGAGGCAATGGGGATTTTGCAGTATCCTTCCCCTGGAGTGGGGAGGGAATGCAGATTTACAGTATCCTTCCCCTGCCACGCCCCCCCCTCCAGCAACACCCACAGAACCAGTAGTAAAAAAAATTGAATCCCATCACTGGTCAAACCCCATTTGGAATAAAGTGTCCAGTTCTAGAGACCTCACTTAAACAAAGATATTGATAACATTGAGTTGCATCCAGAGATGGGCAGCAAAAATAGTGCAAGATATGAGGCACAGGAAAGATTGGAGAAACTGGATATTTACAGCCTGGAGAACAGACGACAAAGTGGGGAAGACATGATTGAAACTTAAATATATTAAGGATGTGAATGTGTTCTAGAAGACAGTGTTTTCAATATTAAGCAAAAATCTAAAAAAGGGGGGGCATAATTTTAAACTGGCAGTAGGGAAATTCAAAAGTAATGTTAAAAAGTTATTTCACAGAAAGAATAGTCCAGTTGCCTTTTCAAAAGCACCTTTGGGACAATAAATAAAAAAAGAAAAGAAAAAGAAAAACCTCAAAGACAGGCTCAATGAATCAGTTTTAAATGCTTCTATGCCATTCTCAACATTCTCAACCCAATACAGCACAACCAACATAAATCGTAAAAAGAATTACATTGCCATACATCAAGAATATCTCAGAAACCACCAACAGACTACTACAACCAGAGGGAATCAGCGTAACACACAAGCCAACTAAAGTCAAAACATCCTAAGCCAGTGATGGCTAACCTTTTTCGAACTTCGTGCCCAAAGTGGGGGGAGCAGAGGGGGGTCATGCGTGGGTGTGCCACACCCATAATGCGACCCCCTGTATGCATGTGTGCAAACACACACTCTGCGCGCATGCGTGCACGACCCCTGCCCTTGCCCTCGCTTTTGGCCCCCAATGGACCCATTTTTACCCTACCCATGCTCCAGAGGCTTTCTAGGAGCCTGGGGAGGGTGAAAACAGCCTCCCCTGCCCCCCAGGCCCTCTGGAAGCTTCAGGAGGCTTCCCTGAAACCTCCAGTGGGCAAAAAACAGTAAGAAAAAGAAAGCCGAAGTCAGTTGGCCAGGGTGCGCATGCGCACTGGAGCTGACAGGGCAACGCCCCATGTGCCCTAACAAATGGCTCCGTGTGCCAACTGTGGATGCATGATATAGGTTCGCCATCACAATCCTAAGCAAATCAAAAGACCCAGCAAACTCAAAAGAAGAAACAGGAAACATTGACAACACACAATGTAAGAAGTGTGACAACTGCTAGGACAAACAAGCAGAAGACTGGCAGAATGCATCCTTGAACGCCACCTGGCAGTTAGAAGACATAATGAAAATTCTTTAATTTCAAAACATATAGACAGATTTAACCATCGTTTCAATTGGGAAAATGTGTCAGTCCTAGACCAGGCCAAGTCCAAAAATGCCAGGGAATTTCTAGAAGCCTGGCACTCTGACAAATCAGCCATCAATAGAGACATATACATTAACAACATCTATAGTCTATGCAACCGAGACAATCACCAGCCCAAAAGAGAAAAAGACTACAGCACCTACAGCACCCAGAACATCACAGATTAACTCCAAGGTCAACTTCAGACCAACAATCAAGTAAGCAATACCACAATCAAGAAACTGACAAAAAGCCATCAGTAAACCCAACCAAAGAATCTCTTAAGACAGCCCCCACCCACACAAACAGGCAAGACACAAAAATATAAACTGACAACAAATAGCACTCTTTACTAGAACTGATGGTGTTACCTAGTTAGGGTAATGAAATATCTGCAAGAAAACAAGCAAGCTCAGAGAGCACCAAGGACACCTCAATCTACATACAATAATTAGAGAGCAAACTTGCATCTATCACCACTAGAGGACAAGCTTTGCTTATAAAATGAAACTGGGGAACTGGACGGCCTTTGAGTATAACACCAAGAACTTGTAAGCTACTGAAAGAGGAAGCAAAATCAATCTGCCTGATTATCTCCAAGTGTGTTTAACTAGCATTAAGAGAGGGACGTCCACTTCTTTTGTGCTCTGAATCTGCTGAATATAAAGCTACAGGATAAGTGTTGGTTCCCTGATGTGAATGGACTAGAAAACTAGAGGCACAGGTTAACTTCAGAAATAATTAAACATTTGGCCCTATTTGGTTTACTTGTTAACTTTCCTTGTTCCAGAAATTAGGATTCCAACATTTCCTGAGCTGTCTAAGGAAGTACTGAAAGCCTAAAATTTTACTAAAGACTGGGTATATTTATTCAGACTATTTTCAGATAAACCCCCTGAAAAAGTAAGCCTACAGCCTATTCTACTAAATTTCTTCCCAAGCTTTGGAAATCATTCTGCACAGAGAGTACATATTTTTGGTCATTCATGCCAAGATGTACAATAACAGCAACATCATACTCCTTACTGGCATCATTTACTAACTTAAAAATACGCATCTTGACTGCTGGCAGTAGCATCTGGCAGACAACTGACCTCTTTCAAAACTTCCTTATCCTTTCCTAAATGATAGATAGATATACCAAGGTAAGCAATGTTTGGAATAGCTCAGAAAAGGAATAAGAAATAAATAAGCCAAGAAAATTAAGGAGATGAATCTAGTTTAAACGGGTACAATTCATTATATTTCTTCATACCTTCCAAACCACTTGCACTGCTTTATACTCATATTGTCTTTTATTCTTTTAACTTCCAATCTCTTTCTGATTCAGGATTTCATTACCTCCATCTGATCACCAGCACTATTTATTGGCTTTCTCTTTAACTATCCACTCTTCTTTTATGTATTTATTTAGTGATTCAATCCTCATTCATCCTCCTTACTATATATGGCCAAATTACTTTGGTGCACAGTACAATACTCTATATCTAAATTGATTCAGTTTGCATTCTTACTTGTTTCTATCTTTTCTACTTTAATATTTGCTAGTATTCTGCTTCTCTTTCACATTACTTATTTTTGTGTATCTCCTAATATAGCCAATACACTGCCATTTAACCAAAATAGCCAAAGACATTATCTAATCCAAATTCATTTTCAGTTCAGCAAATGCACCATGGGTGGCATAGACACCAAGCTATTTAAGGGATGGCTTATCATATCCTGCTCCAATTATGGATGGTCCTCAATTTATAGAGCCGAGGTGGCACAGTAGTTAGAGTGCAGTACTGCAGGCTACTTCAGCTGACTGCTAGCTGCAGTTCAGCAGTTCAAATCTCACTGGCTCAAGGTTGACCCAGCCTTCCATCCTTCTGAGGTGGGTGAAATGAGGACCCAGATTGTTGGGAGCAATAGGCTGACTCTGTAAATTGCCTAGAGAGGGCGGTAGAAGCACTATGAAGCGGTACGTAAGTGTTATTGCTAAAGCTGCAATTAAGCCCAAAATTTCTGTTGCTGAGAAGTTGTTAAGTGGGTTTTGCCACACTTGTTAAGTGAATTACTGCAGTTGTTAAGTTAGTTACATGGCTGTAACATGAATCTGGATTCCCTATTGACTTTCCTTGTCAGAAGAATGCAAAATGTGATCACATGATCCTCAGACCCTGCAACCATCATAAACATGAGCCTGTTGCTAAGCATCCAAATTTTGATCACACGACCATGGGAGTACTGTAGAGGTGGGGTTCAGCAGGTTCTGACAGTTCTGGAAAACTGCTAGCAGAAATTTTGAGTAGTTCGGAGAACCAGTAAATACCACCTCTGGCTGGCCCCACCCCCCATCTATTCTCTGCCTACCAACTGATCAGGAGGGAATGGAGATTTTACAGTATCCTTCCCCTGCCACACCCACCAAACCACACCCACAGAACCAGTAGTAAAAAAAAATTGAATCCCACCACTGAAATACTGCAATGGTTAGTGTGAAAAATGATCATAAGACACTTTGTTCAGGTCCGTAATGAACTTTGGTCACTAAATGAAAAAATTGTAAGTTGAGGACTATTTGTATATCTACCTGCCCTATCAAACCCAGCAGAAAGGGTAGGTTGGTCAGCCTATCTAGAAAGAAATGTTATTTGATTATTCCAAAGAGGAGACCCTTTTCTACCACAGTGCTTGGAACATCATAACCCACAAGGTGAGATTGGCCCAAACCTTACTAGGTTTCAGGAAGAGCCTTAAGACATGACTTTGTCATCTGGCCTGTGGATTCCTGGGAAGTTGGTAGAAAACTTCCTAAGGGGCTCTGCTTTTTAAGGAAATGAATGGCGCTCTCTCACTGATTATTGCTTTAATAGTTTTATCATTTATAATTATTTTTGTAGTTATTCTTTGGTTGACTTTGCATTGTCTTCTGCATTTTCTTTATACCCTGCCCAGAGACACATTAGCAAGATGGGATCAATTAATCAATATAATTAATTATATCAATTTAATTAATAAATTTATTTCCCCATCTTCAGCAAATATTCATCTATTTCTCTCATTTTTAATCATTTATAATTTGCAATTATTCACTCTATTTCCCTATCAAACATAACTAGGTCTTCAATAAATTAATTTTCAGACTCATATTCCTTATGGAACTATAGAATTTATCTAACATTTACTGTACATCGAGTTCTATACCAACATAGCATTGCTTGCATAATAAAGTATTTACACACTGAAATATAAGACACATCCATGTCTTATTTCCTCTCCCTCCACTCCAAATTGCCCTCCACTTCTGAAATATTGCTAATATTTACCTCTTGTACTTTTCCAGAAGACTTTTGCCAAATAGTTTCCAAGTACTTTTAATAAATGAATCTTCCTTCATCTTGTTATAAGGAAACAGGATGTTCCAACTGTTGGATACAGATGCACTCTTCAGAACACACAGGAAGTATGCTGTACAGTCATAAGCAAATCACCTCTTAGCGTTTCTGCAGTTATATTTACACCAATAGCTTTAGCATTTTTCAGCATTCTCACAGCATTTATTTCATGTGGTCTTTTCTTCCCTTGGGCATTGTCATTTATGTTTTTGTTTTATTTTCACATAGTATCAACCCCATATAATTTCTAAAATACTCCCACTGGTTGGTTTCCTCCACATCATTTCAATATTTTATTTTTGTCACTTAACTGGAGAAACCTGGTTCAAACTATTTCTCTCATTTTTTAAAATTTCCATCCAACTCATCCCATATTTTCTTCCATCTTTTAATCTCAGCCAGACCTTGCTCTTTGAAATTCTTTGTAATTCTTTTCTTCCCATCTAGATTATATATTTGATCCGTATTCACAGCAATATTTTCTCATGAATGTTTTTCTCATCCATTCTTTTATTTCATCCTTATTTTTATACTTCCCTTTCCACAGTTTTTTGGCACTCCATGAGAATCAATTTTCAGTCTGTTCCAAGCACATATCATCTTTTTTCACACCCATTTTTCATTTGATTATATTCTAAGAAAGAACCCAAATGTTCTCATCTTTCACTTTCCCGGTTCATTTCCCCCCCCACCAAATCTACCGTCAACATCATCAAAAAAGTGTTTCTCCCTGGTTACTCACCACTCTTGCATTCCTTAATTCTCGCTCTTTCATCATAAACTATCAAAACTATCGTGGTTTTGAACTTGCATTTCTTTTACTCTGTGTAAGTAGAAATTATTAAACTTTGTATTTAGCTTAAATGGATATTTTTCTAAACAAACACTCATCAAACGCCATCTTTATGTCTCTGAAAAGTTGAAAACATAGTCTATTGTGGATGAAAAGATAAAAATGTATATTGTATCAAAAATAATGTTGGTGTTATCTAGGTTATTGAGTATATCAGTGAAAAGTAGGATATGTCAGCTGCTGTTATTTGTATGTTATGGTCCAGTGAACTGTGATAAATAAACAATAAAATAGATGAGACTTGGTAAATATTATAGACCATTATAAGTGAATTTGATGCATGGGAAAAAATAGATGGCATGAATGGATGGGTGGGAATGAGAGAGAAGACCATGAATTATAAGTACACTCCACTGCATGTATTCTCAACTCCTCTTTACAAGAGTAGGTCACCTTTCTCCAGGTCCACTGTAGAGATTCCTTTCCAGTTTATCCATACAACTTACCTGTTCCCCCCTTTCCTTAGTTTCATTCATTAATTCATGCTCCTTAATCCATTAACTCTCTTATATTCCAGGTAGCAATCTTCTATTTTGTTATCAGGCAGATGCAGACCCTGATTTCTGTTTCCTTGGTGAAATTATTCCCATGTAATTTGCACATCACTACAAACATTTTTTAAAAGGTAACTTGATCTGAAAGGGATTTAATTGACATTCAGGAATTATTCTCTTCCAGAAAGAGCCATTAAATTAAATATTTGTTGAGTACGGAAGGCAGAGACTACATTATTTATGTCTTCGTTCATTTAATTTTTAACCACACTTTTCATTTCATAGTTCAATGCAGCATACATAGCACCCTCTTCTGGTTTTCCCCACAACAACCCTGTAAAGTAGGTCTACAGAGAACTTCTCAATATGGAATAAGCCTTTGTCAGGCTCCAAAAATTCAAGAAAGACAAGTTGAGATCCTTCTAAGCAATTTTCTTTATTGCTCCTCACCTATACATAGAAATCTTGCCAAACCAAAGCAGACTGCTTGCACCTTAAAATATGTACTCAAGGAGTTACTAGGGAGAGGCCATCCTTACCCTCTTTCTCTGACACAATCAATCTAAACTGTGCTACTTCTTGCTCCTCTGGAATACCCTCCCACCCTCCCTCCAGGGAATCTGGACAACAGCTTTCTTGACTAACGCTGCCCCAGTGGCGGTACAGCCCTTAATCTCTACACTCCAGTGACTCAGTGTGCTTACCACTGCTGGTGAGACCCACGTCATGCAGCATTCCCTGTCAACAGCAAGGATGGTTCTGAATAGACCTGAGATATGTGGGCTTCTTTTGTGCCACTAGAACAGCCTCAGATGCATGTCTGATTTAGGCAAGGGTGGGATTCTACCATTGGACCAGTTCGGGTGAACCAGTAGCTCAGCTGGGAACGAACCGGCTCACTCCAACAATGAAGTGTGCCTACCTGCCCAGCCACCTGCCCCTGCGCTTAACTCACCTATATTTTCCCAACTGAGTCCCGCAGCAGAGCAGATTGCCACATCTCAGCTATTTTCCTCCCCAGCAATAATGCAGAAGGTGCTTTTTCTCAAAACTGTGCATGTGCGCACGATCATCGAACCTGTTGTTAAACCAGTAGGATCCCATCACGAGATTTGTGCAATATGCAAGCCAACATACTGTTGCCAGCATTCCACAAATTTGGAGGTACATAGAGTATTCTGCCACATACCCATACACATTTAGAGGCTTTCAATCTTTTTTCAATTTTTTCATGTATAATTCTACTGCCTATGCAAGCTCTCTAATTCATTTTAAGGATCTATGTTTAAAGTTCCAGTTACCTCCATTTATGGCTGTTTATAATAATCTGTTTACTTATATTATACCTACCATTACTAAGGGCTTCGTAAGGCAGACTGAATGTTTCTAAAGATAACATTAATTTGAAAATTAAGATTCAAGGGCTTTCCAATATCTAATACAATTTGTTCTCATAGTATCCCTCCCACTCAGAAATACATCCTTCAAAAAAAATCTTTCACCACGTAAATCCGTACTTCATATTTTACCTTTTAAAAAATGCATGATATAGCATGACAATAAACTTAATTAACATCTAGTCATATTTCAATTAAATACTTCCTGTAAGGCAAAGCATGTGACTCTTTAAAGGAAAAAAAGGAACTTTAATTTAAAAGTGTAGGTCAATACAGCATAAGGGGGGGAAATACAGAATGAAGCTATAATTACTGTTGAATATTTTCCATATCTGTTTTGAAAGTATTTCTAATCTTCTTAAACTTACTGAAACAATATTCTTATCAGTAAAAATAGAGCAAGAATAAAATAAATTGTTATCAGGAACATGGCCAGATTGCAATTTGTACATGATGCCTGGATGTCTATTTTAGCATATAGTAGTATTAATGAATTTGGGAATGTAGAAAATGGCAGTTAAGCCTTGATAATATACCTTAGTTGGCCCAGGTTAATTGGACAGTCAGTCCAATTAACCTGGGCCAACTAACAGTCATTTGCAATCAGAAAATTCACAATACAGGATATGTCAGCTATAAGGATTTCTTGAAATCTTTGAGATTTACAATACAGAACAGCCCACATAATTTGCTGTAATGTAGAACAACATCTATGCTGTTCATTTACTCACAATCAGGTTTTTCAAATAGAACAATAATATTGGCCCTATTGGAAAAAAGAACAATGGATTTGAGATATCAAAATACTAGTTTATATGCATTTACCTGGAAGTTTTCGATTTAACTCTGTTTTTTGGGAGATCTGCACAAGATTTCAATATCACCCCAGCCCCCTTCCCCAAATCCATTAGGAATTATATACTTTAGACTTAAAAGTGGCTAAATTCATCTTGTTAAATCTCACGGTATAAAAAGTTCAGAGCTTTTTTGGAGCATAAAATTGCAGAAATAATTAATGAATTTTGCATTCATGAAAAATAGAAGAAACTGAATGCATAAAAAGCTGGGGGATTAAAAGATGACACTTCTGTGACAAATACAATGGATAAACTGTGAACCAGTGATTCTAAGTATAAATTTTTTAAAAAACACACACATATAAATGCATTTTGTAAGGAAGTTTGTTATTCCCTTGTATGGTAAGCAGCAAGTCCCACACTTCTTTCCCAATACTAAAAGCAGGATTCTGCTACAGAGAGCATTAGCACATGTATCTAAATTATCATGGTCCCTAACACATCCATTGTTTACTTCAAAGTGAGTTACTACACTATTGTTCAGCTAGTCTTCACAGTCTGTTTACGCTAGACAAATGATAGACACAGAATCTATAATTATCAAAAACCATCACCATTGCACATGGACTAAAAGGATTTCTATTTATTTTAATCATTGCTGGGAACAAGACAGTCTCCCTATGTCCCACACCTGCAATAAGTTAAGCCAACAAGTCCTTCAAGCCAAGCGGCTTCATTTTCACCAATAATTACAGTATTCATAGACATCTAGATCTTGAGGAACTATGAAATCTATAGATCCAATAGTAATACTTTCTTTGTTGAGCACTTTGTTGAGAGGCTTTATAACTTATGCCAGGATTATTAAGAGAAATAAAGGAGACAACTCATGCCCTCGTCGACTAAGCCTGAGAGTCACATGGGCAACATGCCCGCTAAATGACTGAAAATGATGGTGTTGTGTAGATAAGCATCTCTGCACACCAACGGCAGAATCTATAAAAGCCACTCAACTCGAGCATCGTATGAGTCACATGGCAGCTGTAGCCAATCCAGGAGATTCACAGTTATGCTGGAAGTCAGAGTAGAAAGGAAGTCCAACCCAGTCCGGTAGCGTGTTCTTTAGCCTTTCAAGTAAAATACTGCACTACGAGGAACATGATTACGCATGTCACCAGCATGCCACCAATCATGAAGTACTTATCCTGGAAGGCACGTTTCTCAATGAGACGCATGACTGTATTAGATAAACCGAGCATATTGGCAACATCCATTATTTTCTTGTGGGTGCCCTGAAAGTGACAAAAAAAAGTGATAATATTAGTTTTTTAAAAAGTTGTCGGAGAGGGCTTTTGACTTTCAAGGTACACTTCTTCAGATATTTCCTACAGAGCCTTCGGTCTCTCCAGAAACAAGATGCATAGTTTACCCCTCACCACTTTATTTTATATATCCATTTTTTTCCCCTCACCCATTCTCGATTACCAATTTCTTTTGCTCTTCAGAAATTTTTTTATAATCCCTATGACTTCTTTAAGTATCTACAATCACCTAAAATTTTAAAAAATGATTTGGGAGGGAGAGGAGGGCAGGAGAGGGGAGAGGAGAAGAATAGTGATAATTTCTATTTTTCTTTAATATTTCCATTCTGCTTTTAAAATTATCACATATCAGTGCTCAATCCAATAGAAGAATGTTTTAAAATGTATACAGTTGAGATGCCATTATCAGTCGTCTTGCAAATTAAGATCAAGTCAAATGGCAATATACTTTTGGATCATGATTTACTCACTGCAGAGCGGCTGATTTTGCTGGAAAACGCAGGCTGACCCCTGACTGTTGTACATAAATTCCCTATATACAATTTTCAATCACAAACTAAGAAACCATTTTTAATAATAGCTCTATATTTTGTATGTTTTTTTTCCATGTGAGTCTGCCCAGCCATAAAGCAATATAGATCATCCTTGATATTTGCAAAGTGTTCCGTTCCAGGAAACTGCAACCAACAAAATAATAAATAATGTGAACTTGAAATGGGATGGGAAGGTGAGCCCGTCTTGAATCTCCAGTCATTATCTTTCTCTCACAAGCACTTACTCTTTCTCCTACAGAGATCATCTCAGCAATGTATTTGTTCCTCAGTTCACCCACTTCAAAGGTGACTTCCTTGTGGTAGTTATCCTTTTTATTCTTTGGACTAGGTTGCTTGGCTGCTGATGAACGATGCTGTTCCATTAGAACCTCTCTTGGCGTCTCTCTTCCAGATGGCTGCTTTTACTGGATTCCACTGCTGCCTACAGATTAATTGGGGCTTGCTCCGCTGGCTGTATGATGCTTACTGTCTGGATGGTCTTTCTTCCTCTGCGCACAGCAGAGAAGTCTAGCATAAGCCACATCACACATAGAATTTTCTCCATTGCCAGTTGAGCAAATCACACCAAATAAGTCCAGCAACCACAAGGAAGTCACATGAACTATGCAGCTAGACTAAACAAATAGACCCACCACAATTACAGGAGGAGCAAATACATTATATGGACAACCTAACTGTAATGAAACTTTACACAGTCATAGAATCCTATCCACAATTTTGTGCATATAGAAGGGAGGAAAAAATGGCTAGAGATATGGTATATACTGAATATATCAAGGTCTGGTCCTGAAGCTGAAAATATAATAACATAAAACATAAAGATAATAAGGTAGCAGCTAATAAGAACCACCTAAAAGTAAGAAGGAATATGCCTGCAAGCTATCAGAATAGTAACACAACTGGAATGTGTATAACTCACTATCCCAGGTACAGAACATTCTGGAGAAGTCTGGAATGTTCTTGCCATCTTCCAGATCGCATAGATTTGGCTACTCCAGTGAGAGTTTGGCAGTCTGTATGTGGGCAAGAGGACAAATGGAATATTGCAGACTTCTCCAGAATGGTATGCGATGCACATATCTAACTACAAAGCAGCACTGTGTAATTAAACAGTGAACAGTAACCAATTGGAAGCTTGTTTGTCCACCAATGCACAGGTGCACAGAAAATGAGTATGTTTGCTATGAAATTAAGAAAAAAAATCTTCCAATTTTTCCTTTAATAGAGGCACTTTATTTATCTGTCACAATTTTAAAGATTTCTGGAATTGGTCACTTAGGTCTGAGAAAACAGTTGCATTCCAAAATATTTCTACTTTCAAAACATCAGAAACTGCCAAATCCACCACGCCCACATCCCTTGACCAACCCAGTCTCTTCCAAGTATCAGCTCAAGAACAAAGTAGGGTTAGAATAAAAACAGGCATCAGGTTTCAAACATCAGCATCTACTCAGCAGTCTTAATTTTTTTCTTTAACCTGTGCAGAAGAAGCTACAGGGCATTTGAGGGTAAGGTGGGGAGAATAATTACAAGGGTTTTGCACTAACATGCTGATAGTAGCAGAATACACAGTTACAAAGTAGATCACATAGGAAAATATGAAGACAATGTGGAAAAGTAAAGGAGATCACATAC
Organism: Thamnophis elegans; assembly: GCF_009769535.1. NCBI lineage: Eukaryota > Metazoa > Chordata > Lepidosauria > Squamata > Natricidae > Thamnophis > Thamnophis elegans. The sequence goes on along the minus strand of NC_045558.1, from coordinate 93,064,444 downwards.
ACAAGGCATGACTGGAGAAATGAGACCAGAACCAGCAATGGTTACGAGCAGGACCTCTGAAGAAGGGAAAAGAAGCAAGGAAGAGGAAGAATGGAAGACTAAAAAGCTGGAGTAAACTTCATGCATGCAATCTCCTTAGGTACCATTGGCATGGAGGATCCACTTTCAGAAGTTTAGAATGGAAGAGACAACCATCAGATAGGGTTTCTTTCTTCTTCTTTTTTTACTCTATTACTTTACTAAAGAAAGTTGCTTAAAAGACTGTTGGTTTGTCTATCTAGTTTGTTGCTCTCTATGGATTCATGAGTCTTTCCCATCAAACATCACTGGAAAGTTGTAATTGGCTAACCGGAGAATCATGATCTCTTGCATGCAAAGATCTTACTATGTGAAACAGTCCAAGTTACAAAAGTCAGAAGAGCTTCTTCTAGAAGCAAACCGGAAAAAATTGAGCCACAGTGTCACAGTGGTTAGAGTGCAGTACTGCAGGCTACTTTTGCTGACTGTCTGCTGCCTGCCATTTGGCAGATCTAATCTCACCAGGCTCAAGGTAGACTCAGCCTTCCATCCTTCCGAGGTGGGTAAAATGAGGACTCAGATTGTGGGGGACAATAGGCTGACTCTGTAAACCGCTTAGAGAGGGCTGTAAAAGCACTATGAAGCGGTATATAAGTCTAAGAGCTATTGCTATTCTCTTATTTCTATGGTTGTGCTTATTTTAATTAGATATCTTCAAAAAAATGAATTGTTACATTAATAAAACACCCAATTCCTCCCAAGGATGAAAGTACTGCAGCCAGCTTGGAAGAGCAAAGCTATAACAAAAATAAAGCTACATTTAAATTCCATGTAATTCAAAGCCAGAATGACTGAATTGGGGGACTTGAACTGTTCTGATGAATTTCTGATATTCAAATTTCAAATGTAGTGGATGCCTGGTCACCATAAACAAAAAAGGTGAAGGTCCCACCCTATGCCCACCTTTAATGTCACTCTCTGATCCCTCAGGCCCTGTAGGATGCTGGTTCCGCTGCCAATAAGATCATCCATGCCACGGTGTGCATTTTGAAGGGATTCATTAAATTGTAATGTTTCGTCAATTGGAATGGTGGTGTCAGAATCCTGCAGGGGGAGGGAAGGAAATGGAAGCATCTTGATTATCTTTCCTTGGCATTCTTAACCCAAAGCCTCTACAGAGTCAACCATATGCTATGGCCGTGAAATTCAAACTTCCTGCCCTCCCAAACTCTTTTCTACATCAGCCCCCAAGCAGCTCCAGTGTATTGTCAAGTGCATTGTTCACTTAATTTTTGGGTAAAAAAAAAAAAAAAACTAAGTGAACAACAACTATTTTTTTTAAAAATGTGGCTGTAAAATTTTGAAGACTGAAATCAGAAAGAAAGCAAACTTATGCCTAAGTCCTCTGGTTTTAAGGGCAGGACTTACATTAGTGGTGAACGTTCGAGTCAGAAGCTCCTCACGTTGTCTTTCTTGCTGCTCCCGTGCATAACGGCGATGCTGGAAATTTCGCAATCCTGTCTGCAGATGCTGAATGTCATATTTCAACTGGTCAACCCGGCTGAAAAGAAGCAATAGGTCCCCCCCACCCCAAATAAGACAATAATTAATGGGAAAAGACTGACTGCAGGAATGTTGTAAAACAAACCTGCTATTGTTCAGTGGAACACTATAGAAAACCTGTGCTCTAACAGTATTATAACTTTGGCCACATAAATATTGATGTACAAAACACCTCTTTAGTTGCTATTACATTATATTTTAGTTGAAAAGCAGCTCTTCATTCCTCAGATGGAAAAAATTTCCAATACTCTCTTTTTCAAGACTCCCAATTGGGCCTACTATTCCTATAGTATTCAGTCCAGGATATCTGCTGAGAAATCACTCGGGGGGGGGGGGGGGCAAAAAAACCCCTGCAAAAAATCCTTCTCAATGGCAGCTACAACTTTATAGAGCCAAAGAAAACTATCTGAATCAGAGCATTTATTATTTCTCATTTTTCATTTGGTTTGGGAGATATTTAATAACATCAGCATAAAAATAACACATCCCTTGATGTGTACCAGTAAGTTAAAATGTGTTAAGATAATATCAAGAAAACAATCACTCACAGTTTGGCATTTTGCCGCTTGTTTGGAGGTTCCTTGCTGCAGAAGATTTCCAGCCGGTCTAAATTGCTAAAAATTCTGTCTATTCGTGCCTGAATTTCATTTTCTACCACTACAGAGGGAGACAAATAAAAATAAGCTCTTTTGCTGCTTTAAGATGCACAATATTTTCTTTCTAACTAAACATCCTGTTTAATCAAAATGAGTATCTCAACTTGTACAGCTCAGATAAAAGGAACTATCAGGAATTGGATGAATCACCCAATGAGATTCGGGTAAATAATAAATGTGATCCAAATGTCATGGCTTCACAATTGATACATATTTTAAAGTCTATTGAGGTATTTTTCAGAGTATAAGGCACACTTTTCTCCCCCACTAAAAGAGGGTGAAAATTTGGGTGCGTCTTATACACCAAATGTAGCCCCGCCCACCTGCTCACCCCCACCCTTCAGCCTATGCCGTGTCTTCTCCAATGGAGCTTTTGGAGGCTGCAAACAATACTGATGGATGATGGTAAGCAGGGGCAGAATTTTTTTCCCCTTATTTTCCTCCCCCAAAATTAAAGTGTGTCTTAAACTCCGGAGCGTCTTATACTCTGAAAAATACAGTAAACTGACAAATGTAATAGTTAATTTCTTAAACCATGTTTTTCTAATCTATTTTTCTTTGTTGAATTCAACAAAGAGAATCTCAGGTATTATTAGAGAGCAAAATGCTTGTGACATTAGATTAAACCAGGGGTAGTCAATCTTTTTATACCTACCGCCCACTTTTGTATCTCTGTTAGTAGTAACATTTTCTAACCGCCCACCGCTTCCACAGTAATGCTGATTTATAAAGTAGGGAAGTAACTTTACTTTATAAAATTTATAAAGCAGTTACAACAAACCCCTATTGCCCACCATGAAAGCTGGAACGCCCACTAGTGGGCGGTAGGGACCAGGTTGACTACCACTGGATTAAACCAAGAGTTAAGTTGCTTTCATACACCAATTACTCACAATGAACAGACTCCTTGTCTGAGGTTTCCAGACGGCCCATGTACGATTGAACTTCATGGATCTGCCTGTTAAAAAGAAAACAGGAAAACAGAAGATCTAATAGCTATTCCAAAAGAAAAGGTGAATTTTTCAAGAATAGATACTAATGCACAGAGCAAGAGAGATTCTCCAAATGATTTTTGTGTGTGCAAGTAAACGAATATTATAAGGTTGGAAACTTACACATGCTTCTTAATATTGATACATTATTTTCCATAAGTATTAAAGGTTTTTCCATAAAGGTTTAGATAAATTTTTTTATACAAACCAAATGCAAGATTATAAGCAGCCATTTGTCTCCCCAATTGTAGAGTAAGACCATCAGCAGGTGACCAAGAAAGCCAAATTGATTCTTTTTACATCAGACTTGAGTAAATACGCTAGAGTCTACCAACTATCGCTGCCTTACTTGCAAAACTGAGGTGACAATTGTAGAAACCCCCCACCCATAATTCACCTATCTCTTTTTTTTATTAACATTTGTTTAAAATTCATGGTGTTCTAAATTAACATTGGTTATGCCAGACAATTGAAAGGAAGCAAATCAAGAAATTATTAAGTCAGCATTTAGTTTTTTACATGCTAATCTTTTACGTTCCCCACATCAATGTAATGTCTTCCTCAAAAGTTGTGCGCTCCAGGCATATTTGGATGAAACCAAATAAATAAACTCTAGTCTAAACAGTCTTAAGGAAAATAGTGAGTTGTCTTCAAATATTTAATATTCTTAAAAGGCAAATTTCAACCCAACCTCTAATTGCTTGAATAAAACACTTCACACTCTTTTTACTTCAATATTTCAGTTTAACTATTCTGGCAAATAGAAAAACCCACATCAATTTAAGCATAGGAGACATTCCACTTCAAGCAATTTCTTTCACATTCTTAATAAAATGAGAATGTTGATGGATCTGTGCTTTCGAGGTTATCTTAAAACTGGAGATGTGATGCTTCCATTAATTATCTGGCACATTTCCTAAGGATCATCTCCAAAACAAACAATGGGAGTGAAACGATGGGAAGAACTCAGCCTTGCCAACTGGAAGACCTGTTTTGGAAACAGAACAAATCACACCAGAGGCACAGAAAATGTGACAGGACACTGGAAATCCAGTGGAGAAAGGAGGGGAAGAATGTTCTGCCCGCAACATCTCCTGCAAACGGATGTGTGATACAGAAATGATTGCATCACACCAGGAGAGAAAAAAAAGTCAATTAGAAGGTAGAGAAAGTATGGAGCAGATCTGCAAGAAAAGATCTCCACTGATGTGAAAACAGGGAGGAGCATGGTGTTATTCTCCATCCAACTGAAAATGCAAAATAATAAATTATGGAATATTTTCCCATGTATTTTATTTTAAATCATTCATAAACTAGATATTAAAAATTGGTCTATATTAGAAATATTTATTTATTATTTATACATGCATTCTATAGCTGCCCATCTCAGCCAACTGTCTGGATGACTTACAATTCTAATACACTACATAAACTAAACATGGGAAAGAATAAGGGCATTGTAACACAGCAACCTTTATTTTTCAAAAAATCATGAAAAGGATAGAATGAAAACAAAGAGAGAGGAAAAGGAAGAGGAACTTTCAATGAGACTTTAGATTCAAAAATTGAAAGATTTTTAAAAATATGACTCCGGAATGTATATTCTGGTCCATAGTTGCCATTCTTTTTTCTTTATTTTCCAATTAAAATTTTCTGTATCTATTTGATAAAGGGAAAAACCCAACCCAGAATATAATGCCTTTCTTCACTTTGATAGCTACATTTCTTTTTATTTCAACATTAGAAGTACACTTGCAAAAAGTTAAAAGACCTACTTTCCTTAAAATTCAGCATTATTAGTTCTATTTATAAGAGAACTTAAAACAATTTTAAAGGAAACTGTCAACTCTATTGCTTGAATGTTTCAATATTTTCAACAAATCTATTTCTACCAGTGAACAATATTATACACATTTTATAAAGTAATGAAATAAATGTCTATCTGGTATGGGTTTTAAAAATGAAGTATCACATATATTTCAATTCCCCCCCCTCCAACAAACTTTTAATTGCTTCACATGGGCAAATTCAATCCAAGGTGTTTGCAGAACCATTTCTTTGAACCAGTATTGATCAAGTCAGCATGATTGCCCCAGGAAAACCTACTAGTAGTCTTCCAATTCTTCTAAGTGGGCAGGAGGGGAGGAAGAGAACTGCAGGCACTACTTTTTGATGGGATGCCTACAGTTTCAAATAAAATCCCCTCTCATCAGAATGGCTTTTTCACAATTAACTGTTTTTCAGAATATATTTGATTTGGGAGATGACATAATCTGTAATTGTGCTATGTATGCTAGGTTTCATCTGTTATTATTACATCCATGGAGAAAAATCTATTTACGTGGTTGTTAAGAATCAATTTGATCATGTATAAGTATTAAGTAATTGTTGGATAGTGGATGCTGTATTTGGTTCTGATGGATGTAGTAACTTTACGAGTGTCTTCTCAACTATGATATGGATAAATTCAATAGATAAATCCAAATTGGCTTTACCAAGTCATGAAGCAAAAGACTTAACCAATATTTAATGTTGTTAATTTTAATAATATGTAGTGTATGATGTTTTACATTACTGTCATTTTATTTTATAATTAAGATATCATTAAATCATATTTCAGCAAAATAACCTTTTAAAACCACAAAAGAAAAGAAAACATACTAACATATTTCTGCAACGGTTAGGATTGGCTAACAAAGGATCTAAACATAGACCAGACCAAGTTAATGAACAAAAGCTAAGCTCAGCTAGGGTTGTATGTCGCACCTACAGTGCAAACCTAAAATACTGAATAGCATTTTAATCAGATGCAAAGGTCATTTAGACTTTTTCAAAAGTAAGTAGTGTAAATAGGCTTACGTACCTAAACCGTGGTACTCAAAGTTAGTACTTCTCCTTGGATTGGAGAAATGGCAAAGATACATTTAGGCAGGAAGATAATAATACATTATAGCTAAGATGAATTCATGTATTGGTCTATTAGACTTTTTATGCTACATTTCACTTATCAATATGCTGCTGATTGTTTCAGACTTTCCCATGCCTCTCATACAATTTCTTTCCCTTTCAAATCAAAATTCATCTTGTCAAACTTCAGGACCATAGTTTCACAAGAGAGCCCTATGTGAAGGCATATGTAAATACAACAGAAGGGAAATTTGCACCTTCAAGTATGCAGTTGGACCAGGGAGACCAAAGTTCAGGTCAATTCATGTCACTATTGATAAAGGACTCACTCTGTTTCAACCTCTATTTCCTAGTAGCAGAAGCGGATTATCTATGTTGGAGTTTTACAAAGATGAAGAGACAAAGTGCATGCCTTTTTCACTGTATCCAATTTCTTCCAATGAAAAATGAAACAGAACTAATATTGTTAGTATTAATCTACTTCATAATTTTCTCAATTGTCAAGTTTATTTAGCCTATTACTATTTTTTAATTATATTGAGGGTTAAAATCCCATTTAAAGAACTCTGTAGAGTATCATAACTAAGATAACGTGAAATTAATGTTTTAAATGCGGAATCATGGATGCCTTGTATTGCTCAAACAAAATAAGAATTCAGAGCCCCTTGCCAGAGCCCCAACCAAAAATTTGTTTGTTGTAATGGGAGCTTATGACTTCTCTATTTCAAAAGCATTAGAAATTCAATAACCAATATTATTTTTATGAATTCTCACTTCAGGGTAGCTCCTGGAATTGGTTATTTTTTTGATTGAACTGTATTGTTTGACTATATTGTGTTGTTCAGTTGTGACAATGTTAAATTAAACAAAGCCTCTTTTCTATAAGCAAAGAGAGTTTTATTGCAATTAATATTTTGTATCAGTCTACTGTTTCAGCATGAAATCAATCAAAACCATCTTTTGTACATCCAAGTGAGTTTTATTCCAACTATTAGACTAAGTCAAATTAAGCAATAATGTTCTCTTATTGGTTAATTAAAAGACAGCATTAAATTCAGGAACTGGCTCAGGAAGCTGTCTGTTGTTCAGCTTCTTGTCCAGAAGGGTTTTCCCCCTAAAATTTGAGTGAAGAAGCGGCAGTTTTGAATCCCTGACCCGCAGTCCTGCAGGGGATATTTAGATACCCAGTGGTGCAATCCAGAACATCTGGAGGTCCTGGTTTCCCCCGTTCTTCCCTTCAATGAGCCTATCGCAAATCCAATGGGCTCCACTAGCGTTATTTCCCGTATAGAGGAAAGGGGACCGGCAGAAGATCGGTGTAACTTAATTTAAATTTAAAATACAAAATGCAGAAAGCGACTAAACTCTTACGGAGACCGCATTGGATTTGCAATAGGCTCATTAAAGGGAGGAATGGGGGGGGGGGACGATCCAGGACCTCCAGATGTTCTGGATTGCACCGCTAGGTATCTATATATCCCCCTGCGGGGCTGCGGGGCAGGGATTCAAAACCGCCGCTGCTTCATTCAAATTTTAGGGGGACGGTTGTGAGATGGTGGAGATGAGAGATGCTGCGTCAACACGGAGAGTTTCGTAAAAGCCTGGCGGCTCTTTGCGCTGGTGCCTCCCGTCCTCTTCCCTTCGCCTCTCTCTTCCCCGCCTCCCTCTCCTTTCCTCCTCCAAAGCCTTCCCGGCGCTTTCCCCAGCTTATCTCCGCCTTTGTTCCCAGCTCCGGAGAGCTTCCCTCGCACACCCACTTGTTGGTCTGATGGTAAAGGACCTCCATGCCGGCTATCCACCCGCCACACTCCGCAGGATCATCGGAGCGCCTCTCAACACGTCAGCAAACCCGACCACTTCCGGCTTCCCGTGAAGCGAAGTCCTACGGGTGACGTCACGCAGTCGCAGCCGGCTGTCTACGCTCCTGCCTGAGTAACGTTTTGCTGCCAGGGCGGCGCATCGGCTCCGCGCTGCCGAAGTTACACGTGGCGTTTTGGCTTGTCGTCTTGGTTAAGATGTGCGATGGTGACGTACAGTGCCACCTCCCCCCCCAACCCGTAAAAAATTAGTCGCTGAGGCATTTTGCATCTTAAATTTTGATAATGATAATGATGATGATGACGACGGCGATAACAATAACAACCCCATTGTCATTGGGGCACTTGGTACCATGTCCAAGAATTTTACAAAACACATCAAGAAGTTGCAGCTTCCTGCAATAACCCCAGGGGAACTGCAACAACCTGCGCTACTAGGAACATCATGCATTTTAAGAAAATACTTGGTTGATACCTAGGACGCTGGCAGCAATCTGTATCAACTATCAGTGCCAGTCAATGGTATTTGTGATGTGATGCATTTTTGAATGTTTAGTTGACTTGAGTTTCATATTTAATGAATAAAAGAAATATTGATAATTATAATTATAATGATTCTTTATTACCAGTGTACAACATGTACAATGAGATTGCTTGTGCTCCCTCAGTGCACACACCCCAACACAATACAAATCACAGTGAAGACCCCCCAAAAAGAAAAAAATATCCCTAACTCCATAAATCATTAAGAATACCCAGTCCCATTACACCAGTGTGAACATTGTGCCAGCCCTGCAAGTCTACTTAGTTATGATGTTATTTTGCGTTCAGGAGTCTGAGCTCACAGATAAAAACTGTTTTTCAGCCTGTTTGTGTGGCTGGCTATGCTTCTATATGAATAAAATTATACTGATCTTCTGCCAGTCCCATTTCCTCTATACTAGAAATAACACTAGTGGAGCAAATTAGATTTGCGATAGGCTCATTAAAGGGAGAAATCTACTTAGGTTGTGGTTGTCTTGTCAGTCATCCAGGTCATGATTGTCCTAAAGATGCTTTTTCAAGAGGCAATTGGGTTTTTTTTTCCCTTTGAAGACATTTCGCTTCTCCTCCAAGAAGCTTCTTCAGCTCTTAAAGAGAGAAGCAAACTAGAACTAAGGAGAATTTTCCTGTCAATGAGAATAATTAACCAGTGGAATGGCTTGCCTTCAGAAGTTATTGGTAGTTAATTACTGGAGGATTTTAAGAAGAAATAGAATAGCCACTTGTCTGAAATGTAAAGGGTCCCCTGGTTGATCTAGATTCTAGAAGACCTCCAAGGAACTCTGTATTCTGCCATTGTAACTAGCTTACCATTATCCCAAATTGAAACTTTGTCGCCCATGGGTTAGACTAATAACCCACTTTCAGGGCAACATTATTTTTAAATATGGCCAAATAGAGGGAGACCAGAAAATAATTTTCTTCCCATCACAGGATCACCAGCCTTCTTCTAATAGGAAAAACCAGCTCTGTCTGTCTGCTCAAAACCTTTATATAATCATATAAAATCATCTTTATATAATCATCCATCTTTTACTAACTTCAGGTGGCTCTCAATCAAAAAGTAAACTAATCACCTTAAAATATTAAAAAATAACAAAGACCTGGCACCAAGTCACACTTATAATGTGCAATTACCCAATTTACAGACAAGAGTAATGAAAAGGATTTACACTTGTTCTCTTTGGATCAAGCAAGGTTAGGGATCTTTACGGAACTTGTCAAAGAATTTACTTCACTGTCACCCATACAAATGAATACTTTTGCCAAAGAAAAATTTGCTGAAAATTCTTTTCATGCATCGCTTAGTGAATGGTTTGTGGAGGTGGGGGGAGGGAGAAGACGAGATCAACCTCAGAACTGAGCCGCAGCAGATCTTTTTTATGATCATGATTCCTGAATGCAAAACTGGGTACAGTCATTTGAAAATTACTTTTGAAAATCTAAGATAATGGTTCTCAGGAAATGCATGACCTTTGGCAGCTAATAGAGTAAAGAAAAACGTGCTTCTAATTATTCAGGGATAGGTCAAAGCAAGGCCTTTGCAAATTTTACAGGAAATTACTTTTGTATTAATGGAGCTAACTCTGCATTCTTTATCCATCCGCCTCTCAACCTATTCCATTTTTTTCTCACCTCACCTGGGGCCAGACAGCTTCAGAACGGATGTTCTGACCTAGTTAAAAGCATTCCAGCAAAACCCTGTGATTTACTTAAGCCAATTTGACCTATTGGACCATAAACTATATGCACAATCTCACCATACCATGTACTAAGCTAAAATGTTTGCAAATTCAATGCATGTGGACATGATTTATCTTTTTCTCCTTGACATTTTGAGTCAATTGTAAGTACATGTGTTAAATAAACAAAATTCATAAAAAGAGATACAGCAACACAATAATTATATCTGGATTCCATCTTTCTCTTCCCTACCACAATGAAATTAAATTTGAGACAGGATATTCACAGAGTAAAATATTGTCATTTTGGTTCCATATTTTGAGGATTCCGTGGCAATACCATTAACTCACCAAGCCAATAATCTTGCCAAAGGTGTTTACTTCTCGTGAGAAGATAGCATACCGCAGAGCCAAGATATTGCTATTCTAGTATTTACTTTATTCCTAGATCATCATTGATGCATTGTATGTATACAATCTATACATAAAGTGATGCTCATGATACTTAGCTGTGCCCAAGGTGGTACTTTTACACAACTTCATGTTGGGTATTAGTTGTGCCCCTATCTGGATCAGGAGACACTGTGTATAATCATTGACACTTCACTTATTTCCCGGGTGAATTATGGCCATGCATTCCATATGGTGCTGCCTGTAAAGAGCATCTGGAACTTGGTTTAGAACAGGCGTGTCCAACCCAGCCCATGGGCTACATGCAGCCCTGCACAGCTACTAATGTGGCCTCACAAGATTGTAAACTTTGTGTGTGTGTGTTTGTGTGTGTTTGTGTATGTTTGTGTGTAGATTTTCGTGGGTGTAGGTATGCTGGTCTTTTTGTATTTGGGTCTTTTCCCGTGTAAGATTGAGATTGTCTTGGCAACGTTTCGGCGAGGTCTCACTCACCAACTTCAGGCTGGTGCTTTCAGCTTAAAGCGTGGTCGGAGCTGCCGTCTGTCTATAAATCTTGGGTGGGTGTGGAGTGCTGGCTTTGTTTCAGCAAGTGGATGGATTGGCTGTATGGTTGTATCATGATTGGTAGATTGGTGCTGATTAGTGCTGGCTGTGTGTCCGTTGTTGTTTTGTGTTGTAACCGGTAGTGGGTGGGGCTTGTTTGTTGACTAGGGCTGGTTTCCAGGTGTCTGGTAGCTGGGAGGTATTGTCACATTTATTCATGTTGTGGGGGTGTTTCTCTATTTCGATAGCTTTAAGGTGCTGGAAAACGGAGAAAGTTTCTCTTCACCCAAGTGCCTATAAAAGAAGCATTGACAGCTATCCAGAACAAACACAACCCCCCTAAACACATCCTGGACCTGACCAACCACTGCCTAACCAACACATACTTCATCCATAATGGACAAAGATACAAACAGATAGAAGGAGCACCCATGGGATCACCCTCTCACCCGTCATCGCAAACTTCCACCGCAAACACACACCAACCACTACTTAAACGCACAATCCCATCACCACCCTGCACAGATCAACTCTGTAGCCAAGATCCTCATCTCCAAAACCAAATGCCTAGCCAACAAAGACCACCTCACAAACATATTAATCTCCAACGGATTCCAAAGAAGCACAATTACCAACCTAACCCAAAGGGAGACTCCCCCCAAGAACCAAGACACAGAACAGGACAATGGCATCGCCCTCCTCCCTTACATCAAAGGCATCACAGATAAAATCAGCAAAATTCTCCACAAACACAATAGGAAGACAACCTTCAACACTGACCAAAAAATAGCCAACATCTTAAGAAACCCCAAAGACAAAATCCAGCTAGAAAACCAAGGAGTCTACGACATACCATGCAAAATCTGCCCTGCAACATACATAGAACAAACGAACAGGAGAATAAATGCACGCATCACAGAACACAAGAACGCAGTAAGAAAAAAAGAAAAAAAGTCCTCCCTTTTCCAGCTACAGGACATGAAATTAATTAATTTTGAAGGAACCAAATTAATCTCCAAAACTGAACACTTCAACAAGAGAATAATTATGGAAGCTATCAAAACAGAGAAACACCCCCACAACATGAATAAACGTGATGATATCTCCCGCATTCCAGACATCTGGAAACCAGCCCTAGTCAACAAACAAGCCCCACCCACCACCCAGGCAGTTACAACACAAAACAACAACGGACATACAGCCAGCACCAATCAGCACCAATCTACCAATCATGATATAATCACACAGCCAATCAATCCACTTACTGAAACAAAGCCAGCACTTCACACACCCCCACCAAGATTTATAGACAGATGGCAGCTCTGACCACGCTTTAAGCCAAAAGCACCAGCCTGAATTTGGTGAGTGAGACTTCGCCAAAACGTTGCCAAGACAATCTCAATCTTGAGACCCAAAAAGACCCGAATACAACAAGACCAGCATATATATACATATACACACATACACACACACACACACACACACACACACATATTTAACTATATTATATATTTTATATACAGCCCAAGATAATTCCTCTTACTCAATGCAGCCTGGGGAAACCAAAAGATTGTACACTTATGGTTTAGAATGGGCAGGAGCGGCACAAACAGTTATGACTGCACCTTGGTATGTCCATGTAACATCATGTACTGGTTCTCAGTAGGATTCCATCTTCATGGCATGAGGCCAGGATATTTGAGGGATTGCCCTCTCTGAATGTTACTGCTCACTCTATCCAGTCTAGCAGGAGGGACATTTTTATTTATTTTATTAATTAATTTTTTTATGCCACCCGTCTCTTCTATAATGTGACAAATTAATGATAATACCAGCCCTTTGAAGATTAAATCTGCCCCAACTATGTTGGCCTTTCTAAAAGTGTTTTAAACTTTCTGTTAGGCAGAGGAAATGGGAAATAATGTGATTTCTAATTTGACCTAAGGCATGAAAGCCAGCCTGATGACTTTGGGCCAGTCACTCTTTTTTATCCCAAGCCACATCACAGGGTTGTTGTTGTGGGGAAATTAGGAGGAAGTAATGTGTATCTTTGCTGCTTTGAATTATCTATAAAAATAATAAAGATGGGATGTAAATAAGTAAATTAAATACATTATCAAATATGTGTTTATCCCTCATTGGCATTCTTCATTCTTCTAATTTTATTATTAAATTATTTTAATTACGTATTATATTGATATTTTAATCTTTTTCATTATACATTGTCACTTTGGAAGATGAGCAGCCATATAAATCAAATTAAATAAGCAAAGAAATAGTTCAATTTTAAAGGTGTAGTACCGTGATGGCAAATGTAGGGCATGCATGCCACAGATGGTCCGCGGAGCCATATTTGCTGGCACGGCAGCCCTCAGGTCTGGTGCACATGTGGGTTCCGGCCAGCTGATTTTTAGCCTTCTGAAGGGCCAGGGAAGGCTGTTTTCACCCTCCTCAGACTTCAGGAAAGCCTCCAGAGCCTAAGGAGGGTGAAAAATAGGCCCAACGGGGCAACCAGAAATTCATTTCCGAACTTCCCATTTGGCCGTTGGGCTGTTTTTCGCCCTACCCAGGCTTCAGGAAAGCCTCCAGAGCCTGGGGAAAACAGGCCCAACAGCCCAACCAGAAGTTCGGAAATGATCCCTTTCCACTTTTTAGAGGGCCTCTGGGGGCCAGGGGAGGCTGTTTTCATCCTCCCCAGGCTTCAGGAAGCCTCCAGAGCCTGGGGGGGGCCCCCCAAAAACTTCCCCCATGTATCAGGGCGCATGTGCGCATGCGTGTTGGGGTAGCTCGCGCAGGTGGGTGGGACACATTCCATTGTGGGTCTGGGCACATGTACGCAAACACAATTTTGGCACAGCTTTAGAAAAAAGTTAGCCATCACTGGTACAGCATATAACTGTCACTTATATCAATTTATTTATTTGTTTGTTTGTTTGTTTGTTTGTTTGTTTATTGCATGCAATTTACAACTCACACCAATCTCAAAGAACTCTGGGTAGTGGATAATGTCAAATATCAAAAGTTAACCACAAAAGAAAACTAAAAAGAAAGAGATGCTTGCAGTGGTCAACTGGGACAAAGGGCAAATTTGAAATAAAATAGCTTTCATTTGTTTATGGAATTGCAAACGTTTTGGGCTGCTTGTGTTTCTGGGAGGATAGTACTCCATAAGATGGTAGCTACTTCCGAGAAAGTCACTGCACACCTCATGAAGAGAGGGAACTTTTAGCAGGCCATTTCTCCATGCAGACCAGATGGCAGGGTGGCATGGGGTTGCTTGAATATGCTGAGGAAATACTATATTGGAGATGAACTATTAAAACCAAAACCTTGAATGAGCCAAGAAGCCTACTGGTAACCAATGCAGCAATTTTAATATAAGTATACTTATTTATTGTTGGGGTTCTCCTGCTAATAGTCTTGCTGCCACAATTTGTACCAGCTGCAGCTTCTGAATCATTCCCACATACAGCATATATAAATTGAGATATTGAGAAAATTGAGAAGAAGGTTTGAGTTACTAGTCAAGGTATGTCATTCAGGTAAGGTTGTAACTTGATACACCAGCCAAAGCTGGTGAAAGCCACTTTAGCTGCATCTTCCACATGCTGTTTAAACAGAAATCATAAATCCAGGAGGACCGCAAGACAACCATCTCATTCAGGAGAAGAAGACCCTTATCAGAGTAACTGTAATTGGGATTAATGTAAGGTTAAATATCTCTGCCTTGATAGGATTTGATACGATTTTGTTTCACCTCAACCAGACTCTGACTGCCTCTGTATTGAAGTGTTCTGAAGCATCATTTACTCAGCCCATTTTGAGAATGTATAATTGATTGCCAGCAACATAAAGAAGTGATATCTGACAGATGACCTCTTCTTGTGGTTTCATGTGGATGTTAAACGATGTGGACTCCAAAATACAGGACTCTACCTTGGAGCTCCCATAAATTCATGTATTCCTTCACTAAGATCACTGACTGAACTGCACTTTCAGATAGGAACAGAACCATTGTAAAACATGAATCCTGTAGATCAGTGGTCTCCAACCTTGGCAACTTTAAGACCTGTGGACTTCAACTCCCAGAGTTCCTCAGCCAGCAAAGCTGAGGAACTCTGGAAGTTGAAGTCCACAAGTCTTAAAGTTGCCAAGGTTGGAGACCACTGCTGTAGATGGTTCAGAAGGATGTTGTGCCCTATGATATTGAACACCACAAAATGGTGTATTAATGCCAAGGGTGGGTGTACTCCTTCCATCTAAGTCGCTGCAACGGTCATCTACCAGAACGAACAATGCCTGCCTCATGCCTGGGCCTGTATCCTGACTGAAAATGATCCAGGTAATCCATATCTTTTAGAATTCTCTGGTGCTGATTCTCCATCGTCTTCTCAACCACTTTCCCTAAAAGGAAAAGATGCAAACAGGGCGCAAATTACATTATTGCTGCTCAACTAACACACAAAAGAAGTAGAGAGTGTCTATATCCAGATTATAGCAAACATGATTTGCCTATCTAATCAATGGGCAAAATCACAAATGACATTTATTGGCAGGGATTGCATTACTTTTCTATTCTTCATAAAAGCTATTTTTCTGCTATAAGGGAAAAAGAAAGAGGCTAGCAAGATTACAGATAGTGACAATATCATGTGAAATCCCTCCCTATGTAAAATGCAAATAAATGATATATGACAATGGGACCTCAAGTAACGCAGAACACTGGGACCAGCGTAATTAACTGCTGCTGACCACAAAGAAGATGTTGCTCCAATGCTAAAGGCCTTGGCAGCTCTCAAGTTTGTTTAAAGACTCAATTTAAGATAGTTGATTTTGCTTTTAAAGCCATATGCAGCCTGGGGGTGATATATTTAAAAGCCTTTTCTCCACGTGAACCTGTGTGTCAATTATGATAATCTTCAGAATCCCTTCCCCAAGAACTTCTGCTTTCTGAGGTCAAGCAGGTTACCTGACAGAGGTCACTTTCTGATGTGTTGCCAGCCTGAGGTGCTCTTTTTCTAGATAGTTATACCTGGCAATATCTGTTATATCTTATGTAGAAGGCATTGAAGGGCAGACGGCAAAGGAACTGGGAAAGAATGGTGCTAAGAAATATTGAGAAGAGAGATATGAAAATTATACAACTAGTGTGGATTAGGCATGTATAGTATTGTCGGACTAGTTAGATGGCAACCAAGGAGGAAGGACAGATTCATTTGGTGTAAACCAGAGGTAGTCAAACTTTTTATACCTACCACTCGCTTTTGTATCTCTGTTAGTAGTAAAATTTTCTAACCACCCACCGGTTCCAGAGTAATGGTGATTTATAAAGTAGGGAAGTAACTTTACTTTATAAAATTTATAAAGCAGAGTTACAGCATACCACTACCGCCAACCATGAAAGCTGGAACGCCCACTCATGGGCGGTATGGACCAGGTTGACTACCGCTGGTGTAAACAGAATTATCCAGTTCCTTATCTAACTCCAGACTATTTACTAGCATGTGGATATGGAATAAATTACAGAATGGAAAAATGAGTCAGGGTTGCAGCTGAACCATGATTAGGACTGACATCATTTGAAGGGTATTAGATACATGAACTATGTATTTTTGTAACAGGAAATACTGTATGTTGATTTAGTTTACCTCAGAATACAGTAATAGAGCCAGGTGATCTCCCCCTTTCATTTTTTTAAGGGCTGTTTCCTTAAATCAACTTATTTCAAATAAATATGAGTCAGAGTGGTATTCAGCAGGTTCTGACCAGTTCTGAAGAACCAGTAGCGGAAATTTTGAGTAGTTCGGAGAACCGGTAAATACCACCTCTGACTGGCCCCGCCCCATCTATTCTCTGCCTCCAGAGGCCCAGCTGATCGGGAGGAAATGGGGATTTTGCAGTAACCATCCCCTGGAGTGGGGAGGGAATGGAGATTTTAGAGTATCCTTTCCCTGCCACGCCTACAAAGCCATGCCCACCAAGCCATGCCACGCCCACAAAACTGGTAGTAAAAAAAATTGAATCCCACCATTGATATGAGTTCTAGTCCCATTTGGGCATGAAAAACCAGCTGGGTGACTTTGAACCCGTCATTGTCTCCCAGACCAGCCTGCATCACAAGGTTGTTGTCATGGAAAAAATAGGAGGAGGAAGGAGTATTTATATGTACACTGCCTTGAGTTAAAAGCAGGATTTTAAAAATCTTATAAAAACAATCCTTTATTTTAGGTTGGCTGCTGTGCCTTTGCTGATGAGAAATAATAGTCTTGTTCTATTTAGATTTGACCCAATAAGGGGAAAAAAAAACCCAAGTTAGGTTTGGGATGTTGCTAATTAAGAATACAAGTCAACAGGAACGTGTTCAGAGGATGGTAAGAAGATTGTGATGGTATGGAGATAAAATTCTCTGAGGAAAGAATAAATAAACTATGTTCAGAAGAAAGTAAAGGGGTAGTCATATTCAGGTACCTGAAGAGCTGTCACATCCGATATGTTTTAAATATATTTTTTGTCTCTGATGTTGGTGAGGTCCAAAGCAACAGGCTTATAAGTCAAGAGAAACAATGTAGCTGGTATTGTCAAGACGCTCATTACTAAAAAGTCTTCAAACAATTAAACAATGGCTAAATATATGGACATCACCTGACACACAGAAATTAAATTAACTCTATTTCTGGTACAAGGAAGTGAAAACGCTCAGATATAACAGCAGAGCTAAGGCCAGGAGCTGACTGTAGAACAGATCATGCGAGGAAGGATCAAACAAATCAAAGAACGTTATGTACAATACAGATGGAACATGACAAAACAGACTGACATCCAGTTGGCAAAGAGGTGAAACAAGGCTGTGTGTTCTTCCCTTATTTATTCAATTTATATACCGAGGGAAGCTGAATTGGAAGAAGAATGTAGTTTTAAAATTGGAAGAAGAAGCCAGCACTGGCAGGTGGTATAATTTGCAAATGCTTTGCAAGCTCTAGTAATGAAAGTCAATGAACACAGTGAAAACAAAATGGACTAAAGTTAAATATAAAGACCAAATGAACATCAGGAGGCATAGCAACTAGCCTTAGAATTTACAATTAAGATATTAAAGTAGTAAATACTTCTGCCTTTTAAGATTAATTAAGGAACTAGAGATCAAGAAATATGATGTAGGCTGGTAGAGTAACAACAAAAGTTCTGGAAAAATACGAGATGCTGTGATGTGTTTATACTTGTTGTCATGCAAAGAATGATTTTCCCTCTTATGATTCTTTGATTACATGGTCTCAAGTCAATTTTACAGAACCAAAATTTGGATTTTGAAGAAACAAGAAAGGAAGAATATTGATACTTTTGAACTTTTGTGTTAGAGAAAACATGAAAATACAATGGATGTTCAAGAAAACAAAACCCAAGTGTATACTGAAGAAATCAATGCAGCATTCTTACTTGAAGCACAAATGAGCGAGCTCAAATGATCATCTTTGGACATATTGTGGGAAGACTTAGCTCTTTGGGAAAGGCAAAAGAACAACAAGAAGAGGATGACCCAAAACAAGTTGGATGGGTTCAGTTATAATGACGATGGGTGCACCAGTGGAAGACCTGAATTGGGGATGGATACTTCTGGAGGAACTCTATCTATGTGATGACTGCAATGTCCAGTCTCCTTCACAACAGTTATGATGACTGGTGCTGCTGATTTTCTTTTTGCAACATCTGCAAATCCTGCTTGTAATCTCTTCTCCTAATTCTCTTCCATCTGAATTATGAATAGGCCAAACTACAGGCCAAACTTTTAGCTTTTTTTGCCAGCGTTATAAAAACAACATTAAAAAAATACAGCAAACTTTGATGCAACTTTATTACTAGTACTATATTTAATCTATAATAATTGAAGGACAGAACAGTAGCTGGGTGGTAAACTCAGCTCTCTCATCTCTGTGACTCTTTAGAACAAGCATCCAAATTACAGACCTTTGCTCTCCCAGTGAAAAGGGCTAATTGATATTGATGCTTGTGTTCTGATTTTTGCAAACTGAACTTATTTGTTTGTTTAGTCCAGGTGCAGAAACCCATACATATCACAGAAAATCTGGGACCAGGCATTTGGCTCAAATAGCTGACAACAGCCAGGAGTGTGGAGGGGTAGGTTTGGAAGGGGTGGTGTGGAGGGAATGTTCTGTTTGAGGAAAAGCTATTGTATTGTAAACAGGATAAAGAGAGAGGGAGACAATCACTTAAGGCTTGTCTGATATACCCCCAGGTCATTTTGGAGGTTCTCCCACAGCAGTATTTGATGGAGAAAAAGCATGGGCCATTAGCATATCTTTTTAACTTTTGAGGGCAAAGGTGACAGATTCCTTGATCTGAGTGATCTTCAGATGCCTGGTGAATTCAGCAGAATCCTGGATGTGGTTTTCCACCGGTCTTCACAAGAACAAGAGCTACCCAAACTAGTATTCAACTATCCCCCTCATGTCTTCACCATCCTTTCACTATTCACCAACTGCAAGCTTCCATGCTCCTTCTCATCTTCTCTGCTTTTCAGAAGTTTTTCATTTCTTGAAAATAACAGCAGAATTCTCATATCCATGTTATTTTTAAATATGTCAAATGGGATTTTTTTTCATGACAGAATTGCCCTCCTGGATAATCAAATCTGAGAAAGTCCTTAATATGTCCCACAATTGCCCCGGTACAGAATAGTCCATTCTTGAATAGCGTTGCCAACAACTACTTTCCACTGAGCAAAATTCTTTTCACTCATGACAGGAAACATGTTTCAATCCTGGTTTTTTGCAGGTAGCAGCACTGATTGATCTTGGCTTGGTTTGGGAACTAAACAATATTGCAGCTTTAAATGGGAGACCACTAGATAATCCTATAGACTGGAAAAGAGCCACTCCTTCCTATTATCAAGAAAGCAATCCGAATGCAATCCTCATAATCATCAGGGATCAAGCTCATCTTGAGGGCATCTTCACAATATCCAGATTTATTTCTATCAATATCAGAATAGAAGAATATCCTGTTTTTCCCTGTTGTGAGTAAAATTATTTGTTTCAAAAGCCTGTTTGGAAAAAGGTGAAACAGCACAAAGTTCTCTAGTTCCCTCCTTATTCTGCTTTAACAACATATGTTCTTAAGACCATTATATATGCATACATGCCCCATACAAATAACATTCAAACAAATCTGTTGAAATATTTTAAACTATGTATGAAAAGTGTGTGCCAAGCCAGCAAAAGCACCACTGTTTAATTTTCCTGAACTCTCAAAACTGCATAAATATTACTGTGATGCAACAAGCTTCTTCCCAAGATTGAATGTTCAAGAAAATTTGGATTTTCCATCAACCATTTAGTAAGATATAAACATTTTGTAAGGTGCGAATCTGGCATTGGATTGCTCCTGTGCAATGTGTATTTGTGACACATGCAATAATTATTCCTTAAATAACTAGAAACGAGCAGGCTTTCTTAACAGTGATAATTTTACTGACTTTGTTTTTTGTTTTCCTTGAAGAGCCAAGGTGGGCTGGGCCTAAGGGGATAGGAGAGGAATGAGTTTAAGTGCAGCTAGACAGATGCTCCTCACTTGGTTGGTCTCCCTTCAGGCCACGTTGGGGCCGGTCTGTCCAAAGGTTGACAGATTCCCTCTTACACAAGCCAGATCTCAGGTTTTCAGGGACAAGGAAGGAAAAAGACAAGTGCCAGAAGTCTTCCAACAAAAAGTCTTTCCGATGATGGGCAGCTTGTAAGATCTCAGGTCCTTTTAAAACATCTGGAGAGCATACAGTCTCTCCCATCCTTTACATTTTAGGGGACTATCTTTTACAGAGATGGGGAGAGGAATGACAATGCCCTGCAGGTAAACATAGTTTTCTTACCTTAGCATTGCTATGTGGGAGGCTTCCAAATATCCTTGAAAGGATTTAATCTAGAAATGCAGTATAAATAAGAATAACATGAAAACATCAATAGTCCAAGAGGAACAAAATGAAAAACTTAGATAAGAGTAATGAACAGTAACGTAATGAAATTACTTTACTGTATGATTTTTATTCATGATAGTAAAAAATGCCATTATGTTCTAAATTAATACAATGGACCCCAAGTAATGACCATTTGTATGGAGCAATAAATATACTAGCAATGACAGTATGATACCCACTGCCTAGCAATAAGAGGATAAAAGATAGTCAAGATGGAACAGTCAAAAGGCTTTTTAAAAAAAACACCAGTCTTCTACTTACGTAAAGCTTAACTAAAATCCTTTAGGAGAATGTGTTCAGCACTCTGCAGTTTGTGTTCCCCAGCAATATTGGCAGTATTATGTCATCAGAACTAATGATCCTTGCTAATTAAGAAAAATGTTTATTTTTGTACATGACTGGATTAAGATGACAATATAATATTACAATTAAACAACTAAAGAAGAAAAGGAAGAAATCTGAATAATGATAATAAATGAAAATAAAATAACTCCAATTTATTTGCCCAATTTTTTGAAAACTTATCTTCTTTGCATTACCTCAAAAAAGTTTAATCCAATGGTTGGCACGTAATATACATTAAGAACCCATTGCCACAAAAGGTAAATGTCTGAAAAAAACCAAAAATGACTGAAAATAATAGGCAAAAAAATGTGCTGTAATCAGGGAAAATGTTTAGCAAAATATTTGGTATATTGGTAAGAGGAGAGCTGCCCCAAATTCAAACATATATTTTGTGCATTTTTTAAAAATTCAACTGAAACGTGATGGATCTAATTCTGAACTAGGAAAGGAGACATAGAAAGAAAGCATGGTGCACAGATTTGTCCATTTGTAATTAAGGTTTGGGGTTTTTTTATATCACAGAGAGAAACTCAACCTAATGTTAGGCAATGGACAGTCATTGCTACAAAAATCAGCTAGCACTTAAGAGACAGGAAAGTGTGGGCATCAACTCCCAGAATTCTCAGCAGCAGCAGAATTCTGGGAATTAAAGTTTATGCAGCTGGAATTTTGGGGAAACTATCCTAAGGATACTACTCCAATGGCAATTTCTGTACTTAGATGCCACTGGTTTTTATCATTAACAGGGGAAGGGCCTTATGTCATGGAAGGTCTTGGGGATCCCCTGAATACTCACATATGTTAGAGATCCCAGGAATCAACTTCAAAAGAGTAAAAACTGAATCTGGAATGACTTTTTTTTTCCCAAAAGGAGCAGATACTCTTATAATTAGTTAAATTAGACTATCTTCTTCCACCTTCCATTCTTTTATTGATGAAAAATCTAGGATGTTCTAGGTTCGGTGTTTTAAACCAAGGGAGTCTGCTTTAGAAGATATTTAAATTAGGCAAATAAAAGAGCACATTACAAATTTAAAATGTTCCACACTTAATTAAAACTGCCCCAATGGCATAATGGCATTTTCAAATGTTACATGAAAGAAATTCAACATCTTATTGTTTTTATAATATGAGCAGGACAATTAGAGAGAGGTCAAAAGTTGAAGATACGGTATAGAGCTAAGCAATTATTCATTGCAATATTTGAAAATCACCAAAATATCGTGGTTTTTACATTAGGTCTCATATGTGCACAAATGAAATTGAACAGAAATATGTTGTTTTCTCCCCTATTGCATCTGGATGCTTGGGAGGGGGGGATAGAACAAAAAATAACATTAAGAGATTTTTCAGTGATCTTACTCTCCTGCAGAATGAAACATTTCACCTTTGTTTATAAAAGGTGGACAACCAAGTCTCTTAATCCTCCCTTATTAATCATATGAAATATTTTATAGATCCTAAAGTTCCATTTGAATTTTCATGAACCAAAGTCATAAGATTAAGAGCATAGGAACATTTTCACCCTATTTGCCCTCTCTTTTTAATGTTTTCCCCTAAATTTTTTTAAAAATATACTCCAAATATTTCCTCACACGGTGCTCAGATTTTTTTTCTTACCATTTTCCATTGTTGATTTCTCATCTTTTCCACCATTCTTTTTAAGAGGGTAATGAAAACTATATAATCTTCCAAATATGGCCCCACATAGATTAGCATACAGTAAATACCAAATTCATTAATATATCACGAAGCGAAAAGATTGGACATCAGTATCTTGTGTAAATAAAATTATGCTTTCCACTGCAACTAAAGCTGGGAAAGAGCCCTGCCTGAAATCTCAGGGCAATGATCCTATACTATATGAGGGAGTTTCCTATATTTCCGAAAATACGCTCCATGTCATACAATTTAGGGGGAATATCACTGATGTGAAAGACTTCTTATTTTTAGAGTAAACAGCATAATCCTGCTCTTTAACACTCTTTCTAGATGGCTGCTGCTTTATTACAGTTTAATACAGGGTTGTGCCTGTTAGCCTGAAACTGACATAGATCCAAGGACAAAGGGTAGAAGGCTAGCAGAGGTGGTATTCAGCAGGTTCTGATCAGTTCTGGAGAACCGGTAGCAGAAATTTTGAGTAGTTCGGAGAACCACAAAATACCACCTCTGACTGGCCCCACCCCCCATCTAGTCTCTGCCTCCTGAGTCCCACCTGATTGGGAGGGAATGGAGATTTTACAGTATCCTTCCCCTGCCACACCCACCAAGCCACATCATGCCCACCAAGCCACACCCACAGAACCAGTAGGAAGAATTTTTGAATCCCACCACTGAAGACTAGGATTGATTAAGAGAGTCCTATATTTGTCTAGACAAGGGTGTCAAACTGGATTTCTTCTGAGGGCTGGATCAGCATTGTAGTTCTCCTCTGCAGGTTGGCAGGAGGGGGGGAGATAGGACAGACACTCTTGCAGCACCTTGCCAATCAAAACAGGGCACAATGGGACCCCATGCACCTCATTTTCAGCCTCCCCGGCCTCCTGCAGTACTCTGAGTTTGACGCCCCTGCTCTAGACCTTCAATATTATTTAGTCATCTAAATGAGCATTTAATGACAAGCATAAAATCAGAGAGACAAAGCAAATTCTTTACTGTCAAGGAGCTCTGGCTAAATAAGCATGTACATGAGATGTCTTGACTGATTACTTGAGGAACAAAAATAAATTAATAAAGTGGAAACAAAGAAAAAAAACCTATTGTGAGTCAATCAGTTAAAACCTTTACCCCTTCAGTCAATTCCTGATTGATAGGCTCTGTGGGAGAGTTCTAAGTTCCTTCATTGTTGAAATTAAACAAAGTGTGTTTTTTTCACAAATGTAGGGGGATTTCTCTTCTTTACCATGACCAGGGCATGGGTTAAATCTGGTTTTGCATGCAGTGGATTTTACCTGCATGATGAGCACATAAGAAATAGACTTTGTGAGTATGTGCTCTATAGGAATACCTGCATGTGGCTCATTGGAGATGGGAGAATACAATATATGAATGGTTCACTCCCAACTGATTGTCGGAGCTACCAGTTTGCTCGAACCAGTCCGAACTGGTAAAATCCCACCCCTGCTTTTACCACAGATAATAAAAATGTTAGTAATTTTGTTAAATGAAGGAAGGAAGTGAAAACAACTGCTTTTTGCCTTTACAATGACTGGCACTGTCTGTTTTATTTTGGATTTTTTTAAATTAAATCATTTAATTACAGTAGAAAGAGTGATCTCTTCTTATCTTCTCTTACAACATCCTTAATATATATCCTTAGTACATTTTTCTGAACTTGCACAACAAATTGAATCCTAAAGCAAGAAATACAAATTTATCCCATGATAAACCAAACAAATTGAGAAAGTTATATGAAGACAACCCAACTCAATGACTTGCCTAGGAAAAATGCAGTGCCTCCCAATCTAGGTTTGGACAGTAACCTGGGATTGTTACTGATGTGGTTTAATAGGTATGAATGTAGCTATTTTCTGACCTGGGCCAATATAAATAAACCTAACACTGAAAATTGTGAAATAGTGTGCTTTCCAGAACTACTTAGAGAAAGGATAGGAAAAAATTCTATTAATAATGTATGTTATGAATTGTTGGTTACATATTTAAATAGCTCAAAGTGATTAAACAAATTAATAAAGAAAAAGGGATAAACTATCCTGCCCTGCATCCAACAACTTTTTTCCACTTATGTGAACATGATATAAATATATCTTGACAACTTTTTTCCTGCTGTGTCCTCTTGATGTCCTTTCATCTAATCCATATCTTAAGAGCGAGTCACTTTTGAGTCACTCTTAGCCAAACAAAAACTGGAATGTATAATCTAATATACATCTAATTAATGAATAAAGTCATTATTCTTTTCCCTTGTTAGCCTGATATGGGTTTTGCCATATGGAGACAATCTGTAGAACTTCACCAAGCCTTCTGATGGTGGTATAATTAGATGGCCCCTACTGGGTTCAATAAGCCCACTTCCTACTGGTCACTTTAGGGTGGGGAAGAATTACTCCCTTCAACACCTTGGCCCTGATCTATTTTAGACTGGGGTATCTCTTCTGGCTATCAAATCTCTCAGCCAATTCCCAGCTCAGAGGCTTTGAAAGAAGGCTAGCTTGATCACTGCATAGAGAAGCAGCAAAATGAAACCCATTCATGGCTGGCCAGCTGCTATTCAGGCTCCTTTCTAAATATGATATTAGTCAAAGTGCATTCAAAAGGAACTGGAACAGTAGCTGAGCACCTTAAAAGGGAATAAGTGGTTTTGCCTCCCACCCACCCACTCAATTCAGTATTTGCAGCATAACTTTGTCCTGGTTGATGGCATTTGGTGGGAAAGGACCAAAATTAAGCCAGGTGAATCTCCCAGTCTCTGTCTTTAATATTCCCCATACATTATATATAAGAACAATAGTTTTAGCTGGCATCACATCAGACTGTGCTGGTATGAGAATAGCAAATGTTGAGAATTGGTTCAAGATCACATTTAGGTCAGTCGTGGGAGAAAGTTCTCACGTTTGCTGGATCATTTTGAACAACATTAACTAGATTGATACTTGGTCTGATTCACTCTTATAGTGAAGAGGTAAGGGGGAACCTCTACTGGGATTTAAAAATGGGTGGTGAGTCTAAGAATAGGAGACAATACCATCTAATGGGAAACCATGCTTGGTATGGGCACTTTTCTGACCATAGAATTCTGTTTCTGTATCAGCAATATTGAAATATTCAAATAAGCATATTGAGCTTTCACTACTGTGGAGGAGAGGGGATGTAGTGGCTCAGTAGCTAAGACACTGAGCTTGTTGATCAGAAAGGTCAGCAGTTTGGCAGTTTGAATCCCTAGTGCCATGTAACGGGTGCGCTCCTGTTACTTGTCCCAGCTTCTACCAACCTAGCAGTTCAAAAGCATGTAAAAATGCAAGTAGAAAAATAGGGACCACTTTGGTGGGAAGGTAACAGCATTCTGTGCGCCTTCGGCTTTTAGTCATGTCAGCTACATGACCACGGAGACGTCTTCTGACAGCGCTGACTCTTCAGCTTTGAAACGGAGATGAGCACCGCTCCCTAGAGTTAGGAATGACTAGCACATATGTACAAGGAGAACCTTTACCTTTAGTGTGGAGGAGAAGCAATGAGAACAGTTTTTCTTGCTTAATTTCTATGTTATGAACAGAACTACTATGTATATGTATATTACTCAATTAAAATGTTAAGAATTGAAAATACCACATTCATGGCATTTTTAAAAACTTGGGTCAAAGTTCAAAATGAGATTTCTACCCAAGACAGTTCTGCATTCTACATTAAACTTATTTCTGAAAGGGACATGGGTTTATAATCAGTCCATGCTACAAATCACACTTCTGTTATGGATAACAAATCTATGCAGTTTTCCATCCCATTGAATTAAAAGAAGGCTTGAATCAGTAACTAAACTTCACAGAGTGAGATTACACTTAAGAAAGCCGTGTGATGATATTTTTCTAGGAAGCTCTATCACCCTTTTTTTAAAAATCTACAACATAAGATATAAGAAATTTTCTATTGATTTGAGGACATTGTTGGTAACCTCGTAACAAAAGCCAAATCACTCCATATATTTGATGATGTATATCTGATGATACACATCCACTGCCATGTCAATGGATAGCCTGAAGCTATAGGTAAACTCACAACAAGCAAACTAAAGTTTTTGGATTTCAGTGAATGCTAAATGTTTGTAGAAACCTTTGACCTTGCACTAATGGCCAAAACTGACCACACCAAGTCTTGTTATAATCACCAGCCATCCATTAGATTCTGCTGCTTGTTTTGGTGTCACAAGTAGCATTGAGGCAAAACGATTCCAAGACAGATAGGTGTATAATTTACAAGATGCATATGTGTGTGTATGAAAGAGAGAGGGAGAGAAGGTGGGGGGGAAGCTATTTTACTGGAGGGACAAGAAAATAGCATAAGCACACTTCAGGAGACCAACTTGTCAGATTCATTACTGAGAATGTTTCACAAGGAAGATTAAAGAAAATCTATCTGAAGGTATTCACAGGTGCCCAGCAGCTAAAATGAAGTGGTCAAAGATGGAACAGAATAGAGAGCATGTTGTTGAAAAATATTTCTGCAAAAATCACAAAGAATATCAACATCTTAATTAACAAAATAATAACCTATAAATTCAGTGAAGATTTTTCACTAAACAAAATTTACAGGCAGTTCAATTTTACAGATACATTAGTCCAAAGCAACAAAAAGTAGAACTTCTGAGTTAAGAGCAGAGATAACATTTAAAAATTAAAAAGAAATAGCAAGCACATTGGAATGAAAGGTGCCTGGGATGATGGATGCTGTAGTCTAACAACTTAAGGGTATCATTTGAGACCAGGCTGCCTCCAATACTGAATTAGTTCTCACCTTTTTAAAAAATTACAGAATACACAAATTGTAATATTAGGTCTACAGTTCAGAATTTAAAGTGGCAGAAACCTCAACAATATCTTTCAAGTGGAGGAGAAATTGTGTATTAAATTAGGATATGCAGAGAAATTCACAGAAGAGAGTCAAACTCTGCAAAATGGCAGACACATTATTGTGACTGATTGCCTACCATCTTGTCCTGGATATTGGCAAACCTTCTCTCTGATGTGTGACTTTTGTGATGCCTTCACTTGTGGATCCTGCCCCAGTTCAAAAGCAGCTGGGGGGTCTTTCTGCTCCCACCTTACCAGCAATGCCGGAAAGGTGAGCTGATTTATTGCCAGTTCAAATAAAGTTCATCAGAAACTTCCGCAAAGCTATTTTTTCTTTTGAAATATCCAGCTGGTTGGCAGCCCAGTTTCTTTATTGATGGAGATTTTTGCCTCTCTGTCTTCTGTCTCCTTAATTTAAGGCAACACTGCAAACAAGCTCTTGATTTCCACTCGCTCCTGGAGCTTAAATTGAGGACACATTTCACAGAAATTCTGTTAAATCGGGCAAAAGAGAGGCAAACTCAGTCTAGAGGCAACAACAGCTCTTTATTAGTGTAGAACAGACTATGTACAATCCAGCGAAGGTTGAGTCTGACAGCAGCCTTTTATAAGGAGCTGTCAGACCCTTCAACTAATCAGGCTGAATCTCTGTTCCCGCCAGAACAGAGAGGACCTTGGTGTAAACCACTGTAACTGACTCTAGTATCAAACACCCCTCCCCTCTTAGATGGGATCAACCTACTTGTGACGTAGTCATGCAGGTAGGTGGGCTTTCTGGTGGCTCACCCAGACCTGCGCAGTTCAGTTGCTGGGTGTTCTTCAGTCAGGTTGGACTGATCTGTTGGCTCTGCGGCTTCGCCTGGTGGAAGCTCCTGGAATCTTTCCCAGGCCGCGGCTGGAGCTTCTAGAGCTGGTTCGCTCGGAGTTCACTGTGGGCCTGCAACACACGTAGATGAGTATCCCGGTGTCTTTGGGTTTGAGTTGACTGTGGAAGGAGTGACTTTGTGCTCCTTTTGGTAGGGCTTTGACTAACTCGTGCAGGAGTTACCTCTGGTTGCCTAATATTGGAGTTGGAGAGGTGGCCACAGAGTTGGTCAATGTGCCTTCTCCAATTCCTACCGTTCTCGAGCTCTACTAGGTAAGAGCGAGGTCCAGTGATGCCTATCATTGTGACAGGAATCCACAGAGTTCCCCCAGTGTAGTTGTGGGCATAAACTGAATCCCCTATGCTAAAATTCCATATTTTGCTTGTCGAATCTAGAGGCAATGCGGCAGAGTAGTTTGGGTATAGCCGGTCTAAGTGGGACCTTAGCCGGTAACCCATTAGAAGCTCGGAAGGCCTTCTCCCAGTGGTAGCAGTTGGCATGATGTGTTGAATTAGGAGAAATTAATCAACCCATATTTGCCAATCTCCCGGGCCCATCCTGGATAGGGCCTCTTTTGCAGATCTCACCATTCTCTCCGCCTGACCATTGGAGACCAGATGGAATAGAGCAACCAGGGTATTTTTGATTCCGTGCACTGCTAAGTAGATTTCGAACTGCATGGCCATAAATTGGGGCCCATTGTCACAGACCAAGACATCGGGCAGGCCATGTGTGGAGAAAAGTCTCTGTAGTGCCTTGATGACCACTTCTGCCCTGGTAGAGGTCATGAGGACTACCTCTAGCCATTTCGAGTAGGCATCCACAACTACCATGAAAGTCTGGCCGTGAACTGGGCCAGCGAAATCTATGTGCACCCTAGACCATGGTGCTTGAGGTGGCTCCCACTCCTGAGTGGGCGCCTCTGGGGGAGCTGGTCTCGACTCCTGGCACAGTGTGCAGCTATCTCTCTGTCCATGTTAGGCCATCATACATAACTCCTAGCCAAAGACTTCATCCTGACAATTCCAGGATGCCCTACCTGGAAAGCCTCTAATACTGCAATGTCTTTTGCAGTCTTTTGCAGTCTCGAACACTTCCTGTCTGCAGTAGCTTAGGAACATGTTCTTCTTGCGGCCTTCAGAAGGGCCCATGAGGTCGTTGGCTTCGAGGAAGCAGTCGAACCTCAGCATATAGGATTGCCAGTGCTTGGTGACTGGCTTGTATGGAGCCGATGGGGCGTGCATGGCCATCTTGTGTTCTGAGTGTATTTTGAATCTGCTGCTCAAAAATGGCTGCTCGATGCCACGCTGAGCTCCAGGCTGGATTTACTTGCTGGATTGTGGTGCTTTTTTTGTTTGCCTACTTGCCTTCCAATTCCATCCTCATCGCCAGTGTTAAATTGGGTAAAGGCAAACTCAGGCTAAATGCAACAACAACTCTTTATTAGTGTAGAACAAACTATGTACAATCCAGCGAAGGTTGAGTCTGACAGCAGCCCTTTTAGAGGGAGCTGTCAGACCCTTCGGCCAATCAGGTTGAATCTCTGTTCCCGCCGGAACAGAGGACCTTGGTGTAAACCACTGTAACTGACTCTAGTATCTAACAAATTCAGTATCAAGATGGTTCCTGAAAAGAAAGAAAAAGACTAAGCAGCAGTTTTTATTGTAGTTTTTACAGTATCTAGGTGACACCAACCAATGATAAAAGAGAAGTAGACACAGTTTTGTCAGTTTTACACTGCACTGAGGCTGCTATTGTGCACAGCAAACAGCTGTAAGGACAACAGTAAAAACAAGCCTCTCAATGTAGGGTGTCTACATTGTTTAGAATTTATCTCTTCTATTCCAATACCCCAAAAAGTTTGAATTTACAATTAAAAGAAATTTAGGAAAACAGCTGATTGCCCAAATGTTGACATGTTTACTTGTTCAATTCCACAGGTTGCCATTGCTTTTGTAATGCAAGCAGAAGAAATAGGACTGGAGCCTCCTGGAGCCTCCAATTGTTTTGAACTCTCAGATTTGGGAGGGGGGACTTGTTTTGTTTTGCAAAGGACAACAACTGTATGCAACATGTACTAAAAATATCCTTTTGTTGGAGTGGGAAGCAAGAACACTAATAGACATTGCATCCTATTTACACTTTCTGATTTATTAGCTTTAGGAAGCACTGGTGTCCCGTACTATTCCCAGTGTTTCAACTTCGACTGAAAGATAGTTTATTGGCCATTAGGGGCTTAAAGGGTAAAAACAAGAGGGGTTGCTTTACTTATTCAGAAATCCTCTACTTGCAGTTCAGTGGCTAAGTGCACAGTTCTACAACTTTAGTTTATCAGTATCTTTTAAAAGTTCTATCTCCGTTTTCCTTTTCAGATTGTATTCAAAACTGGATATCTCTATCTCATTCTGCTCCTACCTTAAATTCAAGACTCAACAACTGATTGCAACTGCTTTTACTAATGGTGGTCTGCTTATTTTGCATTGAACCATGCAAAAACATTCATTAACTAGGATTTATCTCTTTATTGGTTTAGTTTCCTTAAATATTTATTTTACTCTTGGCCACACTAGAAAACAAATTTTAAACAAAACCATTTCTTTCCACATTTTCACACTTTCATATCATCTAATCAGATTAGCTGGAATGGTGTAGAGTAATAAATTGGGAGTTGAATTATATCAGCTGAGAACCGAACCACCATTTTGTTCAACGTGGCTTATAAAATAAACCACAGTTGGTTGTTTCAAAACCTATCAAGTTTATTAAATATTTTGCATCCTTCAGTGCAAAACAAGTAGTATGTTTTTGCTGTTACAAAATTGTTCATGAATTGCCCTATAAATCTATATATCTAATTATAAGTCTATAAATCCTTTAATTTTGGAGGGGCAGTTGCTGTTTCAGTTCTGCAATTTATTTTTGGTTCAGTTATTTTTTAAAAGTTTTACATTTTTTAAACAATCCTATGATTGATCAATTTTATATAATGGTTGACTGTGAGTAATATGGACTACTTCCTCATCCTTTGTGCTTATAGAATGAAAGATATGATAGTAAAAACTTTGCCCAATGTTCAAAGTAACTACAATATTTTGATATATTATTTTTAACTCTGCCATTGTGGGGAAAAATACCTGTATGTGCACTGTTTCTAAGATCTCTTGGTGCTTTTAATAAAATATACATTAGGCAACTATTCAATCTTTTCCTGTTTAATAAGCATTTTCCCTGGGGGAATGAATAAGGGGAAGATGGAAGAAAAGATAAAAATGGTAACATAAGGGTCTTATCTTAATGTTCTAAAATGAAATGAAGCCATTTGCGGACTTTCTATGTGTAAATACAATGGCAGATGGTAATTTGAAGATTAGTTTTATCTTTAGGATAACCTGTTAACTGGTGGGTTTTTTTTACATATGTATTGTGAACAAATGTTTTGTCCATTTGATTATTAGGGAAATAGATTTCCACATAGGGATACTTGTTTATGTAATATAGCATTTTGTTAAATATAGATGGAAAAGTCTATAGCTATTTATAGATCTGTTATGTAAGAGGAGGAGAACATACTAACTTTTTGATGCATCTTTCTTAGCCTTCCATCCTTCTGAGGTGGGTAAAGTGAGCACCCAGACTGTTGGGGAAAATATGCTGACATTTGTAAATCACTTAGAGAGGGCTGTAAAAGCACTACAAAGTGATATATAAGCCTAAAGGCTATTGTGATTGCTCTTCAGCTGGAGTGGATTTTTCTATCCTTAATATAGATATATTTGATATATTTTTTCTTTTTTGGGATGCATGGATTTATTTTTGTTACTCTTAGTGTTGCATATTTATTAGTCTGTTTTTTCTTTCTTTTTGTTTTGTATTTTACCTTTGGTGAAACAAATAAATATGTTTAAAAATTACAAGTAGTCCACAATTGAGCCCAAAATTTCCATTGCTAAGCAAAAAAGCAATGTGTTTTGCCCCACTTCATAATTTTCCTTGCCACAGCTGTTAATCGCTCCGATTGTTAGTTTAATAATAGTTGTTAGTTTAATAATAATACAGTTGTTGTGTATATCTGACTTGGCTTGTCAGAAGATCGCAAAAGCTGATCATGTGACCCCAGGACAGCTTCCAACTTTTGATCACGTGATCGCAGGGATGCTGTAATAATAGTACGTGCCAATAATGGTCATAAGTCACCTTTTTTGGTGAGTTTGTAACTTTGAACAGTCACTAAATAAGTGTATATGTTGAAGACTACCTGTATGCATGAGAGAGTTGGGGATGATCAATTTTCCCATCAGACTGTCAAAGCAAAGATGGTCCTTTTGTAACACCAGAGTTGAGGGTCCTCTTGAACTTTCTGTCTCAGTTTATCTTTCTCCACTCTGGGAGCTGAAAAGAGTGGTTCAGGTAAGCCTCCTTCCCTCTCTGTCCAGCTGAGCCACCACTGATTTCAAACATTTTCTTTACTGATGAGCAAAATATAACACAGAAAATATGGTTTCATGTCTGATTATGGCATTGCTGATTTCCAGCAGCCTCTGTGGTAAGTCAAAGAAGTCAGGATGGCAGCCCAACAACATGATCAAACCCTAAGGAGCAAGGGTTTCATCGGGCAATTGAAGCCACTATCTTTACTTTTTAAAATCTTCTCTGCAGATGACCCTGGCTGATTGTGTGCTGTTGGTCCACAGTCACTTGCCTGCAGGGATGACGGTGATTATGTAAACAAAACCATCAAATATGTATTTTGCAAAGTAGCGCATGTTAATTCTGGCAGATAAATCAGTCTGCATTTTTGTCTGCCACTTCTCTTTCAATCTGAAAGAGATTTGGCTTTACACATTTGCCGAAAGGGAAGAAATGGTTTCATATGGGTGGAGATTTAGATGCAGGTTAGCCAAAGGGTATATGGGAAATTTATTTCATTGTGTGCTTATCTTCACGATGGTCTGTAGATCCATGGGATTTTCTCATTTCAATAACAAGAAAAAGTACATAGGAATTTTTCCACTTATCTTTTTCAAGTAGTAGTGTTGTTGTTACATAAAGGCAAAAATTGCCCTTGGGAAAATTTGAAAGAATTTTGAAAGGCCATTTGTGCCCAGTCTCAATGTATACTGGAGATGTTCTTATATTTTTAGCCCAAAGCCTTGGAAGGATCCAGAATATATTGAGGGTGGCAAGGATAGAAATATAAGGCTCAAAGATGATATAAGCCTAGAGATTTCTTCTTCCCCATGAACTGACCTTCCATGAAGAGTTCTTCCCTCCCTAGTTCTTGTTTGGTGGGAAGAAGCTTGTTGAGGTTAGGTGCTGGAATTTTAGCTGCAGGCATCTCAGATTTGATATGATTCAGCTCAGCAATCTACAGTGCTAATCTGGAGCTAAGTTGGAGACCAGTCTCTTGTCTGGAGACCAGACAAAGACTGAGCCATTCTGGAATTGCTTCAGGCTTTCCTTTTTGGCCTTCAGTCCCTTTCTTCTAAACTCTTTTTAAACCTTTAACATCTCTACAATTCTCCCAGGCTGGACCCTTCCACGTGGCTGAGCTGTCATAGAGGTAGCCAGACTGACCTTCCCTGGCCTGTGATACCAGGTAGCGCTGGTATCGGCTGCTCCTCTCATTAACTGCTCCTCTCATTAACTGCTTGCCATCTGCCTTAACTAAGGGTTGTAGGTAGCCAGGGAAGTGTGCTGTATAAAACACACAAGACTCCTGAGTTTGTCAGTTGGGGATGAATATCCAGTTTGTATGTTGTTTCCAGTAAGATTTTTACTGAGTTTGACCAAGAGTCCTTATAAAAAACCAGATTATACTTACTGGATTTAGTTCAATTTTCTTTCTAACATGCACTTTTCTGTCTCCTTGCTTCATATTAAGAAGAACAGCAATTTTCTCACAACCATAAATAGTTCCCAATTCCTTAAAGGAGAACAAAAATCCATGAAGCTAGCAACTCAAAGAATAATACAAAAAACTAAAGAGAACAAACAATTGCAATAAAATGGTCTATAACATAAGGTAACAAAAAAATATGCATTTTGACTGACAAGGAAGCTGACTGTCAACCATATAATATCACAACCTCATTGTATTTTCTTCTGTGATTCCTGCATTTTGGGGGGGAAAGGTTACCATTCAGTTATTATTCTCTTCAGTTCTTTTCAATTACTTATATAGGAATTTAGAGACATACAATCCCAGCAAATTTTGGGGGTTAAAATTGCAGAACCCCACTTGATATGGAGAGAGAAAAGAGGAGGAGGAGAGAGACAGTCAGAGGCAGAGAGAGAGACAGAGAGAGAGAGAGAGGTGATCAGCTTTTTATTTTTAAAACATTTTTGTTTTATAGCGAGCAATCAGGTCTAATAACATATAAATAGTCCTGCTTCTCATTTTAGTGCAACGTTTTGTTTCGTACAATGGGCAATTTTCTTGAAAAGTGTTGTTTATATTTTTTTATATTAACTTACATTTAACCATTTGTCATTTGTTAATCATTCACCAGTTTAAAAAAATATCTCTGGAGCTCTTCTGGAGTTTTTTTTTTAACCTTAGTTTGTAATTATGCAAAATGTCCATCTTATTGCTTAACTCCCTAGCAGAGTCAGAGTGGGGTCTGAAACGCATTGAAACAAGGGCTGGATTTAATAAATTAAGAAAGAAACCAGGATAAGGAAATTATGAACAAAATTTGGTAGGCTGTGGCCAGATCTTGTCACAGTATCCTCCTAGATTTTGGAGAGCCCATTATTGATTATGATCCCATGTACTGTACTGTATGATGAAAGTAATGATTATATTATAACTGAATTGATAAAATATTGGCCATTTCCTTCCATGGGGTGGCTTGATTCTCTTCATACCAAGCAAATGTGTATTGCAGTGATACAAAACCCACTCCCATCTCCATTCTTCCTAAATATGTCTGCCCTGATGGTCCATGAAGAATCTACAAAGAATTGCCCCAAGGAACTCCTAGTGATACATTCCTTCCCTGACAATCTCTCTCATCCAAGCAAAGCTCTCTCCCTAGGTAAATCTTCTGACACATTATGAAACCACAAGTATTTTAAGCTGAGTAAAAGGGATGACAGTGGTCTGTAATCCAAACTGACAAGCAACCCAAAGGGCAGTGGGTGAGGGGAGGAACAGAAAGGAAAAAGACTGTTTGAATAACAAAAATAATTATTTGTGGCAGGTGTGGTGGATAGAGTAAGAGGAGGTGTTGAGACTAGGAGGCGATGGGCAGAGATTAACTACTTGCCTCTGGGAAGATATATATTTATGTATTTAAGGCCTACTCTGATCAAGACTGGTCTACATATAAGAAGAGCTGGCATCACCATGACTCATAGTGTCAATAAAGCCAAAACAGAATAGCAAACTAATGAAAGCAGCACAGAGTAGAGCCATGTAAAACACTTGGGCTTACATAAAGACATGGGAATTGCTTTGGAAATAAGTTATGGAAGATTCTCAATCATCCAGGCCATGGTTGTCCCAAAGGTTCTTCTTCCAAAAGGCAACTGGATATTCTTGGGTGGTTTTTTTTTCTTTGAAAATGTTTCGCTTATCATCCAAGAAGTTTTTTCAATAGTTGAAGAAGAAGTTTCTTGAATGAGAAGCAAAATATTTTCAAAGGAAAAAAAAACAAGAAAGTTCAGTTGCCGTTTGGGAAAGAAACATCTTTGTGATATGTTTGTGAAAGTGCCAGCTGTGCATAATGGTGGTGCTGCCTCTTCAGGCACTCCAGTCTCCTATTTGCCCAAGGCAAAATGGCCATGGTGATCCCCATGGAAGAGAGAATGGAGGACAGCAGTGGTGGGATTCACTTACCTTCGCTACGGTTAACAAATGTGACTGTGTTCACATGCGCAGAAGGTCACACATTACATTGGGGCAGGTGGGCAGAGCCTCCAGCCACCACTACCAGTTCACCCAAACCAATAAGAACCAGCACAATACCACCACTGGAGGAGAGTGACCATGTCTATGAAGAGCCCAACATGGCCATAGGATTTGGGCAATTCCTAATTATGTCAGAAACCGTATTTTAGGTCAAGTGTTCCAGAACACATCCAAACATTATGTTGGGATAAAAGAGAATATACTATTTAAAACTGAAACAAGTAAGTCTAAAATGACCTCTACTATGGACTGGAGATGAGATGAAGGCAATGTGGTGGCAGAAAAAATGAGTTCCTGGGTCCTATTGTATTTACAATATGTGAGATTAAGCTTCATGGCACTCTCAATGAGTGCTGCCCAAACTTTATTTGGAAAACATAATGCTCTAAAAGAAGGAAATGAATGAAAGAGGGTGCTTTGTGATTAAATCATTGTTTCTCAACATCAGCAAATTTCTCCAATCAGCATGCTGGGAATTAAAATCTACATACATATTAAAGAGGTTGAGATTGAGAAACACTGGCCTAAACAAAAGAAAATATACACTGACAATGAATCTAAATCCAATTTTAATTGAATCTGGGGCTACCAAAATCATAAAAGTATAGAAATCTATTCAGTTTTTATTCCTTCCATGCACTAATAGATAAGATGAGGTTGTGTTTCCAATTCCAAGAAAAAGGGTCCTCTTTTAAATTTGTTGAATATTGGTATCTTTGGTGCTCACTGATCTTGGTTACTAGCTTGCATCTATTCTATCCAATTAGATAATATTATCAGCCCTAGTGAGTGTAGGGTTAGCACCTACAGTATGATTTGATTTTTTTTTTTTTTGATTTTTATTAATATTTGTAGGCCGCCCTTTTCCCTGAGGGGACTCAGGGCGGCTCACATAAAATCAGGGAGGGGGAATACAGACATTGACATAGTGACATATAATAAAATAGTAAACAACATACACTCATCATTCGGGAGGGGCGGCTATCCTTATCCCCAGGCCTGACGGGCTAGCCAGTTCTTAAGGGCTGTGCGGAAGGCCTGGACGGTGGAGAGGGTACGAATCTCCACGGGGAGCTCGTTCCAAAGGGTCGGGGCTACTACTGAGAAGGCCCTCCTCCTTGTAGTTGCCAGCCGGCACTGGCTGGCCGATGGAATACGGAGGAGGCCTAATCTATGTGATCTTATTGGTCGCAGGGAGGTAATTGGCAGGAGGCGGTCTCTCAAGTATCCGGATCCACTACCATGTAGGGCTTTATGGGTGACTAATAACACCTTGAAGCGCATCCGGAGACCGACAGGCAGCCAGCGCAGCTCGCGGAGGATAGGTGTTATGTGGGTGAACCGAGGTGCACCCACAATCACTCGCGCGGCCGCGTTCTGTACTAGCTGAAGTCGCCGGATGCTCTTCAAGGGCAGCCCCATGTAGAGCACATTGCAGTATTCCAGCCTAGAGGTCACAAGGGCCCGGGTGACTGTTGTGAGAGCCTCCCGATTCAGGTAGGGCCGCAACTGGCGCACCAGGCGAACCTGGGCGAATGCCCCCCTGGTCACAGCCGTCAAGTGGTGGTCAAACGATAGCTGTGGGTCCAGGAGGACTCCCAAGTTGCGAACCCTCTCTGAGGGGTATAGAATTTGACCCCCCAGCCTGAGAGATGGAATATTGGTGGAATCTTTGGGAGGGAAACACAACAGCCACTCGGTCTTTTCTGGGTTGAGCACAAGCTTGTTAACCCTCATCCAGTCCATAACGGCTTCAAGGCCTCGGTTCATCACGTCTGCCGCTTCATTGAGTTGGCACGGGGCGGACAGATACAGTTGAGTATCGTCCGCATATTGATGGTATCTGATCCCGTGCCTGCGGATGATCTCTCCCAGCGGTTTCATGTAGATGTTGAATAGTAGGGGGGATAAGACCGAGCCCTGAGGCACCCCATAAGTTAGGGGCCTAGGGGACGATCTCTGCCCCCCCACTAACACCGACTGCGACCTGTCCGAGAGGTAGGAGGAGAACCACCGCAACACGGTGCCTCCCACTCCCACCTCCCGCAGTCGTCGCAGAAGGATACCATGGTCGATGGTATCGAAAGCCGCTGAGAGGTCAAGGAGGACCAGGATGGAGGAATGTCCTCCATCTCTGGCCCTCCAGAGATCATCAGTCAATGCGACCAAAGCGGTTTCAGTGCTGTAACCGGGTCTGAAGCCTGACTGGAAGGGGTCGAGATAGTTTGCTTCCTCCAAGGACCGTTGGAGCTGGAAGGCCACCACCTTCTCAACAACCTTCCCAAGGAAGGGAAGGTTGGAGACTGGGCGATAGTTATTAAGAACAGCTGGATCCAGAGATGGCTTCTTTAGGAGGGGTCTCACCACCGCCGCTTTCAGAGCGGCGGGGAAGTTCCCCTCCCGAAGAGAGGCGGTCACAACCGCCTGGATCCAGCCTCGTGTCACCTCACTGCTGTTAGTAACCAGCCATGAGGGACACGGGTCCAGTACGCAGGTGGAGGCACTTACAGCCCTCATGGCCTTGTCCACATCCCCGGGGGTAACATCCTGAAACTCAACCCAGAGATGTTCCACCTGATCCTCTTGTGCCTCGGCTGGAACTGCGGGGATGGAGTCCAAGTCCGACCGAAACCGAGCAATTTTGTCCGCTAAGAATTGGGCATAATCCTCAGCTCTGCCCTGCAAGGGTTCCCCCGCTTCCCTTTTATTTAATAGGGAGCGGGTTATCCTAAACAGGGCGGCTGGGCGGGACTCAGCGGACGCAACCAAGGTGGCTATGTGAGATCTTTTCGCTGCCCTAAGTGCCCTGGTGTATTCCTTGGTGCAGGTGGTTACCATTGCTCGGTTCGATTCGGACTTATCGGACCTCCATCGGTGCTCTAGGCATCTCCTCCGGCGCTTCATCTCCCGGAGTTCCTCGGTGAACCAAGGAGGTCTCCGGGATCCGCCGCCTCGGAGGGGCCGTAGTGGCGCAATCCGGTCGAGGGCCTCTGATGCCGCCGAATGCCAAGCGGCAACCAGAGTCTCTACCGGACTGTGGGTGAAAGTATCAGGAATGACCCCAAGCTCTGTCTGGAACCTTAACGGTTCCATAAGTCGCCTGGGGCGGAACCACCTGGTCGGTTCCTCCTCCCTACAGTGGGGGTTTGGTCTCCGGAAGTCGAGCCTCAGTAGGCAGTGGTCTGACCACGACAGGGGTATGATGTCGTTACCCCTCAGACCAAGGTCACAAATCCACTGCTCCGAGAGGAATACGAGGTCAAGCGTGTGACCTGCCGAATGGGTTGGGCCCCGAATTACTTGGGTCAAGCCCATGGCTGTCATGGAAGCCATGAACTCCTGCGCCCCATCAGAGTTTTCACCGAGCGAAGGCAAATTAAAGTCCCCCAGGACCATCAACCTAGGGAACTCAATTGCCAGCTCGGCTACCGACTCGAGGAGCGAGGGGAGGGCTGCTGCAACGCTGTTGGGAGGCAGGTACGTTAACAGCAGACCCACTTGACCCTTGAGGTCCAACTTTATCAGCAGAGACTCACACCCGACAAGCTCCGGAGCAGGGACCCTACGAGGAGCTAACGACTCCCGGATAACAATGGCCACACCCCCACCCCTTCCCTGGGCTCTCGGCTGGTGCAGCACCTGAAATCCTTCTGGGCACAGTTCTACAAGGGGGAACTCCTCCCTCTGGGCCCAGCCAGGTTTCAGTAATACATGCCAGGTCTGCCCTCTCGTCTAAAATTAAGTCCCGGACGAGAGGAGCTTTATGTACCACAGACCTGGCATTTAGCGACAGCAGCCTGAGTCCAGGGTCCTGACTACTTCCGCCATCTGGTCTCGGAGTGGGACTCATAGGGCCGGAAGGAGGGATCTCTGTGATGTAGCGAACCCTCCTTCCCCGGTAATGGCCTGCCCTAAAGTCCCCACCATATCTGCCCCTCCCTGTTACGACCGTAATACCCCGACCCTCTCCCGTGTCTCTAGTCCCCTCAACCACCCCCATGGCCCCCGCTTCTCCCGGCAGGTCCTCCGAATCAGGCATACTCATTCACTCACCCAAACAGTCCCCACAGAAAAGTTAAAACACATAAAATACAATGATAATGAATAATAAAAGTGGGATCATTCACTCAACCACATACAATCCCATACACTCATCATACCAGATAAAAATTGTGCGGATGAGCAGTTGTGCGAATTGGTGAAGGCAAGATCTTAAAAATTGGCCTTCTCGTTAACAAGTCTAGTGGGAGTCCAATAAGAAGCTGTATAAGGTCCAGAAAAGTATATGGCCAGAAAGAAGTACCAATAGTGGCCACTGGAGGGAGTCCAAGTTCTTGGCACACTGCCTCTCTGATGTAATAGTGCTTGATGATAATAAGGGTATTTGATGGTCCAAGAAAAAAATAAAAAATACCCGTAATGGCCACTAGAGGGAGTCCAAGTTCCCAGCCAACACAGCACTCCTGAGGCAGTGATGATTGCAATGGTGGCAGCTGATGGTAATGGCTGCCGCAGGGAGCCCGTAATTGAGTTCTTACAGCTTTGCTTTTGAGCCAAGCAGGCAGATGGTCAAGCCGTTCAAAGTCCTGCAGGAACAGCGGCGAGATCGCAGTAAAACGCCGCTTCAAAGTGCAGGGGGGGAAATCAGCGAAGCTATAGTGGAGACAGGAAACCAGTTCCTCTGCCTCCCGGTCCCAGTCCCAGTCCAGTCCAAACATCTCTCCTGGACCTCCCACCCCCTCTTCGGGGCATAAACCAGCCCCACGATATTGTTCAGTCAGTGAGGGGGTTCGGCACCCCTCCAAACAGCGGGGCCAAAGCCTCCGCCTCTCGCACAGAGCCGTCGCCGCCGCTTCCCAGCTGTTTAAAAAGGCCGATGTAGAAAGCCACGCCAGGGGGGATATCGTTGTTCCGGAGCTGTTTCTGGAGCCGCTCAAAGGCGGCCCCCTCCCCAAACAACCACCACCCTGGGAAGGCTGAAGGCTGGCGCCCAAAAAGAACCCCTCCGTTACCATGTTAGGGGTCCTGGGCGCCGCGGTTAGTATCTTCTTGTTCTTAGGCATTCGGAGCGGCGGAGTTCGGCAGCCATTCTATTCTCACGCATGCGTATGTACAGTTGCTTGCCCTGCCAATATTGGTGGGGTATGATTTTCTCCTTGGTAGTTCCTTTATTAGGATATTAGTTTTTGTTGCTTTATTGTTTGTCTAGTATTAATCCCTGCTTATCTGAATGTAGGTTCATGAAGAGGAAATGTTCTGGAGGTTTTGTTTGTTTGTTCATTCATTTCCTTCTTAGTTTTTTTAAAAAATTGTTTCCTTTGGATGGCATGTAAATATGATTTATTTCTACTAATGGATAATTTGTCTGACAGCCAAACTTCCAGGTATTCTCTTGCATTTTTAAAAATTTGGATTGGTGTAAGATATTCAGAGTTTTCCAGTTGAGACTATGGTTGAGTCTGTCCATGTGTTCTGAGACTGAAGAGTTTTCATCACATCTTTGGACTGCTAAGTGGCATCCATGAAGGTATTTAATTTTCTTCTTTAAAAATAATATATGGCACTATGTAAGGAATTAATATATTCATGCTTTTTAGATATTTGGATATATAGCTCCCAGTAAGCCTTAGCAAGCAGAAATAATGACAATCAGCATGAGAACTTAATCCAAAACACTTGGGAAGTGCCAGATTGACTACTCTTATCCATAGTGACCCAGCAGTGGATCTATAGGATATAAAGAATGCTTTCCAGGCTTCAGTTATCTCCAGAAACGCTGTCTAATGTACCAGTGCTGAGTTGATCCTTAGAAGAGAGCACACACAAACATTTAACATGACCTCCTTATTTGATTTTTGCATCCCCCTCCTATAAAAATAAGCCTTTTCAGGTATAATAGAGATTTGTCTTTAGTTTTCTTATTAAAATAATACATGTCACATTTCTTATATGTTGGAAATGCCGATGTGAATTTGTTTTAAAATTCTCTTGCATATGATTAGTGACTATGCTCAATGTGGCCGGCCCAGACTTAGAAAGATTATTCTTGCATCTGATCATGACATGATCTGCGCCTCTAGATTGCCTTTATTTTTGGAGAGGCACCAAGAAGGAAGGTTATGCTTTTACACTTTACTTAATGGTAACTGTAATGAGGTCACATAACGTAGCCTTTTTCTCCAGAGACATTTGGGCATAGGCTCCCTTGTATAATGCATGATTCTGTTATCCCATCCTTGTACATTCCTGAAGGCACACCCCTTGGTTTTAGTTACACCAAAGAGTTCAAAGTTGAGCACCACAAGCCATTATTATTTCTTGGGACAAGTTGTTGTCTGTCCTGAAAGAATTCTACCTGGTCCCCTTGGGGCTAATAGTCACAGAAGATTTCTCATGTTTAAACCTGACCCGCCATCCTCTACACTTTGAGCAGGAGGAAACATGAGAAGTAAGGCTGGCAGGACTGGGATTGCAGTGTGTGTGCATGCGCGTAAGAGAGAGAGAATGTCACTTGCATGTCTCTTTCACACATACTTTCCCCATCAGCAATTCCTTGATCCCTTCTTGGAGCAAGCCAAGTGCACACCTGTGCACCTGTGCTGTTGGAGGCCTCCAGGCCTTGAAATGACATGGTACCGAAGGGGAGGAGGGTGGGGAAAAGTTAAGTTTCTTCTTGTTTAAAATCTGCAACATACTGGTTTCAGGTGACCCTCCCCTGATTTGGTTTCATTCCCTTACTCAGAATGAGGCATGTCAGGGGTTGAGGCTGAATGGAAGCCAAGAGCACTGAAAATGGTTCACTACTCAATCACTGGGCTAGTCTGGGCAGAAGGGCAGTAAATTGCTGGCAAATGGCATTCCCTCCTGGTGGAATTTCCTGCAAATACCTGAGTCACTCACATCTGTAGAAGTTTACTCTAGTGAGTCACTGCAGCCGGCAAGAGCAGAAACTTCCCTGCTGATGCCATCCAGATGTGCTGGCCTTTGATCTCATTTCCCAACCATTGTGGCCTCTGATGCTTGAACCAGGTCATTGCAGAAGGTGGCTTCTACATAGGCAGGAGCACAGCCAGGAAGGAGCAGAGAAGAGGGAAAGTTGGGGGAGGGGGCATTTTCAGCTCCTTTCTTTTCTTTTTATACCAGGGGTGTTGGTGGGGAAGAGAGGGAAGGGAAATGGAGAAGGGTAAATGGTACTGCTCATTTAAAGCCATTCTGTATATGTTCTATCTAGTTGGTCCCCACCCTAGCCTGGTTGCAGCTATCTTTTCCTTTTCTTTCCTGCTCAAAAATCCCCCTGGGTATGGCTCAGTAAATTGCTTGCTGAACAATTTAAAAATTGGGCCCATAGGATATTTGTTTATTTGCTTATTTATTGAGAAATATTTTCATCATACTTATGTGGCTGCCCATCTCACAATCCAGTGACTCTGGTTGGCAATGTACAACAAAACGTTGGAGCTACAGACTGCTCACCACCTTCTTCTGTAGGTCTGAACATTGGTGAGTGAAAAATATTTATCTGCACTCACCCCAAACAACATGTAACTTTCCAGATGTCCTGCATCTCCTTTTGCATCTATTCCCACTGACGTAAATATTCCTTAATTGCAAGACTTTTCCTTATCTTTGCTCTTGACATACGTAAATAATCATACCAGTCTATCTTTGGAGAGCTGTGGTAAACCGATAACCCAGATGATATAAAAGGTTTTGAAACTTGAAATGAGCACTTTAATATTTTAAACCCCTGAAATATGAGCAACCCTTCAGGTTCTAATCACTGCGCAGGCAAGCTCCAGGTTGTATCACCAAAGCTGAAAGTTGCATCAGCTAGCATTATTCCAGTTTGTTAGGCTTCAGGCTGATTGCATAGACAACATGGCTGAAATTGTGTGGT
The DNA here is from genome assembly GCF_009769535.1 of Thamnophis elegans. Classification (NCBI taxonomy): domain Eukaryota; kingdom Metazoa; phylum Chordata; class Lepidosauria; order Squamata; family Natricidae; genus Thamnophis; species Thamnophis elegans. The sequence goes on along the minus strand of NC_045558.1, from coordinate 93,019,786 downwards.
TTACAGGGGTATCCACGGGGTATGGTAAAAAGTATTATAGTTTTTGATACCTCTGCTGGTTTGTGATCCAATACACACACACACACACACACACACACACATCGACAAACATAGAAAGCGGCTTTGGATCTCAAATTTCTCAAATATATACATACATACATACATACATACATACACACACACACACACACACACACACATACATACATACTTTTAGAAAGAATCATAAGATTTCTGAATTGTACTTTTTGAACATTAAATTATACTTATAAGTATAGCTGTTGAATCATTTGGAACTTTAAAATATTTTTTCACTTATAATAATCTTTGTAATTTTAAATTAGGTAAACTGTGAATCAGCTGAAGGGAGTCCCTGGCTGACTTTGGATGATCTCAGGAAAGCTAAGCAGGGTGGAGACTATTGGGGGAGAGGGGGAAATCCTGTGTCTGTGAACTAAACTGAGAAGTTTTTTTAAAAATCATCCTGAAAGGTGGTATTAGCAAACCACATTGGCAAAGTTCCAGGAAAACAATGTGGAGTTTTCTAACTGACCACCAAAAGTTGAACCTGCTTGAACAGATTCATGCTTAGAAAGAAGCGGGGTAAATAGCTCATGAAATGCTAATTATTCTTATTAGCTATTAGTATCATAATTCAGGAAGTGAGAACAATGAAAACTATGACATATCCATAATATTAATTGGAACAGAAACTCTATCTACATTAATGCACAATTACTAAACAAGAATGTTGGGCCACTAAAGTTTACAGTTCAATGTATTTATTTTAATTTAATTTACTTTTAAGTAAAGATAAATGTTCATCTCTGACATATTTTACATCCATATATGCTAAGGTTCCCATTTGTGACATACAAATACTATAGCATGACACAATCATTGCTGTTATATTGGCACAATTGCTGGATGAATCTACTCTGAGTTATAACAGGGAATCTTGCCATAGAAATAAATACATTAGCAACAGCACTTAACATTTAGGCTTACATACCACTTCACAGTGCTTTACAGCCATCTCTAAGTGGTTTACAGAGTCAACATATTGCCTCCAATAATTTGGATCCTAATTTTACCAACCTCAAAAGGATGGAAGGCTGAGTCAACCTTGAGCCCCTCAGGATCGAATTCCTAGCAGTTGGCAGAATTAACCTGCAATTCTGCTTCAAGCCACTGCACCATCAGATTCTTATAGGAATAAGTTTATTTATAGGCCGCCCTTTTCCCTGAGGGGACTCAGGGCGGCTAACAACTTATATGGGAGGGGGATACATACAGTAACATATAACATAACACGTAATTAAAAGAATAAACAACATTCATTCAGCATTCGGGTGGGGGCGAATCAAATCTTTACCCCCAGGCCTGATGGGATAGCCAGTTCTTGAGGGCTGCGCGGAAGGTCTGAAGGGTGGTGAGGGTACGAATCTCCACGGGGAGATCGTTCCAAAGGGTCGGAGCTGCTACAGAAAAGGCTCATACTATTATTCTCCTATACTATTAGAAATAACATGGAAAGCAGAAAAGAGCCACTGAAAATAAACATAGCCAGATGAGCAAATTAATAAAGTGATTACCAGATGCCTTTAAAGAGGATTGAGGAGCTTCTAGCTCAAAGACTGACTCATAAAGTTTTACTTGAGATTTTTCTCACTCTCTCCCCTTCTTCCTCCATTTTGAGGGCTCTTTGGTACTCTCTGAACCTGGTTGGTTTTTTTGCAAATGTTTCATTACCCAAATTATGTAACATCATCAACAATCAGGTGCCCTGACTGATGCATCAGATTAAGTACTGAAGATGTTACCTAGTTTTGGTACTGAAACATCTACAAAAAAACAACCAAGTTCAGAGAGTACCAAACGCTGGTCATTTCAATCTTGAGCTACAAATATTCTCCTTTATTGGTCTCACCATTTTACTTGGAAGTACAAGTGAATCTTACCAGCTTTACTGTGGGAGTTCCAACAGAATTGGCTCCACTTTGCTAGCATCTTGAAATGACCTCCAAAGCCAAAACAAGAAATGAAGCTGGCACAAGCTGATCCTCCACCACATTGGCGGCACTTTGCCCACACTCTGCCAGTTCCTAAAAGAAAGAGACACGGGCAGAGCTTAATGAGAAATAATCTAGTTTAGCCTGTCTTCATCCTTCCTTTTAAGGGAAAAGATGGATCCATGGCTGAAGCAGTGGGATTACCAGAAGCTCCCTTTCTGAACTGGAGACTGTTACGGATTCATCTAGCCTATATTTTTTTCTGTGGTGGCATTTCTAAAGTGACTTGAGCAGTGGCAAAGATCCTAATAGGTGTTACTAAGCTAAGGAAGCAAATTGTAATTACCATAATTCATACTGATACATTGAGTGTTGAAAGAAATGTCCTTCTGGGTTCGGCTCCAAGTGGGGAAAAAGACACTGGAGACATGGAGGCTGCTTGGAAAGATGGTTTATTGGTGGACAGGACCACATGGCTTGAGCCCTGAACAGAAAAGGTGATCACATGCTTCAATGTTGGTGGAGAAAAGAGAAGGAAGGACTGAGATGCTGAGTCCCTGGTTTTATGCCCTCTCTGGCCTTTGATCTTGAGCTTGTATTCTGATTGGTTGTCAGATTCCCATGGGGCCATGCAGGGACAACTCTCTAGGCTGTGTTTTCAATCCAGGTTTGGTTGAGTTCTCAGATGCCGTGTGGTGAGTTGAATAAAGTGCCAATATTATCATGCCTTAATCCCATCCTCCTGGAGCTGAAGTAGAGCACTCTTTATTATGCAAAGGGACTAGCTTGGACTTCTTAATGGCCCATTGACAAAGTAGAGATGGGCAGGAAGCTACAGGCAGCTATTCTGTCTTTTAAAACACGTTTCTTTCTTTTCACATCCAGAGAAATATTCTGCCTTTTCAATATTTCCTAGGATATTTCATTTTTCTCGGAGAGGGCTGGGTGATAACTTCCTACATTACTGCAAAGAAAGTTAAGATGTAGTGAGTGGTGAGTATGTCAAATCAGAAGAAAAATAATGCCTTTCAGTCTCTCCTGCTGAAGTAGGTTGGATATGAGGAAGGGGACAAGTTTGGACAGAGGGTTAGAGCAGGGACCAATCAGACTGCTGTGCAATCTGAGCAATTGACCTGTCAGACCCATGTGGAAACAAACGCCCCATCAGCCAAGTTACTCTGTGGGATGCTACAGCAGAGCAATCTGCCTGTGGGACATTTATTATTATCTGATAGGGCGGTCATGTTAGAAGGTTTACTGCCCCCTCCAGTCATCTTGGGTGTTGCTGCTGTTCCTCTCCAGGTGTCATGTCAGTCATGAAGGCAAATCAGTGGCAACCAGAGAGAAAAGGGCATGCAGGCAGCAACCAAAAACTGCCAATAGCAGCTGAGCAGAAGATTCAGTCGCTACCAAATTGTCACAAAACCTTGCATAAAGCAGCAGATATGTTGGAGGAAGATGAAAAATATTGCCTCTTTGTCAGATCAGAAAAGTTATTGTTGGGCTGGGAATGAGAAGAAGGCTGCAGCCAATAGATACGCCTTTAAAGAACAGGTAGCAAGGCACCATCAAGCGATGTTAAAGGGACATGTGGACGTGCCTTTGAAGACAAATCAGCGGGCTCAGCAGGAACAGAGTTCAACTGTTTGAGTCCTTATTTGATAGAGCTGCGACTAGATAGATAAGTAGATCCTGTCACTTCCATCCTGCTGTTGGGCTTATGGGCTCCATTCAGAGTACTGGCTTTGATCTTTGACTCTGTAAATCAGGATTGAGCAACCAAGGAAAACATGGTCCCTTTGGCAGTCCTAAAGCCTCCACTGTCATGCTGCCAAAATTGAGCAGGATTTGATTAATGACGGAAGGAGGGGGGGTGTTTCTACTTGTTTGCATAAAAACTCTACTTGTTAGGATTCAGTCTCCACCCCCTTACTAAAGAGGCCTATTTTCCTTTCTAAAAATCCCACCATCATAAATAAAAAGAAAATGGAGATGACGTACGTTCTGCCTGATTTCCTTTGATTAAGTCAAATTCACCTGTCCTACAACTATTAAAGGAAAATAGTTTTGGAATTTCCAAACAATACTTTTGTTTATTTGATCTCTTCCTATTTTAAGGTGACTTAAAAAAAAAAACAGGTACGTTTTCTATTTTTATTGCATCTGCTCATTGCAGCAACCCCTCTTTCTTTGTTAATTAGATTTGGTATGAAGTTTTAACTACGTTTTGTTATTAAATCAGTTATAGAAATTGCTTTGTGATTTCAGAAATTCATTACAGTGAAACGGAGAGGATACATTTGTTTTAGATTCCTGGGGGAAAAGGCAATTTTGATTATGGCTGAGAGAGATATTAAATGCACAATAAAAATAACTGTGCAGGATGAGCAAGAAAGTAAATTAAGGTAATACAGCATACTACAGTAAAAAGAAAATTCAGTCTGGTGCAATGCAGAAAGATTACAGTGAGATACCTCCATAAAAAGCTAAAAAGAAATGAAAGATGTGCTTACAGAATTAGGAACAGGAATAGGGAGAAGGCGGAGGTTGTTAAACATCCATTTCTTTCCATTACCACTAGGTAATTTCACATTACTCACTCTCTTTTATTTTAGGTTCACATGGTTGCATCCTGGCCACAATTGTTCTGTTGAAGTGCCAGTCCTATTTCACTCTAAAAGGGCAAGGGCAAGTTTCAGCCATGAGCAAAGTTTCCCATTCTTGTAACAAAGTGATGGAGAATAAACAAAAAAAGGGGGGCTCTATGCAGCACAAAATCAGGGAACTGGATTTCCATTTCAGGTAACAAATATATTCCTGTTTGAGCTATTAGGTCTTCTTGGGTGGTAGAATTTAGAAGCTAAAGGGATTTTGTATCACAGGACACATGGTGGATTCTGATGCAACATTGATTATATACAGTACTAGCAGAGACAGCAAAATAGACTGTTTTAATTAGACAAAAGAACAGCTTTGTTTCTATTGGACTTGGTGCTTGAGAAAGGGGGGGGAAACCAAAATCTTGATTTAGGGTTTTGCTGACTAATCTAGTTGTAATAGAATTGACTAATACTGTTAAATTAATAAAGTAAAATGTAGAGTGTTTTGAAGTTGACATAGAGACTGCAATTCTATTTTGTATTCTGCTGAAAAAAAGTTGGAATTCAATGCTTTCTTTTTATTTCTCCATTTATCCTACACCTCTCTTTCCCTTTTCTTTCCCTTCCCTATTTTCCTATTATTTTTCTTTTCAATTGCATTTTATATCGCATAAACTTAATAAAATTCTTGGTGCAGCCCTCAATCTGACAGAGACTGTATTGCCCAAATTTAGGACTTGGGTCCTTATGGCTGATTATAATCCAGTCCGGAATTGCTTCTTTATATACATCTGTATTACTTGTATTTTGCCTGGAGATTATCTAGAAGTAAGAAACCTGTTCTGATTTTCTCTAAAAGTCCTACTAGTGTTCAAGCCATTTTTACAGGTGGTTTTGGTCTTCTAGTTGGACTCACTTGCTTTCTAGCAATTCCTTGCATGTTTTTCTTTCCTTCACCCCACAAAAAATCTTAAGAAATAAAAGACAAAATAGCTTCTCTTTTTTTTTCTTTTTGGTCTTTTCCTTAGTAGTGATGATGGTGCACCAGAAGAGCCGGATGGAGTTGATTGGTGACTTAATCATTAAAAAAGCTGTTGGGTGTGTGGAGTGAATAGGAGTACAAGTAGTCCTCAACTCAAAATCATTTTTAGTGACCATTCGAAGTTACAATGATTCTACAAAAGTGACTTGTCACAGTTTCTCACGCTTATGACTGTTGCAGCATCCTTGTAGCCGCGTGATCAAAATTTGGATAGAGGAAATGGATCCAAATGGAAAGTATTTATCATGGTTGGAGTGTCCCAGGGTCCCCTGGTCACCTTTTGCAACCTTTTGACAATCAGAGTCAATGGGGCACCAAATTCACTTAACAGCCATGATACTAACTTAACAACTGCAGTGATTCACTTAACAACGGTGGCAAGAAATGTTGTAAAATAGACTAAAACTCACTTAACAACATCTTGCTTAGCAACATAAATGTTGGGCTTCATTGTGGTCATAAGTCAAGAATGACCTGTAATAGCAAAAGTCTTCCAGGCATTGAGTTGTCTAGAACCCTGAGATTTGGGCTATTTCTCATTGTCTTCTTTCTTTTGCCTTGTGATTTCCCTCAATAGGAAACTGTCCTGCACAAAAATTAGGCCAGTCTTACTCAGAGACTTCTTTCCTAGTCACCATCCATCACATTTCAAGTCAGAATTGATGACCTTGTCTGTGTCACTATCAGCAACTTAAGACAGGATGTAGGAAAAATAACTGGGACATCTCAAGATCCTGTGATGGTACTTTCTCCCTTTTTTATGGTACGTCCCAAAGCAGTGATTCTTTGGCAACAAACCTAGATTGTATAAACCTCAGGAATATTCTACCTCAAGAGGTACTGTGGGAAATTCCCAGACCTTTACTTTTAGATCTTGGGGCGAAGGGAAAGGACGCGACAAGAAGTATGAGGAAAGTGACTTTTATTCAGCTCATAGTGGAAACGATTCAACGAGGCGTATTTCGCGCCCTACATTTATACCCCCAGGTTTGAGTGAGGGACCAATGGGCGTCGAGTAGCTCGACCAATCAGGGCGAGGATTGGACCGGCTCTGCCCGGGAACCAATCAGGAAGAGTCCTTTGTAGCTCGACCAATCAGGGCGAGGATTGAGCCGGCTCTGCCCGGGAGCCAATCAGGAAGAGTCCTTGTTCGCGCGCTTGTATTTCCCGCGCTAGTATTCAACACCCCTCCCCCCCCAGTCATAGAGTTCCTTTAGGAGGGGCAAACATAGTCTTGTAGGTAGGCGGGACGGTGGCGTTCTCGTCCCGATCTCCGTGGTTCCCCGGCGGTCGTCGACGGGGGGGGGGGCCGCTGGCGGAGGCGTGTCCGTGGTGGGGGCTTGAGCCGACGGCGCGGCCCCGCGAGAGGGCACTGGCTCCGGGTCCCGTGCCCGATGTCCGTCCGCCTGGGGTGGCGTCTCTGTGGCCAACGGGGTGTCTGGTAGGGGCCCCGTGCAGTCCGGTTGGGGTGTAGGTTCAGAGTCTCGAGAAGGGCTCCGCGGAAAGGAGTAACCAGCTGGGGTGCGCCTGCCCGGAAGGTTCGCGACGGCTTGACCCCCGTTCGCCGGGTGGAAACGGTCCGTGGGGAAAGGAGTCAATGGGGGTGGCTCCTGTTGAGAGCAGATTTCTGGGAAGCTGGGGCCGTCTCTTTCCGCAGGAAGGCGACGCCTTAACTGGTCCACGTGTCGCCTCCATTGTGTCCCGTCGGCCAGGCCGACCCTGAAGGAACAGGGGCCGGTCAGAGCTGTGATGGTTGCGGGAACCCACCGTGGATCCCCGGAAAAGGAACGGGCCCATACAGGATTCCCTAACTTAAACGCGTGGGACGGAAGGGCCCCCAGGTTGCTTGGCGGATCTCCTGCGTAAAGTGGATGGAGCCTGTCTAGGGGGGTTCGCAATCTCCTACCCATCAAGAGCTCCGCGGGACTTTTGTTGGTCGTTGGGCAGGGTATGGAGTGCTGGCTCAAGAGATAGGCCGCTACTCTTTCTTGCCAGTCGCCCTGGTCCATGCGGCCCAAGGCTTCTTTTGCTGAGCGAACTGCGCGCTCCGCCCGGCCGTTGCTAGCTGGGTGATAGGGGGCTGTGGCCGCGTGTCTGATCCCCTGTTCGGCCAGGAATTCTTGGAACGTGGTGGAGGTAAACTGGGGCCCGTTATCGGAGACTATCACATCCGGTAACCCATGGGTAGCGAACATCTTACGGAGGGCCCTTACTGTACTCTCTGCTGTGGTGGAGGTCATGATTACTAGCTCCACCCACTTGGAGTAAGCATCGACTACTATCATGAAGTTCCGGCCGTGGAAGGGGCCGGCAAAGTCGATGTGTAAACGGGACCATGGGCCTCTAGGGATCTCCCACTCTCGAGGGGCGGCTATGGGGGGATTCGGCCTAGAGTTTTGGCAGATCCTGCATCGGCCTACGTAGTCTGCGATTTCTGTGTCTAACAAGGGCCACCATACGTAGCTACGGGCTAAGGCTTTCATTCGTGCTATGCCTGGGTGGTTTTTGTGGAGTGCGGGCAGGATTCGTGCTCGTAGGGCTGTAGGGATCACTACCCTATCCCCCCAGACAAGGCAACCCCCGTGAAGGGCGAGTTCAGCCTGTCGCACTTTGAATGGGCGGAAGTGTTCCGCTACCCTTTCCGTGGGCCACCCCCTCAAAACCCATGAAGCGACCTGAGATAGGACGGGGTCAGCCTTTGTGCAGGCTGCCACGTCCGTGGCAGAAACGGGGAGGTCGGATTCGGCAATGGACAGAACAGAGAGCGCGGGCACGTGGGCTGTGTCCGTCTCTGGCAGGGGGCAGCGGCTCAGGGCGTCTGCGTGTCCTAGCTGTTTGCCCGGACGGTATAACAGCGTATACGAGTACGCCGTTAGGAACTCTGTCCAGCGTGTCATGCGGGGGGACAAGATGGGGGGAGTCGGCTTGTTACCCGCCAGTAGCCCCAGGAGGGGCTTGTGATCCGTGACTAGGGTGAACTTTCTACCATAAAGGTAGTCATGGAACCGCTTAATGCCGGACACTGCAGCCAGGGCTTCTTTATCGATTTGGCTGTAGTTCCGCTCCGTGGAGGAGAGTGTCCGGGAATAGAAGGCTATGGGGGCTTCTGAGCCGTTTGGGAGGACGTGGCTCAGCACCGCCCCTACGCCATAGGGGGAGGCATCGCAAGTCAGAATTAGAGGCATCCTATCGCTGTACTGGATTAGGACTGCCGATGAAGTTAAAATATCCTTTATAGCCGCGAACGCGTGCGCTTCACGGCTACCCCATTTCCAGGCTGCTGACCGGTCAAGTAGACGGTGTAGCGGCTCAGCTAGTGACGCCTTGTGGGGGATAAAAGGGGCGTAGAAATTTAAGAGCCCCAGGAATGCTTGTAACTCCGCCCTAGAGGTGGGTGCGGGTGCATTTTTGATGGCGGCAACTTTGGAAGGAGTGGGGTGGATGCCTTGGGCATCAATGAGGAACCCCAGGAATTCAACTTTGGGAACTGCAATTTCGCATTTGCTGCGCTTTAATTTCAGTCCCGCCTCCCTGAAACGTGTGAGGACCTCCCGCAGCGTTTTCAGGAGCTCCGAGTGGCTGGGGGCTGCGACCAGGACGTCGTCGAAATAGGGAACGACGCCTGGGAGCCCGTGGAGCAACCGCTCCATGAGGCTCTGGAAAATCCCAGGGGCGACCGAGACGCCGAATTGCAGACGGCGGCAACGGAAAGCTCCGCGGTGGGTGACGATAGTCTGGGCTGTAGCCGCATCGTCGTCTACGGGGAGCTGCTGGTAGGCCTGTGCCATGTCTAGCTTAGCGAAAATGCGGCCCTGTCCTAAGGAGTGGAGTAGGTGCTGTACTACGGGAACCGGATACGGGTTTGCCTGTAGGGCCAAATTGATGGTCGACTTGTAGTCGGCACATATTCTCACCGATCCGTCGGGTTTGACCGGGAGGACTATGGGGGTTTCCCAGCGGGCGTGATCTACGGGCTCGAGTACCCCTTGTTCAATTAACTTATCGAGTTCCGCATCTACCTTTGCTCTCAATGCGAAAGGGACCCTGCGTGCCTTTAGCCTAACCGGGGCGACCTGAGGATCGAGGCAGAGAGAAATGGGGGTACCCTTGTAACAACCCAATTTCCCGTCGAACACATCTGAGAACTCGTCTAGGACGCTATCTACGGGGAGGGAAACTACCCTGTGTACCCCTTCTATGGTGAGGCCCAAAGCGGAGAACCATTCTAACCCCAGGAGAGCGGGCAGGTTGTTCCTTACGACTAAAACTGGGAGTTTCCCTTTAAAATTTCCATATTCCACCCGGATGTGGTATAACCCAGCTGTGGGAATCCCATTTCCCTGGTAATCTAGGAGGGAGACCCTGGCGGGGCGCAGCTTTCTCTGGGGGACCCCGGGGCAAAGGCGGGAGAACAAAGCCCAAGATAGGAGAGAACGGGATGAACCGGAGTCCACCTCCATTTGGCAAAGCTGACCTTCGAGACGGACGGCGGTGCTTATTTTCCGGTGGCCGGCGGGAACGGGGGATGCCTGGTAGACCACGCAGTCGGCGCTGGGGGGCTGGTAGGTTGAGTGGCAGTCCTCCGTGCGCCTCGCGGGACGTGGCTGCTGGCGGCGTGGTGGTGCCGGGCGCTGGTCGCTGGGCTGCATAAACGACGGGGCTGGCAGGGGAGCCCGGCATACTCTGGCGAGGTGTCCTTCTCCTTGGCAACGGCGGCAGACGGCAGAACGGTACGGGCAGGCTGTGCGGCTGTGGCGGCCGCCGCATCCGCGGCAAGGTGCGTTTGAGGCCGGCTGAACGGGTGCCGGTGGTTGCTGGGGTGGCCTCCGTTTGGGCTGCAGCCTCATCTGGCCGACGATTTCCTCCTCCTCCTCCTCCTCGTTTTCGGCAGGGGAGAGGTCGTCGACGAGGTTCGTCTGGGCGAGCGGCCCCGCGACGGTTTGTGCGGGGGGGTTTAGCTGGAGGCGTTCCATGTCGGCCGTGGATTGCTCGGAGAGTTCGGCGGCTCGCGCTATTTCCACGGCTTGCATCAGGGTAATCTTGTGATTCCGGAGCAATCGGCCGCGTAAGTGTGCGTCGCGGACCCCGCACACAAATTGCTCCGCAAGGTTTTCCTCCAGGTCTGCAAAATCGCACTGGGCGGCCACAGTGCGCAAGGCCTCCAGAAATTGGCTAATGGATTCATTAGCCCTTTGTACTCGGCGGCGGAAAGCGAAACGGCGTGCAAATAAAGAGGGTGAGGGAGCGTAGTGGTTCCTCAGCCTGGACATCAGCTCGGCCCACCCAAGTTTGTATGCTGGCCTCGGGGCGGCCAGGGCTCTCGCAGAGGCGAACATGGACGGCTCACAGCAGGACAGGAAGAAGCTGCATTTCTCCTCATCGGTCTGAGCCTGGTTTTTCGAAGCGATCAGGTAACACTCGAACCGCTCCATGAATCCGTCCCATGATTCTCCGGTGGCTCCGCCGAATGGCGCGAAAGGAGGAAGCGATGACGCCATCGTGGTGTGGGGCCGGAGAGGGGAGAGGAAGGACGAAGAAAAATTCGCGTTCGCTGCCGGAGTTCTCGGTCTGACGATAGCGTTCTGGCTGGTTCAGACGCGGTGGCAGCTGGCTGTTCTTCTTCGTGGTCGCGGGAATCGGGATCCCATCCTCGTCGCCAGTTTTAGATCTTGGGGCGAAGGGAAAGGACGCGACAAGAAGTATGAGGAAAGTGACTTTTATTCAGCTCATAGTGGAAACGATTCAACGAGGCGTATTTCGCGCCCTACATTTATACCCCCAGGTTTGAGTGAGGGACCAATGGGCGTCGAGTAGCTCGACCAATCAGGGCGAGGATTGGACCGGCTCTGCCCGGGAACCAATCAGGAAGAGTCCTTTGTAGCTCGACCAATCAGGGCGAGGATTGAGCCGGCTCTGCCCGGGAGCCAATCAGGAAGAGTCCTTGTTCGCGCGCTTGTATTTCCCGCGCTAGTATTCAACATTTACCTCTATAGATTCAGGAGCAGCAGTACTTGTCAAGTCTTTAGCAGAGTCATATGGAATGTGGCTGCTTTGTTAAGTAACATTTTGGAAAATAGCCTTAACACCTGCAATAGCACAGCAAAGATAGCCAGAGGTTTGCAAAATTGGGAAGCTCTTGAAATCCAAGAAGCCTCCACACAGGCCTTTATGAATAAGGTCACACCTGGTTCCTGGGGGGGGGGGGGGCATGCATGCATTTGCCAAATATGTATGTGATCTAATATCTGTTATTACTCCAAGAGAACTAGAAGTTCTGTATCTGAAATTGCTGAGTCAGTTTGAGCCATGTAATGCTTCCCAATTCTTGCCAGAAAGAAGGATCATCTGCACTGCCCTACAATCTTGGTTCTGTCTGTGCCATAGAGAGAACCAAGTAACTCTTGTGTGAGACCATAATATGTGTGAACCTCTTTAAGAGCAGAGGCTTTTTCCTTAATCCATGGTAAACATTCTTCTGTAATCTGGCTCATTGTGATTATACTCCATGAATGCATACTTCTAACAACTTGTACATTCTGTAAACTGAGTATGTCCATAAGATATCAAATGGGCTGAGATGTATTCATATGTGAAGCATTAATAATCCCTTCGAAGTGCATGAACTTACTTGATCAAGATTGATAACTACGCCTGGATTCCTGTATCATTAGCAACCAGGCCATGAAACTTTTTACTCTGAGAGTGTGACACACAAACACAGCCATCGTGGTTTGTAAATCATAGTTTATAGCTTAGCATATTACATAAGCCTACTTAATTTGGCAGTGAAACTCTTTGCAGAAAGATAAAGCAGAATAATTTGGAACAGTTCTAAATTGAAGGTTCCTGGTCCTTCCAGTCAAGTTATGCTGAGTGTTAACTAAATATTAGGAGAAGATTGGTAACATCTTTCCCAATTAACAAATGACTTTGGGAAAAATGCAAAGAAGAGCAAATAAGATGATTAAATTAGATGAAGTCTTAGATGACTTCAACTCGTCCAGAATGCAGCCGCGCGAGCGATTGTGGGTGCACCTCGGTACACCCACGTTACACCTATCCTCTGCGAGCTGCACTGGCTACCGATCGGTCTCCGGATACGCTTCAAAGTGCTAGTCGTAACTTATAAAGCCCTTCATGGTATTGGACCTGGGTACTTGAGAGACCGTCTGCTGCCAATTACCTCCCAAAGACCCATTAGATCACACAGGGTCGGCCTCCTCCGGGTTCCGTCCACCAGCCAATGCCACCTGGCTACTACCCGGGGGAGGGCCTTCTCTGTGGCAGCTCCGGCCCTTTGGAACGAACTCCCTGCGGAGATTCGGACCCTCACCTCTCTCCAGGCCTTCTGGAAAGCCGTCAAAACCCGGCTGTGCCGGCAGGCCTGGGGTTGATGAGTTCCCCTCCCCTCTCGACTTGTATGGTTGTATGATTCTTGTTTATTTTAATCACATGTATTGTGCTTTATGTTCCCTTTTCCCCCTTTGAGTTGTTCGCCGCCCTGAGTCCTTCCCGGAGAAGGGCGGCATACAAATAAACTAAATCTAATCTAAATCTAAATCTAAAGGCCTGGAGACTAAAAATATGAATAATGGTTGCAGGATTTGGTGTGGTTAGTCTAGATAAAAGAAGGATTAGAGGTGACATGATAGCGGTATTCCAGTATTTGAGGTACTGCCACAAAGAAGAGGGGTTCAACTTATTTTCTAAAGCACCAGAAGGCAAGAGAAGAGACAATGGATGGAAACTAATCAAGGAGAGAAGCAACCTGGAATTGAGGAGAAACTTTCTAACAATGAGAATAATTAACCAATGAAACAGCTTGCCTTCAGAAGTTGTGGGTGCTTCATCATGGAGGTCTTTAAGAAGAGACTGGACAACTGCTTGTCTAAAACAGTAAAGGATCTCTTGCTTGAGCTTCCTTCTAATTAATTGATGTTATCAAAAGACAAATCCACAAATTACAACTTCTAAAGTTAAGGCCTTCTGAGGTAGCCAGAAATGTTTGATGGATGTAGATTCAGCAGTCTCAGTTGCCATAGTTTATTGCCCTATGGTAATTCTGAATTTTAAGGGAAGTTTGAGGAAGTTTGATATTGCAGAAACAATGAATGAATGAAGACAGATTTGCAAACTCTATGAATGAAAAGTAAATGGACTGAGAATGATAAAATCTAGCAAGCTGTGATAGGATGGAATTGATGAAACCCACAGAAAAGGATTTTCACAAACTTAAATAAAACTTAAAGCTTAGCAGTGTTTCTCAACCTTGGCAACTTGAAGATGTCCGGACTTCAACTTCCAGAATTCCCCAGCCAGGGAATGCTGGCTGGGGAATTCTGGGAGTTGAAGTCCGGACATCTTCAAGTTGCTAAGGTTGAGAAACACTGGCTTAAAGCAAGCAGTATATGGCTATATTGAAAGCAAGAATGATTTTAAAGGATACAAATGTAGGGAGCAGTGGAGTATGAATAACTGTATTTTAATTACTATAGTATTGCTTACTTATTTGCTTTGTCTGATGACTCTGAACTTGAAGGAAGCAGCATATTGGGTATGCATGTGTCTATAGGATAGAAAGCCAAAACAGTACAATGAGAAATAAAATGCTTTATTCATATATTGGAATGTGGCTGGACTGTTTAAAAGCCTGATTAGTGTTATTTTTAATAGAGTTTTAGAAATATATTGTCTGTGAAATCTATTTCCTAATAAGGTTCATCACTGCATTTTTCATCAAGCATCTGTTTTATTTTTAAATTGAAAGCAAAAAGCAGCAGTAGGATAGCAGTGAGCTCTCTAGGACTTAAAACTGAATTGCCGCAGATGTTGCAGTATAAAATTGTTTCAAAAACAATTTCAAAAAAGGCAATATATCTCCTGGAATTAAATTTGGACACAGAACCATCACTAGCTGACCTTATATGAGCATTTCCATGAAACTTTACAATGTTGGGGACAGAAGATGATATTCCTTCAGCCATACAAATAGTTCTTGACTTACAATCAAAATTGGGACCAGAACTTTTGTTTTTAAGCAAGACAATTGTTTAGTCATGCCTCATTTATTCTCATTTATGAGAATAGATTAGGTAGGGAGATGGTTGGACTAGGTCAAATGGGAAGCAATGGAGCTGGTTTGTCGTCATTTAACTAAATGACACATGAATATATGAACACACTTCACTGAAAAGCACTGTGTTTCAGGGAAGTGATACATGTTTAATGCAATTACTTTAACCACTGCTACTCCCCTTTTAAAAAAATATTTATTAATAAATGTATACAGTTGTTTATCTCATCAAAGATGACTCAAACATATTCTTGATTAAGTATCAAGATTTAAAGATTTAAACATACACAGATATATTGACATCACATCATATACAACAATAAGAACATAATTCATTAAACAATCTTGCAAAATATAAAACACCCCTCCAATTTTCCCAACATTCATAAAAGCAGGGAAAAGGAGGATTCAGAAGAGCTACCCAGAAATGGAATTCAGTGACTGCCGAAGAAGCACTGAAAGGTTAGTTTTGGTAGCCATTTCCTAGTCATTAAGGGGTTGTTGTCCGTCTACTGAAAAATTCAACTCAGCTTCATATGGCTTGGTTAGAGTTTCACCGTACTTATATTTTGCAATATCCAGCCTAAAATAATCCACTGCCCATCACTAACCATAGAGTTATATCTCTGAATTGTGCTGTGACAAAAAGGATGAAGGTCTCTCATGTTCCCTGCTCCAATCACAGCTGGGATTAAAATGTCATGGGAAATGGCACCTTGGCAAACAGCAAGAGCAAAATTTTGTTCAGCCATGCTGAAAATCCTCTCACTGCATGTTTCATTCGTGCCACAAACCTTCAGAAACCTTGAAGCAATGGTTTGCTGGTGGGAGTTGGCTTTAGGCCCAACTTTAAAAACTCATAGAAGAAAAAGCTAATTGAGCTGAAATCAATTCCTTATTCTTTAGATTCAATAACGTAGCGGTCCGAGATAAGAGCATGAAGACATTTTCATTCATCTTGGAATCCAGTGGCAGCTTCTCCAATATGTAAATATACTCATGAGATTGGATCAATGTATCAGTCAGTGGATTCAAACTTCACACTATTAATTGGTAAGACCCATTTTGGATCTGCAGATCAACTGCATGCTTGTTTCAGTTTTAAAGACTCCTGGAACTTGAAGCTAAGGCATTTAAGACAGTTTACCACAGTGAGTGACATTGTCATTAATTAATTAAATTACAAATTCAATAATTCCATAATATGTCGTTACTAAGGCTTCAGTGATATATTTTATCCCACTCGTCTTCCAAGGAACATAATGTAGCTAATATTGGGTTCTTTCCCCTTTCTTTATCCTCACAAGGCTGGGATATGTTCAGCTGCAAGTAAGACAAATTCAAGATTCTCATGAATTTTACATGGCAGACTATGGAACTGAAATCTTGGATCCACACTTTTGGCCTACAACCCTAACAGCTATTCCATATTTTTACAATAGTAGTACGTTATTAAGTCAAAGCTATTTAAATGGATTAACAATCCTATTTCTAATAAAAAATATTTTCCAATCAAAATAAATGGTTTTCGAGAGATCAGTAAACTGAATATCTACATTTCCTTTCTAGTGAAAGTAGCTATAATGGTGGCTAAAACTCACATTTTCATCTTTATATTACTGATCATAATCTTTATGCTAGCTTCTACTTTAAAAAAAGGAAACTCAAGATTAAAAAGCAGAGTTCTTTAAAATACAATATAAAAGATATTAATGGGATAATAGTAGGATTTAAGCATTGCAACATCTAAACATCTGGACAAATGATTACAGCAATATATTCCCATTAAAAATGAAAGGCTGTAGCTATGTATTATTTAAAAGTCATATATGATAGTGTTACATTTCAACAACCCAATACACAAATGTTATGAAAAATGTACAAGACCCATAAATAATATAAATATGCTCAAACGTTATACATTTTGAGGTAGGAAATAAAGCTCCTTCTCCTAAAAGCATGGACTCTCTTTTGCAATCATAATAATGTGTTAATGTAACTAAGATATATCAAGCTTTCCCTGTTGGTGTGGTCAAAATACCACGGAGTAGCCACCATGTGATACTCTGAAATTATTTGCTCCTTTTCAACTATTGTCTTCTTTCTACTTTGCTGTGCAGTCATCCACATTTTAAAATCTGTTTCTAGTGCTCTTAAAAAGGTTCCCCTCTGCCTCACCCTACAAGTTAATAAAATAAAAGGATGAGAAATTATTGGAGAGTGAAGCCACCTTTACATTGTACTATTTGAAGCAGAGAATTAGACGGTTCTCTGTCTGTAGCCAAAATTTACACTTTGGAACTGAACTTTAAACTTTAGCTCCAGAATAAAATATCTCCATTGCTCTACAAGGTTTGTTAAGCCTAACAAGGGAAGTGCAGGAGAGGTGGGCATATAATCAGGTCTGTATTTACACCACCTTCTACCATCACTCAAGTCCTTACAATAGAATCCTAAAGAGTTGAAATGACACTTAAATGAAAATTGGAGACAGTTGTAATCAAGTCTGGTTTAAATTACTTATCTGGTGATCCAGGCCAAACAGAGGATTTCCTGGGTTATTCTGGTAGCAATTATCTGGGCTGGTGACTCAAAAAACTTTGCAATAGTTATTTCTTTAAAATATATTTCGTGGCCTGATCAGGGTCAGAACTGCTCTACCCATTCCTCACTTTACTTTTGATTCTGCCTTGGAAAATGGAAAGAAGAGAAACAAGCAACGTGAGGACACCTACTTTTGTGAATACCGTAGGTCTTCCTGCCAGAAGCTGGAAGAGAAAGCTAAAATCCACATAGCTGTGCCATCTGGGTCTGTCGATGAGGAACCATAGATAGTGGTTTTAGCCAATAAAACAGTTATTGGACAGGTAAATGACCTCGCAACCCAGACATGCCTGGGTTTTCAGGTTCAGATACATGCTTGTCCCTGACGTTGCTTAAAATGTTGTATGAATGCTGCGTCTATATATTTTACAGGATTACCAGTTGTCAGGTATTTAAGCTGTTGATTCAGTATAGTAATTTTGAACATTTCAAGGTTGTATCATAGAAAATCAGTCATCTTATTGATTCTACTTTATGGCATATGTGCTATTTTCTACTTAGCATTTAAGAAGCCAAGGATTTGTAACCCAAATATGATGTGAAAGCTTGTTGATATTTTCCTCTTAACCTGGATATTTGAATGACCCTTAGAGAATTAATATGTTACTCATATATGGGATTGGGGAATTGTATTGTAGTAATAGTGTCACACCTTACTCTCATCTGGGATTTGTTCCCATGGAAGGACGCATCTCATTCCAAGATTTGGGTGAGAAGTGAATACGCTCCTTTTCAACTCACAGACACTGGAGCTGATTGAAGTTTGCATCAAGGTTTTTGCTGCTGGCTGAGATCCAGAATCCATTTTCAATCAGAGATAATAAAAATAGGAATATCTTCATTGCTAAACAACTTCTGCCTTTACATTCAGGAAATGTAGTAACTGCTTAAAAGGGAAAGACTAAAATGCAAGGAAGAGCCTTGGCAAAAACAGCTGCTTCATTCAACAGATTCATATTTGCATTCAAATATTATAAGGTGTAACTGTTTAACTAATTTATTTGAAGTGTCTACTAAAATACAGGAGTGGATGCTATATGTACTAAGTATTCATTGCCCTGTTATGATACTATATAGGAACCGGGTTGGGGATTAACAGCTCAAAGTATCTGGTGTGGGAAAGGGATAGGAAGATAATTTGGATGGGTTGGAGAAGTGTTTCTCATCCTTAGCAACTTTAAGATGTATGAACTTCAACTACTCAGAGTCCCCCACAAAGCAGAATTCTGGGAATGGCGGTCCACACATCTTAGGGTTGCTGACGTTGAGGAACACTAGGATAGAATTTTGTTCTTCCTCTGTATTTGATAGTCAAAAGCAGCGTGGGTTTAAACAAAAATTGAATACAAGAATGCCAAAGAATCTCTAAGTGGCTTAGGAGCTCTATTAAATAGTATTTCTCCTCGTCCCCAATTCCCATATGTTGCAGCAAAGTACAAACACTAAACTCCAAGAAACACTTCCTTATGACAAGATGGCTAGTACTAAACTGCAAGCTGGTTGGAAACCAAAAATATATTCTTTAAAAACTATCTGTGAAATAGATTGTACTACTGTATGGATTGTTTTCCTCACCTCTGATTCTTTTCTCTCCTTAGTTTCTGCTAGTGATTGTGGATTCTATTCCTCACATACCTTTTTCACTGCCAACAACTATGAAATATTGGCAGAGCTACCAATTTGCTATTTTGACACATACATAAATGACCCTTGTCACATATACAAATTTCTCATTTTTGCTGTTGTATCCAAAAGGCAAAATTATTGGATGAAGACTTGATAAAGCAGGTCACACCCAACATTATTTGCATGTTGTTAAGTCCCAAACTTGGGCAGGCCTACTTGAGGATTTAGCATAACTAATTTGCAGAGTCATATTTTTCAGAACCGAAAGCCTCACATTGTGATAAATCCATTTTATTCCATCTCCTAAATATAACTGTGCTGTTTGTGAGGTCAGTGAGGAGGAGAACAAATAGATGCCTTTCTCCCCCAGTTTTGTTTTAATAAACTAGCTAAATTTCACCAAATCCCACGGGAATCACCCAAGAAATATTCTCTTTACAGATTAATAAGGTTAGTACATAAATCTTGGGTCAACTAATGCTTAATAAGCATGAAGAGTGTTTGGGAATCAAGATCAATTAGAGTCCAACTGGTAATCCTGTGCAGATTAAAACTACATCAATGAAAATTAAGCTGCAATATTTATTTACAAGGGCAAGATTGAATAAAAGATTTAAAGAATTGCCGAGCATATGTAGTCAGAAGAAAAGCAGTAGCATAAATAAAACAAACTCAAGTGCTAATATGCACAATACCACACTGGCCTTCCCCAACATGGTGCCCTCTAATTTTTTTTTTTAAACTAAAACTGCAGTTCTGGTAGCATTTAGCAAGCTATGGTTTCAAGACATGTAGGGGATGGCAGTTTCAATTTGCCATATTCAGATATTCTAAAATTCAGAGTGCTCACCATGTCTGCACTTCAAAGAAGGAGGTCCCCTCCTTTCCAATATCTCTTGTGGGACATCAGTCTCCTGGAAATAGTTGCACATTCAATATAACTGTCTGCAGAAGGAACAGCTTGCTCATGAACCAGGACTCTGATAAGGCAAAGTCATATTGCGTTTGCAAGAGAAATATTCAAGATATGCTTGTTGTGAACACGGCAGACATTTGAATAATAGCCCAAATATGTAATGTAGCATGAAAACTTGGAATTCTTTTACACTAGGTATCATAGCACCAATAGCAGCTTCCTAGTACTAGAAGCAGGAGTAAATTATCTAGCTCTGTTGTATCATTAACTTCATATGTGGTTAATAGAAAGTTAATCAGATGAATATTCTTGTGTTCTCTGTGCCAAATTCCATTCCGCATTGCGTGCATTAAAAGTACAAATCAGATGTGTCCAACCCATGGCTCCACAAAATCATACACTTTTAACATTATCATGCTAATTATAAAACTATATTATATATATATATATATTATATGGAGCCCAAGATAATTCCTCTTCACTCAGTGCAGCCCAGCCAAGCCAAAAGGTTGGACATCCATAGTTTAGATGAAAAACTGCTTCACAAATGTATAGGTATAGGACTGGTGCAAGATATTGTACCACCCGCAACAAGAGTGTCCCCCCCTTTTGTTGCACCAGGATAGATTATCTTGCCAATTAACATCTTGCTTCAGAGCAAGACACCTTGGAGTAAACAATCAGGGTCCACCCCTGTTGTAAAGCACAGAGCTTACTCCCTGTATGGAGTCTCTGAAGCAGACAGACAAACCTCAATAGAAGGCAATCTGCTTTCCAATTATATTTGCAGCACCACAAAAACAAACTGAAATGTCTTCCAATGTTTTTAGGCTTAGGACACCTTACGTGACAGGATGTGGTATTTGTACCATTCTGAAGCTGGCAGCCAAGTACTTACAGCAATCAGAAAAGAGCATGTGATGTCTACCCTTGAGATGGAGATCTAATCCTACATTAAATCTATGTATTTAAAATTTGTGCAAAAGATCAGTTATTTTCATTCTTTTTTTATTCCTTCAAGGGAACTTTTTAATTTTTTACTCATAGAAAACTTGGGATGTAAACCAAACTGAAAAATAATGACCTACAGTATTCTACTCAAGCTCTTTCTTTACCCATTCCTTTCACTGCAAAACATTAATCTTTATCAGTATTCTCTTGGTCTACTAGTTTGTCATCTTGTATTATTACAACTCTCTATGTATCCAAATAGCTTTTGCACATTATCATTAATAGTATAATAATATCACATCATTCTGTATTTCTTTAAGTTCGCACTGAACAATGATTTGTACAGGGTCGCCCAGCTTGTGATCTACCAAAATCACAGTCTACCATTTTTAATGGCTTACAAAAGCTTAAATAAATCAGTTCAGCCAACTTTCATTCTTAGGTGTCTAACCAAAGTAGATATTTAATGTGTTGCTAAAAAGGAAATTCAATTTATTTTCTTTCTAGTTCTATATGCATATGTATAAACTTGTGTCTAGTTCTGTATTAATTTCTAATTCTATTTGTGCTAATTTAGACTCAGAAATAGTTAAATTGTGGATGTGCTCAGTCAGTTGCCCAGATGCTAATTGTGGATGGCAACTCTAAAGGCCATAATAATCTCCATTATTATTTAATTTTTAAGACACCTTTAAACTGGTAGATTGAAATAGAGAAATATCCTCTGAAAAATAAATTCTCATAGATTATGAAATATATGATTTCAATTACTATTCCTTCAACTTTGTCTCAATATTTTATATTCTATTTTAGCTTTCTTTATCCATATCAAGATAATATACTTGTATTAACATTAATATTAATGATTTCCACATACAAAAAAACTATGTTCTGCAAAGAAAACTAATCCCAAAGCATGCCATAAGGATTCTTAAATGGAAAGAACTCTAGTAATTCCTACAATTCAGGAGAACTAGTAAACTAGAGTTCTGCTATTATCTAATTTTAATACTTGCTAAAAATAATAAGACATAATGAAATAAAGGAAAGAAGTACCTAAACCACTGTGCAATATACCAAACATTCATTTTGTGTTGAAGCTGCCTGCCATCCTTTCCCCCCCTCTAAACCAGAGAAATGGACCTGTTCTAGGGCTTAACCTATTCCTAATGCAATACCTTGTCTAATAGATCAGGTGATACTACATATAGGATTTAACCAAAAAATATTGACAATACCCATTTCTCTCTTAATAGGGACAAACAGGGACCCACTTGGCAGAAGGACTAGTAAAATTTGTATCTGCCAGCTTTATTTACATCTTCCATTTTTTAATGAGGGGGAAAAAGAAGAGACTCAAGTGAAAGAGAGAGAATAAGAGAGAGAGAGAGAGAGAGACCCAAAGAAAGGAATAGAATTTTGGAGAAGCTTCATTACTTGAGGTTCTGCAGATGGTTCCACCACAAAACCGTGTAGGACAAAATCGCGCTCGACGAAAGCGTGCATTTGACGTCATCACAGCGCGACGAAAACATCACGCTGTGATCGAAAAATGTAAAAATAAAGCGAAAACCTTACCCTAACCCCCCCAAACCTAACCCTAAACCTAACCCTTAACCTAACCCTAAATCTAACCCTAAACATAACCCTTAACCTAACGCTAAACCTAACGCTAACCCTTAACCTAACGCTAAACGTAACCTTAACGCTCTAAACCTAACCCTAACCCTTAACCTAACCCTAACCCTAAACCTAACCCTTACCTTTATGTGAATCGGCTTGCTTTAATTTTAATTTTATTTCAATTTTTAATTTTTTTCGTCGCGCTGTGATGACGTCAAATGCGCGCTTTCGTCGAGCGCGATTTTGTCCTCTGCGGTTTTGACGGGTCACGTCTGCGGATAGCTCCATTTAGCAAGTAGATCCAGTGATGGGATTCAGCTTGTTTACACCACTTCAAGAGAACCGGTTGTTAAGTTTCTGAGCAGTTTGGTGAACTGGTTCTTGGAAAAAAATCATTAGGGCAGAGAACCGGTTGCTAAATTATTTGAATCCCACCACTGGTTAGATCTATTGATTCCCCATTCTAGTCCTAGATGTTAGTTTGGCTTTACAAATGTGGCATTCCAGAACATCAAAACCAGGAACTTTAGTTCTCATTTTATTCAAAGTATTGCAAATTAGATATCTTCTCTCACCCTCTCAAGTACTAAAATTATTATACTGAGTGTGCTTATGCTCCAAAACTTGCCTCTTTAAATCTTCTACAACTGATGTCAATAACTATTAACTAGGATATTTCACTGTGAACCAAAATTATACATTTCCACCACCACACCCAACTCTCATTTCCCCAAAGGCTTACAAATATTGGTAGTCTTTCTCAGGCTTACCGTATTGCTCACACTTATTCTGTCTCAGCCTTGAGGAATGTAGCCTTCAGCACAGATCCTACCCCTAAGTACATCAGGGGATAAATAATTCTGCCCTGGAGCTCTCTAATCAAGGACAAACATGATCGGCATGCAAGTTTTGGTTGACCAGTTTTGGGAGAACTTTCACCCAAATTTCCCCAGTAGCATTATTTTCCATCTCAGTAGAAATGGTAGCAGTGGTCAGCGGTGCTTAAAGAACAAGGTAGTCCTCAACATACAACCTTTCATTTGGTGACCGTTTGAAGTTACAATGGCATTGAAAAAAGTGACTTATGACCATTTTTCATACTTAGGACCATTGCAGCATCCCCTTGGTCACAAGATCAAAATTTTGATGCTAAATATTTATAACAGTTGCAGCATCCCAAAAGATCACCTTTTGTGACCTTCTGACAAGTAAATGGGAAAGCTAGATTCACAACTGTGTTACTACTTAATAATTGCGGTGATTGACTTAATAAGTATGGCAAGAAAGGTCATAAAATGGGACAAAACTCATGTAACAAATGTTTCACTTAGCAACAAAAATGATGGGCTCAGTTATGACCATAAATCGAGGACTCGGTGTAGATAGATATCAGCTGCCCAGAGTCACCCAACTACTTTTTTTTTCAAAAGGCCCAGGGGAGGATTCAGTAAATGTGGCCTTTCTAGAACAATAGGATTGCTACTAACTCAAGATGCCTTAGAATGATGTTGGACCTGAGAACAATTGGGAAGTTTTGATTTGTTTGCCTTCTATTCAGAACTGTTTTTACCATTTTGCTATTTATTACTAGTTGCTACCCAGATCTTTGATTTAAACAAGATATTTTGCTTGGTCTAACATAGCATGCCTATAGGAAATGATAAGGCTGAGGCCGAGGGACGGGTCAAATGCATCATCTGCCTCAAGTCCTTTCACACCTACAAGAGATCTAAGTCCAGCCCGCCTTGAATTTTGTTGACCTTTATTTGCTTTGACCATTAGACATTCAGATTATTTTAGAGAGCCTTGGATACAAACATTCATTAGATTTCCTGCGCTTGACAATATCCTAACTTGGAGCTTTCAGAGTTATTGTATCTCAAGCCTCATCATTCCCAAACAGAATAACCCATGACCATTGGAAATGAAGTTATATTACCTGCAGAGATTCAAGTTAGGGAATGCTACTTGCAAAATCAGGAAGTGGAGGGTAAAATTATTCATACTTCTCACATTTAAGGTTTCAATTTTCAGTTTCGGACTTCTCCACTTGGAAGAGGTCTTGGGTTAAGAAAGACATCTTACTTTGATCAGAATAAACAGCCCTAAGACAGGTGAACCAAGGTCCTGGTTCTGGTTAAGATAGGTCCTTAACCATCTTCTAGGCAGAGTTCTCCGACTCTGTCGAGACAATCCTGAGGATCGGTTTACACTTATTTTATGCTTTCTCCTTGCCTGCTGGACCTCAAATCAGTCATTTCAATGCTTTGACCTGGCACAAATTACTCCTATTTTAGGTTTCGGATTCAATATCGAGGTGGAAATTACTATATTAAAGAAGTCCAAGTCATCGTGATATTTAGACCTAGATGCAATCTTAATTGGAAACTAGCCATTGTTCGCCAACTCCCTGGTTCAATGTCTCATTGCTTGCAGCTGTAAACCACTTCTTCCTGCATGCACTGCTGGCATTCCACATAGCAGCACCATTGCACCTGGCAATGGCAAGAGAAGGTAACAATGTGGGTCTGGATATTGTAACCCCGGCCACAGCACATACTGTCACAGTTGGCCTCACGGGAACACGTCCTTCCAGCTGTGCCCACTGAATACCTGCTAGGTCGGCAGAAGCTAGGAGAATCTTCCATATAAACCAGATCGGTGGGGCGTGGAGCAGCAGGACCTTTAGCTAAGCGGCCATGATGCTGCTGGGGGCTCACGAGCTCTGATTGTCCCATGGCATCATTGGTGGCACTGAAGACTTTGACAGCAGCATCATAGCGTAGCTTCAGGAGCTTTCCTGTCTCATGGAAAGGAGACAACTGTTTCCAGCAAGTTCTCACAGCACACGAGCCAGACACACCGTGGCACTTGCAAGTAGTCTTCAGGCCATTTTTCACAGCCTGTGGAAGAGAAAGGAAAATAGCATTAGCCACGTTGCAGAGTTATCAATAAGTGGAAGGAAGGACAGAAGGAAGAAAATCAGAAAATTTATCAAGCAAGATCATCCATTCAAATAGCTTTGACCGTTCAGGTAATGACTTCTCCAAATAATTCACCAAAGAATCCAAGAATACACTCTTTGTTCAAGTCCAGTTCAGTCAAAATGCTTCCTCAGGCCTACTTGCCTCACAGAACTGTTACTATGTGTATAAACTCCCCAATAAGATATCTTGAGCTCTGGAGGAAAAACATAATGGAAATCTAACACTTTAATAAGCAAACTTGTATTCATAAAGGAAAAGGAAATCAAATTACAGTATACCTTAAAGACCAAGCAGTTTTTACTATAAGCTTTTGTAGACTAAAGTCATGTCCATGTATCCAATTGTACCAACTATATTGCTCAAATTTAACTTCTGGAAGTATAAGAATTGCATAATCCTGATTAACCCCAAAACACTTTAGCAATTTCATATTGGAATCTTCTTTTGGACATTATCAAAATCTAGAATATCAAATAGATATAAACCCAGACTGTGTCTGAAAATATTTTTATGAGTCTCAGCAAATGAAGATTTTAGATAAAGGAGGAGTAGATAAAGTGAAAATAATTAAACTTATCAATAATTGTTAGAAAATATAAAATGAAATCAGGGAACTGGCTACTGAAGGATTTGGTTTTCAATAGTTTTTTGTATGCACTGTTAAGAGAAACAAATTAAGGTAGACGACAGGACATTTAGAATTGAGCAACAGAAAACAATATTTGAAATTGAATTATGTACAAATGATAAATGTGTAATTGCAAAAATATAAAAACTTGCTGAAATTCATAGAAATTAACAAATGAAAGAGTATATGATAAAAATGAGCTAAGAATTTTAGGCATGATACATTGTTGGATCACTGAGAAAGCATGGGATTGAAAGGACTGAAATTCAAATTTTGTAATAATGTAAAAGAATTTTTTTAATAAAATGGTGGTACCTTTGATGTATGACTCCAGAAAGATTATCTAGAATGCATAAAGCGACTTCAAATTTATGTTGCAAATGTGGGCAACATGAAAGGTCATTTTACCCTGGTTGGTAGTTTTGTAAAAAAGCAAAATTTGGGGCAAAATTCAGTTAACTGTTTCTCTTAACAACCAAAATTTGGGGCTCAATTGTGGTCGTAGGTCAAGGACTACTTGTATATACATCATTGGGACTAAATTGCCTCCTTGTTATTTTAGGTTATAATACCACACACAGAGATGATATGAT
Source organism: Thamnophis elegans (assembly GCF_009769535.1). NCBI lineage: Eukaryota > Metazoa > Chordata > Lepidosauria > Squamata > Natricidae > Thamnophis > Thamnophis elegans. Next base: position 92,993,131 of record NC_045558.1, on the reverse strand, counting down.
AGCCCACTGAATCAGTGCCTCTGATTTCTGCGTTGACACGCAGTACAGACATTCTGTACTGACTGTAGCACTTAAGCAAGTAATTCATCAGAGAATCAACTTTGCATCTGAAGATAATGTTTCTGAACAAAGCAATGTGTTTCCTGCTTTTAGATGGCATGCACATGTGTAGAAAACATCATCTTTTAGGGGGGGAAACAAGGGAAATCTTTTAAAATGCTTACTGCAGAGCTACAGCTTTTAAAAAATGTTTTACATTCTCTTTAAATGTCCATCCAGTTCAAGTCAAATTTAAACATCAAGATATAGTGAGGTGATCCATATAATCTAATTTATCTGGAGGTTGCCAGCTGACAAACATCTGCTGTAACCTGTACACAAGCATTTATCCTCTCTACTTCTTAAGCCCTATCCATGCAAGCTTTTAACGATTTCCAAATATTGTTTGTGCATTTCTGACTCAACCTTTGCATTAGGGTTGTCAATTTAGGATTTTGCACCTCTTTACAAAATCCTCAGAAACAACAGGATGAAACAAATGACCCATCTCATTAAAAATGCTTGCTTTATTCTACCCTGTTGCATAATCACTTTTATAATGTCACTGTGGAAACCACTGTTTTGACCATATGCTGCCAAGAAAGATACGGATCTAGTATTTCAGAGTTCAGTTAATCCCCCAGTGGGAGTGGAATGGTGATAAAGATTTAAAAAAAAATATTTTCCATCTCTTTCTCTCTCACCTGAACTGGTCCTGCAGCAAATTCACCCTTACCTTGATGCCCACGTTTGTGTTATGGATGTCCACCTTGGCCCTCAGATCTTTCCCAACCTTCTTCTGGCCCAAGAAATTCTTCAGGAACCTGATGCTATACTTGAGGTTGTCACCACACACACCCCACTGCCAAGCTTTGCGGTTCTCTAAGTCAGGTGAATCATCACAGGTACAGCGCTCCATTCTCCCAGCACTGCATGCTCGAGCAAGGGAATGAGTTAATGCTGCTGAAGACACTGCATAGAGAAATGCTGTTTCCTTGAAACCTAGGAAAACAAAGCCAAGCAGGAGTGAGGGTCATAAGAACTGAATAAATCTAAGCTGGAAGTGGAGATGCAGACAAGAATCCCTTGTACTATTTGCATGCCTCAACAGGCATCTGCAGAAGTACTGAAGTTTTGCTTCTGTATAGGCTTAACCTTTGCATGGGCTCCATCCTGTAAGAAAGGTAAATCCTGCTGTGGTCCTTAGCTCTTGAGACTAAGTTGTTGTTTTCTCTGCTAGAAAGGTGTTTAATTAAATGCCTGCAACAAGATAAGCTGAAACTTTTCTTCATGCCTTTGAGTTAGTCTTAACTTCTGACACTACATAAGTAAGTCCCTACAATTTTCTTAGCAACATTTTTCAGAAGTGCTTCTCATTCCTTCCTCCTAAGGGTAAACTAGAGTGCCTGGCCTAAAGTCATGTGTCTAAGGCAGGTGTCCAGCCTTGGCAACATTCACATTTGTGAGAGTTGAAGTCCACAAGTCTTAAAGTTGTCAACGTTGGACACTCGTGATCTGAGGCAAGTCTACAATTCTGATTTCCCCACTTCTGGTGTAGCTCCTTAATCAGTACACCAGACTGACATTCTAAGTAGACTCTTACTATTGATTAACATCTTGAAACTAAAGTGAATATTGGAAATGTTTTTCCTTAATTTTTTTTGACAAGGCACATTCTTTTATTAATAGTTTGTTTAAGTACTGCTTCGCTCCCCTCTCTTTTTTTAAATCATGCTACATAATCGTATATGAATGTATTCTCAGAAGTATCTCCAATTCCACACAGCTAGATTTATTGCAAAGCAAAGGTGTATGGGATTGGAGTCTTGGGCTACGAGCTATTGTGAAAGAGTTTTTAAAATCACATCCTATTGCTTTGCAAACAACTTTAAACAATGGAAACTGCTATAAAAGGTTTCATACAAATAAAAATGACCATACTTTTAGGATCAAAGCATACCTGAGTGCAAACATTGGAATATCACATCCTTATATTTAGCAAATGAAATGAAAAAGAAGTGAGAGGGAATTCCATGCAGACAACTCCACAGGATAGCAGAAGAGAAGCAGTTTGTTCTATTCCTTCCCCACTCGTGTGAACTACTTCCAATAACAATTGCACACAGGAAGAAAAAATACTTTCCTAAAAGCCTAGAGAATATCTCAAGCGAGGGGAGGATAAAAGATCATTGCTATCCAGCCTGCTAAAACTCTAATCACCTAGTGCTTATGTTTTGAGCCTAGAGAGGAAGGCTTCTTCTTATCTGCATTCTTAGACCGCCTTCTGCCAATTACCTCCCACAGACCCGTTAGATCGCACAGGGTCGGCCTCCTCCAGGTTCCGTCTACCAGCCAATGCCATCTGGCTACTACCCGGGGGAGGGCCTTCTCTGTTGCAGCTCCGGCCCTTTGGAATGAACTCCCCGCGGAGATTCGGACCCTCACCCCTCTCCAGGCCTTCCGGAAAGCCGTCAAAACCTGGCTGTGCCGGCAGGCCTGGGGTTGATGAGTTCCCCCCCCCTCTCGACTTGTATGGCCGTATGACTCTTGTGTATTTTAATTATATGTATTGTGTTTGTATCCCCTTTCCCCTTTGGAGTTGTTCGCTGCCCTGAGTCCGTCCCGGAGAAGGGCGGCATACAAATAAATTAAATCTGAAATCTGAAATCATTCAAAATTGAAAAATTAACTAAGTTAATTTAATATGGCAGTCTATCAATTTTGTGATTTGTTAACAAGGTTAAATTATCTCTCCCTGGATGCCTTTTTTCCTAGCTTCTTATTATGACTGAAGGAATTGGACAGCCCAAAGAGAAAGAACCCAGGAGGAGAAGCTTCTGGGGGGAGGTTTGGGGGGTGTCATAAACCTAATAGATCAGATGTTTCTGTTTACCTCTCTTCAACAGGTTTGTCCTCCCATCAAGGCTGCAGTTCCAACGCTCATTGCGAAACTGGTACTGGCACTCAAGGACTCCGAGACGGGTGGCATCTCGTAAAGTCTCGGCCAGCCCCGGCTCCCGACGACAAAGCCTCTTTTGCTTCTGGGAGAGCCTGAGCAGGTCACATTGCTTCAAGTGAGCCTTCCAATGGGCAGGATTTGTTGAAGATCCCAGCAGTGGAAACTGAATCAAGGTTTCTTTTCCGGTCAGGCTAAGAGAAAGAGAAGTAAGTTTTGCTTGGCTTGATAAACCAGAGAATGAATTATTGCCACTAGGCCTTAACAGATAATCAGTATATGATGGCCATCTCAGTTACCCATCCCATGTTAGCTCAGGTCTTGGTTACATGTAGAGAATTGAAATGGTTACAGAATTGATATGGGGTGGGAGAAAATGTGAAGCCCTTCTACTGAAAACTCCACATCTGAGACAAAGCAGAAGCAGCAGAAAAGATCTGTCTATGGATTGATAGGGATACACCTTGGGGGATTCAGCCGTAGGAAAGAAAAACAGCTTGCCAAGATTTCAAGAGAGATGAACAGACAAATTTTGGGGGTTGAATGTTTGACTCAATATATTTTTTCCATTAAAACAAGTTGTTGCAATATAAAGAAGATAAAAAGAACCAAGTAGCTTTCTTCTAATGGAGATTCTAAACGCTTAAAAAACTTCTGAGGTCAAGTCTGCAGTTTGGTGGTCAAAATTCAGATATCTTTAAGGAAGATTTGCCTTTGGAACAAGTTTTGGTAAAATAAAACTTTGAACAGGGAACAAACATTGGGATGGATTTTAGAACCATCTTCATTTAGTTAGTGCCCTCTACAGCTATTAAACAAAGTATCCAATTATTCCCCAATAGAATGACTATAGAAGATGATAGGAATTATACTAGTATTTGCACTACTTGTAGAAAAAGGAAAAGGAAAAGGAAAACTAAACTATATATTGTAGAGGTGTCTCACAGAGGCATAATTCTGGGAGTTGAAGTCTGCATAATTTAAGGCAGCTAAGGTCAAAAAACACTGATTTAGATGAATTACCAAAACTACACTTTGATTTACTTCCATTAAACTAGGTTCAGTCAGAAGTAGCAGAGACCACATTATTTTGCTGGATTTCTTGGGGGATGGGATGTCCACTGGAAGATTTCAGATGATCCAAAAAGCTCCAAAATCCACACATTTAGCTTAAACTAGAATATGTTAATCATTTCAAAGGGTGCCCCTTTGCTATACTGTAACCAGATACTTAAAATTATGTATTTATGTATGTACATATGTACGTACAAATACACACTTTATATAATAGTATTTTCAGAATTTGTCTTCAGAATTTAGATATCACCAGAAAAAAACATTAACAATAGTTTACTAGTGTTTTTTTATTCTTTTTATGAGGGTTTCTTTTAACATGGCATTATAATCTATCCTACTAGCCGGGGATTTACTCTCAACTTAGTTTCTCAATCAACCAAGGTTGGCCAGTTGTTGTCACATTAGCTAGATCATATGTGTACCACATAAGAACAATAATATAAAAGTAGTATAAGAAATATTTAGATGATATCTTTGCAAAGTGGAATGGTATTGAGATTATATCATAGTTTCTTTTTATCAGCCAGATTTTAAAGTTGAAAGCAAGTTATGAATTAAATCTTAAACTGACTGGGATTTTGTAGTCTTACCAAGTTTGGGAAGATGAATCTTTGAATACCCAGGTTCATTTATTCACAATACATTTTTCCAGCATTCTTGATATTGTATTTCATTATGATTCTATCATCTTTCCATCTGCTACCACATGCAAATTAATATATTGTAGAAGGGAAGATTACCAAGTTAGGGGAATCACTCAGTTTTTCATACAGGGCCAAGTGCTCATAGCTTAAGTTTAAAAGGAAAGTTATTGCAACAAATTGCCCAATAAAAGAACAATGCCCAATAAAATAAACATCACCGTTTTGTTCTTAGGAACAACAAACTTGGATTGTATTAAAATGTCTTTAGAGCTTACTACTCTTTCTATATCTCAAACAAATTATATCAGAAGTTCAGTTGAAAAATCACAGCCAAGAGAATACAATTGAAAATACAATTTATAACTCAGAGCCAAACTCTAAGTCATGTTACATACTTCTAAGCCATTTTCCCCTACCCTCTGCCCGCTCATTGCCCCCTCCCCCAAAAAACCTGAAATGCATTCTTAGACTCTAATGATTTTGTTGTTATACATGTTTCTTCCAACAGTTTTGTTTTAATGGGTAGAAAACACTTTAAGAGCAGGTGGATTGATTCTGAGTAATGTGAGAAAAGAGTCAAACATCTTCTCACTCAACCTCATCCTCCAAGGTTGCCTATTAGTAGAAGAAAAAGAGAGAGAGAAACTGCCAGGAAGTTCAACATAAGTCTCCCGGGGGGTTTTATTCTATAATTCATCCGCCATCCTGGCCATCATCATTCCAAATCAATCTCTTCAATATTACTCATGCCCCTGGTGGCTATTGCTCTCAAGATTTTGCCTCTGCTGCTTGTATATAACCCGGTCCTGAGATTGGGCATTTCCTGGACCTGACCCGAGTTCATTTACAGGACATGTTGTACATCGGAACCTGTGATCTATCAAGCATGCATACGCCTAGCGCCAGGCAGCCAAAAGGCCTCCAGTCTTGAGAGAGCATGCAAAGAAAGAGATGCTTATCACTTCCCAAGGGTGGAATGCTCAAACTCTTGCACCCACCCAGAGGTCTTCTTCCAGCCAATGCACGATGTTGGTTAATGATTAAGTAAGTAAATTTCCAAATAACCAACAGAGAACAAAATGGCTGCAATTTCATCAAGATACAAGCTGTGCCGATGCAGCATCCACATACAAGCTGAACTGTTCTAATTTCCTCTGGGCACTTTGAGCTCCAATCAGTTTGGAAGTGAACTAGAAGGACCTCAACAGAAGACCACAATTTCCAAATCATTTGAGGATTAATAATAATACTACAATATACTACAATACAATATAAACTTTCTGTAACTATCAATTTATAGAATTATTTGGATAATAGTACTTCTCAGATTAGACAAAATCCCAAGCTTTTGGTATTAGCTGAATTTCTAAGAAGTTATGTTCCTAAAGCTTGTTGTAAATTATGAGAAATATAGTTCTCCTATTCGGGGAATAGGGACAACTGATTTGGACATTAATCACTGTTTGCTGCATTAAATATTTGTACAGCTTTATGTTGTGCATGAGTTGCACCCCTTCCTGCACCACGAGGGTCTATTCACTATCACTCATGCCCTGGGTACTTCCAGGATGGATTACCATTATGCACTCTACCTGGAGCTGCCCTTGAAGAGCATTTGGAAGATTTAATTGCTGAATGTGGTTGCATGGGCAGTTATGTGTGCCTTTTGGATGGCACACCTTACACCTCGGCTCCACAAACTACATCGGTTGTAGTTTGGTTGGTTGGAACTACATTGGAACTGATTTGTTTCCAGGTGCATTTCAAGTTGCTGTGGTTACATCTATCCATCCCATCAGGTCCTGCAAAAGAGGTCTATGCTCCAGGTCTAGACTGCTAAGGAGATCATCCTGGTGGGTCACAAGAGGCAACTTTATTTTCTACTGTAGCTTCCACCCCCACCCCCCCACCCGCAGAACATCATTCTCTCTGAAATAAAATTAGCACTATCTAATCCTTCTGGAAAGTATTGGAATTGTGGTTCTTCCATCTACCTTGGGGATCAAATGGTGAGATTGCGAGGTGACTGAATGAGGCTAAATGATGGTTATCCTTCATCTCTCCTAGGATTCTTTATGTTTTTATGTTTTTGATTGAAACATAATTGTGGAGACACAATTAAACAAATTTGGATAATATTAAAATGAATGTTTTCAGTATAAAACACATTGAAAATAGTTGCCCTGGCATTGCTTTGTGAAAATATTAAAAATCACTGTTTAATAGAACATTGGTCCTAATTGGCTTGTCTCAGTTGTATTTGATGAAATAGGACTGACATATAAATTTATGGGCGCCTCAAATACATAGAATTCTGTCCATTGAGTCCTGTTATTTAAGTCTAGCCTCCAATACTTTGTCCCAAATTCCTTATTCTCAAAATGCTTTCTAGCTATCCGAAGAGTCTTTTCATCAATAGCTGTCAATTTGCTATCTATCCTACACTTCTCTGTTGGCAGAACTGTTTGTATATGGTTTGTAAGAGGCCTTAGCTGATGTTTCTGGGACCAATTCTAATACTTCCAGATGTGTTGAACCACAACTCCCTTCATCCTCAAGCAGCACCATTCCACAGAACATGGTTTAGCATCCTATGAGAAACTGCTCCCCAAGGATGAAGGGACATTCTAGTTCAACACATCTAGGTAGACCAGACCATGTTTCTAGATAGACTAGACCAAGAATCAACTCCACAGGATAACTATTTTTTTTATTAAGATTGGTTATAACAGTGATGGCTAACCTTTTTGTCGTTGCATGTCAAAAGCGCGTAACAGCACGCGCGTATGTGTGCCCACCCCCATAATGCAATGTGTGTATGACACCCACCCATGTGCCCCACCCCTCTGCACATGCACACACAAACACTCCCCCATGCACGCACGCATGACCCCTCCTTGCACCCCATTTTTGTCCTAGCAGGCCTCCTTGCAGTCTCCTGGGACCAAACATGGGTTGCATGGGGGAGCCACCCCCCACGCTTCCCTGCCCACCATGCACGTGCATCTCCTGCATGCACCCTGGCATGTGCAGCAGAGACCTGAAAAGCAGCTGGCCAGTGGGAGGCGTGCGTGCATGCATACGCGGTGGAGCTGAGGTGGGGCAACGGCTCATGTGCCTGCAGAAAGGGATCTGCATGCCACCTCTGGCATGTGTGCTATAGGTTCACCATCATGGAGTTATAACAACAGAATCTTGCAAGTATATACAATCATCTTCCTTCTTATAACAAATAAAATGAATAAGGGGGCCCTTCCCAGTTCACTGAGGCACTTATGTAGGCTGTTTCTTGTAGACTTAAAACAGAGTTCATTCATCATCACTCTAGTAACAGAACTTGCATATCTGTCAAGGTAATCTTCTTTACCCTCTACATCACCTCCCATGTCAGCCTTGGTTCCTTCCCCCTATGTGTCCAGAAAACTCTGAGTCAAGGTTATAGAACAAAATGTTGCTCTCCTCCTCCTCTGCTGCCAACTCCTCCAGATCATCTAAAGAAGTCCTGTAACACCAGCCATGCACTGAGGCCAGAGCATCAGGAGAGTTCTCTGAGCTGAAAGCAAGCACTCTCTCTCTCTCTCACTCACTCTCGCTCTTTCTCTCCCTCCCTCCCTATCTCTCTCTATTGCAGCCCCCACACAGCAATGTTTACAGGGCTAAAGACAAGTTGTCCACCAGAGGATGAGGAGGGTGATAAAGTTGCATCCTCCCCCAAAGCAGACCTGAGGAGCAAAACAGCAAATCATTGGATGCTGGTGAAGTTGGCAGAGATCCCAAGGGTTTCAATTCCATTGTGTGGTCAGCCCCTTGCTTTTCCAGACAATCCAACTGATTAGAGAAGAAAGGGGAAACTGAAAATGGCATTGATGCTAATGACCAAGCAATGGCAGCTTCTGGAGCATCAGCGGAGGAGAAAATGACTCTTTTCTCCATTGTCCTTGCTTGTTCACAGCAGTTCCTGTTGGAGCTCAGCACAACCAGGTTTCTTGAAGGGCAAGGAAGGACCTGGAATGCTAAGGATCTGCCCCATGGTACATATCTCCCCTGGCTTAACGACTTCTGTCCTCTGTTACATAGTGGCCAACTGGGTTTATTAGTGAAATTCACTTATGTCACTTCCCAGCAATATTTTTTTAAGGCAAAGTGCCTATGATTTTATAGATAGTATTATTACTCGCAAAGAGCCTTCCTTGAATCTACGGGTTTGCTCTTAAAACTATCCAACCTGGCTAGTGTTGACAAAGAGCATCAACAAGCCCATTCATTGGCTTTCAGAAACAGAAAGTAGAAGCTAGAAATTGCAACATTTATCTGTGGCTGGTCCTTGCTTTGAAAGGTTGGTAATAACAAACAGGAAACTCACTCAAAATATGCAACAGTTCCCATAAAGAACTGGAGTAAAATGTTTTATCAACGGAAGGAACACAGCTGTTGCAAGATTGTGGCTCCCTTAAGTTACTTAAGCAACCAAATCCACCTAAAGCAATAATCAATATTTGTTTTGCATTAAGGAAGTGATACATGGGAGAAAAAAAAATATTACCTCTTGCTTGGGGTATGAGCATGCACTTCCTGAAAGGAGAAACGGTTGACTGAGATCTCATTCTGAAATGCAGGCAGAGATAGACACAGCAACCCAGATGAGAGATGCTATGACAGGGGTCTTCTAAAACAAGACACTTCAATATGTTATAATTCTTGAAATTCCCAGCCAATATTTCGAAGTGTGCAGTCCCAACATACCAGGAACATGATAAAAGGATAGCCGGGCTGCTGGCTGGGAGATTCTCAGAATTGAAGTTCACAGATCTTTAAGCTGCCAAGATTTGAAGACACTAATGTAGAGAGTACTTGAGTTCCTATAAATTTTGACTAGGATTGTAATGATCATCTCTTCGGAGAAGAGAAACAATTACCTCTATAAAACTCTGTATGATAATGCTTGTATCCTTAGAGCAGATCCAGAGTTGATCCTAATTCACTCATCAACGTCCATAGAATGTATATAAATGGCTAGTGATTTCAAATACATTGAATCTGCTTCATAGTTTTGGATTCCAACAGTATTATTTGTACACTGCTGGATGCAGCATACAAAATTGAACACAGCATTTCAAACTTGCCACAAAATCACATAAGGTGGCTTAGTAGATCTTTGTTGCAAGGAAAAATATATGCATAAGTTCAAAAATATTGTATTATTCCTACCTTTCTCCAGAACAGGTGCTGAAAACAACTTAAATCTCAAAATCTCAATTTTGAACTTTTAGAATTCAATGCTCAGTATTTTTAAAAAAAAAAAAAACATCAAAGCCTTAAAGAGTATATGTATTGGTTTCTGTAACTCTTAATATTGAAGGGTAAGAATAACTACTAAGAAAAGACCCCTTTAGTCTAGAAACAGGCAATCTGGTTTTCTCCAGATCTTTTCGACTACAACTGCATTAGAATGGTCAATTGTCAGGGACGATGGGACCTGTACTTTGTAACATTTAAAGGCACTAGTTTGTCTAAAGTCCTAATCTAATTAGGCAGTATTGTACATTCCATTTTCTCCTCTTTAATAGACTTTGGGAGGGTGTGTGTGGAAGAAACAGTAGAAAAATATATGTGGAAATATCTACATTTGGGTCATATAAACTTATGGAAGAGGGTAAATACATAATAAACCCTTCTGGAACGCAAACTGTATTTAAGTGAAATCACTGGCCTATGCATTTATCCAATGTAGTAAACAAGGCTTAATTTTTGACATTATGTGAATTCCGTGACCCGTCAAAAGCGTGGTCCACAAAAGCGTGATCGACAAAAGCGCGCGTTTGACGTCATCACAGCGCGACAAAAAAAATTAAAAATTGAAATAAAAATAAAATTAAAGCAAGCCGATTCACATAAAGGTAAGGGTTAGGTTTAGGGTTAGGGTTAGGGTTAGGTTAAGGGTTAGGGTTAGGTTTAGAGCGTTAGGGTTACGTTTAGCGTTACGTTAAAGGTTAGCGTTAGGTTTAGCGTTAGGTTAAGGGTTAGGGTTAGGGTTAGATTTAGGCTTAGGTTAAGGGTTAGGGTTAGGTTTAGGGTTAGGTTTGGGGGGGTTAGGGTAAGGTTTTCGCTTTATTTTTACATTTTTCGATCACAGCGTGATGTTTTCCTCGCGCTGTGATGACGTCAAATGCGCGCTTTCGTCGACCGCGATTTTGTCGTCCGCGGTTTTGTGGTGGAACTGTGAATTCAACCAACATGGTTTGTATACAGTGGCTTATGCTTTAATGTATAACTAGAACTGAACAAACTGTAGTTTGTTTAGGAAACCATAAATCAACAAACCGTAGTTTAGTGTGCTGCAAGAAGGTCAGAAAACTCCCCTGACACTATTGCTTCTGCAGACAAACTCACTTTGCAATATATCTAAAAATACTGAATTTTGGGGAGAAATTGGACATAGAGATTGCCAAGATGGAGAAGGATAAAATTAAATCAGACTAAAATAATGTAAGTGGATCAAAACATGGATTACATCATGAACTCCTCTTAAACTTATGATCAGCAAACTAATTCTGCTTCCTGGTTTACTAAAAATATAAAAACACTTGCATTGTTGAAACTAAGTAGTGAAGCAGAGTTAGGCATTTAAATAAATGAAAAAAATTGCCTAATGTTTTGGAAAATGGAAGGATTGAGGTTTGAAAACTAAAATTGTACATGGATACGCAATCTCAGGTATTATATAAGAATCTTACAGATTAATATCTTTCCCTTGCTCATCAAGAGAAATTTGATGCATGCAGTATTTTACTGATGTATCTCCTGAGAACTTTTGAAATAATATAATACAATCTTAATCCTTCATAAATTGGTCTCAATAATTAAAACAGTGTTTACCTTTAGGTAAGCATTTGTATGTTTGCAGTCTTGAGCCAGAATGCAGGTTTTTATGCAAATACAATCTCTTGAAATTCAAATCTTAAGAGCATTTCAAATACCTGCATCACAAGGCACACATATATGCACCCTCACACTCCTTACAGTAAAGTGCAATGTACGTATAATCCCAAACTCTTGAGATTGTGTTATGTCATGGCTTGTAGACTGTAATGAAGAATAAAAAGGTGTAAAAATGTACTTGTAGTAGATTTTAACTTGTTTAGGGGTCCTCTGAAATTATAAGGAGTTCTAACTAGCGAGGAGCTGCCTCAATCATTCCAATGGAAATAAGCATGGTTGAGACTGTATCACCTTGTAAATCACACCACCTGTATGATTGAATGGCAAGACTTGTGGTCCTCTCTTCCAATGCTGGAACTCCTAGCAAATACACACGCGGATCAACCCAAATGATAGGCTTCCCGAGGGACCAAATTGGTCCTTATTTCAGTGAGCGCGTTCAGCAAAACTCCCAAAGCCCGGAGGGCATGGAAGAGTTTTCTGCATCTCTGGATGGGGGGAAGGGAGGACAATTAAAAGCCTCCTCCCAATCATAGAATGAAATACAGAACGCGTCGGAATCTTTAAAGGTTAAAATCCATAACTATAGTGAGACAAGAAAGTAATATGAAACAATTTACTTATCCCACATACCACCACCACCCTCCCCCAAAAAAGCTTGCAATGTTTATATGGTCGGATCTGGCCCCATGTCCGTTTTCGATCGACTACGCGCTTCTGTCTAGTAAATGCAACCTGCCCGAGTTTTGAGCTGGCGATGGATCTGTTGCAAAAACATTTACAGCCAGAAGGGTAGAAGAGGGGAGGAAGTGAAGGGTCACCTCCAGCAAATCTAACTGATGCCATCCCCTGTCAGGTTCCCCGACAGTTGAGCTGACTTTGTCATGTATTCATTCGCAAGATAACTGTAAAACCGGCAGTACGCCTGGCTAGCAATTAAGATGCAGCAACTTCCTTCAAACCGTAAAACTCTGGAGAAATAGAACTGTATAATCCTAGACAGCGTTTAGGATCGCAACTATGTATCCAACCACTCAGACTGGATTGTTTGACGGAAGGAAACGGAAGGGAAAGAGATAAGGAGAGAGGGATATGTACCATTTAAAGTCAACAGAACAGAAAGGGACAGGACAACTTTAGGCGTGTCCAGTGTTACGTCGGAAGTCAGTCGGACACCTGTTAAGGCGGCTTAGCTTCGCCATCTGAAAGCAAAGGGTTAGGGAGCAAAAAAGTAAGAAGGAAAGAAAGATTTTTTTGGGGGGGGGAGGTAAGGTTAGAGAAGAAAAGCAGGTGGAAGGAAATCCAATCAAAGGCAAAGAAAGAGACGGGAATCGTTCAGAAAAAGGAGGGGGCGGGGGGGGGAAGCAGGAAAGAAAATAGAAAAGAAATACAAAACCAAATTCGTACAAAAACGGAAATTAAAAGAGGAGGAGAACACCTGAAGAGAAAACATGTAATAATCTAAACTTAAGAGAAGAGGTTCCCACGTCCGAAGCCAAAGGAGAAAACGCCGCTGACCCGAAATACGCGTCCACTTGCAGGAACAGCAGGCAGTAAGTGGCGGCTGTGGCGACTAGAGAAGCGCGCAAAGGCAGCAGCGCGGACACCCCCGGCGGCAGACGCATGGTGCCAGATTCTGTTGCTGCGTCGCGATCCGCCGCTACCCTGGCTCGGCATGGCGCTGCGCTCTCAGCGCCCGGCGCTCCCGCATCACTTTTAAAAGGCACCTGGGCGGGCGAGGGACGCCCTCTCTCGGTCCCGCCTCCGAGCTGGAGGGCGAGGGCAAAGGGCCGCTGGAGGTGCGGCTCGCCTCAGGGGCTGAGAGGTGCGCGGATCCCTCGTGGAACCTCCGGCCAGTCCCGACAATGGCCCTGGCGCTTGGCCGCAGTTGGGCTCAGAGGATGGCTGTCAAACTGCAGTCCACGAGGAGACAAGAAGGGAGATTTATTTATTTATTTTATTTGTCAAGCATGTTTAAGATAACAGATATAAGTATAAACATGATTCTGAATATAGGAAATGGATACGAATAAAAAGGAACATTAGTACCTATCCTAATGTTCCTTTTTATTCGTATCCATTTCCTATATTCATAGGCACTCTGGTGTGTTTATGCACACCCTCTTACAGACTTCTTAGGAAGGGGGTGAGGTCAACAGTAGATAGTCTAAGGTTAAAGCTGTGGGGGGTTGGGGATGTAACAACAGAGTCATGTGGAGCATTCCAGGCATCCACTACTCTATTGCTGAAGTCATATTTTCTGCAATCAAGTTTGGAGCGGTTTGCCTTAAGTGTGTGTCTATTGTGTGCTCCTGTGTTGTGGTTGAAGCTGAAGTAGGTAGGACATTACAGCAGATAATTTTGTGTACTACGCTCAGGTCATACTGAAGGCAGCATAGTTCTAAATTATCTAAGCCCAAAATTTCAAGCCTGGTGGCATAAGGTATTCTTTTGGGAGCAGAGGTGTGGAGGACTCTTCTTATGAAATATCTCTGGCTCGATTGTATTAATATTCAATATGCAGTGAGTGTTTCGGGTAAATGAGCTGTATTCAAGATTTGGTCTAGCAAATGTTTTGTATGCTCTAGTTAGCAGTACAATATTACCAGAGAATAAGCTACACGAGATTAGATTAACAACTCTTAATTAGATGCTCCCTAGATCATTGGGGGTATTTCCGCCACTAGGCTGCCGCATTATAAGGAATATAAGTGGGCTGGCTGTGTTGTTTTAAGTTTGTAAAAGGGCCTTGTCGCCCCTCGTCTGGGAAACAGAAATGATCATTGCCCCACAACACAGAAGAGCATTTGAGTTTGCACCATTTACCAACTACAAAGTAGCCAGCCTAGTTTTACCTTGTTGTTCAAACCCAGTCAGGAAGGCCAGACTGGGTCACCCAGGATCCTAGCTCATTAGGAGGGTCTTAGCCCTGGCGGCCCCTATTTGCTCACTTGAAGTATCCGCTGAACATGATGCACCAGACAGGACTTTACACGATGTCTTCCTCCTATTTTTCCATTTTAACCTTCCATATTTTCCCAGCATTGTTTAACACACTTATACCTCATGGAGAAGACTAAAGTGGACTTTCTCACTAACTGGTAGAGCTGAGAACTGTCCCTCCAAAAGCACTCTAAAAAAGAAGCTTTTATTGGTGCAGAAGTCGGTCTTCTGAATTCAGGATTCATTTATGGAGTTAGAATATACAATACAGCACTGAATAAGCAGGAAAAAACCAAGGGCTTTTCTAGGAAAGATTTATGTTGCATGTGTGTATGGATACTGTGTTTAGCATCCCATTTGTACCCTCATCCTACTGGTATATCCTACTGTATCTTTGTCTTATGCAAATCACAATAGATTTGTTAAGCAAATATGACTTTGTCCGCCTTCAGTATTGGAATGGATGGCACCCAGTATTCTCTATTTTTAATGATGTTTAACATCAACCAGTGAAAGATTTACCCAATAGCATCTGATTGTTTATTTACATATTGTCTGATCCTTGCCACTGTGTCATCTTACAAAAGATGCTTATTTCTCCTGGTATTGGCACCTCTTTTTTATACCAAAATACAAAATAATCTTCAATGGAAAAACTGTCCTTCGTTTTTAAAAGGAAACGTTTCTGTATTTATATGAATATATTTAAGGGACATGGTGGCTCAGTGGCTAAGACACTGAGCTTGCCGATCAGAAAAGCTTGACAGTTCGATGGTTCGAATCCCTAGCGCCATGTAAGGGAGTGAGCTCCCCTTACTTGTCCCAGCTTCTGCCAACCTAGCAGTTTGAAAGCATGTAAAAATGCAAGTAGAAAAATAGGGACGACCTTTGGTGGGAAGGTAACAGTGTTCCGTGTGCCTTCAGCGTTTAGTCATGCCGGCCACATGACCATGGAGACATCTTCGGACAGCGCTGACTCTTCACTTTAGAAATGGAGATGAGCACCACCCCCTAGAGTTGGGAACAACTAGCACATATGTGCAAGGGGAACCTTTACCTTTACCTATGAATATATTTACAGCTAGTCCTTGACTTACAATCATATATAGGACCAGAATTTCCATTGCCATGCAATGCAATTGTAAAGTGAAACATCACATGACTTCCCGACCCTCAGTAAAGTGGGGATCCAACCTTCCAACTGCTGTTTCCAGGTCCCCCCACCCCCACCCACTTGTCTATTTCTCCCACCCCGTATCTGTCCTTTTGCCTGGTTTCCTAGTACATGGCAAACAACCCTCAAGTTGTGTGGTTCTGGAGTTGCTTGCCATTCCCCCAGGAAGCTGCAAGCACCCCCACCCAGTCCTATTTGCCCTTGCCACTCTGCACTCTGAGACTCCTCCCACTCTGCGCCCCACCACATCAGCTGATCTGCACCATCTTCTTGCTTCCACTGTTGATAAAGTGTGTTTGAGTTGGGCTGTGGCTGTGTTTTGGATGTGTCTGGTGGTGGGGAGGCTAAAAGAGGCATGACACCAGAAAATCCCCTTGCACTGAGAAGAAAAAAAAGTCAAAAGCAGCAACAGCACAAAGGGGAATTTTGTGGCTTTTTTCATTATTATTTTTTTTCTGTAGCATGGAGAGGCCTTTTGGTGTTACAGATCTGGGGCTGCTTGCTTGCTTGTTGTGATGTTCCAGGCTGGAAATGGGCTTCCTGTTATGTTGCAAGAAACAGGGACAAGCAAACAGCAGTCCCAGATCCTCAGTGCTCTATGGAGCACAGTCCCACATTGGGGCACCACAAAAAGCAAGCAGGGATGCGAGCAAGCATGCTGCCAAGGGATGCCTTGGTGTGAAGGACCAAGGGTGCGAAGGGATGCTTCGTCAGAAGTGGAAACAAAAAGATGCCAAAGGTCAGCTGGGATGGCAGAGTGCAGGGTGTCAGGAGGCCAAAAGGGCACAGATGGGTGGGAGGTGCTCAGCTGATGGCAGTTGAAGTGGCCCCATGATCATTGGAGTACCAAATTTTTGATCACATAATTGTGGATGAACTACAACAGCCATAAGGTCAGGCCCAGGTCATGTATGTCCCTTCATTGAGCACTGTCATAACTTTGAATGGTCGCTGTATGAATGGTCATAAATCAAGGATTAGCTATGTAGTCATTATTTCATAGGGACTTGTGAAACAGTTGCTTGCAAATAACCAATTTCCATCAGTAAGCATTTTTTTTTAAGATACTAGTGATCTAATTAGACACCTTGACTGATTGATGCATTTGGCAGCTAACTGACTGTAATTGCAAACATCATTGCAATTTTGAAGATGTTTGATTTATAACCCCGTTCCTACCCATTTGAAAAGATCTATTTCCAATGTAGCATATGCCCTAATACATGAGTACACCAGCATAGCTATGCTGTTAGGAATTCTCTTGTTGATGGGGTACAGAGAGTCCAGTGTGGGTAACCCAGATTAGGGCAATGTGGCTGACATTCTTTGAATTTAAGGCACCCATTTCTTAGAAAAATAACAAATTACACAATAAGAATGTATGGTTTGAATTATTTCCAAGCCACCTGATAATAAAACTTTTCTAAACAGATACTGAAGTTATTAAGATATCAAATTTTGGGAGATTTCAGGATTAGGGGAAAGATTTTGTCCCTTTCCCTTAAATATGAACATCTGAGACCATCTGATGATAGATAATATATGTAGAACAACAAAGAAGTATTAAATAAGATGCATAAATTCCATATATATGGACTTGTCAGCTTGGGAAAAAATTATAAATTGATTAGATAGGAGAAGCTAGTTACACAAGTGCTATTATTCCTTATTTAGGGGTTTCCTGGAACTTCTGGTTGGGCATTTTTTAATCTTTATTTTTCTTTTTTTGAAGCCCAAGTAATTATAACAAGGCTTTCAAGTTCTACGGGAGTTGTGCCTAATTAACCTAGAGTACAAGGAAATATTTAAATAATATTGTTTCATGCCAGAAGTTTAATTGACAGTATTTATTTGCATGGTCATTTGCATCTCTAATTAAAATCTAAATGCTATGATTTAGTTGGCTGAATGTCATTAGTTAAAATTTGGTGTGTTTTTGCAAGATGAGTCCATTCAAAAGCAAACCCTTTTGAACTATTCAAAACTGATGCGCATTCAAGGAGAAAGGGTGAAAAAAACTAAATAACAAATTATAATATAATATATTTAATGTTTTTATTTTCATATGTTTATCTTCATTACCGCCGTTACATTTGCAAATGTATAAGAGATATGGATTCACAGATGGGCTGTTACGTTTTCAGGATTTTATTGAATGCCATAATTGCCTAGGATTACATGTTGCACTAAAGCATAAAACATGGTTTACACAACATAGCACCTGAGTTCCCATAATATGCCAACATTACCAAAACAATCACATTGCGGTTATATTCATGTATCATAGTAAAACATGACATCTTTGGTTTGGTTTTTCTTAGTATGTTATGTGACTATGATGGCCATAAGGTAAAAGTAAAGATTCCCCTCACACATATGTGGTACTCGTTTCCGACTCCAGGGGGCAATGCTCATCTCTGTTTCAAAGCTGGTTGGCATGACTAAACACCGAAGGCACACAGACTGCTGTTACCTTCCCACCAAAGGTGGTCCTCATTTTTCTATTGGCATTTTTATGTGCTTTCAAACTGCTAAGTTGGCAGAAGCAGAACAAGTAACGGGAGCTCACTCCGTTATGTGGCAATAGGGATTTGAACCACCGAACTGTCGACCTTTCTGATAGACAAACTTAGCATCTTAGCCACTGAGCCACCACGTCCCTTTATGATGGCCACAGTATGCATTCTCCTTTCTCTGATATGAATGGATTTCTGGGGATAGCTATGGGAGTTGTGAGAATCTTCTCTAGCGCTTTCAGAGTAGTGGCAATACCAGTAAAGTTGGGTGTCTGTACTTTACAACCTATACGTCACCAGAAATTGCTCATTTGAAGGCCAGGGAAGAAACTCAAACCTGGTAAAAGTCCTATCTCTATTCACAGGTCATGTGGGCTAAAATGGGTTTATGAGCCAACACTGAAGGAACATTCTGTGTGAGATGAGAGGCATTTACCTTAAAATATAAATTTAATTTAAAAAATGAAGAATTTTACAAGTGACAAAGAGGAAGTGAATTTATAATTATATTTAAAATTGCTGTAAAGTTTGGAAGCTACCTGCTTGTATCTTTTTCCTTTCTTTTCTATTTTTTTATTTTTTCCCTTGCTTGCGTTTTTAACTTTCTCTTTGAATTCTTTCTTTTGAAAATGTTCAATATGATGCATGTTGCAGAACTTCACATAAATGTCAATGGAATTGAAGCTGGCAGAATATTAGAGCTGAAATAGTAGCTTCGTAAAAAAAATTGTACCTTGAAAATAGAAATAAAAAATCCTTAAGAAAGAAATAGGTGAAGGTTTTTTTTTAATATTCTAATATTTTTTAGAAAACAAAGAGTGAAGATAAAGGATAATGGTAGAAAGATAAGATATGGTTTATTTTGCTCTCAGTCCAAAATCTAATATTTCTGTGGACATTAATAATATCATCAATGCCATTCTTGCCAATGCTATCCTGATCTTCATTTGCTAGGATTAATAGAGTTCAACTTGCCTCATGTGAAAGAAATGCTTAGACTGTCAAAAACATATGTGATTAAAGAACAAAATGGTCCTATGTTAGAAACAATGATGTTGGTCATTAAGATATTCAAAATTAAGCAATACTTGAAATAAATGCCCAGTTTATTTTTTTTCTGAAAGAAAATATATGTTTCTATAGATGGGAACACCGCTGTTTAGATCAGGAATGTTTATATATATATTCCTTATGGCTGTCAGATCTGGGCTGCAAAATTCTAGAAAACCACTTGGTGGCAGTTATGAATTTGTCTTTCCCTTTGCTGCCATCTAGTGGGCATCTGAATATTTGCAGTTCAAATTTAGTAGCTCATTCCTTCATATGTCATTCAAATGGAAATGACAACATAAAACCACTATATAAGCCTAAATTTGCCATGCTGCATATCTTGTTTTGCATAAACCCCAAACTATCCACATTCAAATTTGGATGCTATGGTAAATCAATATATAACCAGATGATCAGTATTTATCCATTCTTTCACCTTTGGAAACAATCCTTTTTCGGTTTCTTTCCTCTTCCTTTTAGAAATCTAATTTTGAATGAAATGAATCCACCCATAAGCTTGCCTACTGAATTTATTCCAGCCTGAGGCACTTCTGGGCTCTATTTCCAAAAGATTGGAAGAGAAACCAATGCCTGTAAATGGATCAGACCACAGTGAAACCTTGCAATGAGGAAGACCACCTGCCCCTGATGTTTTCAGATATTTCTCCATGGCAGGCCTAAGCGCTTTATTTATGTCAAACATGTATATTTCACATAAATGTTAAAAGGGACTTCTTATAAGGTAAGATGCTCAGGCCTTTTCTGAGCCTTAATATCCAACTTTTGCACTGTTCATTTTGGGGCAGATTTTTTAACATTGTTCATCACTTTCTTGACACTTTTCCCACTTCAGCTTTGCTGAGAATGATGGCCAGTGTATGTACACACACCCATATTCCATTGATTGTAATTGGAAGAACGAGCTTGTCATTTTTATTTCCAAAACCGCTGGCTCTTCAGGCAGTATTTCTCTCCCTCTCTCCCCCCCTCTCTCTCCCTCCCTCTGTGTGTGTGTGTGTGTGTGTGTGTGTGTGTGTAAACTGCTTTTTTCTGGGCAGCAGAACAGAATTTTAATGCATCTGCGCGTGTGTGTGTGTGTGTGTGTGTGTGCTTGCACTTACATGTGTGCACGTGCACACACAATGTCTAGTTATATTGTACTTCTTAAAAAAACATGACGGGAGGTTTAAACAGAGAACAAAATACAGATCTGCCAAAATGTTGGCTCAGAAACTCTGGCATTTGAAGCACGTAAGTCTTAAAGCTGCCAAGTTACAAGGCCCTTGCACCCCTAACCGTTTAGAAAAAACCCCCAGGGGTGTTCAAACTTGACAGCTTTAAGACTTGTGGACTTCAATTCCCAGAATTCCTCCTCTCGCTCTTCATCTTGATGATGTGCGGACAGGTGGGGGGAGCGAGCTGGAACCGGTTCTAAACAACACTCTAGATTTGTGGAACCTCTTCTATAGAAGAGGTTAGAACTGGCAGGAACCCACCCCTGCCTTGCATTAAACAAAAAACAACCAGACACCACACTTTCTCCTGCTGTGCAGTTTGTAAACAGGTTTTTTTTTTAAATTAAATTTAATGTGCAGGGTTACCCA
The DNA here is from genome assembly GCF_009769535.1 of Thamnophis elegans. Lineage (NCBI taxonomy): Eukaryota > Metazoa > Chordata > Lepidosauria > Squamata > Natricidae > Thamnophis > Thamnophis elegans. The sequence goes on along the minus strand of NC_045558.1, from coordinate 92,972,189 downwards.
AGCCAACTGTGATTCATTTAAGAAGCCATGATTGAGTGAACCACATCTGGGGGAAAGTGTTGATCTAGGGGAGTCTTCATCCAAGCCCAACATTTTGTTGTCCTCCAAAAGATTCATGGTTCCTATAAAAGTAGTTTTAATTGCAGCCAAGTGGGACTTGGGAAATTACAGTCCAGAGGATTAATCTTTAGCTGTCAAAGGCACTTCTTCTGGAATCTCCTTTTTCCCATGGTAATTAAGCAAGAAAAAAAATGAAAGATTTCTACCAGTATTTCCAACTCGGATTAAAAACACAGATGTTAACTGTGGGCAATGCAGGTTTTGTGCACGTACACAGTAACTAAGTTTATAAAAACTGATTTGTATTAGACCTAATAGAATTTTGTCTTAAGTGACACAATAGAGGAAGATTTCCTTGGCAAGACATAACAAACAGCTTCACCCCTGTGGATTTTTTTTCTTCTTAAAATACTTCTCCCTGGCCATTAAGCTGAGGCACCATGCCTACATCTGTTGTGCTTAAGGATAATGAATTCAAACAAACCATCTCATTCTTTCAGATTTAGCATCTAAAAAGACACATCCATGAGAATTTGTTCTCACAGGGTGCAAAGAAAACTGCCTGATATAATATCTGGCTGTTTCTATTACAAGAGACAGATGGAAAATGTTTCTCCCACTTAAAGGGAATTACTTTTAGCCCTTTACATAGAGTGAGTGGGAGAAAGAGACACAAGAATTTGAACCCTGATTGCAGAAGAAATAAAACATATATTTGATACATAGAAGTTGCTTTTGATACATATGCTGTTTGGCATTTCTGAGAGAGAGAGAAAATACAAAGACCGGAAATTACTTTGAAGTAATTCAATGTGCGAATCTCTTCACCATTGGTTCTCTTTTGAAATACCCCCAATAGAAAGTTCACCACCTTCCAAAGCTATCTCTTCCATTGTTGAACAGTTGTTAACATACGGGCAATTTCCTCCGTGTCCAGGTGACATCTTCCTTGTATTTTAAATCCATTTTTTTCTTGTCCTGGTTTATGGAACAATTTGGCCCCCAACATCTATAGGACAAGCTTTCAGATACTTGGACAGATATCATGTCCAAGTCCTCTCCGAGCATCTTACTATCTGGGTTCTCCCCACTGAAAATGCTCCAATTTTTCAGTATCCTTCCTAAAATGTGTCCAAAACTGGATATAATAATATACTACGTGCACCTTGACCAATACTGAATACGAGTTCTCTTAATCTCAACTCTACATTTTCTCCACTACCTATAACATAGGATTTAATCTGCATTTGCATTTGATGAAAACTACCATTCCATGAAGGCAAAAAAGCATGTCTTTTAACTTATAGCTTATTCCAGTTATTCCTTATTTAAAAGCAGACTTTGATGTCCATCTCCATTAACTGGGCTAGTAGTAGAACTGGTTAGCAAGATTAGATGGATAGGGGGGGGAGGGAGGGGGAGAGAGAGAGAGAGGGAGGGCGAGAGAGAGAATATGAATAATATGAAGATGCTATTTTTATTTATTGCTGTAAATAAATAAAGCTCTACCTTTAATATCAGGAGCCATTGTGGCCCAGTGATTAAAATGAAGTATTGCAGGCTAATTATATCAACTGCCAGACATTCGATTCTCACCAGTTCAAGGTCAATTCAGCCTTCCATCCTTTCAAGGTTGGTAAAATGAGGACCCAAATGTTTGGGGGAAATAGGCTGACCCTGTAATCAGCTTAGAGAGGGCTGGAAAGCACTATAAAGCAGTGTATAAGTCTAAGTGCTGTTGCTATCATAAAACAGAAGATGCAAAAATATTTAGCACTGTGCATTCAAAAAGAAATTGTATTGCAGGGCTTGGGGGGGGGGGGGCTCTGTAAGCTTAGTTGTTTTCTTGCAGGTGTTTTAACTAGATTTAAAGTAAGAAACTGCATGTGCATTTTTACATGAATGGGAAACACCTAAATTTGTTAGAAATACAGAGGAGTCTATGGAACCTGTGGAGCCTAACCATTTTTAAGGTAATTAGTCTCTACCTAAATCCTGGGTTGCCAATCTCTGGCTTGGGAATGTTTCTGAGATAAATTTCCAAGCCATTCTTACTATTTTCTATGCATGTTGGATGGGACTGTTGTTCAGATTCAGCCTCATCTTCAAAGTCAGGGCTTGCCTATACTCCTCTGAGCAGAGAAAGACAAGCAAGTTGCCTATGAGAAACAATTGAAGTATCTCAGTAACACAGTCTTAAAAAATAGAAAGATTATTGGATATTACCAAGTATTTGATGCAATAATGATGCAATTCTCTCTTGCATCACAGAGCAGAATAAGAACTAAATTGCAAAGAATAGGATAGGATAGGATAGGGTAGGGTAGAGTAGAGTAGAGTAGAGTAGAGTAGAGTAGAGTAGAGTAGAGTAGAATAGAATAGAATAGAATAGAATAGAATAGAATAGAATAGAATAGAATTCTTTATTGGCCAAGTGTAATTGGACAAGGAATTTGTCTTTGGTGCATATGCTCTCACTGTACATAAAAATACAAGATACATTCATCAAGAATCATAAGGTACAACACTTAATTATAGTTATAGGGTACAAATAAGCAATATAAAATCCGTAGAGAATCACAGAGAATAATAAAAAAATAAAGAAACCATTAGAGAGCATTTCACCGAAGCAGCCATTGGCAGCACCATCTTGGATTAGAAGAACTAAGAAGAGCAGTTTATCCAAGGAAATGGGTACCTGCATTTTATTCATTGTGTTTAAGCAGAGGCTGAAGACCCAACTAGTAGTCAGTAGCATTTGCTATCTTGGATCTGGGTCAGAATGAACAAAAGCAACTTTACCTGTTAAATGTCTACTTGTTCACAAAGAGAAAATCTTGTTTTCCTGAAGCAGCCTTTCATCAATGTTGACAAATTTAATCTTCGAGTTGAGTTCAGGGGGAAAAAAAGGAGTTCCTACCTTGGACCTCGGTGTTCTCGGTCTAACACAACACAAATACATTCTAATGTGTTATGGTTTAGGAATCACAAACTTACATATACTTGGCAGCTACAATGGGGTTCAAAATATCTTCTTGAACAGAGACAGCAGTGGTTAGAGGACAGACTGTTTAATTGCTTAACAGCCAACCACCCGGCTGATAAGATGAAGATAAAATTATACTCCAATTTCTTCACAGTGAGGTGCAAATATTTAGCAAGGAGATTCCCAAAGGACTATTACCACAAAAAAAGGGAAAGGAGGGGCAGTGGGGGGGGGGAAGTTCCCTCATCACTGAGAGAAATGAGTTTGTCTCTGGGGTAGGACCATCCAGGAGGGTCTTACTTCCTGAAAGATTCCTTTTTAAAGTCAATTGATAAGTTAAATCAATATATATGATATATATTGTCATAGCAATATGGTAGAATTTGAGAAAACTCAAGATCCCCAACTCAAATCATTGCTGCTTTTTATTTTAAAGAAAAGCTCCTTGCTATAAGCTTTAAACCTACCTTGTAATTAAAATTCAAGAAATCTGCTAGGATAATGATGGCAAACCTTTGAGAGACCACGTGCCCAAACTACAACACAAAACCCACTTATTTATCACAAAGTGCCAACACGACACTGATACTTAGGTTTTACTACCTAAAATAATGATAAACAAGGCAGAGTTCAGCTACTTGTTCTAAGAAAAACAATGTACTTTTATGCCCCTTCATATTTTTCTGCTTTTGAAATATTACGTTTAGCAACAATAAAAAAGAAAAACTTTTGTAATATCATTTATCTCTTCCCCCACTCTTCCCCTCTTTCTTTCTCTCTCTCTTTCCCTCCTCTCTCTGTTTTTCTCTCTTTCTCTCCCTCCCTCTCTCTGTTTCTCTCTCTCTCTTTCTGCTTCACTCTGTATCATCCATCCATCCATCCATCCATCCATCCATCTATCCGTGCTTTCCTGCCCAGCTTCATGTGTCATGTGAATCCAATCACTTGGGCTGTGGCGTGGTAGTGGAGGCTGGCAGCAAAGCCAAGCATTAGAGATCTATCCAAAATAAGGCAACTCCAACCTAAATCCTGTCAGGGAGACACCTCCACCCATCCCTCTTCCTCTGTCCCCCCATGTCGGGGGCCTGGGCAGCCTGAGCGAAGCTCTTTTCTCGGAGGCAACCAGCAAGCAAACAAATGTGGGGCGATGACTGGGAGGCAACGGCCTGGAGCCCAACTTCTGGCCAGCAAGAGCAGAGCAGGCAGAATGCGCACCTTCCCTGACACCACAATGGTGGCGCTAGCCAGGAGGGACACGTGAGCTGAACATTTGAAGCTGCACTTAGTGGAGTTTGCAAGCGGACTCGGCAGGGCAACTTAGCGGGGAAGGAGACCCTGGCCCGTTTGGTTCACTTCAGCGTAGGGTGGGAACACAGAAGGCAGAGGAAATCCATGCCTCTTGGCGTTCAGCCCTCAAAACCTTTGGGGTGGCTGGGAGGGGAAGGCATGGGGCAGGGCCAGCCAGTGGTGGGATCACAAGAAAGGGAGCCACAGCAGAGGGATGAAAGAGCCCTCTATTTGCCAACCGCCCTATGGCATACTGTGCTTGGGCGATGGTGTGTGTGTCCACAGAGAAGCTCTGCATGCCACCTCTGGCACATGTGCCATAGGTTGGCCACCAGAGTGCTAGAATTTATTCTAATTGCTTTTCCACAAACTCAATACACTATGATTTAACAAAATTTTGAAATTTATTCCTCTCTGAAATTGTGTAAAAATATTGTGGCTGTCTGATACAGTTCTTTCGTGTGTGTGTGTGTGTGCGCGCGCACGCGCACATGCGTATAAATACATACATATGTATATGTCACAAACACACATGCACACCCATACATATATGTATGTGTGTGTATAAATATACGTACGTACATACGTACGTATGTATTGATACAGAATATACTTATATTCTGTATCAATACATATATTCTGTATCACTTTTCTTTTGGTTTCTCAAGAGTATTTGCTCTTCTGAAATAATACAATTTTGTCTTATTTAACGTAGAAATATTTTTAACTTTCCACTAGGTGGCAGCATTATGTCAAATAATAGAAAAAGAATAGAAAACTGTTTAGAATTCTACTAAATAAATAACATTTTATTCTGTTTGGGTGAAGCAATTACAATTATAGTAATCAATTATATTTTCCATTCCAGATTATTAGCAGCTTTTCTTTGTTTGTTGTTTCTTTTTTTTAATTATTTATTTATTTATTATTTATTTATTTATTTATTTATTTATTTATTTATTTATTCTTTCTTTCTTTCTTTCTTTCTTTCTTTCTTTCCCTTCCTTCCTTCTTTCTTTTTCCCCTCTCATCATTACAGACCAAGAAAGCATTTCTATTATACATTTCACTTTTTTACTGTTACAAATATGTAGTCCATACAGAATATCAGATAGTCCTAGAAAATGGATAAAGTTTTGTAAACAGATTAAACTGTGATGCCCCTCCAAAACAATAGAAGAAATAGATAGCAGAACCTATGTAAAGACTATACAAAAAAATGGGCTTGGGAATATTTTTCTGCTAAAGCATACTTGGAACCCACATATACTTCCTGCAGTTTTTTGTTGCTTGTCTGTGGGCATTTATGTGGCTTGGATGGGCCATTTGAAAGAAGCAAGACCAAGAACCAGTACTACTTGTACTAGGATCTTTTAAAGTAGCAACGAAATCCATTCGCTGACATCAAAAAGTTAAAATCCTCAAGTGCTCCTCCCTCCCAAAAAAACCCTCTAGGACCGGGCGAACCTATGACACACATGCCACAGGTGGTAAGCGGAGCCATTTGTCAGGGCATGCGAGACGTTGCCCTGTCAGCTGGCCAGCTGAGTTCAGCTTTTTTTAAAGCCATTTTTTGCCCTCCCCAGGCTCCAGAGGCTTTATAGGAGGCCCTCCAGAGGCTTCAGGAGCTTCCCTGAAGCCTCCGGAGTGCAAAAACCCGGCACTTTGGGAAAACTGGAAGTTTGGGAACAGACTTTTGGTTGCTTGTAGGGTCGGTATAAGCCCTCTGGAGGCTTCAGGGACTTTCAGGAGGCTTCCCTGAAGCCTCTGGAGGACTAAAAAGGACACTACGAGCAAACTGGAAGTCACTTCCAGTTTCCTAGTAGGGTCAGTTTAAGCCCTCCGGAGGCAAAAGCGCCCTACGAGCAAACCGGAAGGTCCCTGAAGCCTCCGGAGGGCCTCGGGGGTGGGGGGATGCGGGAGGTTGTTTTCACCCTCCCCGGGCTCCTATAATGCCTCTGGAGCGTGGGGAGGGCGAAAAAAGCATGCAAAAAATGAGGGAGTGCCTCTCATGCGTGCATACGCACTGAGGGAGTCACACGTTGCATTATGGGTGTGGCATGCCCACGCATGACCCCCCCCTGCGCTCCTCCCTTATGGCACGCGAGCCAAAAAAGGGTCACCATCGCTGCTCTAGGAGCATCTCACACTACATCTGTAAATCTGATTGAAATGCTTGCTCAGATAGCCCTTCTGCACTATCATTGCAGAACACACTAACCCTAACTATGGTTCACTAAATTGACTCAATTGTCTAACTTGAGCAACACATTGAGCTACATACTGACAAGCCGCATTTTAGTCTATGTGTTGTGGGAATTAAGCTTAACTTTAGTAGAGTATGCAACATCAAACTTCTGAAATAAATATAGTAAATAAATAATGACATTACAGAAAGCAACCATGTTTGGATATCTACCAAACCTAGCTATCTTTTCATATTAAAACACCACTGTTAATCTTCAAAAAGCATAAATTACATAACCAATACCTCCTTGCATTTAGTTTTTCTTAACTTGCACTTTCTTTCTTTATGCACAGCTCCCAAAGGAAGTGCATGGCTGGATATTTTGCCTTCCCTGGCAGCCAGACCGATGTTGGAGAGATTGTTCCTTTCCAGAATGATATTTGGAGATGTATCATAGGCAAATCCAGAGGATCCAATCGATGATTGGGTCTTTCACCGGTCTTTTTATAGTCAATTACTAGCCACAACAGTTCCTCTTCTTAAGGTAGTTGCAGATTATTTGAAGAAATATTAATTTTGTCTAAATTTATCATTAATCCTGAAACAAAAAGGGAGTATGGTTAAAGTGGTACTTTTATAATCTATATATTATATCTCCTTTGACAATTTTAAAGGGTGTGTGTGTGTGTGTGTGTGTGTGTACACATCTGTATTCATATGTGGGTATGTGATATATTCAGAGATTATTGTTGGGGACTCTTTTGTTAAATTTTCTTATGGTGCTATTATTAGCTGCCCAAGTATATATTGTATAAGATGGATGGTCATGTAAATCTTATAAATGATTAAATAAATGTACTAGGAAGACTTACACTTTTTAGCAATTTGTAAGTTGTCTTCTTTGGGTTATGTATACTTCCTGGTAATTAGTTTCCAAAGAATGAATCTTCTTGCAAAATGTTTGCTTTCATTACTCACTTCTTAGAAAAACAGACCCATCTTATTTTAATTGCCAGGGGCAGTTGTGGGAATTAAGCCTTTGATTTCATTAGCTCAAATAGAGATGTGATCAAGTGAGACACAATGCTGTAAATAAAATTTAAACCAAGTGACTCAAGTGACTATGGAGACTAGGCTGGTCAAGCTATAACAAGGCAGTGCCAAGAAATAAATTAAAATTCAGTGACATTTAATTAAAACTCCATTGGTCACGCCCAATAAATATCTTGGCAAAATTACCCTTTATTTTAAATAAACAAGTTAAACTTTTTTCAGACAGCTTATCTGTCTGGGCTGCAGAAATCGAAATGAACACCAGATGGCAGAAATGTATATGTTTCTGTGCTGCCACTGGTGGTCATCTAGATTTCTGCAGCCCAGATATTGAAGGCTTATATGAGACAATCCTGAAAGGTTTGTGTGTGTGTGTGTGTGTGTGTGTGTGTGTGTGTGTGTGTGTGTGTGTGTGTGTGTGTATCTGTGTGTGCACATTTATGCAGGCAGATTTTTAAATACCACAAATGGGTGCCAATGACTGCCCCCCCCCCCATTTTTACTACATATGCATTATAGGAAGTGATTTGCTTGCCTTTTGCTTTTGGTTCACAGTGGTGACAGAACAGCTTTTCTTAGCATATTTTAATGATACTTCATAAATCTTTAATCTAATATGAAATTCAGTGATAATATGCACACATAAAAAGAAGACACGCATGCAGTGGAGCTCAGGTCTTAACCAAACTTGTCATGAGGTTGATTAGACTTTCCACAGCTTCCGCAGATCATTTTATTTCACTAAGCTGCAAGTTAAGCTTAGAGGTAGGTGCCTGGCACTAATCTAAAATTTCCAGACTGGAGAGTCTAAGACAACAGGCCTCCCTTTGTGCATTTCCCCCATCATAGTCAATAAGTACAATAAATGATTTGTATTCCACTGTACATGAAAACTATAAAAAAATGTAACATTTGAAGGAGTTCTGGGCAAAATTACACTCAATTTGTAGCTATAGAATAGATTGCTGAGTTCCCACTGTAGAAGAAGCTTTCTTCGGATACCAAATGTTAAATATTAAATCTAGAGGGGTGGAATTTGAATGTGTAGTTCCTGGCTCAAGGTGCTTTCTTGCCTCTTTACTCTTTCTCCACAGTAATTTTCAGTAAGAGTAGTCGATATTGAAGCTGCTTGCCGAAATGTTTCCCCCCCCCGCTTCCTGTTACTTTAAGTAACATTAAGTGTAAATGTCCTTTACGTGATGTTTTTACAAGCTTGCCACTAATGATCTTGGGCATCTTCTTCACAGCATTTTGGAGCCCAAGTGCATGAAATTTCAGCCTTTCCCTCCCAAAAGGCATCAAAGAGCTGTAGCAATTACCACAATCTCGGGGCTGGAGAAAGCTTTGTTTAGTGGATTTCAGACTCTCTGCACCAGGGAAGAGAAGAAGCCGGGACACTGTATTTGTAAGGTAGCTTTGTGGATGAGTGAGGAATACTTGGGCAAAGAAAGTGCCCCTCCAGAATAAGAAATGGGAAGCTGCCTCTTGCTTGGCCCCACTTATGGGCAAGAGCCATTTCAAATATGGGGAGTGGGGGTGTTTGCCGTACATTCAGTATCTAGGAGGGCGAGCATAGGGACTGCTCTTCGTGGCTTGGGTGACGAGGAAGGTCAGGCTGGGATCAACGGCAGTGACAGATGGCGAGGGGGATCTGTAGCAGAGGCTAAGGACAGACACCCTCCCCGTCCTTGAGAAAGGAAGTTTTTGTGACACAAACAACAACCGCCACTGACAAAAGAGGAAAAGGAGTAAAGGCCTCCTGTGGGGCCGGTTGCCATGGAGACCCCAGGGAGGTTTGAATCATTGCCATCATTGCCTTGAGTTGTGGGAATCATTATGGGATGGCGATAACGAATGACATGCGCTCTTTCGGTCACAAGCGCTGACTCCTTTTCCCTTTGCGCCAGCCAGATGGGTGTCGAAGACTGGAAAACATTCCCTCTCTCTCTCTCTCTCTCTCCTCCTCAGTCCTATGCAAGATGGCAGGAAGCCGGCATCATGTCTCTGTTCAGACAGGATCTTTACTCTAACAGAGCACTGGGGTAAATTCCTCACTTGTTTGAGGCAGCTGGTATAGAGAGGCATTATTGTCTCATGTGCACAACTGGGGAATACACACACACACGAATACACATTCCTTTTAGGTTTTGATCTTTTAAAAATTCTTCGGACATGTACCTTGGCTGCTTAAAATGGAAGCATGAACGAAATGGCTATATACAAATCCAGACATATAATAAATGTTGCTAAACATGTTAGAGCTGCAATTATTCTATTACTGATGCACATGTTAAGATAGAATAAACAGGGCTAAAATGCACTTTTGGCACCTGTTGGACATAGCTGTGTTTAAGGAATTCTGAATAAATTCAATGCATTTCAGGGAAATGTATGTGTGAGAGGAGGGGAAGATTAAACAATAATTCTTGATGTTAAGGAGAGTGGCACTACTAGTTAGCAAGCATGTCCTTGTTTTCATCTACACAAGGAGCATGGGCAAAGGTGGGTTCCTCCCGGTTCAGCCCAGATCAAGAGACCTGGTAGTGGCGGTGATGGGAGACTCCGCCCACCCACCCAGATGCTTCTGCGCACGTGCAAAAGAGTCACACGCGTGAGCACACATGTAAGCACGAACAAACCGGTAGCGCCAGGATTTGAAACCCACCTCTGAGCATGGGTGTAATTTTTTGAAGTTATTACCCAGCTAGCCAGCCCAAAAACATTGAAATAATAATTCTGCCAAATGGCTCAAAGAAATGATACCATTCTCATAGCCTGTAGTTTTGTCACATCCTTTGTTGTAGAGCCTGTGGTTGGGACCTCACAAAATTTCCCTGCAATTCATATGTGAGCTTCTACGTTGAGGGGGGAAGCTTGCGAAGAAAAAGTAGGTCAGATCTACATAAATGGCAAATTATAGTAACAGATTCCTGTTGGAGAATAATGAGTTCACCATTTTAAATTGGCTGGTTAAATGTTCTGAATTAGAAAAATTGTCTGGAACTAGAAAACAAGAGAAGAGGATTCTGATCAGTTCTTTCAGTGTTTTGCATGTTTGCAATGGCAAAAGGGAAGGAATTGTTCAAATTTGTGTACCCACAAAGAAACAGAAAGTTCTGCTTATCTATAGGCAAGTTGTATATCTATAGGTATTTTGTATCCTTTTAGCACTGTTTATTAAAAGCTACTTTTATTTAACTATAGCACAGTTATGCTCTGCTGCGTCCTTGTGACGCAGCTTTTACTCTTCCACAGCTCATGAATGAGAAAGGTTATCTTTCTAGCTGTGGTATCAAAAATATTTATTCCCGCTTAGTTGCATATTGTCTAAGCCGGGGTGGGGCTGCATCTTCTGGGCAGTGGACCGCTACTGGGTCATCAACCCACTGAAGCAGGAGGTGAGCGCGCAAAGGTTAATTTGTGCATGCACAGGATTTAGGTTGCACACACAAAACCATTCTCTCCACTCCCCACTGCCAAAACTACCAAAGCTGTCGCTGCTGTGACTGTGTTACCAGTTTACAGAATCAAAAACGTTGGGGACCCCTGGTCTAAGTGTAGCTATGACATGTGTAAAATTTGTTAGGAGTAGTTAGAAACTAAAGATAGACCTACACTTAAGACCACAACTGAACCCAACATTTATGTTGCTAAACAAGACAGTTAAGTGCCACATTTTATGTCCTTTCTTATCACAGTGGTTAAATGAATCACTGTAGTTGTTAAGGTAGTAACAGAATGGTTATAAGAGGATCTGTCTTCCTTACCAACTTTGCTTGTGATGTCACAAAAAGTGATCACATGATCCCAGGACACTGCAAATGACATAAATATGTGCCAGTTGTCAAGCATCCAAAATTTGATCATGTGACCATGGGGATGCTGCAATTATTATAACTGAAACACAATCATAAAGTCACTTTTTCAGTGCTGTTGTAACTTCAGTCACTAAACAAATGGTTGTAAATTGAGGATTACCTCTACCACTCTGCCATGGGAAAATCCTCACAATAAAGTTTACATGGAGGATTCGGATGGTTCCAGATTCAGGTCAAGCATATATGACTGCACAATAGGTGAGGTCAGGTCCCCCCTTATTCATTTAAAGAAGAAGAAGAAGAAGGTTAAGTGTCATGTGGACTTTTAAGTCCAATTCCAGCATATGTTTTATAATCATTCTGGACCATCCTCCTATATCTAGTTGACAATATTTTCCTTTTATTCGTTGGCTGGCTCATCATCATAATTTATTGTATAGTTTATAAATTATACAGTAACGTAATCCTAGTCATTTTTAGTTTATTCAGTGATCTACAGTAATGCACAGCATGATTTAGTAGACTAGGTACAAGCAGACACAACATTTTTAGTTATCTTTTTACTGAAGAAGACTATCATGTGGCACAAAATTACTGCTGTGCTTCTGCCAAATTGTTACACCCTATGTCCCAGCTGGTAAGTATGGCCCAGAACACCCCTTAAAACCTAGATATGTTTAAACAAAGTGCATTCAAATGCTTCTCTTTGACTCCATGCTTCTAGATTTTGTTTGTTGTTTCAATATCAAGTTTTAAAATGTTAAGTTCATCCAAAAGGATCCAGTAATGGTAGGATGCTGAAAAGGACCATAGATACTGATGGTGTTGTGAGAATGTCATCAGATAATTAAACAGATAATTAGGTGGTGGAGGGGGGTCGCTTCATACAGCTAAATACAATAACTTCAAGCTTGTTTAGCTTGAAGGTAGTATATTAAATACATACTGACTGACTGAGTTTGACCATAACTTATGGCTTAGAATGAGATGTGAGTCATGCAATCTTGACCTACTCATCAAACCATCAAATGTACAATATTTAAGCAATCTTTCCTCTGCTCAAATTTTGATAAAACTCTAATCAAATATATTATTTATGTATTATATATTTAGATTAATTACATAAACATATGCTGCCAATTAAATTCATATGAAAAAATATATAGAGGAAAAAATAGTAATAAAATTAAAAAATTATTAGACCAGCATAAAACTTTCATTACTTAGCTATAAGCTTTATTTCTTAAAGCAAACCTTATTTGACAATTGAGTCTAGTGAAATCTCCTAGTAATGAACTAATTAGAGGTGGGGGATAGCTATTGTTGGAAAGGAGGCCATTAAACCAGAGATTAGAGCATCCTGGGCATTTTTTCCATTTGCATGATAATTCAAATTGAGCAAATGACACAAATAATTTTGCACTTGGTTCTACTAAAATTAGAGGAAATGTGTTTCAAAAAATGCCACTTTTGGAAAGGATTTTTTTTGAGGGGGGGGGGAATTGCCTACTTCATTTCAGCGGTTCACTGACAAATGCACGCTCGACAAAAGCGCAACCGACAAAACCGCGGCAAGGAAACCAAGAGTTCAAAATCGCGCCGACGAATGAGCGCAGAAGCGCGCCGACAACAGCGTGCCGACAAAAGCGCACCTTCAACAAACAAATAATAACAACCTAATAACCCTAACCCTAATCCTAAGCCTAAACCTAAACCTAACCCTAAACCTAACCCTGAACCTAACCCTTACCTTAACTGAAATCGCGCTTTTGTGGGCATGGTTTTGTCAGCGCGTTGTTGTGGGCGCATTTATGACATCACGGTTTTGTCGGCGCGCTTTTGTCGTGCGCGCATTTGTCGGGTCACACATTTCAGCAAAAGGGGCACCAGTAAAGGTTCATATATGAGGGAATAGTTGGTTAGTTATCCCAGGTCTAAGACAGAATTCCAACAATTAAAACCAGCTTTTTTAGTTGAGCCTTTAAAGATGTAATTGTCTTTTGAGACATGAAAATATAAATAGAACAATGCTTACTAAAAGAATCTAACTTGATGGAAACATCTTCTGAATCCTTTTCAAAAGTTCAGGGGAAAGTAAATTGTAGTAGCCAACCCAAGTCAAGGTCTTTAAGATCAGAGGGAGGGTGGGTGTCTAGCTGTTTTGCAGTCTTAATAAAAATTATACTACTTTATTGAAGGTCAGTGAGAAGATTAGAAGACCCTGGTTTTACTCAGATATTAGTCCAGGTGGTGTTTTGTTTTGGTTTTTGGGTTTTTTTCTCTGTTAGAGTAGTTTCTCCTTCAGGACACACAAACTAATTTCACTTATAGATGAAAACTTAAACTGAATTAAAACTGATCTTTTCCCCCCACTCAGGGTTGAACAATAATTTTTGCTATATTATATGTAATGCTTTCTCATCTTGCTTTGGTCTACTTCTAGATTTCAAATGGTACTTCTATGCCTCTTTATCTCAGTCTCCTGCTATTTTGGGCCAGCTATGCCATTCATGTAGGGGGCTATCTAGTCGAAATTATTGAAAGGAATGGGCCCTAGCAATGAACATGCATACATACTGCATTGTAGAAATCTTAATTGCCTATTACACATTTTACTTCAGGATTAACTTGTGATGTTCTTTCATATAATTAGCAATTCTCAAAAATACAGTGTGCATTATAACCAACTGAAGAAATTACAAACCTTAAGAAATCCTGCACTGTTTCCTAATTTGAGTAGGCTACCTAATTAAGCACAAAATTTGGATTTCCTTTACTATTGATTTGGAAAACAAATACTTAAAAGGACCTTCCAAGCATAGAACTTGTCTACCTTTTGAATATCAGATAGTAGTCTACAAGAGTTTTTCCTTATGCTTGTAGATTTGTAGCCCCATCTGTTTTGGCAGTTTTGGAAACCTGATGTTGGACTAGATGGAACTGTGGCTAGATCCACCAGGGCAATGGTTTCCAAACTGATGCCATGAGTTCCATGAGAACACGATGGTGTTCAATGAGAAATACTTAAGTAACAGGTTCCATTGTCTAAAAACCCCTCTAGAGCAATGGTCTCCTACCTTGGTAACTTTGAGACCTGTGGACTTCAAGTTTCAGAGTTCCTCAGCCAGCTTTGCTGGCTGAGGAAATTTTGAAATTTGAAATTTAATAAAATTTGTATGCTGCCCAATCCCTTGGGACTCTGGGCGGCTTACAGACAAGATAAAAAGCATTTAAAAATTAAGGTAAAAAATTAAAGGTGAAAATACAATTGTTAAAATTGCACACCATCCATTCTGTCTAAGTGGGGCTGGACATTGATCAACAGCCCCAGGCCTGCCGGAACAGACAGGTCTTGGTGGCTTTTCGGAAGGCCGGGAGAGTGGTAAGGGTCCAGATCTCTATGGGTAGATCGTTCCACAGGGCCGGCGCAGCTACAGAGAAGGCCCTCCCCCGGGGGACTGCCAGCCAGCATTGTCCGGCTGACAGCAACCGGAGGAGGCCCAACCTGTGGGATCTTGAAGGAACTCTGGGAGTTGAAGTCCACAGGTCTTAAAGTTGCCAAGGATGGAGACCACTACTCTAGAGCTTCTAGTTTGATGATTACAGACTCCATTCTTCCTTCCAGAAAGATGCCATTGTATCTTTACTGGGGCTAGTCATGCCATATCTTTTTCTTGTCTAGCTCTGGACTGAGGGGTTTATTTTCTGGCAGACTCTTCCAGACATCTTTCTGAATTTGTCGCTCAACTGACTTCCAAAACCGGTGTAAATCTCCTTGCTACCCCTTGCCTCAGGTAATTTTCAAGGAAATCAAGACAGCTGCTTAGTGGATGAATTTCACCCTTGGAAGGGCAGCGGGGGCCATTATGCTGCAGAATGCAGAACAAGTAGAGGCAAATACCTTAACTCAGCTTGTGCCCTGAAGCACAATCCAGTGGCCATTTACAGTTTGACTTTTTTTTAAGGGTTGGAGCAGAAGGAAGGGGGAGGTTTACAGATGAGAAAAGCAACACAGACAAGAGATGAGAGCTCTTCAACTTCAGGGAAACGCAACCTCTCTAAATCAGAGGAATCATTGCTTGCGAGGGATGGGCTGCTGAAATTTGACTGAATTAAACCAAGGATGTTCCCAGCAGGAAAATAATGTAGAGCTTGCTGCATCACATTGTGCCTCTGCTTCCCATAGAGATAAACCCGATGCCCTATTTTTTAAAATAATAATAATAATCCAAATAGTGCCTAGATTTACATCATACTTGGATACCAAGTTTTTAAAATCACAGTTGGTTAACTCAACTACAGATGATTGCAGTAGCAGCACACACTAAATCCAACAAACCACATTGTGGCTGTGTGTGCTATATATGCCCAGGCAGAAAGCACAAAACCTTTGTTTACTGCTTGTGGTCAGCATCCAGTATTCCTTTGGACATGAATTTTTCATTGGTGGTCCCTGTGTCCACAATTTAATGCCCTCCAGATATGTTGAACCAACTACCAGGCTCTCTAAGAAGACCAACATGATAGGAAATTGTCTCTAAACTATGGAAATGGCAGAATATATTTATACACTACTGAGAGAAGGGAGCTCTCCATTTGTCCTTCCTCATTTTGTTAAAAAAAATGTATGGCTACTGCTACTTACCACTTGTTTTTTATTCATCGTTACGGGATGGATCTATATTCATTGGTGATTCATGAGAACTGGGAGGGGCTGTAATTCCTGCTAAAAATTGCTTATCCTGCAAAGGTCTTTATGTACTAAGCCAACTATTCTTCAGTTTGAAATCTCAGTCCTGAAAGTTGGCTAATTAAAGTACATGAGTTTTACTGATTTATCACCATCAATATGCTCAGATTCTTTTTCCTAATAATATAAGCAAAGAGAATTTTAAAATACAGGAAGTCCTCAACCTATGACCACAATTAAGCCAAATTTCTGTTGCTAAGCAAGATAGTAGTGAAATGAGTTTTGCCCCATTTTGCCACTTTTTTTACCACAGTTCTTAAGTCTATTACACTGTAGTTGTTAAGTTAGTAAAACAGCTGTTACGTGAATCTCGTTTCCCCACTGACTTTTCTTGTCGGAAAGTCACCAAGAGTGATCACATGACCCTAGGACACTGCAGCTGTCATAAATACATGCCGGTTGCCAAGCATCCAAATTTTTATTGTGTGACCATACAGATGCTGCAACGAAGTGTGAAAAACAGTCATAAGTCACTTTTTCAGTGCTATATCTTTGGTTACTAAATGAATGGTTGTAACTCGAGGTTCCCCTCACATATATGTTAGTCATTTCCAACTCTAGGGGGTGGTGCTTATCTCCATTTCAAAGCCGAAGAGCTAGCCCTGTCCGAAGACATCTCTGTGGTCATGTGGCCGGCATGACTAAACGCCAAAGGCGCACAGAATGCTGTTACCTTCCCACCAAAGGTGGTTCCTATTTTTCTACTTGCATTTTTACATCCTTTCGAACTGCTAGGTTGGCAAAAGCTGAGACAAGTAATGGGAGCTCACTCCATTACGGGTTTTGAGATTTGGGATGAGTCACAAAGATGTAGTCAGGAGGGAGTGCTATGAACACTAACAAATAAGGGAAGAAAAAAAGCCAAATGCTGATAATATTAAATATTGTTAAATTTAAATGCTGCTTTCAAAGAACTAGAAGGATAATGTATAAAACTAGAAGGATAATGTATAAAAATATAAATGAGTCTTCTTTCTTCATCTTCTGCTCACTGGTTCAATCAGGAGCTATACCATCCCTCTTCCCTGTCTGCCTGCTTGGGACTATTTGGCTAAACAATTTCTAAAGTGAAAGCGATGGATGTTTTTCTGATCAGCTGATACTCTGTTTTCTGCTTCTTTAAGCTTCAAGGTTTGAACTGTTTTTGCCTGACTGTTTCTCCTGCTGACTGGAAACCAAGCTACTTGCTTGAAACTAAAAATCAATAGCCTTTGTGTTCCTTTGACTGCTGCTCTGAACTCTCCATGTATCAGTTGCTACAGCAGGCTTTCAAACAGAGCAGAAGCCTTCATCAAGCTAATAAAAGCAAGTTCGGCCTGAAATGGCAGACACAGCACAGGAATTTTCTCCTAAGTTTACAGCACCCTGTTTAGTTAATACATTAAATCCCTCCGGGTTCTATATTCACACTGTGGAATCCATTATTAGTTGAAAGGTGACACAATCCAATGGCACACAACATGTTTTTCTTGGAAAATATCCCTACATTAATTCCTGTCATTTCTAGTAGACTCTGGAGAATCACCATCTGAACATCACTGGATTCACTAACTTTAGGTTTTGCCATCATGGGTTCAATTGTCTTAAATTATATTTGGCTGGGCTTACACAACACAACAGTCAACACCCAAAAAAAACCACAGGATAACTCTAAGAGTGATGTAAAGTAGGTTAGTCCTGAGCTACGTAGACATTCCATTGGCCTAACAGTGTAAAAGACAATGTCTTCTGTTTCTATAAAAAGCAGGGAAAACAATTCATTTTGAGGGCACATATATCTTTTAACAGACTCGTACCTTTTTTTTCTTTTTAAAGTTTAGTGTTGTCACTATTTATGATTTGTGTTTAAAATTCCTGATTTTACAAGACAAAGACAAAATATTAGCCTTAGTTTTATTTATAAAGAAATAATCCATCAAATTTATTGTTCAGCCATATTATGAATTTTTTAATTTCACAAGTTGAGACATGGATTCATCCAGGCCTTTGGAGATAAACCAGTAGGGTGTCATAATTCTTTATTCCTGTCATGAAAACCATTTGCAGAAGTGAGAAAATTGGGTGGATCATACTTTTATCTTAAGAAAATTAACAAACCTGAAGGGTCCTTGTTTCTTACAATCCCTTGTTCAGGAGTAAAAGCATATTTTAAATCCTTCCTCCCAGATGGCTTAGTTTTTAGATTACATGCAGGGAAATGCTGTGAAGACCAGTAGCTTGAATGCAGAAAACTGCTTTTATAACCACTTGTTTACTTATCTATTTCTATATTCAATTATTGATCAATTATTTAATCATTCCCTCTTTGTTTCCTGACAACAATCCTGCAAGTTATGTCAAAGTCCCCTAGGGAGCTTCTGTAGCTGATAGAGAATTTGGAACCAGATCTCCTTGATGCTAATCCAGCATCTTAATCTTTATATGAAAGTGGCTCTCAGGAAAAAATGCTCAGTCTGAAATTGCAGGTCATATTTTATCCAAACATATAAATAACTGGTGACTGAGAATAGTTTTGGTTGAGAATAGAATCCCCTACTCCCAAGGCAATTTTACAGGTTATGCATCTTCACTGTCTTATAGATGAAAAATTATCTGTGTTTTTCAACTGAATATCTTTAATTATTTATTTAAACCATTTCTGCCTCATTTCCTCAAGGCAATTAAAAACAAATGTAGGAAAAGAAAAAATGGAAAAGAAAAAAATGCAAAATTGAATTAACAATATACCTATCTCTAAATACACGAATTACTGAAAGTCCTTCAATAGCGCCATGGAAGAACAATTACATTCAAAATATCTCCTATCCTTTTCTAGAGGCAGGCTTTAGGCTATGTGCATGCAGAGATGAGGCCAGGCGGGCTTCTTCAGGGAATCCATAATTGAAATGCAGTGACAGAGAAGACATTCATACTCTCCACCGAAGCTGACAGGACCAGGACTCCAGATAGTCACTGTCACTCAGGGGTGTGACATACTGAACTATTTCTCATAAGGCCACAGTATTGCCTCATCAATTGCATTCCATTTACTGATATTAATGGCCATAAAATATATTTCTTTGATTTCAAACACAATGATTTGCTTGCCATTCTACAGATTATCCAGGAGAACGTAGGAGTCCAAGGAAGGATATTCTTTTTCTGTTTCTTCAAATTATTAAAGTGTTCAGGATGTAATCAGTTTAATTGTAATCCAGCAAGGTGGTGTGGTGGTAATTCTCCTTTTATTTTTTACATTATTCTTGCACACGGTCAAAATAGTAGAATGTGTAAAATCTTTTTGAGTTCATGAATGATTTTTCCTGGATTTATTCAATGTATGTAACTGAAATATTAATCCTGTATTGGCCAAAATATGCATGTAGTTAAACATTCCTCTCTTCCTTCTCCTGGCCCCATTTAACCATATTATGGTAGGCAAATAGCACTAGAATCAGGACAGACAGGAGAGGCTTTTGACATAATGTTTTTTGCTAATATTTTGCCAATATGTTTTCAAATTTCTCCTTCCAAAGGCATATTAATATAGTCAATAGCCCATGCTTAGAATCCAATTTGATCATGCGACTCCCTCTATTAAATATGTGAATGAAGAATGAGTGAAAAGTTTATTACATACAGTCAAAGGACCCAAGAATAAAATAACATAAAAAGAAAACAGCATACATTTTGACATTTCACGGGAAACAAATTATTCAGAAAATGGTTTTTTCCCATGTGGATAAATTAATCTCTCTTGACCCAACTTGTTGCATCTCAACCTATAAATGTGTAAAGGATTTAAAAAAGAATGTTTAGAAATGTCGGTATCAGAATCAACTGAGACCTTGATGTAAGGTAGGAAATATAGTGCAGTTCATATATTAGCTCCTTAACATCAAAAAGCCTATCTTAAATGGCTGCAAATTCACATTTTGTACTTGCCATCCAACTGGCAGAGGAATACATAAGGAGCCCTAGAAAGCATACAAATGAAATTCAAGAATTTCCCCATTCTCACCTTACCTTCTAAGCTTAATCATGTCATGGCAGATGAGCCATAAACTGTACATCCCGTGGAGAGTTAAAAAAAATAGGGGAAAAAGACAAAGGGAATACACTAGAAAACTCTCTTTCAAGGTTTGCCTATTACTCTCTGTAACAAGCAGTACATTGCTGTGTTTGTGTGTGTGGGGAGAAATGTTGGGATGACTGACAGCCTTGAACTATAGGCTCATCCCTCACCTTAGGCCGTGCAATCTGATTGGATGCTTCCTGACATCTCCAAAGCACAGCACATTTTAATAGACGCTTTGGTAGTTTGTCAGGGGTGGGTGGGGGAAAAGGTTCAGCGAGGTGCATTTCTGACCAGCACAAAGTCATTTTCCACTTCAGGAATATTTCTTGGCTTTGGGTGTGTGTGTAAATGTGAGGGGGGAGGGTGGGGGGGGTAGAAATACCTGTGGGTTTTTTTTCAGGGTGGGATTGTTTGTTTTGATTTTTTGGGGGTCCTTAAATGTTTTTCTGCAAACTTCGTGGAGAGTGCTCTTCTCCTCAGCACCAAGCCTGGACTAATGGATTACCACCTGCTTGGATTAACTTTAGCTTTTTTCTTCGGTGATACAAAGGTCCTAGCCGGTTACCCTATTTGGTGGTAAGATTTCTTTTCTCCTCATCTCAAACTTTTTGGCAGCCTACCTCTTTCCCCCTCCTTCAGTATATTTGCATTCTCTCTGCATCCTGATTCATGTTTCTCTCATCATTTTGCTTTTTCAGAATTTGTGCAAAGTTCCTATGTGCTCGCCTCGCTTTTTTCATTTTGGAAGGGTGATACTTAAAAGATTTTTTCCTTTTGCTTGAAAAGCATTGTGTCTGTCTCAGTCATTTGTGGCATCAGAATAATATATTGGAATATAATTTATAAGCAGCAGGCATTGTAAGACAATCAACTAAAATAATATAAATATTAAACTACTATCAAGATTCACTATTAGGTATTTGCCAGCAAATCACAAATGTTTATTAACAGTGCTATGTAAAATGACTCTTCAAATGTGTTCTTTCACTTTAAATATATTTGCTTAATGATGCCAACATCTGCAGAAAAAAAAATCAAGAAAACAACCAAGATCTAAGTTTTAATTTCAATATTTTTTTGGAATGACAACAATTTGACATTTTAATTTCCTGCTTGCTTCATAAAAATCTTGACTCCATTTAAGCAAACCAAGAAGATAAAAGCTAAAAATTATTTTGCCAAAGATTCATTTCCCTGTACTAGGACATGGGATGATCTGAGATTTTTTTCAGCAAAACCAAAATTTAGGTTATTAAAAATACTTAGCATTTAATAATCTAATGTTGGCTTTTCCTGTTGCTTAATTAAAATATATCCTTATACAAAAATGTTTTAAATACTTGAAGTAGAAATATCAACAGCTTTAAGTTAACTTAATATGGCCTTCCATTACCACTTTCAAAGTTTTCTTTTTATGTAAATTATTCCCTTAATTCCTTTTTAAATATAATCAAAAGTGTGGTATAAATATAAATCAAAAAATGTTTAATTTTGAAAAATAGGTTGTGTTGTAAAATTTTGGTTTAGATGCCTACTATAAATAATAAAGAATAAACATTCAGTATATTTAACAATGTTTTTAACCTTATTTTGTCTGATTATATGAAGATAATTGAGAAAAATTAAATCACAGCAACATCAAAAAATGCTTGTATTTTCCATGCCAAATGGATATGACTCATATATATTAAAGTTCAAAAAGATTCTCCTGTCAGAATTTAGATTAATCAGATCTCTTTTAGCCTCAGGTTTGATGAAACAAACTTCCTATAAAAGAAGCTGTAAACTATTAAGAATCAAACGTTTTGTTTCAAGTAGAACTGTCAACGAGAACTGATTCAGAGAATTTAGTTCAGTAAACAGAATCTGGCTGTGCTGCTTATTTAAAGTTAAAAATTTCAGGGTATAAAGAAAAACCTTGGTGTTTTAGTAAAATTTTGCCCTTCCAATCATACTTATTAACGTAGAGAGAAGCACTATAAAAAATCTATTTTCTTCCAGTCTGCTTAATTTTTCTCTTCCCCTAAAACCTATTCTTCTGGTAGATATCTTTTGTCTCAAAGAAAAAGGATTAAGCCTCTGGATTTTAAAATACAGACATACATAATTCAACAACAATATGCACCTACGCATATTTTAGGATAATGAAAATTATCTATAGAGAATTTATAAAGCGTCACAGTGACTGAGCTGTGCTTTTGGCTTGTATAGTTGTGTTTTCTAGTACAGTATAGAGCAAATGTTGTAATAATTATATTGAAGAACAAGGCTCAGAAATGAACAAATCAATTATCAATAATTGATAATGAGCTGTAAGTTAGTATATACATTTCATAGCAATCCTCACATTGCATGTTTTCTAACTTCGTTATTCAGTTCCTTTCAAATTCAAGTGATTATTTTCACTTGATGTGAAAGTGTATGTACCTATATTTTGCATTATTTAGCAGGATTTAAGTGAATTGGGAAATATCTGAATTTATTTAAGTTTCTTGCAAATGTTCAATCCCTCTTCAGGATATAATTCCAGCTGAAGAAGATAGTCAGTAAATAATTGTTTAACAAACAATAATAAAAATTAATAACCATGCACAATTTTGCAGAAAAAGGCCAAAGTGCATACAATCAATGTATTAGTTTTATTAATGTATAGCAGGGGAGAGAAATTGTCAGTCATAAAATATGGGACAGCGGTCAACTTTCACATATATAAAACTGGGAACGTAATAATTTACTTCTGCATTAAAAAATAATCCAGCATTTTCAAAAAAGATTTAGAATTCTTCAAACTAAACAGTCTAACTATATAATGTAATTTTGATCACCTAGTCTTATCTTGAGTCAGTTTGTTTGAGCTACAAAACTGAAATTCCAGGTACAAAAGACAATGAGAAAGCTAGTTAGGAACCTGATGTTAGGAATAAAAAATGAATATATCGAAAAGTGTGAAAAAAGCAGGTTGCATAGTTTCAAATTGCCTGGAATGGGGGTGGGATGAGGCAAAGAGGAACAGGAACAGGTAGTGTGGGTGTACACACATACATACATATACATATATATAAAAGTGCAAAGGCTGGCTGAAAGCTTTGCATAAGGAAGAAAGCGAGCAAGAAAGGTGATACTAGCTTTAGTTTCATTACAATATTTTCATACGTAGTTCTGTATAGTAATACTATAGCACTATTAAATCTAGCCAACTGAGCACAAGAGCACAAATGTATAAAACCAGCCCCTAAAAAATGAGATTCGCAGAGAATATGTACCAGTATTTTTCTCCAGCACTCCATAGCCCATCATCTCAGGTTGTGATGACAGCTGTGTACGCTGTACATGTCATATATTAGAAGAATATAACTGAATAAGAGTGACCTGCATCTTTGACCCAAGCACATATTAGGTATAACAGATTTTTCCTGGGCATATGGAAAAGACAATGGCCAGCATAGAAGTCAACTCTTAAATGTCCGTGGAGATTCTCAGTTATCCAGGTCATAGTTGTCCCAAACGTTCTTTTCAAAAGGCAACTGGATTTCCTTTGTTTTTTCTTTGAAGACATTCTGCTTCTCATCCAGTTGGAAGCTGAAAGAACTGAAGAATCTTCTTGGAAGAGAAGCAAAATGTCTTCAAGGAGAAAGCAAAGAAAGTCCAGTTGCCTTTTGAAAAACTTCTTGGGCCAATTCTTAGATCCAAGTCTAAAGGTGCTGCCATATACATGACTTAAATTGTGTCCCATAAATTAGGATACAAATGGAAAAGCTATGTTGGCTTAGATTTCTATATTTGACCCCACCTTAGTAATATTCGCTCTTGTGGAAAAGTACTTCTCCAACATGATCTTCAATTTTCCAGAACCACTTTTGGAAATCTAAAAAACAATGACCTCTGGCTAACCTTTAAAATACATCGCTTGTATATGCTTTGTTTTTAAAAAAAAAATTGAAAGAGAAAGAGAGGTTGCTGTAGTTGAATTCAGATGCTAGTTTCTCCAAAACCTTCCTGATTTTCAACTGAATGATCTTTACATTGTTTGCTTTTTGTATAATCAAGTTCATACCATATAGAAATAAGATTTTAAAATTCAAGAAAATAGGGAGAGAAGCTTGATCATTAGGACAGGTGGTGGCATTCTTACTTGATTAAAAAGGGACCAAGAAATGGGAAAAGTCAAAATCTAGAATTGCATCAAACACAATGACTTTTTTTAAAAGGAGAAAATCTACTGTGATTTGTTTTTCTTTGTAAATCATGCTTTGGAACTGTATGTGTGTGTATATATATGTGTATATATATGTTTCTTTCACTGAATTTTATACAGTTTGAAAAGCTTCTGAGAATGCTGCAATATGTGTAAAAACAAAACCACAAAAAGAAGGTGCAATAATCTTTACAGCCTGGGCTCTGGTCCCTGCAGAGGGCTGCTTTCTTTCTAGAGCTGTGATGGATCTGGAGTTGGATTTGCCTCTTCAAAGTGATGTAGTCCAGGACTAATATAACCAGGGGTTGAATGGAGGAAGAATAAGAATGCCCTGGACCACCTACACAATCCTACTGAACATTCCTCAGTTTATAATTCAACACTTGGTCTTCTTTAGAAAGCATCCTTGAAACCAAGGAGGTAAGGTCATCCAAAATACAAGAATGCCATAGGAATTGTGGAGGGCTTTGGGAATTATTTTTAACTTCATTGGCACTCTTGATGAAGGGGAAATGGACTGCAGTAAGAAGACCTTACCAGCTTCTTGGTGACAGAAGAAAATACACAGTTTGGATTTACTTATTGTGCTAAGTCATTACAAGAAGCTATAATGTAGTTTGATTTGGCTCTACAAAGTTATAGGAATGGTACCTTACAAATTCTTTATTAATCACTATTTCTGAACTTAGATCTTTTCACTGGATACTTAGATCTTTTCACTGGAACTCTACTAAAATCAGACTTTCCCTGCCTGTCAAATGTGACACAATGCCATCTTGGTGGTTGGGAAGACAACAATACTTTAGCAGCTGAATTTCATCTTTAACATTTTGCCTGCTGGCTTCAGATATTAATTGACAACTGATGTTGCCAAAAGCCTATTGGCAAGTTGGATGCCAGCCAATGGATAAACAACAATTGAGTTCAACCAGTGAGATGAGCCATAATTATGTCTATGCATATCCAAAATCAGTATCAATAACATTTAAACTCCAGATGGTGCAAATGAATTTGGAAATTAGATCTACCAAGGAAGAAAGCACAGAGATGATTAAATTGGACAAAGCTCATATTCCAGAGCTGAATCTTGGCAGTAGAACATTCACCTTAGCTAAAGATCACACATCCTGATCAACTCGCCAATCTACAGAAACCCAATATTAGAGTGTCCTTTCCCAAGCTGACCTTTTCTAGATATGCTGAATTACAATAGCCGTCATTCTCAGCCCACAAGGCATTATCCCTGCTGGATATTGATAATCAATGCTATAATTAGATACTTAGAAATAGGTTGATAAATACTGTGCACCTCCATGGCCTCACTTTAAAGAAAGGTTTGGATAAACAGAATAATCCACCTGACCTTTGTCCAATGATTCTGTGAAAAATGTAGAAGTTTTTCAAAGATAGGAGAAAAGCATTTGCACATTCTCAAAGGTATTATTCCATCTCACCTATTAAGCAAACTCTTCCCTCCTTTTTTGTGACCTTTGTCTTCTTTCAGCCTTTTCATATTTAAACATTTATCCCACTTAGTAGAATATAACAAATGAAATGAGTGGAAATTCAGCTGTAAGATTTCAAGAGTAAGACATTTGGCAAAATTCTAGAATCAATAAATTGCAAAGAACATTTATTCCATTATCCTCCATAGTTTCCCTATGTATTCCCTAGATACTTACTGTGTAAAGAATGAATATCTCCCTTCCTTTATTTTTTAAAACATTTCTGAAACTTTCCATCAGGCTAATTAAAACCTTAGAAATGGCCAATACTGTATTAATAATTACCATGTTTCTAACATTTCCTATGACAGAAATGTATGTATGTACATGAATAGTACAGCATAAAATGTTTAAGACTGCTTATTATTTGTTTAGTTATTTACATGTAACTAGTTTACATAAAGTTGCTTAAATGATGTCCTCATAACTCTATACATAAAATGAAACACTCTGCATTCAAATATGACATTTCCATTTGGCTTTGTCTTCCACGAAAGAGGTTTTTCTCTTGAGATGGATTTCCTGCCTAGCATTTATTATTTGGTTTGGTTTAAAAAAGGAATGGTTACAGGCGTGCTTAATACCCACGGATGTTTGTTTTCAAGATGCACATTTTTAATTTCAGATTTTTTTAAAAAAAATCATTGAGTTTATGCTCCTGTGACCAGAAGTTTTAAAATTAAAATCTTGGATGCCACGAAATAGTTTCTAGAGTCAGGTATGTTCTTGACTTAAGACACAATTGGATAAATTTTGGTTAATTTCTTTCCATGCTTCCATCACAATTCAAGAAATAAAATTTACCTCAATCTTCCTTTGGGGTATTAGGGACAAATTTAAAATAGCCCATCTCACAGATATTGTAACAACATCTTTAGATAAACATTACTGATGCAATTTATACCACATACAAAACAAATATGAAATAAATTATAATTAGTATTAAGAAGGCAGCTAGATGTTAAAAGTTATATAAAACAAACTGACAGTCAGATTTATTTAAATATAAAAGGCTGGGGAAAATGGACAACCCAGTATCAATTTTATTCATATTCAAATTGGCTGAAAAGGAAGATTTACAACATATTTTTTTTCTGGAATTCAAATCCTAGGAGTGATCTGTTCTCCTCTAGAGCACCAGAGAACCAACTATAACTCTCCTCCTTATTTCTTTGGAAACTGTTAAGTTCTCCGTGGAATTAGAGATAATTAAAATTTACTCCCGACTCTTGTTCTGTCTGTTCAGGTACATTTAAAAAGGCCAAGCAGAAATTAACTGACAAACATGTTAGTTTTTAAATTATGGATTCCCGCCCACTCTAAAATATGATTCTATTATAACAAATTCTAGATTTTACCGTATTATCAGGTTGCGGGATTTCGAAAACATTATGAACACTTTTTGCTCGTCTAGTCTTCTACACCTTTATGTGAGTTCAGATCGATCGATCGATCGATCTCAGTGGGAATGATGGTTGAATTCTACACGATTGCACCATCTCTGCAGATTTATTTATTTTTAAATCGGGTTCGAATGTGATAACTGTTTGCCGACACTCGGGGGTCATTTGCTCCCTGTGAAGTAAGAAACGCGTATACTGGGAATTAGGAAAACAGGCTGGCTTGGAGAGAGGGGCCGCTGGCTAGTCGCGAGGGAAGAGTGAGGCACGGCAGATGAACCTGGGAAGCTGCTCAGGGCGGCCGGAAGGTGCGAAGGGAATTGACCCAACTTTCTGGAATGCAGCTGCTAATGTACAGTAAGGGAACAGGACTCCCGACATAAAACCTCCAGGCGGATCTGATAAAAGATGACAAGGCTTCTGAAAAAATGTTTAAACCTGTTCCCCTTCCCCTCCTCTCCTTTCTTTGGGCCACGACAGGGGAGGAAGCGTTAATGTACTCAAAACATTAAAGCCGATTAGGAGAGCCAACACTCAGAGTAGGAAAATAATTAAACACTTTTAAAACTAGTCCTGTTATTTCTAAATAGGCCATCGAGATTATTATTAAAACAAAAAGTTGGTGTCCCAAGTGCCTGGTGGGATTTAGATTTCTCAGATTAAGGAATTCTCTTCTAGACATATAAAAGGGGGGGGGATCGTCTCCATTTCAGCGTCTCCTTTGATTCAGATTTAGTAACATTAATTGTTTAGGAAAACAGACAGATTAGTAGTTAAAATCACAAGCAAATGAACTGATAAAAGGTAAATTGTTGTTATTTAACTTGATACTTTTGCAATAGTGTATTGTTTTATGTTTTATTTTTATTTACAACAGCTTTCCAAGGGCAGAGATAATCAAACAAAACCAATAATCTTCATACATCATTTGCAATCTAATATATAAGAAAACAAAGTAGAGAAACATTGAAAAAAACAATCTCTCTAAACAAACCAAGACCCATTACAAGGTTTTTATTACCATCGATACTAACTTTGACTAGTGTTAATTATGCAATTGCTTGGTTTTCGTTTAGCGTGCTGTATGAACAGTCATTCTAGAGTATGGTTTACAGCTTTATGTAAAAAGCATTTGGCTTGTTTAACCTATTATGGTTACAGAAATTGGCTTTGTGTTATACAGAATCTATTTTTACTTAGTTCAGATGTAAACCTGAACTCACCGGAAAAGTTAAAGGATGTAGCCAAGATATGATTAATCATGAATAATCATGCTTTTAGCCTACCTAATTATCTGAGTACATACAACTAATTGAACCAACATAGTTTTTCACAAATCACTAAATAACAGCTGGACAATTTATTATTCAGTCCATCATGAGCCTTCTATCTTTTTGTGAGATATACTATGCACAGCGCTACTAACTGATTAAAACTCAAGCTTTGATTAGAAAGAAAAGAACGAAGCTTAAGCTATTGCAACTCATTCATATCAAAGTAACCAAAGTAACCGCAAGATAACACATTGTAAGTAATGAAAATAAGGAGGAAAAATATCTGATTCTGAAGAAACTAAGCATTAAATCCAAGGACACACATCCCACAATATAATAAATTAAAGAGATTGGGGAACAGCTGTATTTTCCTTCCCTTCAGCCTCCTTGGACATTGATGGTCTCCTTTACAAAATGAAGTCAGGCAAGAAAGATTACTGGAAGAGGGAGGAACAACTCATACTTGGAGTCTCTAATGTTTACTGTAAAGGAGATGAATATTTTCTTCTGGTAACATCCTTGGAGTCTGCAGAGTTGACACCCACCTCCAATACACTTGACCCTTTGGCAGAGATTAAGAGGGGTGTTGGTGAGAGGGGAGAGAAGGAATGAGGGTTTTTTTTTCTATAGCTTCCTTTACTTGGGATGCAAGGCCAAGGTTATAGACTGATATATGTTATATGCTTCTCATTAATTTCATGGAGATTTCACTTTTACTTTTAATGTGAGACTATAAAGATGATGGCTGGGTTCACATACTGTTGTAAGCCATAATTGTTTGGTTTGGGCTTAGCGTGATGTTTGAAGCCAACCATTGATATATGGTTTACTTTGTAGAGTTAAACCAGCCAGTTTTGGCTTGTTTAACCAACAATAATGCAATGTATGAATTTAATAGGGTTTTATGATTTGGGGCTGCCCTATATCAAGTGAAATAATGAGCCTGAGTAAAGTAGAATTAACTTATAAAGCAATCCTGTTATTGTTGTTCTTTTATATGGCATGGGCACACAAATAAAAATAATATGCCCAGAATTGCCCAGATCTCATGGGCCCTATTGGTTTATTTGTTTTTTTTTAATTACTCTATATTTTAAAACAAGCTGATATATTCAAATCTCAAGGATGACTGGCATGTTATTTTGTCATAGTTAAAGTGCTCTCTCCGTGCAGGTTCCATTCACAGTGTATTCTCATGAGTGTTCCTTGGTGTCAGATCTTTATTCAACCAAGAGTGCTGATTCTGAACAATCCGAATAAAGAACTGGCATTCTTTCATCCAAAAATAGTTGTTGGAGTACATGTATTATACAACTCCTGAGCAGAGTAATGTGAATGGGTTCAGATATTTTATTGATTTCAAAATATATTTTGATTGGTTTTAGCTTAGTAAGTTGTGCAAAGAACTAGGTTGCATTTGCTTAATATTTGTGTGAACTTACCGTATTTATAGGATAGATACAGAATAATACTTGGAAGGGATCTTGGAGGTCTTCTTGTACAGCCCCATGCTTAAGCAGGAACCCCTATAACATTTCAGGCAAATGATTGTCCAATCTCTTCTTAAAAATTTCCAGTGTTGGAGCCCCCACAACCTCTGGAGGCAAATAGTTGCACTGATTGTTATAACTGTCAGGAAATTTTTCCTTAGTTCTAGGTTGCTTCTCTCTTTGATTGCTTTCTACACATTGCTTCTTGTTCTACCCCCCCCCCCCCGGTCCTTTGGAGAATAGGTTGCCCCCCCTCTTCTTTATGGAATCCTATTAGATATTGAAACCCTCCTATCATGTCACCCCTGGTCTTTCTTTTTATTAAACTAGACATACTCAATTCCTGCAGACGTTCTCCATGTTTTAGCCTCCAGTCCCACAATCATCTTTGTTGTTCTCTGCATTCTTTCTAGAGCAGAGGTGTCAAACTTGCATCATCATGACATCAAGTGACATATCACAATTTCCCCCCTTCGCTAAACCGGGTGTGGGGGTGGGTTCTACCACAAAACCGCGGACGACAAAATCGCGGTCGACGAAAGCGCGTATGTGACGTCATCACAGTGCGACGAAAAAGATCGAAAAAGATCGAAAAATGTACAAATAAAGCTAAAACCTTCCCCTAACCCCCCCAAACCTAACCCTAAACCTAACCCTAAACCTAACCCTAAACCTAACCCTTAACGTAACGAAAAACCTAACGCTAACCCTTAACCTAACGCTAAACGTAACGCTAACGCTCTAACCCTAACCCTTAACCTAACCCTAACCCTTAACCTAACCCTTACCTTTATGTGAATCGGCTTGCTGTAATTTAATTTTTATTTCAATTTTTTGATCTTTTTCGTCGCGTTGTGATGACGTCACATACGCGATTTCGTCGACCGCGCTTTTGTGGAACGCGCTTTTGATGGGTCACGGTGGGGGTGACTAGCGTATGACATATTCGGCCCAGGACCCGCAACTTTGACAGTCCTGTTTTAGAGACTTAACGTCTTTTTTATATTGTGGTGAGCAAAACTGGATGCAATAGTCCAAGTGTGGCCTTACCAGGTCATTATAAAATGATAACACTTCATGTGATTTGCAATAGTGGCGAATATCTGTAGCTCAGATGTAAGATGAGGATGAAGGTTCATTCTCTGAGCTTATGGGTTGGTTTCTGAATATTTCATAATAGGATAGGTAACATATTCAGTGTAATAAACAGCAGAACACTGACACTGACAACTCCTAAATTACATTGAAGATGTTACCTACGTACCTTGGTAACAAAATGTTCAGTAACCAATGCACAAGCTCAGAGAATGAACTTTCAACCTCACTTCACATGATCTTGATTCTATCTCTCTGTTACAGTGATAGGTTCCAGATCCCATTGCAACCGGTAAGGCTGCAATGGGGCCTGGCGTCCACCACATGTACGTGTACAATGCGCATGCACACACAGTGCATGCATGTGTCCTTACCTCTTGCAACACCTCCGTGAGCCTCAGTGATGCTCCAGCTGCTTGGCAGAGCATTGCGCAAGTGCCGTGTGCTCCGTGCGCATGCATGGAAGCGCCAAAGAACTCAAAGACATGTAAGGAGCTCAGGCAGGCAGCTGGGTCCTCCAGAGCACCGTACCAGAATAGTACCCAGTGCTTCAGGCAGGCACCGGTACGCCCGTACCGGGGCGTATTGCTTGAAACCCACCACTGCTCTGTTAATGCACCTCAGAACTGTATTGGGTTTTTTGGCAACTATGGCATACTGCTGGCTCATATTTAAGTAATTGTCAACTAGGACTACAAGATCCCATGTGAACTTACTACTATTGAGCCAGATACCACCTATTTGATATCAGTGCATTTGGTTTTTCCTGTCTAAATACAGAACCATCATTAGCACCATTTCTGGCTTTAGAGTTTACTGCAGCCTTCGAATAATCAAACAAGAATGTTCCAACTTCATGTCAGCCATTCATCTGGATAGGGTGGGGAGGACACTTGGTGACCTAACTTGTCATCTCTCTTTGGCAGGAGGCTTGTAACGGAACTGGTGCCAACAACTTAGCTGGCGCTGCCTGGGTGCTAAAAAATAAGTCATTTCTTGCCCTCAAGTCAGGTTCCCTCCAGAGATAATAACAACAAAGCAAGCAGCCTGCTAAAGAAGAATTATCTCAGGCTAATCACCTCCCTGGGGCAGAGAGCTTGTCAGAGTTCAGGCAAGCAAACAAGTGAGGCTGTTCCTAAAGCAAAGATAGAGAAGATTGACCACAGCTCTTCCCACACATGCTCATAGAAGACTCAGTCCTGACCTGCCAACAGGCCTAATGTCCTAATGTTTCAAAATTTGAAGCATATTTATTGTAGAAAATATCCACTGGAAATGTCTATGAAGATTCTCAGTCATACAGATCATGGTTGTCCCAAAGGTGTTTTTTTCCAAGAGGCAACTGGAATTTCTGATTTTTCTTGAAGATGTTTTACTTTTCATCCAAGACGCTTCTTCAGCTCAGAAGATTTGATTTGATCATCCAGGAACATACTTTCTCAGTAATGCTACTTTAAAAGTCTAAAACCCAATGGAGATAGTTTCATGGAACAAGGCTAGTAATGTTTGTTAG
The DNA here is from genome assembly GCF_009769535.1 of Thamnophis elegans. Taxonomy (NCBI): domain Eukaryota; kingdom Metazoa; phylum Chordata; class Lepidosauria; order Squamata; family Natricidae; genus Thamnophis; species Thamnophis elegans. The sequence goes on along the minus strand of NC_045558.1, from coordinate 92,939,518 downwards.
GGTTCAGTTAAGATCAGCGTAGTCCTTTAACTAATTTTCAGTTCTAGGCCGAAGAATCAATTTATTTTAAGAAGTGCTGGATTTTAAGAATCTTATTTTAAGAAGTGCCTATCTATGTTAACTGATTTTTAGTCAACAGATATTTCTATAGGACATGTTTTTTTTTAAAGTGAAAATGACAATCACAATCAAAGCTACAGCCATTTTTATGTGTGCCATAGAGCTTCGATTGCACCATCTAGGACTCTCATCCTCTCTCTTTTTTGCCACAACCTGCAGACAATCCTGCCCACCACATACTCCACTGGAGGAAAGGAAGACTGAAGGGATACCATCTCTAGTCACATTTTTGCTGTGCACCCACTTACTGGCATTACTAGATTACCTTCAAGGGAATGCAACTTGTAACAGAAAAGTGGGTCCCTACCTCTGCGCTACTCTCCATTGTAAATACATATATCTCCCAATTCCTTTTATGCTGGTGAATGCCCAAAAAGGCATTTAGGGGCAACATGTAGCATTTTAGGTTTTATTTTCAATATGGTTGGAAGAGCTGGGAAAGATGATTAGTGGTAGCCAAATTCAGACTGACCTTACTCAGAAACAAATTCTATTGCGTTGATGGAGCTTGTTTCCACAAATTGTCATAGATGCTCCAGGGTACCTTTTGAATGTACAGTTGTGGGTGATTTTGTGTTGCTTACATGGTGGGCTGATTCCATTGTGGAGGTCTATAGTAGAAAACTCCCATTATAGGGACAAGAGGATTTAAGCATCTTCTAATGAGGTAGCCAAGGAAACGGCCCACTAGGGTTAAGGATGCCATCAACCCCTGTGGTTGCCCTTTAGATAAGGAGCGCTCTCAGCTGGGAGAAAAGAAAGGATCACAAGGAAAAGAAGCTTTGGAAAGTCCTTAAGACATCTGAGGCTGTTGGACACTCCTCTTGTTCTGCCCTGCTTGCTTTTATAATAAAATTCAGACAATGGCATTTGTTGACACTCCCCTGCATTCAAGTAGGAATGCCAGAGAAATTCTCAACTTTTCTATTTCTTCAATAATATTCAGGTTCCATGCAAGCTCCTTGGTCTTATTTCTGGAGCAACACATCTACCTTATTTTAATTGTTATGGACTTCCTCTTGATCTCTCACATATGGAGTTTCTTCCAGTTCTTAGTTACTCTTTTTTATGCAGATAACTGATAGATATTTAAATAAATCCACACAAAGAAAAATATTATTCTGATTATGAAAGTGTAGTGTCATTCCTTTTGCACTCTGATTAAATGAAGGTACACATACTGTATGTACACAGCATCAAGCAATGAGTAAAATGATGGAAACAGAATTTCCATTCATTCCACCTGAGCCCATCCTAAAATTAATTTTAGAGATTCTAGAATATAGTCCTCAAATATTATGTAATGTTGCAATGGCAAAATGATGTGTGTGAATATATTAGATTCTGGAAAAGAGAAAAGCACCCTAGAAATCTTAAGTCACACTCTTAAGATTATACAAACAACATCTGTATTAATATTTTATTTCATTTTTTTTCAAACATTGGGTTCAAATTTTGATATTTTGCACACTTTGCAAGTTTACAGTCTCCCATTTTACAAGTTTTAACTTGGTTTATTAGTACTGTTTTGTTACAGTTATTTTACTTATATAAGCCATTTGTATATTTAGACAGACAGGCACTTGATGTTAATACTTTAGGGCTAGTTGCCAAGGTTGACTTCCCTCTTGACTGAAAATGTGGTTGCATGCGATTGTGATATGAATAGCTCAATGTAAACATCAGTTGGAGGAATTAAGCTAAAGGAGGGAAGGTAAGCAGGATAGCAGCTGATATGATCCATGCCTATTTGAGAGCAAAAGGAAAAAAGCAGCACATGAAGGAAGTTGAGAAGCTACTGTAATTAGTTTAATTAATTTTTCAGCTCCAAAAGGAATAACATGGGCATTATCCACATTACAAGCAGACATGGAGACAGTTTTTTCCCTTGTGCCATCACTCTGCTGAATACCTAATTCCCACAGTACAGTCCTATGCCTAAGTACATTTATCCATTTAGTATAGCTGTATCACTATTATCCTTCTCATCTTTTTTTACTACCTTCTCTTGTTGGTATCATTATTATGATTATTATTACTCTGAGAGTTTATGTACTGGCGACAAATTCCTTGTGTGTTCTGTTCTGGCTAGGTTACGTCGCGTACAAATACACGACCTAATAACTCATCACATAAAATTATGTTGTAGTTTCATTGCTTTGGAGTAAGGGGTATGGGTGAATCAGATCATTTTGTCTACATTGTAATCCATGTGCTTGTAATTTGTTTGTTTGTCAAAAAAACCCATCAAATATCCTTACCATTTTATTTCAGTTCAATCAATGATTCTACTCCCAAATTATATTAAGCCTTTTTTCTCTGTACTATATGTGAACCTACTGTGGCTTGGTAAAACAGATAATATCTTAGCCATGATCAGCTATATCATACATATAATCAAGTCAACAAGCTTTGTTTGGCTTGTTCCTAACTTGTTTTTCAGGCACCCATAATATTGCTAGCCATACTACTCCAAATATTCTATCAACTTTGGGGTATCTGAGCCATCTGTTTTCTATTTTTTGTGTGGTATGTTTTTTGCCCAAGTATTTGCTAGGAATTGGAGAAAGATCTTTGTGTAATGAAATTAAATGCCTGTTTGTTTATTGAAAATCAGGAATATGTTATAACCTTTCAGACTAGCACATTAAAAATTATAAGCTTTCACAACCTAATTACACCATGCATCTGATGGTCTGTGAATTATAGTTCACAAAAATATGCTAATAAAACATTTAATCTGAAAAGGTGCTATCAAATTCCTTCTGACATATGGCTTCCATAGACTAATACAGCTCTCCGACCATAGTATCGATTTATTTATCTCCCACCTTTATTGTTTTTATAAATAACTCAAGTGGCAAACAAAGATAATGACTCTTCTTCCTCCTATTTTTCTCCACAATTACAATCTTGTGAAGTGAATTTGGCTGAGAGCGAATGATTGGTGCAAAGCCACCCAGCTGGTTCTCACACCTAAGGGATTAGTCTACTGGTTTCTATCCTGTTGCCTCAACCACTACACCAAACTAGCTCTCGTGAGTTCCTGGGACTCTTTAATGTGGCGTGTCTCTGTCTGAGTTCTTGGTTTTTCTGTTTCTTTGTTGGAAACCATGTGAATTATGGAGAATGGAGGGCTGAGTGCTTTGCCTGTTTGTAACTGCCTACATGTATTTACCTCCAAAGGAAGCAAGGAGCAAAAGCAATTCAGAACCAGCAATACAAGTGAGTGGAGTGGATAATTTATCATGACTGCATCCCTCCTTTCCTTCAAGAAGCTGCAGGATGCATTTTTCCATTTCCCTCCCCTGTAGTAATCCTGTGGAACATGCTGAGAACTAGTGATTCAGGCAAGAAGCTGTGAAGCTAAGCCATTAATTCTACATTACTGATTCTGGTCAAAGGACAATAAACTTATGATGTTGTATTGGTTCTCAGGTGATAGTACTGGCATGTAAAACATGAAAATGAAACAGAACAATTCATTTTATATTTATGTAGCAAATGGGGAATGACCTGCTATAATGGGCTGTGAAAGTAATGTTAGGAAACAGGAGGAAAAGGAGCTACAGACTCAGCAGTGGCCAGACAAGAAATATCTCAGAAATATCTCCCACAGAAGAAATGGGGGCAGAAAAAGCATCTCAGAAGGGACTCTTTCTATTTCTCTGGAATTAAGGCAAGGAAGGGGAGAAGGGCTTTCAGACTTGCATGTTTCTGTTACTGCAACCTTACAATAAAGGTAAGTATTAGTATTTATGATTTTGGTTACTTATCTGGACTGCCTGGAAGGACTGACACCTGCTCATCCCAAATTAGAATACTGCGGATAGCCCCCCAAACCCCCCTTTTTTCCAATAACATGTCTTTTTGAGTAGAAGTGTAAGATAGGAATAATCAATATTTCTTTAATAGGCACTACATAACACTCTTTGGGCTTTTGGTTTGCTAATAATTGATTTTAATTTTGGATAGACTCTTTGAATATGGAAAAAATAATAGAAAGGTGCCATTTAAAGATTGGCTGAAAGGTAAAGTATTATTTTCTAGCACAGTTTTCTGAAAATGCCACTGGACTCCATTGTTAGGCAATGAAAGAGCTAGGATATTGGCTAACGATCAATATCCCCAATGTTCTCTGCTAAATGGGTATTGACTGGCCATGCTTATATGGGGAGCCCGTTAGTGAATAGACAAGACCCTCCTTACTAGCAGCAAGCATTGAGGACATGGGGTCAACCTTTCAAATTGTCCAAGAGCCCTCAAAGAATTGCACCTCTTTGATTATCACAAACCCAACTGCATCCAACATATTTGATAATATTTGGAAATACAAATGATTGTCAACAGCTGGATATCTATCCTTTATTGAGGAGTGATTAATGTTTCTCAATATAAATCAGGCTTATGATATTTTAGTCTTCTACCTGCAAACAAGATTACATGTTTCTTTCCAAATGTAGGTGGTGAGATTATTAATTTTCTTTTTTAATTATTTATTTTACTATTTTCCCTATTGTTCTAGGTTTGAATTTATAATAGGTTTAGAGAGACCCTTCTCACCACTCCATCCATTTGTTATACAGTTGTTGCCTAATGCTTTTGGGATTTGGATGACAGATCTAAAAATCTATGTTGACCAGAGAGGACACAAATTACAATTCATCACATATCATATTATCTGGGTAGGAAAGATTGAATCAGAAAACAGAGTCGATGGCATTAAATTGATCATAAGTCACAAAGGCATTGCTAGGTCAGACCATGCAGCACATCAAGATAATAAAATTCGTCTGCAGGTACTAAACCCCAGAAACTCAAGATTCAGCACTTTTTCTTGGATAGCTCCTTTTGCAAGAAAACTGACCAGCCCAACTTCTAAACATTCATCCTTTTTAAACAACTAACAATATGACTTTTTCAAATATTTAAACACAATATTCATTGTGCTCCAAAGAACACCCTAATACAGCAGGTTTGTTACTATGAACCTACCAGCCATGTAGTTAGGAAAGCAGCACCTTACTAGGCTTAAGTAGTAATGCCATCACCATACACTGGGGCCTTTACAGATCAATAAAAATGTACAGTACAGGTAGTCCTCAACTTACAACAGTTCATTTAGTGACTGTTCAAAGCAAAACAGCATTGAAAAAAGTTATGTATCATCATTTTTTACAATTATGTCAGTTGCAGCCTTCCCATGTTCATGTCATCAAAATTCACTTGCTTGCTAACTAATATTTATGATAGTTGTGGTGTCCCAGGGTCATCTGTTCACTTTTTGCAACCTCCTAACAAGCAAAGTCAATGGTGAAGCCAGATTCACTTAACAAACATGTTACTAACTTAACAACTGCAACAAGAATGGTTGTAAAATTGTTTTGTTTATTAATATAAATTTTGGACTCAATTGTGGTCATAAGTCAAGGACCACCTGTATGTGTAGGGAAAAGAATATTTCCACAGGGAGAAAGCAGAATTTATAGTCTATATTTTGGCAGCAGAAAAAGAGGTGAAGGATATGAATTACAAGACCCCTAGTTCATTCTAGAGGATTGATGAGGAGGGGGGAATCCTCTGGCTTCACAAACAGATTTTCTAAAGTACCACCCATACTTCCTGAACTTTGCCATCATATCATATGAAATGAATGTGCAATTCTAATATTTTCTGCTTACATCTGTGCAAATAAGAAAATTTAAGCAAGTTAAAAAATAAGTCCTAAAGATAAGCAGATTAATATGTTGATTTTGTAGTAAGGCTAAAAATATAATTTAGTGGTGTTAATAGTATCCATTGAGAACGAATGAGACATTGTGATTATGGTGTTGGATTATGGCTGGTAAAAGTCTCCCTTCAGCCACAGGACCTCACTCAGTCTCAGCCCAATCCATCTTGCAGAATCTTTGTGATAGGAATAAAATGAAAGGAGATTCTTAGATAAGACACATTTTGCTCCTGGGGAAGGGGCAGAATATAAATCTAACAAATAAAATTATATTCATTAATGGGGCAAACCGTGAATCAAAAAAGAGATAACAGTTATCTCATTCAAAAGTAACATCTTATAATTCTTCAGAAAGGGTGCCTCCAGGTTTTAAGAGAAATATTTTGAATGATGGAATTTAAGATGTCTAAGAGAGAGAGAGAGAGCACTTTGAACTTTATGCCATGCTGTAATAGTTTTTTGATAATTATTTTTTGGCATGAACCACTTATGCAGAATTAATGCTTATCTGACTGTGAAGTTCAGCAGGCATAGCATTGGCATCAGATATAAATTTTATCCCAGCCAAATTGGGATATTTCCAAATCCCAACACATTTAGCCAATGTGGATTGGATAATGCTATTGTAAGTAAGTGATGTAAAATTAAATGGGAACTTTTGCCCAGAATCTGTTTCAAACATATTAACAGAAGCACAGCCTGGGATTTAACATAAGGTAATTTTTCTGGCCATTTTGTGTTAAAATATCCTGGTTTCCTGTCTGGATTTATTCAAACAAGAACATTCAACATGTAAACCAAATCATACACAGTTTATGCAGTTATATTTTTTTCTAACTAATATGAATATTCTATTTTTCTGACTCTTCTATGATATCTATCATTGCATCTTTAATTTTATTTTCCAAATTTGTCTCATTTTATTTTATTTATTATTGCTTGTTTCCAATCAACAAGATCAGTTCCTATTTCTCCTTTCCTGCCTTTCATAATTTTATTCATTTTAAAGAATTTTTCAGGAAAAAAACACATTTTCAGCAGAATAAATTATTAATTAATCAATTAATTGTCTGCCTACCTCGAATGGGTTATGTTTGCAAAGACAATCAATGTAATCCATAAGTTGTTGAATTCCAGTGTTATTTAATACAACCAACGGTAAGGAATGATAGGAGCTATTTTCAACAATATATTGAAAACCACATATTGCTTACTTCCTTATTGCAGAAAAAACATTACTCATTTGAAAAAGAAAGTTAAAAGACAACTGAGATCTTTTAAACAAGTTATCCTAGATCAGTATGTAAATTACCGATTCTATGCTAGAATGTTTCAATATTATGCAAAAATAAATTAACAAATCTTGAGTAGAAATAGTTGAAGAAGGAAGCATTTGACTAACATATCTACACTACAGATAAACCAATCATTTCTGAGTTTATCTAGAAGAAAATGTAGTAATCATTGTATCTTTCAAGAGAAGAACCTATGAATTAATTATTATGTGAGATCCACTTTGGACAAACATAAATTGGTGGAACTTGACATGTTGGAGGCCCAGTACACTTTCAGCTATAGACTGTATCTATTCTCTCCATGCAGGTCCCTTGCATTAGGCCAACAATATACATCCCTGGGCTCCCAGCCAATTCTCTGTGGTTCAATTCCTGGCTTAGTGCCTAAGCAGCTTCGCTTCTGCCGAAACTACATTGAGATCATGCCTAGTGTGGCTGAAGGTGTGAAGTTGGGAATTCAAGAGTGCCAACATCAGTTCCGGGGGAGACGTTGGAATTGCACCACCATTGATGACAGCTTGGCTATTTTTGGGCCTGTTCTAGATAAAGGTATAACACATGGTATGCTGGGGGTGGGGGGGTGGGGGAAGAGGGCAGAACATTAGGCAATATGTTTTACATGCTGGAATATTAGTTTCTGTGTTCTCTAAGTATTAGGAATGTTGTGGGGGTCAGGACTGGGAAAGGCTCTGACATTGGGAGAATCAATTTCATCAGAGCAAAAAATGGTTAGATGAGAATAAGAAAAAAAAAAACCCTCCCAATATTCACATATTGTGATTAGCCATAGTTGATTTCCTTACCCTTGGTTGAATAAGTCATTGTGATTTTAATTAATTCTGCATGCTAGATCATAAATATTGGGTTGTAAACCACAAATGGCTTATACTAAAACCAAAACATTGTTATGACATAGTGTAATTTATGCACTCAGACTCTTTTAAAATAGTTGCATATGTTCATGCTTGGGTCATATTAAAATCTTAATATGAATTCTATAAACTGAATTCTAATGCTTTATGTGAATTCAGTTCCACACTGTAGCAAATTATAGTCCTGAACAAATTAAAGGAAATATACTGTATATGTCAGGGAAGCAATTATTAAGAGGATGGTAAGATATTCCCAAATATATTTTCATAGGGAGAGAGAGAAGCCTATTATTCAGTTATTGAGTAAACCAGAACAAAGTCTCTCAAAGTAAGTGCAAGTATAATTCCAAGGTTTCTTCTTCTTCTTTTTTCCTCCAATGTCCTCCAATCTACATTCCCAACTGGGAAGTAACTGAGATACTGTATCTTAAAATAAAATAGTCTTACTTGTAAGAACTGACCATTTTGTGAGAATGTGATTGCACTTCATTTGTATACCAGCAGTCCAGAGAAAATTATTAGGAATTGCAAGGCCCAAAGAATGAGGCTTTATTATTTGTTAAAATTTCTGAGTTTACTGAATATATTTTCTTTAGACAACTAAAAAAAATTAATGAAAAGGGTATTTTAAAAATGTGGGATTTTCACATAGAAACTAATCACTATCTAGAACACTATGATGCACTATATATAAAGCAATGGAAAAGATAGCAGTAATTTTTATAGATATGGCAATAACTTGAGGAAGGGGATGGTAGAAGAACAGAGCAAAAAGAATTGTAAACTATAGAGCTCTGATGATAGAAATAGGTAAATTAAACGAACGTTTATAATTAAACAATGTTTGACAACTAAATATTTTGGCTTTATCAATTGTGAATTTTAAAAAACACTTAGAATGAGCACACATTACATTTTATGATGTTACTTGCATAATTCTTAGGTTTTTGGCTGGAACTCGAATTTCAAATATGTGATTCGCTTTGTTTGTTCTTTGAACTGTTATTCATTAATAAACACAAATAATAATTGTAGTTCTATAATTATTATTTCATGTAGTAAGTCCCAATCAAGTGAAACAGAAGGGCTGCAGAAATGCCATGTTTTTGCATGATAAATACAACTCATTTTAAATTTTCTTTACATGTAAAGAGAAGGAAAAATGTGCATATATCTTTCACATTAAAAAAGAAATAATCCTATACAAAAGTAGCACTACTATTTTGAATAAAATATATATTAAATGCCAATCACTAAATAAACATATCCATATTAGTTTTTTGGCAAAATCATGTAAGCACTAAGAACTTACATTTTTTTCAGAAGCAATATTAAATGATTTACTTGTTTTTACACAGATACAAAACACACCTCCAAGTCAGTGTTTTGACTTCTGGTGACTGCTTAGGGAAATTTTCTTGGTAAGCTTTTTCAAAAATTGGCTTGCCATTTCCTAGATGAAGAGTGAATGACTGGCCCAATATCACCAGCTGGCTTTGTTCCTAAAATGGGACTAAAATCCACAATCTCTTGGTTTTTAGGCCAATGCCTTAACACTACACTGAAATAACTATGAGGACCATTATTTCAAACATTAAAAAGCAGGACTTCTACAGAATCACATCCAGAAACTATTATGTATATCATCATTATATGACTGTTGCTAATTACAAGATCTGAGATAGTAAATTAGCTATATTTAATAGACATACATTACTTGTTTTGTTTTGGCTGAATAAGGAGCTCCTATTTAGTTACACTCTTTTCATTAAGACAAGCATCCATCTGATCTGAAAATCTAGCAATGCAGCAAGAATTGTTCTGTGCTTTGAATCCAGAAAAAAAAGGCTGAGCAACGCAGCCTGCTTAGTACACCAATAACTGATTGGCATCTTAAGAACTTCCTGTGTTGATGACTTGTTTTTCACTAAAAGGGTAAATTTACTTTAGCGTGGAGGTTCAGATTGATATGCATATGTTTCTCTGTGCAATAAAGTTATGTTGATATAAATAACTAAATAGCACAAATCTTTGAATGCACATGTGACTTTTTTCCCCACTGTATGATGATTTGTTTTGTATAGGGCAACCGGCAAATATGTGAGCCCTACACAGGATTCTCTCCTCAGAAAATGCTCAGCCTAAGTAAAAAGACAGGTGAAAGGGTTGGGTTGTGGGTGGGGTATATGAAAAAAAACAACAACACTTGAGTCACATGGTATGCAGAGAGGTTAAAATGTGTAACCTATTTTTACAGATAATTGTTTTAGAATTCCATAACAAATTGAGGAAAGGAGCCTGCCCATATTTCTGTGGAACAAATAAGTACAACAAAACCTGTATCTCCAGGGCTTCTGTGTTTTGAGAAAAGAAGAGAGACTGCTTGGCTTTGCAGGCTGCAAATGGCCTACAGCATTGTGATAACCCAGCAGTGTTTTTCAGCTGTGACACAGATGACAAATTTGCATTTAAAGAGGAGCTGGGATCTAAATGGCAGAGATTTCAAGGCAGCACAGTCGGTGGGGAGGGAGAGAAAATGAGCTTATGGGCAAGAGAAAAGAGCTAAGCTGCAATCCCCACTGTGCACCAGAGCAAGGGATATCATTCCTGGCCTCGAACTGCTTCACAACCCCGCACCATTCACACGCCCTTTGGCCACTTAGAGCTCAGGAGGGGAGAAACAGCATTAGAGGACTCAATAGAGATTTCCGAGCCTGACTGGTGGGCTCTCAGGGGGATGGCAGGGCAGGGTGAGTACAGGCCCCGTTGCCAAGGGGTGGCCGCAGAGAATGCCAGCATGGGCACCACTGCGCCTGGCGGAAACATTCCACATTATGTGGGTAATACAGTGTGACACTCCACAAACAATGGCAAATCGAGTGTCCCAGCAGGTAACAGGGTCTGGATAGGAGGCCATGACAGTGAAGCTCTGTCAAGAGTCCCTAATCCACCCAAGCTCTGCTCCCCGCTTGCCCCCTTGATGCCTCTGAGAACTTCAGTTGTATCACTGGGAAACCTCTCCCAGCCACCCCCAGCCCCCTCTTCCCATCTACAAGAGAATTCCAGGGTATAATTGAGAGGGGGTCAGTGGGATGTGGGCTGATTCTTCTATATACACAGGCTCCAGGACAGTTTTAAATTACCCTCTGGATTCCCACTTTGAAGATAGCATCCCAGATCCAGTTACTCTGGTTCGTTCCCAAACTGCGAATCCTAGAGCTCTGCCTAATGAAAAGCAGTTGCATTCTCCCATTACTCTTCCTTTTCAGAGACAGAAGAACCATTTAACTCACGAGCCTCCCCTTGGTATGACTGCTTTACTTACTGTCCTGTTCAAATGTTTGCTGGGAACAATTGTTTAAATTATAAATGCCACTATTTTAAAAACTAACCTCAAGACTCTTCAAAACCAAGTCAGAATGGGCAGAATGATAGTCCTCGTCTTCTCCCTTTTCTTTTCTTCCTCTTTTAAAAGGGGTGCTTTTCCTGATTTATGGCTTAGGCTCTGGCTTAATGCAGTGTATCAAGGCAACTCAGCTGGTACTTTATTAAAATTAATGAAACTACAAAACCAGCCAAAAATAGAAAGGAAGGGCAGTCATGCACACGTATGTGAAAATGTACACAGACATTTAATGCTGTAAATGTAAATGATTGATCCAATTATTTGCAGGAGATTGTTTATTGTAACCAACTATGATTCTGTTTTGCACAGAACATATTCACTGGATCACCTTAATACTATGCCAGCCACAATTGTAGAGGTCAAATATTTTCTATGTCATTCTGGAGAGATCAGCTAAATAACTTTCTCATGTTTTGCTGCATTGTCCCACATACTATCCTTGTGCTCTGTTCTAATAACATCTTTGCTACTTAAGAGCTTCAATTGGCCCAGGAGAAAAATGTTTTCATGTCTGAAATAAGCAAGACAATTGCTAAATTCTTTTCATAGAATGTGAGGATCACTTCAGTATAATGCTGGAATTAACCTGGGATTTCTGGTGCTATGTAGTTACAAATTGAATTACTTTAGTTTTTAATTATTCATATTCCCATATTTTTGTTATACCATGGAATAGTTTTGATCATTGAGTGTAACTAAATAAATGGGGTCTTTCCACCTTCTTTTGCAGCTACACGAGAATCAGCTTTTGTGCATGCCATTGCCTCTGCTGGTGTAGCATTTGCCGTCACACGCTCATGTGCTGAAGGTACTTCAACTATTTGTGGCTGTGACTCACACCATAAGGGACCACCTGGTGAAGGATGGAAATGGGGAGGATGCAGTGAAGATGCTGACTTTGGAGTACTTGTCTCACGAGAGTTTGCAGATGCCCGAGAAAACCGTCCAGATGCTCGCTCTGCCATGAACAGGCACAATAACGAAGCTGGAAGAACGGTGAGTGGTTTGCCTCTTTAGATTCTTCTGAAAAAGAATGGGCAACAAATCATTTTTGCCCTTCATTCCTGGGGATTCACGGCTGGAAAGTTGGTCAGCACGAGTCCAAATCTCAGCAGTCCTCTGATCCAGACTGTTGATGGCCTCAATCAATGGCAGATAGAAACTTCTCCCTCTTTCCTCCTTATCAGCAGCAGCCACTCAAGGCCTGCCATTCAGTCATCTTCTTCCCCTTGTCACCATAGCTCATGACCCATCAAGAGACAGAAGAAAAACATATAAAACCCTCTGCCCTGAGAGCAACTGTGTGCCTATAGTGCTTTCTAAGAAGTAGCATTATCTGGAGATTAGGAAAAAGAAAGTAGATAGGTGTGTATTTGATGACTCAGGCAAAGGGTCTAGCCAGTTAAAGAGATCAATTACATTTTGGCTTATCCAAAATTCCTGAGGCATTTGCTTAAACTATCATGATAAGGGAATGACTGCCTGCATCATGCTGTCTGATGATGATTCAAGTTTTAACACTTCTAGACAGCATGAAGTTGGATAATGATGCTTTTTTTAAATTGTTCCTAAATTCATGCTATCCCAATTCATTATAAATTCTTAAAATAACATAGTTCTGTTACAATTTTGAAGAGTGCAATGCCCTAATAGTTTGATTAACCATCATTGGTCAAACTAAAGTTACTCCTCTAGAGGAGAGGACAGATGTGTTTGTCTTTTTAGTAGCAGGTCAAAAGGCTGCAAGGACAAAATTGTTCTAATGAAAATTGCATAGAGGAAATCCTAAAAGCTTGACTCGCCTCATTTTTTGTTTTCTTTTGCACAGACTATCTTGGATCACATGCATTTAAAATGCAAATGCCATGGCTTGTCTGGCAGCTGTGAGGTTAAAACATGCTGGTGGGCCCAGCCAGACTTCCGGGCCATTGGTGACTACTTGAAGGACAAGTATGACAGTGCTTCGGAGATGGTGGTAGAGAAGCATCGGGAATCCCGTGGTTGGGTGGAGACACTGCGTGCCAAGTATGCCCTCTTTAAGCCACCAACCGAGCGTGACTTGGTCTATTATGAGAACTCACCCAATTTTTGTGAACCCAACCCTGAGACTGGGTCATTTGGTACAAGGGACAGGATGTGCAATGTGACCTCACATGGGATTGATGGGTGTGATTTGCTCTGCTGTGGCCGTGGCCATAACACTAGGACAGAGAAAAGGAAAGAGAAATGCCATTGCATCTTCCACTGGTGCTGTTATGTCAGCTGCCAGGAATGCATTCGTGTTTATGATGTTCATACCTGCAAATAAAAAAAGGTATGTGTGGGGTAAAGGACTACCTAGAGCAAAATAGGTATTTTGTTGTTGTTGCAAAAGTAGCTAAAGAGTTTGAGAGGGAAAGTCAGTTTAAAGTTCACCTCCATCCTAAGCAATCTTAAATAACAGGCAGTATGGACATGCCTCACACCTGAAACATTTGTGAAGACTCCTGTGCTATCATTATCTGAAATGCTCAGGAAATACAAAATGCTCTGTAAGAGCACTCATTATTAAACAAAATCTTGCATGAATTTTAATGCAATGAATTTAGAACTTTCCCTAAGCTAGAAGACTTCCTTCCCAATGTTTTTGGCATTAGCTACTATTTCTTATACACAAGTATGCAAAGTGGGGTCCCCAATGTGATCTTCCTAGGATAGTTGCTCAGCAGATGACAGAAGACACTGGATATGGATATGTCACTATCCGAATAACTCTTAAGAACAGAGACTAGCATTCAACAGGACAGTAAACAAAACATAAGAGGCTGAATCATACGGGGAGAACAAATAAGGTGGTGTGTGAAATATAGAAAGAAATAATTCTGTGAGTACTGAAAAAAAATTATTTAGGAAAACACATTCCAGATATAAACACTTCTAAATTAGATTGTCATTAATACAGATACAACAGCTTTCTCAGCCCTTACTACCTTTCAGATGTGCTGAAGATAAGGCCCATAATTTCAATTGAGTACTCATGCTTCTTGGAACTTTTATGTCTGGAACTCACCATTGTTGGGGGAAACTGAATTATGAGCAAATGGAAAACACAGAAAGCTATTCTTCTACATGGCAGAGCTATCAAAATTGGGGTCCTATCACTATTCAATTTCCAGATTTTTGGAGGAGATATAAATAGCAAATTGACTATAAACCATTTCTTTCATGACTTCAGTTAGAAAGTGGAGGCTTATTAAATATGTAAGTCATAAATCAAACTCAAATAATAAATCAAGTTCTCTGAAGAACTTGAATACCTTCCATTTTATGCTATGTAGCTTATCATAATAAGCATTTTAACATAATTTTTTTGATTTTGGATCAACACAGCACAGATTATTAGAGAAAATTTGAATGAACAAATATGCTTGCAAATGCAATGCGTTGCTTCCATTCAAAGTGAAATGCTGTTAACACAATAGGACACAATTGGATTGAATGCAAAGTTGTTAAAAAAAAATCAAGGGTCAATGGGCTAGTTCAACTATGGAAGTATAGGGTCAATCAACAGACTAACCTGTTCCTCCCAAAGGGAATTCTATTTCTATCGCACCTTGTGAAGGTTACTAACTTAAAGAAAACCGAATCCATTCAGAGATAAGAGAAGCACAATTTAGTTTAGGAAAGAATTGGAAAGTTCATGTCACAACAAAAAAAATGTAATTATTCATACCATTTGCTTATTAATTTTCTGAGGAAATAGCTCTATGGTATTGCTGGAGGATAAAGTGAGTGACTGCCTGGAAACATGGTAGTTAAAGTTCCTGACTCAGGATAATGGAGAAGAAAAAAAGATAGCATGCCCAGCTTCCTTCTCAACTAAGGCAGGCAACGATGAAATAATCTCCTTGAAAACAATCCAACCGGACTTCTTCAGATAGCTTACTTAGCAACATCTGCATTTCTTCTTGAACAGGTTGCATTATGGCGGCTGACAATGAGCTCTGAAGTTCCTGAGGTAATGTTCCCAATATTTAAAGGTTATTTGTTTTGCACATATGAGAATATATTTGTTTAAAAATCCCTATGAAAGGAGTAAAGGTGTTGCAACTGTGACAGACACTCATTGTAACTATTCATGGTAGTAAATGATGTTCAAAATGCAGAGAAGGAAGAGCCAGGCTCAAAAAAATGTGAAAGGAACAAACTCAAATGATAGCAGGTTGTTTTTCCTAAACACTTCATCAAGTGCAGTTATTTTATGAATAATTTAATTTTCCCTCCATGTCCACATTCATACCCTGCCCTATAATCATGTTTTTTTTTTAAATCTGCAACATAGCTTGGATTTTGGAGCTGAAATCTTAGAGTGACAGCATTTCATTTTTTTTCAACTGACCAAGTTTTTGCTTAGTACAACTTTTAGTCTTTTGACCAACAATGATCCATCACACAGAAACACACATCATGTTTAACATACACAAACATATATAGTATGCATACCCCCACACTTTCAATTAGAGTCCCAGAACACATAAATAGAAATTACAGCAGGGGTGTCAGGCTGGATACGACATGTGATGGCCATGCCCATGCCGTTTAGCGAAGGGAAAAGTCACAATACGTCATGTGACACCACCACGACAATGCGAATTTGACACCCTTAGACTAGAGGAAGAGAAAGTGAGCCTCTGAAATACCAGCAGCCAGCTCCTTCTTCAAAATTTAAATTTCTAGCTAAACCTGCTTGAAAATGCTGAGTTAGACTGAATTAATAGAAGAAAGAGTTAAGATTGGCAACCAATCCATTGGGGCATGTTCTTTTTGTTCTGTTTTAACCAACAAAGCTAATAATTATTCTTGCTTCTCCCTCCAATGATTCAAGTGAGCAATTCTCTCTCTTCATTTAAGTGTCTCCACAGACACTTAAGATGTCAAGGTTCCTGGAGAACAATAAACATACTCAGACAATGTTGATACTTCTTCCCCTTCTACCTTTATTTTCAGACCTACATATTTCTGGATACTTAGAGGATACTATTAACTATCTTATTTTGGAGTGTTCTAATTTCTTTACATAGAGACATGAGACTTCCTACGTTAGCTAAGGTATCTGCCCCTCCCATCAATACTCCTCCTTTCCCACTGAATAGATTTAAGTTGCTGCTGCTGACTTCAGGATATTTTTCTTAAAATGATGCTCCCCCTGAAATTTTAATAATTTTAAGTTTTCTATTTTTATTTTTCTCAAACACATAATTTTGCTTCTGGCTCCTTCCAAAATACTGCAGTGGTACCACTAAGTCAACCCACCTAAAGTTGAATTGATGATTTGAACTCAACTGGAAAAGCTGAGGATGATTGTTGCTAACAAGAATAGATTTTCTACTTATAAGGTGCTCCAAAATATTTGAGATATGTAATTAACATCTGCTTCATATTACAGTTTCTTTTCTTCTGGTCCAAACTAATGTAGATCCTTGCTTCATTGGAATTTGCCATTTACACTCCCTTGTGCATAATGCTGTTTTCTTAAGCCTTCTCAAAATGTCCCACTTTGTATCGCAGAGATATGAAAATTTAATTCTTGGAATGGATTAGTACTGAACCTTTTTTCCCATTTTTTTGATATAGCATACACTGTGGGTAAAGATGGTCTAACTAATCTTATGTGACGCTAAGTCATGCTGATAAATTCACTCAACTGGCTTTATTTGCCAAACCATTCCCTACAGTGTGTTACCTGTACTATATTGTTTAGCTAACCACTATCAGCCAAAAGAAATATAATGTTTATCTACAGCCTTATCATCCACTTAATAAAACCTTTTCCATTTTTTCACTATTAGCATAACTTGCTGCACATCTATCATAGAGAATCTTTCTGTCCAATTTGATCCTTGCTTGCAAAAATAAAATAAGAAAACAAAAAGTATTTTTTCTAATAATCCCACTTATAATGATAGTATAAAGATAAATTAATGTTAACCAACATTCATATTAATTAATAAGTTAACAAAATTCAAACTCTGAGCAGAGTAACTACTGTTAGTCAGTTTTGACATCACTGAACATAGTTAAAATATTCTATCCTCAAATAGAAATATGTTCTACTAGAAAAACAGGAACAAGCTTATGATCAACTCAGCCTGCTTTTAATCTCTTAGAATAACTTAAAATGTAACCTTTGAGGAGGAAGGAATACTAGGTATGCTTGCCACCTTGAGTTATTTAAAAAAATATTGGTGAGCTATTAATAAAAATAATTAAATAGAGAAATAATTTGTCACTGCTGTTTCCCAGAATTTTTTTAAGCTTCTAAATTTAACTTCCAGCAGTAATATTTTCTGGTAATTCCTATCCAAGTACTAATCAGATCCAATTCTGCTTATTTTTTTTGAGATCAGCCAAATTCAGTGAGTTGCATGATCTAACTTCAATGGGTTTAAGAAACCTCTAATTTTAAGCATTTGTAGAAGAGGAGTAGAAATATGCATTCCAATAAGTTCTAAGCATCATTCAGGAAACATTGAAAATTGGTTTGAAAATGC
The DNA here is from genome assembly GCF_009769535.1 of Thamnophis elegans. Classification (NCBI taxonomy): domain Eukaryota; kingdom Metazoa; phylum Chordata; class Lepidosauria; order Squamata; family Natricidae; genus Thamnophis; species Thamnophis elegans. The sequence continues at coordinate 92,921,564 of NC_045558.1, read as the reverse complement.
ACTTGCTACATTTCAAGAGAAATATTTTCCATATTTTTTGCCACATTTAGAATGTATGCTTGCTGTCACATTGAAAACTGACTTAAAAGTAAGGAAGTTGCTTCAAAAAGTATATACTCCTTATTAGACTACAGTGGCTTTGCCATTTTCTTGCTATGTAGATATTCTAGATTTAAAAAGGGATATATAGTTATATGAAAGAAAGCCTCACAATCTATCTGTTTCCTTTGCCCTCAACCTGCTGCATCCAAAATTCTTTATTAAGCAGAAGACATTTCCCACAACCTGGTGTTCCTTTAAGAGAGTTGGATCACAACTCGCAGAATCTTTAAACAGTTCATTTTAATAGATCAGCGAAGATGAGAGCTATCAAAGACATCTAGGAGAACACCAGGGGACAAAGCAGTTCTAGAGGGTATTCATCTTTTTTTAAGTTGTATTCTAAAAATGCTGTTTTTATAATTATTTATTATACAATGTATATACCTTTGAGTTAACTAAGATTATATATTATATAAATATATAGATATATTTGAAGAAAAATATTTCATCTTTTCCTTGGTTCTCATGTCAGTAAAGGTACATAGGCACTTAAAACAATATTTTTAATATTTTCATGCTGTTCCTGTGGAAGGTGTGGACGTAATCAACTATTATGTAAAGGAAGTGTTGCTGCCTATGATTTTTAAAGACTGTAATTTTTCTGGGTTATAAAAAGAGATCTGAGAAAATGCAGTTGGAATCCACGTACAGCAGAACAAAATTGCAATCAATTTTTTTTTTGCAATTTAAGTATAACTGCTTTCCATTCTTCTTAATGCTAAGAATTTCAGCAATTATATATAGTAGAGATACCAGGACTTCAGTATTGGCCCAAATTTTAGATAGGTATTTCACGTTTGCTCTTAGCTAACCCTAATCCCTAACTTTTGTATCTCAGTAAACGTAGCCCTGAAAGCATACCCCCCAGTCTAGTGAGGCCCAGTCAATTTTGGCCAGACGTTAAGCTTGGTAAAAAAATTTGTTCTCTCCCAACTCTATCACAGGTTAAATGTATCCTTTAATATGTAATAGTCAGTGATTGGTGGAGAAACCTTGTTCCTTTGAAATGAGCATTTTTTGCAGATCTTTCAGGAGAACTAATTTACTCATCCCGTCATTTCAACTCAGAAACCATCAATACATTTTAAACATCTGTGCCTTTTTATTGCATCCTGCATTTTAACATACAATCAATCTTTATATATATATATAATACAAATATATATATATATGTATTTTTCTTTCTCTATAGCTTTGGACAAAAAAAACAACAATAAAAATGTTTATATTATTTGATCAAGACAATACAATATGTATGCTTTGCTTTCAGTGAAAAATGAAGGGAAACGGGAGGGGGGGTGGAGGTTTGGGAGAACAGCAAAGTTCACCTAAAAGCAGTTCAATCATATCACCTACAAAACATGGGAGTCTTACATGTCCACTGTCATTCACACATTATCGTTCATGGCAGAAAAATCAATAAATATAAATCCAAGACAATGCTAATCCACAGTAAAATAAATATCCATTATAATTCAGGTACCCTGCAAGAGTTTCTAATACTGCAGGTCTGTCTTTTGCAGCACAGAATTGGAAGTTGTCAAGTATTGTTTTTATTCTTCTAAATTTAGCAACTTGAAGAAACAAGGAAAGGGAACCATGCCAATAATGGAATAGCCCATTTGTTAATTGTGAGTGAATGGGTTACATTTTAGGGCCATGCAATGAACTTTTTCTTAAAAGAGCTTAAGGGCCAATAAATGCTTCGCTGTAAGAAGGAATGGCAGCTGTGCATTTAGTTTCCTTCCCTTTCTACCTATTTAGAAGACCTTATACTCAGCTGCATCCCACTCCTGCTCTAGTTCATCACTCCCTATACTACTAGGCAAACTCCCTTTGATGAGAGTTGCAAACAAACTCCTTAGTATGATAGGAATGGATAAGATGTGTTATAATTAGTACTAGGAATAGGTGGCTAACTTGCTCCAGTTTAAGTAGCTACTACATTCTTTAGGATGTTGATCAGTGTGCTTTCCCTAAAGGATGGAATGGTAAGAAATAAGTGATAGAGCATTCTAAATAGCAGCCTATTACTCTCACTGATTCAATATTGCATTGCACACCAAAAATCACAGGAAAACACTTCTGGAAAAGGCAAATTAGGCTTTTCCCTAGTTTCTACTATACAAAATATGAGGCCAACAGCAGACAAGAGCAAGCACAGTGACTGAGATTAATTGCTAGACATGTGACTAAAGTATCAATAAACTACTTGCTAAGTGGCAGAGGAAGGAAAGTAGATACAGTATAAGCTCAACATCTTACACCTACACACTTGACAGATCTCTTAAAAATAATTTTGTGCAACATTTTCATAAAGGAGACAGATTGTAGCAGGTAAGGGCTAATGTGACAAAAGAAAGAAGAATGTTCTGAAAATGTTATGGCAATCAAGGGCAGTTTGTTGCCTGTTCGTAGTTTAAGTATGTCAGATGCTCTGCTGCTGCTTCTGTAGCTGGTGATCAAATTATATTGGACCTCAACTAGCTGAGCCACTGCAAATGCTGATATGTGCTTGCAGGCCAGCAGTTAATCTTGCCTAAAATCTAGATAGAAAGCAGCCCTTGGATCTTAATTCATCTGAAACTAGAGGCAGCACTTTACACCACTTTTTTTTTTCTTGAGAGGAGTCTGAAACCCCACAATGTGGGACAAATCTACAAGAACAAGCAGCTATTTAACAAGATTGGAGTGGGAAAAAATTATCACCAAGAATTTATAATCATGCAGACTGTTACCAGCTTTCACACTGGATTGATGTAAGCTAAGAATGGAGGGATTTCCCCATGTTTTATGCCTGAGTTTCAACATTAATGTCTGTAGGTCTGTACATGGTGCATTTCCACTCCTTTGCTTGTGCACCGATATCAATCAAGTGGGTGCATAACACCAAAGTAGTTATTCTAGAATAAGTTTGATTTGTCACAATACAGCAGGATATCAAAGACAAAGGTAAAGTACTTAATTGTGTCTAACATGCAAAAGAAAAAAAAGTTGAGGAGAATCTCTGAAGAGAACCAAGCATTATGCAGTTGTCCAAATGTGCCACATGGAAGAAGGTCCCAGAGAAGCAGTCTTCTGCTTGGCTGTTTTCCAGGTCACCAGCCTTTAACAAGGTTTAAGCTTCATTCTAAATCCAGTGGACTACTGCAAAGAGAGAGAGTGCAACAGCCACAAGGATAGGCAGGTCTTGGGGAATGGGTGGTGGCACACAGAGATGGTCATCCAAAAAGGGAAACTGCATGCAAATTCACAGGCCAGTTGTGCCCCAGATATTACTCTCAACAGCTGCAAAAAAAAGAAGGTTGTACTCTGACTGCATTAAGACAGGATGTGGGAAAATGGCAAAGCTAGAAACTCTTTTCCTAACATGCTGGTTAAAGAAGTGAATTCTATTTCATCCCAGCATTAGGTGGCCACCTGAACAGGGATCATTTGGAGCTCATTTACTAATGAATGAAGTAGCATTTTAATGTACTGGCCCAGTCCCTGTTCTGGAAGTTATGAAAGGATTACATAATAGACTTGTGAACACAAACGATGCACTATCCTTCCTATTAGACCTGAATAGATCTAACTAGAAGAAAAATGGTATCAACATCTAAAAATATCTCTAATACTATCTTTTGAGTTATTATGGTTTTACGTGGGCAAATAAATACATATGTAAGGAGAACACACATTACTGTAAATTTTCATTCACCAAAAACTCCCTCTACTCGAAGCCAGCATGTCATGGAGTCAAAGTGTTAGCTTTGCTTGCTCCTTGATGTGCTAGTTTTATATATTCAGAGAATCTGAAAAGGTAAAAGCCAGAAGAAAATTTAGGGTAGAAACATTTTTGAGCATGAAGCATTGAGTTTGAATCTGTTGGTGACAGAAAGTGGCCTGGAACTAGAATATAAACCAATGTGTGAGTTGGGATTGTAGAACAGGGAAAAGTATGTAACGTAACTAAGTCATCAAAGTCAGTCCTGAAATATTTATGCATATGACTTTGAGAAACACAAAGCATGGCTTATATGCATGCTTGAGAGATTAAAAGCTCCATCTCCTTTAATACATACACACACACGTATATGCATTTATATAGCAATATCATCTGTCAACACAACAGTGTGTCAAGCCCTAAACAATGGAACAGGCTGATTTGGGGGTGGAATAGTTCAACAGCTGTCATGAATTACAACAAATGTTTTTATAAAACAAAATTTACAAAGCAAACTCCCACAAAATCCCTATCTGGCCAGCAATAAATAGTTCTTAAGTATGCATGCAGATTAGGTAAGCACATTCCTAACAGTTATTTTATTACTTACGCTCCTTCCTCTCGTAGAAGTGCCAGGAATTTTCTCACACGGTACTCAGGATCCATCTTCATAAATTACATGTATTCAAAACACACATAGTTAACACACATACACATACACACACACATTCCAGTTAATCACAACAAATTCAATGAACAAAAGGAAAGTTAAGAGAGGCAGTATCAAATAGACCCCCCCAAAAACAATTTATCACAGTTAATATGTTTTTTTTTAAACTAAAGAACCAAAGATAGTGCATCTAGCCTTTCTGCTTCTATTCACCTCATTCCCAATTTGATGTTGGGAAACAGTGCCTGACTTCAAAAGTACTAATCCAATATTGTCAGAAAAAAAGAAAGCTAAGCAGATATATGACCATTCTGTAATTCCTGCATTCAGCCCAAAATTTACAAAAAAGAACTGCATGCTGAAATATTAAACCATGCAGATCTTTGCAGTTGCTAAAATAGTTTTCAGCAGGCAATGAACATGTTCGTATAACATACTAAGCTATAATAAGGATTAAGGGTAAACACACCAGGCTAGTCCTTACTGTTAATGCCTACAGGTTCCTCCCATGGATTGGAAAGTTGTGTCAATTTTACAGCTTCTATTTGCTCCCCATGTTTTTTGGCCATTGGCAAAAGACAAAATGAACATTAATCTTTCTTAAACAAAAGAGCCTGCTGAAAAACATGCTATATTCATGATTGCAGATCTACTATTCTATTTTTGCCTCATTTCAAATCTAATTTCAAATGCTAAGGAATATGTCTAATAAAAGGATAAGAATGATAGGATGACAAAAAATATATCAAATAAACTGTCTTCCATGATTCAGCCCCTATTCCCTTGTTAGCTAGAAAGGAAAGAGGGAACACAACACAATCTTTTCTTCATCATTCCATTCTGTAGCTCTTTCCCTTTGAATATTAAATCATATGAATTCAAGGTACTAAAATGCAGGATCAGTAAGAGGGATCTTCTTAAGGCAATAAAAAGAGTGAAATTGGACATCACCAGGCCAGAGTCAAATGGTACAGGTCTCTGCCTATTACACTTTAATAGGTGTGAGCAATAAGTTACTGACTTTTGCCTATAGCTATGAAAATAAAGAGACAAGGGAAAGAGAGGAAAAAGTAATCTAGATAAATGACTTCGTACCCTCAGGTGACATCCAGTCAAAGCAGATCCCAAGCCTTATACAAGTTTCAACAGAATTGCAAAGAACAAGTCACTCAGAAGGGAGTGGGGAAGCGTTATAACACAGTGACGAATTGCATATTTCTTGCCTTATACTTAAAAGCTGTCCGAAAAAGAGGTAAAAAGGTCTTCATTTATAGTTACACCAGCTGATTAGCAGGCATCAGTCCTAGAGAGGTATAAAATTGCCCATATGCATCTCAGTTATTAATGCATATCTGACCTCCATTTTCATTTGACTGGCACATTTATACCGAAGCTAAGACATGTAAACTTTAACTAGGTTCATGGACTATAGCCTTTGGCAGGTGATCGGATTTCACTAGCTTCTTTTGCATAAATTGTTAAGCCATCATTTTACAAAATAATTCACTAGTCGCCTGTGGAGAATTATTTTAGGTGGCCACTAATAATCTAGATGGCATGAAATTAATTTAAAAAACTATGTTGATTCAGATATATAACTTCTAAACACCTGTAGTTTTATATAGCAAATGTGAATGATAAAATCAATGTCAAACTCTAGTAGAAACTAGATCCCTAAAGTTTTGCTTCCTAATATATGAGAGGGAAAATGATTTAAACACATTTTTCCCTTTTGCATGACAGATGCAACAATTTATTGAAGCTTCCTATCCTCTGGAAATGAGTCCCATTAAATTTGGAGGGCCCTTGGTTAGAGAATGAATAGTTGTAAAATGTTTACAAGGGAGCCTTTACAAGAGAGTCTATGCAAAGAAGTTCCCTCTCTGCTAAGTGGAAATTGCTAACTTCTGCCCCACTGTAATCAAGTTACATTCTACTTTGTGAAGAAAAACAAAATATTTCAATACAGGGTTAACCTTTGTTAAAAGCCTTATTTTTCCCAATGCCCAGTGCCTTTTTAAAAAATATCCTGGCTTGACCAGGGGCCAAGCAACCCATATGTCTAGTTCAGAGATGGGCCAGATGTGGCCCTCCAAATATGTTTTTCTGCTCTTGACAACTGTAGGCGACATAAAAAAATGATAAGGAATCCTTAACTACAAACCAATGAAGTTCTGGAGAGCCACATCTTTTATTTTCTTGACTTGATCTAAGGGCAAAAGCATTTTACCTGCATTGACATCTCAATTAACATCAGCAGTTTCTTGATGCCAATCCAGACCTCCTTCCCTTTGACGTTCTGAGCGATAGTGCTGCGTTCCTTGTCTTTGAAGACACTCAGGAGCTAGAAGTTGGAAAAAGAAAGTTACCCAGGTTATAAGGAAAGCTGAGTCAAGGGAATGGATGGGATCTGGTTAACTCTGGACTCCATTTTCTTCTTATACAGCAGGATTTTTTATATTAACTACTCGAAGGGTAGAAATTATGAGTTCTATTGATGTTCAAATTTCTGCTCCAGACAGAAGCAGATCAAATTAAAAGCGAGGTGTGGACATGGGCACTGTTGTCTTCTTCACCTTATTCTATTATTTCAGGCATTTGTATAAACATGACACAATACCATAAGATTTAGAAGAGATTCCTTCCTACAAAATGTAAGAGGAAGCAATGTCTCTTTTGAAATGTTGTTAATTTTAACTAACAGGTTGTGAACAACTTAAGACTGTCACAGTCAGTAACTTCTAAAATCAATTGGGATTAATAACAAATTTAACTGTCACTTCACTGCAATTAGTAAATCCAGCTACTAAGAACTCTACAATATTGATAACATAAACAGAAATCCTAATTTAAATGGAAATACTAATGTTCATTGTAAATGTTGCAATAAGTTGATCTAATTAAACATTAGTTCAAAGATTGTTTTCAACAATTTCAGTTTATATAAAACCATCAGTATCTGGGATGGGTAATTATCTCTACTGCAAATTACATAATTCAAGAGATGTTAATTACAAAACAGCAGCTGTAATTTAAATATGTATACAATGCAATTTCATTAATTCTAAAATCTTCAAAATCAAGAATCTTCTAGAATCTTGCCTCTAAAGGAATAGCTGTATAAAACTGCATAGAAGCAGCCTTCACTGTTTAAACAAATAAATGTGGACATTATAGGACCTTTTAAAATAATGATCTGCAGACAAGTAGTATTTTTGGACAAGGAAACTTAACTACTGGTAAATCTTTCCTACGGAAATATTTTCATTTCAGATTGTAATTGTTCATGTATTTTAGATGGCAATTATTTCTCAATCATGGGCAGAAGAAATATTTATTGCCACTTCTACTCTTCATTCCAAGATAAAGTTCTGTTTTTCCAAGATAAAGTTATATTTTCACTCCTAAATATTGTTGTAGAAAGATGGCCTTGACAAAGATATGCAAGATCTGTTGGCTAGGCTAAAAGGGAGGAAATCTAAAACTGCTAGATAATATTCCGAAGTGGCTCAGACAGACAACTCCCTAATTCACAAAGTAGTGGGTGATGCAGAACATAGCCAATCTTAATACCAGTAGCTTCAGCATTCTTGTAAAGCAGATTTCCTGGTATGGGCTACCTATTAAGGATAACAAAATAATTTCAAAAGATTCACAGACTCAATTTGTCTGACACTCTGAAGAAATTCGATTCTTTTTTCAGATTTCTTCCTCCAGGGCACACTAGTGATCTCCTCACCTCCAGGGCCTCCATGAGATGATCACCAGTAGCAATGTTGGGAATATGGATAGTAGTGCTAAACGCATCCAGCATCTCCATCTCCTGCAGGACATCTTTGCGACTAGTAGTCCCAACAATCAAGAGCTTGCGACCCTAAATATTAATAAAAAATGCGAAGGTAAAAGGTAAATGAAACTGAACATTTTTGAAAATAACTCAAATTATAATTTAACCCTTTGGCTTTCATCATTCCTTTTCATAGTTGGCAGCTTAGTAAGCTCATCCTGCTGGACCAGTTCAGTGCTCCAAACCACTTTTTTACACTGAGGCAAGTCACATGAAGCCAAGAAAGCCAAAAGAGGCCGTGAAAGCAATGGTTTCTCAAATATTGTTTTTTTTTAAATAAGTAAACATGGAAATACCACTCTGTTACCAATGATAGTAGCTTTTGATATCCTTACACTCCATGCATTTTAACTCTTTAAAAAAAAAAAAACTTTAAATGCTCTTTCCAATAAATCTGAAAACTACTGTGACTTATGGAAGACCCTACATTCTTGTTAAATTATACTTTATAGATTTCAATTAAGCATAGCTTGGCTTAGGTTACTAGTATAGTATAAAAAAGGAAAAAGTTCCTATCAAGCAAATGAAAAGTATCAAACTGCCAGATTCATCACTAATCTTGCCTGAATTTCCAAACACCTCTGTCTCTCCTTGGTGAGATGCTGACTAAAACAGGAGACTGGAAAAGATAGCCCAAAATGCAACATGCTCAGATACTGCTTGAAAAGACACTAACAAGCCATTAAAGCAAAATTAACACTTCAATTGAAACTATTAAAATAAGTAATTTAAAAACTGTATTCATTTAATTACATTTCTGTAGCACTCAACATCTAAAACACTGTGGGAATTTCCCAAAATAAGTGATTTTATAGTAGATACTGTTCACAAAATTGTTTCCACTGTTCTTAAAAGTTAGTGGAGCAGTTGGTTTTCCCCATAAATTTATTTCTATCCTTCTGATTCTTGTGAGTCACCCCAGTGCTTGAACTAACCTCTGGCAAGATCAATCTGATTAAGCACAAACAGTGGTGAAATATGTGAAAGAGAACAGTTTTGTCAGCTGCTGGAAGTAGAGAAAGCTATGCTTTTAAAGCCATAAAGCAATTATTATGATGAAAGATGGAGCCCACCCAGGAAATAATTTTACATTGCCAACTGGAAGGTCATGAAGTTTAAATGGTGAGATGGATATCAAAACACCGATATAAAAAATGTACTTCCAGACAAATCTTTCATGTAAACTAGGAAAACAATTAAGGTACTGAAGTATTAAATGATATAATTTTTTAACTCAAATGGGCAAGTACTGCAGTTCTTCCAAAGTCCATTCAGCCAGGGTGGACTGGCACTAGAAACCAGGTTCTGGTCCACCCTCAGTGACAGAAGTCCTCTGAATGACCTTGGTCCAGTCATTCCTTTTCAGCCCAACCTGCTTTGCAATATGGTTACTTTGGAGAAAACCAGAGAGAATGCTATTTAGGTTTTCTTCAATGTCTGTAAAAAGGCAAGATATAAATCTAATAAACAAGGTGGTGTCAAGTGCTGGGGAAATCAGGAAATTCAGGCAGTTCAAATGAGTATAAAGATTTATTGTAAGCTCAGCTCTCTATAAGAACCTGGCCAAGTGACCATTAAGGGAATATGTGGGAGTTAAGAAAGGAATTCAAGGTGGCCTGGACTTAGATCTCTTGCAGGCGCACAGGGACTCATGACTTATGACACGTTTGACCCTCCCTCGGGTTCAGCCTGGTCATTTCCTACAGATGGTAAATAATGAGTTTAAACTAAACTTATTAGGTAAAATGAAATGGGAGCGCTAGCACATATCAGAGTGTGGAGTCCTGGTGCTTTCTAAGCTTCGTTGTTTTCTTGCAGATGTTTCACTATCCAACTAAGTCACATCTTCAGTGCTAGAAGGAAGGGTAGGAACAAAAATGCAGGTGCAGTGCAATAAACAAGTGCAGTGGACCATACTTCCTCACCCTCCAGATATTGCATCAAATCAAGTGAAACAATTCCTTTCTTAAAAATCAAACTTCAAAAGCAAACCATGATTGGCACTGCCATTTTTCCAAATAGAAGAAGCTAAAAAAGAATTGCAATTCTTTGCAATTTTTGACTCCCCAGGTTTTATCCAAATTGTTCAAGAGTAGGAAAACAATCTGTCTGAAAATTGGCCAATATATAGACAAAGATTTTTATTCTCCCCTTTCATCAAGAACATTCACTGTGGAATTTTGAGAACTTATTTTTAAGTTTTATTGGATCTTGCAAAAATGTATAAAACCTGGGCCAAATTATAGTAGCAATGGCTATTAAATAAAGCTGCTGGAAACAGATTCTAATTATTCAACAGACCATATTAATGCTACTTTGGGAGTGGGAGGGAAGCAAACAAACTCTCCCTCTCCAATTCAGGTGAATTCATAACAAAGAAAACCTAATATTCTATCACATCAGCATTCAATATTAAAAAAGTAAACAATTACAGTCTGACAATTACATCTCCAATTATGTGGCTCGTTCAATTTTCTGACTGCACGTCTAAGATATTACATTTTCTGAAGAGGGGAAGAATGCAGTACATATTACTCTTGTATGTACTGGATTCAAAACAGAGTAGCTGATTCATAAAGGGTATGGAAGGAAATCATCTCTATTTGTAAGCATTTCAACTAAAAGATGAGCTGTTTTTCTGAAGCCATGAGGACACCAGTTTTAATTATCAACCAATCCTAAGATCTAAGAAAGTAATTTCCACCAATGAAAGAGAATTGTTGTAGCTCAGGGCTAAACTGTGATGTCCTTGGTGCTCTCTGAGCTTTGTTGTTTCCAAGCTCAGAGAGCACTAAGAAGCCCACAACATACTTCCTCAAAGATATCAAATCTTTCTCTAAGTTTATAGAATGAGGTGGGCTATTAATTTAGTTTAGTTTAGTTTAGTTTATTATATTTATATGCTGTCCTTTTCCCCCGAAGGGGACTCAGGGCGGCTCACAACTCAAACCAGGGAAGGGGGATACAGACAAAAATTAAAAACGACACATAACAATGCATAATTTAAAACACATGACAGTCATACCATTCGAGACGGGGGCAACAGCTCTTTAGCCCCAGGCCTGTCGGAACAGCCAGGTTTTAAGGGCTATGCGGAAGGCCTAGAGGGTGGTGAGGGTTCGAATCTCCACGGGGAGTTCGTTCCAGAGGGTCGGAGCAGCCACAGAGAAGGCTCTCCGCTGGGGAGTCGCCAGTCGACACTGGCCGGCAGATGGAATTCGGAGGAGGCCTAATCTGTGGGATCTAATCGGTCTAGTGGAGGTAATTGGCAGCAGGCGGTCTCTCAAGTACCCAGGTCCAATACCATGAAGGGCTTTATAAGTGATGACTAGCGCCTTGAAGCGTATCCGGAGACCAATAGGCAGCCAGTGCAGCTCGCGGAGGATAGGTGTTACGTGGGTGAACCGAGGCTGCATTCTGAACAAGCTGGAGTCTCCGAATGCTCTTCAAGGGCTGCCCCATGTAGAGCATGTTGCAGTAGTCCAGTCTAGAGGTCACAAGGGCGCGAGTGACTGTTGTGAGGGCCTCCCGGTTCAGGTAGGGACGCAACTGGTGCACCAGGCGAACCTGGGCAAATGCCCCCCTGGTCACAGCCGACAAGTGGTGTTCAAAAGTCAGCTGTGGGTCCAGGAGGACTCCCAAATTGCGAACCCTGTCTGAGGGGCATACTGTTTGACCCCCCCAGCCTGAGAGATGGAACACTTGGCCAATTAGTAGGAGGGAAACACACCAGCCACTCGGTCTTATCTGGATTGAGTACAAGCTTGTTAACCCCCATCCAGTCCCTAACAGCCTCGAGGCACTAGCACATCACGTCAACCGCTTCACTGAGTTGGCACGGGGCGGACAGATACAGCTGCGTATCGTCCGCATACTGATGGTATTTTATCCCGTGCCGTCGAATGATCTCACCCAGCGGCTTCATGTAGATATTAAACAGGAGGGGGGACAGGACCGAACCCTGCGGCACCCCATAATTCAGGGGTCTAGGGGTCGATCTCTGCCCTCCGACCAACACCGACTGCGACCTGTCCAAGAGGTAAGAGGAGAACCACCGTAGAACAGTGCCTCCCACCCCCACCTCTCGCAGTCGTCGCAGAAGGATACCATGGTCGATGGTATCGAAAGCCGCTGAGAGGTCAAGGAGCACTAGGACGGAGGCACAACCTCCATCCCTGGCTCTCCAGAGATCATCGATCAATGCGACCAAAGCGGTTTCCGTGCTGTAGCCAGGCCTAAATCCCGACTGGAAGGGATCTAGATAATCAGTTTCCTCCAAGGACCGCCGGAGCTGAAAGGCTACCACCTTCTCAACAACCTTCCCCACAAAGGGGAGGTTGGAGACTGGACGATAGTTGTTTAAGACGGCTGGATCCAAAGATGGCTTCTTCAGAAGGGGTCTCACCACCGCCGCCTTTAGAGCGGGGGGAAAGAACCCCTCCCGAAGGGAGGCGGTAACAACCGCCTGGATCCAGCCCCGTGTCACCTCCCTGCTGTTAGCGACCAGCCAGGAGGGGCATGGGTCCAGTACACATGTGGAGGCACTTACAGCTCCCATGGCCTTGTCCACGTCCTCAGGGGTAACAGCTTGAAAATCAATCCAGTGATGTCCTGCCAGATTCTCCCCTGGTGCCTCAGCTGGCTCTGCGCAATTGGAGTCCAGGTCCGTCCGAAGCCGAGCAACTTTATCCGCGAGGAATTGGGCGTAATCCTCAGCTCTGCCTTGCAAAGGATCGCTCGTATCCCTCCTATTTAGGAGGGAACGGGTTATCCTAAACAAGGCGGCTGGGCGTGACTCAGCGGAAACAATCAGAGAGGCAATGTCTGTTCTTTTGGTCGTCCTAATTGCCCGAAGGTAGGCTCTGATGCTGGATGTTAAAAGCGCTCGGTCAGACTCAGACTTACTGGATCTCCATTGTTGCTCTGGGAGTCTCTTTCGGCGCTTCATCTCCCGGAGTTCCTCAGTAAACCAAGGAGCCCTCGTGGGTCCACTGCCTCGGATCGGCCGTAAAGGTGCAATCCGGTTAAGAGCCCCTGCCGCTGCTGAATTCCAAGCAGCAACCAGAGTCTCTGCCGGACTGCGGGCGAGGGTATCAGGAACAACGCCAAGCTCCGTCTGAAAGCCCAAAGGGTCCATAAGTCGCCTGGGGTGGAACCACCTAATCGGTTCCTCCTCCCTACAGTGGGGGTTTGGTCTCTGAAAGTCAAGCCTCAGTAGGTAGTGGTCCGGCCATGACAGGGGTAAGATCTCACTACCCCTCAAACCAAGATCACAACTCCACTGCTCCGAGAGGAATACGAGGTCGAGCATGTGACCCGCCAAGTGAGTTGGGCCCCGAATTACTTGGGTCAAGCCCATGGCTGTCATGGAAGCCATGAACTTCTGCGCTCCATCAAAGTGTTTACCGAGCGAAGGCAAATTGAAATCCCCCAGAACCATAAGCCTGGGAAACTCAATTGCCAGCTCGGCTACTGACTCGAGGAGCGAGGGGAGGGCTGCTGCAACACTGTTGGGAGGCAGGTACGTTAACAGCAAGCCCATTTGACCCTTGAGGTCCAACTTCACCAGCAGGGACTCACACCCGACAAGCTCCGGAGAAGGTATCCTACGAGGTACTAGAGACTCTCGGATAACAATAGCCACACCCCCACCCCTTCCTTGGGATCGCGGCTGATGAAGCACCTGAAAACCCTCTGGGCACATCTCTATGAGGGGGACTCCTCCCTCCGGGCCCAGCCAAGTTTACAATCTAAACTTGTTATGGGAGACTAATCTTATATCTCAAAGTTGTATCTGCAGTGTAAAGAAACTAGTATAGTGTTTCTATGAGCCTTACATAGCAAATTGTCCTCAAGAGAAAAGAAATGCAGCCCAGCTATCTGCTACAGCACACTCACGGCCACAATTAGCAAGTTGCTGACAGGGAGGCAATGACATTGTGCGAGACAGCATTTCCAATCACAGTGGAAGAGATTAGAAACATACATAAGCAGGTGCCTTTTTCCCAGCACAGTGTGGGGAGAAAGAAACCATCTTCCTTCCCTAGCACCAGACTATTAGGCTCTCTGCTACAACTACAGGGGCAGGTCTATGACAACAAAATGCCCTTAGGAATAGGATTTTTTTTTAAATATATGGCAAATTTCTAAGGTTGGTTGTCATTTTTATGGAAAGAAAGAAGAGATTTCATTCAGTATAAATTGTCTTGTGAAATGCCAAGACATTCTGGACATAATTCCTAGAAAGAAATTATTGTCTCTGGGGCTGGGAGGGGGGGGGGGATCAGTAACAGGTTACATTTCCCCATTATTCTAGCAATGTTAGTTGAACATTTTTAACTTTTTTACATTTTTATTCTCATGTATGGATTGCATGGTCCATCAGCTTTTAATAAAATATTGAATGAAGCTACAAAGAGTTGAACAAAATCTATACCATTCTTCCCAACTGCTGGCTATGCTTACTACAAATTCTGCAATGGGCATCGCTTACATTATTTAAACTCTGAGGCCATTGTTTCACTGAGAGTTTTCAAGTTCCAGAAAAAATAAAATTAAAGCCATCAAATTATGGACTATATCCTTCTCAAAGACAGCAGAATTAAGGCATCTCTATCCATAAAGACTATAGAAGTAAATAAGGTTACATAGGTATGTACATACGTACATACATACATAAGTACATACATACGTACAAACAAAATCTGTGAGGCTCACAAAATAATTGCTTTAGTCCCATAGTACGTACGTACGTACACACACACACACACACACACACACACACACACAGAAATTTGTAGGACAAACATAGGGAGGGTGTCTTAAGCAGGCCCCATTCAGAAGATCCCCAAAACAGTTTGCTGGGTTTTTCATAACATTACCAAAATTGTCAATCTAGCTTAAGGGGGAAGAGGGGGAAAGGGGGAAGAGTAGAAGAGAAGGATACTGCACTGGGCTTTTACCCTCTAAGTCTAATTGTTAGTTTTTTCATAGGAACCAGCAGGGAACCCCATGTGAAGCCTCTGTGGGGTTCCCGAGCAGAGCATCCAATGCCTTGTGTGACTCTGCATGTAGATGAAGGAAGCCTTTCGGGCTGCTGGGCTGTTACTGCTCCTTTCTCAGAGAAATGCTTTTTTCTCTGGCTTGGCTCCCTGCTGGGCCAGCGCTTTTCAATCTTCCTCTCTCCTTTCCCTCCCCCACTCCTCGGTCCTTGTAAAAAAAATCCTCTCCCCTCATCTCTCCTTTTTGCAAAACCCATGGAAACATGAAAAAAATAAGAGAGCGCAGAGACGTGGCATTATTATTTTTCTTTTCTTTTGGAAAATCTATATTAATTTTAAAAAGCTTTAAAAGTCTGTATAAGAAAATATACGAATTCGTGAATATAGACCACTTGTATGGAGGAAAAGAACTGGATATTTCTTTCTCTGGATGGATTTTTACAAGGACGCGCCACTTCTAAATGATGTCTGTCTGTCTGCACACACACACACACATATACACACACACACAGTGGAAAGCTGATAACCTGGTTTCGAAAACCAAGTGCCATGTAACAGAGTGAGCTCCCATTCTTATCCCAGCTTATGTCTACCTAGCAGTTCAAAAGCTTGCAAATGCAAGTAGATAAATAGGTACCACTTTGGTGGGAAGGTAACAGCATTCCATATGCCTTTGGTGTATAGCCATGCTGGCCACATAACCACAGAAAATGTCTTCAGACAACACTGCCTCCCTCAGCCAAGAAACAGGGATAAGCACTGCACCCTAGAGAGTGAGATATGACTGGACAGGGACCAGGACAGGCAGACAGACAGACAGACCCACACACACACACACACACACACGGAAGTACAGATCTACCTACATTAAGGGCCAAAATTGTGGAAATGTTTTGGGAAAGGTGTATTTTTAAGGTTTGATGGCTAATAACACCACTTTTTTTCAGTAGTACCATAAAATTATATATCAATGGAAAGATAATTTAATCAAGAATGTAATGCAATGAAGTTTATTCAATTATCTGTATTCTATGAAATGTTATAGACAAATAACCAGAAAAAGAAACCACAACTTGCTTAGGTTGATATCAGGTAGCTTTCCTTCATCTGATTGTAGCAAATGAGCATGAGTGTTTAGAGAGCCAATCAGGTCTCATCTTGTTTTAGCAATGAGCCAATTTGATCACAGTAGGATTCAATTATTGATGTCATGTATTGAAGCTGAGAGAAGAACATTTGTCAGTGTGTTATGTGATTGCTATTAAGATGGTTGAAGTTTTTATTATTATTATTCTTTCATTTGGTGAGCTTGTAAAAAGTAATAAAATTAAAGTAATGGTGCAAAGAGTTGACTAAAACATGGCTAAAATCATTTACCTGGACAGAGGAACAATGGGACAGTGTTATTTGGAGTGATGAGACCAAGATCTCCTTGTCTGGTAGTGATGGCATAAAAATACACTTTTCCTAAAAGGTTTTCACAATTTTTCCCACTACTGTATATATACAGCAAAAATGCCTCCCTGATTAACTGTTTTCAGTTTTTTATGGTAACCCCCAATGCAAATGTAGTGAAGTTATCTTCCAAACTAAAAAAAAGAGAGAGAGAGTAGATTTTAATTGTTAGGGCCCATTCTGAAATCAAATTTGGTTATCTCCTCCCCGAGATCCGGCATGCTCCTATCCTTCTAGTCTTTTAAAAAGCCTTAAAGACCTGGATTTTCCCATAAGCATCGAGGTAGTATATGTCTAGAGCCTAAAAAAGCTATATGTTGTATGTGAATGGTGTGATTTTCTTCAGGAGTTTTTATATTAATATAAATCAATGTTTTTATACTTTATTACTGTTTATAGGCCATGCAAAATTATTGATACATAGCATATCTATTTTAATCTAAAAAATAAAGCCTGAAAGCCTTTCTACAGCAGTTTCATAATGACATTACCATGCATAGCAATATCTATACAAGCATGCCACTATGCAGAATAACATGTTGAATTATTTTCCTCAATAATACCTCAGAACTCAGAAATGCTAATTTTCTCCTTAATATATACCCTAAACAGAAAGACAAATTGACTTATCATCCAATACAAAATATATTTAAAACTCTTCTAATTGAAAGGGAAAAAGACTGCCCTGTAAATACTTCATCTCTTTTATATGAAATTGTTTCATTGTTCTTAAAAAGGCTCTTGGTCTCAGATGAGCACATAGCTCAGCTAACAAATACTTTGTCTTGTTGCAAGACAGGATACTTACCTTAGGTGGTGCTTTTTTCAATAACACCAGAAGGGCCTGTAACACCAGGTTGGAGAAACGTGGCCCGATTGGAACATAATCTGAAAGTTTAAGATAACAAAATAACACACATATTTACACAGCTCATGGAAAGCCATACAGAGTGGCAATAAGTTGAAACATTGTTCCATTTCAAAGTTTGGAAGTCGGGTCAGTTATACTCTTCCAAGTGTAGTATTAAGCTAACTAGCGCTCCAATTTCATTTGAGCCTTGCTGCTGCCACCTCAAATGTGGTTAATATCAAATAATGCCAATTAGGAAACTAGCTATGATAACAATAAACCTTTGAGTTGATAAATTAGAGCAGGTTAAATAAAACTCTCCTTTAATTTAATCTCAGGACCCAACCATCCTTCCTTCTTCTAGTGTCATGTTACCTTCTCTTCCAAATAACTAAAGGTGGATACAAACTCTATCATCTACACCTGCATAAATTGCCTCCAAATTGCTACCTCCTTATCCAAGCTCAAGCACACCAGGCACAAGAACCTTTGATTTCATTAAAAAAATGGGGTTTTGTCCCAAGCTCATCTGTTCTTCACAGATATTTCCTTTACAGGCATTCTCACCAAGAAGCCGTTCAATGTCGTCCACTACCACACAGCTGAGCTGAGACTTGTAAGCATCATCAAAGATCTAAACATCAGGAAACAGAAGCAACAAAGCATTTTGTTAATGGAGTCTTCAAAGAAAATAATAATAAAGCTTTGCCACTTGGAACTTAAGATTTAAATTCTACCAAATTCAAGTGTTTTAGTTTAACTTATTTTAAAAGAAAAGCTCTTTAACTGAAGTTATATAACTACAAAGGGAGAAACTGATTCTGCACAAAGCACATTCTAAAATCAGAGATTAAGAAAAAATATTTTGTATTATAGATATCTAGTAATTTTGTTTTCCTCCTTTGAAGGGTTTATTAAATATTTGAAATTTTTGAATGGAACTGCCCTCCAATTTTTGGAAATTATTCCTCTTATCCAGCCCTATGCCATGTAAAATATGCTGAAAATATTTTTTTAAATTTCAATTTCCTAAAATTTGGAAGATGATGATGTTATCTGTGGCCCATCCACATTCTTAAAATTAATTTTTCCTTTGCTTTATGGCTCTTTCCTGCTGCAAATGCAGATATGTATCTTTCCTTACATAGAAATGTGAAGACCTTTTAATTAGATATATTAGATTTTTGTTCTCTGCACCACTCTTTTAGTAGATTCACAGATTACGTGAACTTGACTCATTTATACACCACCAAACTTCTCTTTTGTCTTCCCTAGCATTTCAGTTTAATATCCTACATAGCCTAAATTTATTATTCTATGTGACTAACCATAATGATCATTATTCACTCTGACAACATCCAGGGAATAACAATGAGATTCAAGATATCTACTGAAAATGATTTTTTCCTCCTGTGTTGGAAGCACTGTTTTAAGCAACATTATGAAACTGAAAATAAAGTAAGACAATTTATATTAAGCTAAAAAAAGGCATTCCCTTGCTCTTCAAAGAGTAGCTGTAGAAGACTATTTTAACTATCTATTGCACTTCAGACAGATTCTGTTTACATGGGTCTTTTTCATTAAATATGATCAAAATAACTGATACCCCTCTCTTCTCCCCCTCCTAATTTGCAGTAAAGTAAGTTGAAACTGATACAAGTAAATGACATCCAGAGACACTTAGCTTTTGATGCATGACTCTCATCCTTTTTCTAAATAACAGAGCAAATGAAAATGGCATGGAGAACATGCTATATCCCTTACAGGTAAAAAGTCACTACTGGATTTCAGTGATTTTTCAGGCAAACTATTTACTCAGGCTATTTGAATAGAAAAAAGTACTGTTTGACTATTTGACCAGGAAGACCCCATTTCTGAAAGGCAGATACAAAAGTCCAAATGTTTAAGATTATCATGCAAGTCCCCAAATGTGTATCTAGTGCAGCTTTAAGATGAGAACCAGAAATTACAAGTAGAGAGGTAATACCTAGATCTTTAATTATTGGCTAAAAGTAATATTTAATCCAACAGGCTGATTAGCATGGGTAACTTCCAATTTACTTGAAATGTATTCATTAGAGAAAAACTAGAAACCTATGGCTTCTCTAATGAGGATAGGATTTGACCAAGCAAAAAGATTCCTGAAGGACAGAGTCACTGACACAGGATGGCAACCAGAGCTAGACGCTCTTCTAGCACCATGCCAGTCAGTTATTAATAATCCTTAATAAATAACAGACATCACAAAACATTTGTTCTGGTTAGAGTCAATGCAGTCCCTCCAGCAGTTATTGACAGTAAGTATCAAAAAATTCCTTTCCATGAATAATTTTGCCTCATATGTAGAATGCACTGCTGCACTCAAAAATTTGCAAAAGTTCTGTAATTCTGTATAAGACTTCTACACTAGCAATTTGAGGAGTGGCCAAACATTTGTTTCTTCATTTATTAAATTCACATGTCATGCATTTCTCTGGGTGACTCTGGGTGGCTTACAGATCATAAATAAATAAAAACATTTAAAAATTATGCAAATTAAAAATGTTAAAACTAGCGGGGGGGACGGGGACCCAGAATCAAATGCTAGATGGTATAGGGATAGGATCTTCTTACTCTGTCAGCCATCTCCAGCAGTGAGACCCCCCCCCTCAGGGCCCCACACTAACTGGCCAAAACAAATTGTAACACCCTTCTGGAAGGCCAAAAGAGAGGGTGCAGTTTTCACCTGCTGTGGTAGAGTGTTCCACAGAGTTGAGGCCAAAGTGGAAAACAATTTTCTCTTTGGCCCCACCTTCTGGAATTCCTTGGCAGACAGTGTCTGTACAAACCTCTTCTGTTGGCCCAAGAGGGGCGGGCTAATGCTATTGGGGTGATTTGACCACTCCTCAAATTGCTAGTGTAGAAGTCTTATTCAGAATTACAGAAGGTACTTGATTGCAGTTATTGCCTCAAAGCAATCCCGTGCTATGAAATACTGATATCCCTAACTTAATATTTCATAGCACACTTTAAGGCAATAATTGCAGTCATCCTAAAATTGTGATTCTTTGGGGGAAAATATTTTTGGCAAGGCTGTACATCCAGTAGGAGAATTTGAGGAAATTTCCCCCAACAGGGAAGAATCACATTGAAGGCGGTTGATGAGTTAAGAGGCAATCCCCCTCATGCATTTTCCTCCCTCCTTCCCGATCTTTTTACTATAATTCTATTTTTCATTGTAATTTCCATTTTTATTGCCTTAGAAATATTTATATTTTATGATTTTAATGTTTTAATTCTATAAGCAACCCAGAGTCACTTCAAAACAAGATGGGTGATAAGTAAATAGATGAATAAATAAATAAATATCTGTTTTAGCTTTTTGAATATCTTTTCCTTTGCTACAATAAAATTATTTTCATACTTATGTTTCTTAGATCCTGATTTGAATTAAAAGCTACATAGCTAATTTGTAAAAATATTTAACAAACTGTTAAACAGAGCAATAGAGAAAAATTATTTAGTAATATATCAGAAAAAAATGATTAGTTATAAAACAGGTTAGTAATTATACCTTCTTAATTGCCTGGCACTTGGCAGTTTCTGAAAAGCCAATCATTTTATCAGGAGAACAGATCTTGATGAAGGGGAAATTAGATTCCTCTGCAATCTTTGCAGCTAAAGCTGTTTTCCCACTATGTGGGGGACCTGTTGGCGAAAAATAATCCAAGGATAGACAAAAGGAATAGCATGCCTTGCCAGTCATAAAAAGACAAAGTCTCTCCATGAAAACTGAGTACCCATGGAAGAAAAGATCTCTCCATTTGGCTGAGACTTACATGAACTTTCATGTTCTTAAAATAGCTATGAATCTAGAATCTTCATTGAGACACAAATCACTTTTAATACTAAACCATATGCTAACCTCTAGGAACTTCATTAAGTTTGTCTCCTTGATGCATTGGCTCTTATGATAGAACAGAGGTTTTATCTATCATCTATCTATCTATCTATCTATCTATCTATCTATCTATCTATCTATCTATCTATCTATCTATCACATTCAACCCACTGATCATCATTAACTGCTTGAAGTTATTTAAAAAATATACAGAATAATTTTGAAATTTCTTAAATTTGTGGGGTCAGGAGTGGAGATGGTATAGAACATCTTAAAATTTTATCAACTCCATTAATCTAAACAACAGAAATTGTAATTGTGGGTTTGAAACTAGCATCTCCCACTATTACTAGATACAAGGACTCCTTTCTTGATATTTTTTATAGCACTGAAGTTTCAGGCTTGCCTGGATAAAATTAATTAATTAAGCAATGCTATTACAAACTGAATGAAGACTTGGTGATGATCCTTTTGGATAATCTACTCCCAGAATTAGACAATGACAATGCTTCATTGTTGCTTTTGATGAAACTCTCAGCAGCTTTTGATATAAACAATTATTATATTTTTTTGGATTGCCTCTTTCCCAGTTCTAAACTCTACATCTATCTTCATGATTTGCACTCAGACACATAAATCTTTTAGAAATTTTAAGAAGATAAAGCAAGATAGAGAGTATGTATTATTTTAACCATAACATTAGATAGCAGCACTAATCATATGTAGAAAATCACTTCAATGGTTCCCAGTTTCAGTTTGCTAATTGTTAGAAACCAAGTTACAGCATTTCAGATATCACACTAAATATGATTTGAGGTTATGCTGAATTAAGTTTCTGTAAGTTGTTAAGAGGGAGAAGAATATACCAATCCTTTTTTTCTCACAGGGGTGCCAGAAACCCTTTTTATAATCCAATATGATACTAATAATCTTCCTTTAGAAATCGCAAATCATTTCAGATAGAAATAGTCTCTCTCAAGCCCAGCACCCTTTCTAGGAGACCACATTTAATCCATCCTCTGTAGAGCAACCAACATACCTTCCAAAAGAACACTGACCAAGGGAGTCCGATCACTATTTTTGGCCTGCTGAACAAGAAGCTCCCCATCATCCAGCACCCTAGTAACAGGGTCACCCCACTTAATAATGCCATTCATAACATAGCTTGTATAATCTTCCTGATTGGTCCCAAATGCCTGTGGTTGGAAAGAAACAAATGTAGTAAAGCAAATAATGAACAATTACCTCCATTTGCAAGAGTGGGAATGACATGAATTAGTTCTCCTGTTTAGCAACAAGAAGAAATGAGAGACACACTCACCGGCTTAATATCATTCTCCAATGAAGTCAAAAAGTCTCTCCTTGTCACCTGCAGAGATTCTGCTTTTTCCATATCAACTTCCACCTTAGTGCTGGCCTAATAAAAATGGGAGATAGCACATCAATAAGACAGCCAACAAAATCATAAATTAAAATAGGTCTACAATAAGTAAACAGAATGTATCAGAGTACAATTCATGAGTATATGCAGAAAGTAAAAGAAACAAGAAGTTTAAAGTATATAAACATAGGAACTGGTACATGTCTGATGAGTGTGAAGGATGGTTTGTAAGAACAAAAGGTATGGAATGGTATAAAAAAGTGTTTGAAATAAGTTAGTTTTAATTATTTCCCCTTTTCGTCTCCTGCTTTATGTTATACAAATAAATCAGTTGTACTATTTCTTATTTCTTTACTGCACCTTGCATAAATAATATTAGTTACTCCAAAAAAGAATCAATGAGTAAGTATGTACATATGCCTGCACGCCTTCATTCCTTTTTATTTGCTTCTGTCTATGCTACTGAACGTTGTGTAATTAGGACAGTTGAGCAAAATGTATGATTTGAACTTGGACCTTTTTATTCCACATTCATAAAAAGATCCCCAGCATTTTCTCTCTGAAATCCTTACACAACATGATTCTTTATTGAAGATTTACAATTCTTCCTTGTTAAGTGCCCAAGATAATGGAAAGATGTGCACATTTGGATTTCAATTAATGTGAGAATGCATACAATCTTTCTGTATATTAAACGATTGCATTAAGAAATGTGACAAAGAAGTGTGCAGAAGCTAACTAGCTTCGTAAGTGATTCTGAGCTGGGAGAACAAGGGAGTGACTTGATAAAACCAGGGAAAATAGATCAGCACCATGGAACCTGGCACTCTATGGAATTGCCATAGAAAAACTTTCTTCCACTTTAGATTTTAGACCATCTTTAAAGTGCATTTTCCTTCAGGTTCATTTTTATAAGCTACAAAGGTCTCCTGCCTCCCCAAATTCATCTGCAGAGCATACACACTAAGAGCTATGTGTTCCAGGATGCATTCCAAGCCCAACACCTGTTACAGTCACAGGCTAACAAAAATCAGCATTTCAACACTCTCCAATATAAAAAACTAATTTAGCTTGTTTCAGCTAATCTCTAATTTACTCATCCTGACATTTCACATCTGACATCACTCATTTCCTGCTAAAAGCCCAGTGACCTTTACAACCAAAAAATGAAGGAGAAAAAGAAAACAAGAGAAAGAGAAGAAAGGAAAGGAAAGAGAAACACTCCAATAAATATCTCACCCTGAAATCAGGCCTTTGGGAACTAAGCAATAAAACTGTTGTAGATGTTTACCCTCTTTGTGCATATAATTCATGATATATGCGTAAAATCTAATTCCATTTCAATATCTAATAGTAGACCAGGAAGACAATGTTTGTTTTAACTCAGAAATAAGGAGACAAATGTAATATGAAGGAGATACAATCTATTTCATGTATCCTACCAGTGTATCACTCTTAGCCTCTATATTCAAATTTGCATGTTTTTTGCCTGTGCACCTGCATACTTTTTATCTCTTTGTGAAGTGAACATTTCATTAGGTGAGCACAGGCATAACTTTGCACTGAATTTATTTAAAAATCCAATCCATATGAACAGGCAGCCAAATGTTATTTTCAAATTGAAAATAACTGGAAAATAGGTATGCATTCTATGAGGGAAACATTCCAATCCCAGATTGTTCCAAAATGGAAGTTAAAGTAGCTCCAAAACATTTAGAAGCTTCTGTTACAAAGTCAAAACATTCCATGATAGAATCTCACAGTACTATCAGGTATATGTACCTGCTCAGTCTTGTTATAGCATTTAACAAAGATGAACCCTGCCTCCAACAGCTGGCCTCAATACCTAGAAATTAGCAGGTAAGGGGAAAAAAAGCTTGGGACAATGGTGCTCAAAGAGCTAAGGGAAAGAAGATGTAGCTTTGAATCATACTGTCTAAATGATGTAGACATCTGAACAACAAATAGGGTGATCATTTATTTTATCTAGTTTTAGATTACAGCAGAAGAAGCTGCGTGCTTCAATATTCTTTCATCTTTTTTTGAAATAACATAAATCTCCCTTGAAAACTATTTTTACTTGTTACGTTTTCTTCCCCCAAATATTGCTAATTTAAAGATTTATTCTGCCTTTTAGGGTTAACTCTTAAATTATTTATAACTAAGCAAAACTCACAAGGGCATTTCTTTACCCTCCTACCATCAGGAAGGAGATAAAGAAGCATAGCCAGCTGCACAAACAAGCTGAAGAACAGTTTTTATCTGTGGGCTGTCAGACTCCTGAATGCAAAATAATATCATAACTACATAATACTTGCAGAACCGGCGCAACATGTAGCATGTTCACACTGGTGCAATAGGACTGGGTATCTGTTAATATAATTTATTGGGTTAGGGGTATTGTAAGAAGAACAAAAGAGGAAGCGGCACAAGAGGACAGGGCCCAAGCTCATTATCTAGTGCATCTGAAGAGACTGGGTAGTGCTAAGGAAGAGCAAACCTTAATATGTCTGTTCATAGCTGTGGACTGGGCTGCCCGAACCAGACCCTCAAGTTCAGCACCACTAAAGTTCTTGGTCTCCCCGGCCAGTTCTGTAATATCCACATCCACAGCCAGCAGTTGGTGGGTTCGCATCCTTGATGTGTGGATATTGAGAATCTGCATTCGACCTTTTTCATCAGGCAAGCCTAAACAGATAAGTTGTCATTTTGCTTTAAATCATTTTTTCACAATGATCTTTTCAGATGTAGTGTGTCTGCAACTTTCAAAGATCTTATAAAGATCTTAATTGGGGGATTCTGGAAGCAATTGTCCCCAATACATCTGGAGACAGCCAAGGAAAGGCTCTTTGGACGTTACTATTTTCTCCCATGATTGCAATATTGTAACAGGCTAAGTAACACCTTTCTTTCCCAAATGCCAGCCCCCTGAGTTGATTTTAATGAGTGGGAAATGGGGTAGAGATTGCACCTCATTTTCAACTAGGATGCAGTAGAGATTTATGAATCATTTCGTTACATTTAGGCACAAATAATGTCTAACTGAAGAGTTATGGAAACATCCAGGCAACTTTCTTAGCAATAAATCTTGCAATTGCCTAGGGTTTTTTTGGGATTTCCCAGTCTAGACTTTTTCCCTGATATTCCTTAGGAGAGTCCTATCCTATCCAAATCACATTTATACTTCCCCATATTTGCTACAGATGAATATAACTATGGATGAATATAGCTTAAACTTCTGTAGCTGTACCTACCTACAGTATACAAACTTGGGAATAAGAACAAGCCAACATGTGGAAGGAAACATTAAATGTCCTTCTCTATTGCTGAAAATGGAAAAGACACAAGAATTCAAGCTCAAGGCTTGTTGTAGCTTGATATTCTTCTAATATAAGAATTCAACCAGTTCTGTATGAGCCCATAGAGGAAAAGACAATGTACATGAAGCCAAACTAATGGCTTGTGATCTGCAGTAAATGTTGCTTTTGTCTTTTGTTCAATCTCTATGAGTATTTTTCAGTCATGGGTATCATGGTTCTGTAAGTGTTCAATAGAATTCATACTGCACATCTTCCTTATTCAACAGGCCATAGAACCATATTTACCAAATCATTTCCTACCAAAACTTTTCAAATAATTTTGAAAATAATTGTTGCCCTGATTATTTACCAATCTCCATTTTCACTTCCAGTCGTCCAGGTCGTAAGAGTGCTTCATCAATCAGATCTGGTCTATTGGTCATACCTGGACATCAATAAGAAATTACTACTAGGTTGAAAAAGAATGAGTCCAGATACTACACCTGATTCTTAGGTTAGCTGTTTGAGTCTTATAAGCACCAAGCAAACTTCTTATTTAATTGTTATATGTTTCCATTAAGCAAAAGTGACAAATCAAACATAGCATTCCCACCAGGCATGATAATGTTCCTTTTACGTTTTATTTATATATGGAGATCCCAAAAGGACCTCAAAAGAGGTGTAGGTGTGTGTGTGTGTGTGTGTGTGTGTGTGTAGGAGCTATATAGTCATATGAGAGATAACGAAATGAGGGAAATGAAAAAGGATTGTTCAGTCTTGAATTGTGATACATCTAGTAATATCTAAGGTTCCAAACTATGTTTCAGAGATATGTTGATACATCTGTTATCTGTGAGTTGCTGTCTCAAGTTTTACTATTCAAATGAATGAACATGTTGATAGGATTGCTACTAATCTACAAACTAATTTGCATGAAAACAAATATAAGATACAGTATGATAGAGAAAGAAAGAGAGGGGGAGGGAGGCAGGGAGGGAGAAAGGGTGGGGGGAAATACCACCACCTTGCCTTGTACTCCCACTAACATAAAGTAAAAGAACTGGTTCTTCCACCAGTATTATTTCTTGGGTTTGTTCTTACTTTTTCTTTTCCAAGCAGTTATCACATCTTTTTAACACCTTTTTTCTGTTTTCCATTTTGTCTCTTTTAATTATTAATTTAAATATTACAATTTAAAACCTTCTTTGAAAAACAGTAGTATAAAAACTTACTGCAAAAGATATCTTTGATAATACAAAAAGCTAAGAATGTCAATTAAGGATTAATAATTCTTAAGATTGAATATAACTCATAATGTATTGTTTTAGTTTTGTTACATGTTGTCCAGGTTAACTTGTTGTAATTGGCGGCTATATTAATAAGATAAAAAAATATAAAAATTCCCTATTATATTAGATAAATTATCTAAGTTTGTCTAAGGCTCTAAAACTTTTGCTTTAGTTTCAAGACTCTGAAGAGTGAGAGTCATTCTCTGCATCCAGAAATATCTTGCATCCATGTCTCCCTGCAAATACATCAAAGATATGGCAAAGTCTCCCTCTCAAGAGAACCCAAGAGAACAAGGCAACTGCATACCGATTACCAAGATATTGTTCAGCTGTTCAACACCATCAATTTTAGACAAGAGCTGGTTCACAACAGTGTCATGGACTCCAGTGCTGCCTGCCATACTCCCTCGTTGTTTGCAGATAGCATCAATTTCATCAAAGATGATGATATGGACACCACTGTTTGCCCCAAGCTGATGAAGAAAAAGCAAAGTATATGATTAAAATACTGTCATCCTTATTCTAATAGCTATCATAGTACTGTTTTAAGGAATGCAGAATAAAGCACTTAAGCTTGCAAAAAACAATTCCACTCTAATCATAATAAAGGGAGGAAGCTTTTAATATTCATTTGGTTTAAGGCTTATGGCCATAAATAAAGCATTGTGCACCCATTTCCAGCTTCAGTATTCCAGAACAGCTCAATTAACAGTAGATTAATTCATATTATTAAGATTACGAAGGCCGCTAAAATATCTTAGGGAATAGAATATTACAATATTACATTCAGAATTTTATGAACAAACATTTTTTTTAGAACCCATGATCCATTGGGTCATCCTTTCAAAGGTATTTCCTTACCGAATGAGAAATAGAATGACATGAATGGACAAAAAGGCAGTGACAACAGGAGTTGTCTGACTCTCCTTGTGGGAAACTGGCAGGGAGCATCATAAATCACAACACATAACCACAACTAAGAGTGATGATGATGCAGCAACCAGAGCTTTGTAAAAACAACTGATGAGAAGATCCTTGAAATTTCAATTACAGTAAAAGTAATGATGGTACTTCAATGGCAGTAATGGGTTCAAGATTTTGTACCATTAAATTAATAGATTTGAGGTACTTTGATTAAAGTAGAGAGCTGAGGTGGTGCAGTGGTTAAATGCAGCACTGCAGGCTACTTCAGCTGACTGCAGTTCTGCAGTTCGGCTGTTCAAATCTCACCGGCTCAGGGTTGACTCAGCCTTCCATCCTTCCGAGGTGGGTAAAATGAGGACCCGTATTGTTGTTGGGGGCAATATGCTGACTCTGTAAACCGCTTAGAGAGGGCTGAAAGCCCTATGAAGCGGTATATAAGTCTAACTGCTATTAAAGCATTTTTGCACTATGATGCATCATTTGGGCTAATGCTGCATCATAGTGCAATCAGAAAGATTATAAACAGACAGGGGAGTTTTAATAGCATATAAATATAGATGTAATTCACTCCAAAGACTCAGGTAAATTACAGAACTTCCAGTTACATTGACTGAATTCCATTTCTGGCCAAGTCAACAATTACAAATTTTTAAAGCTATTAGAAACAAAATAAACATATACAATATGAAGTATTATCGGATTGCAATTAAGCAGAATGAATTATAAGACACAAAGGATTGCAGTTCTTTTCTCAAGAATTATTACTTGTATTTTAGATTTTTGGATTTTCTGAATCTGTGTATCATTTTGCTGACTGATATATACAACATTTCAAGTGAATGTTCCTACTGATATAAAGACGAATGAGCAAATAACATTTAGAATTTGTTTATTTTATAAAGAAAATTATGTAATATTTGACATGGCAGAGTGAGAAATAAATTCTTTCTAGAGATTTAGTTAGAGGTACAATAATTGAAGCCATATTCTTCCTGCAGTTGCTGATAAGTCGCACCTATATGAATTTTAATCCAATCCTACATTGTTAATGGGTTCAACTCACTATCATTTGTTGATTTTCTAGGCTGAACTAATTATTTCAGATCCTGCCCAAAGTTTCTATGGAATCTGTAATTGGGTTTTCTATTTTCTTGAATACCTCATTTTATGTTTGGAAATATATTTTGCTGAATGTCCCATTTGTACTTCAGGCAATGCCTTGATATTATCCAGCAGGGTATCTAATACAATACAACAGTGGTCCACAAAGGCTTGAAGAAATGGTATGATTTAAATTCTGAGTTACGTTTTGGGGTTCCATAGCCATGGTTCATGGCCACAAAAGGGGATCCACAATGAAGAAAAGGGTGAGAACTATTGCAATAGAGGATTCCTTCCTTCCAATGATGACAAGTCATCCAAGTCTAAGTTACCCTCTAATTACCATCACCATGCTTATAGCTGGCACATATTTAATTATTATTTTTATGTTGCTTTTTTATTAGTTTTATGCTGCTGCAATCAATTGACTCTCAGAGTCTTACAAAACTTTAATCAACACTAAAAACATCAATATTGGCCAAACCCAATAATAATCTATAACTTGTCTATATATAGTATAGACAAGATATATAGTTATAGTATATCTATAACTTGTAACCTTCACTAAACATGCAGCATCACTCCTTTGGGAGCAGTAATCTTCCATCTCTACAGTTCTTACATAGTCAGGGCAGCATAATTCAATGCAGTAACAAGAATAGGGTTGTCTTCCCCTCCGGAACAGAGGAGAGGGACCTTCACTGAAAATACTTGCATCTTCCAGATATTGACATTGTCTCAAAAAAAGACTGGAGCTCCCTCTTGGAGCACATTGAAGGGGCAGATTGCATGAAACCTATGTCTTAATATGTAACTGAAAGTGATAACCAATATCCTGCTTGGATGCGGTGCTTGGAAGCTAAATGCTCCCCAGTACACCCCTTGTAATAAAAATCTTACATGCACAAAATAAACCAAGCTCACTACTACCCATGTGATTGCATTTTGGATAAATGGAAGCTACCAGAAGGTCTTCAAGGGTGGTCCTATGCAGTGCAACTTCCAAATGTGAGGTGACAATTACTTAAGGAACTGTCAATAGGCTTCCTGGCTCAAAAGTGGTCGCAACTGGTGCAGAAGGTAGAGTTACACTGAGGTCTTCCTTCAAGCAGAAAAAGAAAGTCCAAGAAGACCTCCAGATGGTAAACCACTTTTGAATAGGATGGAATAATTCATTCATGGTTAATGATTATTTCTGGAATCTGACAGCTTCCAAATCTATAGACATTCCCTCTTATTTGGATTACGTCTAAGCTATTTTTTCTCTATTTAGATCCTAACACAGTGTCTACACACATAGGAAAAGTATTGGATCCCATCTCTTATTTCTTCCAAACTGCACATTAATATCCTATGGAGCTAGATGGTCTCCTTTGGCAGCTTTATTTATATATTAATATTTTAAAAAAATAAAATATCTGTCTATCCAGGTCCTTGGGAAGGACTCAGTAGTTAGATAAAATCAAATTTAATATCTGGCTGACTATGTAGTCAATCAGTAATAATTTCAGGTTCTTAATAGGTGAATAAAAATGCCAAATCTTGTATAAATATCTGTCTGGGCTTTGGTGAAACTCTCAAACTTTCAAAATGGTTTTCCAGAATTATAGCCATCAGCGGATTGGGGTGGGGTTTTGTTTTTCGTTTTAGATTGTGATGTTTTTATTGAAGTCTAAATTTATTTTAACTGGAACATGATGTCCTTCTAGAATCTGTGGTGAGAAGTTCATTGTGATAAGGGCACATGGTTTGTAAAATGTATATAAAGGACAGCTGGCCCAAATCAGCTCTGATTGTTAAATGAAATTTTCACATAATTGGCCCTGACTATTTGAACTGAATAAATAGAGGCAAGAGCAATGGCTTTTTAATAGTGGATCAGAATGATGGAGGTCTTTGTTAATGAAAAAATGAAGTAAGAATCATCTTTGTTCACTTGGATTCTAGGAATATTTTAATAATGTTCAATAGCAAAGATTCATAAAAATCTAAAAGTGGGCAAACACAGAACTGTACAATATTTGAACTTTTTAATACTTAGAAAAATGACAAGTAAAGGAGGCTTGATAGTATTATAATAAATGCTATTTGTTGCCTCTAATAATATCAGACAATATTCCTCTAAATAAAATTGTTTGATTGATTAGTTAGATGGGTATCCTGACTTTCTTTGGAGAACTTAGTTTCTATAATAGCCATCCTCTGAGGTAAATTAGGCGGAGGGTATATAAAGGACAGAGAATAACATACTGAATTTTCCACAATTAATGGTAGATTTCTTTCTCCAATCCTAGTACAGTTCTTTAATGACTATATCACAGTGGTTCCAGATATTAAAAAGCATTTTCTGAAGGATTCTATGTATCCTTGCACTGTTTACTGACTTTTCAAATCAACTAGTTAGTCTCTGTGGGAACAAAAAATAACAGCCCTATTTGCAAACTGAATCAACTCTCCTGTCTCAGTCTTCCTCCACTCCATTCTATAGTTAGGGTAGCCAGACACATTGCTACGCTAAATTTCCAAATGAAAAGATTTCTAAAATTGACTGACAGTCATTGGAATAGATCCAAATTCTTTTCCTCCCCTAGAATACCCACATTAACAAAATTGCAATCCCATGAGCTACTACATCTCAAACTGTATATCACAGAGGCTGTTAAAAATAAAATATATCTTTGCCATTTCTTTCACTCATTAGGTCTAGTTATTTTTAATTGGGGATCGTTTCTGCCCAACTTTACTCAATTTCATTGTTTATGAGAACAGGAAAATATGCCATACAATGATGCAATCTCAAGCCACAAATTTCTTAATAATAATTATTACATGACATGAAGAAAAAAAGTTGCCACAAATTGCTCCTGTAGCAGTTAACATATGCTCTGATGATTCTACTACTAGCTTGAATCCTAACTCAAACAGAACACCATGTAATTTTTTTCATGTTTCTAAATTACCCTCTTTTGT
This sequence comes from Thamnophis elegans, assembly GCF_009769535.1. Lineage (NCBI taxonomy): Eukaryota > Metazoa > Chordata > Lepidosauria > Squamata > Natricidae > Thamnophis > Thamnophis elegans. Next base: position 92,889,086 of record NC_045558.1, on the reverse strand, counting down.
TCTTCTTCAGCATCTGCAAAGAGCTTGCGAATGTTGGCCTCTGATTCTCCGACATATTTGTTAAGGATTTCGGGCCCATTCACAACTTTTGGCTCCCTGGCATTCAACATTTTGCCAATCTGCCTGGCCATAAGTGTCTTACCACAGCCAGGAGGACCGTATAAGAGGATACCTTTCACATGTTTGCAGCCTAAAAAGAAAGAAGAGAAAACACAATCATGAAACAAACAAAGAAAATCTTTTTTTCGCCAGAACAATAATGGGTGCAAAATAGAGCAGCAATTATTACTTGCTATTTATATCACAGTTTACCAGAAAACTGATAAACATATCATCTTACCAGCTGTCTATTTTTAGGCTTTCCTCCATACGTACAATTCAAAATCATAGGTATTACTATTTAAAATTACAGACAGGTTTGGATCAGAACAGAACTTATTCCCACTAGCCCAATAAATCTGCCCATCAGCCATTTTTGGAGACTGCTAAAACTGCTTTTATCTTCTGAGGGGCAAAGGATGATAACGGTATCCAGGCACTGGCTCAGAAATAGAACTATCTGCATTTTTTTTTCTTGGCAAAAATATGTAAAGGAAATCTTAGTGGAGGCTATAAATCTAGTAAGTGAAAGAAGAGGAGTGACTAAATGAAAGAGATAGGTACATGACCTTATTTCTGTAGAAGGAAATCTGAAATTAGAGCTATAAAGTTTCTTTCTGTAATTGTTGGGGAGTTGGGGATGAAGCACATGGTAAACATCCCTCTGATTTCAGTAACTCCTCCAGAATACCTCAGCTGAAGCAGATTATTTCCCTTTTTTGTTTCAGTCACACAATTATTTTCGTCATAGATTTTTATATTTTTTGAGATATCCCAGCATGTACTGAAATTAATACCTTATTTTGGGGTGATTTTCATTTCTTTTCTAAGAAACGTTATGAGTTTATTGTTTACAAAGATATACAGAAACATGCTGCTAAAGAGCTTCTTGGAGGCTTCCAGAAGGAATCTTCTAAATATGTTTTAGATTTCAAGGAGACATCTTCCTCTTTTCTGTTCTTTTGTAATTATCCCTTTAATGCTAATTAGGCTAAACAATTCAAGGGTGGAATGGGTTCTATCCCAACACTTTTTTTATTGCAGGGGAAAGACGTAGAACCAAATTTTTAAATCTCATGTTATATACTTACACAGACACACATCAACTCTAGCAGTCACCTCCAAAAATTACTAGCTATTATGAGATGAAGAAGACTAATCCTCTTCCTTTCTTCACAATTTTGGTGAACACTTTAAAATTTTCATGGCTCATCTGGTTAATTATTAGGCTCAGAATCTGCCAGTGTCCTGTATTCTGCTTTTACAACTACTTTTAACACTTAGTACCAAAACAATGAGCTAAAATGCAGACATTTTCCAAATAGGAATATTGTAGAGAGGAAAGTATATGCATTTTATATATTATATTTATAAAAATAAATAATTTCTGTGCAACTAAAAGAAGTATCTAGAAAATGATGGATACATAAGAAAATTATTTCTGAATAATCTTGTTTCTAACACTCTCAGTCACCTGAGTCTATATCAAATGTACTAAACAGCAACATTAATTAAGATGAGTGGGGCCATCTTCTGATGCTAGGTACTACACTTAACATCCATATGCATGTGAGAGAATAGCAGGTGAGAAGACGAAGAAAAGTAGACAGGGCCATGCCACAAACAGAATATGGCTAGGATTTCCCAGTTTTTCCAATACTTAGGTAAGGCAATAAGTTTTTGTTTGTTTCTTTGTATTTTCATGTGTAATACAAGACTTAATGCATTACCCAAATGATTGTAATGAAGGAGTATATAAAACACAAACATAGAAAATGTTTATGTATTGGGATATGAAAATAAACTTACTGGCAGATGACTAAAGGGAAGCACAGTCAAAAGGGCTAACTTTATTTCCGGCAAGCAAGATTTGGGACCTTTCTGAAAATGAAGATGTTTTAATGTTTTAATCCTATGTTATTTTATTCTGATATTCTGGTACTGTAAGCAGCCCAGAATCCTTTGACAGAAAAAAAGGTGATGTACAAATTCAATAAATAAGATAAATTAAGAGAATGATATTATACCAAGTTTCTGAATTTTAGCTCAGGTGGGCTTTCAAGTTGGAAAGGCAATATCATTTTAAGATGGGCTGAGTCATAGCAACCAATAATGGCTATGACTCATACTGTTGACATCTGTAATTTTTTCTAATGCATCTGCTTTGCCATTACCTTGATGGGGAACCGGACAGAGAAAAAAATATTATTCAACTCTTAGGTATTTTAGAGAGACAGATAGAAAAGCAAACACTCAGTGCAAATGGGGGGAAGGAAAGAAAAAAAACAGTGGAGGTGAAAGACTAATTATACATATGAACCAGCAAGGTGGTGATAAATTAAAGATGATCCTTGTCAAATTAGTGTCAAAGAAGAACCTGTTAACTCAGCAGATAGGGAACACGATCTCTTGTGTAGCCAAAAATCAGTGAGGTGGGATTTGAATGATGAGTGATGCCAGAAAAGGGGAATCCCAGTTTACTGAGATGAGAGAGGCTACAAAAAAGCTATGAACAAGTCAGAACAGATTTTGTACAAACAAGTTTAGGGAATTTCTGTTGCCAGGCAAACCAGTGAATGTAATCCCTTGATGCTGTACACTAGCCTCTTATTGAAAAGGCAACAAGGTAAAAGGGATACACCCAAAATCTCATCTACCTGAGGTATGCCATTATCAAGCAACTGCATGTAACTAGAATGACTGAGAGTTTGCACAAGACACACAGATATATTAACTTTTATTTGATTGTGATACCAAAAAGTAATTCTTAAGGGCTTATGCACACTAATCCTCTGTGATAACAATAATTTACTCTGGCAGAAACTTCAATGCTACCGGACTTCAATGAAGAGGAAACTGACTTGGCAGAAAACTAAACTTTTCTTTTTAGTGTTAGAGATACTATTAACAATGAACCATTGCTATAAGAGCACAAATGAGATTTGCAACTTGACGTTCACCAGATGTTTCATACAACATCCATAGTCCTATACTACTAGGCAGGTTGATTAGGACTGAAATCCAACACCTCTGGAGAATACAAGGTTACTATTCCAATATTAGATTCTTAGGGCCGTTACTTTAAAGATTGGTCTACATATTTAGTTCTATTCCTTGGCAGCTATAGCTCTTATAAATAGGGATGTGTTAACGCAATTGTCAAATGTATGTTACTTTTCTTATGTATATTTCCCAATTTTTATAGGTCTTCTTGCTATCCCCTCGTGACTGCATACAAGAAATAAATCAAATTAAATCTACTTAGAGGAGTTTGCCTATAAATCTGTATAATTTAGATGTGGCCTTGTTTCAGATTCTGTAACCTCTGTTATAGATCTGCCAACTATTTTGCAAAGGAAATTTTTCATTGATTAAAAAGGAAAAAAAAATTCTTCAAAATTACTCAAATGACTCTTGTCCCTTCATCTTCATGAGACATCACGTGGAACTTCAGAATCAATAAGTTACACAGCAATTTAGCAAGCCCTGGTGAAAAATATCTGATGAATACAGTATCTTTATTTTCTAATTTTTATTTTCAAATCCTCCTATACCTAATATTTATTTTATTTTGTGTAAGCCTTTTGATTCCTGGTGACTGCATGGACTAGTTCCTGCATTTTTCTTGGCAAGGTTTTCAGAAGTGATTTGACATTGACCCTTCTTAGGGCTGAGAGAGGGTAACTGGCCCAAAGACATCCAGTTTGAGTTATGCGTAAGCTGAGTATAATATTCATGGTCTCCTGATTCTAGTTTGGCACAATAATCTCTACACCAAACTAGCATTCTTTTACCTACATATTTACATTTTTTTGTAATGGCCCTCAGAGAGTGTACATTTTTCCAGTGCATTTAATTTCTTTGAAATTTCTGAAACTCTTTACACATGAAATGTCTTACATAGGTTTTTTTGGAAAAAAAACCATAATTATAAATTATATTAAATAATCTGTTCCCACTTGGTTTCACTAATAGTTTTAAGTTATAGATTACCACTTTCATATCGGTTGAGATTCAAAGTGTATTATACCAGAATTTTAGTGAAACTCCTTTCATATAATTCTTATTATTATAAACTTTCCAAGATATTGTCTTAATTTGTAGGATATAAATGATTAAAATTAAGCCTGCCATCAATTTTAATTCTGAAGAGAGTAAATTTAAGCATTCAGGAAAAGGATGCTGCTGACAGCTGAGCACTAAATGTATTATAATTCTCTGGGAGTTGTCAATCTCTGCTACAGTTTATATAACAGACTAGTTGCAAAAATAATGTCCATCAAGACAAGAGGTCTGAGGAGAAATATCCCCGTGGAGATTCGTACCCTCACCACCGTCCAGACCTTCCGCACAGCCCTCAAGATCTGGCTATCCCGTCAGGCCTGGGGATAAGACCCTAATCTCGCCCCACCCGAATGCTGAATGAATGTTGTGTTTTATTGTTTTATTTTATTATATTTCACATTTTCTTTTTGTGTTTTGTCTTGCACTCCCTTCCTACAAATTGTAAGCCGCCCTGAGTCCCCTCAGGGAAAAGGGCGGCCCATAAATGTCAAATAAATGACTAAATGACTAAAATTTTTCTACTCCCTTATCCTTGATCTCTGACCATTACATATAACTTTCTTCTGAAATAGTGATTAAGGATAACCTACCAATATTACAAGTTTCTGTTTTATTGGTCCGGAGAACGTAAGTAATAAAAGCCACTGTAGTCTCCCAGCCATATGGGTAATGACACTGCTATTCAGACATTTCAGAAATGACAGCACAAACCAGGTGAAATAACCCAGTATGTTGAAGACATGCAGCCCAATCCTCAAATCCTACTTGATAAATTTTGATTCAGATGGGGAATATGCACTAAAAACAAATGTTTTGAAACCATTGATAACAAAGAGCAATAGGAATTTATAAAGGTGCCACACATATGAAATCAAGTTATCCTAGATGGGTATAGCACTTTGTAATTAATAATTCTAATGGAAGCAAGTCGTGAGGGTAATCAGACTAGGTCTCTAAATATGGGGAAGTCCATCTGAGACCTAACAGTACTAATGGACCTATTCCCTCCCCCTCCATAAAATTGCCTAACCCCCTTTTAAAATTAAAACTGTTCATCATTGCAAAAAAAAAATTCATCTGCTCTGAATCTACCAGTTATCAGAGGGCTGCCCAGAGTTTAGTATTTACATCAGCAAGGGTAAAAGTCAGTAGAGCTGATTGGCAGGAACTTCAGGAGCTGGAGATGCCACAGATTAAACCTGGGACCTTCTCCATACAAAGCCTCTAGGCTGGAATACTGCAATGTGCTCTACATGGGGCTGCCCTTGAAGAGCATCCGACGACTTCAGCTAGTTCAGAACGCGGCCGCGCGAGTGATTATGGGCGCACCACGGTTCGCCCATATAACACCAATCCTCCGTGAGCTGCGCTGGCTACCTGTTGATCGTCGGGTGCACTTCAAGGTCCTACTTACCACCTATAAAGCGCTCCATGGTAGTGGATCTGACTATTTGAGAGACCGCCTCCTGCCAATTAGCTCCCTGCGTCCCATCAGATCGCACAGAGTAGGCCTCCTCCGAATTCCATCCGCCAGTCAGTGCCGACTGGCGACTACGCGGAGGAGAGCCTTCTCAGTTGCAGCTCCGACATTATGGAACACCCTCCCCGTGGAGATCCGTACCCTCACCACAGTCCAGGCCTTCCGCACAGCCCTGAAGACCTGGCTATCCCGTCAGGCCTGGGGATAGGATTACTCTCACCCCGCCCGAATGTTGAATGAATGTTGTGTTTTTATGGATAATTTTCTTTTATTCACGATTTTTTTTTCCTTTAAGTCTTGTCTTGCACCCCCTTCCCCTCACTATTGTAAGCCGCCCTGAGTCCCTCCAGGGAAAAGGGCGGCATATAAATTCTTAATAAAATCTAAAATCTAAAAAAGCACACACTCTACAGTTGAGCCCTCCCCCACACTTTCACCTCTTTGCACCTAATAGCGGTCTCTGTACAAAATGTCCCCACCTGGCCAACATGGAAGACTCTGAAAACATGAAGACAGGCCTCCTTTCAAATAGAGAGGTGATGACAAACTTCAAAATGAAGCTACTCTGCATTTACATCTTATCTCCCTTCTGAGAGAAAAGCAGGCAGTGTATCCAAATGTCAGCATTGTTAACAGACAGCTTTTAAAACTCAGCCTCTTCCTTAAGATAGGTGTATCTAAATGCCTCTGCTTACCATCATTTGCTGATCAAAGGTCACTCCTTAAATAGGGCACCAGTTTCTAATTATTTGCTCACCCACTTGTAACACACAATTCACATGGGAAACTATGCTCATCAAAATAACAGAAAAAGATATTACAAGGTCCAAAGACAATGTTGTCAGTATGCCATTCTCAGTAGCTTGACATTTGATACAAATGAAAAGGAGATAAACCACATCATTAAGGTAGTTTGCAAATGCCAGTCTGAAATGCCATTTACAGGATTATTTGTTTTGCTTTAGCTCCCAATATCCCATTCACTCAAACTGCCACATTTCTCATATTGTTTAGTGCATGGCTAAGTGATATTCGTATAACAGAAATAAACCACATTGGGAAAAGAATTTAACACACAATTATTAGGCACAATAACTTGGCTGGTTAAGGACAATGGGATGTGTAGTTAAAATAACAGGCCTAGAAAGCTGTAAGTTTATGACAGATGCTTTAACAGGTTAGATTACAGAAATCACAAATATATACATGGAGAGGAGTGAGAGAGAGAGCCAAGAAATTTTAGAATTCTAATAGCATCATTTCTATAACATCTTACAGTATTTCATAAGCAAAAGGAGAAATGTTTGAAGATTATACTTCAAATATCAACAAGAAAGGACAAATGGGAGATGAGGAGAATACTGTATCGGATGTTAGCAAATGTACTTTCTGTATTTAGGCATGACTGCAAGTGGGAATTAAAATGAAAAGTTGCACAAGTTGCTTAGTTAAGGAAACTATTGTCCAGACTGAAAGTCCCAAATGCTTACATCAAGACATGACATTGGTCCAGGAAATATACTGTAATTCAGTGAAAATGACAGTATTATGGAATGTATTGAAAAATTCCTGTAGACATTTTTGTAATCAAGTTGTAAAAATTTCTGGCCTTCTTGTATCACCCATATCCAATGATAAGAGTCAGAGCAAGTAAATTTATACTCTAAGGCAGATAAGATAATAGCTAAATGCATTGTGGCTCTTTCTAGTGATTACAAAGTTTCTGAGCATAATTTCTATTGGCCTCCAGTGCTATAGTAAAACCAAGACCACCTGCAGGAAAAATGACAATGAAAGAAGATGAATTGGAACCAATAGACCCTCTAGGATTTATGCAAACTGGAGAACAATTATCTCTTCTGATGGAATGCAAACAAAATCAGATTAAAGCAAGAATTCCTAATGCGTATTGAGAAAAGCCCTGGGCTAAAAATAAAAATTGCACATATTTAAACATAACTTGAGCCCAAAAGTGGGACTGAGAGCTTGCTTTTTATTATTATTATTTAACTACATTTCATTTACTGTAATTTTAGGCTTTTAGCAAAATCACAGCTGCAGAGGAGACACACCAACAGCCTAACTTTCTAAGAGCTCGAAATGAGAAGGCAGCCCAAAACGTGCTTGAAGATTACAGAATAGGCCACCAGCATTGATGGGTTACAGCCCACTTAACCTTACTTTCAGCCATTGAATTCTAAATTTTATATTATTGATCCATAATTGCTAGCAATTTTCTATAGGTTTTAAAAATCTAGCATGAGTATTTATTGTAAAATACAGAGCTATAAATCTAGTGTTATTTTCTGCCATACGCTTCTTTGACACAAGTAAACTTACACACATGTCCATTCTATTTTGGAGTTGATTACAATATTTACCCATCAAGCATTGCTTTCATTAACTCAGGTTTATGGTGTGGCAATATTTATTAACATTCCTAGAAACTGCAGTTATGGAAAATGCTTCTGGGTATTATGTATAGGAAGATCCTTATTTCCTTAAATGATCAGATCATTGAAATGATATTTAAGGACCTTAATTCACAAATATTCAAAGTTATTTGTGGATAAATAAAAAATACAATGAAAATCACATGATCTGGGAAATGATAAAGAGGCCTAATATACCTTAAACATTTACATTTATTGCAGTAAGGATTTTATCATTTGATACTGCTGATTTTTTCCATTATGCATAGATTAGTCTTTAAGAAGCCAGAAGTTTCCTCATTTTGTTGTTAAACTCCAACTAATAAGCTTCCCTTTGGCATTTGAGAAGAAGAGTCAATGCAGTTTCTTCACTGTAATAAACTTGTTTCTTTCTCCATACTGCATCTTGAATAGTTACTATTCACTTCAAAGATAAACTAGATGATCTCAGGATGAAAGCTACCTCCAATTCTACCATTCCATATCTATGGCCTCATAATAGGCATGTCTTTGTGGATTCGGCAGAGTGTAGTTGATTTATATTCCTGTTTTTCCCCCCACTTCATTTTACAAATGGAAGAATTATAGAACCCCTATTCTGAAGCAAACTGTAATGCAGATGATCAATCCCGCCAGGCTACACAGGTGGCACATTTATCATTTTTCATTTTTGAGGCAGAAGAACAGAGAAATGAAAACATAGAGAGGGAGAAGATCTTCTCCTGCTATACATAGACTCTAAGTTTTTTTTCTTTTCCCCTCATGAATTATTATGGTAAACCTGAACAGATGTCAACCTGGCATTTGAGCTCTGAAATATAGTTGGAAAAGCAAGTTATAACTAATGCAGAGAAAAAGGATGGGTGTCAGGAAGCAGCCCTCTTCTTCAAATTTCAGATAAGTTTCTCTTGCCTAAGGGAGGGGACTGTCGGGGAAAAAATGGAACTGCAATGGGAAGTTTTGCTTACTAAAAAGCAACTTCTTTATTTGAAAACGACTGTAGCTTATCAGGGGAAACAAGCCTTTTTAGGCTATAAGAGCCTCAATCCCCATCATCTTCTGTCAGGAAGTCACAAATTTGCTGACTTCTGAAAAATTAACTCAGTCCATGGCCAACAGAAATTTAAGAAGTGTAAACTGGTTGAGGTAGAACTCCATGAGACAAAGAATGGCTGCCCACTGTATCTCTGCCATATCTTGTCTACTTTCCCTTCCAATCTATAATTTTGGAAGATTGCCTGGACAAGTCCGTGTAGTTTTCTTGGCAAGGTTTTTCAGAAGTGGTTTACACATTGCCTCCTTCCTAAGGCTGAGAGAAAGCCACTGGTCCAAGGTTACCAAGCTGGCCTTATGCCCCAGGCAGAACTAGAACTCATGGTCTCCTAGTTTCTAGCCTGATGCCTTAACCACTACACCAAACTGGCTGCCTTGTGTCCTTAACTGCACTTTAAAATGAAATATACTGAAGCATAACAAAGGAATGTTTCCAATTTTAATTAAGAAGTAAGCTTGCATCATTAGACATTTAAGCTGGCAGAGTAGCCAATCTAGAAACTGTTCTAGAAACAGTAAAAATAATATAATTTTATCTTTGTCTTGTTAGTTGAATTGTTTTGTACGAAAAAACAGTTTATCCAATCCTGCCCATTTCCTTAGATTGATTTGAAAGTGATTAAATAGATACTTACTGTCATAGGAGGAGCCTTTAAGTCTTCACTTTAGCTAAGTGAAATTTTTAATTCGTACTACATAAGCACTTTAAAGCTAAGCAAACATTGAATTGGCTATGTTGGCAGACTGAATATGTTTCAAATCTTTAAAGCAGGGATCCCCAAGTCCCAATCCATGGACCGCGCCACGGCATGCCAGAAACTGGAATGTGCAACAAAACCACTCTCCCTCTGGTCTGTAGAAAAACCTCTCTCCATGGAACCAATCCCTCGTGCCCAAAAGGTTAGAGCCCACTGCTTTAGAGTATCTGTTGATTGTGCAATGAACATACTATCATCCACCCAGCTATTTTTATTGACCTTACCTAGTTTAGAGCTATGGGGAAACTATCTCACAAATCTTTTCTACATTTCTTGCTATGACAGTTTTTATATTTCATTTCTCTCAATCCATATTTTCATCCTTGCACTAGCCCTTATTGTGTTCTTTTGGACAGGGCTGTAATTTCTGTGATGTGCACTGGGGGTCATATAATATCGTTAACATCTACTCATGTTTATGTTTGGTACAAACCCATTTGCTCCACAATCTCAGGTGGGAATACTCGAGAGGCAAATGCCCTTCGGAATATGTCAGAAAATTCTTTATCAAGACCTCCAATACCCATCTTCTCAAAATTCCAATCAGGGTTGATGATAGACTGACGATTTTCACGAGTTTTGGATTTGCCTGCAGGAAAAAAGAGCAAATTCAAGGCCAATAATTTTAATCAGAACTGTTATAGATGGCTACGATACATTTCATACACTATTACATATGTCTGATGCACAGAACAGTTTATTAAGAACATGAGCTAAGAATTATTTCAAACTTATTTAGTTAAGAATAGACTGAAAGATTGCAGAAAACTTCATTAAAATAGAAAATATTACCCTTGTCTAAAATGTGTTTGCATGTATACGCACACTCAAACAAAACATACATACAGTATATCTTCAGACTTAACAAGAATTTAGTTAGCCAAGCTCGCCATCATTTCATCATGTTTTAATAAATTATGTATGTAGGTGTAGATTGCATACAAACAAAAAGCACTATTTTAAATTAGTTAAAGCATTCTTTGTTTTTTTATACGTAAAGGATCTAATAAGATATAATAAGTCACAGAATCATATAATAATACATCACAGAGACTGCACTAGATTTCCTATATTTTAATGGGGACAGTCCAGTACACCATGCTGAACTTTTGATATTTGCTCATGACCTGACATGTTATGAAAGATTATTGAAATATCTGAAAACCTTACTTTTCCTTTTGTTTAGGAGAACCAATTTTCTAGATTTCATAGATTTGGAAATATTTTTGAAAACACTGCAGAGCACTGTAGTCATCTAAGCGATTGTGTTTTCCATCACTCCAGCAGCTTTCCTCTAAGAATAATATTCTAACAATGCCAAACTAGAAATCTATCCATGATTAACTTGAGGTTGAGAAACAAAGAATGTTCTCTTCCTTCCTCCTTCTCTTTATCTATCTTTCATATTTCTTATCCACCCATCTCCCTCAGAGAGGAGCTCTGGTTCGTATACGATACACTTTGGCATAAGGAAACTGACAAGAGAGGCACAATAGGCATAACACCCTTATTTTTTTGCAGGAGATTTCATCAACAATTTGTTTCCAATAATGACTTAATTAATTTGAAATAGTAATTAATAAGTCAAAAATCTGAATGAACTTTATAAATTAATATTAGCACCCAAGGTTAATTTTAAGAAACTATAAATGACTAAAGAGCAAAAATATATTTTTCTCAATGCATGAAAGGGGGGGGGGAGAGAAGATGTATTTAACCACTATGTATTAAGGGGCCAGTATATCTAACTATTCTAACCATAAATCATTCTAATGGGCACAAAGAAAGTTACTTATATATTTCTACACAGGAGATATAGTAGTTATTGGTAAATTAGATCCTGCCCTTCATTTCACCAATCCATTTTGAAAACAAATTAGAATTAAAAATCGGTCTCACATTTTTCTTAAAACTAAAAGGGAAAGAAGAATTTAGAAAACCATAGTAATGGCTGCAATAATATGCATCATCTTATGTATGCCTATTTATTGTTGCAGAGCCTTTTATAACACCAAATTCTTTCCTGCAATAGTCTCACATGATAACTCTTCTGGGGCCCAGAAATGTGCTTTAAACTGATAGAGCTCAGCCCCTTCACACAAAAATCGGGTTTTTTAAAATTTGAGTAAAATAACTGAAGAGAAAACAGAACATTGTTTCTACAACACTTGGGAATCAAGAATGTTGGCTGGGCTGTTGCAAATGGCTCAGAGTTCTAACAATCTATTCAGCTAATGTACTTCCCGCTTCTGCCTTCCATTAAATTTCTATCTTGAAAAGCCAATCTAGCAGGCCTATCGTTTGTAAGGTACATCACCTAGGGAGTTAAAGCTGGTGTAATTCAGTCTTCTTGAACTTGAGGATCTATTTTAAGGTGTGGAATTCACCTCCCAGAATTTTTCAGTTAACATTGAAATCCTGGGAACTGAGGTCTACACTATTTATATGGCAAAGTCTGTCAAGCTTTTTAAATAATATTTCTATTATATTTTCACAAAAGAACAGATAAATGACTCAGACCAGTCAGTGGAACCTAGGTGAAATAAAGGATTAAAAATAAAAAGGAAGACTAAGAGTTGACATGAGTCCAAGTAAGAATGAAGGGAAAATAGGTAAGAAACAAGGATAAGAAAAAGGGAAGAAAACAAATCTACAGCAAAAACGGCTAATTAGAGAAGGAGTTTGAAAAATGTACTGGTACGGAGATCTAGAACACCTGAATGCTTTGGACAGTTGTGCTGTGAGGATTGATAGAGTCTGACAAAATCCAATCTAGGAGTTCACATGTACATTACATCCCTTTTTTCTTCATCAGTTCTTCTTGCTCTTGCTCTCTAATTCTCATTGTTCCTAGCACTCTATAATCTCCATGGATGAGGGCTAACAAGCTTGTACTCAACCCGGAGAAGACCGAGTGGCTGTTGTGTTTTCCTCCCAATAATTCGATCAGTGTTCCATCGCTCAGGCTGGGGGATCAAATTTTATACCCCTCAGAGAGGGTTCGCAACTTGGGAGTCCTCCTGGATCCACAGTTGACTTTCGACCACCATTTGACGGCTGTGACCAGGGGGGCATTTGCCCAGGTTCGCCTGGTGCGCCAGTTGCGACCCTACCTGAACCGGGAGGCCCTCACAACAGTCACTCGGGCCCTTGTGACCTCTAGGCTGGAATACTGCAATGTGCTCTACATGGGGCTGCCCTTGAAGAGCATCCGGCGACTTCAGCTAGTCCAGAACGCGGCCGCGCGAGTGATTGTGGGTGCACCTCGGTTCGCCCACATAACACCTATCCTCCGCAAGCTGCGCTGGCTACCTGTTGATCTCCGGGTGCGCTTCAAGGTGCTACTTGTCACTCATAAAGCCCTCCATGGTAGTGGATCTGCGTACTTGAGAGACCGCCTCCTGCCAATTACCTCCCTGCGACCAATTAGATCGCATAGATTAGGCCTCCTCCGAGTTCCATCTGCCAGTCAGTGCCGACTGGCAACTACACGGAGGAGAGCCTTTTCAGTAATAGCTCCGACCCTTTGGAACGACCTCCCCGTGGAGATTCGTACCCTCACCACCGTCCAGACCTTCCGCACAGCCCTTAAGACCTGGCTAGCCCGTCAGGCCTGGGGATAAAGCTAATTTGTCCCCACCCGAATGATGAATGAATGTTGCTTACTATTTTACTTCTATGTATTGTTTGTGTCTATTGTCTGTACCCTCCCTTCCTTATTTTATGTAAGCCGCCCTGAGTCCCCTCAGGGAAAAGGGCGGCCTATAAATACTAATAAAATCCTAAAAATCCTAAATCCATGCCCCACACACATTCTTCCTATTTCATATGGTTGCGTTTTGGCATCTTTTTTCTTAAATGCAAAACTACACTGGCCCTTGACATGTTAGTTTCTCCAAAAGGTCTTAAGGAGGAGTGAAACAGGAACTCTGCTGAAGTATTTTGTTATTATGTGCAACATATTGGACAATGGTATCATATAACCAGGGGTGGGTTTCAACCGGTTCGCGGCGGTCCCTGCGAACTGGTTGGTCGGCGAACCCGGAAGTAAGTAACTTCCAGGAATGGCGAAGGGGCCACCCGCCCGCCCGCGCTCCTTACCCGGTTTTGACGAGTTCTGCGCTTCCACGCATGCGCAGGACGCATACAGCGCCTGCGCGATCCTCCAGGAGCAGCTGGAGCATCGCACAGATGCTAGTACACATGTGTGCACCGCGCGCGTGCACGAGGACGCCGCCAGCTCCATTCCAACCGAACCGGTTGGAATGGGGCAAGAAACCCACCCCTGCATATAACCATGTCAGAAGATCTAGATAGCAATAGGCCAGTGATGGCGAACCTTTTAGACACCAAGTGCCCAAACTTTGCATGTGTGCATGCCCAAACTGAAAGGTGCATGTGTGTGCAAATGCACGCATGAGCAGACATGCACATGCACAAACATGTGCAGGTGCAAGCACAGATATGTGCACATACGCAGCAGAGACCTGAAGACCAGCTGGCCAATGGGAGGCAGGGCACCCCAACACTGGCAGCGCAGTAAGAGGTAAGATTTTTTTGTTTTGTGAGCTTCTGTTTCGTCATTTTCAGGGAAACAGAGGTTCACAAAAGAAACATCACAGAGATCTGATCTGGGGGGATGGCGCATGTGCCAACAGAGAAGGCTCTCCATGCCACCTCTGGCACGTTGCCATAGGTTCACCATCACTGCAATAGGCCTATGGCTTTGGAGTCAAAATAAAAAAAAGTGTTCAATGAATTGGCAATTTGCAGGCTACAAGAATTTGACCAACAAAAAAGTGGAAACAAGAATGAGAAGGAATAAAGAAAATAATGGGGGAAGTACAAGACCACAGTTAGAGCTTTGGTTATGAGGGGCTGTATAAATTGACAGGAAGGAAAGTACGAAGGCTTGAACTCATATATTAAAGAATCAAAGGTAAGGGCGGGGGGGGGGGGAGAAGGATTATGTCTTTACTTTAGTCTAGATTTGGAGGGGGGGCAGACTTCATTGTTATCATTCTTGTCTATGAAAAAGGTGCAGGGAGGTCATAGGGAAATTCATTAAGAGAATTAAGGTAAATGGTTAGCTTTTAAGTTGCAGGGCTCTAGTATTTTATGTTATTTCCAAGGAAGCAGCAAAATTAACCACTCAGCTTTTCCATTTTATTTTTCTTATTCGATACTGCCACATCCTGGCCATAAGTGGTATTTGAAACTCTGACAGCAAAATAATTGCAGCTTTTCTTTCATTCCACAATACATGATTTATTAACCATCAAATCCCACAAGCATTCTCCAATCCCAAAAAATGGTTATAACATAGCAAACCCAAACATATTTAGTAGAGCCAGCAAAACAATGCAAGTTTCTGCTAAATTAGGAAGATAATTTTCAAAAATATACCACAAATTTATTTAAAACACAAGGTTGTCATAAAATGTAATATTTATCAGGCTATACAACATGTAATCATAAAAGCATGTATAGATTGTTCCCAGATCCTGATAAAATCCTTCAAATGTCAGATTACTAGCATATCTATATTATCAGCCTTTTACCTAGGCATGGCATACTGCATATAATAAATCCAGAGGTAGAATAAATCCAGAGAATAATTTCCCACATCCAAATGAAAAAAATGAAATAAAATGTAGAAAATCCCTTAGTATTCAATCAGTTTCAATGAAATGACTTTCCCAGGGGTCATCAGTGATGTGGATTTTTGTCATCTGAAGAAACAGCAGAGAAAGGAACTGTCTAGCCAAAATATGATATAATGGTTAAGGAATTTGACCAAGACTTGAGAAACCCAGATTCCTCATTCAGCCAGGCAGACACATTGATCTAGGGCAATCATTGTTTCTCAACCCACCCATCCATAATGGCTTTGCTGGGAAGACAAGATTAGAAGAGTACTATATATGCCACCTTGAGATAAAGAGTGAGATATATACCGATCATAAGCCTCATTGTCATTGATTCTAAGTCCCCTCAGGATAGAATACAATTCTACATGATCAATAAAATAGAGAGGCTGTACAAGAACAATTGGCAGCATCAACATACAACAGTCAGTATATCTGTGAAGAAATATATATATAACAAATCAGTGGTAGGTTGCCAATTTTTTACTACCAGTTCGGGCACGCAAAAACATCTGGGTGGGTGGGCGGCAGAGCCTCTACTACCGGTTCCCACAATCCAGGCCGAATCAGGAGCAACCCACCTCTATAACAAATGTATTTTAATATGTATTTCCCATGATGTATTTGTTTTTGCCAACTTTCCTCCTAATGCATCTCTTTAATTTGCACATTTTTAGATATTCTTAGTATATTTACTAAAAAGGAGTACATTTCTAAAAGCAGTTTAAAAATGAAATAAATGTATTTAACCACCATTCACTTTATATTTCAATTCAAAGGAATATGACTAAAATAGATTTATCTAAGAATGTGAGCCAACAAAGGTATCTAAAATTTATAAATGCCAATAAAAAAAGTAACTGGGTTCACATTCTCATGACCTGGCTATAGGATCTTTGATTATTAAGTGGGTGACATCTCTCCTTATACTTCTGGATACTGAAACTTTTTCCATGCTTCTTTTAAAGGCTCAAAAATGGTAATTTTCCTTTGCATCTAGTTATTACCAACTCTTTTCTATATTCTTGTTTTTCTTAAACCAAGATGTCATTAGTACCTTTGGTTAAAAAACAGTGTCTTCAGGAAACTGAAGCATCTGATGTTTGTAGCTCCTAAAAGCTTATCCCCTTTAATAATATCTGTTGGTCAGAAAAGATGAACTTGACTTCTACTACTACTAAATCCATATAAATGGGGAGACAGACTAGTTAAAAATGGATTAATAACTTTTGTGACTTCTAGTTGGAATCCAAAACTATTTCTCATCATTAGACTTACCAATAAGAGTGAGAGAAGAACTCTCAGCCTTCTCAAATGCAACTTGACTATTTCCCACAACAAGACCAATTTCAATCTAAGCATGGAAACAAAATACACAAATAAAAGCCTTTAGGAATAATGACATTTTTAATATTTCCCACTGAGATGCAGAAGGCAAGAAACAAATTGGCCAACAACAGAATATAAAGTTATTTTAATCCGACTGGCATTCTGCCTTTACGCTATTTTCAGCAGCATGTTTAAAGGAGGCTAATTCATGATTATCTGCTCCCTGCTCAAACTATGAAAACAGGAAGAGGATCAGGCATCTAAGATTCTAGAAAGGAAAACAGCTGCCAGCACAGAAGGTAGATGCAGAAAATACCATCACTCACACTGGGAAATGATACAAGTGGGAACAGAACAATTCTAATATAAGAACATAATAAAGTAAACAAAATTTGCCATATTTATATATGACTAATATACATGATGTACATTTGGCACAGGATTTGATCTCGATTTCTAGAAGCATTGTTGAGCCATATGCTGTTTCTTAAAGTGTTTATTTTCTGTATTATTTCTTCAACTTTTCAAGGTTGGTTTGATTTTCACTGAGTATGAAATTCTCTTCTTAGTCTGAGAACTAGGATTGTGATAGTTTTGCATGGTTCATTTTATGAAAAATTAATGTTAATTCACCAAATAATAAAAGTACAATGCTTTCCTCCCTTTAAAAATCAAATAATTACTTTGTTTGGGGTGCCTTTTGTTTAGATTTCAGACAATTTCAGAGACACAGTGATGACATCCCGGAATCAGGAGGATCTGAACTCTGCAGTTCATTTTTCATCTTAACATGTCAGCTTGTTTTGTAAGAAAATCAAGTTTTCAAAGACTTCAATTTTTCTGCCAAATTTCAAGAGATGTGGTCTTGGAGAATTATAGGAACCCCTCAAGCTTGCTCAATCAAATGAGATATTCAGATATAATTAATACAAAATTGGCCAAAGTACCAGCAAGAAGTCCACCACAAGTGCTCTTTCCCAAATTCTGGGGCTTGAAAGTTCAGATGCTATTTTTCATGTCATGATCTTTGTCTTAAGACTGTATACATATACAATTTGCAACTTACCTTCTGTTTTTTACTTGCGGTAGAATCTCCTTTAAGAATACTAGGATCCATAGCTTCAATGTCCTTGACCAATAAGCCAAAAAGTTTGTCATTAAAGCTAAATACAAGCTGCAGGAGTAAAGAAAAATACACATTAAAATAATATAGCAGGATAGACAACCAATATTCCACATACAAAATTGGGCAATATGGTTTATCCTAGTTATCAGGAGATGGTACATTGTATGGTACATACCATGAAGATCAGGGCCTCTGCTGATCTGCAAAGTACAGGCAGTCCTCAACTTACAACAGTTCATTTAGTAACAATTCAAAGTTATAACAGCACTTATGACAACCACGTGCATAGTCATATGAACAAAATTCAAATGTTGGCAACTGACTCATATTTACGACAGTTGCAGTGGCCCTGGGTCATGTGATTCGCTTTTGTAAGCTTCTTACGAAGTCAATGGGGAAGCGAGATTTACTTAATAAACAAGTAACAACTGCAGTGATTCAATTAATAACAATGGCACAAAAGATTAGAAAATGGAGCAAAATTCATTTAGCAACAAAAAATTTGGACTCAATTGTGGTTGTAAATCGAAGACTTCTTCTATAAATTGAACTACAGGTTGCTGAAAAATCACATCCCTAAGTAACAGTCTCTTCATGTCTCCTTTAATCACTATCAGGTTGTATCTTATATTATACAGTCTATCTGTTCATCCATCTTTATTATTAGATGGTGAGGGTAGAGAAAGAACAATGTCACTGATTATATTATAATCCAGAATTAAGAAAAAATGTTTTGGGTTAAAGAAACACTCCAACCATTCTTCATACACAATGGGAACTTTGGAAGTAATCACCTGAATGCATCTGGAAGGCATTGTTTTTCAATTTCAAACCCAATATCAATTATACCTTATTTACTTCTATTCTGTATTAATCACCTTGGGTACAAAGTCAGCTAAATCACTTTCTCTCAGCCCCAGGAAGGAGGTAAAGTCAGATTATTTCTGAAAAACCTGCAGGAAGTCTCTGAGAGTCAGACACAACTGAATGGAAGAAGAAAAACACTATTATGCATTCTTTGATCTCTTATAGCATGGATCACTGGATCCATCTACACTTAGCAGCAGAAATAATTTTAAGAAATGGTGAAAATATAACTTATTTTTTATTTTCTATTTTCTATTGCAATTATTATCCCATCTAATGGTTACAATAAACATATAGCTTGACTTGTACCATCCCTAAACAGGCCTAGCTAGCTTCTTCCCTTTTCTGCTCTGATAAATTTGGCTAAAGATTCTAGCAAGCAGAAGTCTTGTCCAACAAATGTTGCAGAATACTATGGATTACTTGAGATATTCTGGCTGCATAAATACATTATATCATTCAACAGCTTTTTAAGTGATGTCCTTTAAAATGTTGCCTACATCTAGGCATCAAGAGCCCAAAATAATCTCCAAAAGTTTGTAGCCTACAAAAATATATGTAAAAGCCAACAGAAAGCCTTTTATTATTTGCAATATAAAAGGAAGTGTATGCAACTTATCATTCATAATTATTCCATATCTTGGTATCAAATATAAAAGTTATTGCTAAGTGAGAAACATACAAATGTGTAAAACCATTGGAGCACGAACCTGCTGTCCAACTGTGAATGCTTGGTTATTGAATTGCTGGATGAACTCTGCTGCCATTTTGTCTGAGTCATAGGGATTTGAGTCAATACTTTTCTTCTGCAGGAAGTCTATCTCAATAGTCATAGTGCCAATACATTGCTTGGTCTTATCAAAGTTATACAAGGAAACTGTGAGAAAACAAAAAACATTCTTCAACCATGATTCTTTTTAGCAGAACTTTGTGCCCAAAGAAAATAAAAAAAAAACATTACTCATTTAATAAAAAACATGGATATTATAAATTGCTCATAATATTATGTGCCTCTAATGCACTGATTGATTGATTGATATTGCACTTATAAATGACTGGAGGGGGGGTAATTTAATTCTAAAATGAATATATGAGCCAAAAATGTCTTTTTAGAAGAAAATTTTGTTATCATTTTGTGTGAATTCTAAGAACTCTGCAGGTGCCTATAGACTTTTTATCCCTTTGAATCATTTGTGAATATTTAATTTCTTTTTTAATTAGCAACTTTCTAGATAGCAGGTTAAAGACGGTTAATCATCTGTTCATGTATAATGTCAAAACAAATGGTATGAAAATCTAAATGGTTTCTATTTGGAAGAACATACTCTTCCCCTAAAAAAAATAGATAATGAATACTCTGGTTTATGTTTATTTATTTTTAAACACAGATAAAACTATTAACACTGACATAAACAGGATAAGGACTATAAAACATTATTATTTTAATAATTCCAGAGACAAAATAAATTGAGCTTACACACTATATTTTATTTCTTTTTTTTTAACCGGTCCACATTTTTTTCACAAAACAATAAAGGTCCTTTTCAGTTAAGAAAATTTTTTATAAAAGACCACCAATACATATTAATATATATCTTTAAAGTCATAATTGTCCACAAAAAAAGTCTTTATCAAATCATGCTATTAATTCAGGCTTGGAAATTAAGATGGGGTTTTTAGCCAAATAAACCAGAGGGCTATCTTTTATTGTCTAAAGCAGGGATACATATTTTGGCTTACAATTCTTATGATAATTTCTTACAATCCATGACCATTTCTGAAACTAAATTCAAGAACATTTGGAAAACATCAAAGTGGCTATTATTGATGCAAAGGTATAAAATAATTATATATAGAATCTAAAAGGCTATCTTTAATTGATTTCTTTTCTCCTTCCAAAAAAAGTTTAACACCTGTTGACTTTTGGGCCCCGAATGTTGTTAATTTTATTTTTAAAAAATCACATTTTAATTTAACATTGAAACATGTTAATTCAGAATACAACCAGATGAAAAAAGGAAATTATGGGGGAGAAATAAAAGAAATGAAAGGCTTTTTGCATGATACTTTACTTTCTTTAATTACAATAATTCTTTAATTACAATAATCAATCCTATCCCTTCACAATTTTTTTCTTTCATTATGTCAAATCCTTCCTGCTCACAAAAAGAAAAATCTTAAATACTTACAAAATATCAACAATTATCACTTGAAGCACACAACAGGAAGTAATAGTAATGTTTTATACACGGGTGACACAATTATTTTATTGTTTTTGTTGGCTTTATTGTGATCAGTTTAGGATTACTGCATTTAAAATAGGTATCCATAATAAATTTAATAAGTAAATAAATGTGAAATTTAGCAGAAATAAAGGTATGATTGTTGCTACATTTGTATTTGCAATTAGTTGCATATTTGTATTGTGGTACATACATTTGTATTTGATTTGGGAAAGCCACACAATTCTTTTTCCCACATGTAACATGTTAGAAACGGGAGGGAATATTATTTGCAGCTGATATCATATAAATAGTCAGTCAACTCTACATACTTTGTAGAAAAATAAGTCTTAATAATGCTTAGAAGAATTAATACTTAACATTAGTTTCCTTCTATAATGAACTATCTTTCAGAATTGTTATATTTTATCATATTGTCACCAAGTGTGAAAAAAATATCCTGTTCCTACTTTTTTGAATTGTTTGTTATTCCAGTTATTTTAAAATTCTGAACCAATAAGGCATTTTTGACAATTGTTTCAAAAAAATTCATCTTTATTAAATCTTGCAATAAATATGAATTCTCTATCATCTGATCACTTTTTGTATGAACACTTTCATGAAAATAAATATTTAATACTGAAGCAAGTGGTAATAGGGCCAGAGTAAATCATCTATATTTATTATATACTATTACATGCTGTTTTTAATTACTGAATAATCTCTTATAAAATAACATCTATATTTGCATCCAACCAAAAATATTTTTGTAAACATTCTCTATGGCAATATGATTCAATCTGTAAACCAACTTAAACTTTTGGTTCCATAATAAATTTTATTATCAATAAGATTTGATATAGGCAGGCCATATTTTTCTTTCACATCTTGAATTCTAAATTTAATCAAAAATTGCATAACAAAATAAGGTGAGTTATTTCTCACAATCTATTCAGTTCTTATTGCTAATATTTGAAATAAAATATTGGCCTTGGGTAAAATGTTCATTTTTACCACAGATATTCTTTCTAACCAGAAAAAGTTTATTTTTTTCTATGTGATGATTTCTGCCATAAGTTTGTGAGTAATTATTCTTGAATAAATTTGGATATTTTTATAAATCTATCAATAAAAAAGATAAAATGCTTTTTGTTACTTAGACCAACAAATATCTGTTTTGGATTAAATTTTATAATAAACAAGTAGATGGATTATTTTTCTAAAGGATATTTAGGTCTCCATGTGTTTAAGAGAAAATGCAAAGACATGCAGTGTAGAATACTTTTCCTATTCATTTCCTTTTGTAAGAACCAGAGTTGTAAATATTTTAAGAGAAATATTAGTATCACCAAGAACCTGCATGTCTCTCATTGTAATTTTCATAAGATTTTGCTTCACTATTGTTTCAAGCATTAATTGCAGCAACTGCATTTTTCCCCAGTTCCATGTGAACTCCCTGTTTCATTAAGCACATATTTTCCAAATTCCCTTCTCTGATTCAGTGCATTTTTTCCTGTCTGCTAGGGGCCACAAACTTTTGATCTCTCTATGTTCTAGCAAATTAATTGTCTTTTTTAAAATATAGACTTTTATTAGACATACATATGTATTTCCCTTTTTCAATTTTCAACAATCTCTTCCCTTTTAAATTGGTTTTTTTTAGTTCATTAATATCTGTTGAGAATATTTTTCAATTTTTAAATTAATTAATTAATTAATCCATGGTGTTGGCTATCAATTATCTTTATGAAAGGACAGCTACTGCTTGATCCATTATTTGATCTGTCTGGAAGTTCTTTAGCTTACTCCGTTGCTATTAATGATGCAAGTATTTTATTAATCTCTTGTATTATTGCTACCATTTCTAAAAAACCTTCAGATCAGATTGAGATGCCCATTTGCATTTAATCTCTCTTTTTTGGAGTTCTCAAAAACCTCATATCTCTTCACCTTCTATTCAATGACATCTGATAAAATCACATATGTTCAGGTTTTAAAGAATGCTACACCTTTTTAAAGCCAGCATTGCCTCAGCATTTCCTGATAATATATACATGGTAAGTTTCTTCTATATATTGTCCATGAGTTTATTCTGTAGATTTCTCAAATTTGTAATGATTCTTCTTCATTCAAAGTCATTGACAGTGAGGTAACATACATGTTTAAATTATCGCTTATCAATTATCAATATCATCTAGATCAATCTATTTTTTAAATAGGTGTTCCACTTCTCTTTCTAAATTATATCTTTTCAAAATATTATGGAATTCCTCTGAATTTTATATATTTTCTCTGACAATTTTTTTTTACTATTTATAATCTAGCCTCCATTTTATCTCTGACCTTCAGATTCCTTATCTGGAGGATAATACTTGTCATTCTGCATCTATATCTTGCCTATTTATTTATAGGCATCACATTTAATCTAGAAGCATTCATTACATAAGTAGTCAAAATGTATAACTTCTAGTCAGTTATAAAAGCATATTAAAATATTTCTAGCTTTTGTAATAATGTGCTTTTTATTTTATATTAAAAATTGCTATTACAAAAAAGGAGTAATGGAAATAAATGTTAAACATGGATAGATACAATATCTCTCCTAGCTGCCCATGAATGGACAAGTCCCTATACAATATTAAAGAATCAAGTCTCCCACTTCAAAGACAAAAAAAAAAGTTTTGCCATCAGCATGTTTCCTCAGATGCAATTGACTTAATTTCCTGTTTATGAATTTGGAGTTAACAACTGCATATATCAGGGACACAAACAGTATTGCAGAGAGTAGAATTCATTTTCTAATAACTTTGACAACTGTAGCAAAAATTAAGTACAGGTATCTCTCTTTTTGTCTTAATTGCAATCAGTTTTATTTCATTCGACAAAATTTTCAAAGCTTTTAAAAGGCTAACTGCATAGCTATGCCCTGAATTACAGTCACTAAAAATGAAAAAAGTGACAGTGGCAGAAATTAGAATATGCCACACAAAGGTGTATATTTCCATGCATCAAACATAGGAAACAACCTCCAAATTTAGATACAGGTGGGAATTATACCATTGCAATCACTAATTAGCCTTCCTGTTTTGTAAGTATCTACTTTGTAGGAAAAGATTTCCACACTCCCTATGGGAGATTTTCTGATAAAAAAGCTGAGAAGCAAACACCTTTAACTGAAAAGAGAATACATCTGTGATGGTAATGTTAGATTTAACAGATGCAAAGAGGCAATATATGCAGTTATTATACCGCAATGGCTATACAGTTTTGTCTAAATCATCAAAAAGCAATTTAGGATGCTTGAAGAGTGTATTCATTTGTTTTCTTATATTACTGAGCAATAAAAATATGAGCTTTTAGTGTGTAAGATGAAATGATAGAATCCATCTCTTTCTAAAAACTTGCTTCTCATAGAATTATAACTAACTGCAGTTATAAAACAACAGACACGCACTCCAGAAAATATTAGCACCTTGATAATTGAGACAAGAATCTCATTGCTAACATTCTTTTTGAGAGAGACTGGGGTGAAAAGAAGGAAAATTCCATTAGATACCACTGTAGGAATACAATACAATATAATACAATACAATACAATAGCAGAGTTGGAAGGGACCTTGAAGGTCTTCTAGTCCAACCCCCTGCCTAGGCAGGAAACCCTATACCATTCCAGACAAATGGCTATCCAACATCTTCTTAAAGACTTCCAGTGTTGGGGCATTCACAACTTCTGGAGGCAAGCTGTTCCACTGATTAATTGTTCTAACTGTCAGGAACTTTCTCCTCAGTTCTAAGTTGCTTCTCTCCTTGATTAGTTTCCACCCATTGCTTTTTGTTCTCCCCTCAGGTGCCTTGGAGAATAGTTTGATTCCCTCTTCTTTGTGGCAACTCCTGAGATATTGGAAAACTGCTATCATGTCTCCCCTAGTCTTTCTTTTCATTAAACTACACATACCCAGTTCCTGCAACCATTCTTCATATGTTTTAGTCTCCAGTCCCCTAATCATCTTTGTTGTCTTCTCTGCACTCTTTCTAAAGTCTCCACATCTTTTTTACATCATGGCGACCAAAAATGAATGCAGTATTCCAAGTGTGGCCTTACCAAGGCATTATAAAGTGGTATTAACACTTCACGTGATCTTGATTCTATCCCTCTGTGTATGTAGCCTAGAATTGTGTTGGCTTTTTTGACAGCTGCTGAACACTGCTGGCTCATATTTAAATGGTTGCTACTAGGACTCCAAGGCCCCTCTTATAGGTACTACTATTGAGCAAGGTACCACCTATACTGTACCTGTGCATTTCGTTTTTGTTGCCTAAATGTAGAACTTTACTTTTTTCACCACTGAATTTCATTTTATTAGATAGTGCCCAATGTTCAAGTTTGTCAAGATCCTTCTGTATCAAGCCTATCTTCTGGAGTGTTGGCTATTCCTGCCAGTTTTGTGTCATCTGCAAATTTGATGAGTTCCTCATTTATTCCCTCTTCCAAATCATTGATGGAGATGTTGAAGAGTACTGGGCCTAAAACAGAGCCTTGGGGTACTCCACTGCATACATCCCTCCATGTAGATGCAGTTCCATTGAGGACTACACGTTGAGTGCGGTTGGTTAGCCAGTTACGAATCCATAAGCAAGATGCATGCATGCAGATCAATAACAATAGCACTTAGCCTTATATACCACTTCACAATGCTTTACAGAGTCAGCATATTGCCCCCAACAATCTGGGTCCTCAATTTACCGACCTTGGAAAGATGGAAGGCTGAGTCAACCTTGAGCTGGTGAGCACTGAACTACCCAACTGCTGGCAGTCAGCAATCAGAAGAATTAGCCTGTAGTAATGCATTCCAATCACTGTGCCACCATAGCTCAAATGCAAAAATCATGTAGGTATCTATTTACAGTTGTTAGTTTTTCACCAATTCATTTCTAACTTCATCCAAAGGGATATTTTATTTGCACCTTTGATTATTTAATAAGGTAAAATGCACTGTGTCCCCATTTCTCTTTTCCGATGTATCTATTTGTTTGGCTCTTTTCTCTTTTGATCTGCTTGTTTTATCTTTATCATCATTAATTTTTAAATATCTTACATAAAGCTTTTATTTAGAAATGAGAAATAATAATAATAAAAAACAGGCATTTAAAGATCAGTGTAACTATCCCAGCACAGTATTTCATATAGATCATGCCAAATAGAAAAAAGAGGATTAAAAAAACCTGCACTGCAACAGAATTCAATCCAACATAAAGAGCTTTAGAAAAAAAAAGTTTCAATTATATTAAATCAAATATACTAATTATAGTAAAAACTTACCATCTATTTCTTGCCCAATAGAAAGACCAGCCCATTTTCTCTAGAGAAAAAAATGCATACCAGAAAAAGAACAATCATTTACCTACATTAAATATGCATATATATTCACAGAGGAAAATATCTATCTGAAGTTATAATGAATAACTTTTGTGTAGCAGCCATAAGCACAGTAAAATTCATGTCAGGCTAAAACATAGTTGCAATCCTAGATTACTTTGTCCCCTATAGGCAACATGCGATTATTGGCCTATTATACTGTACATAGTTGTTATGAACATAACCAGATATCACTTCATTAGCAACGTCATAGTTATGGAATGAAGAGCCTCAAGATCCAGATGGCTTCCATCCTGTTAGTGTTTGAAGGGATCTGATTGTTCTCCCAGACCCTGTGCTAATGTGAGTGAAAGACCCTTCTTCTAAGATGAAATGGATGGATATTTATGGTGTCTTCCAGGTTCCACATCTATTTCTATTTCTTTTTCTTTTTATCTAATTTGGTTTTCTTGTATTTATTTAAAAGGTGAGTTTTATATCTTCAAAATGAATAGCAAATAATTTTGTGCTTTTTCTAGTAATCATGCTCTGGCCAGGGGTTGTTATTGAATGACTGGGGCCAATTTTTCCTACGTCTGATCTAGAGCAGCTTTCCTCAGACTGGTACCCTCCAATGTTAAGTATGCTGAAGAGGAGTTCTAGTAGCTATGATTCCAGCATATTTAGTATTTACCTACTTTTAAGAACTGCTAGACCAGATTATTTTTACTATGTCTTGATACATAAAACCGTAGAACTCAAAGAGAGTGTACCTTTTTTCCCCACATGATCGTAACTCTATTAAACAAAATAATAGAAGTAAAACATTATTTTGCAGCTCAGCAAGCTGCTTTTTTATTCTTTTATTAGAATGAGTCCTATTCACTCACATAAATTCAAGGCTACGCTGTTCTTCATTCACAAGTCCAAACTGTTAGCTAACACCACAGGGGAATCAGGGAAGCCGCAAAGATTAGTCACATTTTCTGAAGGTTTGTTGCTAAATAGCTGATGAGAAGCTACATTTGAAAGGTGTTGGTACAAGAAACTGAAGTTGTTAGATCATACATAAATTATTATTTTTTTTTCAATATTGGAGCTATACAGAATGCTTATTCTGCAATAACAATCCTCATATCTTGCATCATAGCTACAGAGGTCATCAATCCAGCTGCTTGATTGCCTATATTGTATCTTACATAACATAGGTCTCTGTTCTCAAACAACCCACTTTTCCTAATATTTTATCAATAAAAGGTGCTTTACTAGAACTGAATAATTTGCTTTCATTTTCATACGATATCCAGAAAGCATACTTTTCTTTTGAGCCCCTGCAATTTTAATTTTTGTTGAAAATAGTTACTTTTAGTAGCAATATTGCTTGTATTTGGGATCAAAAAGGAAGCAAATAATCAAAGCCATACCTGTGGCAGACTGAAAGCAATGCTACTTGGCACAACAGATGTATGACTTCTCAAGGTAAAAACATATTTGTGGTTGGGTGAGGTCTTCACAAGTACATGCCTATAAAGAGTTTGGGAGAAGAGGAACAAGAGGTGGAAAAAGCATAATTATTAAAACCTTTCAATATCTCAGTCAGCTCAAGCAATATCTGTTCTATGAAATAATTGAAGTCTAATATCCAAAACTATGCTTTGCAATAAATATAGTACAGTATTTTATTTCTTGAGATTTTTTTAATGAAATAATTTCTGACTGGATAGAAAAGAGTTAATCATAATAAAACAGCAAAAAAAGCCAAAGGATTGGAAAGGTCCTTTTTTTAAAAAACTTCAAAACGATTTTCCAGAAACATTCTTTCTTACATGTTGATAATGAAGCTTCCAGAAGGCAATTTGCAGGTGAAAGTTATCATACACCTTAGTTTACTTAATAGTTAAAAAATTGATATACATACTCTATATATTGTAGTTTTGGTTTGAGCCAAACTAAACAAATGAAGTCACTATGATTTTGTTGTCTTCAAGTAGACTTGACTTCTGGCAAACCACACACACAAAACCTTGATGTCTTTAGAGGGTTTTTTTTGGGGGGGGGGGCTATTTCTTTATTTCTAGGATTAAAAGTGAGAGTGGCTGGCCCAAACTTATCCAGATGACTTTCATGTCTTAAGACAGGATTCCAATTCACATTCTTCCACTGCTAGGCCAAATTGGCTTTCCTATCTTCTTTGATTGTTAAGATGGAAAACATGAAAAATTAATCAATATTAATTTTTGCCAGTAATATGTAAATCTGATTAACAATCAGATCAATAAACAAATAACTTTCTATAGCCTAAATATCAAAGATAATGCCTCGTCTTTTCCCCCTTTCCACACAAAAAATTCTAATGCCAAATAAAATACAATTCACAGAACTGGTGTTTTATTAACAGTATGTGTGTGTGTGTGAGAGAGAGAGAGAGAACTCATTTAGCACATTGCTAATAATAATCATATAATTTCAATATTTACTATGTATAACTTTGGGGGGGGAAACAGGCTGAAGAAAGTCTATTTCTGCAATCTTCTCTAAAAAGAGACCAATCGAACTTACAAGCCAGATTGAAAGTCCTTTTCATTGACCACAGCACAATTGCTTAAGGAGAGTTCATCTGTGGGACATCTTGCAGCTTGCATAATCTGAAAATAAAATAAAAGACAAGTGGTCAATAATGAAGAGCATGAATACAAAATGGCTTTAATTTTTGAAGTTCGATTTTATTTTAGAATAAGCTGTGCAAATTCACTGTTTCCCATTTGTTTAGCATTTATATATTTTTGAAAACTTGTGTATGTTTGGAAAGAGAGCTGTCACACACCATTTACAAACATAGCTGGCTGATTATTAGTATAAGAAACAGAAACTATGATAGAAGGTAGGACAGGTTAATCAAAAAAACACAATGATGTTGTACACAAATTGCATCACTTCAAAATGTAAGCAGTTATGTACATCTGAACGAAGAAATGGTGAAGATGGTTCTGTGAAAAGCGAAGCCAACAAACTCAGTGAAAAACCATGAGCTCGTGTATATACCAGTTCTTTGGAATCTCCCCAGCCAGGTAATAGCCCACAATCACTCTAAACATCTGCTCTTCAGCAGGGAGATTACAAGACAACTATCACTGGAAGAGTTTGAGTACTCAGAGATGACAGGAGTAATCATCTTGCTCATAACCATTATTGAGGCCTTTTAAAAGACACCAAGTTTGCAAATTTCCTTTCCTAATCATATTCAGAAATTGCTTTATAACTGCTTTTAAGCTACCCGAGACCTTCAGTCAAGTCTGAAAAGTCTGAAAACATTCGGTAAGTTTTCTTTTAATCCTTAATAAAAAAATTTTTTTTTTTCAAAATTGAAATAAACAGCAAAAAGCTAAACAAGCCTTTGGTCTGATAAAGTTATAAATAGATTAAGGAATCAGAGGAATTTGGAATAACAGTTTGGAATTAATTATTAAAAAATCCTTCTTGTAAGAAATAGATTTGTTTCGCATTTTTGTAAAGATGACTAGTTTTAAAAATTGGTCATAATAGGGAACTAAAGTTTTTATTTAAAGGAGAAAAATACATTAACGTGCTTAACAGCTAATTAACTGGACTTATAAAATGATGTAAAACATTAAAATATTGAAAATACTGAAGGACACATTTGAAAAATGGAATTGAAAATTAGTAACAATGTCAATAGTGATGTTTACTTCTACGGACAGAATTTGTTCAGAAGACATTATGGAAGAAATAGCAGAGGAACAAGTATTATATGAGAAGATAGAGATGGCATTGAAATTGGATCTACAAATAACAGGCAACACAGTTGATATAAAAAATGATGTCTCACAGGAAAAATCAGTCGACATTTCAAAAATCAAAAGCGCAATAAATGAAGAAACTGACCTGGATTGTGTATTTATTTTCTATCTTGAAATCAAAAACATTTAAGCATATGTCCTGCAAACCTGAACTGTAAAATAATGTAGCTCTGATCTCACCACAACACGGCTACTACATAAATAAGAAAAAGTGAGTTTTATAATGTCCTCAAAAATCTGGGTCATGAGACAAGTTGCCAGAGATGGTATGGGTGGGGGAGATGGCAACAGAAGCAAGAATATGATCGAAGAAAGGAAATACCTTTAAATTAGGAAGAGGGATTGGGCACTAGAGTACAGGGAGAAGCACTAAGCAAAGTGCACAAGGAATAGTCTTGCACTTAACCCTACATCAGTTTAGCATTAAATTAACATGCTAAGAGATTACACAAAGATGAAAGCAAATAACAATGACAGATGGTGCCCAGATTTACGGACAATTTTAGTATAAAGGACTAAATGACCTCAGAGCTATGCTGAGCAAGAGCCAATATAGGAGGATCCATAGTTTCATCCTGAGCAGTAAAAATAAATTATTATCCTATTATTTAAGATTGTCTTCAGGGTGTAAATACAACTGTTCTACGTCTAACTACAATATTTATATCTAGGACATATACTCTCTTAAGATTAAGTACAAGTAGAGTATCCAGGCCATACTAAGTCATCATTTTGGAGATATTTTCTCTGGTGTGTTTCGGACTGTACAAGAGGCGCCATATGGTCAGAGATGGTATGATGGAGAGAGCAGTATGGATCGAGAAGGGTATGTGAGACAACAGTGAGGATCATGGTGTGTGAGAAAAGTGCTGTATGTGTCAAGGAGAGCATGCTGGATCAGAAAAGGGTTTTGGGGTGTTTAAGAGATGCCATGGGTATCAGGGAAGGCTCAAGGAGGGAGGGCGTATGGGTTGGGGAGGGTGCAAAGGGATGCACCAAAGGTGCTGCATGAATTGGAAAGGTGGGGGGACAGCTTGGGTAGGTGACTTATGGGGGTGTTGCCTGAGTTGGGAAGCTGTGTAAAATTTCCTTCCTCCCTGTTCTTCCCTCCCTCCTTTTTTTCCTCTTCTCTTCCTAGTAGGCAGGTATCTTTGCACAGAGATATGTTTCTATGGGGAACACAATGAAGCTGACTAACCTACATTTGGTTGCCAGGCTGATGTCCTTGCTTTTCCATTATTTGGCTCATGTTCATCATTGCTGTATGACCCAGTGCAATCTGATGTTTCTTTCTGGGCTGCATTCACTACTGAGTGATCTGACACCCTAGGAAAGTGAATTTTTCCATGAATTTTATCTCTTCACCATTAATTTATATTTTAATGTTTTCATTCCTTGCAGAGATCATCTTTGTGTTGTTTATAAAGAGACCAAACTCCTCATGCCTAAGACCTCCTGCTTGAAAAAAACATGGCTGCAACTTGCACAGAAGACAAAATTAGATAAATCTCTCCAGGTCATGATCAGGAAAGTCCAGGAAAAATTCCAATCCAGAAATCTTTTACTTTCTAAACTTCATACCACTCCGTTTTGATTACAGATCTCATCATTCTCAGCCTATATATTAGTGGGTAAGATGATTGGAATGATGGTCCCAAAGACCTGGAAAGCACTAGGTTAGGGAAGCCTACTCAGCCATAATATCTTTGATTAAACTTATTTCTAGCCTGATAAAGTTAATAGTCCATATGATGTGCACTTGATTTATAAAAGCTGAAGCAATGGAGTCTATACATGTAGATCTACCCCATAGCCTAAATAAGTACTTGAGATTAATAACAAAGCTGGAAAGACATGTAAACAGCATAGGGGCTAGGAAAGTGAGGAAGACTAGTTTGGGTGTAACAGAAGGTTAGCAATCTTCACTTTTTATTTGCTAGGCTGATTAAGACTAAAATTCAAGATGTTTCAAAACATTCATATTTCATTTACTCTTGGAATACATCCATCCCTATATGAAGAAACATATCACTATAATTGCTCAGTGGTATGTATTTCATCGACAATGACTATTTAAATGGATGCATTTTAAAAGATCACATCTCTACTAGGATGATTAAGCAGAATCTGCTCAGCTTATGGCAAGCCTACATGTCCTTTGGATTTTCTTTCCAGAATGACTAGCGCTGATTTATATGGCAAATAGCCAGGCCAAATATTTGGCATTGCAAGTCCAGTTTCTTTAAACTTAAACAAACACAGCATTGTTACTATATGTATCCTTTCAAATCTTTTGCACAATTTGAATAGAATTCAAATCCTTTCTAGTCACCCTTTTTGTTGCTTTAACCAATCTTGCTGGATGTCCTTTAAAAATGAAAGCTCCCAGACTATTTCAGGAATTGATTCATAACTGAATGATGGGTACAATTCTATAGCTATCAATCAGCATGGTCATTACAATTTTGAGACTGATAAAAACATTTTTGCACATCCTCTAAGCTGCTAATGCTCAATGTGCAGTCCACTT
Source organism: Thamnophis elegans (assembly GCF_009769535.1). Taxonomy (NCBI): domain Eukaryota; kingdom Metazoa; phylum Chordata; class Lepidosauria; order Squamata; family Natricidae; genus Thamnophis; species Thamnophis elegans. The sequence goes on along the minus strand of NC_045558.1, from coordinate 92,856,303 downwards.
CAGCCTACCTCTGTAAAAGCATCACAGCCTCCTCCTCAGTCAGTCTAACCAACAACAGCCCATCCATCTTCTCAGCTCCATTTCCCTGCATGCTCTAACTAGCAGCTGTTCATGAGAATGGGTTAGGGATGATAAGTGGTTCACAAACCATACAAGTAAACAGGTACTAACGTGAACATTACGAATGACAGTAACAGACTTAAGGTAGTTATCAGTTGTTGAAGATACATATGCTATTCTAAGTGCATTGTGCTCTTGGAAAAATAATATCAAAAAAAGAAAAAGAAAATTGGAATAGGAAATACGATGGATGTCTTAAAATGGAGTTTCATTACACTGAAAATCCACTTGCTCCAGCAGCTCAGTATTAAGAGATTTTACTGAAGAAAATTCTTGACCAGCATACTATGATAAGAATCATTGTTCTCGTGGTTTGGAGTACATAAAATAATAAAGGGATAAATACTAAATTTTATATTGAACTTTTTGGGTTAAATATAATTTTTAAAAGCCTTCAAGGACAAAGAGGATGGAAAAACATGAACAAATACAAAGGCAACCATAATTATAATTCTATTCACCAATAACTGAAAAGTCTCATTTTCTTAAAATGTACGAAAGACATCCTTGTTTCATTGGGTGGTCACATTTTTGTTGAGAAATTAAAATTAACTAAGTTTAACAACAAAAATTTCAGCCCAAAATTAAGTATTTGTCACTTGAATGGGAAAGAAACAATAAGTATTAGTACCTTTTGTTTGAATGACAGTTCCTACTGGATTCAATAAAATATTCCCACTGGCATATTTTACGGTATTTTCACACTAGTGTTTCTAATTTCCATGTGACAGTCACATTTTTTCAAGCCACAGAATCTCGAATAGATCACATGTCTAAGTCAAACAGTGTTCAATCCAATGACTCTCTGAACATATGAAGTCATAAAAATTCCCTCACACCTCCTATGTAAGAATGCAGTATAAAACAAATTTAGATGTTCTCCCATACAATGGGAAACCACTGCAGAAAACATCCAAGTTGTCTTCCACCATTTTCTTCACTGCAGTTAAAAGCCTCCAATGAAGTGGCAGTATATTAATAAAAGTGGGAGGATACTGAGGAGTCAATTCTCAAAACCAGCCAACATCTTGTGACAGTGTAGGTTGGAGCTGTTTTTGAACTTGTTCAATGTTCTTACATGAAAATGCCCTAAGATTTTCACAAAGCTCAAGAAACAGATTTTTTTTTACTATTAACTATCAGGATACTTAAATGTACACTGGCATAATGCCTTGAGTTAAAATAAAAGTAGATGTCTAATTTATAAATTTTTAATACTGTAACTAAACTCACATTTTTGTATAGGTTTGTATATTATGTTTATTATAGTATACTTCCTGAAGCTATCTGGATATGTTATAATATGCAGAGAATGAGAAAATTATTCTGCTAGGTTCCTAAGTCAACACTGTCCTTTTTCAAATGGAAGTACTGTAGCCAAAGTCTATAAGGTTTGGTGATGTTTAAAAACATTTATTGAAAGGACATCTTTATATAATGACCCTTTTTTCAATATAGCCCATTTTTGTTGTACTCCTGGTTTTAAGAAACCAAGTGGCAGGCATAGAATAAGCCACTTGAAAATAAAGCAGCAGTATATTTATCTGAGTTAATAGCATAACTGTGGAATCTGAAGGCAGGGTGCTCCATCACTAGCCAAATACATTGCAGTAAAAGTGTGAACTGCATCAACAGCTTGACACTCCCACCTTTTCACCCACCGGATCCTCCTGTTCCAAATGGAGGAAGTAACACAACAAGAGCTAATTACTGGGAGGCCACCAATGAATGAATATTTGTTACACAGAGAAACATTTCAGCAATGACAAGTGAAGCCTTCCCTGCCTGTGCAATGCCTTATTTAAGAGTAACAAACGTAGGAGAAAAGGAAGTTTTTGTCAAGTTTTCAAAACAAGGGGGAAAAAAACACCTCCTCATCTATTTCAAGAATATGGAAATGAGGTTTGCCCTCCCTTCTGTTCCCCTTCTAGGTTCACTGCAGTGATCTGAACCTAAGAAATGGGAGGGGGGGAGCAATTTGCTAAAGGCTGGCGAAGAGATGCTACTCTATGACTCACTGTGATGGTTCTCACAGAGGAAACGTAGCTAGATAGTACATGCATTTGTTCTGCGGTTGTTATTTTCACGTACGAAATTTTTCCAGGGTTATTAAACAAATCCCACTTCAAAAGGCGGGAGGATCATCGTGTAATCGAAGATCTCCTCCCTTATCAATCCCTTGAGTTTTAGGAGCCCGGAGGAGAGCGTTTGCCACTACTCCATAAATCCTTCAAATAGGCTCTGATGCAGATTCGGGTCCTGCCGGTCCTACTTAAAAAAAAAAGGCAGATACACCAGTCCAAAAAAGAAGAGGGGAACTGAGCTCTTAAAATAATACGGCTGTAATAATTTGAGAAAGAAAAGGGTGGGGGCAGAAAGTGACTTGCTGACACGTCATTGCCCCCGCCTTCAGTCATTCATCGGTTCACTCACCCGGGCCGCCATCTTGCTGTTCCGCAGCCGAAGTCGCGACTGACAGGGGATGCGAAGACTCCAAGCGCGAAATCTGCCGAGGAGGGGGCGGGAGGAAACAGTTACATCACTTGCTGGAGGCGTGGCCAATCCGCCTCCCGCCCACTTCCGGTCTTTCCTGCTTTACTCGTTCCTGTGTACATGGGGAGCCAGGGGGGGATGAGCATCTGCATTGCTGGATGGCGTCTGTAAAATATTCTCCCTGATTAGACCCACGAGTACCGTACAGAAGAGGGTAGTGAATGCTTATTTAGTATCATAGAAAATTATTAGCTTGAAGGGAGGAGGGTAGGCAATCGCCAAGATGGACATTAATAGAAAGCTTTGCGGGATTTTATTAAATGCTGTCATCTTGCAGATAAGCCTAAGGTTTTTCCACTGGCAATGCTCATGGCTACTTCACAAGCTGAGAGAATGAAGGTGGCTTAGAAAATCTATTGTAGCTTTTTATAGTATATATAAACGACTCAGCCAAAGCCATAAGTATTTCTGCATCCATAGTGGGGATTTATTTTTAAAATGTACATTTAAAATCAACTAATGGCTAAAAGCAAGCATAATGACTTCAACTTGTTTAAGAACTCTTTGAGAAGAATAAATATTTCAGCCATCCATACCACTGAGGAGGACAGTATATTAAAAGCCAATGAGCCTGTCACCTGATCCATGCTTTGAAAAGGGGCCAGACCTTTCACCTCTCTATATTGTAGAGGCATTATACAACCTCTAACAATACTATTGACCCTCTCTATATTCTTGGATTAAGTGGGTAGATTGTGTGCTATGAAAGAAAGAAGAAACATGGGGAAACCTTCAGCCCATTTTGGTGCAGAGAATGATCTCTGAGCAACTGATTCAACAGCATCAATCCAATAAGGATGCATGTCCTGAGCTGTAGTTATAGACACTAGGATGTTCATGTATTTTTAAAGTGTTTAAAAAGACCAAGAAGTAAATATAAACATGAAAATACATACATGCCAAAAAGAGCATATTTTAATAAACTGCTTGAAATGAATTTCCCTTGCAATTTGCAAATAGATCAGCAGATCATGCTGTCAATATGGCTCTGCACTACATTCTATAATATCACAGGTGGATTGTTCCCGGTTTGGCCCGGATTGGGAAAACCGGTAGTAGCTTCGCCCACCCACCCTGACACTTTTGTGCATGGGCAGAAGCACCCCGTGTGCGCAGAAGCGCACCCGAACTGATAGTAAAAAAATTGACAACCCACCACTGTACAATATACTGAATCTCCAAGGAGTTATGCAATCAGTCTTTTTTGTAGACTTCAGCTCAGCTTTCAAAACCATTATTCCAGATATTCTTTTAACTAAACTGATTCAGCTAGCCATAGCTGACAACACTTGTAAGTGGATCATAAGCTTTCTAACAGGAAGCAGCAGGTGAAGCTAGGCAAAATCACATCAGATATCTGTAGAATTAGCATAGACCTCTCAAGGGCTGTGTGCTCTCTCTATTTCTCTCTATGCACCAATGACTGCATCTCAAAAGATCCCTTTAGTAAAGTACTGAAGTTTGCAAATGATACAACAGTGATTGGTCTCATTTGAGACAATGATGAATCTGCATACAGACTGGAAGTTGAACAACTAGCCTTATGGTGTGGCCAGAACAATCTTGAACTGAATACACTAAAAACTGTAGAAATGATAAGAGATTTTAGGAGAAGCCCTCCTACCACCTCTTACAATATTAGGTAAAGGTAAAGGTTCTTTTTGCACATATGTGCTAATCATTCCCAATTCTAGGGGGTGGTGCTCATCTCCATTTCAAAGCCGAATAGCTAGCGCTGTCCGAAGACTTCTCCCTGGTCATGTGCCTGTCATGACTAAATGCTAAAGGCACACGGAACGCTGTTATCTTCCCACCAAGGTGGTCCCTATTTTTCTACTTGCATTTTTATATGCTTTCAAACTGCTAGATTGGCAGAAGTTGGGGCAAGTAATGCAAGTTCATTCCGTTACATGGCACTGGGGATTCAAACCACCAAACTGCCGACCTTTCTGATCGACAAGCTCAGCATCTTAGCCACTGAGCTATCACATCCCTCTTACAATATTAGGCAAGACAATATCAGCAGTAGCGTCCTTCAAGTTTCCAGGTTCTATAATATCTCAAGACTTAAAATGGACACCTAACATCAAAAATGTCATTAAAAAGGCACAATAAGAATGTTCTTCCTGCACCAACTCAGAAAGTTGATACTGCCCAAAGAGCTGCTGATACAGCTATCAGTGGTGAAATCAATTTTTTTTTTACTACTGGTTCTGTGGGCGTGGCTTTGTGGGTGTGGCAGGGGAAGGATACTGCAAAATCCCCATTCCCTCCCCAATCCTGTGGGAAGGATATTGCAAAATCTCCGTGCCCACCCCACTCTGGGGCCAGCCAGAGGTGGTATTTGCCGGTTCTCCAAACTACTCAAAATTTCTGCTATCAGTTCTCCAGAACCTGTCAGAACCTGCTGAATTTCACCCCTGAGTTCTACAAAGGACTTATTGAGTTTGTCATTTGCACCTCTCTAACAGGCTGATTTGGCACTGCAACCAAACAAGACAGACAGACTTCAGTGGATAATTAGAATTGCAGACAAAACAATTGCTACTAGCCTGCCTTCCATTGAGCACCTGTATATTGCATGAGCCAGAAAGAGGGCTGTGAAAATATCTACAGACCCCTCACATCCTGGGCATAAACACTGTCATCTTTTTCCTTCAAAATGACGTTATACAGCAGGGATGTCAAACTCAAGGCCCCAGGGCCAGATCTGGCCAGTGGGGTACTTAGATCCATCTTATAGGGGAGCCCTGGAAATAGCGAAGGATGAGTCTGCAGTGTGTCTGCCAGCGAAAAAGTGGCCCTCCCTAGCTCCATTTTTGCTGGCAGAGCATTGCAGGAGGCCATCCCAGCCAAAAAATGGAGGTTGGGAATCTGTTTTCTTTGGCAGAGGACTTGGGCCTCAGGCACCCCTGCAAAGGTGGGTTCCTACCAGTTCACACCTATTCGGTAGAACCGGTTCATAAATCTACTGAACAGGTTAGAAGAGGTTCCACCATTGGACCTGGAAAGCAGGCCACACCTACAGAAGAGGTTCCAAAATTTTTTGAAACCCACCACTGCACCCTTGACACATGTGATGTCAAGCTGGCCATCCTGACCCTGGCCACACCCACTCCAGCCCTGAGGTCCAACACAACCCTGATGCGGCCCTAAATGAAATCGAGTTTGCTCTATAGAAAATTGCACACAAAACAGACACAAGGACAGTTACATCCCTGCCCCCCACTAAACAAATAATCCCACAACATTCTCAAACCACCTACTAGGACTGTATTACCATTCTTCTCATCTTTCCTATTATCTCTTATTATCTCTTATTTATTTTCTTATAACTATAGCTTTGTTGCTTGCATCTTATGATTTATATTGTTTTATTTAGTATCCCAGTATGATTTATATTGATTGCTTATTTCGTAGCTTATGACTGTCACTAAGTATTGTATCTTATGATTTCTGATGAATGTATCTTATCAAATTATTACCATAATTTTCACTTGTTCCTCGTATGTACACTGAGAGCTTATGCACTGGAGACAAATTAAGATAAGATAAGATACTTTATTTGTATGCCGCCCTTTTCCCTGGGGGACTCAGGGCGGCTCACAGTTCAGGGGGAGGGGAGGACAAACCAAGTTACATATAAGACAATACATCATTAAAAGCACAACATTCATACTATTCGGGCAGGGTTAAGGTCTTTAGCCCCAGGCCTGTCGGGACAGCCAGGTTTTAAGGGCTATGCGGAAGGTCTGGAGGGTGGTGAGGGTACGGATCTCCACGGGGAGATCGTTCCATAGGGTCGGAGCTGCCACAGAGAAGGCTCTCCTCCGCGTGGTTGCCAGTCGACATTGACTGGCTGATGGAACTCAGAGGAGGCCTAATCTGTGGGATCTAATTGGTCGAGTGGAGGTGATTGGCAGTAGGCGGTCTCTCAAGTACCCAGATCCAATACCATGAAGGGCTTTGTAGGTGACAACTAGCACCTTGAAGCGTACCCGGAGATCAACAGGTAGCCAGTGCAGCTCGCGGAGGATAGGTGTTATGTGGGTGAAACGAGGCGCAAATTCCTTGTGTGTCCAATCACACTTGGCCAATAAAAATTCTACATTAATTATTCATAATTTATTTCAATGTACACTATGTTTTTGTAAATAAACACATGGTCTTAGTTCCTTAGTTCCTATCATAGGATAGAATTAGTTCAGCATTCTATTTCCAATCATAGCTGCAATAATGTCTAATATAAATTATTATTACTGATTTTTTCCTCTAGTGCACTGCCATGCCAGACTCAGTCTGCTGCAGACTGCAGTGAACATATTGCAGTACTGAAGCTATTGAAACTTAGAGAATAAAAAAGCTAGGAAGTGTTGCATTGCACAAAAATGTGTGTGTAATATGTGTGTTTATTTAACATGACTTTTTGTTTTGGGAAAATAAGTGTGCTTTCCATGGTATATATAACACAAAAGAAAAGCAGACAAACTGGGACATTTTTCAATAATTTAAAGAATGTTTTGGATGGAAAAATTGAAAACATATTACAGTAAAAGTGGAGGAAAACATTGCTATGGAAACTAGAATTCTAACAAGAATCTGCTATCTATTGTCTGTGCATGCGTGCGTGTGTATGCATGCATGTTGGAATATAGTTTTATTATAGAAAAGATACTATACATAGAGCAGAGTGTATTGTATGATATATAAGTAGTCCTCAAATTATGACCATAATTGATCCCAAAATTTACATTGCTAAGTAAGACAGTTATTAGTAGGTTTTGCCCCATTTTCTGATCTTTCTTGCCACAGTTATTAAATGAACCACTGCAGTTGTTAGTTACACAGTTGCTAAATGAATCAGACTTCCCAATTGACTTTGCTGAGTATTTTGGTCACGTGACCATGGGGATGCTGCAACCATCATGTGAAAAACTGCCATAAGTCTCTTTTTTCTGTGCCATTGATTGTAACTTTGAACAGTTGCTATACCAATGGTTGTAAGTTGAGGACTACCTGCGCTAAACAATTATGGTAAGTGCAACAACTAAGCAAAATCTAGAAAACCACTATTTAATTATTCTTTATTGCCATGAAATCATTAGAGACTTTAGATCATTTCCTATATCTGAGTTGAGTCCTTAAGCTAAATTCTCATCTTAAAACCATAATTGAGCACAGTTGTTGAATGAATTTTGCTCCATTTTACAACCTTTCTTGCCACAGTTGTTAAGTGAATCTGGCTTCTCCATTGAGTTTGTCTGTCAGAAATTCACAAAAAATAATCACATGACCCCAGGACACCTCAACCATCATAAATATGAGTTGATTTCCAAGCATCTGAATTTTTAATTGTGTGACCATGGAGATGCTGCAAACGTTGTGTGAAAAACGGTCATGTCATTTTTTTCAGTGCAGTTGTAACTTCGAATGGCCATTAAATAAATTATTGTAAGTGGATGATTACATATAATTTAGATAATGGCAATCTACTTTGCAAGTCTGTAATAATTCTCAGATAATCTAAGCTAGTGGTGTCAAACTCATGACGACACTTCGTCACATGACATATCACAACTTTTCCCTTCGCTAAACCAGGGGTGGGTGTGATCAGCGCAAGACACATCCGGCTTGCAGGCCACGAGTTTGACACTCCGGATCTAAGCTTTGGGTAGCAAGTGCTATTAATGAGCACAGAAGCATTAAGTAAAAAATTCAAGCTGCCATGTGTTGGAAGAAGTGTCCTTCTGGCTTCAGTTCCAAGTGGGGAGAAAGACACTGGAAACATGGTGGCTGTTTGGAAAGATGGCTTTAATGGTAGACAGAATAACATGCCTTGAAGATGTTGGATGAAGAAAAAAAGGGGAGAGTTTTATACTCTCTCTGGGCTCTTGAATTTGAGCTTGTATTCTGATTGGTTGTCAGACTCCCATGGGGCCATGCAGGAGCAAATGTAGGCTGTCCTGAATCCCAGGCTTGGTTGAGCCTTGCTGGGTGATGTAATCTTCCCAGGTGGCATGTGATGAGATGGGTAGAGGGCTAATCCTAACATGTCCTGAGGAACATGTCTTAATTCCATCACTCTAGAGCTGAAGGGGGGGTGGGGGTTGCGGACAGGGAGCTGTAGGAAGCTGCTTCGTCTTTAAAAACAGATTTCTCCTTTTCTTAGCCAGGGAAATGTAATATTCTTCTAGCAGGGTGGGTGCTAACTTCCTATACATGAAAGCAATATACATATACTGTACACCTTTCTTTCACAGCAACTTGAATTTGATTTGCCTTCTGACTCTATGCAGTTTTAATTACGTGCCATGTAATTCTTAGTATCTTAAATTCTGTGGTCTAGCATCATAGATCTACTCTACTGAATTTCAAAACATTTGTGTTTCATTTAAAATAAATGGCTTTCCATTAAAACTTTTTTTCAAAAAAAAAGTTGGACTGGGGCTAAATCACTTGATTTTGACTTGAAATAGTGGTCTCTATTCTGGATTTATAAGGGATTCTGTAGAAACGTTTAGAAACAGTCCTATTTGAAATCAGTCTGGTTACAGCCGTTACAGAATGAGCAAACATCTAATAAATTTCAGTCAATTGCAGGTGTGTTTGTTTGTACCTAACAATGGGCGTATTCTGCGTACTTCTATGATGTTGAATTAGCGAAGAGCGTAGACAGCTTAACGCCTCCTCCCTCGCTTCACCGGTTTCCTAGTAGCAACAAGTAACCCGCTTGATTCCGAAGATGTTAATAAAGCACTACATATCCCAGCCAACACTGCTTCTTGGTGGGGTAATCATAGAGTTGTATCATTACAGCTTGACGCAGCAAAGTCGAAGGGGAGGAAGTGAGACAAGCAGTTTCCGGTGGAAATAAGGCCCTCTGATTCCGGCCGGCGTGAGTGAGCGAGTTTGGCTTTTAAGATGGCGGCTGCGGCGGGCTTGGAGTTCCAGCGCGCCCAGTCTTTACTGAGCACCGATCGCGAGGCCTCCATCGGCATTCTGCACTCCATAGGTGAGTTGGGCCGGCCCGAAAGGGGGAAACCGGCAGGTAAATCTGGCTGCCGAGGGTGCAAAGAGATTTGGTGATGATGGGCCTGTGGACGGGATAGGCTGGAACCGCTGCTGACTCACTGTGTGCAACCCCGAAGGGAAGCCGGATCTCCCGGGAAGGTGGGATTTGGAAACTGGGAGCCTTAGTGGGAAAGGTCTCTAAGATGCTCAGCGTGGCTTCGTGGGAAACGGAGAAAGCAAGTGGGGATCGGAAGACGGTAATCGCGTGGGGGGGGAGGGGAATGGAGCTGAGGCGAAGGTGGGGGTTAACAGGTGGCCAGGCGGTCTCTCTGACCTGCCTGCCCTCGTGGCTTTCATTCAGAAGAGGCGACTTAAAGATCAGAAGGTAAACCCGGCGGATTTGCCTGATAGGAATGGGTTTCTCTGCCGCTTTTCACCTGCTTTGTAGCCCTGGGCCAGTCAGGCTACTTTGTAACTTCCTAAGCGGGCAGTCGGGCCTGCTTCATTTACCCCATGTCACTTTTTCGACTCTCGGTTCCAAGGCGCCAAAGGTAATGAATGGCCGGGAGTGGACAGGGCGCCTTGGAGAGAAGCGTGTATGAGGTTCTGAAATGTAGGTTGATTTTCTGATGTGAGTGGAAAGTGGACTCTCGGTTACAGTTAATAGTAAGTGACTATATTGCACTTGCTTTGCTAGTGGTTTAATATGTTCATCATTCAGTATTTATATTGCAAGTTTTGACAGGCAGGTAAAGTCCATCATAATACATTTTAAAATTTTCACTTGTTGGTTGTGGAAAGCCAAGGCACTCTATTAATGAGTGTAAATTAATATACCCTGAATATTTTATTGATTCATTTTTAGTTGGGATTTTTTTTTAGGTAATAGTTTGCTTTTGATGGGATTGTCCTGCTACAGAATGGAAAAGGAGAAACATGTTCTAAGTAAAACTGAGGTGACTTTTTAAGGAGATGGAATGTTATATGGTGCAGAGATGGCACTAAGATGGGCAATGTGAAGAGTAAGAATGGTGGATCTAAAAAAAGGCTAAATTGGATGTAGAAAAAAAATGGCAAAGCAACATGAATAAAGCTATTGGTGTAGCATATGTTATATGTTCCTGATTTTTCCCTGTAAAGGTATTTCTGGTTACAGCTTGTCATGTTCCAGAAGTCCTCATAAGTAAATACAGATAGTCCTCAACATATGACCATAACAGAGTCCAATTTTTTTGTTGTTAAATGGAAATTTTAAATGAATTTTGCCCCATTTTACGACCTTTTGCCACATTAAGAGAATGATTGCAGTTGTTAAATTAGTAACACGGTTGTTAAGTAAATCTGGTTTCCCCATTGACTTTGCTTGTCAGAAGGTTGCAAAAGGAGATCACATGACCCTGGGATACTGCCACAGTTATAAATATGAGTCAGTTGTCAAACATCCGAATATAAATCATGTGACCATGGGTGATTCCTCAACAGTCTTAAGTGTGAAAAATGGTCGGAAGTCCCTTCTTTCTGTGCTGCTGTAACTTTGGTTACTAAATGAACTGTTGTGTGTCGAGGACTGTCTGTATATGGTGTGGAAATATCAGCTGCTGTTATTAAACAAGTAGCTACTATTCTTATGTCCATTTATGAGAGTGGTTAACTACAAAATTATATAAGATCTTGTTCTGATTTTAGAAGAACGGTCTTTGTAATGTTCTTATGTAAAAAGAATTTTGTTGAATTAATTATATAATTCTAAACACATTCCAGAAAGGTCTATGACAACTTGCCAGGGCCAACGCGCTGCAGGACAACTCATTCAGGACAAGAGTTACACTAATATTAAAGAAATAGTGGAATAGAATCATTAAAGAAAGGAGGCAAAAGGAGGGACAGAATGAAATGTAAATGGCAAAAATTAAAAGAATTAAATAGAAATTTTAAATTGTTTCCCAATGAGTTGTCCCACTGGGTGTTCACCATAGTGAGTTGTCTTGCAGCAAGGTGGCTATGGTGAGTTAGCCCATTCTGTTCCAGAAAGAGTAGGTTTTCCAAATCCAATAATAAGAGAAAATCCAATTGGCTATAACAAAGGTTATGTATGAGAGTCTCCCTTTTTTCTTCGGTGCAGATCTTCTTACACACCTATCTGAATAGTCTAATCCAATGATCTTCAACCTGTGGACTGGGGACCACTGGGAGACTGTAATGTTATCGCAGGGTGGGGTGGGGGTGTCTATGAAAGCTTGAAGAAATGTTATAGCAATAGCAGTTAGACTTATATACCGCTTCATAGGGCTTTCAGCCCTCTCTAAGCGGTTTACAGAGTCAGCATATCGCCCCCACAGTCTGTGTCCTCATTTTACCCACCTCGGAAGGATGGAAGGCTGAGTCAACCCTGAGCCGGTGAGATTTGAACCGCCGAACTGCAGATAACAGTCAGCTGAAATGGCTGCAGTACAGCACTCTAACCACTGCGCCACCTTGGCTCAAGATTTATGATTTAAATCTTGACTTAAGTCTTTGAGGGTGGGGTCTGTGCCCATGGTCTTCAGCTATAAAAGGTATTTAAATGTGGTCTGTGGTGAAGAAAATGTTGAGAGAACCACTGCTCTACTCCATACATTTCACATTTAACTTGATTTTCTGTAGAACATGCTGCTTGGTAACACAGTTAGACAGCATAACTTCCTCTCTTAGACAAAATAAATAAGTAAGGACATCTGCTTTAAAGGTTTTTTACTTTTGTGAGCATGCCAGCAGTGAAGAGATAAGGGAGATGAGTACACCAGAGGACAAACTGCTACTACCTTTGTTGTCCACCAAAAGTTCCCTGGTATTGCTTAGTGAATCCTGGTAGTAAGTTACTGGAATTTATAAAGAGACAACTGACTTAGGGAATTGGTTCCTATGCATTTTCACTGTGCTAGACAATGAATATTTAGCCTAGGACAAAATAAATTTTATGAGATTCTGATTTTTCTATTTAAAAAATTGGTTCAAAAATTAGTATTAATTTGGCTGTAACTTTGCTATTGGGAACTGTTGGTTCTTAAGAGTGTTTTAAGGTTGCAGACCCCTGTCTTAAGATGAAAAGAAGATAGAGTGGACTAATTCTGCCAATGAGCCTTTGTAAGCAATAGTAGATTATAGTGGAGATACGTGTTTTGTTTTGTTTTTGTTTTGTTTCAAGACAGTATATGATCTCAGTATTGCTAAAGAAAGTTGGATGATCTTTCAAGCAAGAAGTTTGTATTTCCTTCATGCCTTAAATTTGAACATTGCACTGGGCAGAAACAAGCTTACTGTATTGGCTTCTCTGAATAATAGTGGTTTTGTGTCTATTTGTTCATACAAATACATTAGCACTGATGACATATCTGTTTTCATGTTGAATATCTTTGTAATAAGACAATATACATTGTCTTATTTTCAATATCTAGTAACACATTCAAGAGTGTGGCGGATTCATTTCATTGTTGAGGACATATTTATGCTGATTCAAGTATTAACACCAAATGAGGTAACATCAAGCCCTTGTATAAATATTCTATGCTTTGAGCTGCCTCATCATGCAAAACTTTCTGCTCCTTTCCAAGACTCAACAATTTGTCAGGCATATGTTTTTGGCTTATAAGAAGCAAATTTAAAATGGAAGTTTGGGAGACTTGTAAACACTCTTTGATTTGACATATACCTCTTCTTTCATCAAAACCTTTTATTTTCCCAGTAAAACGTGATGTTCAAGAGAATGATGAAGAAGCAGTCCAAGTCAAAGAACAGAGCATTCTGGAACTTGGGAGTCTCTTGGCCAAGACAGGACAAGCCGAAGGTGAATCCTATGTTTAAAGCAATTTAATGGTCACATTACTAGCGATTTTTTTACAATTAGCATAAATGCTAGAATAGGATTTCAACTTGATTTTCATCAAAACATCAAACAATTTAAACATTCTTTCCTCCTCATCACCTTTCTCTATGTTAAATTATGATTTAAACATGGCTGGTTTCACACATTTCATAAAGCCATAAACTAAAAACACTGCCTAGGTGCAAATAATAATTAGGCAAAGTGACATTTCAATTACACATGGAGAAAGACCCCTGTAGTAAAACTGTAATGGAAATCAGAAGAAGTTTAAATTAATATGCCTTTTGTGTCTCAGATAACTGACTGCTAAAATCTATGTGTGGTCATTTTTTCTAGAATATGAACATAACCTTTTACAATGCATTCTGATAACAATTTCAGATCCTGAACTATATTTCTACTTGATTATTTTATTGTTAATATAGAGCTTGGAGGACTACTGAAGTATGTGCGTCCTTTTTTGAATTCCATTAGCAAGGCAAAGGCAGCTCGTCTGGTTCGGTCCCTGCTAGACCTATTCCTAGATATGGAAGCTGCAACAGGACAAGAGGTGAGACAATTGAAATTCAGGCATATCTCTGCAAATGTTCAGAGACAGTTTATGTAGAAAATGATATAATGACAGCAGTGATTGTGCAAATAGTAGAAAAAATAATTGAATAAATGTGGTCTTTCTTTTAGGTTGACCTATGTCTTGAATGCATTGAATGGGCCAAATCGGAGAAGAGGACATTCTTGCGCCAAGCTCTGGAGGTAGGATATGACATATGCCCGTTGTAGTTAATGGAATAATGCACAGTATTCTTTCCCTTGTTATTGGGTATGGAACCTGACATCCTATATGTCAATCTATTATACTCAAAACATTTGTTATTACTTTTTCTCTAGGTTCTTGACAGCATATTCTCAAGTAATAGTTTGGAGCATGATAAGCTTCCAAACTGATTCACATGTTATTACAGGCAATTTTCCTGCAGCTTATAATGCAAATGTATTTTTCTTCCTAAAGAGCTTTCTCAGATATGGTTGACCTAAGATTTTATCTTATAAGATTGTAAATGTGTTAATAAAATGGTGCTCCTACCTGCAAGGATTAACACATGCAGTTCCACGTAGGCCTTTAGTCCATGTTTCTATCCTTGCCATTTCAAAAACATTACTTCTGATTTCTTTTGTACTACTGTGGTTGTGTTTTATAATATGGGTTTTCTTCCTATGTTTTCTTGCCACTCCTAAAACATTTTCCCGAGAGTATTTCCTGGTTCATATTTTACACATTTTGGCTCTTAGATCAGTATTTAATCATCATAAGTTTTCACAACAATTCTTTACTTTTCTCCCTTTAGGCAAGGCTGGTTTCTTTGTATTTTGATACAAAAAGGTATCAAGAAGCTTTGCAGTTAGGTAAGTTGACTTCTGTAATCATCCCTAAAGTGACCCCAATGATTAATTATCATTATTCTAGGAATGTATACAATGGTGAATGCATGGAGCAGCTAGTTTGAGGTGATTTCTACATGAACTGAGAACATGTTTGATCTCAACATGAAATGAATTATCACTGTTTTTGATCTGGAAACAGTTTGAAAAATTTGTTAAAAACGGATGTGTTTTTAGATATGATGCAAGAAAGAAGAGATGGCAAAAATCAAGGCCAGTGAGGTTGGTAGAGGCTATGGGGAGATGGGAAGATCCTAGAAAAATTGGAGATGAGCAAGAGAGAGGGATACATTGCACTGGAAATTGCTAAGGGAAGAAAAAAGGTGATCTGCACCAGGCTTTGCCATATTTATCCCATAAAATCACTCCACAAAATATCATAACCCAGAAGTATTTCTCTTTTCTTTTTCTGCTGAACTACAGCCAATCCAAGATGGTTTGGTAAAATGTCCAGAACCCAATGTGTTTGTTGTAGGTTTGAAACAATATGTTCTTAATTTTTCAGATTCAGTTTATGAATAAATTCATAGTGACTTAGTTAAGCAACTGGAACTGCTGGGTTCTTCATGTTGTCAAGAATAATAAAATATCTTATTAATGGCTAATACCCTTAATTAGGCAGATAACTAAGGTATGTAGAAGCACACCACAATAGTAATGGGAGATTTTAACTACCCTGACATCAACTGGGAAACAAACTGCACCAAGTGGAAGATCCAACAGGTTCCTAATGAACCTAGCAGACAACTTTGTTTCCCGAAAAGTAGAGAAAGGAACAAGGGGATTGGCCATATTAGACTTAATTCTCACTAACAGAGAGGAAATGATAGAAGGTGTTGAAGCCATAGGAACCCTGGGGGCAAGTGACCATGCAATATTGGAATTCAACATTATGCAAATACAAGTAGTAGAACAAAGTCAAAGAGTCTTGGACTTTAAGAGAGCTAATTTCAATAAACTTAGAGCGCTTAGGAAGAATTCCATGGATGAGAATCCTCAAGGGGAAAACAACTCAAGAAGCTTGGGAAATTTTGAAAAATGAGATTACAAAAGCTCAGTCTAGCACAATACCAATGAAGAAGAAAAATAACAGCTCCCAAAAGAAACTAGCATGGCTGCATAAAGAACTCTCTAACAAATTGAAAGACAAAAAAGGTAAATATAAAAAGTGGAAAGGGGGGGACATAACTAAGGCAGAATATTAGCAAATAGCCCGAGCCTGTAAAGATGAAGTAAGGAAAGCTAAGGCTCACAATGAACAAAGGCTTGCCACAAAAGTAAAAAATAACAAAAAAGCTTCTTCCAACATGTTAAAAACAAGAAAAAAGTTAAGGAAACAATTGATCCATTGCTGGGAGAAAGTGGCAAGAAGGTGACAAGCAACAGGGACAGAACAGAACTATTTAACTCATTTTTTGCATCTGTCTTTACACAAAGGGATAAAACAGTCCAACCTATCAAAAACAGCAGCACAAAAATCAGATTAGGAACACAAATTGAAATAGGGAACAAAATGGTAAGTGAGCACCTGTCTACCCTAGATGAGTTCAAATCACCAGGACCAGACGGATTACAGGAACTGTACAGACGAGATCTCAGAACCCTGAACTATATCTTTCAGTGATCCTGGAGCACTGGGGAACTGCCAGAGGACTGGAAAAGAGCTGATGTGGTTCCTATCTTCAAAAAGGGGAAAAAATAGATCCAGGAAACCATAGACCTATCAGCCTGACCTCAATATCAGGAAAGATTCTGGAAAAGATAATTAAGCAACAAATTAGCGAACACATAGAAGTAAACAAACTAATAGCCAAAAGCCAAGATGGCTTTGTCAAAAACAGATCATGCCAGAGTAATGTTACTGCATTCTTTGACAATGTGACAAAATTAGTGGACCAGAGGAGTACCGTCGATATAGTTTACTTGGACTTCAGTAAGGCATTTGATAAGGTAGACCATAACCTACTACTAGATAAAGTAGAAGAATGTGGATTAGACAGCGTTCTCACCAGATGGATTCGTAACTGCCTGATCAACTGCACTCAACGTGTAGTCCTCAATGGAACTGCATCTACATGGACGGAAGTATGTAGTGGAGTACCCTGAGGCTCTGTTTTAGGCCCAGTACTCTTCAACATCTCATCAATGATTTGGATAAGGGGATAAGGGGAACTCATCAAATTTGCAGATGACACCAAACTGGCAGGAATAGCCAACACTCCAGAAGACAGGCTTAAGATACAGAAGGATCTTGACAAACGTGAACATTGGGCATTATTTAATAAAATGAAATTCAATGGTGAAAAGAGTTAGGCTACATTTAGGCAAGAAAAATGAAATGCACAGGTAACTTGGAGGGATCTTGGAGTCCTAGTGGACAACCATTTAAATATGAGCCAGCAGTGTGCAGCAGCTGCCAAAAAAGCCAACACAGTTTGAGGCTACATAAACAAAGGGATAGAATCAAGATCACGTGAAGTGTTAATACCACTTTATAAGGCCTTGGTAAGACCACACTTGGAATACTGCATTCAGTTTTGGTCGCCACAATGTAGAAAAGATGTGGAGACTTTAGAAAGTGCAGAGAAGAGCAACAAAGATGATTAGGGGACTGGAGACTAAAACATATGAAGAATGGTTGCAGGAACTGGGTATGTGTAGTTTAATGAAAAGAAAGACTAGGGGAGACATGATAGCAGTTTTCCAATATCTCAGGGGTTGCCACAAAGAAGAGGGAATCAAACTATTCTCCAAGGCACCTGAGGGGAGAACAAAAAGCAATGGGTGGAAACTAATCAAGGAGAGAAGCAACTTAGAACTGAGGAGAAATTTCCTGACAGAACAATTAACCAGAAGTTGCCTCCAGAAGTTGTGAATGCCCCAACACTGGAAGTCTTTAAGAAGATGTTGGATAGCCATTTGTCTGAACTGGTGTGACCCATCAAAACTGCGCTCGACTAAACCGTGCCCCATTAAACCGCGTCGCTGACGTCATCAACAAGGCGACAACAGCCAGCGCGGAGAAAGAAGGGCGCTTTAAATAGCGCTTTGAAAGCAAGCCGATTCAACTTAAGGTAAGGGTTAGGTTTAGGGTTAGGTTAAGGGTTAGGGTTAGAGTTACGTTAAGGGTTAGGGTTAGGGTTAGGTTAAGGGTTAGGTTTAGGTTAGGTTAAGGGTTAGGTTTAGGGTTAGGTTAAGGGTTAGGATTAGATTAAGGGTTAGGTTTAGGGTTAAGTTTAGGATTAGGTTTAGGGGGGCTAAGTTTAGGGTTAGGGGTTAATTTTAGGTTTAGGGTTTACAGCGTGCTTCTGTCTCCGCGCTGTTGTCGCCCTGTTGATGATGTCAGCTACGCGGTTTAGTCGGACACGGTTTAGTCGAGTGTGGTTTTGTGGTGGAACCCTGAATTGGTATAGGGTTTCCTGCCTAGGCAGGGGGTTGGACTAGAAGACCTCCAAGGTCCCTTCCAACTCTACTATTGTATTATATTGTATTTAGAAGCTTTGTGGATATACTGATACTGTAAAAGAGAAATGTTGGTTTTTGTATTTAATGTATTAGCTTTTTATGTGCTGTTTTCAGTCTTCCTACATTTTGATCAACTGATGTTTTAGACTTTTCTTTTTCTGATCAAATTAAAGGATTCAGAGGAAAGCCTTTAATATGGTATCTGTAAATGCCACCATCCACATTGTTTTTATCAGGCTCACAGCTTTTGCGGGAGTTAAAGAAGATGGATGACAAGGCCTTGTTGGTGGAAGTGCAACTATTAGAGAGCAAAACGTACCATGCTTTGAGCAATCTGCCAAAAGCCAGAGCAGCATTAACCTCTGCCCGAACCACAGCCAATGCAATCTATTGTCCACCCAAGTTGCAGGCAGCACTGGATATGCAATCAGGTAAAGCCTTATGCTTTTTTGTATTATGAATGCCTTCATTGATCTTGGGTCTTCAGTACTTGCACAATCAGAGAAATAAAATCCAGTGTTTTCAAGTCTTGAGTATCTGGATTATTTCAATCTGCAATATATCCCCAGCCACCTTGCTAGCTGTCCAGGACCATAAGAATTCTTGCATTCTTATAACAATCGGAGCACAAAATGGGAAAAGATTGGCTTATAATGTCATGCAAAACAAACTAGGTCACAGAAAAAAAAGAAAAAAAGCCAGTTTGGGATAGTCATTAAGGTGCTGGCCTAGAAACCAGAAGGTGGGGGTGGGGGAAATTCTCTAAGCATGAAAGTTGGCTGGATAACTTTGGGCCAGTCACTCCCCCTCAGTGTTTTACCTATATATTAGGCATGTTCACTACCTTGAGTTACTGTATTTTCGGACTATAAGACACTCTGGACTATAAAAACCTAGCTTTTGGGGAGGAAAACAAGAAAATAATATCTGCCTCCCAGCAATTTGCCTCTTTACAGCAAACAGCTTGGTCAGCTTCAGCCCAACCTGATTTAGCACAAGCTGCTAAAGCAGTTGGATCTGTCTCCCAGAATATCACCCATCAGCTGTTCCAGGCTACGGAGATCATCACCGCCATTGCCACCTATCGCCACTGCTGCTTCTGCGCACCCCATTTTTGGCCTCTGGTGTCCCATTTTCAGCCTCTGCGTGTCTCATTTTCGGCCGGTTCCAGGCAGCAGGGATTGCTGCTGCTGCTGCCTATCCCCACCGGCTGGAATGGGCCTAAATCAGGACACACAGAGGCCGAAAATGGGGTATGCAGATGCCAGAAATGGGGAATGTGGGGGCAGTGGCAGTGGCACCGGGTGACGCTGGTGCCAATGGGCGATGACGATCCCTGCAGCCTGGAACAGCTGATTGGTGGTATTCTGGGAGGCAGCTCAAACATCAATCAGCTGCTTGCACTAAATTAGGTTGACCAGGCTGTTTGCTGCAAGAAGGGAAATTGCTGGGAGGTGGAGGCCGAAGAATGGTGACCATCAGGTGGGTGAGGCTTTATAAGATGTGCAGACATTTCCACCCATTTGGGGAGGGGGGAGTGCATCTTATAGTCCAATTTTTTTTAATCTTATATAAAAACAGGATAAAAACCTAATACTAATATTGCAAAAATGTTTATAAGACAGAATCACACTAAAGCAGTCTGTCTAGGGAAAATTGTACTATGTACTGTATGTTCCAAAGATTATTGAATAATTATTGTAAGCTGAGAATATTTGATTTGAATGGTAAGTTAGTCCTCGAGTTACAATGGCAGTTGAGACAGAGATTGCCATTAGTAAGCAACAGCAACCATTATTAAGCAAGGGACTCATGACCATGACTTCTGACCATGACTTCTGATTACTTTGATTTTGCTTGTGAGAAGTAACAGGGAACATCAGAAATTGTGCTCACGTGATTGTGCCTTGCAGCAGTATTATAATTTCAGGCAGTACTGTGGGAACATTTTAGTGGCTAGAACTCAGAGGGTCCGTAATACGTCCCCTCCTTAAGAGCCATTGTAAGTTTGAGCAGTTGCTGAACGAATAGTGGTAACCCAATGACTGCCTGTAATTTCTGGATTTCTTGTAGCATTTTGAAAAGAATTGCTTTATTTTATTATTCATGCAAAATAGAAAAATGACCAATGTTTGAGTGATTACAGGAACAGATATGGTTTTTTATAAGTGTTTAGATGCAGTCATTAGCAATTAGTTACAGAACTGAATAGTTTGATAATGTTCTTTTGTTAAACTTTATCCTGAATTATACAGTTGAACATCACTTGATTATTTCCTTGACATGATTTCTGTGATTTAGCAGATACTTAATATAGTTGGTGTTGTTTTGAGTCTCATTCAATCTGCTATCAGAAAAGTTGGTGAAACTTTAAATATTGGAACAAATTATATCTACTATTTTGCATGAATATATGAAAATGAATTTTGTGAAGATTAGAAATTCTTTAGCTATATGCATAAATTTATGTTTTCTTTCCCTACCCCACAACAGGAAAGTTCAAGAATTTTCTGCTTAGAGAAATAAATAGGATTTGGCAGCAGTGTTTTCCCTTATCTTGTTCTCCAGTTACCTCTGTTATATTCTTTTTTATTTTCCCTTTAATAGGTATTATCCATGCAGCAGAAGAAAAGGACTGGAAGACAGCATATTCTTACTTCTATGAGGCATTTGAAGGTTATGATTCCATTGACAGCCCCAAAGCCATCACTGCGTTGAAGTATATGCTGCTGTGCAAGATCATGTTAAACTTGTATGTGATTTTATTGCATCAAATAGGGAATGCAACATGTACTTGTTTCCTTATTTTACACCTGCACAGAGGACAGTTGCTCTGATCATACCACAGGCTGCAGTTAATTAAACTCTTGTATGGATAAATTGATTTTCAAATCCTGATGGTGGCTGAAAAAATATGAACACAAAGGGGGAAAGAGGGGCAGGGATTAAAAGCCAGGAAAAGGAGCAAAGAAGGGTAGAATGTTTGCCTTTGTGTCCCATTTAGATTTTTCCATATTGGAATTGCGTTATCACTGGCAAAATATTACTTTTTTCAGCTGTGCTCTAAGAAACCTATGGGTGCTTAATAGAAGCAAACCCTTAAAAGTGAAAAGGCCACTATATTTGAGCTCCTTGCCATCTAACAGAATTGAGTGTCTTATAGTATGCTTTCCTAGTCAAAATATGATTTGGTCTAGGGAGTTAACTATTGAGAAAGCTGGAGGTTCTTGAAATATAACTTGTTTACTTTTCATTTCTGACAGCTAAGAGAAAGCAAAGGTTCTCTTGATTTTTCTTCCGCATGGTGAATGGCATTTGAAAAAGGAAATCCTAGAAACATTTTGTCCAATCCCTTATATCAATGCTGTTATTTTGTTCTTGATGTCAACATTTGGTTTGTAGTTTCATGTATATTTCTTGATTTTTTTAAAATTATAACTCTGGCATTTCCAGTGTCTACAAGCAAAAGTTACTCTTTATGCCTGGAGTCAAAAATATTCAAATAGCTGGTTTCTTTTTTTCTTGATTATCTTTGGTTCATGCTTATTTGGCATTCCCTTAAATATATTAATATAAAATTGATTGTAGAATGCAGATTTTTCTGGAAAGCAATGATTATATGGTGAGGTACTTTTGTAGGCTGAATTCATGGACTCAATAAATATCTATGCTTTTTTATAGACCTGAGGACGTGCAGGCATTGGTGAGTGGGAAGCTTGCATTGCGGTATGCAGGCAGGCAGGTATAAAAATCCTGAACTACTATTCTTTGTTCCTGAAATGTTTTCCAATCCTTGTTGACTTTTTAATCCTGCTCAAAACAGTTAGCTACTAATTTGTTCTACTCCTAGCAGTATTTTATGACATGTCTTTTATGCATCCTGAGTGGTTTGGGAGCCAATCAATTTGCATTTGTTCCCACCTGAATGGAGAAAGATGGGTCAGCAGCATTAATGATGTGATTCATCAAAATGGGCTTATGATCTTATATCGTTGGATTACTGTCTTTGAGCCAATTGAATTGGGAGGCTGGTAGCCTTGACTGTCTGTGGTGTTGATGCATCAGTTTCCTTTTGTCCCCTTTCGTGGTCTGAGTCAGAGAAGTCAAAATGGATCAGATCTCATACAGATTGGCATGATTAAAGCAAATTAGACCACTTTGGACTTGTTAAAGTGTGAAATATTTCCCTGCTTTGATGAGGGAGTTAAATTGTAGGGCTCTTGAGATTTATAAAGGCTTTCTGCATTGTTATCAAATTCAAGGATACCAAGTCAGTGTTTTGGCGGTTGCATCCATTATTTCTAGTTTTTAAATTCATTGTATTCTCAGTATTTTTTTCTCACAGTTAGGTCCAGAAGAATTAATTACTACTGTTTCTAAGGCCTCATCTGCAACATGTTTTTGGCATTATTTTAGGAGTATTATTTCAACTTTGTCTTGACAAGAATGCTAGGGTTACTGGTTGCTGTGGTTTTTATAATTTGGCATGCTGCCCTTGGCATTGGGTAAGATAATTTCTGCTCAGGGTAATGGATTGAATGCACTCCTTTTTTCATCCTGAAAAATGCAGAGTTGATATATCTGAAAAATGCCCCTCAAAGTGCCCAAAACATGAAGGAATTGTAATTGATTAAATGACAACAAAATAATTTGATATCCTGCCACAGTTGGTTATTTTGAACAGCAAACAGCACTTTGAAAAATAGCGGCTAAATGCTAGAATATAGTAATAGATTTTCTAGTAAGCCAGCACCCACTATTAATTCTATTAAAGTGTAAATTTAAACAACTTGATTCATTTGAATTGTATAAAACTGTGTCTGTTTAGATTTCTTTTGAGCTGTCCACTGCTAAGTGGCAGTCTTTTAAGCTTCTGTGGAAACTGCTAATCTATCTGCAACTTTTGCCCAAGAGTTTCAAAAGCTGTTTTTTAAGGAATCCATATTCTTGTTTATAGATGGTTAATATTCGAAGATAAAAATTACTGTTCGGACAGTCAGTAGGCATCTTCTGGCAACAAGGTCTGTTCAAATTGTACGAATTGTTGCTTCAGGATGAAAGCTAAAGAAGCATTCTGATCACCTGTTTCCTTGTTTATAAGAGGAAGACAGCTCTAGAAATGCTTGTCTTTTAAGTTCTATTTCCAAATCCCAATTCAGATGGTCATATATATTTGAGGTGTGAATAAAGTCAGATTTGTCTTGTTAGTTTTATTTACAATTTTTGTCCAGCATAATCATTTTGTCTTCTTGATTTAGGTAAAATATGGACTTCTTCTGTTGTATAGGGGAGGTGATTTTGTCTTTTATCTTCAGAGGTTAAACTGGATTAAATTCAGTATTTCAGGGTAGTATAGCTATCTAATCTTCAGGGGATAGTTAACACTGAGTAACAGATTTAAATAAAATAAGGATAATATAGATAAAATGAGAAAAAGCAAATTGATTCTCCTTTTGGTTCACCAGAGCCAGTTTCCCACTTCCAGTCCTAGTTTGCACTTCTATATTTTAATGAGTTTAGATCCCGATGGATGGATTTGAGTTGCATTGACTCCTTGGATGCTTTCAGGTACTTCATTATCACAACCTAAATCTCCATTTCCACATTGAAGTCATTTTGTCTGGACAGTTTTTCAAAAACATAACTCAATACTTCTGTGATTTAACAAATGTGTGAGTTAATGAGGGTAGAAGAATCAAAGCAGTCGTAGTATTTTGATCCAAGTATCCTTCCTGAATTACATTCTATCCAACTTAATCAATTTTCTCATATGAGAATACAAGCAATATTACTATCTAAAGGTTCAGAAGAATGTAAGTATTGGCTCTACTGTTTTACAGACAGAAGCACTGAAATGTGTAGCTCAAGCCAGTAAGAATCGATCACTGGATGATTTCAAAAAGGTAAGCAGCAATAATAAGGAAAATGGGTTGAATATCTTTGGATTAGATTAATTCTTAGACTTAGAAAAGGCACCTCTACACTGAAAAGCAAAAAAAAAGAGGGGGGAGATGTCTTCCCTATACTCAGTTTTTGGGTCTTCAAGATACACTTTTCAAGGTCACATTTTCAGTTGTTAAGACCTTAAGTCAAAGGTCTGATTTCTTCAGAAGATGCATTTTAGGTTGCAGATTTTTTCTTCATTGAAAGTCAGAAAAATCAATAACTTGGATCCTGCTATTGTATGATAAGTCAAAGCATGTGACAGTGAAAATATTCTGAAGATAAACCAAAGCCAACTAGAAAAACTCTTGGAACAGAAAGAAAAAAATGTAACTTCTGTTGCTAGGAAATAAAGTACTATGTTCAAATATTTCCTTCAAATGTTTACCTCTGTATATATCTTGGGAGAGTGTTGAATATCTTGATTTGCATAACTAATCAGAATTCAGGCTTATTTACAAAATTAAATTTTAGTTTGATTAGGGCTACTTCTGTATGAGAAGCCATTTACAGCCAAAGTGGAAATGATGCTTTTAAGAAAGCATGGGAATGTTTGCTATCCCTCTTTATATCTCCATAAAAAGACGGCAACATATTCATTGATACCTACATTCCCTTCAAGGTGCTATTTTTCCTTCAGTTCTGAACAAAAATGCATCACTACCTAGGAATACCATATGGTTGCTGCAAGAAATGAAAAGACCAAGTGCCTAATGGATGCTCATAGGTCTGTGTATTTTTAGTGAATGTTATTTTCATTAGTCAGATAATAATTTCAGTCCTATAAGTAATTTAAAAAGAATTACAGTTTTTATTCTAAATATAGCTATAAATGATCTGCAGGATCCAGTCTGGGTCAGTGACCGGGATCAGAGGTTTAGTCTTCCTAGCTTTTTAACTTGTGCTGGAGCCCATTTTCAGGGAACCTCTCTCTACCAGGAAAAAAACCCCACACATTTCAGTAGAAAAAAACTTCCCTGAAGATGGGCTCCATCTTCAAGTCCCCATCACAAGTCCAAAAACTTGGAAAACTGAACATCTGGCACTGGTGACTGACCCAGATTGGATTTGCAACATTATCCCAACTTCAGGTAACCTAGTCAGAATGGTAGTGAAATAGTCTCCTGCATTCAGTAATGATTGAACTTGATCTGCTACAGGCACTGAAAGATTATAAAATGGAACTCAGGGATGACCCCATCATCAGCACTCATTTGGGCAAACTGTACGATAACTTATTGGAACAAAACCTCATCCGGGTTATTGAGCCTTTCTCCAGAGTGCAGGTAAAATGTTTCTGTAGAGCTACCCATGCCATTTTTCTGTTTCTCTTAAGTCATGGTTTTATCTCTCTCACCATTAAACTGGGCATTAAAAGTTTATTTTAAAACATTGACATTTTCACATAAAAGTAATCCAAGATTTGCTTTACATCTTTTAAATATCTGTCTTGTTGAACAAGTTAGAGTCTCTTAATTATGTCTTATTTAGCCAATTCTGATTTGCCTTCTTTCTGCTTCTTTTGGATGGAGTACAAAACCAAACTGGGACTAAACTATTATTGTGACCTCAAACAAAATGACAAGCCCTGGTTAAAACAGGGAAGGATTTGTAAACTTGGAGCATTGTATTGTGGTTTATTATATTTATAAAAAATCATGTTTTTTCCCCCTTATATTGTATTTTTATTTATTTGATTGTTTTGGTCATCATGCTAAACATAGTATGACATAGTATTTTAGAAGAAAAGATATACTGTATATACTCGAGTATAAGCCTAGTTTTTCAGCCCACTTTTTGGGCTGAAAAAAAGCCGCCTCGGCTTATACTCGAGTCAGTGAAAAATTTGCCCGAAATGGAGGAGAAAAAGGGGCGGGGCCATGCCGCTGGGTGACACTCGTGAATGGCCCAGTGCCCCTGTGAGTTTCCCCTCCCTCTGTGTCAGTTTGCCGCGCAGCGCGCACCGCACCATCCCCCCTCCTCACGTTCTAATGTAATGCAGGGCTGCCTTACGATTCCCCTTCCTCCCCCTCCTGCCGCTCTGCAACGATGTCCCACCTCCTCCTTGTTATGGCAAGCAGCCACATAGCGATGTCCCACCTCCTCTGGTACAGTGATCCAATGATAGGAATCACTGTGCCGTGTGTCATAGGAGGCGGGACATCGCTCCCGCGGCTGCACGGGACATCATCATCACAGCGGGACATCAGCATCATGAGGTGAGTGAAGTATTTCATTGAATACACCGCTAGTTTACTGTTTTTCTTTGAAATAAATATTCAAAAACATTATTGGTATCTATTTTTATTTTTGAAATTTACCGGTAGCTGCTGCATTTCCCACCCTAGGCTTATACTCGAGTCAATAACTTTTCCAGTTTTTTGTGGTAAAATTAGGTGCCTCGGCTTATATTCGGGTCGGCCTATACTCGAGTATATACGGTATATGCATAAATAAAATAATAAAATAATTTTGTTTAAGCCGGGCGATTTTGAAATTTTCTGTACACAATTTAGGACAAAAGTAGTACAGAAAGAAAAAATCGGAAGATTCAAAGTTAAAATTATGTAGAGATTAAGGAAGGTAAACTTGACAGATCCATTGTAATATCCATTAGCAAGGAGAAAGCATATATTAAGTCTACAACAAGCAGAAAATATCTGGAAAAGACTCAGACAAATACCTCCCTAATTCACATGAACATAAAAAGGCAATGAGGTATAGCACAATCAAATATGTAAGATTCCGTTATTATAACTACTCTTAATATAAGTTGTTTTAGCCTTCTATGGAGTGGATTCTTGACCTGGTCTATCTGGTAAGGCTGATAATTTCACACAATCAATTGTGTGAATGCAGTGGTAGAGGCAAATAGTGTGAAGATTAACTCCATATTGACTGTTTCTATCAAAAAAAAATAGCACTTCCTCATTGTGGCCCCATCTTATTTTCTTTTGCAGATTGACCACATATCTAGCCTTATCAAGTTATCAAAGGTAAGAGCTTAAATATAGTTGTCTCCATAATGCTATTTTCAGTCATTTTTTGTTTCAATGTCAATTACAGTTGTGGGGAAAAATCACATTTTCTTAAGCAGCAGAAGTGATATAATAAGAAATTCCAAATTCAATTTAATGAAAAGAAAAAAGAACTTAGGAAGCCTGAAATACTGTAACCAGACACTAGTAGAACTCAGCTGTATTGCTAAGCAGATATTCATGGGTTGAACTGTGAGGATTTTGGCAACTGTTTCTTTGAAATAAGTAGTGGAAAATAACTTTTCAAGGGAAAAAAGGAAAGCATTGTTCTAAGCAAGGAGCATTCTCTCACTTGAATGTTTCCTGGTTCAATTTCAGGCAGATGTGGAAAGAAAGCTCTCTCAGATGATCCTGGACAAAAAATTCCATGGTGAGTCAATTCTCAAGAAAAGAGTTTGTTTCTGCCCTTAGTAATATTTGATGGTATTTTTTTCTGAATAAATATGATGTACCTCAACAAGCATTAACAATATAATATAGATTGAATTATATTGAGGAATTCCCACAACTTGTAGGGTTTTTCCTTTATCTTTAAAAGTTTTGCATTTGGAATCTATAGAGTTGGGGTATGATTTTTATTTATTAAGTACGTAATCCTACTCTGGTCCTTTGAAGTCTGTCAAAATTAAAGTAGAACATTCTGTGTTGGAAATGTAAGTTATCCAACAATCTTAATTGAAACTTTTCTCTCATCAGGGATTCTTGACCAAGGGGAAGGTGTCCTGATTATTTTTGATGAACCACCTGTAGACAAAACATACGAAGCTGCCCTGGAGACCATTCAGAATATGAGTAAAGTAGTGGATTCATTATACAACAAAGCCAAGAAGCTAACATAGGTGAGCGGGTTCTTACAGCCCATGGTTAAAACGGTAACAGATTTTACAGAAGGATTGTGCTATTGAGTGATATGTCTCCATCTTTTTTTTCCCCCTTGCAGAGTTGAAAACTGTTGGCTGTTTGCAGCGTTGGTGCGTGAAACCTTTGGGGGGTGGGTGGAACAAAAGGCTTAGAAGACGGTGGGGGTTTTTTGGGTTCCCCATGCCCCTTTTGCTCTCCTCCTCACTTAAAAAGTTTAAGACAGCCTTCCCCAACTAAGTGGCCTCCAGATGTGATGGAACTACAGGTCTTTCAATTCCTAATCAACATAGCCAGGGATTCTAGGATTTGTAGTCCCAATATATCTGGAGGCCACCAGGGTAGGGAAGGCTGTTTTAAGACTTCCTCATCTGATCCATCTTGTCTATACAATTGTGTGTTCCAGTTTCCATGTAACCTTTTATCTGCTGAACTTTGTACTGGGATGGGGAAATAATGTTAAAAAGAAAAAAGAAATGTTTCAGGGGTGGGGGGAAGGGAAGCAGTGGCAGCATCCTAAATAAAAGGAGTGATGCATATGCTACCTTTAAAAATGAACCTGCTTTTCATTTTCTTGAAGGTGGCAAAGGGATAGGCCAAGATGTCTTGTAAGTCACAAGAACCCAGCCACACAAAATTCCTGCATAGAAGTTATTTCTTGTGTGCATTGTGTCCAACATGATTGTCCACAGGTGTACATGCATTGGGTAATCAAGGTTGATTACTGCAGCTAAGCATGTGCCCAAGTAGCAAATGTCCATGGGTGCATGTTGGTTTCCCACAAACTCCTTCCATAGCATTGTGTTCTATGTAGGAATTTTGTCATCTGTAAAGGGTAAAATTAGAAATTGGGAGCTATATTAACTTTGTGTTCAGAATTCAGGAATCAGAATGGCTAAGCCACATCAATGTTCACACTTATTGAAGAATCAGTAAAAAAAAATGTTACAGGTCTCTGTCATCCTTAAGTGCCCCATCTACAATTCTAAGGCCTTATCACAAGGGGCCTGCTTAAAATACAGTTTTCCATATTAGAAAAAGGGCAGATAATAGCCACTCTTGAACAGTGGTATTCAAGGTTTCCTGATTCTGCACTGCATGCTTTTTTTTAAAGGCTAGAATGTACTTGCCTTTTAATTTTACAAGATATGCCATTGAAAGTACAATTGAGCTTCTGTTCCTAATTGTTTATTTTTTAAAAAAAACAACAGTACATGGGTTTTGACGGAAGGCTGGTTTGGGCCATCCAGAGGTATTTTTAACCTTTGTTCCATTTCCCGAGCATCAAGAATAAAGCTGCCCTTTGAGGGTGAAGGCATGGCTGCATATTACACTACCCATGTGGCTGCTATCTGAAACTGCATTCTTCTGTTACTATGCCAGATACCTAAGGGGATTTACTGAAGAACAGATTTCCTAAATTTTACCATACTGTCATTTCAGCAGTGAATTTCATCATAGTCTGTGTTAAGAATCAAGCAACTAGTTGCTCCAATACCAAATTAATCTGACTACTAGATATAATGGTGGAGCAAGTAATAATTATTGAATTTTTTGGCAGCCTATTTTTTACAATGGTAAGAGGGATCCCTGCCTGCTCCACTATTACTTCCAGAAAGCAATTATTGGCCATAAACATTTCATCAGGGAGAGGGAAGATCTTTTCAGAGGCAACCCTGCAGCAAAAGTAAAGTAGCCTTCTAACTCCTAGTGCCCACAAATTACCTTGGAATTCAACTCCAGTAATTCCAAGCTGGCATGGTCTGAAGAGCCGGGGGTAGGGTGGGGGATCCTAGAATGAAGAAGACTGGTGTAAATGATTTGCCTCTTAAAACTCTCTCTATTCAAATCTAGAGGAACTTTAGAGTGGTGGTTTTGTGTGGGAGAGACGACACTCTTCACCCTGGTGTTTTGTCATTGAATAATGAAGTTATATATAAGGTGTTGCTTGACATACGAGTAGTGTAACCTTCCACATCATTGCCCTCATCTTCCATTTTCTTTCCCTGCTTTCTCATAATTATTTTGTAAGCTTGCTTCTCCTATGCCACAATGTTTTTGCATACGCATGACATCTCTTAACTGGCTGTATCTACCCCTCTTTTTTCATGCTGCTTTTCTCTTTATTTTTTTTCTTTTGTCTACTTAGCATTTTTAAAGTTTCATTCTGTGTCAGCCAATTCAAATATTCTGGGGAGAGGTGGGTTTGGGTTTTTTGTTTTTGTTTTGGTCTTGGGGGAGGGTTTGGCACCATGAATTTCAAAATGTACAAATGGTTCACGCTAACACACACCAGGTATATCTGATGTTCAGATGGCATACAAATAAAAAATATTCTTTTTCAAAAAGAACCTGTCTGTTGTCATTGGCTACAGAGGCACAAATGTAAACTCTTGATGGTATCAATGGCATGGTGACTCAGTCCCTATCATTATTAATCTCCATAATACGTTGCCTTAGTAAGATTGTTCTCTTTATAATTATTCATTACTAAAATCAGTCAATCAGATAATTCACTCCATCCTACTTCATGTGATCTCGCTAGATCTTGTCTGAATATGGAAGCATTTTATTGCACCTTGTCAGCAATAGGACAATCTTCTGGAGAAAACCTACTATCTGAATATGTTAAGTGAGAATTTTGAGTTGTAAAGTCTTAATCAGCAACACCAGTCATGTACTTGCAAGTAGCCACTTTGCACCTCTAATCTTATACAAATTCAGTAAATAGCCATAGGTTAAAATTTATCCT
Source organism: Thamnophis elegans (assembly GCF_009769535.1). NCBI lineage: Eukaryota > Metazoa > Chordata > Lepidosauria > Squamata > Natricidae > Thamnophis > Thamnophis elegans. Next base: position 92,825,261 of record NC_045558.1, on the reverse strand, counting down.
TACATTCTACCCCCCTCTGCATAGTATCTGTAAAGAATTGTTGATTGCATATAAAGTGCAATATAATTGAAGGGACTATAACAGAAGTAAGCATTAATTCAAAAACATTGTTTAGCTGAAAATAGCTAAAGACAGGGGTGTCAAACTTACGGCATCACAGCACCATCACGTGATGTATCGGGACTTTTGCCCCTTCGCTAAATTGGGCATCGGCGTGGTCAGCACATGACGCACCCAGCCTGTGGGCCATGAGTGTGACAGCCCTGGCTAAAGGGATGATGCTATCGATGTTGTGGAAAACTTAAATGCCTTCTCTAGAATTTATCAAATGTGTAGCCTGTGGGGATGGTCGAAGTGTAGAATTGGATCAGGGACTATTTTAAAAAAAGTCTTCTATGAAAATTCTTTAGTTTATAGAAATTTTATAGTTTTATTTACATGCTTTGTCTTTATAGATTTTGTTTCAGAGAAAGCTTTAACACCAACCTGTAGTACTTAAAAGTGACTTATTTACATTTTGAGATTTTTATTCTTTCCGTCCTTTCATGTTGAGGTACTTCAGAAATGAGCTAGCTCTAATGCAAATACTTATTTATAATTATAAATAATTAAATTTTTCCATAGCATCATAGCCTGTGCTTGCTGTCTTAATACCAGTATCAGTTTTTCACATCAACTATGAAAGCTTGTTTACAACCTTTATGGTGGTCAGTTGTGTATTATTGGTTGCAATATCTGAAGATTTACTTTTTTTAAAATATCCCATCTTGATAATGTGTGTGTGTGTGTGTGTGTGTGTGTGTGAGAGAGAGAGAGAGAGAGAGAGAGAGAGAGAGAGAGAGAAATACCACTCACACATCATCACAAAATCTCCAGAACCGTAAAGCTTACAAACTTCAAGTCCACCTCCCTCCCCTTCAGTCCTCTTCTGAACCTTTACACAACCTTCTCACCCACCAGCATCAAATGAGAAAGCTCTTCTTTTCTGCTGTCCGGAAGTACAATGTTTCCAAATGACATATTTTGGAGCCAGAGAGGTGAAGGAGGGAAATTTTATACCAACATTCAAAAGTGCAAGGGCAGGCCTACCACAGGATAGGGAGTATCATGGCGGGGCCTCAGCACCAGCCTTCATTTCTCCAGATGTACTTTGTTGGTGATGATGACATCCGTTGTGGAATCTACCCAGGTGTTAATCCACAACTGGTTAGCCAACTGCAGAAGTTGCTGCGTGAACACCAGAAGCATATTCTGGAACTTAAGGCTGCTGTTGATTCTGTGCCTAAGGAGTTCTACGTGATGATTAATGCCGATAGGAAACCTGGAGAATATCGAGGTCATTTCAATGCCCCCATAGCTATAGAAGTGGCTGTTCTCATTGTTGGCCAGGATTTTGAGACAAGAGATTGTTCTCCACAGCAGAGACAACAGGTTGTTACTAATCAGTGAGATGCACAATGCCTATGACACTCTCCAGTACCCTCTGATGTTCTGCCATGGAGAAGATGGCTATTACATCAATATACCTCAGTGCGAACCAAACACCAAGGTTCCTCTCAAGAAGACCATATCTGCTGCTGCCTTTTTTTAAAAAATTTTTTTAACAAACATGTAAAATACACACACAACTTAGATGTACACCGCATTTACCCAATGCAACACAAACAGGAGCTGCCTGTTCTTTCTAATAGCAATTATCAATTACCAAGACACCTCCTATTTTAACTAAAACAGCTGGCCTTATGTCATGGCGGTTTTCATGGCTAAGGCAGGACTAGAACTCACAGTCTCCGCTTTCTAGTCTGGTGCCTTAAGCACTCCCATATATCTTGTGATAAAGGATGAATTATTGGGCATTTTAGTTTATCAAGATTAGAACAAACGTGAAAATTACTGAATATAATCATTTCCATGATAGCAAAAAAGTCTCCCCCCTACTATTGCAATCTACGTCAACTCCATATTATAAAGATTTTGTTACAGCTTGCTTCTTTTAAATGTTAGCAGTGTTCAGAAATCCCCATAGGCAATTCTATGACGGATTCTGGAGATAAAAAAAAGGCTGGATCTGTTCTAATGTGGCTTATGCTCAGTGATGGTTCTGAGAACACTGTGCTTGTTGAATATCTTTTACTTTGTATAGACTCATAATTGGACAGGATTCATGGAGAAACACATGTTTAGTTGGCCTGAACTTCCTGGGAGATGTTCTTTCACATGGATCTTTCCTAGCCCAAGGAACTATTGACTAAAAAAAAAAAAGATGGAAAAGACTTGCTCAGATTTTGAATAGTATAGCTACTGAAATACATATTTTTTTCAAAAGTGTATTTTTTTCAAAACTGTATGTATAAATATAGATATACGTACTTCATAAAATTAAGAGATAAAAGTCGTCATCTTAAAGGGTTCAAAAGCATTGGGATGAAGCAGGGAGATAAATGAAATAATAAAATTAAACATACCAGAATACACACAATGAGTTGTTTTACAACTGGACAGCCTTGCCCATCAATTTTGTTAACAATGGCTTCCTGAAACTGAACGAAAAGTTATTTTACTATTTTCTGTTGTGATTCTTGCCTTTAAGAATATTAAGTAACTCCAGAACCTTTCATGTTCTATAACAGTGATGGCAAACCTTTTTTGCCTCGGTTGCCAAAATCATGCGTGTGCGTGCTATCACGCTCGCGTACCCACCCCCATAATTTAACGTCTCCCCTGCGGCATGCCCCATGCATGCACAACTTTCTTGGAGCCTGGGAAGGGCGAAAATGGCCTCCCCAGGCTCCATTTTCCAACGTCTGGTGGGCTCAATAGGCTAGTTTTTTGCCCTCCTCAGGCTCCAGAGGCTTTCTAAGAGCCTGGGGAGAGCAAAAAACGGCCCAACACACAAACCAGATGTTTGGGAATGGACTTCCAAGTTGCCAGTTGGGCATTTTTCTTCCTCAGGAGGCTTCCCTAAAGCCTCCAGAGAGTAAAAAAACAGCCTAAAATGCAAATTGGAAGTCCGTTCCCAAACTTCGGATTTGTCTGTTGGGCGATTTTTTGCCCTCTGGAGGCTTCAGGAAAGCCTCCGGAGAGTGAAAAATTGCCGAAAATGAAGGCTGAAAATCAACTGGCCAGCGCACACGTGAACTGGAGCTTAGAGGACAGTGCCTCAGAAATGGCTCCGTGTGCCATCTGTAGGAGACATGCCATAGGTTCGCTATCACAGTTCTATAATAAGCTAAAGCAGTACAAGATAGGGATAAAAGCAATTCAGCATTTAGAACCGTGATGGCGAACCTATGGCACTCATGCCATAGGTGGCACATGGAGCCCTTTATTAGGGCACATGAGGCATTGCTGTCAGCTCCAGCACGTATGCATGCACTGGCCAACTGACTTTGGCCTTCTTTTGAGACCATTTTTTGCCCTCCTGAAGCTTTCCTGAAGCCTCCAGAGTATGAAAAACCAGCCCTATAGCCGAACCATAAGTTCGGGAATGGACTTCTGGTTTGCTCGTAGGGCCGTTTTTTGCCCTCCGGAGCCTTCAGGAGGCTTCCCTGAAGGCTCCGGAGAGCAAAAAATGGCCCTATGAGCAAATAGGAAGTTACTTCTGGTTTTGCTATAAGGCCGTTATTTGCCCTCCGGAGTCTTCAGGGAGGCTTCCTGAAGCCTCCGGGGTGGGGTTGGGGAGGCTGTTTTTGCTCTCACTGGGCTCCTAGAAAGCTTCTGGAACCTGGAAAGTGAAAAAAGAGCGCCAAAAGCGGGGGAGGGGAAGTGCTGGTCACACAGGCATGTGCACAGAGGGGGAAAGCATCTGCATGTGTGGCACACACCCACGCACGACCCCCTGCGCACTCCCCCTACTTTTTGCACGCAAGCCAAAAAAGGTTCACCATCACTGATTTAGAAGATTGATTAAGCTTGGGATATAGAAAAACTATACTGCAGAAATGAATTAGAAAGGAATACTGGCCAGATTTTTTTAAGGAAGTTTCCTCAAAGGGAGAAAGTACGAACAGTTGGAGAATAAGAAATCTTACTCACTGTGGACAATAGTACACCACAGTGTTCTGCAATATGGCTATTGATTTTTACAACTGTTTATGGTCTTTAACATTAGAATCTCAGTGCCAGCTGCTTTGGACCAGTAATGGGAGTATGATAATATTATTGAGCTTTTCAAAGATATTTGCTTGACCAGTGTGAGAGCAAAAGGCTAAATTAGAAGAGCTTTCTAATTTAATAGTAGTTCCTCAGATTTTAAGAAGCAAAACCAGAATGATAAATAGCATGAATCTTGCCAAGTTTGCTTGTCAATAGTCTCTCCATTTTTGCTTGCCTTCCTTGGATGTTGTGATTTTGTTATTGCATCTTGATAATTAATAAAATCTGCTTCCGCAGAATTTTGTGGTGGAAGTAAAAATGTAAATATTATAATAAAAATCGAGAAGACTAACTTGGCCCTTGCCTCTTTTAGTGGCCTCCAGTTCTTTCCTGTTAGGAATGTAAGCAGGACTAATCAATAGGTGCGCTAATCAGGGCTTACTCTTATCAGAAGGCTACTGGAATCTTTTAACACCCAATTGTTTTTGGTAAAAATGTGAAGGAAGAGATCGGTTGGCTCCCATTAAAAGTTTGCTGAAGAGAGCCATTTTAACCATCTGCCACTAGAGGGTGGATTTTAGGATCTACTTTGATAGAACGCGCCTCTACCATGGCTGCTTCGAAAGAGACCCGAAGATGCTGATGTCCTTTAATGCAAATAGGTTTAGCGACGTGGGTTTATAGAAATAATGTATTTTGTTCCTCTAGCGTTGCCCTTTTCTGCCTCCATTGCTGGGGAGATTAGCTGTGTTAGCTGAGGGCCCGGTGAGACGAGGTTATCCAGCAATTTTGCGGGATGTATCTTTTGAAAGAATGATGGCGTGGGCGCAGGGTGCGTGCACTCAGCGCCGCACCGTCAAAATGACGTCTATTTCCTCCCTTCAAAAGGTGGCAAAGATTTGAGGAACCTAAAGCCCTCCATTCTTGGCACGTGATTCCTCCCGCCCTCTTCTCTCTTTTCCAATGTTATATGTATACATGCACCTACATTCTAAGGTGGATCTAGCTGAACGTGGTATATATCCCTACCTCGGGTACCCAATGCCCATTCCCTCTTCTCTTATCCCAGTTACGGCTCTATGATCGTCTTCACACTCTCTAAGACAGCCTTCCTCCGCTGTGCGCCCATCACCACCACTTTTGCTGACCGAGGATAATAGGACTTGTAATCCAGCATATCTGGAAAGCGCCGACTTGGATAAGGAGCCTGGCCTTCAATACCTGCAGTCCTGGCAAAAATTCTGAAGCTCGTTCTATTTTGGAAAGGAATTAAGAATAAGCTAATAACATTCCCCGAACGGGAAACCGTGGGCTTTGAGACCCAGGGAGCTCTCCTTCCGTCTCTTGCCTCGGTTGCTATTACTGCCCGAGACCCTCATTCCACTAGCAGGTGACTGCTACTTCGTCCCCCTCCTTCCCCACCCCCCGGCGTCTCCTCCCTTCTAGGCCAAGGCTCCTGCCTAAGGGAATGGGCAAGCTGTGTCGTCCCTTTCGGCTCTCTTCCCCTGCTTTCCCCATCTACCCATCCCAGTCTTTGCAAAATCCGCGCGCTCCCTCTGCGGCTGCTTTCTGCCTTTCAGCCCAACGGAGACCTTCCGTGCCAATGGACGAAGCCACCGGAGGAGAGATCTAACGTTTTCGCTTGCGACCTCTACAGAAGGGGACCTGCAGCGCAGCGGTGTAGAAAAGTTGCCGCTAGCTTATTTTCGGCGCACGAATATTCCAAGCCAAAACACCTGCATTTTGACTTCCTGTGCTCTCGCTTTCGAGCCTTCCTCTTTTGGGGGTGGAGGCGAGGGGGAAGTTAAGCTGAGCAGCTCGTCACTTCTCGCCTTCCCAATAGCAGCCACGCGTTTTTTCTCTCTCTCTCCGCCGCTTGCAGCGGATCAGAGGATGCACCTCCCTTTTCTGAAAAAAAGTTGCGTTGCTACCTTCGCGTGGAAATTGAGCCCATCTATTTGAATGCAGAAAAGCGCGAGGCAGCGCTCTCCTGCCTGGTGGTGGCCCCAAAGGAGCGGAGCTTAGCGGTCACCGCGTTGGGCGACGTTCCCTCTAGTCCGCCGCGGCCGTTATATTTCTCCTGTTTCCGGTAACTCCAGACGCCAGAGCAAAGTCATGGACAACCGTCACGGCTCCTTCTTGCCATAGAAGATTTTTTTAAAAGCACGTGCAAGGAGTTTCTGGAACACCCTCCATCTTTTTCCCGCCTGTTTTTATTTTATTTTATTTTATGGGTGTGATTTTTCTTATAGGAGACTCTTCCTCCCCTTGAACCGTTTTCTGCTTCAGGGGAAAATCCGGGGAATTTTCAACTCGCAGCCTTTTCCCAGATTTTTAATTTTGTAATCTTAAAAATCTGAGAATGGGTAATGCAGCCAGCAGCCTGGAAATGTCTCCAGCGAAGGAGATTAAAACCCAACCGACTGCTTCTTCGCCTTTACCCCCTAAACAACCTGCACCCCCCAAACTACCGATGCCTAATGCTGAGGAATTGGAAGAACGATTCGGACATGTTCTGGTAAGTCTCTCGGAAGCCTTCCTCAACCTTTTACCTCCTCCTCCTCCTCCTCTTCCTCCTCCTGCCGCGGCTTCTACCGCGGCAAAAGCCGATTTTTAACTTCACCTTCCTTTCCCCTTCATCATTCTAGTTACTTGGATGTGGGGGTCTTTAACATCAAACGGGTATCAAGGGCGAGGTAATCTAACAAGGGGAAAGAGGTATTATGTGCCGAACAGGGAGGGTGTTAATGTAGAGCACTTTGAAGTGACCATGACTGGTGATGTGATAATGTTTGAGACTTCTGTTTGTGGGTTATATGTTAACATTAACACTTCTTGTGCCATATCTCTCTCTCTCTCTCTCTCTCTGATTAAAATGGCATGAAATGGAGTTCCCGGGCTGAGAATATAGTCGGAATGAGCAGTATTCATTGGAATGAACAGTATTCACAGACTCATATTATGTCTTGTTAGGATTCCTATCTAAGTTGGAGGGTGTGACTATGGAGGGAGCAGAGAGATTCATTGATCTGGAGAGGTGTGTGCTCATACGTTGCCTCCAGTTCCTCATGGAGGTTAAATCTTGCTTAATGTTTCCATAAATATGTGTCTGTTATAGACTACAGATCAGCTTCATAAAAAAAAAACAGCTCTCCCCGTTTTTTTCCTCTTTTCTTGTTTGATGTTAGTAACAGTAGCCAATTCCTCACTGCCCTTTTGTAACCTTGAGTGCCTAAATGAAGTTGAACTAACATCACTCACTGCCGCCCAGCTCAGGGAATAATGTCCACCCCCTCCCCAAAAAAGGGGTAACTGTCCAAATTCTACAGAGCAGTGTATCTCTGATGCTGCTGTTACAGACCACACAGCTACGTTCCTTAAAGCAGCCTTCTTGGTCCCTCTGGATGTCTTGAGACTTCGTAGTCGTCCTCTGCCTTCATCATGGTGGCTGAGATTTCAAGGGAATTGTAATCCCGGCACAATGGAGAAAACTGAATTGAAAAAGCCTGGCCATATTTGAAGGGGTTTCCACCCCCACCCCTACCCCCGGATTTGGTATTTTCAGGTTCATGTTGGATTTTGTCTCTAAGGAGACAGCCATTCTGAGCACTTAAGTTTAGATGTGACTTGACAAATCCCTAGCAAGCCACTTTTAAGACATAGAAAATAAACTCTTTTGAGAACCATGACTGAACTTTGTACTCCATAGCTTCAGGGTTTTTTTGTTTTTGTTTTTTTTTTAAATCAAATACTAATATACCCTTATCCTATTAGTTTGCTTCAAAGCTTTACTAATAACCATGTGCCTGCCACCAAAAAGAAGTTTGGTTTATTTTAAGTATCCTGAAATGAATGATCTGCTCTCTAGTATTGAAGATGGTGGCAGAAGGATGTATGATCTACAGTTCTCTATTTGAAGCTGGAGTTGTGCCTCCAAATTGTTCCTGTTCTTTTGTGTGTGGCATTTTGTGTAAATTCATAGTTTGTGGGAATTACCTTTGTAGGACCTGCTAGAAATGGTACCTGTTCTATTATAATCAATAATTTAAATACTTGCTGTGCCAGTTTTCTTGAACATTATTTTGAGTAACCAAGATTCCTTTGGAGAAAAGATGATGAAGATTGAAAAAAAAGGATTAACTTGAAAAGCAGGGGATAATGGGTATTGTCAGCAAAGAGAGTTGACTGAGCATTATTTCACCTGTAGATGTTTAGAAACGTATGCTCATAAATTGCTAAAAGCAGATTATTCTCCCTTATTTTTAATAATTCTTGTAGAACCATAAAAAAGTAAATGTTCATTTTCATATCCATAGTTGCAGGGACTCCTTGACTTACAAAAGTTCAGATAGTGACCATTCGAAGTTACAATATGACCATTGCAGCATCCCCATGGTCACGTGGTTTACATTTGGATGTTTCAGAACTGGCTCGCATTTATGACGGTTGCAGTGTTCTTGAGTTTATGTGACTCTCTTTTGTGACCTTCTGACAAGCAAAATCAATGGTGAAACCAGGTTCACTTAACAACCGTGTTATTAATTTAAGAACTGCAGTGATTTACCTAACAAATGTGGCAAAAATCGTAAAATGGGGCAAAACTCACTTAATATATTTCTCACTTAACAGCAAAAATTCATCGTAAAATGAGTACTACTTATATTAGCAAAATCTTGTAAAACCAAAAGTAAGAGTGTAAAATAGAGAAGGCATCTCTAGTTCTGGGTTTGTATGTATAATAGCATAAATTTAGACTGCAACAATGAGGAATGGAACTTTCAACCTGTTTTCTATACATAGTGAGGATTTGTATGACTCTCCTGACTTCTTTCAAAAGCTATTATCCAGGTTTTGAGAATGATTCAACTTTTGGTTGAAATTGCTGCATAGCTTGACCTACCATGTTTATGTTCCTGGAATATGTTCCTTTAAAAAATGGGCATTGACTAAGCAAAGAAATTTGCAGTTCAGAGATCCTCAATTTCCAGGCAAATAGGCAGAGAAGGTTTTACACAAAGGAAAGGATGGGTTGCAAATTATCCTTTCCTAAATGTGAAAAAAACAAACCTGATTGACAGAAGGTGGAAGAAGAAAAAAATAACAAGTGTTTCTCTGCAAAATTGATTGTTGAGCCAATCAGCAAGTTAGCACAATTTGTGTAATTATGACAATTGCTCAGAATCAGGTGTAACGGATAGTGAAGTTAAACTTTTGACCCAAGGTCAGGCCACTTTTGTCAAAGTGGGATAATTGAGGTAATCAGCAGTCACAAGCCAAATCTGCTGTTACATTGCTTCAGTGCTCCCTCTCAATCCCCTTTGCCTCCACATTACAGCATTTTACACATAGAATAAAAAGTTTTCAGCTTGCCACAACACTGCCACTTACAGCATACAAGAAAAACAGATTGGGACTATTGCTCTGTGGAGATGCCCTTATATATATGGTCCAACAATTCACATTTTTAAATGCCATGAAATAAAATCAAAGCACTTTGCTCTCTACACCATTCAGAAGCAATTTTTTTTCTAGGCAAAAATCTGTGTGATGAGTATGGAGTAACTTAATTTACTACCCTGCTTGCAATAGAGCAGCTTTCTGAATACAACATCCTGCAAATATGTTAGGATTACAGCTTCCAGAATTTTCAGCCAATATGCTAATAGGATTTCTGGGACTTACAGTCCAATAATTCTGCAAAGCAAAAGGATAGAAATGCTAAATCAGAAAACAGTAATTAAAATACATGAGAACCCAATAATGGGATGTACTCTTTCCAGATAAGAGATCAACTCAAGCAATGAGAGACACACATCCTGGTTAATAATAATTCTTTTCACATTCATTGCCAATCCATGCGGAGAGAGGGATTGCTCTGCTATTGAACCTGTCAGCAATCTGCTTTTGAGATAGCAGTATCTCAATTTCTCAGAACAAAATAGCCATTGGGAAAAGTGGTAGTTGACTTGATTGCCTACAGGGTACTTTTGTAAGTATTGAAATTTACATTAAAATTTGTTATCACTGAAAAAGGATGCATCATACTACATTTTATTTAAAAGCATGGAATTCAGAAAAGAAATAGTTAAACATGGACTTATAGGGTTCTTCCACCAACAAAATAAATCTCCACCCATAAGATATGGAAGAACAGGGGTGACATCTTAATTGCCCTACATTTTTATGCTATCTGAATGGGTGGTATATGCCCGTAATGGTGAACCTATGGCATGCGTTCCTGAACTTCCAGTTTGCCCGTAGGAGCGGTTTTTCGTGCTCCAGAGGCTTCAGGGAAGCTCCTGAAGCCTTCGGGGAGGCAGGGGAGGCTGTTTTCAACCTCACCAGGCTCCTATAAAGCCTCTGGAGCCTGGGGAGGGTGTAAAAAGCATGCAAAAAATGTGGGGGGGAGCGCTGGTCATGCACATAGCATTATGGGTGTGGCATGCCTGCACACGATCCCCCTGCGCTCCCCCCACTTTTGGCACGCCAACAAAAAAAGGCTCCCCATCACTGGTATATGCAAACCAAACTATAAGTGTAATCCAGAAAACACTGGATCAGGCCATGGCTCATTTCCCAAAATGACTAGTTAGATAGGAATCACCTTAGAATGAGATCAACCACATTTTCTCCTAGAAATTGTTATCATTCAGAGATTCCCTACTTGTGTTCTTAGAAAAGCCATATATAGCTGTTAGCATATATGGCATATAGCATATAGCCAGATTTTTAACACGGGTAAAAAACTCTCTGCTTTGAATCTGATGCCCATGTCTTTTCTTCCTTCTATGGAGAGTTAACAGTGATTGGAGGGACATGTAGAGGGGTTTGGGAACAATTGCTCTAGACTCCTCAATCCTCAATTACTTGTGAATCTGTCTAGTTTGCTGTTAAGGATATCCAAGATGGTAGGTATTATTATATGTTAATTAAATGAACTCGAATTATGTGCTCTGTGGTGAAATGCCAGTTTTGTTTTACCTGCCATTCAAGTTCATTAAATGTTACAATTCTAGTATTATAAGAAATGGGGGGGGGGGGGGTTCCATTTTCTTTACTCCATGTGTAATTTTATGTACATTTATCATCTTTCCTGCTATTTATCCTCAAGGATCCATCATTTTCCAGCTGGGGTCATGGGATGCCTTCTGAAGCGGAGTAAACAGGATACTTTCCTCTGTAGTTTCTGTCCAGGACCAGGAATCAAAAGGGCTGAATATAGAATTCCTTTGACTCCCGTAGAATGGTAGTGCATGACTCTAATAGTAATTCATTTCATAAGAAGCTCTCTAAACCAGATAATTACTTGACAGAATTTTCGGAGAAGTTTTGGGGATAATTGACATAAGCACATTTTTCTTTTTAAGAAGAAAAAACACTTAATAAACAATATTATTTAGTAAGTTAAGTACATTACTTTTTATTCCAGGAATACATATACACTAGAAAAAGTTTGGGTATTATAAACAAATGAAAATTGATCGCTTGCTCCACCCTTAGACTACTTCACTCATTCCACTGGTCTGCAAAGTAATGTGTGAGGATCAGTATCATGTCTGTTATTCAAGATCAAAGGATGCTGTGCAGGTATATGTACACAGGATTAGTATTAAAGGAGAAAAAGTTTTTTAAAAACCGTTAATACATTTCTGTGACACTTCTTTTTACTATAGAATTGAAGTGCACCCATTTCTCCTTGCTGCGTTTTCCTTCTCTTGTTGCAATTAGGCCTATAAAGTGCTTTATTCCAGAAAGATACTTTGGAGTTTTGCAGAGGTGTGAATTTGTAACATTGGTCTCAAATTCATAAAAGTAGCTGTAACTTTTCTCAAGATATCAGACTGCCCTCTAAAGCTGCCATTGTCAGACAAGTGCTACTTTAGGTAGCCCTTGACTTACAACCACAGTTGAGCCCAAAATTGATGTTGCTAAGTGAGACAGTTGTTAAGTGAGTTTCCCCCATTTTATGACCTTTCTGGCCACAGCTGTTAATCACTGCAGTTGTTAAGTTAGCAATGTGGTTAATTGAATCTGGTTTCCCCATTGACTTTGCTTGTCAGAGGGTCACAAAAGATGGTCACATGGCCTTGGGAACTGCCACTGTCATAAATCTGAGTCAGTTTCCAAGCGTCTGAATTTTGATCACATGACCATGGGGGTGCAGCGACAGGCATGTGAAAGATGGTCATAAGTTACTTGTTTCGGTCCCACTGTAACTTTGAACGGTCACTAAATGAATTGTTGTAAATCGAGGATTGCAGTCACACATGCAATGAAATATATTGTTTTGAAATTGAATTTAAAGAATTGCCAAGCATTAACAGCATCAATATATTTAATAATCAAGAGTTGATTGTTTTCTTTGTCACCTCTTGACTTCCTCTTTGTGTTTGCACCAAGGGAAGATTTATGGAGATAAGAAAGAAGACTCTTGAACCCGTTTCCTAGAATGAATGGATGCTCCATTAACACTGTGTACCTTTTCCTATGAAACCCAAATAATAGAGCCTCCCGTTGTAATCTGCTGGATAATAATATGACCTAACAGGATTGTTATAAGATTACAGTTTGATAATGCAAGTAACGTGCTCTATACACTTGGAAACACTACGTAAATATATGTAAGAAATGCAAATAATTGTTTGCAAGAAAAAGAACTCATTCAAACTCTAAGGACAAACATTTGGGGCATTCATCAGACACAATTAGGAAAGGTTGCTTAACATTAGGTAGTAGTTTATTTTGAAGTGTATGCTTTATAATTTATTTATTTTATTAGGTTTATATGCTGCTCCAATCAATACCATTTCTAAGTGGCTTACCTACCTAAATATATAATAAGACGTTACGGTTTGTTCCCTTACAAACATTACAGCTTCCTAGAATATAAATATAATATATTCCAGACACTCTGCCTCCCACTGACAGTCTACTGAAGTTCAGCATGAATGCTATCAGATTACATCAATCAGGCTTGCATTGAATAGGAAGACAAAAGTTTTTATTGGTGTTTAATACTCTTTACAATGTCATAACCAGCTTACCTGGAAGTCAAACACGGTTACTGGCATATCTTGGTAAATGAACAAAGGCTGGCCTGGATTAATAGCATAGAAAGACAATATGTGGAAGATGCTAACTTGAAAGAGGCCTTTACTTTTCCTTTTGGGTTGCTGGAATTCCCTTGTGTACAGGTGTCATCTTAATTATTGATGAAAATCTCCAACTGCTGCCTATAGAGTGCTTAGAACAACCTTTCTCATCTTCAGAACATAACCTTCATCATCTCTAGTGGGGTATTCTAACCTATATAGAAAGCGTTAGTCAGAAAAGCTGGCACAGATCTCTTTAAATTGCTGCTGGCAAACTAAAGCAATTACTGGTGCAAAGATGGAAACCCTTGCACCTTATGTGTCTTTGAAACCATTTTATATAACTTCTATAGTACTCAAAAGTTTGCACTGTGTTAACATTTGTGGGCAAATTACCCAAAAATTGGAAGCAGGATTTCCTCTTGCTCCCCATGAAAAATGAACTAAATACAAATCTGTTAAGTTTAGTTTAAAGGGACTAAACTGGGACATCGTGGCTCACTGGCTAAGACGTTGAGCTTGTCAATCAGAAGGTCTGCATTTTGGCGGTTCGAATCTCTAGCGCCATGTAATGGAGTGATCGCCCGTTACTTGTCCCAGCTTCTGCCAACCTAACAGTTCGAAAGCATGTACAAGTAGAAAAATGGGAACCATCTTTGGTGGGAAGGTAACAGCGTTCCGTGCTCCTTCGGCGTTTAGTCATGCCGACCACATGACCACAGAGACGTCTTCGGACAGCGCTGGCTTTTCCGCTTTGAAACAGATGAGCACCGCCCCCTAGAGTCAGGAACGATTAGCACATATGTACGAGGGGAACCTTTACCTTTACATTTAAATTTAGTTTATTTAAATCAGAAAAAAAATAACACTTCCAACTCGGAACACTGTCAACTATTTTGGAAAAAATATTCTGAATGCTCAATTGCACAACATGTTTGGTGTGGTAGTTGAGGCATTAGAAACTCGGAGGTCTTGCTAGTCCTGCCTTGGGCACTAAGCCAGCTGGGTGACCCTTGGCCAATCACTGTCTCTCAACTCTAGGAAAGACTACAAGACAAACAATTTATTAGAAATTTGGATTTTTAATCATAATAGGAATAATACTAATATTAATAACAATGTCTCTTGTTGAAGTCATCCTGGTTTCTGAAAAGCCGTGGAAAATAATTTTCAATAACTGTAAAGTATTATATTCAATGAAAAACCAACATTTTAAAATGTAAGGTGAAATACCTCCAGTTTGGTGCTAAGAAAAAAACGTACAGTTATGTGATAGTCTCTAGAAAGCCTGTGTGTGTCTATGTGCAGCTACTAGTTATAAGGGAAGGTCAAGAATCTAGGGGCTATCAGAATTTTACTTAGTTATTTATTTAATCAATTTATATGGCCACCTATTTCGCAAATTGTGACTCTGGGTGACTTTATGTTTATAGTATTAAAGCAGAAAACAATTTACAAAACCAAAAGCATGGCATAAATTCATTATCCCCCATTACAAAATGGGTTAATGCCCAAAAGAAAGCATTAGCTTTCCATCAGGTGCCCTAACAGGCCGTTAAACTACATCTTTGAGACCAAGTAATCTTTTTCATTTTGGGCAAGCGCTGGTCTGGAATTGCCCTTTGCATAGGAAAGCTTCAAAAGAACTCTGGCTTTCTGGAATATTTCTCTTTTGCAAGGTGATCACAAAGAAACATCCCATCTGTGGCTGCAGCTTCTCATCAAAATCCCTGGGGATTTCCCTATTATTTACTTTCTCAACTGCAAGTGAAAATTTTCCCACCTTTTATTTCTCATGGTTGAACTGAAACATGAGTTTATCAAGGGCAAAGCCATCACTGCCTGGTCTATATACTAGTAGCTTTTGCCTCCCTATTTTTGAAATTGTTTTGATTTTCCTGAGGTTACATTATTACACAGCTGTCTTGTCCTCCCTTCTCTCAATAATCAGCCCCTGAAAAGGGGAGGAAAACTGCAGGTGGGGAAGAAGCCTGATAACCACTGATTCTTAAAAGTGGAGATGCTCAAACTTATTTTATCCAGGCATGGAAGTTTTGAAGTTGTAAATCTCTCACCAAGCTTTATCAGTGCAATCCTATGTATTTTTACGCAAAAGTAAACCTTATTGTTCAAGGGAGGTTGTTCCTCCATAAACATTAGCACTGAAATCCATTATTTATGAATTTTAAAAGGCTGCATCTTTAATTGAAAGGCTTACCTACTGCCATACAGTAGAGCTTCCAGGCCATTCCATAAAAGACAAGGTAGAATTTATAAATAAAATATATTAAATTGAAGGCAAAATACACACAGTTATGGTGTCCCCAGAATTCCCTATAGGATCCTGGCTCTAAGAGTTGCATTTCCAATACATTAGGGGCAGAGGTGGGTTCCTACTGGTTCGGCCCGGTTCAGCAAAGTAGATAGTAACTTGGCCTGCCACGCCCCTGAACCCGTTCTCTTGGCAGTGCCGATCTTGTTTTTTGCTTCTGTGCATGCGCAGAAGTAATTTTTTTAGTACTGTGCATGCGTGCGTTGCGTGCTCATGCGGTGCATCCCTGAACAAGCCGGCAGTAGCAGCAGCCGGAACCCAAGCCTGATTAGGGGGATGCCAAAATGGGGAAGAGTGAAATCCATTGAAAATTCTAGGGAAGAAAAGAGCCTTCCCTGTGCCAAAAGACACTGATTGATTATGCTTCACCATGTTGGTGTCTTAGCAACCCCATAGATAGATTTTCTGCATGCCAGTCTATTCCTAACTTGGTATTTCAGATCTTCCAAACTTTAGTTGCCTCTGTATCTGAGAACATCCATTTTGCTGCTGGTTGTCCTCTTCTCTTTCCTTCCAATTATAGAAGGAATGATAGGATCACAGTATAGACCTCTCTAAAAACTCTATGTAATGTGTCCCAAATAGAACAATCTGAGCTTAGTCATTTGTGAGAACGCTGTGCCAAAAGATAGCAATAGTGTTAATAGGTAGGTCTCTATAGTGGGAATTTAAGATGGGTTTTCCCTTTCTCTACTGTTTTTCTATGAGTGGCGGAAGCTGCCTGGAGGAAAGATCTCTCCTCACCTGTCTTTATGGATGAGTCAGTTGGTATGGGAGTACAGTCAGTCCTCAACTTACAGCCACAATTGAGCCCAAAATTTATGTTGCTAAGTGAGGCATTTGTTAAATGAGTTTTGCCTCACTTTATTACTTTTCTGCCCACAGTTGTTAATAGCAGTTAGCAGTAGCAATAGCAGTTAGACCTATATACCGCTTCATAGGGCTTTCAGCCCTCTCTAAGGGGTTTACAGAGTCAGCATATCGCCCCCACAATCCGGGTCCTCATTTCACCCACCTCGGAAGGATGGAAGGCTGAGTCAACCCTGAGCCGGTGAGATTTGAACCGCCGAACTGCAGATAACAGTCAGCTGAAGTGGCTGCAGTACAGCACTCTAACCACTGTGCCACCTCGGCTCAAGTGAATCGGTTCACTTCGGCTCAAGTGAATCGGTTCACTTAACCTCGGTTAAGTGAATCATTGCAGTTATTACATAAAGTAATAACTTGGGGAAGCCAAGTTCATAAAGTGAACTTGGCTTCCCCATTGACTTTGCTTGTCAGAAAGTCGCAAAAGCTGGTCACATAACCCCAGGACACTGTAACCATCATAAATATGAACCAGTTGCCAAGCATCCGAATTTTGACTATGTGATCACCATAGGGATGCTGCAATGGTCATAAGTGCGAAGATGGTTATAAGTCACTTTGTTCAGTGCTGTTGTAACTTTGAACAGTGAGAAAACAAACTGTTTGTAAGCCGAGGACTACCTGTGGATGGATTTTCAATATCTACATCCTAAACCATGTAGAATTTTAAAGGGACTTTGAACCAGTTTGGGAAATATATATTAAATACCTTTAAATATATTCTTATTTAACAGTTAAGGAGCTGTACTTTATATTAAATTTTCTAAACAAGGCCATCCCCAGATTGTAAAAAGAGTAAAAAGAGCCAGACTGCCCAGTATTGAAGAGATTCTTATTCATCTGTCTTTGAGCCAGCTTAGTAACTGATTAAATTTAAATGCATTTGCATATTACTAAAAATGGAAGACCACTGCCTTTTTGTGACAATGAAGGAAGTGTGAAAGAATGCACAGTTTTAAGAGATTATTACTATCCATTATTAAGGAGAAGGTATTTTATGTTTTGTATTATATTATCACAGCAATAATATATGAAAACCAATGTAGCATAAAAAATGAAGTATGCTTTTAATCCATATTTTCTGATTTAAAGTCGGTGCTCTAATCATTTCCAGCTTTAGAAATAAAGCAGCCCTCAAAACAAAAAGTTCATTAAACTAGGTCAAATCTGAAAAGATCCCTGCATATTATATATATATATATATATATATATATATATATATATATATATATATATATATATATATATATATATATATATATATATATATATATATATATAAAAAACTTAATACACTCAAAATTAGCTGTGAAATAGACACGTGCACATTCATGTTGGACAAATTGTTTTCTTGGGTTCTGTTTATAGTTTCAAACCTGCACTGAGATGGCATAGACATTATTTTTGTAATGATTAAATGATTGCATGTCATAAAGGAACATGGTAAACAAAAGGACTGTTTCTAAACGTATAGCTTCTAGTAGGCAGGCCAGGCAGGCAGGAATGAAAGGAAAGAGGGGAAAGAAAGGAAAAGGAAAAGAAAGGAGAAAGTTATTCTGGGATTTCTTTTCAGTGGTAAGGAAAAGATACAGACAGCGATGGAAAATATGGGTGGGCTACAAGTGTCTTCTCCCCATATTTTGAAGCAGAAAGGTGATACAGAGTGAAGCCCTTTAAGGCAAGAGCTCCAGCTATGGAGGTGCTAATGTACACATCTGGAATTTTGACAACAGGTCATGGATGCTCCCATACATTGGTTGCCACAGTAACTATGTCCACCCACAAGGCATTCATGTAAACAGGTAGTCCTTGGTTTACAACCATTCATTTAGTGGCTTCAAAATTATAGCAGCACTAAAATAAATGACTTATGGTCATGTTTTAGACAGCCGTTCCAGCATCCTCATAGTCACATGATCAAAATTCAGATGTTTGCAACTGGCATGTATTTATAAAGGTTGCAGTGTCCCAGGGCCATTTTACGATCTTCTGACAAGCAGTCAATGGGGAAAGTGTTACTAGCAATAGCACTTAGACATATACCGCTTCATGGTGCTTTTATAGCCCTTTCTAAGTGGTTTACAGAGTCAGCATGTTGCCCCCGATAATCTGTTTGTCCTCATTTTACACACCTCGGAAGGATGGAAGGATGGATCAATCTTGAGCCTGGTGGGATTCGAGCTGCCAAACTGCAGGCGGCTGGCAGTCAGCAGAAGTAGCCTACAGTACTGCACTCTAACCACTGCGCCACCGCAACTCTACTTAACAACTGCAGTGAATCACTTAACAATTGTGATAGGAAAGATCATACAATGGAGCAAAACTCACTTAACAACTCTCTCACTTACCAACTGAAATTTTGGGCTCAGTTGTGATCATAAGTCGAGGACTACTTTTACCAGCAAGCAAGCAAAATACTTGGCTGGAGTCACTCATTTTTGAACTGCATCAGGATGTGTTGAGGTTCAAAAGCTTTGTTACGCATATAGGATATGCTTGAAGCTGATGCACTGAAGCATATTCTGAAAATCAATCATTTGCTAATTATAAAAATCTTAATTAATTACAATTAATCATCACTTTGATGGCTTAAGTCCTATGGTCTCTGCCAGACCCTATGAAAGAGCAAGATATTGGGAACAACATAAGTGAAGAATGACAGGAGGAATAACATAATTTCTTCCCTTACTGAAAGAGCCAATATGAGTTGAAGCCAAGAAGCTATTTAACCTGGGTCTCCAGTGGGAAGACAGGTCCTGAAGAAGAGAAATAGGAAGGAGATGAATAACAGTGAAGTGAAAGAACAGTAAATCTGCTTGAAGTAACAAGGCAACGCTGTAGCTAGGGACATCTAATAAGTTTTCAAACTTCAGTTGCTTATGTTAACCCACATACTCTTCATGAACAGGAAGTAGATTTGTGCAAGACATTTCCGTCTTTTGAGAGCTCAGCTCTTGCAAAAGCATATGGACCGTTTGTCAATAACTTTAAGGAAATGTGGTGAAGAGTAAACGGTTAAGATGAAACTGATCACTGCCAAAGGCAAATGTAGTACGCCAGCAGCTGTCCAAAAATTTTAAAAGAACCATGGAAAATTTTTATTTCTGCGGTTTTTATAATCTAATTTTGTAGTTCAGACCAGCCTGTACATATAAATAGCAGCTTTTTCTCCTTTTTGGTTGTGATGTTGGTCCATTCTATGCAACAACAGTAGCCTATGGAGCAAGTCCGCAGGTGCAAAGATGTAACTTGGGTGTAAATGACCTTGGTTAGAAAGGTGAATGGATGCCTTTAATAGAACTGCGTGACTTGAACTGGGGAGAAGGTAGTTGCCAAGTATAATCTCTACAATGCCAAAGTTTCCATGCCCAATCCTTGCCATATCTGGAACAGAAAATTGGAGAGCTAGGATAGGAAGGGGGGGGGGGAATCCTGAATGACCTGAAGAGATTCTGGCAATCAAAGTAGCTAATACAGAACTGGATAATCCAATGGTCTGACTGGACATAAAGCATTTCAACCATGCAGGCTAATTTGCAATGCTATTTACTAGGAAAGTTTGTATGTTATGCATCTATCCACATGTAACACCAGATAATTACTGCATCAATATATTCAGTACAGAAATCTAGTGGTGTATGTAGGTATCAGCTATGCTTTAAGCAATCAACATCTTATGTGCTAGATCTGGTTTCCAGGCTTTTAAAAACAAGTCTGTTAACGATATCCAATCTTTTTCATGAAGAGATAATTATAAAGTTGGAGCTGGTTGGGTTGGGTTGGTTGGTTGGCTGGCTGGCTGGTTGGCTGGCTGGCTGGCTGGCTGGCTGGCTGGCTGGCTGGCTGGCTGGCTGGCTGGCTGGCTGGCTGGCTGGCTGGCTGGCTGGATGGATGGATGGATGGATGGATGGATGGCTGGCTGGCTGGCTGGCTGGCTGGCTGGTTCATTGGTAGCAATCAGTGTGGTGTTAACATCCACATAAATAGACCCTTTTCAGAACGATCTGCCTGGAACCTAGTTTTTCAGGTTTTCAAATGGTATAATCACTGCCACAATTGGGTTAATCAAGCTTGTGGCTTTTCTTCTATTTCTAGTTCCTTCTGCCTTTTCTAGTTTATAACTCTGCAAAGGAGTTGGATCTTTTCATAATATTTCTAAAATGAGATAATTTGAGGTTAATCATTTTTAGAGTGAGAACTAGATTGATTTGTTCTACATTCCCATTTGTTTGCTTTCTTGGCTACCCATGGTATTCTCAGGAATCTTCTCCAACGCTAAAATTCAAAAAGCAAAAAAGCTCTTCCTGATTTGCTTCTTCAAAGTCTAATTTCCATTTCCATAGACTGTCACAGGAAAACCACTTCCTGCAACATTCTAATCCTCGTACATACAGACACCAATATGGCATCTGGATATCTGTTCCATGCCCTCCGTTGCTCCTCTACCAAATGCTAGGCTGTGATGTGTTTCTTGATTGCTGATTCCTTTATTGTTAATAGTCAACCTTAAAAACCAGAAGTTATCCATCACTTCAATATCTTCACTGTCAATTCTGGTTGCCATGTCTGTTTGCTTTTATTTATAGATAATCACAGCCCTGCTTTCTTATTATGCTCCTTGACTTTTGTGATTGGAGAATATAAATCACTTGTAGTTTAATAGTTATAAAAGCCAAGACATGAAGTAAAGAAAAAGCTACTATTCTGCTCATTTGATTTTAAAAACTCCCTTTCCATTACTTTAAAAAAAATTTTTTTGGTAAATGAAAGAAGGCACAGCAAAAGAAATTTTCTGATTTCCTTTTCACAATAAGACATAGTATTTTTAAACAATATTTCATGAGGAGAAGTGATTGTTGCTCTTGGGGGGGGGGGATCAGAATCTAGTCATATATTTATTTTAAAACAAATACACAAAACCAAAGAACAAAGACAAGAATTTAATATTTCCAGCTATTGGACTTTTTAGTGGCTTAGTGATTTTCTGACTGTTGAAACTTAAAAATAATCCTGCCAATGCATGCAGGTTGTTATGTAAGCTCCACACTGGGACAGCGAGTGCATTCAGAGAAGCGTTGTGAGAGTTGTGTTGGAGAACACACAAACCAGCACACAGATACACTGTAGTTTAAATAGTCTTTTATTTTCGTGGAAATAGAGGTATCAGAGTCCATCAAACAGTCCAAGTCATACATGGATAAGACAGTCAGTCATCAGTGTCTTTCAGTTAAGGGATAATCAAAATAACATAGTCCATAAACATACAAACAGTCTGGTACTCAAAGTTTGCTAACAGTTGCAAAACTTACAATAGCTCACAGCGCTTTCTAACAGCCAGCTTCCAAAACACTCAGATCAGATCAGCCCAGTATCTAATAAACAGAGAGCTAACAGTCATTCCCTCTTATGGCCGATTGAGGAATCAGCAACCAATCACATTTTACAGTATGATTTAAAGAAACAGGTATAGCATTGCTGCATGATTTATATATTGACAACCCAACCGTTAAATTATATTCCTAACACAGGTAAAGTCCGCATTATTATATCCACATTGCAGGAGGCTGAAAACTAGCATACTGACATGGTAAGATTGTCCAGAGTTTGTTGTACCTGTTTTTCTGAGGAAGGGAATGAAACTTGTGAATGGGAGCCCTTCAATATAGTTCAATACTGCTGACTTTTCTCCAGGAGTTTTTGTTATGGGAGATTCAGGGGAATGCCCTGGAGATGCATTCGAAATTAATTTAATTAGTATTACTATTTGTAATATTATATTATTGTAGTATTGAATGTAAAGCAGAGTAACCAATATCAGTTTCTTGTTTCTTATGGTTTGGGCTGCCTCTTTTTCTCTTGGTGAAAATATTGCAGCTGAGATAGCATGCCACATAGGTGAGCAATAATGAGAGTTTTTTGTGTATTACAAAAGTAAATATTATCCTGGTATATTGGAAAGCAAAACCTTGGAAAGGACAACAAGTTGGGTTACACTATATAAGTAAAAAAAGTGGAAACAATAGTGATCTGAGTTATATCTCATTGCCCATCTCTAAAAAACTGGCAGACCAATAGTAAGAAAATTAAAGATAAAAGAATTATAAGTAACAATCATAAAAAAAACTATTCTTTGCTCACTGGCAAAATGGCTGAAAAGTCTAAACTCCATTGACACCTACTGAGAAGGTCTCATATGGCTGATTTTGTGATAAGGTAAGAAAGAAGGCTGTTTCCTCAACTATCCTAAAGCCCAGATAGACTTCTGTGGGACAATGTACTCAGATAAGCTAAGCAGCAGAAAGAGCCTTCAAACCTTCTAGAAACAAGTGAGTAATTATTGGATTTGTTTAAATGGAGTCACACAAGTCTCATATACAGATCATTCACATTACTCTGGATCAGCAAAGTTTGCACATTAAATGTCCAGATGGGAATGCATCAAAAGCATACATCACCATGGGCTCATGTAGAACAGATGCAATCAGTGAATAGACCTGTGGATCTGGTAGATAGATCTAACAACTAAGTACCTGTGTAGTAAGTCTATGAAACTACATATGACCTTATACCAGGTATTATCTCTTGTTTCCAGGCCTAGCGCTTGTTCTTAATTTATACACCTGTTGAATGGAGAATACTTAGGGATCGCATCTAGTATAGGAGCAAGTATGCAGTTCATAACAGGATGAGTTTGTATACATAAAATGTTGAAGGGAGGGCAGCAGGCTGCACCTGTGTCTCATTTGAATTAAGGTTTAGTTTATGGTACAGTAACAATACTTAACTTCCTAACTTCAATTGAAACACAGTTGGATAGATCCCAAATATTTACCGTACTATGGTAGAGTGTAACAATATGTGCTATATAATATATAAACTAGCAATATACACTACATTACAGTATAGTACAGTATAGGTGATGGTAATATTTATAGGTGTAAGTATAGTATAGTATAGTATAGTATAGTATAGTATAGTATAGTATAGTATAGTATAGCATAGCATAGCATAGCATAGCATAGCATAGCATAGCATAGCATAGTATAGCATAGTAGCATTAATACTTAAAATCATAGTTTCATATAGTAATACTTACAGATATAGGTATAATATAGTATAATATAACAATTTCTCTAAGTTCCTACCTAGCTTGATAGATAAAATCAGTGCAATTTTTGTCCAAATTGTATAGTTCATCAGAAACGGCAGAAATTGTATATCTTTTTTCTAATGCTGCTGTTAGTTAAAAATTATTATTAAACATTCAATTAGGCACGCATTCTGTAGTTCCAGAAGCAAAAAGGCCAAAAGTGGTAAGTTAACTGCTGAATACAGTGTGTGAGTAACACTATAAAAGTAAAGCAGATTCAAACCCCTGCCAATGTCACTCATTTCTTCCTGTAAAATGATTTCTACAGGAGTCACTTCTCCAGTATTTTCTCAGAATGATTTTCAAGATGTTTCTTATCCACAGTTACTAAGTCTGGAGTATTATGGAATAGGTGCTTGCCTGTTTGAATTCTAATGTCCTAGAGCCGTGATAGCACATGGAGCCATTTGTTAAGGCACCCGAGGCGTTGCCCTGTCAGCTGGCCAGTGCGCATGCGTCAGAGGTGGGTTCCTACCAGTTCGCATCTATTCAGTAGAACCGGTTCGTCAAATCTACCGAACTGGTTAGAAGAGGTTCCACCAGTGGACCTAGAAAGCAGGCCACACCTACAGAAGAGGTTCCAAAATTTTTTGAAACCCACCACTGGTCCTT
Source organism: Thamnophis elegans (assembly GCF_009769535.1). Lineage (NCBI taxonomy): Eukaryota > Metazoa > Chordata > Lepidosauria > Squamata > Natricidae > Thamnophis > Thamnophis elegans. The sequence goes on along the minus strand of NC_045558.1, from coordinate 92,801,113 downwards.
GGATATGATTATTCTACACTATCATACTCATATTTCTAAAACTCAGTGCCTCTGTGAAAGGTAAGGATGACTACTGCATTTGTGGTGCAATCAGAACATTGTGTGTATTGAAGTTGTTTTAACGCAAACCAAAAATGCCATTTAAAAAACAAGTTTACACATATTCTTATGCATGCCAGTGCTGTGTGTGAAGTAATTTAAGGTGGTTCTGACAAGTGTTGTCGGCATCTTCATATCCAGTCACATGAGCGGCAAACCACTCCCATCCAGTCACATGGGCAGCAACCCACTCCCACAAAGGAGGCCACACCCACAGAGTAGGTTCGAACAATTTTTGAAACCCACTACTGGCATGCGTGTGCTGGCCAGCTGACTTTGGCTTTCTTTTGAGATCATTTTTCATCTCCAGAGGCGAAAAAACAGCCTTATGGGCAAACTGGAAGTTTGGGAATGTACTTCCAGTTTGCTCATAGGGACAGTTTTATCCCTCTGGAGCCCTCAGGAGGCTTCCCTGAAGGCTCCGGTGGGCAAAAAATGTGACTTCCACTTTGCTTGTAGGTTCATTTTTTTGCCCTCCGGAGCCTTCTGGGAAGCCTCCTGAAGGCTCCTAAAGATTCCGGAGGACAAAAAACAGCCCTACAGACAAACCAGACTTGCAGTTTGTCCATAGGGCTGTTTTTTGTCCTCCGGAGCCTTTAGGGAAGCCTAAACAGTTCTTGCTTGCAGATATTCCAATGTACCATTGCTGGTACCTTGACCTACAATCTTCTTGCAACAACTAACTTTGAAGAAGCAGCATTATCTGTTGCCACCTTCTCAATCCTGGCCTTATAAGCATTTGTTCTTAAGGATTGGCTTTTTGCAGCCAGAATTTAGCCTCTTCTTCCTCCTCCTCCTCCTCCTCCTTTAATTATTGCAACCTCAGCCAGATGTTCAGATTGGAGTTGGTATTTTTGTCTACCTAGCAAGTCCTTACCAAGGAACTGGGATAGGCAAATCTGGATATTTGACAGTGTGACAGATATCGTCACAGGATGGAAGCTGATCTAAATAAGGCAGCCTTCTGCAATTGACTAATGCCTAATTTGTCAATACCAATGGTGCTCAAGTGGTGCTCCAGTTGTTTTGGGATTGCATCCAAGTGGTGCTCCAGTTGTTTTGGGATCACTCCCAAGACGCCTATTACTACTACTACTGCTGCTGCTGTTTCGGTTACTGCTACTACTACTTCTACTACTATTACAACTACTACTACTACTATTATTATTGTTGTTGTTCATTTAATCTTCAATTTGATTCACAGTCTGGGACTGGTAGAAATTTAACAATTCAAGCCCTAACCAAGGACCTAAGAGCTGTTAATGTAACATTTGAGTACATAGGCAGCTCCAGATATGGTGGGTTTTTGCAAAACAAGAATATTCAGGTCTGATAAGTTCAAAATTTCCATGTATCTAGGCATGGGTACTGTGCCAAAGGCTCCTATTTCTATTGATACAACCATATTGTTGTTGTTGTTGTTGTTGTTGTTGTTGTTGTTATTTAAGATTTAATCTTCAATTCGATTCATAGTCTGGAACTTGTAAAAACTTAACAGTTCAAGTCCTAAGAGCTTTATAGGCAATTCTAAGTAAGGTAGTTTTTTGCAAAGTCATTATTTTTATTATTGTTGTTATTGTTATTTAAACCTGTTTGTAATTTGTATGCAGAGCTCCATATGGATAAAAACATTCCTAGGAAACTTGTTTATTAACAATAATTTGTCATATTTGTGAAGTGGAAATAATGAGTTCAGAGGCAAACGTACCTCTTAATTTTACAATTTGGGGGCCAAAATCTGGCTAGGAAGCCACATTTTTCTTTCATAACAAGACCCACTTCCTGTTGATGTCTTCTCACAGTGCCCAAGTGCTACATACAGTATATGAACACACCCAAAACTGTACTTTCATTTCAGTGTAGTGCAGAAAGAAAGTGCCTCCTATAGGAGGCCTCAAGACCCAGCAACTTTTTTGTATGAAGTTCCCAGCAGGGCTGTCCTGCTCAATAGGTAGTCTTTTGGTCTATCAAATCCATCAACTGTAAACTTAGAAAAGGCAGAAACTGAGAGGTAAAGAATTGAGTGCCTCAAAACATTTTTGCAGACAATGTATTTCACCTGGGCCTTTGGTGAAGGAGAGAGAGATCCCTCACGTCCTTGTACTTACTTACTTCTTTATCTTTACTTTTTATTGATTTTATTGACATTTCTTTGATTCTCTTGAGCTTATCAGAGACCTTAACAATAGGTTAAGGTATAATAAATAATATTCAGGTGTTATAAATAATAATTTTAAATAATATTTCTATCCTGCCTTTATTATTTTTATGAATAACTCAAGGGTGCAAACATACCTAATACACTTTCCTTCTCATATTTTTCTCACAACAATGAACCTGTGATGTGGATTGGAGTGAGAGAGAGTATGACTGGCCCAATGTTACCCAGATGGCTTTCATGCCTTAAGGTGGGACTATAAATCACTGATTCCTGGTTTTTAGTCTGGTGCCTTAACTATTGGACCAAACTCGCTCTTCCATTCTAGTCCAATACTAAATTATCAGTTAGTTAGTTAGTGTTAGTATTACTGTGCCAAAATTGTGCCAAATCCCTTCAAAAGGGTTTGGAGTGAAAAGGCCTTTTTAGAAAAAGAAGTGATGCGGAACCTCTGTTTGCTATTATGCTTTAGCATTTGTATGTTCTTTCCAGCTATAGTGAACAGATGTATGTTGAATATGAAAAGAGATGAAAACATTTCTGTAAAATAATTCAGGAAAAAAAATCTAACTATATTAGCAAGGGAATCTACTCTCTTAGTCCTACCAGTATACAACAACGTGGAGCCCTGACAGGGTTAATTGACAGACAACAGGTAAAATGAATATAAAGAAAGGCATAGGGGTTGGGAATAGTTCATTCTACTTCTCTTGCATTGTTGACATCACATCTCCAATATTGATATTTATCAACTTGTAATTATTTCTTAAATCTTATTCTAGCATATAAACTTAAAACATTACAAGGAGCAGGATTTCTATAACATTTCTCCTATTCCAAGCATACTGCTATCTCAGTGCTTAACAATATGTGCTTTCTTGCTCTGCTTCCCCTCTTCCAGTTTTCCACAGCTGTTATTTCCTTTTTATCTTGCAAATCATTGTTTTGCACTAAGCCAGGAGTAATAAAACATATCCCTTAAGAACACTGATAACTGAAAACCAATGCATAAGAAAAGACTATAGAAAAATAAATTTAGGGCCAAGGCCTCCAAGGTCTGTAATTAGGGAGATTGATGAACCTTGAATGGTAATGAACTCAAGGGAAACTTTCTACCCTGCTTCTGCCAATTGGACCAGTTTTGGCATTGAACAATAAATAGGAGCTTCCACTACAGATCTTAGAGCAGAATGGGCTGGCTTGGATTGATACAAGTAATTTGGTCCCACCTCATTCAAGGTACCAGAGATTAAGAGACATTTTAGATTTCACTCAGAAATGGCACTGAGAATCAGTGAGAATCGAAATTACCTAAACCCAATTGTAAATCTTCCTCCAGAGTGCTAGATTTTTTTTCTTTGCAACAACTCTGTCTTACATAGATTATATTACAATTTGTTTGTTCTCATCAGTTACAAGAGACTGTTCCAAACATCAACATATGAGTTTCACATCTTCCTAAGCTTGAGAAATAAAAACAAGAGGTAATGTTGAAGATAGTCTAAACTTTGCAATTTTCAGGGCCATCGCTCAAAGATTTAGGGTAAAATCAAATCTTTCCGCCTTTGTGAATATAACAGTTTGCTACAGTTTATCACAATGTTCCATAGTTCCCCCCCGCCAGCTGCTTATCCATCAAATCTCAAAAAGTCAATTGTATATGACTTTTTAAAATCTTCTGTATTTGTTATATGTAATTGAGTCTAAACTTTCTGGCATTTTACATGTCTACCAAGTGATAAAATGTCCCTACTTGTTGGTTATATTTCCAGGATAAGTTTGAAGAACCTTTATACATTCTAGTCAGTTGTTTCAGTGATGTGTCAAAGAGGTAGCATTTTATAAAAATTCTCTTTTAAGACTATAACATAGCATAAATTTCAGACCTTACAGCACATAGTCTCTCATTTATCCATAGATACACTATCTGTGACATTTTAAGCTCATTTTATTCTGTATTCTTTCACTTGTCCTTTTGTTTCGTATGTCAATAAAAGTTTATACATTTAGTAGTAATATAATCATAATTTTCATAACTTTAAAGAGCCAAGGTGGCGCAGTGGTTAAATGCAGCACTGCAGGCTACTGCTAGATCAGCAGGTCAGCGGTTCAAATCTCACCGGCTCAGGGTTGACTCAGCCTTCCATCCTTCCGAGGTGGGTAAAATGAGGACCCAGATTGTTGGGGGCAATATGCTGACTCTCTGTAAACCGCTTAGAGAGACCTGAAAGGCCTATGAAGCGGTATATAAGTCTACTGCTATTGCTATTGCTATAATTTTCATCCAGTTCCATTTCGAATTCAGTCTTATGTCATTCAAAACCATGCACCGTTTTAACCACTTTAAAGCTAACAATTAGGCATACACATCTATGGAGATTCTCAGTCCAGGTCATGGTTGTCCCAAAGGTGCTTTTTTCCCCTTTTTTTAAACATACTTTAATGGACCTCCTTTTTCCTTGAAGACATTTAACTTCTTGGATGAGAGGCAAAATGTCCTCAAGGAAAACGGAATCTACCATTATTTTTCAGAGTATAAGACACACCAGAGTATAAGACTCACCAAGGTTTTGAAGAGGCAAATAAAAAAAGTAGGTAGGTCGATAGAGGGAGAGAGAGGGAGAGAAAGAGAGAGAAATACAATAGGTAGGTAGGGAGAGAGGGTGTGTGTGTGTAGGTAGGTAGGTAGGTAGGTAGGTAGATGGAGAGAGAGAGAAATAGAGAGAGAAATACAGTAGATAGGGAGAGAGAGAGAATAGGTAGGTTGGTAAGTAGGATAGATAGAAATAGAGTGTGAGAGAGAGAAAAATACAGTAGATAGGGAGGGAGAGAGAGAGAGAGTAGGTAGGTACATCGGTAGATAGATAGAGAAATATAGTAGGTAGGGAGAGAGAGAGAGAGTAGGTAGGTGGGAGGGAGGGAGAGAGAGAGAGAGAAATACAGTAGGTATATAGGGAGAGAATGAGTGGTAGGTAGGTAGATGTTTCCAGGTGTATTTATCCATGTGCTGGAGAATGAAATTGCTGACAATCTGCAGCACCTAAGACTTTGTTTCTGCTGGCACAGCACTTGATCAATGTAATTCTCATCAATTAGTTAAGAGCTTTCCAAAAGGAAAAAAAAAGTTTCTGCACTCTGCTAACCTCCCAAAAATGCCCCCCTCCCTTTTACAAAAAGGCATGAATAGCCTGAGGGGGCTTGCAGAGTGCTCCTGGAGGGTGGGGGGCCAAAAACAAGCAAAAAACGGCCCATTTTTCACAAAAATGGGCCTGTTTTTTTGTCAAAAAAATTACATGCATAGCCTTATGGAGGCTTATAGAGTGCTGCTGGGGGCTGGAGAGGGAAATGGCCATTTTTTGCTCATTTCTGGTCTCCCCAGCCCCCAGGAGCTCTCTGAAAGCCTGCATAAGGCCATTTTTGGGAAGGGGGCGGGGCTTCGGGAGGCAAAAATTGGTGTATTCGATGTGTAAGACACATCCAGATTTTCAGCCTTTTTTTTTTTTTTTTTTTGAGGAAAAAATGTGTGTCTTATATTCTGAAAAATGCGGTAGTTCCCTTTAAAAACCAAAAAGCACCTTTAGGACAATTGTACATACAAGATATCATTGACATATACTTCTAACACTAATTCTTCTCTGAAGAAAAATTCTACATCCTTCCTGACAAAATTCTAATATATCAGAGTAAATCAACCATTTGTGTTTAGTGATAATTTCTGTAAAATACTTTCTGTGCAGAGAGTCACAAAGGTATTTTCAGTCGCAGCCTAGATTTATATCTGTTATGGCACATCAAACAAAACAATTTTTAAATCTACATTAACCCCAGTTTTGTTACACCATAGATATTTATATCACCCAAATATGAAACCATGCCCTTCTGAGTCCAAAAGCTTCCTGTTTCTTAGCAACATCCGCTATTTCATCCAGACCAAACAGTAGGCTGCAAAATATAATTTCAAATCTGATAAGCCCAATTCTCCTTTTTCTTCTGCCTCTTGCAGTGTCTTTTATTTAAATTACCAGTATTTTTTCCCTCTGCCATACAATACAATACAATATAAATTTAGTTATGTCTTTTTGGACATTATTTAAATTGTACATTAGATGTCAAAATTGGTATTGTCTAAAATAAAAATAAAAAATCATTTTAAGCAAGACATTCATCTTAATCACAGAAACTCTTCACAACAATGACAGTTGTGGTTTCATCCATCTTAATATCTATTTGTTTATTACAATCCAAGTCTTAACATAGTTATTTTGAAACAACATACAGATCATATATTAATACTCAAATATTTTATCTTCTCAACCTTAAAACCCATGTTATTCATCAATTCTATTTTATCAGGGTATTCATATTTTCTGTTAACATCTTTGCTTTCTGTTTATTGATCATAAAATCTGCAAATGCATCAAATTCATTTAATTTTCCCATTAAAGTTTCAATTTCATTTAAAGGGTCCTTGAAGATAAGAACCAAGTCATCTACAAAGGCTCTTAATTGATAAGGTGTTTTGTTTTACAAAATTATATCCTTAAATCTTCTCCTCTCATCTTATGTCTCTGCTTAATATTTCTAAAGTTGGAATAAACAAGAGAGGAGACAATGGACAATCCTGCCTTGTTCCTTTTTGTATTGCAGAGTTTAGATGAAATTCCATTGCATGTGCCTTTGTGAATACAATACAATAGCAGAGTTGGAAGGGACCTTGGAGGTCTTCTAGTCCAACTCCCTGCCTAGGCAGGAAACCCTATACCATTTCAGACAAATGGTTATCCAACATCTTCTTAAAGACTTACAGTGTTGGGGCATTCACAACTTCTGGAGGCAAGCTGTTCTACTGATTAATTGTTCTAACTGTCAGGAACTTTCTCCTCAGTTCTAAGTTGCTTCTCTCCTTGATTAGTTTCCATCCATTGTTTCTTGTTCTACCCTCAGGTGCCTTGGAAAATAGTTTGACTCCCTCTTCTTTGTAGCAATCCCTATGATATTAGAACACTGCTATCATGTCTTCCCTAGTCCTTCTTTTCATTAAACTAGACATACACAGTTCCTGTAACTGTTCTTCATATGTTTTAGTCTCCAGTCCCCTAATCATCTTTGTTGCTCTTCTCTGTATTAATGTTATATATGTACTTTTCCATGTCTCAGGCAACTTTCCTGCCTCTAAGGTAAAATTCATCTCATATTGCAAAGATTGCTAAACTTTCTAAACAATTTCTGATCCTTTTTATATTCAGTCATAAGGGAATTCTTTTGGAAATCTAATTCTTAGAGTCTATTGGAGAAATGATCCCTTAAAGACTTTCTAATTTGTATCATTAAAGTGAGATTCCACTAAAGTTATTTAATATGCAAGTACCCAGGCCTGATTTGTGATTTGTTGTGATAGCAAATATGGGCAGCTCTGTAAGGGACAAATCTTTTACTTTTATAAGAAAGAAGCTGAAAACTAAGGGAAAATAGTGAATGCTGTTTTTTTGTTCCCCTTCTGAATAGTTAATTTAAGAATGGTGCTGTCACTGCAGAATCTAGATGGCTGAGTCCATCGATAATCCTAGATGGCTGGAAATTGGGATGTTAGCCCAGAAACTGTCATTCAGAATTTCATTTAAGATTCTGCAAGACTTTGGGCAAGCCAAATCTATAAAACAAGTAGAATTGAGTAGATTTTTACTGGCTGTTGATAGATCCATGCAAATCTTAGAGGCCATGACTTAGTTTTGGCTATGTAAACATTAATTAATATGTTACTGTATAATATTTCAATCTTTTGAAGGCTAGAGGTCACCAGAAGCTTTTTATAGCCTTATCAGAGTCCATAGTTTAAAAGTTGAGCATGGTCAGGATAAAGAAATAAGTGGCATTAGAAAAATTACTTGATACATACTGCACCAGTTTGGTGCAGTGTTAAGGCATCAAGCTAGAAACAGGGAAGCCAACATCTTTCCATGTTTCACCGTATGCTCTCTGTTGAGCCATCATATCATGCCACATGACCATGGAAATGTCTTGACAACACTAGCTCTTTGGTTGAAGAAACAGAAATGAGCACTGCCCCTTAAAGTCGGTCACAGCTAGCAGGATAAAACCCACAGGGACAACATAGGCACAAGGCCAGATGGGTGACTTTGGGCCAGTCATTCTGTATCAGCCCTAGGAAGGAGGCAATGGCAAACTACTTACAAAATCTTGCCAAGAAAACTGCATGAATTTGTCCTGGCAGTCACCAAGAGCCAACACTGAGAGGCAGACACAAACACATACACACACAAACCAAAACATTAACTAATATGTTTATAAATTTCCCCTATCTAAAACATATGATATGGCTGAAAGTTTTCATAGATTTTGGGGAACTTGTGGCCATCTCTTTTGCCCAGATTCATTTATTGATTCATTTCTTTTAAGTATTGGGTCTTAAAAGATGCAAACTTTCAGCCCAAGACTGGCTCCTTCAATAATGTTGAAGTTGCAACTTCTCAAATTCCTGGCTAATGTATTTAATAAGATTAGAATTTCAGAATGGGGAATGTTGATGTAAATAAATGAGAGGCTACAATGAATTATTCTCTAAAGGAAATTTTAACCTAAAGAAAGTGCAAGCCAGACTTCTTCAAACCACTCAATGGCAGTAGGAATCCCGCATTTCTCCCCCTCACCATTATTTATAAATATACAGTAGTTTAAAAAGTAGGTAAACAAGTCTGATATTTAAAAAAACCTGAAGGACAAGTGGGAAGAGGTTGGATCCATTAAGCTCATTGTAAAAACACTTAACTGATGATTTCAAGTTGGCAAATGGCTTCAAATAAGTACCTTTACAGGGAGAAGGCCGTGAGATACTAAAGAGATTCTTAATGGAGAGATAGAAATAGGCCCACAAATATTTGAAGCAGTAATGGGCAGGGTGCTTCAAAATCAAATTGTGGGAGTCAAAACAATACAAAAATGTTTTCTCTGTTCCCTAGGTTATTTCAATTTATTGCAGTCCTCATTGACAGAAAATTGATCTTTCAAAATCTATTAGATTATCTTGCAGCACACATTTTAACACCCATCCCAAGAAATACATAAGATGGTCCTTGACCATTTGAAGTTACTACACTACAGCACAGGAAAAAGTGACATAATCGTGTTTCACACTTATGCCCATTATAGCATCCCCACAGTCACATGATCAAAATTCAGACACTTGACAACTGACTCATATTTATGACACAGCCACAGTGTCCCAGGGTCATGTGATCCCTTTTTGTGACCTTCTGACAAGCAAAGTCAAAGGGGAAGCGAGATTCACTTAACAACCGTGTTATTAATTTTAACTATTGCAGTCATTCATTTAACAACTAGGATAGGAAATTTCATAAAAAGAGGCAGTTAACAATTGTTTCACAGCCAATTGGGCTCTTTTGGGCTCAATTCTGTTTGTAAGTTAAGAACTATATTACCATGGTTCTGGAGAATAGTGCTGATAACCTGGAGTTGTGTTCAGTCTGTGTAGCAAGTGACTTTACGTGTCTTACATCATAAAACCTATTCAATGATTAAAATAATACTAACTAAATATATTAGTTATAGTTATATATATATATTATAGTATGCAATTTAGCCCAGGTTCAAATCCCAGTAAGGGTATGGCTAGCTGATGAGAGCTAAATAGCTTGAAATAGATCTATACTAGTCTCCCCTTTATTTATTTATCAGCACAAATTAAAAAAAAACATATATATGTATGTATGTATGTATGTATGTATGTATGTATGTATGTATGTGTGTGTGTGTGTGTGTGTATATATATATATATATATATATATATATATATATATATATATATATATATATATATATATATATAGGCACCCCAGATTAAAGTGTTACTATGGATGTACTATGGACCCAGGCGTTTGTTTTAAGAATCTCTAAAAATAAAATAGCAGTTTGTTCTAATCTCATGTCATCAAGAAGTCTTTCCTAATGTTCACGCCACATCCCTTCTCTTATTTTTGGAAACATTTGATTCAGTCTCTGCCCTTGGACTACGGTGTAGAGAAGAGGTCAATGGCATCTCCATAGAAGAATGATATTGTTTTTATTTCTTAATGTTCTGATCCTGAGAAGTGCTGACAAGAATAATGAAAGCAAATCATGCACCAGTGATTGTGGGGACAGGATTTATTTTCAAGTCGAAGGAACAGATCCTCAAAGAAATCAGTGGCAGAGGAGGAATAAGAGTAGTTAACTGCAGTGGTTTGGGGTGGCTAATTTGAAATTAAGGAGATTATGTTCATCCTTTTAAAAGGAGTGCTCTGTTCCATGACGCTTTAAAAGAGAATTTTGAAAAATAGCTAGGCACCTATCATAATAGTTACCATATTTTTTGGACTATAAGACGCACAAAGATTTGGAAGAGGTAAATTTAAAAAAAATTTTTTTTTTGCACTCTGCAGGCATGCAAACCCTCTGCATGCCTTGTTTTTTTTTGTGAAAAACAGGGCATGCAGAGAGTTTGAGAAACCTGCAAAGTGTTCCTGAGGGCGGCCGGGGGGGGGGGGGGAGGAACAGCACGTTTTTTTTCGTGAAAACAGACCCATTTTTTGCAAAAACAAAACAAAACAGGACATGCATAGGCTTTGGGAGGCTTGTAGAGTGCTCCTAGGGGGTTCAGGGGGCAAAAACGGCCCATTTTTCAAACCCTCTGCATGTCCATTTTTGCAAAAATTGGGTGTGCAGGGTGTGTGTGCGTGTGTCGGGAGGCTAAAAAATGCTGTATTCAGTGTATAAGACGCACCCAGATTTTCACCCTCCTTTTTGTCTTATACTCCAAAAAACATGGTAAGTAATTTCCTAAACAATATGCTGTGGTAGATTTGTTGGAGGCTCAGGAAATGGGTATCTTACTTTCAAGGAACCTTTTCTGTCTGCTCTTCATTTTCCAGGGGGACACCCTTGTGTCAAAGATTCCTCCCTTTATAGTGGGTTCACCATAGGTGGCCTAGCACCATACAGATAGTCCTTGACTTATGAGCACAATTGAGCCCAAAATTTATGCTGCTAAGTGGGACATTTGTTAAGTGCGTTTTGCCCCATTTTATAGCCTTTCTTGCCACAGTTGTTAAGTGAATCATTACTAACATGGTTGTAAAGTAAATCTGGCTTCCCCATTGAATTTGCTTGTCAAAAGTCACAGAAGGTGACCTCCGGGATGCTGCAACCATCATAAATATGAACCAGGTGCCAAGCATCGGAATTTTGATTATGGGATTATGGAGATGCTGCAATGGTTGTAAATATGAAAAATGGTCACTGAAAGTCACTTTTTTTCAGTGCTGTTGTAACTTTGAATGATCACTAAATAAACTGCTATAAATAGAGGATTACATGTATTTTACAAAAACAACCTTTTAGGATTTGCATTCGTTTGCATATGATCAATGGGTAGCTGACTTTGGCTGATTCAAGAATAATCTGGATTGGACTTAATTGGTATTTGGGAGAGGAAAGAATGTCACCAGATATTCCAGGGCTATATTGTAAACTGGAAGTATTCCCAAGAAAAATCAATGGTGAACTAGTTTCATATAGCTGTCCAATAAATTATGTGAACATGACTGGGAGTCAGGAGACCTTACTTTTTAATAGATATAGAAGACAATCTAATATTGGTAAATATGGCAGTACTTGGGAGGCCTACATATTTCTGTATCAGTGTTTCTCAATCTTGGTAACTTTAAGATATAGGCACTTTCATTCTCAGAATACTTCAGCTAACCCTGTTGGCTAGCGAATCCTAGGAGTTGAATTCCCTACATCTTCAAGTTGCCAAGATTGAAAAACACTACTCTATATCGTATATGGGATACCATACCTCAGTGGCTAAGATGCTGAGCTTGTCGATCAGAAAGTTCAGTAGTTCGGCAGTTTGAATGTTGGCCACATGAACACGGAGACATCTTTGAACAGCGCTGGCTCTTTGCCTTTGAAACGGAGATGAGCACTACCCCCTAGAGTCGGGAATGACTAGCACATATGTGCGAGGGGAACCTTTACCTTTACTCTATATCATAGTGCCCTCTAGATGTCTTGCACTATAGCCCCAGAGACCCAACTGGTAAAGCCTAGAGGCAGCACTTAGTCCAAGTGTATTTGCCTCTCTAGTATTCTCCAGCGATATAATACCTCCGATATATTTCTTCCAGTGAAAATAACTGGCTTTACAGATTCCAGATCAGGTACAGTGATGAAGCAAAAAGATGATACATCAGCTTATGTCTAGGTGACATTTAGCACCTTGTGAGTGGAAATTCAGTCAAAATATCTCACTAAGGGAGAATGGGCCAACAAATTTTAAGAAAACTGAAGTGTTCCGAGAATGTATATGTATATGAGGATCTCCTGGAATTGGATGTGGCCAATAAATGGACTATTTGTTTAAACAAAAGTCAATGGTAAATATCTGTGCCATTCCTTATTTTAAGAAACCATTATTTGCTTAATAGCTTCCTCTAGAAAAAAGTGTTACCATCTCACAAAAATCCTAATCATTCCTTAACTGAACACTCTATCAACCATTAGCCTTTTTAAAAACTAAATTGCAAAATTTTTCACATTTCTTTTTAGTACTCATCACCCAAATGAGGCAATGAAATAAGGCTAAAAGGTGTGGGTTTTGTTGCCTAGGGCACACAGCAGAAAATAATCAGAAAAACAAGGATCAGAGCGAAGTCAAACACCAACTAATACTATTGTCTCCCAATTCTACAAAGCCTTTTGATCATCTGGAGAAAGTCTTTTTCACTTCTGAAAACAGAAATTTTGGCAGGAGTTTACTCTTGGCAATTGAATATTTTTATAATATTTCATCAGCTCACATCAAAATTGACAACTTTTAAGTCTGATTGCTTTTGGACACATTCACAGGTGAATTAGGCTGCCCTGCTTTTTGGTTTATCAATTGACCCATTTACAAAAGCAATTTGTGGCAGGACCTCTTATTTCATACCACTTGTGTAAATTTTGAATGAGGTTTCGTTTGATGGACATGTCTTAAAAGATGCAGTGCAGCAAAATAATAAACAGATCTACAAACTAGCTCCCAAGCAGAAGTTGCTATGTTTCTGATGCTGAGTTATCCACAGGGTTTCCAGTAACCAACACCACATATAAGTGACCATGAGCCACATCCTTATCATATGTCTTCATCATTGCAGCACACTAAACTACTTTTGAAAATGACTTGGAAGCTATAACTGGTCCATAATATAGTACCTATTCTGAAGTTACTGCACTGGATGCTAGTAGACTCGGATTCAATCCAGAGTTCTGATTATGACTCACAGATCTGTGCATGGCACAGTATTAAGATGAATTAGAGATAATCTTATTCAGAATTGTTCTGGCCATTCTGTAAGGTCATTTAAAGAGGGTCTGATTAGGATTCTGTACTCTTCAAACGTGAAAGGGATGTGGGTCTGAGAGCAGGTCTCATAGAAAAGACCTTCCCAAAGGTGGCTTGCCCCTCTCAATTCTAATGTTCTGTCCCTAGATTAGGATTGCAGCCCAAACCAGATTTGAACCTCCAGGCCTCCTACATCAGAGAATCTTGTATCACCTTATTATGCAATTATGCAATGATGCCATGGAAGCCAGCATTCACCATAGTGCTGAATTGCAAGTCCTCTGGAAGATAAGAAAATGCTATATGAGATCTATGAACATCAACACAATGATGACGCCTTATATGTTTTCTTGCTATGAGTTTCCTCTGAAAAGAGCTGGAATTCTTCCTTTTCATATCAGATAGAGGAAACCTATTAATTTCTATATTATGACAGATTTGTGATTGCCTGGTAATTTGAATGCCATCAGTTTCTTTCAATGTGGCTGCTATTAATAACAACTAAGATGTAAATTCCCATAGAGTCTCAAAATCACATATTCCTAATATCCAAGAAATTTTGAAAATTAGAAAGAGGAGTATTAGATTCATCTATGAGGCCATTATGGAGCATTCCCCAATAATTCAAGGTTTATTAATTTAAGACCTTTGTTTCTTTCTGAATGCATTTATTTGGAATGTTTCATTATGTTTTTAACCCCTCTCTGAATTTGCACTGCTAAAATGTATTAATTTTTCCAGTGGTGGGATTCAAATCATTTTACTACTGGTTCTGTGAGCATGGCTTGGTGGGCATGGCAGTGAAAGTTTACTGCAAAATCTCCATCCCAATGGTGGGTTACAACCCGTGCCTGCCTAGAGCACTAGGACCATTCCAATACAGTGCTCAGGAGGGCTTCTGCGCATGCACACAGAGCGTATGGCGCCTGTGCAATGCTCTGCCGTGCAGCTGGAGCATCGTTGCACTGCTGTCGGGGAGCATTGTGGGCAATAAGTATGCATGCACATGCTGCACGTGTGTGTGTGTGTGTGTGTGTGTGTGTGTGTGTGTGTGTGTGCTGTGTACGTTCATGTGGTGGATGCCCAGCCCTGTTGCACCGTACCGGAACCCACCATTGCTCCATTCCCTCTCCACTCCAGGGGACGGTTACTGTGAAATTTCCATTCCCTCCCCACTCCAGGAGAAGAATACTGTAAAATCTCCATTTCCTCCCAATCAGCTGGGACTTGGGAGGTAGAGAATACAGGGAGGCGGGGTCAGACAGAGGTGGTATTTACCGGTTCTCTGAACTATTCAAAATTTCTTCAGAACTGTCAGAACCTGCTGAATATCACCTCTGAATTGTTACTATATTTCAATTTTTTAATTGCTCAGGTCAAGGCACGATATTAGGACTAGGATCTGCCTTCCCACTCTAAACATAAACCATGGTTTATAAACTACGGCGCTTGAAACTTAAATTGCACTAAGCCAAAACAAAACCAACCATATCGTGGCCTATCACAATATGTGAGCCCATCTCTTCACTCATTGAGTTGGATCTAGATTCATAATGAATCCAACACAGAGCATTTTGTAAAGCAGTAGAGATGGTCCTTAATTTACAACCATTCGTTTAAGGGTCGTTCAAAGTTGCAATGGCACTGAAAAAAAAAAGACTTATGATTGTTTTTCACATTTATAGTCATCCCATCTCCATTGGGCATGTGATCAAAAAAATTTGCGCTGTCCCAGGATAATGGGATCACCAATTGTAACCTCCCCAGCTGGTTTCGGGCAAGCAAAGCCAATCGAGGAAGCCAGATTCACTTAACAACCAAATAATTCAATAATGCCTGCAGTGATTCATTCGACAACTGTGGGAAAATTGTCGTAAAGTGGAGCACTAGTCATTCAATAATGGTCTTGCTTAGCAATGGAAATTTTGGACTCTGTTGTGATCATAAATTGAGGAATACCCGTAGTTCTCCTAAATGAAGTTTAATTGTCTTAAAGCTGCTGAGATTGAAAAATGCTGCTGTGAAGAGGAGATCTGGGAAAGAGGCTCAAGTGAATATTGACTGATTTTTAAGCATTTTAAAGAAAGTTTTTTTTTTTAATATATTCATCTCTGCTGGTTTAAAGTTGGTTTTCAGGTCAAAATGAAGTTCGGTCCTTCAACGGGATGACTTTTGCCATGGGAAATGGAATGCTGCTCTTGGAAACCTCATCAGCCTTCCATCCCAGCCATCCCAAACCCTTTCTGAATGAGTCATCCAAATTGGCCATTGGTGGCAATGCCTTTCCTCAACTTGGATTACCATTTCCCAGAAATGTGCTGTGGGCATTAACGCTTGGGGAGAGAATGGGAAAAGGAGACAAACAGTTGATCACTGGACAGAATTTATAGTGGGAAAGGAGGAGGAGGAGGAGCTGAAGATCTCTTGGAATTAACTGTTGAAGATTTTTGATGACATACATAGGTTCATGTCCCAGTTACATAAAATTCTAATTGTTTATCATTAGCTGATCCTCTGGATCAGGGGTCTCCAACCTTGGCAACTTAAGACTTCGTGACTTCAACTCCCAGAGTTCCTCAGGTAGCAAAGCTGGCTGAGGAACTCTGGGAGTTGAAGTCCACAAATCTTACAGTTGCCAAGGTTGGAGATCCCTGCTCTAGATGAATGAAATATAAAATATTCTCCCCCTCCACCCCAGCATATGTACCTCTGAGATAATATACATTTTTTTTTTAGTAGGAACAGCAAAACTTTAAACTGTCTAGGAAACTGTGCCACTTCTGACCAAATAAGCCTAATTTCATCTTATTATACTACTATTGATCTCAATTATTTTTTTTACATTCGTAAGATGATATATAGGTAGTCCTCAATTTACAACCATTGTTGGGATCAGAAATTCTATTACTAAGTGAGTCATGCCTGATTTTATTACCTTTTATTGCGATTGTTAAGCCAATCATCATTAAGTGAAGCATATGTTCATTAGGCAAATTAAAATTGGCAGGCCTAGATAAAGGGATTTACTTTTGAATCTCACTAGCTGCTTGAAGAAATTTTGATACCTTTCAGCATTTTTTTTTCTCTTGATAGTTCATTTTACTTGCAGACAATATTCAGGCAATCTCAAATCAAACAAAAGGACTAAGATAAAGGGTTAAGGTAGGAGTTTAATTAATTATAATTTGAGATAATTGCAACTCAAAGTAGGTGATTTGGTAAATCTGCATAGTGGAAGCCAAGAAAATCTTTTCACATGGATAGTGTCACTCATTGATCAAAGAAAGTTTTTATTCAATTTAGTGTTTCGGAGAGGGGGGGGCAGTCTGAGCCTGGTTACTTTCCTACAGGTGTTTCATTAACCTAACTAGGTAACATCATCAATTAATTAGCACAAGCTCAGAGAGCATCAAGGATCCTGAGCTACAAATATGAACTTTTATTAGTTTTTTTCTATTGTTAAGAAAATTGGCACATCATCACCAGTCAGTTTTGACCAATGGCCCTGTTTTTCCATCCTACGTGGAATGGTTCAATCAGCAAGTTGTAAGGGAAATGAGAACAGATTGGGTTGAGAAAGAATGGTTGCAAGAACCAAACACAGAGCCAGCTTGCAACTTCCTGCCACTGAGATAATCTCCTCTAAATACATGCTGATTTCATTCAAGCATAATCACAAGGAGCCAAAGACTTCTCTTTTTTTTTTGTTCTTTATGTTGAAGCAAAAGAGGAACACGGCGGTCCATGAATATGAGCATTATTTGGGTAGCCAGGCCTTTTGTACAATGAGCCAGGCCTTTTGAGTGTACCATGTGACTATTAGTAGATTTAGCAGGTCATCCCAAGGAAAGTTTAATTTCCATTTAATGGAATTTCCATACTGCAGTGCAGTAGAAATAAGTGGGAGAAGCTCCTGAACTTTATTTGTTGAGAGTTTATTTAACTATACTGGGGATGTTTCCAGCCATCTTGTAAATGCACCTCCAGCTGAATGTAGGAAACCTTTTTTTTAAATATTAGCTGTAAATCAAAGACACAATTAATGTGCAACATCTTAGACCTTTGCCAAATAATATTTATTTCACAGTATACAACTGCTGTCCCAGTTATAGACTCTGGGAAGCTCACATAAAAATGGGAAAATGTACACTTGAATCATACAATTTAGAGGATCCAGATTTTTTTTAAATTGCTCTTAAAATGATTTCTGGAAATGATTCCCCAGCCTCTGCATTTATTCCATTCTCCCCATCAATCGTCCACTAGCCCCTTCCTATATATCACTGGGTCTATACAGAACTGGTTTTTTTTCTCTATAGTTGATGTTTAGGTATGAGCCTCTTATAATAAGCACAAAATGGCATCATCCATATAGAAGAGGAAAATACCAATTCTAACACTTTCAGAAGTACAAAAAAAAAAAAACCTCTTAGAGGAAATAATCATAAGGAGGGGAATTTCCCCAACCCCCACCCCCACCCCAAGTATCAGATGCTGCTGACACAGAACAAAGAACCTCTGCAGAAGATTGCTTAACATGGAGTATGTCTGCATCTGCATTAAGATTGTCTGGTAAAATATAAAGAAAATGAATTAAGTATAGTTTCATAGAAAACTTTGATGAAAAAGTTGTGGGAGCACTGAAGAAAAACCATGATTGTGGGAGCAACTCACTACAAAGGGATCAAATAAGTTCCTTTCTACACTCAAAGCAGAGACATCTTGGGGAACGGGGGAAAAAAAATCAAGATGAAAGTTATGATTGTACAACTGAATTCTTCTCTGTGTACCTTCAAATTGCTCTCTTGCTGCCTTGCCTTTTTCTTCCAGTATTACAGGTAGTTCTCAACCTACAACCATTCAAAGTTACAGTGGCCGTGAAAAAAATGACTTATGACCATTTTTACACATACGACCATTGCAAGATCCCCTTGGTCACATGATCAAAATCCAGATGCCTGGCACCTGGCTCGTATTTATGTCAGTTACAGTGTCCCAGGAACATGTGATTACTTTTTACAACCTTCCAACAGATAAAGTTAATGGGGAAACCAGGTTAACCCTAACTTAACAACTGTATTGATCCACTTAACAACTGTGGCAAAAAAGGTTGTAAGATGGAGCAAGACTCACTTAACAAATGTTTCCCTCAGCAACATAAATTTTGGGCTCAATTGTGGTCGTAAGTCGAGGACTACCTGCATGAAAAACTGCATGATTGAACGTATCACAATTCTTGTTATGCAATTATTTTGTATAAACAATATTTTCTCCCCCCCCTTTCTTTTATTTAGAATTCAATGAATCTGCCACCAGACAAAATGAAGCTTCTGAGCCAGTATGATAATGAAAAGAAATGGGAATTAATATGTGACCAGGTAAGAGACCAGAGTGCTCTATTTAAAGTAGCTACATATATGAATCATATTTTAAAGTAGCTTCCAATGTGGTTTAATCTTCAAAGCTCCTCATACGTCTGAGAATTCTGAGAGTTGTAGTTTTTGTGGTTGGTGATCATGACAAGCAAGCAATCTTCTAAAGTATTCTGGGCCTATATTGTAAAGGGGAGGACCAATAGCAAAATGCCTATTTATTGAAAAGAAAAGTGGTGAATTTATTTCTTGCAGTTGCCTGAGCCCCCCTAAATTTATCTTTGTGGGGTGCTGTTTTCTTAATAGGTAAAGGTGTTTTTCCAAACAAAGGGTTATATGAAAGTCTATAGCTTTGTTTTGCAACTTAATATCTTCCTATTAATTTATTTTTTAAATAAAGGGTCTAAAAAAATAGGTTTGCGTAGAGAGTTTATAGACACCGAAAGATATTCCACAAGCATTTTGGTGTTTGTGGATAGTATTATAATCATGTTCCTTTTAGCTTTGACCTAACATGATAAATGTCAGGGATCCCTGATAGGACACCTGTGGCAGTTCAATGTAATTAGAAGTCTAGTGTGGTTTGTCCTTGAGAAGACTGGATAAACAAGGCTATTTCTATCTTTACTTTCCCACCGGAAACTGTTAGAGGAAAAGAAAATACCTTAAGTAGGTCTGTGACAGGATTGCAAACATCATCCAGAAGTTCAGAATTGATGCCCTAATACAAGTAGCTTAGGTTCTGAGAAATATAATATACTCAAAAGACCAATTTATGAGATTATAGTTGCATTCACCATGTACACTATCTTGCTCTTCACAAGTGTCTAATTTTCTATGAATGCCAATTTTTCCTTCAGATGTTCACAGAAATTTATTTTGGATAGAAGCAATAGGCATGATTTTATCCCTGAGTAGATGCTTTCATTAGCTGTTTGAATAAGGCCAAAAGTGTAAATTCAGGAGATCTGCTAGGCAGATTGCAGCCTCTCAGTCAAATCTCACTGCATTGCATTTGGGTTAAAAGGAAGCACATCTGTTTTTTGGAGCATTAAATCAGGTTTACTACATGGTAGGAAAAACTGGGCCCCTGTGAATGTGGGGAGGGGTAACACTTGCTTTTAGGTCTGTTTTGTACCTACCCAGATGAATCAAAAGTGGCATCAAAAGAAGCATTTTTCACTGGACTCATTTAGTGTCAAACTGGTTGCTTTGTCTAAACCGTTGTTTGTGAGTTTATACTTTCTGCTAAGCCAAAACTAAAGAAGCCACTCTGTGATATGAACCTAGACAAAAAAAAATCCACTATCACCTTGGTTGAAACACTTCAAAATCCTGCCAAGGTTAAATGGGTACATATGAAAGTGAGCTGTGTCATAACAAACAGCTGTTCCTTCTTTTCCGTTGCCTTCATGAGTTTAGTAGTGATGGAGAAACAATCTTTCCCCATCCTGAGTTAAACAAGGAAGGTGGTTACTTAAGGTTCCCTTGTGAAAACAAGCTGTTGGCAGAGACACATGGGGGAAATGGCACCTGTTCATGCTGTGAAACTATATATTCCTCAGTTTAATAAAGGCACAGGCTTGCGAATGATGCCGAAGAGAAAAAGAGAAGAATGACTCATTCTGGGTTATGTGAATATCTCTGTGATCCAGCTCTTCACAGATCTGCTAAAGCAGCTCTGGGACAAGGTGGTTTCCTAATGTCCTTTATTTCAGAGAGTAATCCTAAGGTGTTCTTTGGGTGAGCATTTAGGAACCAAGAAAATATCCCACCCACTGTTCTGTGTTTGAATGATATCAGGTCACAGGATCCTTGTGAAGTGGAATTTATTCGTGTCTGCTTTAGCTCACAACAAATACAGCTGAGTGAGTGATGGGCCAAAAAAAGCTTGGCCTTTCATTTAGCATGAATCATATAGGAAGTGGCAATGTGGGTAATATAGATGTTCCTGTTGATCTTTGATTGGGAAGACACAAATGGCGCCTGTATAACTCTTCACACAGAACATTTAACTCAATCACTTGTTGCTGAGTGAAAACATACTGACTCCTAACTGGATTACTAAGGGGTGAGTTTACAGATCAGTTAAACCATTAAATAACTAATCCCTGTGTTCTGCTTCAAATTAAGCTTAGGATCTGGTATTCATTGATGCAATGAATAGGGGCAAATAGTGGAGTATAGAGGAGCCTGGCATGCTATGGTCCATGGGAAAAGTTGGGTACAACTTAGTGACTGAACAACAACAGTGTGCTATGCATAACTCCACCAGGCAGCCTTGTGCTAATTATGCTGTTGCATTAATGAAATTCTAATGAAAAATGGCAATGGATACAAGACTGTAGCTCACAGAAAAATGGAACAAATATACAAAAGGGCAGCAGCTCTGCCATGAATCAAAGCATTTACATCAAGGGGTAGATAATAATTATATAAAACATGTTGAGGATGTACGAACAGCTTCTAATTACAGGTCACCCTTGACTTATGACCACAATTGAGCCCAAAATTCCCATTGCTAAGCAAGATGGTTGTTACGTTTTGCCTAATTTTACAGACTTTCTTGGCACAGTTGTTAAGTGAATCACAGCAGCTGTAAAGTTAGTAACACAGTTGTTAATTGAATCTGACTCCCCACTGACTTCGCTTGTCAGAAGGTTGCAAAAAGATCACATGATCCTGGGACACTGCAACTACCTCGAATACATGGCCATTGTCAAGCCTCTGAAATTTGATCACATGGGGATGTAGCAATGGTCGTAAGTGTGAAAAAATGGTCATAAGTCACTTTTTTCAGTGCTGTTGTAATTTTGAACAGCTTCTAAACAAATGATTGTTAGTTGAGGACTACCTGTATCCACCACAATTGTAAAATTATTTTCTGCCCTGACATTACCATCTCGGGATCTTCTGCTTGTAAGGAAAAGTGGTTCTTTTATGGATTCAAACAGGCAGGCTGAAAGCAGCACCCCCACTTTTACAGATGGAAGCAGCTGAGTTTTTGAATTTTTCATATCTCCTAGACCTCAGATCCCAGGCTACAAAAGACAAGAATCAAGCGATTTTTTGCAGGCCAATGTTTTAGACCAAGGCTGTCAAACTCCCAGCCCACGTCCCAGATGTGTCACGCGCTGGCCACACCCACACCTGATTTAGCGAAGGGGGGGGGGAAGTCCCAATATATCATGTGACATCACCATGACAACCTGAGTTTGACACCCCTGTTATAAACTTAGACTCTGCAAAACTATCAGAAATACATAGAATTAAAAATTCTTTGCCAAGCACATCATCCAAGGAAGCATTAGTCCGCAGACTTATACAAAAACTCTCTTTTTCTTTCTTTTTTTGCATGTATGTACACATACACATCTCCTTGTTAACTCTCATTTTTTCGTGAACTCTCCAGAGATGTCTACAAGGACTGGTCAGCCCCCCTCCCCCCCCCCAAAATGGTGACTGCTATAATAAAGTAAAAGAATTTACCATAGTCTGAGGACACTCCTGCCTTAGTCTATTTTTTTAAACACTTTCATTCAATTACACATCCAAGTTTTAAACTGGTACCATTTTAACAATGTATCCTTTAATTATTGCAGACTCTTTTGAAGCAAATGTTTCATGTGCTTCAGAAAGTAAGAACAGGAGGCAGCACACAATCACTCTTGTGAAACATTGTGTCACATTGTGGCACAGGGTGATGCAATGCAGTTGTTATGGGAAAAAGAAGCAGGCATGACTTACAGGGGACTAAATGATCTGAGTTCTGCATTTAAGAAGGAAAGGATTATCTACAACTTATTTTTACAGATCCCACTGATTCTTTAAAGTTTACAGTTTACAATGACCGGAGTGGGGTGAAAACTATAGAACTTTGTAAGCAAACATTCCAAAGTATACACTTTGCAGGCTAAAGTGTTTGAAGAGATGGGTTTTGTTGTGATAGAAGCCCTGATGGGGAACAGGTGGTCCTCAACTTACAACAGTTTGTTTAATGGCCATTCAAAGCCTCCACAGCACTGAAAAAAGATGACTTATGACCTTTTTGCAGCATCTTCATAGTTTCCTGATCAAAATTCAGATGCTTGGAAACTGACTCGTATTTTTGATGACCGCAGTGTCCTGGGGTCATGTGATCATCTTTTGCGACCTATGACAAGTGAAGTCAATGGGGAAGCCAGATTTACTTAACAGTCACGTTACTAACTTAACAACTGCAGTGATTCACTTAATAAAGGGTAGAAAGGTAGTAAAATATGACAAAGCTCACTTAATACTGTGTTGCTTAGCAATGGAAATTTTGGGCTCAGTTTTCATAAGTTGGGAACTCCTGTAATGACTGGGCTGTAAAATTGGGAGTTTCCTAAACTTTAACAGGCCTGAATATATCATAAAGGCCTTGAATATTGATTTATATTTTTTTCTCTTTGTGTCTCTCTCTCTCTCACCCTTTTGCAGCTTAGCATGATTCATAAATATCTACGTCTGGCAGCTAAAGGCTGCTAGTGCCTGGACTCAGAAGCACCTGAAATATTTGTAATTTTGGTCAAGTTTAACAATAGTGTCCTCAACATCTACAAAAAAAGATAAAAAAAGTGATACCTAACTTGCCTGCCCTCATAACATGTTTGCATTTTCAGAACCCTCTCTATTAATCATGGATTTAATGGAAAAAAATGTGTGTTGTTTCTCCTCTTCTACCCCCATCTCTGCCTGTCTGTAGGAACGATTCCAGGTCAAAAACCCACCATCTGCCTATATCCAGAAACTGAAGAGCTATCTAGACACAGGTGGATTCAGTGGAAAGGTAACTTGTGGCTAATATGGCAATTTCATATTCTCTCCTTCCCATAATTGCTTCTGTGTTCTTTCTATTCTCTCTCAGTTGGAAATATATATATGTCTAAAATACTCATTCCCATAACCTTTAACTAGGCAAAATGCTGCATCATAAGGCAATAATTTTGGAACCAATATACTCAAGTGGACTAACTTACAGAATGTGTCCAAAATCTTGGACTGATGACTCCTGTGGATTTCAAATGCGGCAAACTGTATAAAGCATTTTACGACATAAAAATAATCATAAAATGTTTTATGGCATAATACAAAATATCATTAAAAATTTCCTGCAGTGATGTTTGACTGTACTATACAATTCAGCATGGGCTATTTTCCAGGCAGATACATCTCTGAAAGTATCCCAGCTTTTTCCAGTAAAAGCAGTAATTAGACATTCTGTCACAATTGGGAAATATAGTAAGGAAACATCTCTGAAAAGATGGCTTCATGAGACACAATCTGTCTAGTTTTACATACAGTAAAAGTAAGAAAGATATCCTTTTGCTGACAAACCATTAGCAGTGGTGTCTCAGTGGCTAAAACACTGAGGTTGTAGATCAGAAAAATCAGCAGTTTAGCGGTTCGAATCCTTAGTGCCACATAATGGAGTGAGCTCCCATTATTTGTCCCAGCTTCTGCCAACCTAGCAGTTTGAAAACATGTAAAAATGCAAGTAGAAAAATAGGGACCACCTTTGATGGGAAGGTAACAGTGTTCTGTGCACCTTTGGCATTTAGTCATGTCAACCACATGACCACAGAGATGTCATCGGACAGTGCTGGCTCTTCAGCTTTGAAATGGCGATGAGCACTGGCCCCTAGAGTCAGGAACAACAAGCACATATGTGCGAGCAGAACCTTTGTCTGTATCATAGTTTTCTTCCCTGATTTTGCTTTTAGGAAAAATGGAGCAAAAAACAACCAAACAAAAATGTTCAGCAGGCAAATACTAATTTTTTAAAATATTTTTTTTTGATTTCCTGAATGAGTAGAAATTGCTATTCTGCACGCAGTTACAAAATTATTTTTTATTTACTGCAGCTATTTGCATTTCAGAGTAAGAATCCTTCATTAGTTTGAGAACAATGAAAGCAATTGTAGATAAAATACAATGAACATTACTGAAAAAGAAATGAAGTCACAGGATCCTTTACACAGAGCAAGTTATGCTTCAGGCCTGATAGGGTGAGGGGTTGGGGGAAGCATACTTACATTTTCTAAGTGGTCTATAGCAACACCTGTGCATCTAATACAAAATATAGACTGGCATGCACAATATTTCTTTCTGAGTCTGACTAGAAACATGGAGGTGTAATTTTCAGGAATCATTGTGTTATGAGTAAAATAGAAAATGCCCAGACAGCCTTAAGTTGAGGAGTTAGATTGGTATCACTCTCTTAACTGATGTCACACACCTGCATTTTTCTATGAAAAAGCTTGACTCTTAAAAGATTCACATTTCATTAATAAAAATTATCAGTTTTGAATGACTCGTGTACTTTGATATACCTGCCAGAAACTCACAGTTCCTATAGTCTTAGTTATTTAAAATTTGATCCATAGGCTTTATTTGAACAGATCCTTTTATATTGGGTACTTTTATCACTTGCTCTCTGGGTGTATGATTTTTCTTTGCTCATAACACAGACTTCCTGCAATCAATATGAAAATGCAACCAGCAAAAGAACTGTTTTGTAATTCACTATTGATTGCAAGGCACGCTCACAATCTGAAATTCCTAGTGCTTTCTATATTATTTCCCATTGACGTGTAGATACTTTTTCATTTTTTAATGTGTCGTGGCACGACAAAACCGCGCTACGCAAAATAGCGGAGATTAAATCGCATCGCTAAAGTCGCGACGTCATCACCGCGCATCATCACTGCGGGGACAACAGCGCGGTGACAGAAGGGCGTTCTACATGCTTCGTTCTTTGCCTCCAAAGGTAGCCCTCCTCCTCCAGCTGACAGCGGCAGCGGGCACGGGGCAAAGCGGGCTGCCCAGCAGCAGCAGCCTGCGGGAAGGGTCCAGCACAGCCACGGGGGGCAGCAGGAAGCCCGCGGGGGGCCGAGCAGGGCCGCCGACGCTGGCGGCGGAGGAGGACGCAGCAGTGGCGGTGGCTGAGGCTCTCCCGGGGCCGGCGAAGCAGGCTTGCCCAGCAGAGGCAGGCCGCCCTCTTCTTCCTCAACAACATCTCCTTGGATGGGTGGCTGCCGCCACTGGGCAAGCCCGCTTCGCCGGCCCTGGGAGAGCCTCAGCCGCCGCCACTGCCGCGTCCTCTTCCACTTCCTGCTGCCCCCCGCGGCTGAGCTGGACCCTTCCCGCGGGCTGCTGCTGCTGAGCAGCCCGCTTTGCCCTGTGCCCGCTGCCACTGTCAGCTGGAGGAGGAGGGCTACCTTTGGAGGCAAAGAACGAAGCATGTAGAACGCCCTTCTGTCACCGCGCTGTTGTTGCGGCGGTAGGGTCGTTTTTTTCTTAGCGCTTCGGACGCCGTGGATTTGCCTCCGCACTTATGTCGGCACGGATAAGGGCATCGCGGTTTTGTGGTGGAACCTAATATGTAAGTCACAGATAGATAAACATATGCCAGATTTTTTAATTTCTATGGGATTTTAATTTGCTTTGCTTTCTTTATCCAGTTTAAGAGACGAGTTCAAGAATCTACCCAGATTCTTCGGGAGTTAGAGATATCCCTGAGAACAAACCACATTGGGTGAGTATCTGTGGAAAACAAATTCATTGGTTATTCACTTACTTGCTATGCACTCTCCAACTTGCTATTCCTAGTCATAAGCAATTATAACTTATTCATTATTAGCAATTATAATATATTCATTACTTGAATGTTATTTGACAAACCTGAAGCATCATGGCCACTTCAGAGACTATCATTCAGCACTTTGGTAATTCATTGACTCATTCAGAGTCATTGGCTGAGGTGAGCAGCTATAGAAATAGAATGAATGAATCAACAAATGAACGAATGAATGAATTCTCAAAATAGTTTATATTTTACAAGAAATGTACTCTGCTTTCCAAAATGAGAAATAATACTTTTTAAAAAAATAAATGCTCCAAAGAATCCTATGCCTTTTGGAGATAGAAGAAGGTATGTTTGGGCAAGAATACAGAGGATTTCTGATTGTGCTCAGTGGGATCTGTGAAAATCAAAATGGCCTGGGTAGGGTTAAACTTACGTTTGGTAACCCGCCTACATCCTAACAATCTCCAGGTACTGGGATAGAACATTGATAGCATTGCTTGGATGGCCAGGGATCAAGATGTACAAAATATACAAATGTACAAATCAGCATACAGATAATATCTGACTCCATGCCATTGGATAACTTCCCCCTATAAACTCTGGTAGATGTTAAATAAGACTAGGTTAAATAGATTGAATAGATTGAATAGGAATAAGAGATCCATGAACCTAAAATTCCACCTCTTCCTTTTTACATGGAAAGGTGGAATTAATCCCAAAGTGGAACTACTGAGTGGAATTACCCCAAAGAAAGCAGAATAACAGAGTTGGAAGGGACCTTTGAGATCTTCTAGTCCAACCTCCTACTCAGCCAGCATCAGTCCGTGGCATACAAGAAACCTAGCCATATAAACAAGCCAAGCCCCATCCAAGGGATGCAGGCAGAACACAGAACCACACCCCCTCCAGTCTGTGGAAAAACATTTTCCACAGAACTGGTGCCCCCAAAATTGGGGGCCATTGCCCTATACAATTTCAGACAAATGGTTATCCAATCTCTTCTTAAAAACCTTTGGTAATGGGGTACCCACGTCATCTGAAGGCAAGTCATTCAGGGAAGCCACCAGAGGGTGAAAAATGGTCAAAAATCAGCTGGCCAGCACACAGATGCGTACTGAAGCTGACAGGACAACACCTTGTGTGCCCTCAAAAATGGCTCAGTGTGCCACCTGCAATAATTCATCATATGTTTTAGTCTCCAGTTCCCTAACCTTTATTGCTCTTCATTCACTCTTTCTAAAATCTCGTCATCTTTTTTTATATTGTGGTGAGCAAAACTGGATTCAACATTCCAAGTGTGGTTCTACCAAGACATTATAAAGTACTAGAGACACTTCATTTGATATTGAGTCTATCTCTCTGTTAATGCAATCTAGAACTGTGTTAGTTTTTTTTTTTATGGTGCCATACATTGCTGGCTCATATTTAAGTGATTGTTCATTAGGATGCCTAAGATACCTCTCACAGTTACTACTATTGAACCAGATACCGTCTATTCTATATTTGTGTATTTGGTTATTGCCTAAGTGTATAACTTTACTTTTCTCATCATTGAATTTCATTTTGTTAGATACAGCCCAGTGTTCAAGTCTATAATGATCCATCTGTACCTTGAGCCCATTTCCTGGAATGTTGGCTATTCCTGCCAGCTTATTTGCAAATTTGATTAGTTCCCTTTCTATTCCTTCATCTAAATCATTTATGAAGACATTGAAGAGTACTGGGCCTAAGACAGAGCCTTGAAATAGCCCACTACATACTTCCTTCCATGTAGATGCAGTTCCATTAAGGGCTAATGTTGAGTGTGATTGGTTAGCCAGTTACTAATCCATCTGGTGGTGATGCTGTCTAATCCACATTTTTCTATCTTATCAAAATATCTATTGATCAAGCTTTCAATTGGTTATTTAATCAAGAAGAACTACTATAAAATAGTGCTACTACTCCCAAAGTTAGTCCATGTGTTACTATGATAAATGGTATCAAAAGCCACTGAGGTATCAAGATCAAAGATGAGCAGGAGAATTACATCACCCACAGTCCCACCAGAAACCATCCACCAAGTTGTCTCATTGCTACACTCCAGTCTGAAACCTTGCTGAGAAGTATCCAATATTCCACAATCTCCTTACCCCAAGCTCCCTGGAACTGCTGCCCATTCTCTTTGATTCCCTCCCTCAAGGAAGTTTGGAGAAAAAATACGTAGTGTAATTGGGTCCAGTGACAAGGAAGGGGCATATCACTGCCTCTTTCAAAAATAAATTCATTGCCACCTGGACCTAACAATGTGTCATCTCCTAGGTGGCTTTGAGTAGTCAGAAGGGACATGGATCTCAAGGGTCTGCATTTGGCTTCAAGAGAAGAGAAAAGGAACAATAAATCATGACAGAAAAAACAAGAGATAACTCAGTCCTAAGAAAGTAGAAAGAAACTCAAAATATTCCTGCCTTGATCTTGTTTAGAAAGAGAAAGAACAGAGAGAAACTCTGACAGGCTTTCAGGAGTCTATTCTTCTACCCTATAGCAATAAAATGCATTCTTGGAATCCATCCAGTTTCTATTTCTTGATCTTACCTATTTTTAATGACTGGCTTTGAATGGCTTTCACTCACAGCTCAGAAAACCTTATGCAATTCCTCAAGACTGGTAGGCTCAAATTCCTCCCAGATAACGGAGCTTAACCCACTTCAGTAGGATTCACTTAGTCAGAAATAATAATCTAAGTGATTGTATCTATCAGAAACTTAGCACGCCCCTCACAGCTTTTCTTTAAGATGTTCATCAAGACATTCCCTTTCCAGAAAAGTACAGCTTACCCTGAATATGGTCAATTGGGTAGCACATATGCTAAGAGTGGGAAAAATGTTTTATTGCTATTACTGCCATAAGATACTCCTTAATCTAAAGTCTTGTACATGTCTAATCAGAGTTGCTCCCTGTTTTTCTCCAACAATGTCATAGATGTTTCTCCTGTTGCTTCATTTCCTAGAGCTTCTCAGTAAACCAAGAGGTATTTAGGATTGATAGATAAAGAGTTGCTACTTAAGAGAAATCCAATGAAAGGCTATCAACCTCCATTCATTCCAAGTGTTGACTGCAATCTCAGTTTAACGGCCCACCACAATCTTAGGGAACTCCCCAACCATTCTCTGTAAAGCAACAGGATCCATAAGGCTCCTGGACAAACTGATCCAACAGATCTCACTTTCCCGATGGACTAGTCCAGGGTAACCAAAGACGTGGCACAGAAGATAATGGCCCTTGGCCTGAAGTAGATTGGATGTTCTTCCAGAGAATTTATCAACTGCAGATACAGCTGGGAGGGTGGAGAGTATTTAGAATCTGGGTGATTGTTTTTAATACTTATTTCCTTCATTCCATTTTTGGCCTGCTCTTTTCTTAGGGCTCAATAAGAATGACAGCTTGACAGTATAGCACATATTTAAATAGAAATTAGAATTGAAACTAGAGTCTGTAATATATAGTATGTCAACAGTTCAAAGCCATGAGACAAGGCCCTTGCTTGTTAAATAGCTATTTATAACTTTTTCTTCAAATACTCAAATTTCTGATTAGTTTCTGGATAGGAAGAAAAACCCATATTTGTAGAAAAGTCAGAAAAATGCCATTTTATGTCATTTGTTCTCCAGGTTTGACATGCAAATTGATTAATCCCCAGGGGTATCCCCAGGGCTTATACAGAAGGTCTGTTTTTAGTTTTGCAAACAATGACATTAATGGTGTTCTGATCTTAAGCAGCAGAGGCATTGTAGAGTCCAAATAAAATTATGGGTTCTTATAATGTCTTTGGCAAACTGCCCACAGCTCATCAATAAAGTATATGCTCTGAGACCACTGGCTTTTTGAATTATATCTGGCAACTACCAGACTGAATGATTAATGTTGGTACTGGCCATTCTGGACTTATTGCTTTACTTGTTGAGTCAATTGCATTGCTTGCAATTTGAAGGATTTGGTGCTGATTTGTTCCTCGTTTCTACTATTGCTTTTTGTTTCCTATGTTCTACCTGTTAACCTTCCTGAATTGTTGGGAATCAGGCAATATACAAATGTAACCAGTAAATAATGAAATGGATCTTTGAATGATACAAGACCAATAAATTTTTTAATTTCTTCATTTTGTATAGCCACTCATCTCATCAAATGATTCCCAACACCAAATAAAAATTGTAAAATAAAAAAACAAACTAATTATTTTCTGTTAAGATTAACTTTAAAGCTAAGTTTTATATATTTTTGCTCACAATAGTCTGATAGCTACTGTAACTAACTCCATATTTTTTTAATAGTTCTCTCCCGCCCCCATCTTTTGAAATTTTGGCACACTCTTAATTCTTAGTTAGGTTTTGTATTTGTAAACTTCAACATAAGTAATATAGTTATTAATAAGTAAATGGTCCAATCCTCATTATGAATAGTTTGAATAAGGCTATCTGAATAACTAGATAACTTGATTATACATATCCAATATTCATTTATCTGTCAAATCATATCAAACAGGGTCAACTTCAGATCCAGCCAATCTATCATCTGATGAGAGCTAGGAAAGAAGTATTTCCAGTCACTGCCCCAGTTTATGGAATCCTCTCCATATGGAGATTCCTTCCTGAGTTGTAGCTGAGAAGTTAAGAGCTGGCCTTGCCATCTAAATCAGGAGGAACAAATGCTTTGAATGTCAGAATGCATACACATGACTTTGCATATCTATTTTTAATCCTTTATGATGCTGATGAGATTTCTAACGAAGTGGGAGAGTATCATTTTTATTGAAGACTTTTTAAAATGAAGTTTCTTGCTGTTAGCCACTGAGATCCTCTGGGGTGGAGGAGCATATCAATCTAAGGAATGAATAAATAAAGTTTCCTTTGTAGTATATCTGAAATGCTGAACTAAAAGAAATTAAATTGATTATAACAATGCTGGAATGCACATATTACACATAATATGCCTTTGTTGGTTTCCAATTTAGAATGCAGTTTGTGAGCTCATCACTAGGGGTATAATGTTATTTTTTACTTAATCAAGAAACTATGGCTTGGTATAATTTGTGATAGATAATGTCTCCTTGCTGTTGCTACTGATGACTTCATATGTATTAACTTCAAGCTCATTAAATTCTTATCTCTGGCTTTTATAAGAACTATTTCATACAATCTGTTTTGACCTAGAAAGTGCCTGTGAAGTGGGGAAGTGACCCTTGAAAGGAGATAAACCCAGCCTTGATCCTCTCTTTCTCAGCCTTGAAGTAGGCAAGAATGCCTAGGGATTCTCTACCTGTGTTTGGAATGAACAATTAGTGTAATAAGGGGAAGTGCGGCGATTTTTTTGCTTGTGACTATTGAATGGGAAGAAGATAAATGCAGTACATAATATCAATAGGACCTTTGGAATCAGGGCCAAGCTGGGAACTTATGAAAGAAGCTAAACTGAATTTATTGACTGCAGTTCCCTGTCCTATGGTTCAGTCTTGCATTTTCTTTTCCAATCCTTCAACTAGTAATTCTACACCAACTTATTCTTCCTTTGGTGTCTTATTTTTTGGAACGAATAAATTAATGACTGAAGAGAAGAAACCAAGACAAAGGAGAACAGAATTAATTCATTTCTCACTTGTTTGCCATCTGCTGAAACACCAGGGAAATGAAAAATGTGTTAAGGATTGTCTGGGTGATGTTACATTTTAATCGTTAAAATGAACATCAGCCTCAGTTGAGGTTAATCTGGTTAACTGACTAATTTCTTTTGCCGGGAGCTAAGCTAAGAACTCCACCCCACTCTTTTCCTCTGAGGTTTGCAGCAAAGGCCTTGGCCCTGTGTAGAGAAGGTGACCCCAGCATATTGGAGGCAGCAGCCAACACCATTAAGGACAGTGATGTATGCAGGCTAATTAACAGCTTGAATGAGAAAGCATTTATCTCTCTGGACCAACTGCCTGCCAAGCAGTGGGGAGATAAAAGGGAAGCCAACAAGCCCAAGTTTTGTCAGCATTTTATGATCAAAGATACCGTCAAGCCCAAGACAGTGTAAAAGACAAAACAAATTACACATTAGACTGAGATATAGGACCTGGGCACCAGGAGAGGCAATGCAGCCCAGGAGAAATGGTACTAAATAATTTTCTCATGACATAGTGGAATTCACAGTATGTACATTGAGAGTTTATGCACAGGAGACAAATTCCAATCACACTTGGCCAATAAAGAATCTCCTCCTCCTGCATTTGTATCATATTTGCAATTTGTTGTACATTACCTACATTAACGAGGTGCTACATGATAGCACTGAGTACCTTTTCCCTTTTGATTGCAAGTGATGCATAGTACTAATTCATACTACCTTGGGCCAGACTAGAAAAGACTAATAAAGAAAGTACTCTATATAATTAGAATTGCACATATATCTGTACAAAAGTAGGTTGTAGGCACATATACCCGTTACATACTTGCACACACTTTGTTGGGATGGCAAGCTATCCTGTAATACTTTGCTATGCACCATCTCAGTTTAGATCCCCCTTGTGTCTGCACTGTGAAAAATAGCTCCCATTTTCTGCATGGAAAGCTCATGGGGGGGGGGGGGAGCTGAAATCCAGGATAGAAGTAAGATCTTAATGGTAGACAAGCTATTAATGACTTCCATCTGTCACAGTAGGGTACCACTCTGCTTTTGCATTTCAAGAAGCAATAGCTAATTATATGAATAGTGCCATATTTAGTTTTATTACTTAACTACTACTAATTTAAAAACACATCCCAAAAGAAACTGCATAATACAAAAGTTTGGAATATAAAAATATTGTAAGAGATAAGTAAGCAGAATTTTTGGGTGGAGATGGACACGGGTGCAAAGTCTCAAGTTCCATCATTTTAGAATTTCAGGCACTGAAATGTATTTTAGTCCCCTGTCTCTTTTTTTTCTGTGCAAATGAGAAATTCAGTCTTTCAATCTTAATGTTCATAGTATAAATCATTGTTTTTCAAACTTGGCAACTGAGTGGACTTCAATTCCACAAGTTGGCTGACGAACTCAAAATTGCCAAATTTGAAAACATTGGTATAAATAAATATTTTTCATGGAGGAAAAGTAACGTTATTTTGAGTAACACCAAAAATGAGGGTGATCTAAGAGCAGGATGGGGATAGGCAGGAGAGAAGGCATGCCAGCATCATTGAATGTGTCCTTCCCAATACTTGATTTTCTGGGAATGTACACTACTTACCCGAATGATTGTTCAAGAATTTTAGTGATTTACATAAATGTAAATTTCAGTTCATGCTTGAAAATGTTGGTGAAATGGATAATATGTGAACTTGGAAGTTGAATTCCAAAGTCGATCCTCAGT
This sequence comes from Thamnophis elegans, assembly GCF_009769535.1. NCBI lineage: Eukaryota > Metazoa > Chordata > Lepidosauria > Squamata > Natricidae > Thamnophis > Thamnophis elegans. The sequence continues at coordinate 92,767,108 of NC_045558.1, read as the reverse complement.
TTATGAGTTCATTGATCATCTTTCTTAGTGCTGAAATTTCAGAATCCTTGCAAATAAGTCAAAACATGTTTCTATCTACCATAGTTTTTGCTAGTTCATTTGTTCATATGCCCTTAAATAAGATTTTTTCTTGTAGAACATTGCCAGTTTAAAAGGGTGAAACATTTTGTTTCTGAATTACAAATAAATAAGTAAGCAATTAAATAAATAAATAAATAAATAAAGGCAATTTAGTTCTTTCCAGGCAGGTGATTAAATGGCTAATTATAAGCTAAAAATGTGCCAGTATAATTGATGTTCTATGCAGCTTCAAAGCTGGAATATCAAGGAAAGATATCTAATTTTTCTATAACGTGTGTAATACGTCATGGAGCATACTAGGACATTACAGAATATCTGATTCCTCCATGTTTAATCTAAAGTGCTCCCATCTAGGATAATTTGGACCTATCCTATACCAATGCAGAAGAATCTTCACTTAAGTTTCTTTGTTTTAATGCAAGGCAGATAGAATATAGGATTACAACACAACAAATATAACTTGCAGTACATTTGTTAAGAAAAATGAAATAAGATACTAATGCACACAAAATTTGATATAGCATGTTAATTAACAGTGAAAACACTTAAAGATGAATGCTAGGACTCAGCTTTCTCAAATTTCTGTCCTTCAAATATCAGCAAAGAATTATGGTAGTTACAATATACAGCTGAAGAACCTTTGATTTAGTAAAAAAATATGTGTAAGCAAGCAAATATTCTCTACTATAGCAATAGCAATAGCAGTAGACTTATATACCGCTTCATAGGGCTTTCAGCCCTCTCTAAGCGGTTTACAGAGAGTCAGCATATTGCCCCCAACAATCTGGGTCCTCATTTTACCCACCTCGGAAGGATGGAAGGCTGAGTCAACCCTGAGCCGGTGAGATTTGAACCGCTGAACTGCTGATCTAGCAGTAGCCTGCAGTGCTGCATTTAACCACTGCGCCACCTTGGCTCTTGGCTCTATAGAATCTTTGGTACTTTCTGAGCTTGATTGTTTCCTTGCAGGCATTTCATTACTGATTAAGTAACATCTTCACTGCTAGAAGAGAGTGGTGTTTGCTTTCTGTTTATATGTGATAGCTTGCTCCCATTGATGGGGTTTTTGATTTCTCCTGGATAGTTCCTTGGTTAGGATATTCTTTCTGACTTGATCATTTATATAGTGTAAACCTCTGCTTATCTGGGGTGAGGATTGGTGTTATGATGTTTTTGTTTCCCTTTTAGCTTTTTTCAATTGCCTCTTTTGAATGGCATGTAAATGGTTATCTCTATGTGCCTGTTGATGGCTGAGTTGTCTAAGTGCCAAGTTTCCAAGAAGTCTCTAGTATTTTTGGATTTATCCTGGTTTAGGATGCTCAGTTTTACAATTGAAACTGTGATTAAGACTGTCCATGTATAGTGAAATTATGGAATTATCTTCAAAATGACCAGAACACCTCTTTCACCACTCAATACCTAGATAAGCAGGGATTTGCACTAGATAAATAAGCAGTAAATACTCTAATCAAGGAACTACCAACTTAGAGAAACAATCAAACATTAAGAAACAGCCTGATCAAGAAACTATCGACAAAACAGTGCTTCTACCAAGTTATTGTATGTAAACAGAGAATAAATCCTTTGTAGCGCTGAAGATGTTACCTAGCCAAAACATTTGCAAGCTCAAACAGCACCAAGCACTCCGTAGTTCAGCCCTGAGCTTCATGCTTCTATTGGAAGCAAATGTCCTGGAGAAGTTCCAGGCTGAGAGAGAAGCAAATGTGCTACCTTCTTTCATTCAAGGGAGAGTAAATTCATGTATGTTTTCTCCTCTCCACAGTTGGGTCCAGGAGTTCCTAAATGAAGAGAATAGAGGTCTTGATGTGTTGGTGGATTATCTTGCTTTTGCCCAGTGCTCTGTCACGTAAGTTCATTGTTGTTAACTAAAAGTAATAATAAGGAACAAAGCAGAATGGTGATGAAACTTCTGTCATAAACATAGCTTTAAAATCAGGAGTTGCTTGATCCAATTGTGCAGGGAACTCAAGCCTGGGCAACCAATGATATAAGGATGCCAGTAGCTGCTTTATCTCAGTAGTATCACTCTCTAGGTAGGTTTGATATTGATTAGAGAGAATTAAATCAATTAAGTTCCTTATTTAATTATAAACTGCTTGAAACATTACCAAAGGAATTTTGAGGTTATGTTCAGGAGAAGCCTGCTATCCTGTTTAGTGGAGAAAGAGTCTAAAGGCTCCTTGACCTCACAGAAATAATGTCCATGACCTTTTGAGAATTGGACATACATTACATTTTGTCTGTATATACATATGCATGAACTGGGGTATCAGATTATCCTTTTAGAAGGGAGTTCTACCTAATGAAACCTATCCAAGATTATATACTCATTCAATTCTTGTCTCATCCCTGTGAAATAACTCTATGTCAGGAATTAACTTTCCAATGAATCAGTTGACCCAAAACAATTACAATACATATTAAACCTCAAACAAAATAGCTTGCAAACTTGTTGATAACAAGAAAGGTGATAATAACTGTTTGGGCCCAAACCATATAGGAAAGGCACAGGAAAGCAAGATTTCCCATCACATTGTTTTCTTCTAGTTTTAAGTTTGGAATTGCAATGCAACAATTGGAAAAACATTTCTAATATAGGTTAATATCAGTTCCAACTATGTCAAGAAGGGATCATCAAGAGAAATATAAAGTTTCACTAATAAGAGTGTTCACTGTTTTTGTTGAAATTGTGCTCCCAAATAAGGATAGATGAGTCATATAGGAGCCATAAGAGTTTCCCCCTCCTACTTCCTGGTACAGGAAACTAGAGGTGGCAAACTTGTAATTCCTTGCCTGGTTTTACAAACTTCTACTTAATTTCAGGAGACTTCTGCAAGGTATCAGTTCTGAAAAAGCTATTTTTTAATATTAAGGAAGCCAATGGGAAAAAGAAAGTGTGAGCTTCTGCTAATAGACTCGCATTTGTCTTACTAAAATGGGCCCTCTGTAAATTATTTTAAAGGAAATGTAATACTTAGTAGAAAAAAACCCTTTTCTATTAAATATATTTTAATCACATACAACTTTACTGAGGAGTGATGAAAGGATTTAAGGCATAGTGATATGAGTGGTTGCTTCTCTAACAATGACTGCCAGTCTAACACAAGCTTACAACCAGTTCATTTCCTCAAGGCCAAGTATTATTATTATTATTATTTATTAAATTTTTATGCTACCCATTTCCCTATAAGGTGACTCTGGCCAGCTTACAGGTTATAAAAGAATAGAAAAATAATTAAAATATTAAAACACTAAAACTTCACAGATTAAAATTACAGAAGGTATATTAAAACCAGAACTAAGAGATGGACAGGATGGGGGATGAGGTCTTCTTACCCTCTCAACCACCTCCAGCAATGAGCAACCTCTTGAATGCCCCAGGCCAACCAGCAAAGCCAAAAGGTTGGGAGCCAGAGGTGGGTTGCTCCCGTTCAGCCCGGTTCGGTGGAATTCAGGCCTGGTTACAGAACTGACAGCGGCCCAGGCCTGCCACGCCCCCGAACTGGTTCCCTCGCTGCCACTGGGCCACCACCATTTTGGTTTTTAGTGACTGCGCATGGGCAGTTCACTGTAAATTGTTCTGCACATGCACGAAGAGCAATTTACATTGAACTATATGCATTGCTCGCGGGTTGTGAACCGGTAGTAAAACTGGCAGCAACCCACCTGTGGTGGGAGTGGTTCTCAAGCATGGGGCCACAGTGGAAAAGGCTCTTCTACTTGAATCTGCTTGCTGGAATTCTTTAGCAGAAAGAATCCCTAGCAGGTTCCTTCTGCTGACACAAGCTTATCCCATCAGGAAAGATGGCTCCTCAGATGCCCTGGACCCAAGCCATGTAGGGCTTTAAAGGTAGCAACCAACACCTTGAATTGGACCAAGAAGCAAAATCACGCAACTCACACAGTAGTGGTGTGATATGCACAGTCCTGGAATTCCCAGGACTGTGTGCACTACTGCATTCTATACCAGCTGCAGCTTCCAAATACTCTCCAAGGACAGTCCCATGTAGAATCTGTTGAAGTAATCCATCTGAGAGATGATTAGGGCAATAGTAACCATGCTCAGTGCCTCCCAGTCCAGGTAAGGGTGCTATTGGGGCATAACACAAGGCCCTCCTAGCCCAACTATCACCTGCTCCTTGTGCAGGAGTCATGAGTACAGGAGGAGTCTTAAATTTCCCACCAGACCTGTCTGAGATAATACAATTCTATCCAGAGTTAACAATGATAAACAATTGGATTTGGAGGTCCCTTGCACCCACATCCATTCCATCTTGCCTGGGTTAAGCTGAAGCCTGTTGTCCTGCATTTGGATCCCTAGAGCCTCCGGGCACTGAGAAAGGATGGCCACAGCATCATTTGGATCACCAGTGGATGGAGTATGTAAAGCTGCATCATGGCGATGCATATACTGATGATATCTCATCCCATGGGGTCGGATGATTTTACCCATGTAAATGTTAAAAAGGAGTGTACCAAGTACATCTTGCTGCCTATTAACATCTATTGGGACTGACCTTGGAGGAAGGAGCTGAACCAGTGCAATACAGTGCCAATTAGCCCCAAAGCTCATAGATGGCCAAAAGGATACTGTGGTTAATGGTTTTGAAATCTGCAGAATGACCAACTCCCATGCTGCTCTGACTTGAGATCATCCACAAATGTGACCAATCCCATTTCCATCACATGACCCAACCTGAAATCTGAGTGAAAAGGATCCAGGTAAACCATTTCATCCAAGACCCTTTAGAGCTGCAAGGCAACCACTTTTTCCCTTTCTAGGGAAGGTGAGAAACTGGATGAAAGTTGTCCAAAGAACTTGGGTTCAATGACAGTTTCTTAAGGAGGTGCCACACTAAGGTCTCCTTTAATGGTGCTGGAAACACTTTCCCTTGCACTGATATGTTAAACCCACTTGGACCAGTGGTGGATTTCCATTTTTTTTACTACCAGTTTGCTCACACATGCATGCTTGTGCATGCGCGGAACACTTCTGCGTATGTGCAGAATCGTCCGGGCAGGTGGGTAGAGCCTCCTACTGTCACTACTACCAATTTGCCCAATCAGGGCCAAACTGGGAGCAACCCACCTCTGGCTTGGACCCATTTGCCGGTCACCATCTTGGAAGTTTTCACCAAGCAAGAGGGATCTAATAAGCAAGTAGTTGCCTTAAGAGCCCCAAAGATCCTGTCCAGTTCCTCAGATCCAATAGGATCAAACCATTCCAGATAATTTGGGAAGTCCATTTCCCAGGCATCTCCAATGGACATGCTCCACACTTGGATTCAAACTGAGAACGGATCTGAGTGATTTTGTTCATTACATGTTCAACAAATTCCTCTGCATGGCCCTATAAATGATTATCAAGAAGGGACTTTGAACAAGGCTGTTGGCAACACTCTGCAAATGCAATAAGACTGGAGAAATAGCAATGTTTCGCCACTCTTACTGCCATGAGGCAGGCCTTAATTGTGGCCCTAATCTGTATCCAGTCAGCTTCATTCTAGTTTTCCTCCAGCAGTGCTCTAGCTATCTTTTGTCTCTTTTCAGCACCCTCAGCTCCTTCATAAACCACAGGAAGTTTTGGGACTATTGGGTCAGGAGAATGTGCACGGGTATAATCCTGTCCAGGGCCTCAGCCACTTTCTGATTCCAAGTTGCAGCCAAGGCCTCCCCTGGGCCAAGCGGCAGAACCCCCAGGATATCCCCCAGCTCCTTCTGAAACCTTTGTGTGTCCATTAATCAGTGGGGGCAGACTATTCAAATAGGTCCTGCCTCCCTGCATGGCGGGGAGCATTGGAAAATCTCACAGCTACCGGGTGTGGCCTGACCGTGACATGGAAATAATGAACAATTCCCTGCCAGATCACATTGCCACTGCTCCAGCAAGAAAATAGCATCTGGAATGTGACTGCAATAGTGAGGTGGGCTTGGGTGACCTGCCACAGCAGCCATGAACTCTGAGCTGCCTCTGAGGCAGTTTGAAAGGATGGCAGATTGAAGCCGTCCAAAACCACAAACCTGAGATCTCCACGGACAGCCCTGAGATGCCTTCCAGCAGTTCAAGCAGAGAGGTTGCTATGCAGTAAGGAGGCTGGTACAGAAGCCACCCTCCTAACTGATCTCATGTGCCCAGCTTTGATAGGAGTTATAAAGGAAGCATTGTTTACAAATGAAACAATTATATAGGCTCATGTAGCATAATTTTCTTCTGCTGCTGCCGGCAGACAATTGGCCACCTGCATTTTTTAGGCCCATACCTAAAAGCAAGCATCACTGCATATTGTAGGAAAAATATAGACAGTCCTTGACTTACGACCAAAATTGAGCCCAACATTTCTGATGCTAAGTGAGATATTTGTTAAGTGAATTTTGCCATATTTTATGACCTTTCTTGCCACATTTGTTAAGTGAATCACTGCAATTGTTAAGGTGATCACATGATCCCAGGACACTGAAACTGTCATAAATATGAGTCAGCTGCCAAGTGTCGAGTTTTTGATCCTGTGACCATGGGATAGTGTGAAAAATAGTCATTCCACTTTTGTCAGTGCCATTGTAACTTCGAACAGTCACTAAACGAATGGTTGTAAGTTGAGGACTCTCTGTAAACATATCTTAACAATATCTTGTCGAGATGAGTTGGATCCAAATCCCTTGCGGTACAGATAATCCTTGATTTATGACTACAATTGGAACTAGAATGTTTGTCATAAATTGGGAAGGTCATAAAGCAAATCATCACATGAGCAACCTGATTTTACAACCATTTATATCACAATTTCTAAATGAATCACATCATTAAGTGAATCGCACAGTCATTAAGCAAATCCAGCTTCCCTAGTTAGTTTTTTTTTTAATGGAAATGAAATTGAGAAATTTGATTGTCAATCTATTTACCCCAAATGACTGCAGAATGCTGCAACCAGTTATAAATGCCAGCCAGTTGCCAAGTGCTCAAACTGTGATCACACATGACTGCAGGGTGTGTATGTGTGATACAGTGGTTGAAAGTCTGAGGACGGGCTTTTAATCACTTTTTTTCCAAAACTGTCATAATGTTGAACTGTTGTTATACAAAATGGTTGTAACTCAAGGGCTAGTTTGATGATTTCTTGACAACATTTCATTGGTTTTAAATATTAATTATAACAATAAAACAATTAACAGTTTATTTTAAAAAAATAAGCTGCTAATATTCCTAATCTGAAGTAATGTAGATACAGATTTGTATTTATGTGGAAGCCAACTTCCATGTAAAGTATGTAATGACTCCGCCTCCTAAGCCACCTATTTTCCATCTTGTTCCACTTATTCCACCTATAACATTGTGCCTGAATCCAGCCAATCTAGTAGACCTCAGGAACCTAGTTAAAAAGAGAAAGACGATCATGGAAGCTGGAAGTCTGTACACACCAAAGTAAAAAACACAAAGACAGTTTGCTCAGCACCTTGGATAGCGGCCCAGCTCTGAGGCTGCCAAAGCAAAAATGGAGCCTAAGCCATGTTTATTTCAGCACTGAGTTGTGAATCTTTACAGAGAGGAGAATTTATTGACATGTACACAACGGTCATGCCCTGAAAAACAGTTCTCCTTTCTCCTATTTCCCTGCCAGAGCCTCAATAAACCCCACCCACCCACCTGTTGACGCACATTATTGTTTGTCTGTGTGGCTCCAGGTATGATATGGACAGCACTGACAATGGGAGCCCTGGGTCGGACAAGGGAAAGGCCCTGGACAGATCTGTAGAGGACCTCAGCAGAAGCAATTGCTCTCCCACACAGGGTTCCATCAAAGCGAGGCACTTGACTGTCAGGTAACCAAATGAAGTCCGGGTAGGTTTTCTTAAACAACTTTCCCACTACTGAGATGAAGCCTATGGGACAGGAAGAGAAGCAGTCCCATTTTATATTTTCCCTGCACAACAAACTGCTCTAGAAAATAAAATGTGAAAGTTATACAAAAGCTAGCAAATTAAATCTTAGGCAGCGACCCCCAACCTTTTGGCCACCGTGGAGAAAGTTTTTTCCGTGGACCAGACAGGGTGTGGTTTGGTGCATTGCCTGCACTCCACATATGGGGCTTCCCTTGTGTGCACAACCCAGTTTCTGACATGCTGCGGACTGGTGCCAGTCCATAGACCAGGGGTTGGGGACCCCTGTCTTAGGGTTTGGCACATGTTAAAAAGTCTTTGCTATAAAGTACCATTTACTATAATATAAGCACCATGGAAATCAGAGGCCGTTTCAGTTAGTATAAGGCACTAACTCTTACTTTTTATATCACGTCAGAATGATGCCAAATGAAATAAATGAGTGACAAAGGATGGCAGGCTGATTAGATGTATATGTATAGGGTGACTCTCAGAACCTTCATCTGAAACAACCAGAAATATTTTGGATTTAAGGTAGCTCTGAGTTTAAATGGAACAATGAGATTAATTGCTTATTAAAATGAGCTCATTAGGGAACAGTATGAAGAAATGCTCCACACAGATTGTTTTCTGTTTTTTTAACTTCTGCAGATCATCTTAGCACTCAAACTGAAAACTCTGATCCCATCAGATTTATATATATATATACAACGCAACACAAATGTAACAAAGGCAACAGTAAAAATAATGGCTTTCTGTCTGGTTGGTCTCTTGAGATGAGCCGATAGACAGAGAAAGGAAGCAGTATGCTTCCTCGCATACCAAGGGTTGTGACATTATATATATATATATATATATATATATATATATATATATATATATATATATATATATATATATATATATATATATATTCGTATTCAAGAGATTACTCATTTAAAAGTCCACTTCTCTGGCAATGCAAAGAACACAGTATGCACTGGTTTTTCCCCCCAGAAAATAATGTCTAGAAAAAAGCCAACTTATAATTAGATAGTTTTTAAACATTTTTTGCATGCTATGATTACTATATTAAGTAAATCAACCTAAAATAATAGTAAGGAGTCACTCATAATCTAGTTTCTAAACTTTTCACGTCTATGATCACCTCAAAAGTAGTGCTTTAAATGACGAATCTGAGAAGATGGGTGCCTGTTGGTGTTAACTGCTAACTTTCCAACAAACTTGCAAATTCAGTTTCTCTTTTTCTCTTCTTTCTCTCATCTCTGTCCTAACTCCTTTTCTTTCTCCTTATTCTAACCTCACACTTCTTTTGCATGCTTCCATTGGGGAAATGCCTCATGGTAGGTACCCAGACGTTGTCTTCCTGGATAGGGGGAAAATAGTTGATGGGATATAGTACATGTGTAGTTTGGGGTCATCAGTTCTGGAGAGTTTCAACACTGTGATCTATTAGATCACAGGGTATGAAAAACATGTATGCCTTTTCTCTTTCACTTTCATTTTTGAGAGGCAAAATCATATATTGAGGCATTAAGGTGGCCTGGCATCTCTTAGGAGTGCACCAAAGCCCCCTTCCATGCTTTGTTAATGTGGCTTCCTATGCAGCATTAGAAGCCTTTCTGTCTACTTACATTTCAGAAGTGAAGTGATACCAATACAAGACCTTCCTTCAAGACTGGAGGGGCTGGCCCTTGTGATTCAATGGGCTGAATGCTATAACTGATCAGCCTTTTTGTTACATAAGGTCCTGATCCTGAATAGGATGGTGTTGACCTTGGAGAACAACTGACTTAACTGACCCAAGGGAGATTCTCAGTCCTGCCGGCAAATTTCCTCCCAGCCCCAGACTTGGGATATACAGGGCCACCCAATTTACAGGAGAGAACATTCCTGCCATACCATAGAGAAAACCTCAAAATGTAGAAGTAGGTTTGCATTGGAAAAAATGGGTAGTAATGGGCTCCTTTTGCTGGATTTACCAAAAAATTGCTAAAGGGGTATCAAGATTGCTTTTCAAGTGACAGTAAAATGTCCCTCCCTGTAATTCCCAAAAAACTGTCACTTTTCCCCCATGCTTGGGGAGGGGGAGGGGAAGGGAGGCGTCCACCTGAAGCATCCTATTTTTCCCTCCTGTCCTGCAGGGTTGCATTCTTCCACCTCCTTCAGGTGTTGCCATTTGAACCAGCAGATCCAAACATTCTTTCAACAAGTCCACCCCAGCATCCCCTCCTCCAGCGCCCCTGGCACCGAGCAGGACTGTAAGCCCAGGCCACCTGTCAACTCTTACTCACCCCGGTGAGCCTCTCCCAGACTTCATGAGATGAGAACCCTCTGCCCCACGAATGCAGCCAGAGGGCGTAGGAATGGCTGGGCAAGGGCACACTCGTCCTTTCACTTCTGTGTGTTCATGCACAGGCACTCCAGATAACTGAACATTGGGGCACCTTGAGGGCTGGACGTTTGCTATTTTAAATATCCCAAATAAGGCAATCCATCCCTAAAAGTTCAGTCACTTGAAAATCTGGGATATTTGCATGCTTAGATTCTCATTGTTTTCATAGTCATCCCAAGGGTTTTTTGGTTTTTGTTTGTTTTGGCTTTAGTTTTTTTGTTGCTACTGTCATGAAGCTTAGGGGATTGGCTGAGATGCACAGAGGTTGAGGTTAGGGAATGTTGAGCAATGAAAAGAGCCTGAAGTTTCACAAAAATAACGTTAAGTTTCATCTGGCTTGTTCTTCAATCATGGCAACTAGAAACCTTCCGTAAGGCTAACAAAAAAGCCGTCAGTTTTTCAGAACCTGAAGAACTGATACCAGCATCCATCCTCAGTATTGCCCTTCCACCATATCCATATGAAAGGCTTCTCTGTAGTCGTCTCAGCTCCATTCTTGAGCTTCTTTTCCAGGCTTAATCATATGGAAGCAGCAATGCCCTGGAAACTGGACTGGAAGTCTTCACAGGTGGCAGCATTCTCTAGGCCTGAATTTCCCATCTTGTTGCCTTCCAGATATGTTGGGCTTTAACTTCTATAATGTTCAGTCAGTCACAGCTAGAGATTATAGGGAGTAAAGTGCAACACAGCTGCAGGACAACAGATTGGATAAGGTTATTCCTGGATTAGTTATTCCTGGATGCTATTTGTACTGGAAACTTAGAAGGAAAGGAAAATTTAAACTACTAACCTGCTACTAATACTGACTCCTGCTGCTCTCCTTCAAATTCTTCTCATATGCTATTCTTTATACTTTTGGACTGTTGTATGAGATTGGCATTCACGGTCATTGAGCTGTTTTTTCCCCCCTCCCTCACTTTAAATTTATTTTTACCCCAGATTCAATCCGGCACACAGCAGGAAGGCATTACGGAACTCACGCATCGTCAGCCAGAAGGATGATGTTCATGTGTGCATCATGTGTCTCCGTGCCATTATGAATTATCAGGTAATGGAAGAAGTGGATAAGAAAGGTGAAAGATTCCATGTGTATGAAATAAATGACTTGGGAAACGCATATATAACATTGGGAAGGAATTTTGAAACGTGACTAGATTTCAGAATTGATGTGTGAAGGGACATATATTCATGGTATCAGAGAGAGGCAAAGAGGAAAAAACCCATGAAACGTACCGTACAAGAAAACCCATCCCCAATATTTTCAGGTAGGTCTAGAAAGACTCCCATATGAAGAGCTAGTCTGAAGAAACCAATGTCCATTACTTGGCAGTTTTCTAATATGTTATCTCAATTGACCCATAAATCAGGTGTTTGGAGTAATGTGGCTATAAGCATTCTCAGAAAAATCCTAATATTTTAATGTTAGAATTCTGGGTTTCATTGTTTTGCAGTTCTCTGAGATAATGAGGTGTAAAATACAGAAGATGCAATCAAGTGTTTTTCCAAAATTGTTGGACTTTGTTATCCGTCATTAGGAAATGATCTGTGTGTATGGAGCTTTTAACCATTGACATATAACAAGCATTTGGTTGTTGGCCACAGTAAACAAATTGAGAAGGGAGAATTCAATAGCCCTTGTTGTCAGTGATGTCAGTAAGTTGCAAGCCAGTGTTAGATTTGATGAACCCCCATTTTATTTATTTATTTGTTTAAAATATTTATGCAAGTGCTCATTTTACATCAAACTGGGTAGCTCACAATCAAAAATTAAAATGACATAAACACCATATTATTAAAATTATTAAAAGCAAACATATTATAAATTTAAACACTGGAGTTTTCCTTACAGTACAGGCAGATTTCCACAACCTGCCTGCAATGACTTCTGAGTAAGTAGGCAGATATTTTGCACTATTATTTTTGAAAGGAAGATGTTGCCCAGTAGTGTTACTCCCATCAGACATGGCTGTGGGAATTGGTGGAATGCTGTGAGTTTATATATCCCAATATTTGATCATTAATCAAATGTTTGAGGCGACTTGGGTGTCTTAAAGAGTTGCATGGCCTTTTAAACTTTTATATGCTACAGTTAAATGACATCACGCACAATTTGGTTAAAATGTGAAAGTGTGTGTTTATGTGTGATTTTAAAGCTGTCTATGCAAAGTTAGATTCATAACTATCACTTGAAAACGAGTAACCAGCAGTTTGGCTTGCCACAATCAACCATGTCCATATGGCCTTAGCTTGCTAAAATATATATACATTCTTTGAATTTCTGTGTAACCAAAGAGCCATGCTTGTGTGTGCTTTTACTTTCAGTTATCTAGATTCACCTTCAACTGCTAATTTGGGCTGCTAACTTTCTCACTTTTCCCTTAGTCTGGATTCAGCCTTGTGATGAACCACCCTGCCTGTGTAAATGAGATCACACTCAGCCTCAACAATAAGAATCCCAGGTAGGAATTCTGTCCTCCTTTATGGTTATATTTCTTAATCTGAGTGGTTGTGTTAGCCAATTGCTATCCAGGTTAGTTTCAGAGATGAATTCATATATCATTTCTGCATTAAACACTACTTTTATTTTAAAATATGGTATAAAATGAGTGTTTTCTAGAATACATTACTTTTCAATATATTTTCTAAAAATGTGCACTCTGTATGCACTATGGCATGTATTTTGAGCTGAGAATGGGTCGCATCTAAAGTTGGCACAGATGTTTGAGAGGTGTGGAGCAGGTTGCTTCATTTCACAGTGCTGATTGCAATACAAAGCAAACAAAATCCCCAAGCATCCTGACTTGTTCTCAGTATTCATTCATTTAGTTTTATGGAGTGAGTTACTGGAACTCAGTGAGTTATTTAAATCTCATAGTATTCTGACTATAATAACAATTATCTGAGTTCATATTAGGGCAAAGAATACAATATTGTATACTAGTGGTAAGGAATGTGGAATTTACCTCCATTCAACAGAAAGATTCACACATTGCATAAAATTGTAATGTAGTTTGGCTGTCTTTGCCTTAATGTGTTATGCAAATCTAATCATCCATCAGTCTGCCTGCCTGCCTGTCGGCCTCACGCTCTTCCAAGTCTGCCTGTTCCATTCTTACACTCCAGTTTCTTTGGAAAAATGTAAAATCTTTGCTCCCATATTGCAGAACTAAAGCTCTTGTCCTTGAGCTATTGGCTGCTGTTTGCTTGGTCCGAGGAGGACACGACATTATTCTGGCTGCCTTTGACAACTTCAAAGAGGTTTGTGAGCTCTACCTTGTTGTTTTGTCACTGGTGCTTATTTCAAGTGATGTTGCTTTAATATAAACTATTTAAAAAAAATATTTTAGGTATACAACTAGCTAAAGTTAAATATTAAACTCTAGATGTAATGGTCTTACAAAAAAACCCTCTCCCAGATGGCAGTGAATATATTTTCTTCAAAATGCAGTAAATCAATCTTGTTATTTCACCACTTTTTTTCTATTGAGTGGAGCCCTTCTCAAAATATCTGTCAAGACTAGTGCCAAAATATGTTCTAGAACAATGATGGCAAAACTTTTAGACACTGAGTGCCTAAACCGCATGCACGCATGCCCAAACTGAAAGGGGCACGTGCACACAAATGTGTGCATGCACAGATATGTGCAGACGTCTGGATATGCACGGACATGCACACGCACAGACATGCGCACATGTGCAGCAGAGACCCAAAGACCAGCTGCGCGGCGGGAGGTGGGGCATCCCAACACCGGCAGCGCAGCAAGAGGAAGGATCTTTTTCTTTCATGAGCTTCTGTTTCGTCGTTTGCAGGGAAAGAGAAGCTTGCGAAAGAAATGTCACAGAGATCTGACCTGGGAAGATGGCACGCATGCCAGCAGAGGGATGCCCTCTCTGTGTGCCCCCTCTGGCACGTGAGCCATAGATTCGCCATCATGGCTGTAGAAAATCATGTGTTAATTGGTGGCATTGCTTAATGTTCAGACCCTTTTATCTTTCCAAAAATGCTCCAGTGAAAATTATTCAATTTTGCTATGAGTTTGTTTGAAATCTGATTGGTACATATGTTTCATTGCTACCTCACACAAAGTTGCAGCAGAATAGTCCACCCACAGAGGAAGCATTCCTAGGACAATCGCTATGTGGAATAACAGATCCTAAACTTCCATAGAAGCAGGTCAATAATTACTTGTTTTTCAAAAGAAACTTTTCAACTTTTCAGAGTGTAACATACTTTCAGATTTAAACCAGTGTGAGCAGTAGGCAATGTGCAGAGGCTGTGAAATGGGATAAATGTGAGGCCACAGCCATAGAAACTAGCTCCATATATTCTATTCTGGATCCCTTTGCTGTTATTGCCTGAACACTATTCAGCCCTTGCCCAAGTGAACTGAAGTGCTAAGAGCCGAAGAATGAAAGCAGAGGTTTTAAAAGCTTCCACATTTTTTTGATTTTTTTTCCAATGGCTTTTAAAAATGAAAGCAGAAGCAATACAAGAGGATATGTTCTCTCACTATACTGTAGTATGTACATATGAATAGGGAAGATGAATGTAGTATCCACATACATGATTTAAAAATAACTTTGTGTTTAGCACTGTTCCTTTTAAAATGCAAATTGAATCACTTGGGAGGCAGAGTGGGAATTAATGAGATCACAGCAAGTCTTTCAGTGCTGCCATCCAGAAAAAAAATATTTTTCATTTCAAGCTTGTGATTGCATCAGGAGGAAATCACCCATTTTTGTTTAACTTGGTTTTTAAAGATATTCCTTGGGAATTCCTGGAGATGTTGCAAAAGCTTCTGGAAATGAAATACACTAGATAGATAGATAGATAGATAGATAGATAGATAGATAGATAGATAGATGGATGGATGGATGGATGGATGGATGGATGGATGGATGGATGGATGGATGGATGGGTGCGTGGGTGGGTGGGTGGGTGGGTAGGTAGATAGATAGATAGATAGATAGATAGATAGATAGATAGATAGATAGATAGATATAGAAGGAAAAGTTGGGTTTTTGGTCTTCATACTGCTCTCTCTAAACTGATGAAGCTACTTAAATTACCCAGTATAGTAGGCAATAGAACAGGTGGTTTGCACTAAAGCAGGGGTCTCCAATCTTGACAACTTTAAGACTTGTGGACTTCAACTCCCAGAATTCTCCAGCCAGCTGGATGGAGAATTCTGGGAGTTGAAGTCCACAAGTCTTAAAGTTGCCAAGTTTGAAGACCTCTGCCCTAATGGCTTTTTAGGAATGGGAGAATTCTAGTTACTGAACAGAAAGATGCAAACTGATCCTATTCCCAACATGAATGAACAACCTGCAGTTGGCTCATAAAGTGGCTATGAGAATCAGACTAAAACCAAGGTTATTGAGATAAACTCAGAATACCAGTAAATTCAGTAGATATTAAAATAATGATAATCCCTGAACCGAGAGCAACTGCACTAACTCAGAATCTGTTTATGTCACTGAGCTTACGGGAATGAATACTAAATACCGTAATCTTCCTGTACTGATCAAGCTGCCAAGTATTCTGTTGTTCTAGAAGCAAATTCTTATAAATAAGTAATTATGAAACATATTATCACCATTGAGAGCTTGGTGACCATTGAGAGCTCTTGTCAGTGTGTACCTGATAGGAAACACAGCAAATGAGTTAATTCTACATTATTGTTAAGCTACACTAACAGAATCTTGCAAATCTAAAAGTACTCCCACCATCTCCTTTACAGCCTGAGAAACTAAACATGGGTCCCTTCTAAGCATCTTGCCCTGTCCATTATCTAGCTGCAGGCTATGCTGTCTCTTATCTGGTTATTCCCTAGGCAGCATCTTTGCCTCAACTCCCAAAGTTTTTCCCACATGCCATTTCAGTTTTACATTTACAGTTGCCTGAAATGGACTGGCTCTATGTAAGGGTATTTTGCTCTTTTAAGAGTTCAAAATATGTTCTCGAAAAGGTTTCTTCACTTAGAGATGGAAAGCAGTACATCTGAGTGTTTCAAACATCCTGAATTACAAGACTAGGACTGGAAAAATCTGGGTGACCAATAGAAAAATATAACACTCTGCTGCTCTCTAATAATTATCTAGATTTCTGCAATCAGATCTGGTAGCTTATCTACATTATAACTGGCAACTGGGCAAAAGAGAGGCAACAGCCCCTCATGGAAGCACTCTCTTTCCTCCCTTCTCTTATCAACCAGTACCCACTAAATCAACATCAATCATAAGCGGAGGAGCTGGCTGCATCAGTAATACTTGGAGGAGTTATGCAATATACACTAAATAACCAACCTCACTTTTAGTAAGACAAATAAAATGGTAGTACCATTACAAAATCTCATTTTAGAATTGTGCTGAAATTGTTATGATCTCCTGTCCAAAACTGGCATGGCTTCCATTCTAAGGGAATCTGGGAACCAGAGCGAGGGAAAAGAGGAAAAGGGTATTCTCTTATTCCCCCACAGAAGTCATTTTTCAGGACATAGGAACTAGGACTGAAAGAGTAAAGTAAGTGGGAGAAGATAGGATACATGTGAGATGGAAGGACTTGGGCCAGCTAGCTGGTAAGCAATGAAACACAGACTCAAATAGCAATATTATAGTTGCTGAACTATACTTACTAATCGGGATGGAGCCAGAGGCTTTCTAGCGGTGTGTACAAACTGAGACTCAAAGCCATGTGTTCCCAAGCTTCTCGTAGAAGAGCTGTCTGCCAAACTATAATTTCAAATGTGACAAAAGGGGCAAAAAACAAATATTAAACTATACACTATCTCTCTCTTTTTGGAGAGAGGGTCCTGGCCCCACTTATTTTATCTTGATCTCACTAAGTTTTTGGAATACCACTAACAAAATGCAACAAAGGCTGTACCATTATTGCTCTCTCAAAGGGTTTGCTAAAATTCATTTGACCTGTCATCTAATACATTAATTAAAACAAATTTAAGCAGTGAGTGGTTCCATTTTTGTTGACTGCCCCCGAGAGTACAGAGAATAAAATACTTCGGTCTGGTTGCTAGAAACTACTCATATGTATATAAACAGTTTAAACTCTTTATTGTCATGGCAGGTCTGCAGTGTCCCATCAAACAGAATTCCCCTCCTTTCTCTCCTTAAAGGTTTGTGGTGAGAAGAACCGTTTTGAGAAGCTGATGGAGTATTTCCGAAATGAAGACAGCAACATAGATTTCATGGTAACAAAATGCATCAGAGGGGATGGTTGCTTGGTCATCCGTAAGATTTCCTCTAATACTCTTCTCCAACAGGCATAGTCTGCCAGGAGATTAGTTGTTGCTCATGCCATGTTTCCTATCCCTAATTAACAAAGAATAAGTTACATGTTTTAAATTTATGCAGTAATTCATGCTTCAGGATCAGAAAAGCAATTCTCAAAAAGGAAGCATCAGCCCTTATGGAGGCACAGGTTGGAGAAATGGACGAACAATGTCTCTAGCGGTTTTAGGCTTGGGTAAAATCTTTAGCATGCCTTCTGAATCATTTTCAAAGCATACTCAGTAAGTGCTCAATAAAGCATCATTAAAATTATCAATAAAGGGCTTAAAAACTAAATCAACTATAAAATGATATTCCCCATAATTAAAAAAAAGTCATTGAAACTCTCAATGTCAGTAAACACTTTTTCTAATTTTCAAAAGCCCAAAGTTATTCCTTTCTTGTGTGCCTTCAAGTTCCTGTTGACTCCTTCTGACCCAATAGCTCACCCAATTGGCTTTATACCTATTTTAGGAATAGAAGTCACAATCTCTCTCTCTTTCTCTCTCTCTCCCTCCCTCCCTCCCTCTCCCCCTATTACACTTAACTGGTTCTCCCAAAGATAATATCTGATTATTTAAAAAATATAACTTGGGTATAATGAGTTCACATGACAAGATAGTTTTAACCACCAAAATCCCAGCCCTTCAAAACTATAAATCCTCTAGAAAACTTTTTCTTTTCCCTTTTTCTTCTCCATTCCCAAACATCTAGGTGGCTTGTATGCAGTTCATCAATATTGTGGTTCATTCTGTGGAGAACATGAACTTCCGTGCCTTCTTACAATATGAGTTTACACAGTTGGGACTTGATGAGTACCTACAGGTATGTGGTTATTTTTAATGGCTCTTAATTTCACCTTAATTGTTCTTCATTTGAAAAGTGCTTAGCAATTCTGAAATGTATACCATTGTTGGAAGCAAGCAATAGAAGTTAGCTAACACAGTAAATATGCTTATTACTCAGAGTAAGAGATAGTGATGGGATATTTGAATGCTTCTCTACCTAATTTGCTGATGCTGTTTTATTACTTTTGGAAATTTTTCTCTATATACTGATAGAAATTAGAATTAAGTTCTTCATAGCTGAATTTCCCTTTTTTATTTACTTTCCTTATAAACAACACTTTACAATCTAAGTAATTCATTTTAAAACTGAAGCATTAATCTATAATATATAGGTTTTGAAGGAATAAAAGAATTTGGAGGTGATAAGAGCATTTTCCAAAAATGTTCCGGGAAAATTTTATGCCCTGGTTCTTTTAGCAAGTTTATTTGGGTTTTGTGTCATAAAACAACAACACCAATGCCTATAAACTTTTTATTAAAAATAAGAAAAAGAAACACATGCAGATGGACCATGTACTGACATTTATAATTCCAAAAGTTTATACTGTAAAGAATGACCACCCTGGCCAGATTTTTAAATCAAGATTTTCTTCCTGTGATTTAACAGAAGCTGCGTTGTACAGAAAGTGATAAACTGCAAGTGCAGATCCAAGCCTATCTGGATAATATCTTTGATGTTGGTGCCTTACTGGAGGATACCGAGACCAAAAATGCCATCCTGGAACACATAGAGGATTTGCAAGAAGAGGTTGGACAGGTAGGGAACTGACTAAACAAATCCTATGGACAATGCACATCTTAAGATGGTCAAGAAGCAGCAATTCAGGAAGGTGGGTGGTTGTATTGTATTGTATAAGTTTATTTATAGGCCACCCTTTTCCCTGAGGGGACTCAGGGCGGCTTACAACTTAGGGGGAAGGGGAATACACACAATGACGTATAAAGACAATACATAATTAAAAATAGAAACAACATTCATCATTCGGGTGGGGGCGGATTATAATCTTTAACTCCAGGCCTGACGGGATAGCCAGATCTTAAGGGCTGTGCGGAAAGTCTGGAGGGTGGTGAGGGTACGAATCTCCACGGGGTCAGGTCACCGGGAGACAGTGGTGGGTTGCAGGCGGTACGCCCCGGTACAAGTGTGCCCAGAGCACTGGATACCTTTCCAGTACAGTGCTCCGGAGGGCCCACACACCCGCCTGAGCTCCTTACCAGTCTTTTAAGTCTTCAGCACTTCCACACACATGTACAGTGCCTATGTGATGCTCTGCTGAGCAGCTGGAGCATCATGGAAGCTTGCGGAGGCACTAAGACACATGCGTGCATGTACATGTGTGCTGCACACGTCCATGTGGATACCGCCGGGCCCGTTCCAATCGCACCAGTTGGAACGGGATCCGGAACTCACCACTGCTGGGAGAATGTATTCCATCCCTGCACCTGAAGTTCATATGCACAAAGTTCATCGTTGGTTGAGTACATAGGATATTTGTTGACTCTGCTTTACAGCTTGGACCTCCCAAAACATATTCTCAGTACATTGATTCTTTTCACAGCTCACTGAGAAACTCCAGGATGCAGAAAACGAATCCGAGGCCAAAATTGCTGAGCTAGAGAAACAGCTGTATCAGTCACGCAATGAGCTGGAGATCCTGAGAGCAAGAACTAGTGATGAGCCGGTATGGAAGCAAATGGAAAAGTATTAGGAGAGCTTTTGATCAGAATGGATTTCAAAATAAGATCAGGGCAAAAAGTTACAATCTTTGTTATTAGCATTACTGCACACTTCTGCAGTAAACTCAGGTTGTTGCTTTCAAACCTCAGTTGATATTGAACCTGTATGTTTCATTTTTTTAAAAAAAATCTGTGTCTATTGTATAAATTTTAAAATTATTAGATGGAATTCATGTACCTGCAGTCTCCCGCATCACCATCTCACTGGAAGTGGGAAAAGAAATGCAGAGCATTTCAAGCTAAAACATTTTGGACCCGAAATATCCCCTTCCAACTTTAGAAAGTCTGATTTTACAAGAAGAATTCAGACTCATCTCAACCTTTCATGAACAGATCTAACCTTAACATAGATTGTTCCAGATGTGCAACTAAAGCCAGGTTCCGAAATCCTGGTAGGCTCAGAATCTTTTAAATAAATTCCATATGTAATTAGAAGATTTGCTGCATCAGGTCAAGTATCCATCTAACATAGTTGCCCCTCCACAAAGCTCACAAGCTGCATGCGGCGGGCAGATATGTAGAATTAATTGGAAATAACAGATGATGAGAAGGTCCTATAATAGAGGAAGAATATTAATGTGCTCCACATAATTGCCATGTACACATGAAAGGGCTGACCTGATCATTCACTCTTTCCCTCATCTTTTCTTCTTCGCAACATACAACCTGTAGATGGCTAGACAATGATTGGTCAACTGATTAGTCATCCCAGTTTAGTCCTCCCAACAGTTGCAAAACTTAGTTAGAAATTTGTGTCCTTTCCCCACCTCACCTTCTGGCTTCTAAATGTATTTATTTATCTATTTGTTTTATTTCGTAAAAGTTAAAAAATGTGGTGCCACTAGGATCAGCTCTGCAAAAGCCAGCAACAGGGCTGGTTTCCTCACTCTTCACTTTTTCTTTTTGATGTGTTACATCCCACAGGAAGAAAATGGGTAAAGGAAAAACACTGGAGGAAAAGTGAATAGAAAGGCTTCATTTTTGTAGAAGACATTAAACTCATTTGAACAAAAGAAAGTTAATTTAGTCCCAAATTTCTTTTGGAGCAAAAATCAAACCTCTCAAGATTACTTGAGTGGATTGATTGGGTGGGTTATATTGTTTGCCTGACACATCAGTCTTCCCTGTGTCATGATCAATCATGAAAATGGGAATATTTGCAATTCAGAACCTGTCACATTGACATGGGCTTCTTTCTCTTAGGAGTATCTGTCCTATGGTTTTTTCCCCCTAAACTGATATGAGCTAGTGAGCTGTATAAAATGATTTTTTTTAAAAAAAAAAATCTAATAAGCCCAGAATATTTTTTCTTAAAAAAAAAAAAGGAAAATAAGTGTCAAGTATTTGTATTGTATTTGTATTTATTTATCTTGTATGCCGCCCACTCCCGAAGGACTCCGGGCGGCTCACAATAGACAAGGGAAGGGGAAAACTGGACAAAGACAACACTTTAAAACAAAAACCGCAACATTCACAATTTCCGTGGGGCTGGATGTTTCACAAGCCCCCGGGCCTGCTGGAGCAGCCAGAACTTGGTGGCTTTGCGGAAGGCCGGGAGGGTAGTAAGGGTCCGGATCTCGACAGGGAGATCATTCCAGAGGGCTGGAGCTGCAACAGAGAAGGCTCTCCCCCGGGGGGTTGCCAGCCGACATTGGCTGGCGGATGGGATCCGGAGGAGACCCAACCTGTGAGATCTAATCGGTCTATGGGAGGTAATCGGCAGGAGGCGGTCTCTCAGGTACCCAGTCCATACCATAGCAGCATATTCAAGATCCTAGAAAATAAGAGCTGCTCAAATTCAGAATAACAGAATAAATTCACTAGGTTTTCTATTCAAAACTCTCTAAACTTTTTCTCTTAGGAGAAGCTAGATGAAATCAGCAAAGTTAACAAGCCAGAAAGTCCTTCTTGGTTCCCAATGCAGCTTCCACCAGAGTCAAAAATAACTCCACAATACTCTGCCTTGGAGCACAACCTGGAAGAACTAGAAGACAGAGGTTTTATCCGGATCCAGCGGGGGCCTGGCAGTGATAGCATCATTGGCATTGAGGTCCTCCCTGTTATTAATATTGAAGCATCTTCATCAACTAGCACAGGTACATCCTCATGGGACAAGCAAGGCAAAGCCTTTCACTTGGAGCATTTTGCAATATAAATGAAGAAGTATAATTTTTTGCTGTTGAATGTTGTTTAACATTGCAATTCTGTGGTAGCCCCAATATAGTAATTTCTGGTCTGACCTCTCATTGAATAAAATAAAATATTACATTGGGCAAGAAATATACTGCTTAGTTCTACAAATTAAATGTTAAATCTACATGTGAAGCAAGTGAGGTAAAGAACCTCATAACTTCATGTACAAAGAGGGTAAAAATACTGAACTTTATTTAGACATATATTTCTTTAGTCACTCCAAAGAATTTAAATTTCCTGGAAATTCCAGAGGGAAACAAGTATATCTGAAAGAAGCCAAACACGGTTATCACTAGTCTTTATCAATTGATTGTAAATATCCAATAATAGTTGGATATTTTTTACAAATTCTTCTTTTTAGCCATCACTCTAGTGGGCAACCATAATAAGTAAATAAATAGATAGGTGTTAGTTGTACTGTGCGGCACATAGATTTTTTGCCATTTAAATTGCGTTAAAGTTCCCATCTATTAAATGCATTGAAAATAATCACCAAGTTGCCAATGTGCCCTGATAATTCACTATTCCCAGTTTGAGAAACCCTGCCCTATATGAATACATTCCCACATGCAGCTAGTAGATCAAGGACAAGATTGGTTTAGAACTTTTCCTCCTCGGTTAATGTAGAGGATTTGTTTCCTTTGCCTCATTTTGCCTTAATGGACATTCAGGTAAAAAACACTCCAATTTGAATTGCTCCAACCCATCAACATTTGAACTATATGGTCTCCCAAATGGCTTATCTCCTGGAGACTACTCCATGATATGCAGCAGCTAAGAAATCATCACTTATCATACAGGAACAAGTATTTTAATATGGTTGGCTCATATACTTTTTCTTTCCAAGAGATTTAGACAGGATTATCTTCCAGTGGGCAAGACAGGAAGGCATTCCTCATATCTTGTTCTGTTTTCTTTCAGATTATCCCTCCCCATCTACATCTCCTGTCCGCAGTCTTGCTCCAGAAATACCACCAGCACCACCTCTACCTTCCACGAAAGGCAGTGATTCTGTGGCTTTCTATTCTTCTCAAGAGGAGGAGTTGCCACCTATTCCATCTTCTCTTCCACCACCACCACCACCACCCTTACCAGGGATCAATGAGCCTCCACCTGCCCCACCACTGCCTGTGATTGTAACTACATCTCAAGCTTCATCAATGCCTCCTCCTCCTCCGCCACCACCCCTCTTAACATTTGGTGGCCCAGTTGCTCCTCCTCCTCCACCACCGCCTCCCATGATTGATGGAGCAACTTTGCCAGCCAGTACAGTTACTGCAGGTAAATTGTATATAGTATAGTAGATCTTTCTTAAACAGCCATTCTATTTGCATTGTAAGATATATATTCATTTACCTCTCTCTTGAAATCAGAAGCTCACAAAAGAATTGTGAATTCAATGACATATAAATTTTTCATCAGTCAATAAATCAGTGAATCTGAACGGAAATATAATTAGAAATCTCAAACAATAGTCTGCATTGTTCAGTTCCTAATTCAAGAAAAGGATTGTTTGAATTTAAAAATATTGATGTATATGGTTCCTTGGGTATCTTATTGTATATAGCAGAAAGATATAATCTTAATATTTAAAACAACTATATATAAATGATATATTCAGTTACTTTAGAGTTGGGATACTTCCTCTGAGCTGGTGCTTTCATTCTGCACTTTTATAAAAATTTCCATTTACTGTAAATCATAATTTGTAATTCTGAAGAAATTTATTTTTAAAATTAATCTAAATCATCATTTATAGATTTTTGTTCATGCATTTGATTAATTAAAAGGGCAATTCTAAACTGGACATGTCTACTCAGTACCCGGATGAGCTCAGTAAAACTCACTGAACCTAACAGGTTTTCAGCCCAACAGGTTACATCATACATTCCTAGCAATGTTAATTTGATTTTCTTGAGGATGACAGAGATTTTGTGGTATTTACTGCTAAGTGTAAAGGGGATACAATAACTTTGGGGAAAAAGGAAGTATGGCAAATTACTTGCCAGACATCTTTTTTTTTTCAATTGCTCTTCCTTAAAATATCATATGACCATATTATATGATCATATAATATTACCAAGCTTTTCTTCAATAACAGAAGCAGCAGCCTTTTAAATAAATTAAAGTTGAGATCTTTCATCTCCAAAGTCTAGCTCCTAGCCTGAAGAATACTCAAGGCTAGAAATTAGAAACTGAGTAGAATTTATATTCCATGTTAACTCTATTTAGTTACTGTGTTTATTTCTTGCTTTTGCTTATAACGGCATTCATTAAAAAAAAAGAATTATGCTGAAAGACAATGAACAGGTCCAAATATTGTGCTAAACAGTTATTTTTTTAACCATGGTTTATTGCATGGCCCACACATGGGATCATACATTACTGCTAAGTCTTAAACTATACTTTAGGTATTTTTATTATGTATTGGTAAGTTAAAATCAAAAGGGACGCGGTGGCCCAGTGGCTAAGACGCTGAGCTTGTCGATTGAAAGGTTAACAGTTTGGCAGTTCAAATCCCTAGCGCCGCATAATGGGGTAAGCTCCCGTTACTTGTCCAAGTTTCTGTCACCTAGCAGTTTGAAAGAACATAAAAAATGCAATTAGCAAAATAGGGACCACTTTGGTGGGAAGGTAACAGCGTTCTGTGTGCTTTCAGCATTTAGTCATGCCAGCCACATGACCACAGAGACGTCTTCAGACAGCACTGGCTTTTTGGCTTTGAAATAGGGATGAGCACTGCCCCCTAGAATCAGGAACGACTAACACATATGTGTGAGGGGAACCTTTACCTTTACCTTAAGATAAAATCAGATTTGTGGAACAGTGAGGTTTTTTTTTAAATAGTTTGAGCATTATTTAATATTGCTTTTTTTGTATTGAAAAATATTTATTTATTTGGAAAACATATATGGCTCACAATGAAATCCAATGAGAACACAATAAATATAACCAACACCACCCCACAATAACACCATGCATCCCAAACCCAGCCCCATAATGCCTCATTAACTTTACGTTTACATTTGCTGGGTTTGCTTCTGGGCCAATGCCTGGGCAAAGAGCCAGATCTTCACAGTCTTCCAGAAGGTTAATATGAAATCTAATTTAAATTGATATTGTCCATCTCTTTGGGCTGCACTATATTTTTCATATCTGCTTACAAACTGTTATTGCTGTGATCTTCCAAGGTTTTAAAACGGTTCTGCTAGTATTTCCTCAACTCCTTTATCTTTATTTTTAGTAGTATTTTCTGGGATTCTCTTAAATTCACTTTCCAAAATGTCTGGCTTTACCTTCATTTAAAGTGAAGGTGGGGTGTATAGTTTCCCCAGCAAGTTTTTGATGATCCAGGTAGCCTTTTGTAAGGCTGTTAGGACCTGGCTTTTCCCTCACTGTTCAGGTTTGGAGGTTAGGTAAGCCTTGTTCCTGGTGCAGTTTTATGATTGGAAAAGGTCATGTAGCCAGGATGCCATGAGTTATTGTTTTTTTTTTTAAATACAAATCTTTTTATTTCCATTTCATTCTATACAATCACATGTTTACTGTGCAACCGAGGCATATAACATTGGGTAATAAACACAGCCCTCACTTTTATAGAAAATGCCCCCTACAATACAAACCGAATATACCGCCTTAGCCCACCATACACCCTCTTTCATCCCCCTCCAACTTTCATTCTTCCTTCTCTCATACCCCTCTACACCTACTTCCCCTCCCCCTCTATCTAACCCTAACCCTATCACTCCCTCTCTTCCATTCCCTCCCTTCCTTCTCCTCCTCCTCTCTCTCACTCTCTCTACTCTCCTTCTTCTTTCATTCAGCTCCTCCCTTCGGTATACTTCTATTACTTTCCAATATATTCAGTTTGTTCTGTTTTGACACTAACATTAAAAAAACCACAGTATACAAGTGCAATCATGCTTTAAAATTTAACACATATTATATTTCCCCCCTCCCCCCCCTCCCCCTAGATCCCCGCCTCCCTTCCCTCCCCCCGACGGTTCTGCTAGTATTTCCTCAACTCCTTTATCTTTATTTTTAGTAGTATTTTCTGGGATTCTCTTAAATTCACTTTCCAAAATGTCTGGCTTTACCTTCGTTTAAAGTGAAGGTGGGGTGTATAGTTTCCCCAGCAAGTTTTTGATGATCCAGGTAGCCTTTTGTAAGGCTGTTAGGACCTGGCTTTTCCCTCACTGTTCAGGTTTGGAGGTTAGGTAAGCCTTGTTCCTGGTGCAGTTTTATGATTGGAAAAGGTCATGTAGCCAGGATGCCATGAGTTATTGTTTTAACTGGTGGATTTTAATTTTTGTGTTATGCCAAAGGTTGTGAGGCGCATCTCTAAATAAATAAGCAACCTTATGGCTTAATATGTTGTGGGAATCAGCCAGCTTCACTCTTTAGACACTCATGAAATTACATAAATTGTATAAATTGGAACCTAGGTCTTCTCAATCCAATATTTTATCAATGATTGCTCAACGTTTCTACTAGTTTAGAAAGATTTAACTACATCCAAATTATCACAGATGAGAGTTTATCTTTCATTTTATGCCCAATCTGTGAGAAGGCCCTTGCTGAAAAATAAAATTGGGAAGAGACAAATCTCTGAGATGGTAGAAGTTTATAAAGTACTTACAAACTTTCTTATTTGTTGGAAGCTGTCAAGATCAAGAAGCCTATACAGACCAAATTCCGTATGCCTGTCTTCAATTGGGTTGCTTTGAAGCCTAACCAGATCAATGGGACCATCTTCAATGAACTCAATGATGAAAAAGTCCTTCAGGTGGGTGCCTCTACCTTTTTGCTTTTCTCTTCCTTGCTCACCCAATACATATATCACTTTGTTCATTTTGGCTTCCCCTTGGTGCAGGAGCTGGACATGAATGACTTTGAAGAACAATTCAAAACCAAAGCTCAGGGTCCAGACAAAGAATTCAGTTCCATAAAGACCAAGACTTTACAGAAAGCTCCCACTAAGGTTTCACTGATTGAATGCAACCGGGCCAAGAACCTGGCCATCACCCTCCGTAAAGGGGGGCTCAGTATCGACAGCATTTGCAAAGCCATTCAGACGTAAGTATGTCCAGCTTTTCTTGCTAATTTCACCTGCCATTCAAAAGGGAAGATTGAATTGAACACATTATGCATGTGCTCATGATCCACATTAGATATACGCAAAACAGTTAATTTTGTGATGGGAAGCTACTTACTGGAATGACATATATAGTTCTGTCATCTAGAAAAACCCTTTAGGCCTCTCCTACCTAACCAGTTACTCCCGGCCTACTTTATTCTTGTTTAGATACGACTTACAAACCCTCAATCTGGATTTTCTGGAGTTACTGATGCGCTTCATCCCAACGGAATATGAGATGACACTAATCCGCAAATATGAAAAAGAGCAACGTCCACTAGATGAGCTTTCAGATGAGGACCAATTCATGATCAAATTCAGCAAAATTCCCCGCCTTACAGAACGCATGAACATCATGACATTCTTAGGCAGTTTTGCAGATACTGTACAACTCCTTCTGCCAGTAAGGAACAAAGCAGGCAACTGATTATAACCAAGAAGTGGTGTCAATCATAATATCTTGGGTTAATACCAATTGGAAGAGCCTGAAAATGGTTATAAAAGTTGATATAGTATCTTGACTAATGATTCTTCTAAAATAGTATTTTTCTTCTTTTTCCGTCTTCTTATTTATTACAGGTTGCAGGAAAAAAATGGCATGATTTGCTGAATGGCTTAATAAGAGCAGCAGAATGTAAATTGCAACTTTGCATAGGAAGTAGATCGGGGCTAAATGTAGCGAAGCATTTTCAAGTATCCAATATTGTTGGGGGAGAGAGAGCAACAAATCTGGCACTTAAGACATCTAATAGCAGCAGGCAGCAAATCCTTTTTATGTTTTTTTTTTAACTTTTTATTCTACCAACTATTTTCTTCTTCTTCTATCAACTTGTGCTGATTGTGGAAGTAATTCTAACCCTTGCCAAGCCTTTATGTGGAATTATCCACTATGGCATTATCAGGGTTTGTCATCGAATTCCCAAGCCACGTTAAATTACCTCAGGGGAAAGGTTGCAATTATCTGAAAAGATCCAGGTCTACACCTTGCATGATAAGCTAGCATTATTAAGTATCTTATGCAGCATTTAGCAGTGTTGGCAGCTAAAATGGTACTTTAAAAGTTATTGTTTTTTCCTGTTCTGATTGTATTCAAAATATTCATTTCCAATTTCATTATTTTTTTTAAATGTCAAGAAATGTTTGTGGAGTAAAGTCACAAAACAGGAAAACAGAAATTTTAGAGGTTTAAAAAGTTTAAAATATCCACATTTATATTTAGTTCCAATAAGTAGTATCTATTAAGGTAGGTAGGATAATTTCAGGTAGTTGTCAAACCAAGTAGGAAATCTGATTATGTCATTCTCACATTTCATTTGCAGCAACTAAATTTTGTGATTGTTGCTTCAATGTCAGTCAAGTCATCTACCAAACTGCGTCAGATTTTAGAGGTGAGGTTCCTTAAAGATAAGGTCTCCACAATCATTTAAGTTGAAGGACAATTTTTCTTTGGTCTTGGGTAGTAATAATTGTTGGCTCCCAGAATGTTGACAACCAAGTTGCAAACTGTTGTCTACATATTCTTAAACCTCAGAATACTTTCTACATTCAATTTAATTGTTTTATGTATTTGTTAGATGTGTAAACCACTATTTCCTCCAGGAAGTCAGTGGCATGCATTGTATTCTATGTATTCCCACACACAAACACACATACACAACAATCCCATGAGACTGAAAATTGGACGGTCTCAAAGTTATTTAGTATGCCACATTGGCATGAATTTTTAATAACATTAAGCAACAGAGGTCTACCCAGTTCACTTCTTTGTGAATTTGTGGTGTGAGTATGGATTGGGGGGGGCATGGAAGGAGTGAGGGAGGAAGAAAGGAAGGATGGAAGGAAGGAAAAAGAAGGAAGGAAGGAAGGAAAAAGAAGGAAGGTAGGAAGGAAGGAAAGTAGGAAGGAATGAAAGAAGGTAGGAAGGAAAGAAGGAAGGAAGAGAAGGAAGGAAGGAAGGAAGGAAGGAAGGAAGGAAGGAAGGAAGGAAGGAAGGAAGGAAAGATTGATTCTTGGAGCTTGACAGCAGACAGAATCTGCTATGTGGGTCCCTTTGATTCATGAACTTATTGGGTTATGTGACACAACCAATTGATTGTCATAATAGAATCCTGCTCTATTATATATGTCTGGAAATATTATGCTGTAAAGACATCAGACATTGTAGACATTTATTTCCCAAGCCTAAAGGTGGAACTTGAGGTTTTCACCCACTGTTTCCCAGGAGTAAAAGAAATAGTAAAATCACTATTATAATGATTATGGTTAATAACCATTCATATGCTTTTTCATGAATATGTATAATCTTTCAAAGCCATCATTAATATATCCACCTCCCCCCCCCCCAGTAGCTGGCTATTTTTATAAGATAAAATGATATCCTCTTGTCCTCCTCCCTTTATCTTGGCCTATCAATGCTTTTAGATTCAGCTAAGAGATTCCAGTCAAATATGACTCATTTTAATTGCCTGTCTGCCTCTCCATAGATTGTCCTGGCATTTGGGAATTATTTGAACAGCAGCAAACGGGGAGCGGCTTATGGATTCCGGTTGCAGAGCCTTGATGCGGTAGGTGTGGAGAAGGCATAGAATCCTTAGGACCTGCTTCTAGAAGAAAACAAATAGTAGGGTGTTAACTTGAAAGTTGGTTGTGGCCACAAATGAGGAACGAGCTAAGGCTGAGAGTAACGTGCATGACACAGAGCTCCAATTATGCATCAGCCACAGAGGAAAAATGCACACACTCACACACCACCCAATATGGGTCCTTGAGCATTTCAAACAGACTTTCATAATAGCAGTAGGTTGTGCTTTCCAGTAATCTTTCCCAAGCTACTATAGTATGAGTCATTCAGCATTTCCTTACCTTGGATTCCCTGATGATGTTCAAGTTATCAGGAGTGATAGTACTGTACTCCAAGGACATGTCTTCACAATATCAGAGGTATGTTTATAAAATACATCACCCAAACCCATGGGAATTAAGAAGAGGTGGGAAGAAAATTGCTGCAACAGAAAGGGCAGGTGTTCTGTAATGCCTTGATATCTTAGTTTTTTCTTAACCTAATTGCTATTTTTCTCTGTAGCTTCTGGATATGAAATCAACAGACCGGAAACAGACACTACTTCATTATATAGTGCGGGTGATCCAAGAAAAATACCCTGAGTTCCTGAACTTTTCCAGTGAGCTGCATTTTCTGGACAAAGCAGGGGCAGGTATGGAGTAGCCGCCCGGAGTCCTACGGAATTGGGCGGCATATAAATTTATTAAAAGTTAAAGTTAAGTTAAAGTGGTAGATTATGGGCAAGAAGAGAACAGTGAGTGTCTTTCCTAGTGAAAAATAGAGTGCTGATTTTTCTCTTTGGATGGCTGTTAGGTAAGCTCCCTGTTGGGAGAAAGAGTACGTTCAGTGAAGTGTTGTGAGAGTTGTGTTGGAGAACACACAAACCAGCATACAGAGACACTGCAGTTTAAATAGGCTTTTACTTTCGTGGAAATAGAGGTATCAGAGTCCATCAAACAATCCAAGTCATACACGGATAAGACAGTCAGTCATCAATGTCTTTCAGTTAAGAGATAATCCAAATAACATAGTCCAGTATCATATAATCAGTCTGGTACTCAAAGTTTGCTAACAGTTGCAAAACTTACAATAGCTCACAGCACTTTCTAACAGCCAGCTTCCAAAACACTCAGATCAGATCAGCCCAGCATCTAACAAACAGAGAGCTAACAGTTGTTCTGGTTTCCTCTTATGGCCGATTGAGGAAAACAGCAACCAATCACATTTTACAGTATGATTTAAAGAAACAGGTACAACATTGTTACATGGTTTATATATTGCCAACCCAACCGTTAGATTATATTCCTAACAATGGCAATTAGATAGAAGAGCATCTGCCCTATAAAAATAACGAATCTAAAAGTGAAAGTAAGTGAGACGGAAGTAATCCAGACTGGCTGTTCTTGCTTCACCTCTCCATACTTTTTCTCTTTCCTTCCCATCTTTGTAGTGTCACTGGACAGTGTGCTTCAAGATGTGAGAAGCCTACAGCGGGGCATGGAGCTAACACGCAAAGAATTCATGCGCCAGGATGACAGTATCGTACTCAAGGATTTCCTAAAGACGAACATAGAAATGATGGAAAAGCTTCAGGCAGACAGTAAAACTGCACAGGTAAGGACAAAATTGTTCTGATCTAGGCTTCCCAAGCAGCTGGAAGCCAAATCCTCATCCCAATAAACCCCTTTTATTTAATTTATAGTGAATTCCTCTCCAGCAAAGTCTTTCCCGCAGTCTTTCAAGATAGTTCACAATTACTGACATTTATCAGGTTTGGAGAGTGGCCAAGCTGATATCTTTCAGATGCCGCAATGCTTGGCAAGAATGCAGGAATGAACTAATTGTCTTCTGCAAACACTCCTCTCCTTTTGCTTCTTTATTCTCTATGGGAGGGGCCATTCACGTCTACCTCTGGCCTTACTCCCAAGTCGAACCTTGTTCCTTAGCTGTTCCCTTCATCTGGAAACTCTGTGCATGTGCACATTGGGTAACAGGCTTCAGCTGTTCATTTGCCTCACTGATGTCTGACTCCGAAAGCAGCTGATAACTGTCAGATGTGCCCTGGCCTCATCTCTGTCTCTGACACAGAGCACTCGTTAGAATCTTCCCCAGACTCCAGGACTGTCCCATGTACCTCCCCAACCTTTTCACTGTCCGAATCTGCTGTCAGGGGGAGGTCATAACAAAATAACCAGAAAGCTGCGGTGCCTCTTTATTTAAAAGAGGTATCACAGCAAGTGTCTATGGGCTTGGAAGAGAATTCATCCACAGGTTGGGAAAGCAGAACTGTTTTCTTTTTCCACAATCTATTTATGAACTCTCGTACCATAAATCATGTTTTAAATGGATGTTATACATTCTTATACAGGCATAGATTTAAAATCCAAGCGAGGTTGCTCTTTCTCTGTGCCTGGAGGCTATGAGGGTCTGGATGGGGGACAATAGGCTTCAACAGACACCAGGCACGATGCTTTGGGTGCAAGAGGATCTGATAGTTTATCAACTGGGTGGCTAGGAGGGCCTTTGTGCAACTTTGAGTTGTGCAGCAGTTGTGTCCTTATGTGGATTATGAGGCCCTGCCCACGGTCCATAGTCATTCATGCCCTGTCTCCTGACTAGATTACTGCAATGCATTCTATATTGAGCTATCCTTGAAGAGTATTCAAAAGCTGCAGTTAGTGTAAAATGTAATGGTGTGCAGTCCTGGGAGCTTCTAAGGCTCCACTTATAAGTGTGCAAGTTGCATTGGCTGCCAGTTTGCTTCCAGACCCAATTCAGGGTGTTGGTTGTTACCTTTAATGCCCTACATGGCATGGTCCAAGATATCTGAGGAGCTGTCTCTCCCTAATGGGACAAGCCTGCCTCTTTGTGCCAACAAAAGAGGCCTGCTACATATCCTGTCTGCTAAGAAATTGAAGCAGGCAGTATCAAGGGGAAAAGCCTTTTCCACTGTTTTCCTATCCCTGTGAAACATTTTTTTCATTGGAGGTTAGA
The DNA here is from genome assembly GCF_009769535.1 of Thamnophis elegans. Taxonomy (NCBI): domain Eukaryota; kingdom Metazoa; phylum Chordata; class Lepidosauria; order Squamata; family Natricidae; genus Thamnophis; species Thamnophis elegans. The sequence continues at coordinate 92,733,980 of NC_045558.1, read as the reverse complement.
ACTCCCCTTCCTTTTTATCTTCTGGAAGAGTATCAAGGCCTGGCTTTGCGGTTGCCCTGGAGCCTTGAGAAGGATGCTCATCACTGGAAGTTGCTGACAGGATAAGAAGATCTCATCCTTGTCCTGTGTGCTCTTGGCTCTTGTAGGCATGGTTTTAGTGCAGTTTTTAATAATATTTTAATATTGGTTTGTTTTAATCTTTTAGCTCTTTTCACTTGTTTCTATAATTTTAAGCCATCTAGAATCACCTTGTAGGGGGGATGGGAAGCATAGAAAGGTAATGATAGATAGATAGAGATAATAAAGAGCTTTTGATTGACAGAATGGCTCTTATAACCATAAGTGTGAATCAGTTATTGTTTTTACTTGCTCCATAGGAGGCATACGAGTCAACAGTGGAGTACTTTGGGGAGAATCCCAAGACTACTCCTCCAACTATGTTCTTCCCTACATTTGTACGCTTTATTAAAGCATACCAGGTAAAAAAAAAACTGTTTCCAATACATTATAGCCTAATGTTTTAGCCTAATGACCCAAGGAGACTATTTGGGTTCATCTCTCGTCTGAATCATGGATTCTCAAGATGGCTGCTCTCTTCTGTTTTCATGTGTCACTTTTGCAATATGAAGATTATCAAAGTAGTTTCCTCTACTGAAGTTTTGTAAAGCTTGGTCAGAAGATAGATATAAGGAACCTTGAATTATTGAAATATACGAAATCAGTTTTTCTTTAACCTAAAACCCCATTGGTCACCTGGGCTGAGAGTGATGAAATACACAATTCCATTATACCTGGAGGGTATCGCAATGGAGAGGGCTGCACTAAATCTATGTAAAGCTGAGACAATAATTGTGGTGTAGAAATTAATTAAATAATTATGAAAATTGTTCAGTCTCAGTTGATCTATTCGGGGGTGAGGGGAGGTTGACTGAGTCCATCAGTTCTCTTCCAAATTGCAACTATTAAGCTATTTTCATCATGGAAATTATCCCATTTTCATGTCTCATTTTGAAATACCATTCTGTAGATAGCATTTGCTGCTAATTTCTATTGTTTTCATGACAATTATTATTGCAGGGATAAAAAACAACCTTGTGGAAAAGGACTACTGATGATATTGACAAAAAAATTGCATGAATGTAATTGTAGTTCATAAGCAAGGGTGTTAAAATAGTTTCTTCCAATAATATCAGCTCATTCTTATATCTTAATTCCTTCTAATATGAAAAAAGAAACTTATTAAAAACTGTTTTTTCTTTCACCTGACGTAAAGTACGGGTGTATTATTTTTAAATTGAAGCTTAGGCTTGTTGGGATTGATTAATGCCACCCTTACCATTTTGATTTTTCGTTTTTGTGGCTTTCATGTAATTTATATATATGCATTTTCACACAGTGAACAGTGAGAAGAATTACAATAATATTGATGGCCAAATGTGAGGGAACACTATACCAGTTGGAAGAAATAGAAAAGAATAATGTATCACTTTATTTGTGCTTCTAAGAAGGTGCAGTTTCTTGAAAAACGGGGATAAGAGAATGTATGCTGTGAGCTTAAAAGCTCATTCCTATAGTACATGGGTTATTTAAAAGAAAGAAAAGCAGAGCTTGCAAAGGAGAAATGGGCCATAATCTTTGTTGAGGAGAAAACATCTTATTGTATAATAAATCAGTGTTTCTCAACCATGGCAATTTTAAGGTGTGTGAACTTCACTGTTCAGAATGCCTCATCAGCAAAGTTACTAAGGTTGAAAAACAGTGATCTAGTTGAGATATACATGTTTGCTTAATGGGATTATTGCTTTTCTCTCATTCCACTAATATAAAGAAAGCAGAGGAAGATATAAAAGTGTGGAAGAAGCAAGAAGCAGCTGCCAAAGAGGAGGAACAAGTTTCCCCCGGCAAAGGGGAACAGGCAGTACCCAAGGTATGTGTTAAGATTTTCTTATCCTTTCCTCCTGTTCCAAAATCTACAGCATCTCCTACTCCATAAGTGGACTTACTTCCCATACGGCACTGTTGGGTGAGCTGGCTTTACAGACACCTTCGGTTTCATCATGATACATGGGTAACCATAGCAACGGTTTCTCTTCCTTAGCAATCTCCCACCCATAAGGCCAAGCGACAACAGATGGACCTCATAACTGAGCTGAAGAAAAAGCAGATGGTGAAAGAGCCTCTCATTTATGAAGAAAAAGATGGTGCCATTGAAGACATTATTTCAGGTGAGAAGGGAAATTGGCAGCTTGAACAAAAAATTCTGAAGTCTCTGCAGATCCATCCTAGAAGCCCAAAGATTAAAGTGAGAACTGCTCAGAATCCTATTGACAGGGAAAAGTGATCTTAGTGACCTACAAATAATTTGCCCTGAATTACTGTTTTTCTTTAGATACCTGCTCCTAGGTGGGAAAGCAAATGTCTAGCAATATTTTTCATTGCATGGATACTGTTGATGATCTTCCTTCATATCTCTGTGTAGCAAGAAGCTGGCATGTGGTTTTTAATTCTTTGGGTCCCTGTCACATTCGTTGAGAAGGTATCATTATGTAGCACATTTCTAAGGTCCATTGAAGCTGCACATTTAATTTTCCTTATTGCAGATGTGAACTGTTATTTTTTCTTACAGTTTTATTCTGCTTATTTTTTCCCCCGGGGGTAATATGCTTAAAGCACTATCAAAACATTAAACTTTTTAAACCCATCAATAGAAATAGAAAGTACAATTCAGGAAATTATATATAAATGTATAAATAATAATCACCATGAGCAAGATGAGTTTAGATTTAGATATACAACTGGATTGATGAAGGCAAATTTCCCCTCCCAGCACTGAAAAATACTATAGTGTGCAGGGGATTGAAACTTTGTAGAAGAAAACAAGTTGTAGTATAGTGAAAATGGGGAACTTCTGAAAGCCAAAGGAGATTAAAACGTATGAGCAGAGCTCTGATCATGGAAGATACCTTTGCTTCTGGTTCTCCCCCCACCCCTCCTTCCCCTCAGTTCCCTGTGTCTTCCATGATGCTCCATGTAGCCTTTTCAGAAACCCAGAAAAGTTTCTGTGGGGGGGGGGAGGGAAATAATAAGTATCTCTATTTCTGTAACCCTAAATTTGGATCCAAACCAGTCTGTTTACATCTTCCCTGGCAAATTTTGTACAGATTGGTAGAATTTAGCAGTACATGGGCACATGATCTTGAAGCTCTGTGGGACTTTAAAAGGATACTAGCTTTCTGAAACTAGCTGTTCATTTACTTCTGACTTTTTGACTTGCTTCCCTTTTGCCCTTCTTAAGCCTTATCACTTGTTTTGGAAGTCATGTTCATTTGCTTTTACTAATCCCTGCAAGATACCACACTGAATTTAGACATACCCATATCTTTCTCTGCCCTGGATTCTCAAAGAATACATCCATCTCACAAGCAGGGAATTTGGGGATGAATATTGTATCATGGCCTCAGCATCTAACCAACTGTGCTAATTTCAGAAACTGAGGAGCTCAGTCTTAGTTAATTAGTTAGTTAGTTAATTATTTGGTTTCTATTCCACCTCGTTCAGGAACTCAGGATGGTATCCATAATCCTCCTGCCTCCTATTTTTTTACACAGCAATGATCTGTTAGTATTGGATGGGGAGCACCTGATAACAGGAGATTGTTGCTAAACTGAGAAACGTGGAAGGAGGGGAAAAATGGGTAATCACTTAGATATTATTGCCAAGTAAACTGCACTGACTAAGCCAATAGCTCACTCAAGGGCATCTTGACCTTGAATCTGACCTGGGGAGTTGAATCTGACCTGGGAGTTGCAGTGTGGGGAGCGGGAACTCGACTGCTCTGGAGAGTCTCTAAGGGAGAGCAGGTAGCCTATTCCCTAGATAACTTTTTTAGTAAGTACAGTAATGCAGCTGCACTATCAAGGTATATTTCTTTGAACAATCCATTCTTTCACTTGCCTACTGCTTTTCCTTTCTCTTTTCCTTTCTTTGATTCCTTTCTTTCTTCCCTGAACTGTCCCTTTTTAGCTTTGAAAACTATTCCTTTTACTGCTCGGACGGGGAAACGCTCATCTCGCCTCTTCTGCGATGCCAGCTTCAATGAAGAAAGCCCACTGTAGCTTGTGGCTTTAGGTAACATTGGTCAGCAGCAGAATTTATTTGGGGGAAGGAACATGGCAGTTAGCAATCAGCATGGCATATTAACTCTTTCCAACAGTGAGAAGATTCTTTGAATGTATTTGGAGTGCTTATCCTCATTGAGTCTGGCAGAATGGACCACAAGACCCTCTTTTTATCCTCAAATTCCCCTCCAACAGGAAAATTACACACTCTCTATGAGCATCGTGACTGGAGATTTAATCTTGTCTCCCCATTATATCCATCTTGCTTATAAGTAGATAAATATTTATATATTTCCCAATTAAAGAGCAAAGGATAAATACTTTTATGATGCATGCTTATTTTTAATATTTACTGGAATGTTAGTGTCTGATGCAAAGATTTAGTTTTCTTGGCAACTGCCAAGTTTTAGATACTCTTAACAAAAGTCTTTCTCAAGGCTGGAATCCCAATTTTTCCCCCAAAACATAATGAATACTAAGAAGCAGGTAAAAATTTCTTCCCTATGTATTAAAATGTTCTGCATTATAAAAATATTGCTGGGTAGAGAATATGTACCTTCAAAAGTCATAATTGAGTTTTGTTTTATTTTGTGGCAGGTCTACGTATCCAGCCATACCGGCGGGGGGACACTGGTCGGCACAGTGGCAAAAAACGAACCACTGGGCAGATTCTCCAGGCAACCTCCGAGATCTCACTGTGACAGATTTGAATGAGAACAAGCTAAATAAGCCTTGGTTTGCTGGGTGAAACAAGGACTCAGACCAAGAGGCCTGGACCAAAGACTTTTCCCTCCAAGGAATAAAGGGACTCAGGCCAGGATGACTGTCCTCTCCTCTCCCCACATACACACTTAATTATAACCTTTGCACATGTAAATCTTGCTGGCTATGTTGCCCGCTGGATCAACAATATTTCTTCATCTAATAAGCAACTAATATCTTGGCCACATTTGACTGACCTACCATGGCAGCAGTGGGCAGGATGGGGAGGCTCAAGTCTCTAATAATAGGGACAGCCAATGGTGCTACAAACCTCCACCACCAAATCAATAAGAAACATCTTCCACCTCCAAAAATCTTTGTGGCGACTGCTGCCTCTAAAGAAGAAGAAAGCAATTTGATCCAGATCCTTTCTCCCTGCTTTCTTTTCTATCCAACCTATTCTGGTTTCCTTATCTAGGGCATTCGTTCTATTTTAGTTTTTCAATTCCGCTTCTATCCTAGAGACAAGGTGGGAGAGGATTGTCTGTTTTCTTTCAAGTGTCACAAAAATTATGTTAGTCTAAGTACTGATGTACTTGTAGGATGATTACTTCCTGGGAAGGTGTAACCTCAGGATCATTTAAGCCATTATAACATAGCAAAACAGGGCTAATTAATTAGTAAATCCAAGCTGTTTGTAAGTGGAGCAAACACCCTGTATACAATAGCATCCTGCCACATCATTTCTTTATTTTTTATTTGCAAAGGTGCTGCATTAATTTCATCACTTTAGAATCGAAATCATATTCAGCATTTCAGCTTTCTGATGTAGAATGATTTGGCTTCAGTGGCCTGTAGCCTTTTCTTTTGCAAAATTTCATGATTGATTCTGGGCACACAATCCTGTTGCTTCCTTAGAATTATGAATAATTTTTTGCCCTCTTTATACATTTCCATACAGTCCAGATCTGCCCCTTATTGTGATCTATATTCAACTACATGTCAACTGTAACTGCATGATCATAGTTGCATCCAATGTAATTAGAAACCCATTGAAAACAATGTTGCTCTTCTCCCTCTCTAGCAAAGTTCCCCATGATTATATATTCTTCTTGAATATTTAAAGAATTCAGCATCCTTTTCTATCACAACAATCAGTCTAGGGAATTAATCTGATCAGTTGAACAGCATCTCAGGATTTAGCAAAAGTTTGGCACTTTCAAAAACTACTCATTTGAGTATTGGTGACAATCACACTGGCTATGGGAATTGCTGTTCTTTTCCTTGCCACATGGTGTCATTCTTCTGTGGGCTGAACAATTTTTTCTTCCGGGTTGCTGGCAGTATGTGTTATGTATGAAATATAATACATTATCTCCCCACCTCCATTCTTCAGATGTATACTCTTAAGAGCTTTCTAAGAGACAGAAAAATATAGACTGGAGGTGACAGTAATTAGATAACTCAGGAAATCTTTAATAAAGATTTCATCATTGCAATGCATAGTTATAATTCTATACTGAGATTTACACACTGTTAGTTCACCTGAAGGATACCACATCCTAATCCAAATGCATGTTTCCCTACTTGCTGAAAACCTGAGGAATAGGGTTAACTTGTGAAAAATGCTCCCACCCCTTTTTTTCTCCTTTTCTTTCTTTTTTTCTTTTTTGTAGTTCCACTGCACATGAAACAATACATCTTACTCCCTCTCCCAAATCAAGCCAGATTTTTATGGTTCCTAGCTTTTCTTTCATTTGCCGAGGGAGAACAATTATTATATCTCCTAAAATATGTAGAGGGGAAGAGCAATGTGTTCATGCCCCTCTTTTTGGGTGGGTGGGTATGCAGGAGGCGTGGGTTACAGTACCATCATTTTGTATAATCTGGCTCCATCTGGAGCACTTTATGCCTGCAGGGACACACTTATGCAGAGTTGCACTTTTGCTTTCCCTCTCAAACTCCAGCATGCAAGCTTCACAGCAATAACTACCTATTTCAGGAGAGATTAGATATGCATGGACAAATTTGTTCAGTCTCAACTTGGATGAAACAAAATCCTCAACTGCCTTTAGCAATACTATGGCCAGGTCCCTACTGTCCGTCCCAAACTTGCTGTAGACTAGATATGCTTAGAAGCCCAGTTTTAGGCTACCATTGCTTTTCCCATAATTTAAGAAAAACTAAAATTATCGCAGCAAATGCTCAGAATAGCACAATTCTTTATGCCATGTCTGGGAGCAACGGGAATGGTGTGGGGAGGGAGGGTTAATAAAACAACTGAATGTGGAACTTAATTTTCTTAAAATGCCTTGAATTCTGTAGATGAGCTACAACGCTCTACATGACTTGTTACTTTGTATACATTATTTTTATATATGGTGTGTGAATTGCATTTAATCCAAAGCAAGTTAACAAATGAGAGAATATAATACATGTATTGTAACTATGAAAATTATGTTCTTACTGTTTGGGAAGTACACTGGGCTGGATTCTTAAGACAGGAAATATTCAAAAAAGTTTGCAAAAAATCTGTCAAAGAGGAACCAATACAATTTGCAATATCAAAATGTCTAGAGATTCATCCTATGATCATAAACACATGGCAGCTCAGAATTCTGTTCAAGATGTAGTGTTCAAGCGAAAGTGTTTAGAGACTACACAACGTGGTAAAACTTACTTGCCCTACAAAATCATCTTTGTCTGGTTTTTAAATAATGACTCTTCATAGTCTTCTCAAGCTTCATGCCCTCCAGATGATATGGTTGAGAAAAACTATCCCAGTGAATAGTAATAACAAGTACCTATTTTACCACTAACAGCAAAACCTGCCGCCTTATTCATTGTCACCTAGACTTCACAGGCCATTTCTCCTCCTCCCTTCCAAAAAGAATAAAACCATCAGTTTAGGTGACATATAAAAGATGTTGCAACTTAATTCAAATGCAGGTGGCTATATCCATGCACTTTTTCTCAGCAGATGTAGTTTGCCTTTCAGAATGTGTTTTCAACGTCCCAGTTCAGCCAAGGAACTAGAAACATTTAAGTACCGCAAGCATATCTGTTGTTAACCCATGATAGATTCAGAACGATTTCCCTCTGAGTACTACATGTTGCATAGATAAATTGACCATTTTCAGAAATCAAATGTTTGAGAGACTAACCTTTACAGTGATACTACAGTTTTGTTTATATAACTAGTAGACTCTAATCCCTGACTCTACTATTGTGATTAAAATCTATACAGTACTCTAAATTTTCAGATCAGGCTTCTACCACACTAAGCCTTTAATTGTACATGAATATCCCACCATTTTATTTGATTTGTAAACCCATATTTGTTCGAGACTTAAGGTGACTTTCATGGGGCTCCATTTTATCCCAACAGCCACCCTGGGCTGTGCTGACAACAAATGGCTGACCTAAAGATGCCTCTTAAATATCCTTAGTAAGTATTCAAGTGACCATGGATGAACTTGGAACTTTATTGAAGACCAGTCATGCCCACAATAGTTTAAAGCCCTTCCTGTTGTATGATTTGAATCAAAGATTGAAACCTGCAATGTTATCTAGAACCGAAAGGGTGACTATTTTGGTTTTACAAAATTCAGCCTTGCACTTTATGACAAGGCCAAGTTGCTAAGCTTCAATGATCATTGTTTTGGATCCAGACAACAAAATAGACCTCGAATTGGATAAAATGCAACATGGAGGGGAATTAAAAAATATGACGACTTTGAGTTGAGATTTTAAGTTGCACATGGGTAAAGATAGTCTTTCTAGTGTTGTTTTGGCAAAAGAAAGGGTACTTGTCAAACTCATTCACACAAAGCCAAATCTTGCAGCAGCCCTCCTGATAATGGCTCTTCCCCAGCTTTTCCCATAATTGGCAAGAATTTTATTCTCAAATGTTTATTCCCAAATTACAAATCATTTGTAAGCGGTATGAATTACAATTTAAGATGTGGGAAATGAAATATTTCTTCAAAAGGCAAACACTTATCAATGTTGGGCATTAATTTCTTTATGAAGCAATCCCTACTATAAAGGACAGCAGACAGCCCAGAACATTAGCATGAGTTAGTTTATGATCTAAGACAGTATGGGAGACAGTATGCTGGCTTTGGTATGTGATGAGACCGCCACATCTGCACTAAAATCACAGAGGTTGTATATACCTGTTGCAAATTCATAAACTGCACTTCGTCATTAGTAAGTAACCACAACATTTTTAGATATTCACCCATCCTTAGTCAAAAGTTCTATAGAAAAGAGAAACAGTAGAAAAACATCTAGCTAAATAAAGACACTACCAAAATATGAGCTAAAGGCACAGTGATTTAATTTCTTTGATTGAAAAAAGGTACATTTAGCTTTCATTAGGGTTACAACTTCATTGACAGTTAAAAATAACATCAGACATTCTTAATTTTCACAGAATCACAGACAATATATATTGTGCTTGTATAAAATGATCCATAATTAATAAAATTTACTTTTCTGGATTGAAACATCACACTGAACCATAAACTAAACACAGCACAAATCTTCAGAACACACTAGACTAAATATCACTGGCAAGTTTTTGGTTCAGTGCACCATATGAATGTAATCAGTGATTTTCATTTAAAATATATTTCTATGTTCTTACTTTCCCCTTCCATTAAAAATATTTTTTAAATTGAAAACAACAAAATGAACACTTTTAATTGAAATATTAAGAACACAGTTTGGAAGGATCTTTAGGCCACTCTGGTTACTACCCTGGTTTTGGCAAAAGCAACTCCAATTTAAAGATCTGTTTCAAATAATTCTTTCATTCTATTCATTTTAAAAAGCTTTTTGGCATTTCTGAAGCTGAACTAGAGGAAAAAGTATTTAAGATAACAGGCTGTAAGACTGAGGCTTTCTAGCGTTCCATCTCTCGGCTTTTTCAAAACCAAGATAATTTTAACATTGAAAAAATAGACAAACTTCTAAGCTTATTTTTGCAAGCAAAATAGTTATTTAACAGTTTAAACACTGGAAGCAAGGAAGTTAATAAATTCTCCACACAGAAAGCTCACACAGAAAGTAAATATTTTAACATAAATTCTCTAGAGTTAAAAAAAAAAATGGTTTGGTTCATATAGTGCTCCTAAACACTATGGCCAAATGATTTTCACCATTTGTTCAATATGCCATTGTGGCTTGACTTGATGCTACAGAGTTGATTTATATATCACAGTAAAAAAAAACATACACATGCAGAGACATAATATGATCTATGAGCACACTATCATTAAGTCATCACAATGCAAATCTGACAAAAAACTTCTTTATACCAAAAAACAAAACAAATAGAGAAAATATACATGAAGTAAATTAATGAAGAAGAAAAAATATTGTGCTTTTCTGTATATTAGATCCCTATTTCTTGATTTAGGGTCTGCTACTTCATTCGCAGGAATCAATATGCTGTAAGTAGATTGAAGTTTTAAGAACTGACAGTTGGATTACAGCCACAAATACTTTAGATATCACGATAAACTTTCAGATTTTTCTGTGAGGGTAGTTTACTCCCCTATTGCATTTAGATACATCATACTGCTACATTTTTTTTCTTTTGATTGGATAAATCAGCCATTCTTGCAAATTAAGAAAAGTGCTTGAAAAAGTCAAGATTTCCACAAATGATGTTTTTAGGAACACTTAGGAGAATTTCATTGGTAACTAGGAGCCATTTCCACAAACAGAATGGATAAGCTCAAGTTGTACTATCTATAGAGGGCAATTTATTTATTTTTTAAAAATATTATCTACAGTTAGGAATAGATTGACAGCTGTGATTGGCTCTGCAGCCAATTTCTCCTCTATAATTTTTAAAAATCATTCCTTGAATTCCAACTTGAAACTAGGTATGACAGCGAAAAATAGAGTTTACTCATCTATCTAGATATATTAGAACAATTAAACTCTTTCCTAATGCCAAGCGAGTGAGGGACAGATCCGCCGTGGTTTCCCTTTCAGGATCCTTTTGGAGCCGTCCCTAGAGGCTTTGGGGGTGAGCCTGTGGAAAATCTCTCTCTGATGGGAAAAGACCACTCACTTCTGGAGAAAAATGGAGCAGCCAGAGATGCTGGAGAAAATCAGTTCAAGGTCTGCAGTAAAACTGGAGGCTCTTCTGTTTTCAGACAACTACACTGCTCAGCATGCCCTCCAGCTAGCTCAGCTGTCAAAGGAGCTTAGAGAACTCAACCAAGCCCTTGCTCTGAAGGAGGCCCTGGTTCAGAACCTGGCTCTGTCACAAAAATGCTCCAACATCATTGCCAAGACAAATATATTGTCAAGAAACCTACCCAGGTGACCCTAAGAGAATGCTTTATTTGAGCCTCCTGCAGCCAAACCGAAAAGAAAGTCAGATTTGTTAACTGATGATTCCACGGCATTTCCCCAAATCAGCTGGTTCAGATTGGATAAAAGCACCCAGGTCCCTGAAGGAAAAATGGAGCAGGATGCCTTGGAAGTTCCCAAGAGCAGCACCTCAATTCTTTCCTGCTGCTTGCACCCACAATGCTGCTGCCCGCAATGAACTAATGTCAAATATGTTTCTTATGCTAATTCTTATTCTTTATAATACAGTGTTGCATTTTTTTTTAAAACCCTCTTTCTTGTACATGAACTGTACCAGCTACTAAGAGAGTACAATACAGAATGATTTTACAGATTGCAGTCCCAAACAACAGTACTTATACATTTTAGTTTTCAATAACAAAATAAGAGGCTGTTTGCTCTTTCCAACAAACACGATCCTGAGGAGATATTTTAACCAGTGTCTCCCAATACTTGTGGCAATTTTGTAAATCATGAAACTCCACAAGTTCATTAGGTTACTGAATTGCAAGAGCAATGATTCCAATTCTGAATAGCATTTAATTTTGCGCATAATTAAATAGGGACCACAATATGAACTTCAGACAATTGAAATTACATACAATCATAAACACATAGTGGCCTATTTCAGCATTCTGTTGTATACCACCTGGAAAGATATTGCCTCTTAGAGCACAACTATGATCAAATTAGCAGGATATTCAAGCAAGATTTCAAATGCAGCAGTACAACTTCTAATAGACCAGACTACAAAAGCCTCTTGCCAATTAAGAAAAAATCGATTATTAAGGCACAACTTCAAGCTTCTAGAAAATAATCTACTTGCTTAGAATTGCAGTAGATTTAGAAGCAGCAACAGACAAATTTTATTATCCAATAGTGAAGTCAAGTTAGAAATGAAGACATTTAACTCTGATGTGAAATGAAACTTTTAAAAGGAAAAATATTATAGAGTTTTGAGTTGCTCTATGGCCATTTTTTTGTAATTTACACATTCACTCCAGCTGCCTAAGAATTACATTTGAAAAGATGGATTGAAAGATGTTGCCCTCCAGAATGGCTGGTTACCTTGGTACAGAAGTAGGCATATTTGGGAGAGGAAGTAGAAAACCTTGAAAATTTAGTTGGAATTTAGGCAACTAAATTCAGGTTGGTCTATTGCCCTCAAATACAAATGTTACTTTTTTTTTGAGAGAAAGGAATAACAGTCAGACACGTTTTAAAATCCTCCCCCTCCCCTCCAATTTTGTCAATTGGATTTATCTTTTTTATATCATTTCAAAGTTTAACCAAAAACAATTATGAGTGAACACATTCCAGATGTAGCTCCAAACATGCCAGATGAGGTTTTGTGAATGAGATATCTTTACACCTATCAAGAGAAAAGGATATACCAGGGGTGTCAAGGATATACCAGGGATCTCAAACTCGATTTCATTGAGGGCCACATCAGGGTTGTGTTTGACATCAGGGGGCTGGGGAGGGCATGATCAGCTCAACATCACTTGTATTGGGGGCGCCTGTGGAGGCCCGAACATTCTGTCTGCAAAAATTGGCTCCTGAGTTCCGTTTTCGTCTGCAACAGCCTTTTGCAACCCTCTGCCAGCGAAAACAGAGCTTGGGAGGGCCACACACAGCCCTCCTAAGCTCAGTTTTTGTCTGCAGAGGCACTGTGGGCTGTTCCTTTGCTGTGGGCCAGATCTAAACACCCCGTGGGCCAGATCCGGTACATGGGCCTTGAGTTTGACACCCCTGCTATATACCATATATTTTATTCCTTTTACACCCTAGTCCAATGATATTCATTTACACGACCAGAGTTCTTCACACAAATCTATCAAAATTAATAAAATCAATATGGTCAACTAAAAATAAGACTATAAGGATTTGCCTAAACTATCTTAAGTTTAGATTTTTGCTTCAAATTATCTTTGACATAGGTGGAATCTACTGAGCATTGAAGTCTTGGTGCATTCAAAAGGGCTTACTTCTATATCATAAACAGTAATAGATTGATGTGGTTCTCTCTGATTTAGAATTACAAAAAATAAAAATTAATGCTCTCCTGAAAAGTATGATTTATTTAATATTAAAAAGCTATTTGTATTATATTGTAGTTAAAAGTTTCCCTGATAAGAATTTAATTTTAATTCTGTAAAACAGGTGTGTGCAAACTTTTTGCTTTCCTGGGCCACACAGAATGGAAAAGAATTGTCTTGGACCGTAAGTAAAATATATAGTATAGTTAATGTATCTAAATAACAAACTTCCTTTTATATATTGAACATGCCTGCTGTAAATTGTGCAGGAAGAAAATGAAATAACATATAGTAAAAGAGTTTCTATATGAATGATGAAGTTACTGCTTCTGCAGAGATATTGGTTATGCACTCATTACACACTGCCTGTTATATTGGAGGTCATATATTCCTCCAAAGAATTCAAAAGCAATATTCAATGCTCAAACTGAAAAAAGGCAGGTTAAAAGATGACACCCCCCCGCAAGCACTATTGGGATAGTAGTGAGATTAAGGAAGATTTATCTGCCTAAACTACAGCAACCTATGTTTCCAAGCTTCTGAGGTTGATTTTGTTAAATGCAGTCCAATCATTCAATTCTGCATAGACGTTCATCCCACACCACCATCTGTAGGCACTGGATGTGGCAAAGAAGCAGACAAGGAACCTATAATCTACTTTGGCAGCCAGCTGTCACCAATGAATTCCTACATTGACTTTTCTGCAGAGTCAGATTTGCTTCAATATAAGAAGTGAGGAGGAAAAAGACCTTACAGCCGCTTCTCTAACTGACCATGTTTGACCCTCCACTTCCAGCCAGAACTACAATCAGGAGCCAAAGTGCACTGAAGTTCAATGCCTGAATCAGGGACAGTCATATCACAATGAACAGGATCGCCTTCTTTTGAGAAGAAGCTGAATGCAGGGGCTGGTATCTAAGAAAACAAAAATAAAAAATAAAAAGCAGGTAAACAAAATCCACTCTACTATAGATACATATTACTAGCAATCCTAATTAATGCCTGTATAAATCTGCCAAATCATTCTGTGAACCCATCAGATCCGTGTTTAGTGACCCATGGCACACCTCTGGACAATTACAAATCTTGGCCTGGGATGAATGTAAGGATGGAATAAATCATGTACTATGTTTAAATAATAGTAGTAAACAGTGAAAATATGAATAAAGTAGCATTTTAAATCTTTCAGAGTATCCAGTCCCTCCCCAAATTAGGCTAATTTCCCCAATTGGGGGAGCACTATGGCATCCCAAATCCTCAGATTGGACTGGAAACTGTAGCCACACCCACTTCAACAATATCTATTCTAAGAGATAAAAATTATCACTGTGCATCCTCTGCTATAAAAAAGTTGCCTTGCAAAATTTATATTTCCTTCACTGAAAACTCTATTTTAATACATAGCCAAAAAAGACCGGCTCTTCTGTGCAATATCTACCTGGCTGCTGATTCCAGTGGCAACATCTCCCACCTTAGTTCCATGGAATTCTCTGATGTGGAGGCTTTCCCCACTAAGCAAGCAGATCTCAATTTTCACCCCTGGTAGAAAATAAAAAAGAATAGAGAAAAGAACTTTTTGTTCCAATTTTATTCCAAAGAGCCTTATTCTGTAGAGCAGTGGTAGTCAACCTGGTCCCTACTGCCCACTAGTGGGCGTTCCAGCTTTCATGGTGGGCGGTAGGGGTTTGCTGTAACTCTGCTTCATAAATTTTACAAAGTAAAGTTACTTCCCTACTTTATAAATTACCATTACTGTGGAACCGGTGGGCGGTTAGAAAATTTTACTACTAACAGAGATACAAAAGTGGGCGGTAGGTATAAAAAGGTTGACTACCCCTGCTGCAGAGATTAATAGCTCTCAATTTTTCTTCCACCCATCCTTGGACTAAAATGCCTATCAAATATAAGACGTTCTCAACCCGGAGAATACTAGTGTAAAAATAGATTAGGCCAGTATTTCCAACACTGGTGGCTTTAAGATATGTGGATTTCAAATCACAGCATGATGGCTGGGAAACTTGAACTCCAAACATGTTTAAAGTTGGTAAGATTGAGAAATATGGATTTAGATTATGATTCTCCAACATTTTGGCTTCTTTGAGCTGTACTTAGTGAAGAGGAATTTTTAGGTCACACATTAAAATATATAATATAGTTATTATATATAAATAACAAACTTCTTTAATCTTCCCAAATACAGCCTGCCTAATAATTGTGCACAGAGTGTAATGTAGTATACACTTAACCAGATTAATCTTTGAAAGCTCATGTCACACTTAAGTTGCTTTCCAAACAGCCAGAGTCTTCACCATTTAACTTTATCAAATAAACATTTTCCAGAAACGTAGGTTAGATTGTTACTAGAAAAATTTAGTAAACAATGGGAAAGAATAATTATCTTCCAGGCTGCTATCCTGTTGTTCTAGCTCATGTCCATAATTCAAGTACCGTATTTTTCAGACAATAAGACGCACTATGATTTTGAAGAGGTAATTTTTAAAAAAATGTTTCTGCACTCTGCAGGCCTTCCAAACCCTCTGCATGCCTTGTTTTTTGCAAAAAAAAAAAAAAAAAAAAAAGGAAGGGGAGATGCAGAGCTTTAGGAGGCTTGTAGAGTGCTCCTGCGGGCTGGGGGGGGGGGGCAAAACGAGCAAAAACCGGGTCATTTTTTGAAAAAAAAAAAGGGGGGGTGCATACAGAGCTTTGGGAGGCTTGTAGAGTGCTCCTGGGTGATGGGGGTGAGGCAAAAACAAGCAAAAAACAGGCCATTTTTCACACACACACAAAAAGGGCATGCAGAGCTTTGGGAGGCTTGTAGAGTGCTTCTGGGGGCTGGGGCAAAAATGAGGCAAAATGGCCCATTTTTTGCTCAATTTTACCCTCCCCAGACCTCAGGAGTACTTTTCAAGCTCCCAAACCCTCTGCATGTTCATTTTTGCAAAGGGGCCGGGGTTTCAGGTGGCCAAAAATGCTGTATTCAGTGTATAAAACATACCCAGATTTTCATCCTCTTTTTTGGGGGGGAAAAGGTGCGTCTTATACTCCAAAAAATACAATAGTAACTAATTTTGATTTTTTTAAAAATCATATCTGACAAATACCATCAAAAATAATTTGTGGCTATCATCCTATAACCATGTCTTACCATTAACATAAGTGGGCATATCTGTATTCCTGCTGCGATTCAGCCAGCTGTTCCAGCTGTTGCTCTGGCCATCTGCTTGACTGTTCCAGGAATGTACACCTGAACTCATGGTGTCCTTCAGACTGTGGGACATTTTCAATGAACCCTAAAGAATCAAAAAGGAGGAGCAACTCCATTTTGGGGGGGGGGCTTGGATGCCAGATGTATCTTTTTGTTACATTCCTTTTTGCATTCCTTTCTGTATTCCCCCCTCCTTTGCTGTAGCTCCAAACGCGCATACACACACATTCTCAAGAAATGCTAGACAATATAAATCTCTACATGGGCTTGTATTTGACACCTGGTATATGGAGAAAAAAATAAATGTGAATACTTTCAAGCATGAGAAGTAAGAAATGTATTTTGCATGCTAACGTTGCTAAAGAAAAACTATCTGTGAAAGACATAGAAACAAGAAGAGAGAAGAAGACAATTTTATTTCAGTATGTATGTGTATTCAGTATGCATATGCATGTGTTTTGGAATGGAATGGAATGTCTAACCAACCGTTCATAAAGTTGATCATTTGTCCAAGTGCCATGCCTCACTACTGAAACATTCTAAATGGGAAAGATGCATCAGCCAATTTTTGCATAGGCAGAGAAGGTGGACATACAGAGAATAGCTCAGCTTGTTTGTAAGATTCTGGGGTAAGAAGTTCAAAGATTCAGAGGTGATGTGATATGAAAGAAAAATGTGAACATTCCTTAGGAATTTCTATAACCTTTTATTATAGGATACTTTTATTACATTTAGCTATATTTAGATTCCACTTATTATGGCAGATCTTCACATTTTGGCTGAGAGTGAGTAACTGGCCAAAATCAATCTAGTTGATTCCACAGTTGAGTGAGGGTTTGAACCTGATCTCCCTGTGTCCAGTCCAACAACATAAACACTACACTGTACTGATGCAATTCAATTGCAGTGAGCAGTTTTTGTAGTTTTCGAGAAAAGCACAAAGCCCTAGGAATGATCTGCAGCGAATGGGAAAGAGACTGGAAAAAAATGCTGAAGTTTATGATTATTCATTCAATGCTCATTTGAAGTTACAACACTACTGAAAAAATGGTCTTATGACTGTTCCCTGAAGTTATTGTCATTGCAGTATCCCATGGTCATGTGATCAGAATTTGGATTCTTGGCAGTCTGCCCTCACTTATAACCATAGAGGACCTTCGACTTCCCCCTCCTGCTTATCTCTTGCCCGTCTATCCTTTTGGCCACCTTGAACAGCAACACTCCTTAGCAGAAGCATCAAAGCAGGGACTGAACTAGAGGCTCAAGGCCTTCTGCTAGCCAACTACTATTATCCTTTAGGCCTTTATTGCAGTCACGGAGCTGCAGTTGCCCCTGAGAAATGCTCCCTCAAGCCACAAATCTCAACTAGCTACCTCAAGATCACAGCAGAAAGCACTAATGGCTTTCATTTACCTCCACCCTGCCACACCCAGCTGACCTTTGCCACCTTCCTCCCGCTATTCACAAGGTATGCCCTGCCTGACTCTTTACAAAGCAGCTGCTGGCTCCACCAGGCCTTCTTCCCAAGGTAACATTCTCTAAATTGTGTTCCCGGTGCTTGTAATGCTTCAGAAAGCCTTTGGAAGTTTTCTGAGGCCTTCCAAACCACTGCAAGAGCTGAGTGTTTGCCTTTCACCAAATAGGGTGCCCATTCTCAAAGATCTGGCGAAGACTTTTCTGAAGGCTTTCTAAAGCATTGGGAGAACAAGATGCACTATTTGGAGAGCGGAACACACAATTTGGAGAATGGAGCAAGCAACCTTGGAAAGAAGGCCTGGCATGGGCAGCAGTTGTCCTGTGAAGGTCCAAGGCAGCCACACCTCAGCAGCAGCAGGAGCTGCTATCTGATTGATGTGATCAGTGGATATGTATTTATTTGGGATTCTCTCCACTTCCTGCTTAAAGACAACCCTCCTCCCCAAGTATTTGGAATTATGATGGCCACCAGGACTGCCAGCATTGCCAGTTCTAAGTAATGCAGTCACATGACATCACACTTTACAACTGCATTTCTTGGTGACAGAAATTCTGGTCCCAATTATGGTTGTCAAGTCAAGGATTACTTGTCCCCTTTCTGACCCAGAAGATTGGGTGAGCAACTGAATATATTAGATCAGTCACTCATTTTATTATTTATTTCTTCAATTACTGGAGGAAATTAGTGGAGGAAATAAATATGCTTTTCTCAATAGAATCTAGATTGGGGTTCTATTAACAGGACACAAACTTGAAGCAGGATTAGTGAAAGATATGAATGCACAAGGCCTTCAAATATGCTCAAATTCTTCTGAATAGGAATTCTGTACAATCCTTCTTGGAATATTCTGACTTGAACAATCTGCTACAATTCCAAAACAGCAACTGCCCATCCTCATGTAAGTTACCTTTTCACTAGCATCTGATGAGAGGAAGCTATCCAAGCTGAAGCAGGTCAACATTTGTTCCTGTTCTTCCAGTGAAAAGGGTTGAGAGAGGCTGTTCAGAATCAGATCTATGGAAACGAGAATGGACTAAAATGAAGACGTTGAAGACTGTCGGCTGTCGGCATCCATGATTACCCTAAACTGATCTGGAGTAACCATCATCTCATTTCTGGATTCATTATTAAAACAGATAAGGGCTTCATTATCTCATTAACATTTCAAAATACAATGGTTATAGTTTTGATTTTGCTTCCAATAATAAATTAAATGGATTTGCTTTTTTTTAAAATAAATGTGTATTGTATTTATACTAATTCTTGCTTGGCAGCTATTATATTTAGTTTTAAACATACTGGCATGCATTTCTCATTCTTACTATTTAATTTCTCCTTCTCTAAAACACACCTTTCTTTCCTCAAAAGTTCAACCCAGTTAAAGCCTTTTTTTGTCTTTTGTGTTTCCAATATAATATGCCAATAAAGAATTATTTTAATTTTAATTTAGTTTATTTGTAAATAGAATATTTGTAACTCTAAAAAAACAATGGATATTTTGCCCATTAGCATATACTGGAATAAAACCTGTTTCTTCTGAATCCTGCTAGAACAACCGTATTTTTCAGAGTATAAGACACTCCAGAGTATAAGACGCACCTTAGTTTTTGGGAAGGAAAATGAGAAGAAGAAAAATTCTGCCTCTGCCTACCAGCATCCATGGTATTCAGCTGGTTAATTTCCTGTCAGTTGTGAGAGTTCATGACTTGGTTAGCCAATTAATAGGAATAGCAACTAAGTCAGCAATGAAGGTCATTTGGACTCTGAAACTGTATTTGCTGGGTGAGCAACAAGGAGACATGAAGGAGCCTGGCTTAGCTGAGAACTGAAAGTGAAACTGCTTGTGTTTTGCTTGTATTTACCTTGGAAAACCTGCTTTTGGTATTGTATTGTATATTATTATTATTATTATTTTGAATCCTGCTGAATCAGTTACTAGTATGTGCTTTCTGAATGTGACTGCTGCTGCAAACTCTGACCAGACAGGTCAGCTTTAGCACTCATTGCAACCTGATTCAGCACAGCTGATTGGCGGGTGGATCGGACTACCAGAATACTCCCAGGCTGCAGGGATTGCCACAGACCATCATGTTTTTTGCCTCAAGGGGTAGGGGCTACATTCAGTGTATGTACGTTGCACCCAAATTTTCACCCTCTTTTTTTTGGGTGGGGGGGAAGGTTATACTCTGAAAAATACGGCAATTAAAAACTTTAGGTGCTTCAAAATGATTTGGAAGAAGGGCTTTGGATTTCATGCATGAACACAGCACCTTTCTACTATTTATTAAAGCAGCCACATTGAAACTGTTTTAATGAAAAGTAAGACAGTATTATGCCAAAGCAAATAAACACTTCTTCCAAATTATTTTTGAAACATTGAACTACATTAATAATGAATCCCTTTCACAACTTAAATAAAGGAGTGAAATTGGATTACCAAGTTTATTGACTCATCTAAAGAACATTTTACTTACATTAACACTTTTTTAACCGAGAATCTAATGCAAGGTTTTCAAAGACCTTTCATTTTCTGATTCTACTATTAAATTTAAATATTACATATGCTCATTCTCTAAAATGTATACTATCAGATACCCCTGGCTACTTTCACACTCCAACATACTCAATTTCCTTCATGGATGTCTGGGTATTTGCAGGTTCTTTTGATTCTGCTACCATCATTACCCTCACCTTCTTTTAAACTTTAAATTATATGACTGGCTTCTTCAACTAAATTAACAAGCAGGTAGAAATGTAAGCAGGTATACACCATTCAGAAAAAATGTCTATGATGTGGACAGCTGTACAAAAAGCTTGGGGGGAAAAAGAGAGGTCACAAAAATAGATGGCAAACAAAGAAGCAGCTTTAATTATAAGAAAGCCAGTTTGGTCTGCTGATTAAAGCATCAGGCTAGAAAACAGGAGATTGTGAGTTCTAGTCCCACTTCAGCCATGAAAGCCAGCCTGGGCTGGTCATTGTTTCTCACTGTTTCTTTCCTTCCTTCTCCTATTTTGGGAAAATAGGAGGAAGGAGGAGTTAGATATGTTTGCTGCCTTGAGTTATTTATAAAAACAATAAAGGAAATGAATGGATGGATGGATAGATAAATGAACGAATCAATCAATCCTGATCCATGATTACCAAACTCCAGCTGCTGAAGGTCGTGGTCAATGCTGGGAGTCCTCCATTCTGTCATGTTGTATTTCCTAATACTGGCTGGTAACAGGAAGGAGGGTAGAAGGGAGTCACATGGTGGCAGTAATTCCTTGCCCATATCTGGGTGAGTTAACTGCTTTCTCTCAGTCAGATCCTGACATGGTAGTGGAGGTCTAGGGCTTCTAGACAACACCTTTTGGCTATCCGGGAGTTCAGGTATGGATAACAATAGTTCTGTGAGAATAGCTTTCTGTGTTGACTGCAGGCATCTAGGTTCTCTGTATTCACCACTCCAAGAACTCTTCAGTCCTCCCACTACAAAACAGAAGCACACATGGAAAAATCTATGATAAAACACCTCAGGAACACTGGGACCCCTGTTCAACCACCACTTACACATTTAACACAAGGTAAGATACCTCCAAAGTTTCAGATGATATACCTAGATGTTCTTAGTTCTTCTAAATTCCCTGTAGCAATCAATTATGAAGAGGGAAAATATAAATACATTCTATAATAAATATATTAATAAAATGGTGACTACTGTGACATGGTTTTATTTTCTACTGTTCAGCAGAATAATGTTTTATCATATTTTCAAACAAAACCAAACCAAAAGACCATAAACAGTAAATCACTTTCGTCTTATTTGACAAAAGACATAGCATATACATATGGAAATCAGGAGTGAGTTTGACTATTTGTTTCAGTGCTGTATCACTAAGCACAGAAAGATGACTGGAATTTATAACAATAAAAGCATACTGCTTTCTAAAATATCACAAAAATTGTTGCCAACAGGAACAACTGGGAAGGCTGTCCCACAGAGTGCAAACCACTACCATGAGCTAAATTATTTGGTGCTTTTATCAGGGCAAATACATGTTTTTGATTTGTAGCCAGAAGCCTGCTGATAAAACAGTCCCATGCTCACAGTCCAGGAATTACTCAACTATAATGGTTCTTATTTGTCAGCTTGTAGGAGACATTATCTTGATCTGTTTTATTAACCAGCCACATAGAAGGACTGTTTTTAGCAGCACTCAGTAATACATCATCCTTTTACTAATATACAACTTCAGAATTTTGCACTCACGGATCAGAGAACAAAAAAGAAGAAATGTATGTATGTATGTATGTACGTATATCATGAAGTTACCAGAAACATTCTGCGGACAATAAATTAGTATAATTTTATTTGATCAATGTAGGAGAAGGATTGGCAGAGCCAGAAAGAGAGGTAAAACAAGGAATTAGTTTAGTTGTTATGTAATCTCAAACAAGCTAAGTCGAACTTCCTTTGAACCTTATCTAGCTCTAATCAGTTGTTGATTGTTTATTGAGAAGATTCCCGTGCATATGTTTTTAGCAATAAATCAGTTAAATTGAACCTTCACGTGTGACCCTGGTTTTCATGCATGACACTAGGGAAGGCAATCAAATTCATTTACAGACAATGCTTGCCCTGTGACATGCTGTGTACTTTTACTTTCTTCCAATTTATAGCACACAAGTTACTAAACAAAACCTGACTTCTATGTTTTCTCTTACACAACCAAATGTGAAAATGATTCATGGAAGCAACATAAAGAGAAATGTCAGGAACAAAATAAAAGAGGAAGGTTTTCTTCAGGGGACTGTGGGGACAGATGCAAGAAAGGAAGAAATTGCCAGCCAGTTGCATGTTCAGTTGGGCAAAGCAATCTCACCTTGCTTAAGTGCTATGCAGGTTTTCTTCTTTAGCTCTGCTGCAGAAGCTCGTTTTGTAGGATCTTTCTCAAGGCCAGAGATAATGACCCTAACAGTGGATGGGTGACAGGAGGGAGGAATTTCTCTGAGAGGGGGTAGTTCTTTGGCTATCTGCAATGCAGAGATACAGGAAAATGGATACTGATCAAAAGCAATCAGAAAGCTACAGGCCTACAAATGGTAACTATTTAACAAACAATGACAACTACTATTGTATATATACTATATGAAATAGAAATCAATTTCTCACTTTTTTGAAAACAAGGCATAGATAATACTATGTGACCAACAACTGCAATACAGGCAAAGACCCTTAATATTCTGGCACGAAAATATTAATCTATATAGTAATTCTACCAGGCACACACTATAGACTGATAGGTTGTCTTAAAGGCAATACTCAAAAGGGACAAAATATGGGGCGTGGCTTGCAAATAGGACCAGTGCTATCCAAATATCTTAGATAGATAGAAATTGTGTTTCCTCACTGGACAACATTTGCCCAGCTCTTAAATCCAAGCCTACTATATTTCATCAGGCTGAATTAAGAAGACAAAAATTAGAATCATTTTAGCCCCCAGTGAAAAGACAGAATAATTATATTCTTTGAAAACCTGAAAGGTTTTACGCTACATTTTCAATTGTTTAAAATAATGTTCTTTTGCATTAAGAATAGCCAACTGCAACCTAAATAGTATTTTATACATCAAAAATTATATAATTATTAGATACGACTTGCATCCACACTAAACTTCTCAAATAGAGTGTCAGGCTTGGAAGCCATCTTTTACAGTGGGCCTCAAGCCTACCACATATTCTACTGTGGGAAACTGGGAAGGGGGATTGTATGGAGCATGAGACCTAAGTAGTCAAAATAACATTATTTCTCAGAAAATCAAGGTCATTTTGTCTTGACACCTGGAGGGGCATTGCTGGGAGGAATCTCCCTGTGGGATAGTGACTGATTGGACTATGTGATGGACATGTGGGTGCTGATTCAGATTTGGTGTTTCCCAGATGTGCCAACATGGCTCTTCTAATAAATTGGAATTTTGAGGAACCTCTAGCCTCTGACTTTTATTTTATGGAGGATGCTATTTGGAATCCTGAAACCCTGACCTTAACCCATATCTTGACATAGAGGTTTTTGTCTAAGAGCTGATTCCTGAAGCTGCTCTATATTAAAGATTCAAAGAAAATTGTCTTTTGCATTTTCCTAATTATAGCCCTTCAGCTTCTGAGTGATCATTTCTATATGGACTAAATACTGTGTTGTTTCAGAATTGAATCAGCTTACTTCATGTTTGTCCTTTATCTTCCATTATATATGCAAACTGATTTACTAAAGGTCTCATTGTTTTAATTAAAATTCAACTTCAGGTAAATGAGACCAGAATTGCAGTCTAAATGCCAACTTCACCCATCCATTCTTGCAGGTTCTGCGTAGAACTAAGTAGGCACATACTCATTTTCTAACAAATATTTATGTAAGAGAAAAATGACCCTGAATTTAAAATGTCCCAAAAGTGCTTTTTTCAGGAGGCAACTGGACTTTCTGGTTTTTCTCCAAAGATGTTTTGCTTCTCATCCAAGAAGCTTCTTCAGCTCTGACAGGATGGTGGGGAATGAAAGAATCATCCATCCAAATATATTTGTTTGGGACTGGATAAGCTATAGCCACAATCCCAAGAAACCCCTTTTTATAGACTGTTGTTCACTTTGAACTTATCATTATAAGGATCTTACCATTTAACAAATATTGCTGATTTTTTGCTAAAAGGTTCAAGCAAATGGCTTTTGTCACCAAACAACTAGACAGAATAGAGACTGTGTATTTCAGTGTAAACCACAATTTCTAGAGATCTGAAAATTTGAAGTAATCCCGAGGTGGGACCTGTATTAAAAAAATTACCATTCAACATAATGCACTTATTTTAGATTAACTATTGGTCTCCAGAAGACCAATATTTAATATAAAATAAGTGCATCGTATTGAATGGTAAACGTTTTGGATTTTAAGCTACCAACAAAATATGTATTTACTAACAAAAGATACATTTTTTAGATTGGTTGAGAACACTAAGTATTTCATGCCACAATTATCTGTTTTGTCTTTCAAATAAATGAACCAACAATTTATCCATTAATAACTGATGACTTACTTTGAGGCACAGAGGATGATTATAGTACTTGATCCAAGGATGATACCCATTCAGTAGGTGCAGCATCATACAGCAACTACTCCAGATATCTATCTTGAAATCACAGTGCTTCCCCATTATGATTTCAGGAGCCAAGTGGGTCTCAGTGCCTGGGACATAATCCCCTAAAAGTGGAATAGAGAAAATTGGTTCTTTGGGGTCCTGCTGGGCCCTGTTCCATACAAGCAGCCATGCTGAGACATTCTTAAACTAATAAAGGCTAGCCCCTTCACTGTAGAAGACCAGACACCACACAAAAAAATTAATATTGGAGTATTACAACTGAGAGACAAGGCAAGAATACAGAAAACTTGAGTTCAGATTCATGCTGGTAGGAAACTCTCTGGAAAGAAGTACTGCTTGGGAAATAGGAGTACCCAAAATGTTTTGCATTCACAAGGTTTCAAATCTGAAAGAGGTATTTTAAAGCCAAACAATCAGCCGCTTCATTCTCAAAACACTTCTGGAATGGTCCCCACCCCTGCTTCCCCATTCATGGGTTAAGTGGAGTACGTGATGCTTCAGGAGTAGGGGAAGAACCTGTGGGCCTAGTGCAGGCACAAGCCCACTTGTCTCCATCCTCTTAAAGCCTCTCCCCACCCTGACACCCCATGCTCCACTTCCCATCCTTTGCAGTCCCCACAGTTCCTTGAGCCTCCTCCCCACCCCCATCCCTGTCACTGATTGCTCATTTACCTTTTCAAGATCTCCAGAGTTCAAGAGGCTGAGGTAGGGAAGGATGACAGGCTTGTTCATTGCTGGGCCATTTGGCAGAATTCTACAAGCAGCAATCTTTTTGTGAGATGCTGGTGAAGCTCTTGGCTTTCCTTTCCTCTCTAGCCCTAACCTTCCTTTCCAAGGCATTAGCATATGCTGCTAAACTTGGGGGGGGGGGAGGAGCCAGGGGTTGCAAGATAAGATCCTTTTTGCTTTTCCTTCCTCCCTAGCCTTAGTCAAAGCAAAGAGAATTTTATCTCCTATGAAACTTATATCTAAGTTTATATTACCCAGGATTTTTGACATAATTTCATTTTTTCTCAATTTTAAGGCAATTTTCTTGTTGGTAAAGTACCCACAGTAGCTCAATTTGAATAATATCTAAAGTTCTTGGGTAAAGATTATGGGCAGAAGATATATAACATACACTATATTGCCAAAAGTATTTGCTCAACTGCCTTTACTCGCATATGAACTTATTGTGACATCCCATTCCTAATCCATAGGGTTCAATATGATGTCGGTCCATCCTTCGCAGCTATAACAGCTTGAACTCTTCTGGGAAGGCTGTCCACAAGGTTCAGGAGTGTGTTTATGGGAATTTTTGACCATTCTTCAAGAAGCGCATTTGTGAGGTGACACACTGATGTTGGACGAGTTTACGTGGCCCACCACTTCGTAGCTGAGTTGCTGTCATTCCCAAACACTTCCATGTACAGTTGACTGTGGAATATTTAGGAGCGAGGAAATTTCACAACTGGATTTGTTGCACAGGTGGCATCCTATCACAGTTGCACGCTGGAATTCACTGAGCTCCTGAGAGCGATCCATTCTTTCACAAATGTTTGTAAAAGCAGTTTGCATGCCTAGAGACTTGATTCTATACACCTGTGGCCATGGAAGTGATTAGAACACCTGATTCTGATTATTTGGATGGGTGAGCGAATACTTTTGGCAATATAGTGTATATAACACCATATAACATTTTTTAAAAATAATGCCCTTAGAAATTATGCCTAAAATATTGAGTCAGATATAAAGATACATTTTCATATCTGATGCTAGAAGATAGTGAGACAGACACCTCTATGTTATTTATATTTGGGGCTGAGTTGCAAATTTAGAACATAAAGGAAACAGTCGTCCAATGTTTGTACATCAACAGCCTCTTCAGAACCTCCCATAGGTTACCTGTGATTAAATAGTTCCTTATGCCATCTGGATGAAGTTGAGCTGCATGACCAAAGTCACAGAGAACAGCATGGCTTTTGTTACCAGATAAAAGGACATTGTCAGCTGCCAAAAGAAAAATTGCAAGTTTTCAAACCATCAATATCTATCTATAATATTGTTAGCAAAACCATCTAGTTCTTCTCCTTAGGTTCTCACCTGACATTTTGACTTTATTACTGGGGACCAGAAGTGCAGATTTACATGATTAAGTGTTCCTCCATAGAAATTCTAATATGAGAGAAATTAACATCTCAGGCAGAAGCCTAAAGAGAGTCCCTCTCCCTCAAAGTTAGTTTTCTATGTGAAAGGAGGCTGCCAGAACATTCACATAATCTTCTATTGAAGGCAAAGACAAGCTGACTAATTCACATCACCTCCTATTTTCTGAAACTGCAGCAATTAATGCAATTTTGAGCAAATTCTCTGCTACTTAGAGTTGGCTGTTTAATGCTGATCTTACCTTTTACATCTCCATGGAGAATATTGTGGGAGTGGAGGTATTCCAAGGCCTCCAGTGTTTGGCTGAGATAATCAAGAGCTCTGTCCTCAGGGAGGTATCCACATTTCTTAACTAGCTGGCCTAGTGACCCACCTAGAAGAAAAAAGTCCCATCACTCAGAGAAAATTATTCCTGTTATTAGCTAATCACCAAGAAGTACATTAGCTTCTTCAGTCTATAGAAAAATATCAAGTGGCATCATAGTCAAGAAATCTGCAATCGTGGCTCTTATAGTTAAAGGGCAACAATGTACAAAGAAGACATGGTGACTACAATTTGGAAAGTCTGGGACCGCATGTGGCCCTTGAACCATAAGTTACACACATTAACTTTAGAGTTTCTTCCTCTTCCTAGTGTATTCCCGCTAGTGCAGGGTCAGCTAATTAGCTATAAAACTTCTTCATCTGTAATCTAATACATATTTTTATAGCAAGACTATAAAAGCAAGAAGTAAATATTCAGGAGGGTGTTTTTTTCTTCTTCTGTTCAATCATGCCCAATTCTCAGAGATTACTTGAACAAGTCCCTGCAGTTTTCTTGGCAAGGTTTTTCAGAAGTGGTTTGACATTGACTTCCTCCTGGGGCTGGGAGAAACTCAGTTGGCTTTGTGCCAAAGGCAGAGCTAGAATTCACAGCCTCCCATGTGAGTTCAACCACTGGACCAATAGGTTCTAACTTAATATTCAGTTATCCTCTACTAAAAATAAAAAATACTTATCCCCAATTAAAAGAGAAATTAACACTAAAGTCAGGAAACAGTTGTGATCCTTGGCTTTTAGGGAAATAAAATGAAATAAAGCATAAATTGACGGCTAGAGAAAAACAGGCAAAATCAGGTCAGGAAAGATATTCTGCTTCTCTACTAAAATTTTAAAGCATTCTATATTTATAGGATCATTAAAACCAAGATGTTAAAAGTTCATTATATTTTAATATGATGAACAAGTAAGGCCCAAATAATATTATTTTTTAAAAAAAGCAAATCTAAGATTGAAGGAAAGTGGAGTGGTTTAGATAGTGTTTGAAGAAAAGTATTCCATCAAGTTTCAGTTCCATATCCCACAACAACCACATCAGGCAACATTTAATGGTTGTTTAAATGTTGCAGAAGCAATTCCCTACAAACTTAAATTGACTAAATTAGATTCCTGCTTCAGATCTAGTCAACCAATTTATTTTTGCCTCTGCCAATAGTCTGTGATTTCTATTGTTCATAATATTGCTAATATCTTTTCTCTGTTCCTGATCACCTACCTTCCATCAGTTTCATGAAGATGGTAACCCACTGGCCTTCTTTCACTGCTCCATATAATGGAAGGACTTTGGCATGTGTTACTCCAGCACATGTTGACAACTCTTCTGCACGAAAGTGTTCAACTTGTACCTAGAAAGAGAAGTATGAGTTAAAAAGGCTCAAACAATATTGGCTTTAAATAGAAAAACTATGCCTTTCACAAACAATTAAAATAAGCAATATCTTGTTTCTTCAAATGAATTAAGCATGAGTGGAGTGGGGAAAGAAACCCAGGACTAGGGAAGTTTAGAGCAGTGAGAAAGCAGAAGATGGAGCAAGCTGAGATATTTGGATTTCTTATCTTTAAGGAAATTTGAGAGGCAAACAGACCACTTGGTACTTATACCTGCTTAACCTTAATTACAAAGGATTGTGATTCTCAGCTGCTTAAATGAAGAAAAGATGAGAATGAGAGGCAGAAAACATTGAAATGGAAGAAACAGATCCTAATAAATTTTTATAAAGAAAATTATGGCAACAAATAAAGCTAAAATACAAGCTGGCAGAAAAAGAAGTAAAACCAAATTAACAATTAAAAAACAAGACGAGTAAGCAATGAGCCAAGGAAACATTTAGGCTCATGATAATTCTAAAGTAATTGAGAAAAATATGATCACCAGGGTTGGGGAGAAAGGGAAGCTATTGTTTAACAAGGTAAGCATTTGCTTGGGAAAACCAGAGCTGGTTTTGATTCTTCAGTACCAAAATAGTGTATCCAATAAAGTTTTACTTTTGAGAATGCAAAGCTCCCTAGAGTGTTTACTTGTTTTGGGCACACTAGTGACATTTGGTCCCACTGAAGCTGCATTTTCAACATTGAAGTTACAGAAAGCAGAATAACAAAAAACACAAAAATCCTGGCATAAGCATGGGTCTTTATAAAGAAACTGATATAAAAATATGACTAGTGCCAAAAAGAGTAAGAAGGATCAAGGAATTGGAGGAGGGGAGCAAACAAGAGTAGTTTTAATTGAAAAGTGTTTCTTTTTCATGGCTTTGACCTCACATCTCTGTGGCCTGAACAGATAAGACAAACAAGCAAGAACAAACCAATATTATACTTTGATACAGTAATACGTTCTCATCGAAACAAGCTGAGATCTGAAAGCTAAAGTCACATTGTGCGTTCAGTTCAAAAATAAGCTAAACATATCCTAGTATTTTTTTGTATGAATGAAGCTAAATATTCTTTTTCCAGCTTGTTTTTTCAACCCAGACATTAAAATACAGTCTGCCTCTAGTTATAGACAAGAGAAAAGCTAAAATGACAGCTGATTATATATAGTCTGGTAAAACAAAAAGTCTGTAAAGAAGAATAGCCAGAAGAAAAATATTAGTCATTAACATGCTAGTTGCTGGTAATTGTTGGATCAGAGAATGAAATAAAGAATTGAAATTCAGACCCGAGGAAAAAAAGGAATTACAAAAATAGCCTCAGGATTTTTGCACAAAGTCATCAGAGAAACTTTCAGGCATCTGAGCTTCCCAACTTGTTAACTTAGCTCCCCCTTGTGTCTTAAACATAATATCAGCATTAAACATAAGAAAGTGTATGATGCAATACAAGGAGGAAGTCTAGACAGCTGCTGGAGGTGCCACCAAAGCACACTATGTGTCACAAAAAGAATTAAACACCTACAAATCAGCTCCAGCTAGTAGCTTAAAGCTACAGCTTTGTCTAATAAAACTGCATAAAAGTTGTGATGTATGCTCTCACACCATACTTTGTATTTAAATATAGAGATTGGTGGTATTTTTAAGACTAATACTTTAATTACATCATGAGCTGTTGTGGCTGGAGCCCATTTAATTGGATGAGGAGTAAACCACGACTACAATTATATTCTAAAAGAAGTAAGCCAGACAAATTGCCAGGATACAATGATCAGATTAAAGAAAGTTCCATTATTATTAATACCTGACCCTGTTACAAATTGTACAAATGATTTCTGCCATGTAAGAAAGCAGCTAAGATTGCCTCAGCAGGACAATATTTTGGCCTCTATACAAGAGTGATCCTTCCCTAGCAGCCCATTACACCCACAGCCAGCTGGAGATTCCGCTGTTTGGTGTCACTATGGCGACGGCTTCTGGCTTGACCTTGAGGATGTGACAAACAAGTTTCAGCAAAGCATCACTGCTGTGACTGCTCCAGCCTTCAGCAGTTCCACTGAAAAGGGAAGCAACTTTCATTTCCTCTTTTTGATGCTGCTTTCCCTCCCTTGGAGACAACAGATTTGCATAATGTACCACTGTACCTTTTTGGCTGCGCACTGAAAGCCGGTCTGTTTGTCCTCCATTTTGTACACTTCTCCAAAAGAGCCTGTGCCGAGCAAACCTTGAGATTTAGTCCAGTGAACCTCTTCTCGGTACTCATAATCGACTGCTTTGAGTTTCTGCAGATTAGCAACCAGGAAACAAAAGAGGAAAAGAGCCCTTGAAAAGAGAATGAATTAACGGACACTGCCAAAATTATTGTTAAGAACAGGAGAAAAAAAACATTTCAGAGCTTGCCTTTTAAAGACAAATTATCCTGCCATTAGTTCACATGTTTATTAATTCTTCTATATCCTTGAGCCTTAGAAATTTACTTTTATTTATTTTTTTGGAAGACTAGCCCTCCCCAATCCAGTATGTGTTCTCTTTCTCTCTCTCTAACTGCAACTCACATAATTGTAGCTATTCTAGTTTTAATGCCCAGAATCTACAGTGAGAAAGTTGGATGGTTACCTACTTATTTCTCCTGCCCCTAGAAAAGAACAACAGCTGTCTTTTGCTTCAAATGAAGCTTACATAATCCTAGGAAGAAGCATAATTTGGAGAGAGAACAAATATGCATCACAAAATAAGATCTGCAAACAGAGAGTGACAAAGTGACATGAATTCAGGAGGCACCCCAGAAATTCTCTCTGTATACCTTCCATCTTTGACTCTGTGAGAAATCTAGAATTTCTATTAGCAGATTCATGCAATAAAAATAAATGCTTGTCTTACATGGAAAGATTTTAAACTCTTTCGAGTTTAAATTGTTTCTATGAACAATTTATTTAAAAAAATAAATGCTCTTTAGACATCATGATCATCAAAAATATACCAAGTTACAGCATCACGTTCACAAAGCCTTAACAACATAGCAGAACAAGAGTCTTCCTCACCATATACATAACAGTTACCAGGACTCAAGAGTATTCTTACTGCTACCATGCTTCCCCGAAAATAAGGGTCTTATTTTCTTTTGACTCCCGAAATAAGCACTTGGACTTATTTTTGGGGAAGTCTTATTATTTTTGAGGTGCAGGAGGTGGCGAGCGTGGTCACCTCATGGCTGCTGCTATGTTGCAATATTTTTGTGGAGGGCTTATTTTTGGGGAAAGCTTATTTTAGCCCATGTGCTCAAAAGTCCGAATTGGGCTTATTAATCAGGGAGGTCTTATTTTTGGGAAAACAGGGTATATTACTCACAAATTACAGCTTCATAGGGATAAAGTCATGAATTCATATAATGCTTTCCAACATTACTGAAACTAGGGATCACCTCCTTTTCTATTGGCAATAAATTTCATGGGGGGGGGGAAGGGGAGAATCACAATGCTATGTCATGATATATTTCTTTCTGCCTGTCCAGAATCTAGAACCAGTCTATCTACCCAAATGTTCAGCTTTATTATTGGGAGCCAAATATTAAGCCATAGTTCGCTTAATTAAAATGCTCTAGTTCTCACATAAACCTTAAAAACAGCATCTGCATTTCAATACCAAAACCAAATGAAGCTATTATGGCATGTTGTATGAATAGCCAGTGAAACTCGCAACATGGATTTATAAATGCTAAATGATAAATTATGAGTTTATAAAGAACTGCAACTTTCTTCACACATCACACTATAGTAAATAAAAAGCAAACACATTAAGGTTTAACATAAAGAGTGAACTCAGCAATTTCTTCTGATAATATTCAAACAGAAACAAGTAGGATGCAAAAACAGGTTCAATCAAAATGGACTCAAATGTCTATATACCAAGCACAGAGTATAAAGAATAAACAGGGTGAATTAGAAATTCAAGAAAATGAGGACAGATATGATATTGATGCCATTACGGAAACTTTGTGGGATGAAACCCACAAATGGAATACACAGCTAGAGGGATTTAAATTATTTAAAAGAAATAGACCAAATAAAAGAGGAGGTAGAGTTGTACTATATATAAGAAATAACTGTATCTCTACAGAAATAGAGCACTACAATGATGAAAATTATCTTGAATGCATTTGGGTCAATATTAGGTTTGGGGGGGGGGGGCTGACATTGCCATAGGTCTATACTATAGGCTACCAACCAGAGGAACAGAGGAAATAGACGAACTATTTGCTAGTCAGCTAACTAAGATATGTAGGAAGCACATCACAATAGTAATGGGGGATTTTAACTACCCTGACATCAACTGGGAGACAAACTCTGCACCAAGTGGAAGATCCAACAGGTTCCTAACAGCCATATTGGACTTAATTCTCACTAAGAGATTAAATGATAGAACGTATTGAAGCTACAGGAAGGAGAGCCTTCTCTGTGGCTGCTACTACCCTCTGGAACGAACTCCCTGTGGAGATTCGAACCCTCACCACCCTCCAGGCATTCTGCAAAGCCCTTAAAACCTGGCTGTTCCGACAGGCCTGGGGCTAAAGAGCTGTTGCCCCCGTCTCGAATGGTATGACTGTTGTGTGTTTTAAATTATGCATTGTTATGTGTCGTTTTTTAATTTTTTGTCTGTACCCCCCTTCCCTGGTTTGAGTTGTGAGCCGCCCCGAGTCCCCTTTGGGGGAAAAGGGCGGCATATAAATATAATAAACAAACAAACAACAAACTTTGGGGGCAAGTGATCATGCAATATTGGAATTCAACATTATGCAAGCACAAATAGTAGAAGAAAGTCAAACTAGAGTCTTGGATTTTAAGAGAGCTAATTTAAATAAACTTAGAGAGCGCTTGGGAAGAATTCCATGGATAAGAATCCTCAAGGGGAAAACAACACAAGAAGCTTGAGAAATTTTGAAAAGTGAGATTATAAAAGCCCAGTCTAGCACAATACCAATGAAGAAGAAAAATAACAGCTCTCAAAAGAAACCAGCATGGCAGCATAAAGAACTTTCTGGCAAATTGAAAGATAAAAAGGACAAGTATAAAAAATGGAAAGAGGAGCACATAACTAAGGCAGAATATCAGCAAATAGCCTGAGCCTGTAAAGATGAAGTGAGGAAAGGCTCACAATGAACAAAGGCTTGCCACAGAAGTAAAAAATAACCAAAAAAAGCTTCTTCCAACATGTTAAGAACAAGAAAAAAGTCAAGGAAATAATTGGTCCATTGCTGGAGGAAAGTGGCAAGAAGGTGACACGTAACAGGGAGAAAGCAGAACTACTTAACTTGTTTTTTTGCATCTGTCTTTACACAAAGGGAACAAACAGTCCAACTATCAAAAACAGCACCACAAAAAACAGATTAGGAACATAAGTTAAAATAGGGAAGAAAATGATAAGTGAGCACCTGTCTACTCTAGACGAGTTCAAATCACCAGGACTGGATGGATTACACCCCAAGGTTCTGAAGGAACTAGTAGATGAGATCTCAGAACCACCGAACTATATCTTTCAAAGATCCTGGAGCAATGGAACTGCATCTACATGGAGGGAAGTATGCAGTGGAGTACCCCAAGGCTCTGTTTTAGGCCCAGTACTCTTCAACGTCTTCATCAACGATTTGGACCAGGGGATAGATGGAGAACTCATCAAATTTGCAGATAACACCAAGCTGGCAGGAATAGCCACGAATATTCCAGAAGATAGGCTTAAGATACAGAAGGATCTTGACAGACTTGAACATTGGGCGCTATCTAACAAAATGAAATTCAATGGTGAAAAAAGTAAGGTTCTACATTTAGGCAAGAAAAACAAAACATACAGGTAAAGTATATGTGGTACTTTGCTCAATAGTAGTATGTGAGAGGGATCTTGGGAGTCCTAGTGGACAACCATTTAAATATGAGCCAACAATGTGTAGCAGCTGCCAAAAAAGCCAACACAGTTCTAGGCTGCATAAACAGAGAGAGGGAATCAAGATCACGTGAAGTGTAATACCACTTTATAATGCCTTGGTAAGACCACACTTGGAATACTGCATCCAGTTTTGGTCGCCACGATGTAGAAAAGATGTGGAGACTGTAGAAAGAGTGCAGAGAAGAGCAACAAAGATGATTAGGGGACTGGAGGCTAAAACATATGAAGAAAGGTTGCAGGAACTGAGTATGTCTAGCTTAATGAAAAGAAGGACTAGGAGAAACATGATAGCAGTGTTCCAGTATCTCAGGGGTTGTCACAAAGAAGAGGGAGCCAAGCTATTCTCCAAAGCACCTAAGGTCAAGAAAAGAAGCAATGGGTGGAAGTTGATCAAGGAGAGAGGCAACTTGGAACTGAGGAGAAATTTCCTGACAGAACAATTAATCAGTGGACCAACTTGCCTCCAGAAGTTGTGAATGCTCCAACACTGGAAGTATTTTTAAGGATGGGACGGATAAATTGTTTCTATTTCAAATGAGGACCCTACTACCTTCCGTATTAATTCATTTATTGAAAATAACTTAAAAGTTCATTAAAATGATTTTTCAAGTTATTTTCAATAAATGAAGTTCATTAAAATGAACTTTTACTCTAAGATCATAATAGTTATTCCTTTATTATACCAGACATAAGAAATTGAATCTCTTTGTTAAAAGCTCATTTTCTTAAGAAAGCTAGCCCAATGGAGAGTAAAATTGCAGTCTCATCTTTTCTTTCTATGCCAGATTTTTAGTACTTTTCCCACTTAAGGAAATATAGAAAGATACAATGCCCCTGGCCCCACGCAGTTTCAAATATTTTAACACAAATATCCTATCTTGTAATACTTTTAATTGTATGTTTTGCCTTTGACCAAGCTTTGCCTTTGACCAAGCTTTGACCCTGTTTATAGGAATATGGCTCCAGGTGATGATCCCTATCTTTTCTTTGCATAATACAGCATGATTGATCAAAAAGTATACAGTTGGTACCCTGTTAACAGTTTTCAAAGGCTCACCTCTGTAAGCAACACTCCTTCATTTTCATTGATTTCCTGTAGGCACACTTTTGAACTTGATCCATTTTTCCAAGTCTTGGCCAAGCAAGCTAGGTTTCTTGGTTCTCCAAGAATAACATTTCCCTTCAATGCATCTACTAGAAAATCATCCATAGAAAAAGTATCTGAGGTGTTTTTTGCAGACTGGTGACATTTGGAAAAGCTATGCGCCAGATTTAAGTCTGAAAGGTAACGTTCATCATCTACATTTGAAAGATCATCAAAAAGATAAGTCTTCAGGGGGCCAGGTTTCAAAGCAGGAAGCAAATAGCTATGGTTATACAAATAAGGAGCAAATTTGTTTGAATGGGAGGGATGTACAATCTCCAATTGAGAGCCCAAATTGTCCTGTGTATAGGATTTCCAAACATGACTCAAGCACTGAGCAGGGCTGATCAACTTGTGTAACTCTAGTTTTGCTTGGTTCTTTATCATGTGCAACTTGCTAGTAGATAAAACTTGGCTTGGTTTCTCAAAGGAACTGAAATCAGAACCAAAATCCTTACATAGTTCTGAATGCCATGAAGTGATATTGAAGAGGGTGCCCAAATGAGAGTCATCTTCCTGGAAGAAAAATGAACTAGTTAGCTACTCAAGGAAAGCTAACCAATAGGATTACACTCTAAACCCCATCAATAATTAGGAAAGGTATTTTCTCAATTGTCAGATTCCTATAAGTTAAAAGGAAAATAACTAAAAGCTGGGAACCAAGAACATGAATTTCTAACATATCAGAGGAATGATTTTACATGAAATTTATCTATAAATAAATATGAACCAATAATTTACAGATAATCCTGGACTCACCATCATTCCTTTAATAATGTTAATTATTTATAACTATTGTACCAATTGATCACGGTCTGGGCTCTTAGTTCTTTACCACCACTTGCAGTGTTCTGCAGTGACATGATTGTGAGTGTTTTTATCAATTTCTAGCAAAAATGCCCACTGGGGAAGCTGGATTAATTTAATGACTATGTGATTCACTTAATGACTACTTTAAAAATTATAATAAAAGTATCATAAATAAAACATATTTACGTATTTATCCACTTTAGTATGTTGGATCTCAATTTCAATATTGTCTGGGATGAATTGAAGTTAAAGTCCTAAATGTTTCAGAGATGGTAAATTACAAAAAAGTGGTCTAATACTGCTAAGCTATCTAGTGATCTTTGTCCTCTTTTGTATTGTCATCATACAGGTCATCTAATGTAGATTGTAATTTTAAAAATTTCCCCCCCAAATGATTTAGAATCTCCTTGTTTTATAACACATTTTGCAACAGGATACATTTCATAAAGGTGAAAAATGGAATCTGAACTGTTGCTCATTTGTACATTGTTAATTCAATTACAAACACATATATGCCTCTGAGGAAGAAAACAGGCACTACTGAGGTTAAGTTCCATTATGCCCATCATTAATACTATATTCAAGCATGATTTGAGGCAGTGTAGAATATGCTCTACCTGCACAGGTATGGGTACACAGCTCTCCTGCTCCGGAGTCCTTGGCTTTTGAATTAGGGAGGTTGCTTTTTTTGCTGTTTTAAGGGAGGATTTTCTCTTTCGCTGTTTCTTCCGGGATTTGCCGCGATGTAAGGCCTTCCAGGAACATGGAGCCATTTTTCCTTCAGTTGCATGAGCCACATTATTGGGGATTTGATCAAGGCTGCAAGACCGGCTGACAGAAAGTAGTAATACAGATATATATACTTTAGCTCAATTCACAAAAACAGTCATTTAGTAGATCTGAAAACTACACACTAAGATCTTGAGAACATTTTGAGTAATCATAATAAGTAAGTTCTCAAACTAAAGAATTTATGTTTGTAAAAAATGCTCTTTTTAATCTTATAATATCCTTCATCTTTAATTTCCAATAAAATATATCTATAAAATTATATATTTTTAAATCATACATTGAAGCACTATAGACACATATTTTATCAGATGTTTCCTTGTCAACAGTATTTTAATATGAGTATCAAAAGTGAGTCAAAGTATTTAGACTTATGAGAATGAAAGCAATGCCATGCCATGCCAGGCACTGGATTTATTTGCTCACAGCAATGTTGAAACATTCATTGTTTTAACTTTACTGACTTTTAGACTTCCTGAATGATATTTTGGGGTGATATGGGCAAAGAGGCAAACTTAGACATAACAGAATAGAAAATGACTGTGAATAACACGAAACAGAATATGTGGGGGGTCTTTCCTAGAAACATTTTATTCTGCTGGTATTATTGCTTCTTGTCACAATAAAAACATTTTATTTTTTCAAAATACAAAACCTAAGAATGAGTCATGCAATGGCTCCCTTTGATACATAATATTGATTCTTTACTCATCTTTCCCTTCTTTTAAAACATTCACTCCTATCTTTTTACAATCAAAGAATAATTTACTTGAATGTTGCTTATAAAATTTAGCCTTGATACTCCACTCTTGCTGAAAATCTGCAAGACAACTTTGTAGTTATCCCATAGCAACTAAGACCTTACATAAATCATGCTACATCTGCAGGGGTATACAATGTTTTTTATCAACACTATATACTTGCCAAGTCCTGACAGTCTCCAAAGAACAATTTCAAAGATAGCATTTCAAATAAAAAATTATGTCATGTAATGCAGAAAATTCTGAAGTATGAAATTTGCTAATTCTAGCACAATGGTTTGGATACCAGTCTATGATAAAAAGTGAAATTAAATGGAATACACTTAACTTAACCTCCGCTGAATGGGGTGCATGAATCAAAGCAGGCAAGGTGGCAGTCATCAAAATATGGTTGAAGAGCCCTGCCCTTGACTATTTTGATGTTTCTCCGGGCCCTGGATATGGATGTGGAATACTCTTTCCAATATGATGATTCAAAGGATCCTTCTCTTTTTAAGCAAGTGAATAGGGGATAAGGAACAGGAGAGGGCATTGTGGTTTTGTATTTTATGAAGGATTACTTACCTATATTGTTTTGTGTGAGCAATAAAAGGCCTCTCTGAATAAGTGGGACTGAACTCCTGGCTTATCTCACCTGAAGAAAGTTATGAGAAAAAGAAGTTGAAATATGCCACAATGAAGCAAGAAATACCAAAATCACACATTGACAGTTGATCAGACTGTCTGTCTGACTGGACTTCAGATGCAAGATCTGTTCAGCATTTTAACATGTAATGCCATATTATGAATGCATTGAATTTTATTTGACATTAGCTGTTACATAACAATTTATCTTTGTATATAATGGTATAACACATGTATACATTCTCTTTCAACATTTCATGAACATTCAGATATAGCAGATCCTCTTGCCCCCAGCAGTCTGTTAAGTCAAGGGTTCATTGTATTTACTCTATGTCACTTACAGTTTCAAAGTTAGAGGTTTCTACCAGAATTAAGACTCAGGGTGACAGAGAGAGATGGAAATGCCAGGACAAATGGAAAATAAAAGTGAATTAAGAACAGTCAATTCTCCCTTCATCATCATAGTATCCAATTGAATGTCCTTATTAAG
Organism: Thamnophis elegans; assembly: GCF_009769535.1. Lineage (NCBI taxonomy): Eukaryota > Metazoa > Chordata > Lepidosauria > Squamata > Natricidae > Thamnophis > Thamnophis elegans. Next base: position 92,694,548 of record NC_045558.1, on the reverse strand, counting down.
ACTGAAAATCTATTATAGGGCTACCAATATCTTTCCAGAACAGAAAGTTATACTTTCATATACTGTATGTTCCCTCCTTCCCTGCTCCCCCCTCCCCCCCCTCTCACATACAGCTTCATCTTCTTCTCCTTTCATTAATATGTTGTTTTCCACTTACATTCTGCCTGGGCAATGATGGAGATTGAGGTTAAGCTCCCTTGTCCGCTGTCTTCCTTGGCAGTTCCTTTAGCAATCACATCGTTCAGGATCTTCCATGATTCATGGAATATCTTCTCATCTGGCTCCTCTACTTTGCAAACGCTGCTTTTCTTTTCACTCACTACTTCTTCTGGCCCTTTGCCCATTAGGAGATCCTTTGGAGATCCAGTAGCTGGATCTGTATGGTCCTGACAAGCTATTTCCATTACTGCCATCTCTTATTTCGGGTATGTTACTAAAAGATAAAGCCCAAGAAAAGAACGATTAAATGTCAATTTTTAAGCATTTGTTCTGATAAAGCTTGTGGATATCGATGTCTGTCTATATTGAACAATGAAAAGTACTTTTTCTTGAAGAAAACATATTATTTTGTAGCAGAAAAAACACAATACTTAAGTGACTACTTAGAAATCCCAAACCATCTTTTACAACACCCTTTAAAATCCCCCCAAAATGTATGATTTCTGGTTAAGAAAAACCTAGGAATTGTTGCAAAATACTGTAGTACATCCTTGGCAGAGCTACAGTGAACCCCAAAAATGAGACTGGTTTATGCTTTATGAAGAGAAGAAAGTATTTAATTTATTATTTAGATCAATTTTATCCCAAGCATCATCCAAAAAGATCCCAGAGCAGCGTAAGCACAATTAATGAGTGAGACAGAACTTCTCCTCTGCTTTAAGGAATTAAGAAAAATAGTTACTTACATGTTCTAAATGTTATCAGCAAGCATTTATGCAAACATCCTGCAATTATTACAAATGTTTTCTTTCCTTTTTTAAAATAAGGATAAAATAAAATATTATTTTATTTGATAAACTATAATTACATTGTATATTATTTTGAGAATAAAATTTTCTTTAAAGACATAACCTTACATACACCTATATTTTGCATCCTTATCAAAAATGTATTTATAATGACTGTGTTTATCATTCATAATTCTAAAGTTGCCCAATTTCTCGAAAATAGACAGTGTACAAAGTGAAAACCACAGAAAGAACTATTATCAGGCAATGGGAAGATGGTTATTCGTGCAGAAGACATAAGAAAATCTAAGAGCACATAAGCAGCCCAATTCCAAATGTTGGGAAAGAGACAAGCCACATTTAAAGAACAGCAGGCTTGCAATTGTGCTAATCAAAGCATAAGGGATGGTGAGAAAAGCTTCCCAATTCAGGAACAAAGGCATTAGTATACAAGATGAATCTGTGAGCTTTGAGCAGGACTCAAATTGTATATCAGTTTCATCTGTGGAAATGTAACCTTATTTAGAATTAGAGATGCAAACTTCCAGTTTAAGATGGAAGTCCATATCCATATCAATATTTACTTTGTCTTGCTTCAATCTGTTTCCCCTATCCATTGCCCTACAACCTCCAAACATTGCTTCAAGTCTTTTATGATATATAAAAGACTCAAAGAACTCAAGATGCGCATGATACTGAGTTATATAATCAGCATACCAATTATACTTGACCCAGTGGTGGGTTTTAAAATTTTTTATTACTGGTTCTGTGGCCGTGGTTTATTTTGTGGGTGTGGCTTGGCAGTCATGTGGCCAGGTGGGAGTGGCTTGGCGATCATGGGACCAGGTAGGCATGACTAGGTAGGCATGGTCATGTGACTGGGTGGGTGTGCCATCTTAATGTTACTCACATGGAGGTGAACCTTGCCTGGCTTCTCCTCGCCCCTTCCCTCCCAGTCAGTCCTTGCCTCATCTTGCATGTTATGGTGGGAGAGGAAGCTTTTTCAAAGTCATCTTCCCCTTGATACTAGCCAATAAGATGAGATTTTGCTGTCTGAAGACTGCCTGATATACATTTCCAAATACCATGTATCACCATTCTCTTAGTAAGACTGAGTGGAGAGATTTATAAAGAATAATAATAGGGAAGGGACCTTGGAGGTTTTCTAGTCCAACTCCTGCTGAAGCATGAGATGAGACCCTATACTATTATGGACAAATTTCTTCTTAAAAACCTCCAGTGAACCGATCTGCCAGCTGCCGCCGCTATGGTTGAAATGGGGACAGGGGCACTGGCCACCACCACCACTGCCCTCTCCTCCCACCATTGCCCTCTCTTGCCACCACCCTCTTCTTCCGCTGCCGCCCTCTCCAGCATGTGAAGCTTGCCAGGTTGCCCTCATCCCCGCCGCAATGCTTACCTGTGTGTACGCAGGAGGAGGCAGTGGATGCACATGGCGAAGACAAGGCAGGGCAAGCGTCCAGACCAGTTCGGGGGCATGGCCAACCAGAGGTCACTACCGGTTCTGTGACCCAGGCTGGCATACCATTACCGGTTTGGCCGAACCCATCCAAATTGGTAGGAACCCACCTCTGACCTGATCCATATAATCCATATAATATTATATGGATCCATATAATCCATATAATAACCACACAGGAGTTTCAACAAGCAAGATCCACTCATGAAGGGTCTAAGTTAGCTGCTTTACTGTGTTCTACCTTTAATACAAGAAATCTTCCAAACTCTTTGCCTTCTCTTGGGAACAATGGGATAAAGTTCCATGGAATTGGGGGGGGGGGGGGCAGGCGATGTCAGGCTTATTCCCCACTTGACACCATTTCCCTGCCTGGCTGGGAGAACTCCTCACACATTCCTTTACAAGTCCTGAGGCACTCCACAGATCAGGGACTTTGGGCTCAATCTCTACTCTCTATTAGTACTATCTAGAACTGGCCACAGGGAAAATCAATCCACTGCAATGCCATACCTCTCATTCCCAATCCCTATTGTTGATGACGAAGAATACCATGACTGATGGTTTTAAAGGTAAGTGAGAGATCAAGGAGAACCACTATCTCATTCTCAGTCATACCAATGCCAGCTCTATGCTTTGGCTGTAACGATTGAAAAGATCCAAATAATCCATTTTCTCCTAGCAATCTGAAGCTGCAGCATGATAACCTTTTCAACAGTTTTTCTCAGAAATAAAAGGCTGAAATCTGGGCAAAGGTTGACATAAACTGTTGGGTCCAGTGATCGTTTCTTAATAAGACATTGTTTCTTGTAAAGGCATGGGGAATCACTATTCTAGGATGAGTTTATCACCACATGATTCCAACTTTTATCATCTCTCTGGAGACCTTAACCAAACAGGAAGGGTATGAATCTAACAGTGGGAAGTTAACAGATCCAAGGATCCTATTCATTTCTACAGAAATTATGCCAAAGTTGCCTCAACTGAACCAACCCAGTCAGAGTACAACTCCAAGAGAATCCAAGTGATTGAATATTCTTCACAATGGCCCTGTAGATATTCCAGGGATCCATCTCTCTTAGCAGAGAACAGATTATTTTAAAAAGAGCCAATTGTAGCCCCTAATATAGGTTCTTACATATTATTAGTCAAATTCACTTTACTACTTACTCCAAAAGTGCTCTAAGCTTTTGTTATTTAATTTTCCAGAGCATCTCAGAAAATTAGAGTCACTTGGGATCAAAGTCGCCTCTTTCTCAATTAGAGAGTCACCTGGGAACAAGAAAGATCATATAAAGCAAACCTTTCTAAGATGCTCATCACAGGCTCACTTCAGGAAAAAACCCAAGCACCGTCTAAAACCTATCATAGTCCAGTAGTGGAAGTCAGTCAATCTCCTGAGAAACAGGGGGAGCAAAAGTACGAAGCAAACTGAAGAGCAACCAGAGAGTGATCTGATTGTAACAAAAGACTGATGGTAATGTCTCCATCCTCAGATCATGGTACAATGTCTATGAGATAAAAAAACAAACCTAAAATGTGATCACCTGTATGTCTCAAGCTCTCAGGGACCTGGATCAGGTCAACTGTTGTCATTGTAGCATGAATTCCTGAGCCTCTACAGGTTCTACATCACACAAACCTAGCAGTGAAGTCAAGCAGCTCAGGTAAGATGCTTTTGCAGAACACAGGGGCCAGCAGGACAACAAATGTGTACATAAATTTAAAAAAACCCAATGAATTATAACCACTGTGGTCAAAAAGATTCTGGGCAATTTAAAGTACAGCTACCAAATGACTCCATAAATAAATAATCATGGTACAATTAAATAACATAACAAAACAAAATCAGAATTCTAACCACATAATAAGGAACAGAATATGATTTCACTCCTATCCAAGAATTAGGTTTGCAGCTTAGAACTACTCTTGAATGGAATTGGCTGTTAAGCAGCAGCTGCAGTCAGAAATGGCTCAGCCTTGGCTGGCCTTCACAATCTCTCTTTCTTAGAGAAAGTAGATTGTGCTGACACAGTGAGGCATTACTAGATTTTCTGTTCTGCCTCTACCAAAATGGAAACATCATTTTTATATTGACTGGCCTGCCTTTTCATTTTCTTTGTTTGCCCCCCTCCCCAAAAAGTAAAAAGCATTTCACAAAAACCTTAATATTTCTCTTTTGCACTGTTTTACACATTTTATATTCAAATAAATCAGTTGTATATAAAATATGTATATGTGTATAGCAGTTTTACTGAGTAATGTTAAGCATACATTTACCTGACAATAGGAAAAAGTTATGAAATTGGGCATCAAAATTGGAACATACAATCTAAATTACTGCAGAGATCCCTAATTAGAATTCCCTGCTGTAAATGCTTATTTAATTATCACTTTTGGAGTATAACATAATTGGCATTCAATTTGTTGCCAAATACAAGATATTCAGGGCCAAATGAGTTTGTCTTTATATTTTTACAGAGCTGCATTAAGCCAAAATAAGGAGAGCAACTTTTCAATAGTATCATGCCCATAACAGAGTCTCTTTCAAAAGAGATTAAAAGTAACTGGGAATGAGATTAGATTAATGTACACATTTTTATACTATTTGATATTCACACAGACATATACATTTCAGTTTCAATTTTCTCTCTCTTTGTTTGGTGGAATCTTTTTTTTAAAGTAATTGGGACATCTTTGTGACAATTAAAAAGGAACATTAAAATTGTTTTAGTATAAGAATCCAATCACTTTTTTACTTATACATATTATAAAATAATGAACTAGGAGGGCATGGCTTTTTAAGATTCAACTACAGCTAAATGGGCCTGCCTGAGTGCTCAGGCTCTAATATCTTTCTATGGCAAGGATCCTCTTTCTCTTTTGCAAGGCTAGAATCCAAGAAAGAAACTTTGCTTCTCCTTTGATCATGGCATCTTGAAACTTTAGGGAAGCCAGAAACATTGGACTTTAAACTCTGCTGGGGTGAGGCATGCAAGGTAAAGTTTCCTGCCACCAGGCGAGTTAAATGAGAAATTGTTTCCTGTAGTTGAAGGAAGCGTAAAGAGATCTCCAGAAATATTGGCTAGCCAGGAAGGGTGGGGCTGCATTTGAAACTCATTTAAGGAGTTTGCCTAACACAATGATGGCGAACCTTTTGGACAGTTGGAGGGAGCGTGTGTGCATATTGCATGCGCTCGTCAGGGCCACAACCCAGAAGAAGAGCTACTCAGAAGGCATGCATGTGCTGGGAAATGAAATTCTGGTTTCCGACATGGACATGTGCAATGGCCATCTGGTCTTCCAGTTTCTGGCATGCATGCACATGTGACGATCAGCTGGCCAGCATGCATGTGCATAATCGAAACCAGATGACCAGCTCTTCTGGTTTTCAGCACTGCCACACGCATAAAGGCCAGCTTACTGTCATGCACACATGTGCTCCAAAAATCCAGAAGATGAATGGGCGATGCCATGCAGGTCAGGCAACATGGCATGTGCCCCACTTGGCCACATGCGCCATAAGTATGCCATCACGGGCCTAGCATATATGCTTCATTCCCCTTCTACTTTCTTCCATGAGAGGTCCCCATACACAAAAACGCTTCTATTTGTTTTAGGCTATTTTCCCTAAAGCTGTTTTGTTTTTAAATAGATGCTACACATTACATATAAATCTTGAATCTTTTCCAAGCACTCCCATATTTTATCTGGTCCTCCTTCTGTCAATACAGCTGCCCACGCAGAGGGAAGGGCCTATCATTAAAGGATATGATAATCACAGTCTCAATTGTTTATTATTGGTCTGAGAATTGTAGGCAATGAGCACATATTCCATTTGCAGAAGAAAATATTGCTGAATTGATCTAAGCATATGAGAAGAACCAATCTGGTGTAGTAATTAAAGGCACCAAGCTAGAAATTGGGAGATTGTGAATTGTAGTCCTATCTTAATTGTGCCCTAGAAAGAAAGTCATGGCAAACCACTAACCCTTAACCCATCAGTAGGAGCTGAGAAGCCCTATACAACTCAATTTAGTTGAGGAATTTATAATTGTCGCCTTCCTCTTTGGAACTAAAGAAGTCATTTCTAATTAAGATCCTGTCTCATCTTTTCTACCTAGGATTTTTTAAATATTTTGATAGGTCTCATTCTCTAAAGTTACATTTCCCATTTTTAAAAATTGGTCAAAATGGTTTGTTGCATAACGCAGTGCAAAACACAGCAGCAGGTAAAGCAAATATTCATATAGCTCACTTCAAACACAGATCGCAGAAGGTCCTTGCCAAAAAAACCCACCCCCTCATTTCTATCATTTAGCAGAAAGCCACCTAAGGAAAAATAGCATCTATGTCCTTTCTTATCTTTGCCACTACACTGACTTTGTTAAACTTATTATTTTATGGATACTACTCTTAGTCTCCTTTTTTACATATGCTTCATCAGGTTTGAATTTGCATATAGTAGTTGCACTCTTGGCTGACGGCTTGCTCCTGCCTGTTTCAGCTGCTAAACCTTTTCTTGTAAAGAACACCCACTTCCGGGATCCCACACAAACAATGCTCTCACAGTAGGTTAAATGACTTCTCTCTTCTCCAGCTTTAGCTGGCTGCTTAGAAAGCCTTTTTAACATTTCAGAATCCAGATACATTCCCTTCTTAAAGAACAGAAGGATGTTGCATCTCAAAAGCAAAACCAATTTGCGATATTGTCCCCAGTTAGGCTCATGATCTCAAGGGATTTGCTTCAATTAGGCAAGCAATGCTCATTTTCCTAAGCAACACAGGAAGGGGAAAATAATTTTTAACTGAATTTGTTTATGGAAGAGCCACAAATGCTGGGCATTCTTGATTTCCACAGACCCAAAGTTGGTACCTGCAGGTTCCTCTTGGTTTTATGAATCATTTGAACCTTTTGAAGTCCTCTATAAGCATTATCTGTGTTCCCTGAGAGAAACATATGCTCCAAGTTTGCTTGACATTACTATAATTCCAACCACAGATATGCTACAAAAGTATAATGGATGACCCTCTCCATCATGCTTTCTCATTATCCCAAACTGAAGACAAAATATTTGCCTGTATCAGGAATAAGCAGTCCTACTGGGTGCATTCTGTTTCTGATATACCTCAAAGGTCTACCATAAAAGTGTTTAGATCAGTCCAAATGTAATCCATAGCAGTGTCACATACTGTACACTACGTTGCATCATACTATATAATCCTTCTCTAAAGTATTATGTACTTAAATTCTTAAACTACCTTACGATTAGCTTTAAAAACATAACTTCTGCAATTTGAATTTTTGTTCGTTTTTCCAAAGGGCATTATTTTATTTTTATACTATTTTTTTTAGGTGAAAAAGCTGTAATACAAGCAGGTTGTTAGTGCCATTTTTAACCCCCTCCCCCAAAAAATCCTAGCTGATCATCCCATTATTATCTTAAAAATAATAAATGGTAGGTATAGTACTTTTCACTTCTTAGGAATCAGGATATGCATACTTAGTATTAAGAAATACAATGTCTTTCAGCGTCAAAAATAACAGCAAATAAGTTACAATTTTACATGTCTAAATCTTTCATATCAAAATACAACCAAAATACAACCACAACCACCTTGTAAGCCTTCTTTCATGTTTAAGTTTTAGGAAATCTACTTAAGTTGCTAATGTTAAAAATGTGTGCCAACCTAGTATGATTAAACAATACCTTTTTGAAATATCCCCAAGTTCTGGGAAGAAATAAATAGGTATATTAATTTTATTGTGATAATATTCCATATTTTCAAATATTGAACTGTATACACTTGTGTACATCGAAAGTGTACATGGACAATGCCAATGGATTCTTTATGCCATTCTTACAGCAATGGTAAGAGATAAATCCTTCAATATTACAAATTTAAATTTATAAAACCATTTATTCAATGTTGCCTGTGTGAGGCACAAGTAACCCAAACCACTCATGAAGTCTCAAGAGAAGCAAAGCATTAGTCACCTATAATACAAGTACTATATTTTTCAGAGTATAAGACACACCTTCCCCCCCCTCCTAAAAGAGCGTGGAAGTGTTGGTGCGGCTTATATACCGAATACAGCCATTTTTTGGCCTCCCAGAGACTTTTTGCCTTCCCTCAGCCCCCAGCAGCCCGTTCTATGTTTCAGCAAAGCTGGGGCAACACAAAAATGTCCATTTTTGCTAAAAACGGACTGTTTTTCACAAAAACCAAGGCTTTTTTGCCTTCCCTCAGCCCCCAGCAGCACTCTGCAGGCTACATCAGGGCTGGAGCAAGGCAAACACTTTTTTTTCCTTATTTACCTCTTTTAAATCTTGATGCGTCTTATACACTGGTGCATCTTATAGTCTGAAAAATACAGTACATAAGCAGACTGCCTTTCCTTAGAGAAAGATCAGATAAGGCTTCCAGGGTTCTGGGGAAGGTCAGGCCTAGTACTGCTTCCTGTAATGGAAGGACTCTAAGCTCGGTCCCACTCTCCCTCTAGCTGAGATTCCACCATACCTATGATTTTGAAAAATAAATATTTATACACATAGAAAATGTATGGACAATTACAATGAAATATGCTTATCCTTTATTAATATTTCTTGAGATTATCCAGCACCATGGGTTGAGGTATCTGCGGTATGCACTTGGCCCTGGTGAGAAAAGTGATGCTGTTACTGTCCTCTTGCAGTGCCTGTGATAGCCTATATGGGGCACAACAGGCTTCAGCTGTACCGATGGCAAGACCAAGTGACTTTGAATGCATGGACCCCCAAATCCAGGTTTTTTGACATATTTAATGCTGGATGGAATGGCATTATTCCAGTTGGATCCAACTTGACTCCTGGCTCCTGATGAAAGAGCAGGTGGCAGTCATGCCAAGAGAGCCTTTGCATAACTTCATGTTGTGCATCAATTGTGGCCACTCCTGCACTAGGAGTCCTTGTGCTCACTCATTCAAGCCTAGTCATCTTGTGGTTGGACTATTGCAATGCGCTCTACATGGAGAGACCCTTGAAGAGCCTTTACAAACTACACCTGGTGCAGAATGCAGCAGCATGGACAGTTCTTGAGGTCCCAAGAGCAGCCCATTTAATACCACTGCTCTGTGAGTTGTCCTGACTGCCAGTTTACTTCTGGGTACAATTCAAGGTGTAGATAATCACATTTAAAGGCAGAGAAGGCATGCTGCAGGTCCCACTGGTTTCCCAGCTGGAGGGGTCCAGGAGAAAATCCTTTTCTGTTGTTGCTTCTGTCCTTTGGAAATCTCCCCTCCCCCAGTGAAATTAGCTTCAACCCGCTTGATTGTTATTCAACATTGCTCAAAAGCATTATATACCTTAATTCTACACATATGTACTTTGATTCCCAACTATTTTGTATCAGCCTTAAGTGTTCTACAGAATTGCAAAAAATCAATAGGCTTCGGTTCTATCTACTGTGCCTATGCTTATATAGACAATCATGCTAGCAAAGCAGATTTAAAACAAAATCTTCCAGAACCCTTTTAAAGCAAACTGCCCAATACACTGAATTGGTAATCTAGTTAACCCAAAAGCTAACCACCTCAGAAAGTGTTTTAAGACAAGTGAAAAAAATTCCTTTTGAATTCAGTTTTGAAGTAAGTGAAGAAAATGTGTTTAAAAAAGAACTATTTTAAAAATGTTGAAGCAGTTGCCAGAATTCTTTGATCATATTAATGAGAAAAATATGTTATGTGCCATGGGGAGGGCGTGACCATTCAAGAAACCACTACAGAGAAGCCAGTCCAGTTTAAGAGGTGTCCAAAGAAGTTAATCCTCAGCTAAATGTATCCTATGACTCCACAGTTGCAAATATGCTGTATAAAGATCCTCATGGAACTTGGCAAGCCACCGAGCCAGACAGGATGAATCACCAGATGATTAGATATCTGAACTTTAAAATGCAGCATGCACAGCCTTGCAGCAAGTGCTACAGGCCAGTTCTCTACAGAGTTTGGTGTTTCCTCTGCACCCACGCTTTTATACACAGTCGTCTGCAATTCCTCCTGCTATTTAAATGTAACTTGAAAGAAAAAAATGTGAGCAACTAATGACTCATCCTACAGTATATCTACAGCATCCTACACCCAAAGCATATTGCCCTGCTGCTAAGTCAAGGACTAGGAATGACTGTTGAACCTTATAAATGGGAAAACAGTCATTTAATTTCTATAAACAAAATTAAAATATCCAAAACAAAACCTGGGCAGAGTTTTACTATAGATTTATTGCAAAGACTGTTATAGAAGGATGATACTAGAAATACTTTCAATACAAAATTGCCTTTTAAAAAGAAACTTCAGCTGGTGCAATATTGATTCAACATGTGCAACTAAATGGCCTTTACATATATTCTTTTGTTCTGACATTGGATACTTTTTCAAAGATAACGAAGAGTTCTCTACTTGGACCAAATGTCTGAGAGCTTCTAAGCAAGTGGAAGTCAAACAGAAGTTTTGTCAAGGAGTTTAACATTAAGCTTCAGAATTGTGAATGGCATGAGACCATTTACTTGATGAACTATTACATTTTTATGACTTTGCCTAAGCTTTATAATAAGTTCCAAAGGCTAATCTTTCTACTAGCCCACTAGTCACTGATAATATTAGAACCCATAATGACAAATGATTGACCCATGTTGTTGGAATCCAAATTTAAAAACTGGGAAACTTTATTTCATCAAATGCTACATTGCTGGCTATTCTGTGCTTTAGGATCTCATCTATTCCAAGACAGCCCAATTTTCTCATTCCTCATTAATCAAATTTTGGGTTCCTCTTTACATATATCATTATATGCTGCTATGGTGACAATAAGGGGGAAAAAGCATTATGTATATTCACCACCTAGAGTTATATATAAAATAATAAAGCCTAGATAAAAAATAATTAATAATCATAATTCTCAGTTCACCTCTTACATGACAAAAGTGGGGAAATAATATTACATAAAATTATGGATGAGGTTAGAAGAGTATATTTAATGCTACTGTTAATAGACACAGTTTTTTTCCCCTAAAATCCTATTTTTTCCCCAAAGTTAAGATGAAGATTCATCATTGCAATGCCTCATATCTACTGATCTTCAGAAAATAAAACAAATTATGATCTTCATTTAAATCATTCTCACATATTTCTATTACCAGTGCAGCTTTTGATCAATGACTAAATAAAAAGGCATATTTAATTGCTTTCTGAAGGATAGATTGGTTCTGAATCAACTGGAAGATCCAATCATGTTCAAAAAGAGCTGCACTACATTACTTGTTCTCCAGATGTCACATCATGTGACATGTGATGACTTCTGGCTTGTTTACTTCTTTAAGAATATCAGTTTCACTCACAATAGATAGTCTGAGAATTAGTAAAAAAAAAGTTTTCAGTATAGGATTCAAGAGATCATGCTCTTTCCATTCTTATTTTGCCATATTTCCTACAGATATGGACATCACTGTTAATTACTCCTGATTTCTATTTCCAGGAATCCACCTCCTATAGTATTCTCCTTTTAGCCAGAAGACGTGCAACTTGCCTACCCAAATTAGGTAGTTGCAAATATAAGGTTCAAAATTCTGATCATGAATTTCTCTGATATTATTCAATAAACAAATTATTCTTTTGGCTGGTAACTATATTATATAAACAATGTCTGATGGAAGTCAGAAAATGTATTGAGGATATCCTGGAGATTCAAGGGAGCCTTTCTTTTGCTGTAAACTCTGCAACAGATAGTTACAAAAGGCATTATAAAGAAATATCTAAATAATCATAACCTGGCTATCACATGTGCAGTAGCAAATTCTACAATGACAAGGAAAATCTGATTACTGAATTAAAGATGTTTACTGCACCAATTTCTTGTAGATATCCCTAACAATTTTTAGAGAATCTGTATTTATACACATACTTACCCGCTCTTTCATTATGTAACCAAAGGCATGAGCCATACTATTTGATACCATATATTTTATTATTATGGATGTTAATAATAATAATAATAATAATAATAAGTAGTAGTAGTAGTAGTAGTAGTAGTAGTAGTAGTAATATCATTTACTATTGTAAACTGATAATTTTGTCTATTGCTGATCTGTGACCATAATAAAGTTGTTTATTATTATTACAATTGTATCACAGCGGCCAGTTGTTTCGCCGGATATGGCATTGGTTACTAGTCGGGCCCCACCCAGGGGCCTAGGACGTCGTAACGTATTTTCGTAATATGCGTGCAGATCCAAGCAGTTCGGCTTTTTGCATTTGACTGATGGTGATTTTGTCAATTTTTAACTGTTTTAAATGTAATTCCAGTGCTTTTGGAATAGCACCCAGTGTGCCAATTACCACTGGAATTACCACTGCTGGTTTGTGCCATAGTCGTTGAATTTCGATTTTTAAGTTCTGGTATCTTGCGATTTTTTCATGTTCCTTCTCGGCGACCCTGCTATCACCTGGTATTGCGATGTCTATGATTGTGACCTTACTTTTCTCAACCAGTGTGATGTCTGGTGTATTATGCGCCAGTATTTTGTCGGTTTGTATACGGAAATCCCACAAGATCTTGACCATCGGATTTTCGGTGACTTTTTCAGGCTGATGTTCCCACCAGTTTATTGCTGTTTTAATATTATAATTTTTGCACAAATTCCAATGGATCATTTGTGCTACTGAATTGTGCCGCAATTTATAATCAGTCTGTGCAATATTTTTACAGCAGCTCAGTATGTGATCAACAGTTTCATCAGCTTCTTTGCAAAGTCTGCATTTGGCATCATCAGAGGATTTTTCGATTTTGGCCTTAATGGCATTTGTGCAGATAGCTTGTTCTTGTGCAGCCAGGATTAGTGACTCTGTTTCTTTCTTTAATGTACCTGTTGTTAACCATAACCAAGTTTGTTCACTGTCTACTTTATCTTTTATTTTTTCCAGAAATTGGCCATGCAGTGCTTTGTTTTGCCAACTCTCCATTCTTGATTTTATCACGTCTTTTCTGTATTCTTGTTACGTCTGTGGGACCTTCAGTTGATTTTTGTTCTTTACTTCGATTAATAGATGTTCTTGACTTTCTTTTAAATAATCAGCCAGTGCATGTTTTTCTTCTTCAACTGTTTGCTTCACTTGTAATAATCCTCTGCCACCTGATTTTCAAGGCAGATATAGTCTATCAGTATCACCACGTGGATGTAAACTGTAGTGCATTGTCATTAGTTTCCTGGTTTTTCGGTCCAAAAGGTCCAAATCAGCTTGTGTCCAGTTAACTATACCAGCTGTGTATCTTATAACTGGTATTGCCCAGGTATTTATGGCCTTGATTGTATTTCCACCATTCAATTTAGATTTCAAAATGTTCCTAACTCTGTTGGTGTACTCTCGCCTGACAATAGTTTTTACTTCTCCATGCTTGATGTTATCCAACTGCAGAATGCCTAAGTATTTGTAGGCTTCATTTTCTTTGCATTTAATTAATTGGCCATTGGGCATTTCAATTCCCTCACATGCAGTGATTTTGCCCCTTTTTATGGATACAGTGGCACATTTTTCCATGCCAAACTGCATTGAAATATCGGTGCTGAATACTCGGACTGTGTTTGTCAATGATTGGATTTCTATTTCTGACTTTCCATAGAGTTTCAAATCATCCATATATAGTAAATGCGAAATTTTTTCAGCTTCTTTGGCTGTTTGGTAGCCTAATTTCATTTTTTTAAAGATTACTGATAGTGGGATCATTGCGATGATGAAGAGAAGAGGTGAAAGTGAATCACCCTGGAAAATTCCTCGCCTGATATTAACCATTCCGTAGATCTCATTCCCTACTGCCAACTCAGTTCTCCATTGTTTCATTGCCTTTTCAGTAAAGGATGTAATATTTTTGCTAATGCCAGTTGTTTCTAAGCATTTTATGATCCAACTATGTGGCAGTGAGTCAAATGCCTTTTTGTAATCAATCCAGACCATATTCAAGTTCATTTTTATGTTCTTACAATTTTCTAATATCATTTTATCAATTAGGAGCTGATCTTTTGTGCCCCTGCTCCTTCTTTTGTTGCCTTTTTGCTCTACTGGCAAGATGTTGTTTGTTTCCAAATAATCCATCATGTTATTGGCAATAATGCCTGTGAGTAATTTGAAGGTTGTTGGCAAGCATGTTATTGATCTGTAGTTTTCAGGTGTTGTTCCTTTAGTTGCATCTTTCTGAATCAAGTATGTTTTTCCAGTTGTCAACCATTCATCAATTTGGCCCTTTTGTAAAATTTCATTCAGTTGCCTGGCCAATATTGCATGTAAACTGGTCAGATATTTGAGCCAGAAACCATGTAATTGGTCCTTTCCAGGTGATGTCCAATTCTTTACCTTTTTAACTCGATTTTTGACCATCTCAGTTGTTATTTCTAATACTTGCATTTGTTTGTTGCCAATGCTTTTCTCAAAGTCATGTATCCACTTTGCTTCCTTGTTGTAGTCCTTTGCATTTTCCCACAATTCTTTCCAGAATTCAACTGTTTTCTGGTTGTTCACTTTTGGTGTCACCATTCACATTAAGACTTTGATAAAAACGCCGTTGGTCTGATCGAAATTGCTGATTTTGTTTATATTGGATGATTCATGTCTCATATCTTTCAATTTTTCTAGCTGTTGCTGTTATCTGCTGTTTTACAATCTCTACAGCTTCTTTGATGTTTCTTGTATCCAATCTATATCTTCCGATTAGCCCATCTATGATTTTGTTGTTTTTAAGCTGTTGCTCATGCATGTTCTTTAAGTTACTAGCATCTGCCCTTAATTTTTTTATTTTTTGTTCTAAACGGATTTTCCACTTTGGCTTTGATGCTTTTTCTGTTGTGTGACTAGGTACTTTAATTTTAATGCCTAGTTCATTAGTGACTATTACAGCTGCGCTGTACATTAACTGGTTTGTTTCCAAGATGGATCCCGGTTCAATTGTTGAAAACACTGCATTAACCATTTTCATGATAGGGGCCAAAATTTTCTTAGGCACAGTTTTTAGTGATGGTAAACGTTGCCTTTCCTCATTAAGCAGAAAATACTCCATGATCTTATCCTTCAATTCTTTTTGTTTTTGAGTTAGTTCATCAGTTGGTTCAGTGATAACTGGTTCTAGTGGTGGTGATGTTATTTCCTCCCCGAGAGCTTCTTCTGGGAGTTCTACTATAATGTCTTTAGTTCTGTCTTGAATATCAGTTATTTCCGCTTGTGATATTGTTTTTTGGGTTTTGCAATTTGCCTGAATTTCCTCATGTTCAACTACACTAAACACTTTATTCCATATAATAAATCACCTTTGATCTGCTAGTCGTTGTTCACTAACATTTGAATCTGGATATTGTTGTTTCCATAATTCATACATTCGCTTTAAATAGCCTCTTTTTTCTGGCTCTGAGTTGTAGTAACAGGCCATTATGGCACGGTTTTCATCTGCACTATATTATTATTATTATTATTATTATTATTATTATTATTATTATTATTATTATTATGCTTTGATAGCAGTCTAAAAAATCATGCAGGGTAATACAGTAGACCTCAACTTATACATGCAAGATAATTGTACCCCAGATTTCTGTGCTAAGTGAGAGTTGTTAACTGAATTTTGTCCCATTTTATAACCTTTCTTGACACAGTTGTGAATCACTGCAATTGTTAAGTTAGCCCCATTGACTTTGGTTGTCACAATGTCCCAAAAGATGACCACATGACCTTGGGATTCTGCAACCATCATGAATATGAGTCAGCTGCCAAGTGTCTGAATTTTGATCATAGTATTCTTCAATGGTCATATATGTGAAAAACGGTTTAAAGTATAGTACCATTATAACTTCGAATGGTCCCTAAATGAACTGTTGTAAGTCAAGGGCAACCTGTACTACACCAACTACAAGAAAAAATGTTTAATAAAGGCTAGTCTTGCTTCAGTATAACTCTGAAGAATCATAAAACTGGAACTTCTACTGTTAAAAACAATAAATTAATATAACAGAATAAGTCTGCTACAGCAAACAGGAAAGGCGGATCTTTGATTAAACTGAGGAAAAGCTCAATTACCACAAAAGAAGAGGAGGATGTAATAGATGTCTCTTCTAGTCATAAAGTGGTTTAATCCAAAACATTTACAATATTTTGAACCTCTAACATCAGCTCACAGATGTATATTGAATTGCAAGTCCAACTGAGGAGTGGAAAATCCCTCTGTTTTATTTAAAATATATAAAACCATATAAAATATATATTAAAAAAAAACTGAATGGGCAGGTAGAACCATACTAATAGTAGCCATAAAATTGCCAGAAACTCCACAGACATCCTCAGACCTGGGAAGAGAGCCAGCCATTTATTGTTTATTTAAAAGCTTTGTATAGCTGCCCATCTTAAACAATGCCGGGTGGCTCAGAAAAACATTAATTCCAGTAACTATAAACAATTGAACAAAAAACCCCACAACTTTGAGCCTTAATCATCTTGTTAAGATCTTCATTCTATTTCTTCTAATTTAATCTATCTTCCCAAGGGCTGAAAGGATGATGGTCCTGCCAAATTGTTGGAAGGACAATATTCCATGAGTTCTTAAAGAGGTTTATGAAATACTAGCTAGATACCCATGCTTCAGTAGGAAACTATGTGATTGGGCTTGATAAATTGACATTTAAAGCTTGAAAATTAACAAGTAGTTAAGGTCGAAGATGCTGTACATTACCCTGTAGAGTTCTTACACACTCTCAACCCACCAGGATTACCAGCTCATGTCCTCTAACCTCAAGGTTGGAGCTCCAATCACGCTGTTACTGTGCAATGGCACCAGGCTTCAGATGAAGACTATGCAAACACATAATCAAAGCCACAATTTTCACAGGTGTCAATCAGGGAGAAACTGTTTTCCTCCACTGAATTCCTCTGATCTCATCAGACTACTATTTCGAGTTCAAACACCAACAATTTCCCATTAAGGTGTGATACGCCATCACCATCAATAAGGCACAGTGACAGACTTTGAAAGTAGGTGGTGTGCATCTGAAGAATGACTGTTTCTCCCATGGCCAGTTGTATGTGACATGCTCCAGAGTCAGTTCACCTGACACCTGGTCATCCTCCAGCCAGAGAGCAAAATCAGGAATGTTGTTTACAGGGAGGTCCTGAGCAACTCATCTGAGGGAGGAATTGAAAGGCTATGCTTATGCAAGTTATTAGCCTGGCTACATAGATCAAAAAGCCAGGGGTGCTGGTGGCATTTTCCCCTCTTTTCTCTTTAACTGATCTTACAGTAGAAGGAACAGATTTGTCTGAACTGAGGAGGTCAGTGTAGCTATATATTTGAAGGGAGAGAACTATACTTATCTTGGGAGGAAACATATGCTTTTCAGAGACCAGATACCATATCAGAGAAGATGTGCCTCCTTGGAAAATGGATGTTGTCCATTGATGGCAATATTTAATATAAGGAAGTAAGATCATATCCACTTTGCTTGATTTTACTAGATGAGTGGAAACTATTGGAGACAGGTACTCCCTCAAATAATCAGATCTTTCCAGGAAGGGCCTTATAGCTAACAACCAGCAACTTGAATTCTACCTGGAAGTCAAACAGCAACCAATACTATTCACAAAGCACCGATAATATACAGACATTAACATGAAATACTCATTACTGCCTGCATCCCTGCTTTTATGTACTTGTTTCAAGAGTTGAATTTCAGAATCCAGTACTGAAATCCTATATAAGAGGAAGGTGTTTTGTCACCTATAAAATATGAGGATGCACTTTGTTCTTCAATAAAAAAAATTCAGGCTTATTTGGCTCTAACTTCAGTTTATTAGATACACAATCCTCCTTTTACACAACCCTAATGTTGTCTTCCAGCTATCTGGGCTTATCACTTTATGTTCTTTTCTTCCTTTCCTATCCTATACAACTACCTCCCCCCACCTTCATCTATGAGAAGATAGGGTGGGGTGGGATGAGAGTAGGTAGTCTTGAAAATATGGAAAGAGAAACAAGGTGTGCAAGCAATGAAAGCAATTTGTCCAATTAGGATCACCAACTGCTGGAGGCTATAACCAACTTTGTAATCATTAACAGCCAGTTTTTCTTTTTGTAATCAGGACTCTATAGCAGGCTGCAGACATCAGTTAGCTTTGGATAATAGTTAAGAACTAAGATCTTTCTTCATCTCTATAGCAGAAAGTATATCTGGTAAACTGTGTCAGTAAATTAAATAGAGATAGTCCTACACTTATGACCATAATTCAGCACAAAATCTATGTTACTAAGAGAGAAATTTGCTGAGTTTTGTTTCATTTTACAACTTCTTACCATATTTGTTAAGTGAATCACTGCAGTTGTTAAATTAGTAACACAGTTGCTAAGTGAATCCGGCTTTCCCATATACCTTGCTTGTCAGAAAGTCACAAAAGGGGATCACATATCTCTGGGACAGTGCAACCATCATAAATATTAATCACTTACCAAGTGTCTGAATTATGATTACGGGAATACTGTAATGATCATGTGTGAAAAATAGTCATAAGTCACTTTTTCAATGCAATGTGACTTTGAATGGCCACTAAATGAACTGTTGTAAATCGAGGACTACCTTTACTTACTCAAAAGTAAGTCAAATTATATTCAGGGAATCTTATTGTCAGATATTTGTATATAGAATCATAGTCTTTACCACTGAATTTACATTGTGGATGCAATTATATTGTATTAAACCTTTATTTACTGAACATGCCACAGCTGGTTGAATTTTGGCAACACAGAGCCCAAATCAAGTAAATATTATAATTTATCATGCTATATGAACTAGGCCAGAATGCCCATGTGATGCCAATCAAAATATCATTTTTTGTTCCAATTCTGAAGCTGGGAAAGAGACCAAGATTCTGCCTTCTACGGGACAGCTTTCTTCTTTAAATATCAATGTACAAGAATGAAATGGACAGAAATCATCTCCTTCATACACGAAAGTTCTCTGCAAGTGAGGAAGATCCTTACCTATTTTTCAAATCTAGCTTGTGACAACTTTGTCACCATTAGCAGAAATGTGAAACTGTGACCTAAGAAATCCATTTGTCTTCTCTTCAATTTATTTGTATAGAAACTAAAGACATTCTCTTGATAGGCTTTTCTATATTTCAGAATTTTTTTAACAATTACTTTCAAGAGGTTTAAATTAATGACTGGGGGTGAAGGGTTTACTCAATTGGAACACTTGTAAATGAAACTGGAGTCTGAGGTGTAAATGTCTTTATAAATATTAAATCTTTGGGCCTGGAGATAAATATGTTTATTATCTGAAAGCTTATCAGAAACTATTGTATTGGATCAAGGCAGATCATGAAGGAAGATAAAAACTAGTCAAGATATGTGAAAGGAACCTGGAAATGTACTGTAATTGCAGTAAATAAATATGGTGCCTCTGAAGTTTCAAGATAGGAATAATCTATCATTGAATAGAAGTGTGTGAGTGAGTGTGTGTGTGTGCACGCACATATGAATGCACACAAATATCCAAGAAAAGTTAGCCTAATACACACTGGGGCAGAAAGACAAATATTAATTAGTTGTACATTTTGTTGCCACATCTTGTTCTTTTAGTCTTCTAGATGACACAATACAAACACTACTTTTATGGCAAATTTACAACTTTAACCCTATCAACATTGTCCTTATAATTTTTTAGATATAGTTCCTTTTATGCTAAGGCTGTTGATTGCAAAGCCTGATTTTACTTTATATTCAATTAGAACAGAACAACAGAGCTGGAAGAGACCTTAGAGGTCTTTTAAATGGTTGTCCAATCTCTTCATACTCAAAGATATTATCCACCCACTATACAATATTGTATTCTTTTAATGCATACAGGTAGTCCCTGACTTACAACAGTTCACTTAATGACCATTCAAAGGTACAACTGCATTGAAAAAAGTGACTTACAACCATTTTTCACACTTGTAGCCACTGCAGCATCCCCATAACGGTTGCAGTGTCTTGGGGTCATGTGATCACCTTCTGACAAGCAAAGTCAATGGGTAGTCACTTAAACCAGATTCATTTAAAGTGTTTTTAATAACTGCAGTACTTAACAAATGTGGCAAGAAAAGTAAAATGGGGCAAAAATCACTTAGCAAATTTCTCACTTAGCAACATAAATTTAGGGCTCAATTGTGGTCATAAGTTGAGGACTACCTATGCATAGGCTCGGAGATTGCACGATTCAAGAGCCTGACCCCAGACTCAGACTAAGTGAGAATCTGAATCTAAATGCTAATGAAGGATTATGCCAATCCATCATTTGTAGATGAAAACACTCAGAAACGGTTAACTATAACGGAGTTCGGGTCTTTACTGGTTCCGCCAAAATGAGACAGACAACGCTCAGAGAGACATTCTTCTGGTTGGTAGTGCGACCACCAAAAAGGGCCACCGCGCACATATAAAATGATTTTGCTGCATAAAACGGAAGGAGAAGCAATGAGAAAATGAAAGTGTTACGAATGAAATACGACTTTGAGAACTCCCATACAGTACAATATCACGAACACTTTTTTTTTGTTTCGCGGGGACGAACTTGCTAGCGAAGGTCAGACACCATTCAGCACAGAAAACCTGCGGGGGCGGAAGGCAGGCTACGGTATCGGGTTGCAACAATGGCAACGTCTGGGAGTTTGGGAAAAGGGGACCAAGAAAACAGCAAAACCCCTCGAAAGAAGCAGAAAGCGGGCCGATTCTCAGACGCTGCTCACTTCCCTCCGTATTTTAACTCCTCCTCCCGGGGCGCTCAGTCGGGGGAGTTAATTAAATTAAAAAAGCGCAAGAAGCGGTCCCGGCATTCCGAAGTTAAACGGGGCGATGGAAAAGAAACTCTACGGACAGTTAAGCGAGGTACAAAGATAAATGGGAAGACTAAATTTTTAAAAAAGCGAATAAATAAAAAAGGGATTGTTTGAAGAAGCCGTGCCGCTCCTCTCTCTCTCTCCCCCACTCATTTCTGACAGCAGAAACAGGGATCCGCCATAACCAGCCCTTTGAAAGGCGAGTAGAGGCGGCGCAGAGCAGAAACCCACCTGTCGGGGGGGAGAAAGGAGAAAGAGAAGCCGGGCGACCACTTGCAGCCTCCTCCGCAGCTCAGCCTCAGACTATGAAGAAAGTGGACGGCCACGGAGAGGGGAAGGAGATAACCGGTACCGCCCCCGCCTTGCCCGTCGCGCAATCACATCCTCCCGTTAGCCTGAAATCCCGCCCTCTGACGGCCGCTCCCGCGCGGGGGAAGGCCAATCCCCAAATCTTCTCGAGGAAGCCGGTCGGCCATTCGCTTCTAAGAGCAGTTGCGTCACTCACACAGAACCTCCTTGGCGTGGCTTGTCCCTCAAAGCTTTCTAATCACGCCTCTTTTCAGACCGGTGGCTGCCGGCGCTCGTGATTTCTTTTAAATCATTCGGGCTATAGAGAAATGCTAGCCTGTCTCCTGGTTTTCTTTTTTGGACATCTTTTGTCTTCTTCTTCTTCTTTCTCCTCCTCCTCTTCCCTAAGCGGAAGTGAAAACTGACTGTACACATTTAATGGAGAATATTAAGATGGCATGACGTGTCTATAACATCCATGTTAGAAACATGCACGCAATGATTTTCTGTATCATAGACCCTGAAAGAGAAAGCTGGAAGAAACAAGATAAAGCGTATTGACACTTTGGAAATTTAATATTAGAGAAAACTAAAAATGCCAAGTAAACAAACAAATAGATCATGTAACCAATCAAATCAGAGTTCTCACCTGTGGCACTGATAATCCAATTATATTTTGCACACATTACATGAAGACTTTGCTTTCTCTAGAAGTCCATTATGCTGGGAACAAAAAAAGAAAAAGAAGAATAAGACAATCAGAAATAAAAGTCAATTACAGCCATGATGGGTGTCCTGTTATAAGGTCTGAAGGGGCAAATTAGAGGCAGATCATCCAGACTGTCCACCTGTGGGGTTGCTAAAACTCAATGCAGATTTGATAGGAAATAATCAAGAGTTTTACCTAGTTGTGGTCTATCAATATGCTCCTATTACAAAATATCACATAAAGAAAACCATTCTTCTCCACATTGGTAATTTGTGTTTAAAACATCAACCAATCATAGAGCTGCAGCAGGAACTGAGCAGTTCTGTCTGCAAGACTCAAGTCTATTATCACTCATCTGCTTCCCAATTTGTCATGACTTCTGAAGATTTTTTGTCAAAGTACTGTAATGAAGGTATCTACCAGTGAATTTCATGTACCTGTGGATGGTGTTCACTTATTTTGGCTATCTCACAACCCCCCGCCCCCGAAAATGGGTTAAAGTTAGAATCCTGTTATAAGGTCTGAAGGGGCAAATTAGAGGCAGATCATCCAGACTGTCCAGGTTATTGATTGATGGTTGATAGTTACGTCTGCAAATTTTTTTACGCACAACTCTTCTAGCTCATAGAACACAGAATATAGAATATTAGAGTTGGAAGGGGCCTTGGAGAGCTTCTAGTCCAACTCCCTGCTCAAGCAGGAGATTCTATATAAAGGATGTCAAACTTGCATAATATGCTGGCCCAGCCCCCAGCCAGTTTAGCTAAACGGAAAAAAGTCCTGATACGTCATGATGACGCCGTTATGACGCAAGTTTGACACTCCTGCTCTATCATTTCAGATAAATGGTTCTCCAATCTCTTTTTGAAAGCCTCCAATAATGGAGTTCCCACAACTTCTGAAGGTAAGCTATTGCATTGGTTGATTGCTTTCACCGTTAGGAAATTTCTTGTTAATTCTAGATTGCTTCTCTCCTTGGTTAGTTTCCATCCATTGTTTCTCATCTTGCTTTTTGGTGATTTGGAAAATAGTTTAATCCCCTCATCTTTGTAGAAGCCCCTCAAATATTGGAACATTGCTATCATGTCTCCTCTATTTCTTATTTTCATTAGACTACCCAATGCCTGTATCCATTCTTTGTATGTTTTGGCTTTCAGCCCCCTGATAATTATTGCTCTTCTCTCCACCCAGAGTCTCAACATCTTTTTTTTTTATATTGTGGTGATCAGAACTGGATGCAGTACTCCAAGTATTACTATGGCTTTGTAAAGTGATACTAGAATGTTATGTGATTTGATTCTATCCCTGTTGGATAGAATCCAATGCAGCCTAGGATTGCATTGACTTTTTTGGTGGCTGCCCACACTGTTGGCTTATATTTAAGTGATTATCCATTAGGACTCCAAGATCCCTCTCACAGTTACTGGCATTAAGCCAAGTTTCACCTAGCCTGTATTATACAGTTGGTTTTTCGTCCCTACGTTTAAAACTTTACTTTTGTTTACATTATATTTCATTTTGTTAAATAGAGCCGTGTTCAAGTCTCTCAAGATCTTTAGATCTTGATTTTGTCTTCTGACATGTTGGCTATTCCTGTCAGCTTACTGTTATCTACAAATTTGCCACCTTCTACTTCTCTTGTCTAGATTGTTTATGAAGATACTGAAGAGCATTGGGCCCAAAATGGAACCTTGGGGTACCCTACTGCTTACTTCCTACCATGTAGATGTAGTTCAATTGAGAACTACATGTTGAGTATGATTTGTCAGCCAGTTCCAAAGCCATCTAGTGGTAATGCTGTCTATTCCACATTTTGCTAGTTTGCCAAGAAGTAGGTTGTGGTTTTATCAAATGCTTTACTGAAATTTAGTAAATAGTATGTTCACTAATTTAGTCACTTTGTCGAAGAATCAAATCAGATTTGTTTGGCATTATCTGTTTTTGATGAACCCATATTGGCTACTGGTTATAAGTTTATTTGCTTCTAAAGATAAAGGTAAAAGTTCCCCATACACATATGTACTAGTCATTCCTGACTCTAGGGGACCATGCTCATCTCTGTTTCAAAGCCAAAAAGTCAGCGCTGTCTGAAGATGTCTCCATGGTCATGTGGCTGACATGACTAAATGCCAAAGGAGCACAGAACACTGTTATCTTCCCACCAAAGTTGGTTCCTATTTTTCACATGCTTTTGAACTGCTAGGTTGGCAGAAGCTGGGACAAGTAACAGGAGTTCACTCCATTATGCAGCGCTAGGGATTCGAACTACCAAACTGCCAATCTTTTGGATCAACAAGCTCAGTGTCTTAGGCACTGAACCACTGAGTCCCTAGATTATTTGCTTCTAGGTTTTTGCAAATTTGTTGCTTGATTATCTTTACCAAGATCTTCCTACAACTGCCTGACTCACAACAAGAATGTTGTACCAATCAATTACATTTGCAGCATGCAAAAGCTTTTCAATTACAAGTTATATTTTTTTACTAATGGGCAGGAATGAAGGGTCCTTGATGCTCTCTGATTTTTTCTGATCTCAGGACACCTTTATATTCATAAAAATGATTGTGGATCTCAAAGAGCTTGGGTTATGTAGTTATATCTATTGATATTCACTGTATTAGAAATTGACACTAAGAAAATTTCAGAATATTTATTTGACTTAGTAGACTTCCTGAACAGATCACATTTTGAGAACTACTTCAGGAAACTATTAAGGACAATAAAGATTTATAGTACTGCTAGCTACACAATTCTGACACTCACATCAACACAGTACACATTGTTTATTTAGCATATGGTACGTCATATATGGTATATTAACATCTCAGCTAGATTAGCAAAACATGTTAAAATATAAATGTTTAAAAGATCTGTATTCAAATACCAATTCTAGGTCAACTAACAATTGAAGTACTGTGTTGTTTATATATAAAAAAATAAGATACTGGATCAGTATATGCCCTCAACTTAAAGCCAGTCACAATGTGTCCTACAGTTTGATGCGGATCCCAGCAGTCACACTGAGGGAACAATTCTATGCCCCTTCTATCCAGAGAGTCCTGGCACAAATCCTATTCAGAATTGTCCATTGCTAACATGGTCGTTCAAAGCCTGGCACCTTTTTGGGGGGTCATTTGTATGTCTGCCTATGTCTGGGCATTCAGAAACCTATTCATCTTTCCATTGGAAATCTGTGTTAAAATTGTTGGGCAGATGTACGTGTGCCAGTATGGTCTTCTATTTGAGCCATTTGAGTCTTCTAGCAAATAAATGAGGAAGATTGACATGCATCGGTAAGATTGCCTTTGTAAAGCTGGTGTGCTATATGGCTCAGAAAAGGAAGCCAGAAAGTTGGAGTGGTTTTAATATATCCACTTATAAACTTCAAGGTGTCATTGAGTCTGGCATCTAGCTTACTAGTATGGCAACTATTGAGCCATATAGGGGCATAGTATTCTGTTATGGAATAGACCAACCTTTGTAGTTGATGATGTGAGGGTAGCAGCTGAAGTTCCTCACTTAGTTCTACAAAATTGTTGTATGTTGTTCCTACTATTTATTTTAGCTGTCATATTCTCTGTAGAAGAGAGTCCAGTCCAGTCAATGTTTCTCCAAGATACTTTGAATGGGGATTATAGGGGAATAAGATATTTAATTAGACCTTTGAAGCTTCATATGCTAGTTTATTGTTAAGGTGGAAGCATCTAGTTATTGTTTTACTGGTGCTAGGAGTGAGCCTTCGGTCAGTGAAGAATTTTCCTAAGATTTTAAGATCTTTGGGCAGGAGGCTGTTTGTCACTTTCATGTGTTTTTCTTATATTGTTATGGCCAAATCATCAGCGTATCCAAAATTGTGATCCCTTATCACGAGCATATCTGATATGTGTTAAGTTGAATAGCCTTGTGGGAGACTGTTGTTTAATCACCTTATCTTACTTATGTTGTCTCCCATTATCTGAAAGGATTTATCACTAATCATGTTATTAGTCACCAGAGATTTTTGCAGAGGATAATATGGCACAGTTTGTATATCAGCCTGTCCTTCCAACTAAGTCATCTGTCTCAATTAGATCGACAAATACAGCCGTGGTTTTGAGACTCATTGGAATCCTACTTCAATAAAGCCTGCTATTGCTTAGCACCTGGTTTATACAACTCTTATCTTGTCAGAAGCTGGCTTGTTCCACAGGCAGATGTTCATTTATTATGGAACCTACTCTGTTTATAATTAATCTTTCCAGGAGTTTGTAGCAGGAGTTCAAAAGGGTGGTTGGGTGGTGACTTTCAACTCTGTCTTGTGGTTTGCCAGGTTTTAGAAGTGAGGTCATTTTAGCTTTTTGGAATTCTGGTGGGAATTGAAAACTTGAAAACTACTGAAGCAGCTATTGAAAACCACATCTGAGAGAAATTTTCCAGTCCAACTGTGTGTGCCTCAAAGAGTTTATCAGGATTTCTGCATGAATGCCACCAAAGTCTGGTGCTTTACCAGATTTTCAACTACCAATGGCAGTGTCAATTTGCTTTATAGAGAAGGGATTACAATACTTAGAAAGCGTTTGGCCTGACCATGAAAAACTGAAAGGGCTTACTTGATGAGAGTGGAGTATCTTTTCACCCTTGGAACTTTAGAGAGAGATACAACTCAAGAGACTATTTAGTCAAAACTTATATGGGGTGTTTGCCATTGGTTTGTCTAGCTCCACCCAATTTCCTTAATAGGCTCCAAGTTTTCCTGCTAGATTTGAAATTGAGTGATTCTGTGTATTTTTCCCACTTCTTACATCAAATTGCATTCAAGCTGTGTAAGAGATCACTGACAATCTCCAGATTACCACTCTGTAGGAAGATCTGGTAGAGTCCTTCAGTTTCTTTATTCCATCCTTGGATGTATTCTTTTCTAAATACTCAAGGTATATGTCTTTTTGCTGAGATGATTATTGCTTTCACAAATAGTGAATAGTGCTGATAGTAATAGTAATGATAGTGCTGACTACTTGGTGGAATCCACCGTGTAGTTTTATCAAGATTTTAGGCAAATTTGGACCAATTGGCTTTTTTGAAAGTTCCATCTGGGTTTAGGAATAGAATGAATTAAGGGAATTTAAACTCCAACTTCTAGCAAGATAGGTTGTGTGGGAATATTATCCACTACTTTTCTTTTTATCAGGACAGGCTGCAAGTTTGTGCTTTCTGTGACGAAGCACAAATCTGGGTTGTTTTTGTAATTACGTGCCACTGATTTAAATGTGCCCTTGTTTTTAGCATTGAAAATCAGCTGGACTTTGTTGAAGTTTGGGCCTTCTTGTTGGGCAATAATTTACTGTTGTCATCAGTGGAATGGTATTTCCAATTAACATGATGGTTATTGAAGTTGCTTGCATAGATTGTTGGGTGTGGCTTCATTTTCAGGACAAGCTATGTCAAAAGGTGGTTTATAGATGTTCACTATTGTTAGATCACCTAGCGCAGAAGTGCACCAGTGTGCCTAATGTCCCTGTCCTACTGTCCCCATTTATTTGTACCCATTTTCTCTGTCCTTATTCATGTTTATTCTTATTCCTGTTATCTTGTAAATGAATGACTAAACAAATAAATAAATAAATAAAAACTAACTAAATAAATAAGGTTGACAATAAGGAATCATTTTCTATATTTCTTTTAACATGTGTAGCCACACCATAGCTGGGATGGTAGGTGGCTCCCAACATGTCATAATCATGAATCTTGCCTCTGCTGAGTTGCTGTCCTTTGTTTTCTATGTGTGTTTCTTGGAAGATAGTCATATATTACTGTCCAATAAAAGTTTGGAAACACATTGGCTCTTGGATCTGCTGAGCCCCTCGATATTGATTTGGCAAATTCAAATAATATTCCCAATCTCTCTTATCATTTGGGCCTGAAATGATCGATTTTTTTGAAATCATTTTTGTTGAGTATTGTGATGTGGATTGGCTGCCATTTAGGCGGGAGTAATGCCTGTCTCTGATTGATTGATTGATTGCGGTTGACAGTGGGGTGTTTTACTTGTGTTTAAAGTTGCAGTTCTCTGTGGCCTAATAAAGAAGTTGACTTAACCGAGACTTTGCCTAAGTTATTGAGTCTGAATCTTATAATTAAACAAAACAAAGTAGTTACCAAGATGGGATTCAATAATTGGCTGGTTAAGTAGTAAAATCAGTAGAAGCAGATTGTTCCACTAGTGACATTGTCTGCGGAAAGACAGCGTTACCTCAGACTCTGTTGGTGGTAATGGAGATGGTTTCGCCAATGGCTTTTGCACCTTTCAGTACACATTTGGAAACAGGGGAGTCCTATATAGCAAGATTTGAGTTTTTCCTCCAGGTACATGAATTGTCAGAAATTTCAGTTGAGTGAAAATGTGCTTACTTTTTAATGGTGTGTGGTGCAGAGATGTTTGACGCTGCTATATCATTAATGGCACCCACATCTATTCATGAAGCATCTTGGGAAACTCTGAAGTCTAAATGAAAAGACCACTATGCCCCAACACCTTCTAAAATAGGTCATCATCATGAGTTTCATAGAAGGAATCAGGCAGAAGGGAAATCAATTAATAATTGTGTGGCTGCGTTGAGATCTTCTGCTTTGAATTCCGAATTTAAACACTTGGATGATGCCCTATTAGATCTCCTAATCTGTGGGGTCCGAGATTTAAAATTACAACGGAGATTGCTTGCAAAGCCTGATTTAACATTCCAGTCAGTGCTGGATAAGGCTAGGGCAGCCAAGATGTCCGAGAAGTCATTAGTTGCCATTCAAAGTAGTCAGAGCCAACCAAACAACAGGAATTTAGTTCCCGTTCCTAGGACTAAGGTTGACCAAAATGATGGGGTTTGTGAGGCAGAAGATGAAGAATTAGATGAGGAGAACCAAGTGAAGGAAGCGAAGAAGAAACTTGGAAGCCTGGGGGTAAACCACGTTATGAGCATTGCCTGGGTTGTGGGGAGGATCATTCCCGAAGCGATTGCCGATTTAAATTAGCAGTCTGTCAGCATTGCAATAGGAAGGGTCATCTCACCTGAGTATGCAAGGGTTCATAGCCCACTATAATGCAGCCAGCAAATTCCCAAATGAGCTGATGGCCCCCAGCTAAGAAGCTTCGGCTAGGAAATGACTGTCACACTGTCCATACTGGATCAGAGGATATAATCAGTCAAACTAATAATGGCCTTAAAAAGAAAATTCAATTAATAGTACAAATTTAAGGAGTTGACTGTGTAATGGAGGTGGAGACAGGTTCTGCCTCCTCCATAGTGTCCTGGAGTACTATTAAAAGGCTTATCCCTTCCATGCCAAAATGCCAAGGGCTTTGATGTAGTGTGGCAATTTAATGATTAGTTCACAGAGTGATAAAGAATCAGATTGTAGGGTAAACAGACAGCTGCAATTTTTTCCATTATGGTATCTGCAAAAAAGGTGCACCTCCATTGCAGTTTACAGAGAAGTCTTTAAGTACCTTTCTGCCCTAAAATATTTTAGAGAATACATTAGTTCTGCATGAGCAATTAATCAGTTGCTAAAATTCCGGTAAACCTGTTGCTTCCTGCTCAATAAATCATGCTCTGTAAGAAACTTGCTTGAAAGAGTTACCGTATTTTTCAGAGTATGATGGACCTTTTTCCCTCAAAAAAGAGGCTGAAAATCTGGATGCATGTTATGCACTGAATACAGCATTTTTGCCTCCTGAAACCATACCCCTTCACCAAAATGGCCATGCATAGCCTTAGGGAGGCTTTCAGAGAGTTCCTTGGGGCTGGGAGGGCAGAAACGAGCAAAGAATGGGCTGGTTTTGCTCAATCCCCCACACACCCTGCAGGAGCACTCTATAAGTGACCTAAAGGTTATCCATGCCCCCTTTAAAAAAACCAGGGCCATTTTTGGGAGGTTTCCAGAGTGCAAAAACTTTTTTTTAATTTGCCTCTTCAAAACCTTGGTGCGTCTTATATTCCAGTGCATCTTATACTCCAAAAATATGGTACTTTAAGTTTGAAACAGTTGATCATAACTTAACAGGGTAGAGGCAAGTGGGGAAAGACCAGCTGAGGAAAAAAAAACACTGACAAAAACATACAAACAAACCACTATTCAATTCTTTCAGTCAATGACATTGAGGCATAGAACCAATTTTACACCAGCCAAAGCATTATTATGGAGCCTTCCCCTTTGATGGGCATCTGTACAAGCTGCTTTTTTTTGGTCAGCATTGCATTACAAGTGCTACCCATTTTGAGCATATATACAACATCATGATGCGCATACAAAAGTGGTAGGGATTACATGTGATGCCACATCATTGCTTTAGATAGTCTGTGCATGCGCCTACTGCCAAGATGCTGCAATCTGTTCTGCTATGAGGCTCCCAGGTGCTCTCCAGTTAACACATTTCAGACCCAAACTGTTTCTTAAAAGGTTCTCTTATTTCTGTTGTTATAATAACACATTGATAGCCCATTGTTTGAAGAGTGTCACACAATAATGCATCAATCAAGCATGACAACAAAGAAAAATGAAGACTTGCTCAGGGGAAAAGTGAAACTGAACCTAGTATAAGTATATGCAAATCTGCATATATAACGCATATACACATTCATTGAGTCTAGCTGCAACTTCCCTAGCTTTCACCTTAGGAACGGTTAAAAGTAATCTACAGTGCGGTCGTATAGCTTATAACTCAGACTTTTATATTAACCCAGGCAATTGAGATAATTTAGTAAACAGTTCATTAACTATGAGCTAATGTACTATAGAAAGATAGTAATAAGGTCCTAAGGATACACTCTCCTGAGTTGAACTTGACTCTTGTTGACTCAGTTTTCTTGGCAACAATACAACAATACAAAAGTACTTTGCCATTGCCTTCTTCCAGTATCTTTTTAAACTTTCCAAGCTACCCTATAACCATGGGTTTCCCTGCAGGAATAATTGTTTCAGTCATCCAGATCATGGTTGTCCCAAAGATGATTTTTTTCAAGAGGCAACTGGACTTTTTGTTACTTAGGTCAAGATCGAAACACAGGAATTGGAAGCATTCACCAAACATATCAACTGCGTGGACAGATACATCAAATTCACATGGAAAGATGTTGAGGAAAATACTCTACCCTTTCTGGACTTTTTGGGTCACATTAAAGAAGACAGAAGCCTTAACTTTGAAGTGTACAGAAAACCCACACACAGAGATCAATATTTAAATTTTGATTCCCACCATCCACTGGAGCACAAAATGAGAGTCATCAGAACCCTACGGCACTGAGTTGCTTACCAGCAAAGAATGGGAAAGAAAAAAACTAAAGTATCTAAAGGAAGCCCTCAGAATGTGTGGCTATCCCAAGTGGGCCTTCATTAAATTTCAAAAAAGACCCTACGAGAGCTCCTCCATAACAGACAATGAAGAGAACAATAAACAAAGCAACATTGTCATTCCATACATTGCAGGAATATCAGAAAAGCTCAGGAGGATCTTCAGCCAACACAACATACGTGCACACTTCAAACCCAAGAATACACTACATTTGTCTACCCCAAGGATAAAACACCCAGACACAAACTAAGCAACATAGTATATGCAATACAATGCATTGAGCCATGTGCAGATCTATACATTGAGGAAACAAAACAACCACTTCATAAACGCATGGCACAACATAGGGAACAAACCCTTCAATATAAGATTCAGCTTGTTCATCTGCATTTAAAAGCAAAGGCCATTGTTCTGAATACAGCAAAGTCCACATTTTGGACAGAGGTGATTACTGGCTTGAAAGAAGGGTCAAAGATGCCATCTATGTCAAAACTGAATAGTCCTCTCTCAACAGAGGAGGAGGGATGCAACATCATTTATCTCTAGTCTACAACACAGTCCTTTCAATCGTTCCAAGGAAGGTCCACACCCATTTGCACTACTCAGGTAATCCTGAAGACACAGATAAACATCCAGGTGGCCTCAACCACTTGCTAAAAGAATGCAAGTGACCAGCTGTCTTCAAGGAGTATAAATCCTTCCATTCCTCACCATATAGTCAGAACTGTAGATGCTTCTTTGATGAAAAGCAAAATGTTTTCAAAGAAAAACTAGGAAGTCCAGTTTCCTTTTGAAAAAAAACACCTTTGAGAAATTCAATCACAGAGTGGACCTGACCACCTTCAGTTATTGAGATGAGCCGTGGTCAATGGAATGCTCTCACCTAGCATAGACAGGAATAGGAATAGAATAGAATAGGTAACTGTTTTTTCTGTCTACCCAGAAATGGAACAATATCTGTGGTGGTTGTTATTGTATTGGGCAAGACAGTATTGTCTCTCAACAATTCTAATTTGTTTGGGGAAAGCAGTTGATCAGCAATATTAATATCATATCATTTATTATTATTATGTGGTTAATCTTTGGTGAGATTCACAGCCTTTGGGACTGGTTGGTAGCTCAACAGCTTGAGTCCTAATCAAGGACCAAGGAACTGTTAAGGTAACGTCGAACGATATAAGCTGTTCCAAGTAGGGTGGTTTTTTGTGGACTCAGAATGTTCAAGTCTGATAAATTTAAAATTTCCAAATAGCGAGGTAGCCCATTGGGTATTGCTCCAAGGGCTCCAATTACAATTGGGACAACACATGATTTCTTTTTCCACAGTCGCTCAACTTCAATTTGCAAGTCCCAGTACTTTGTGATTTTTTTCTTGCTGTTTATCTTCAATTTGTGCATCTCCAGGTATTGCAATCTCAATGAACCATACTTTTTTCTTTTCAACTATTATTATGTCAGGTGTGTTGTGGACCAAGTGCCTGTCAGTCTGAATTTTGAAATCCCACAAGATCTTGACTTTCTCATTCTCTAAAACCTTCTGAACCTGATATTCCCAGTGGTTTTTGCTGTACTCAAATCTAAACTTTTGGCACAATTTCCTCCTCCTCCACCACCACCACCACCACCACCACCACCACCACCACCACCACCACCACCATCATCATTATTATTATCGCAACAAAAGAATTGTACCACAGTGGCCAGTTGTTTTGCCGGATTTGGCATTGATTACTAGTCGGGCCCCACCTAGGGGCCTAGGACGTCGTAACATATTTACGTAATATGCGTGCAGATCCAAGCAGTGCGGCATTTTGCATTTGACTGATGGTGATTTTGTCAATTTTTAACTGTTTTAAATGTAATTCCAGTGCTTTTGGAATAGCACCCAGTGTGCCGATTACCACTGGAATTACCATTGCTGGTTTGTGCCATAATCGTTAAATTTCAATTTTTAAGTCCTGGTATTTCGCATTTTTTTCATGTTCCTTCTCATCGACCCTGTTATCACCTGGTATTACGATGTCTATGATTGGCAATTTGCCTGAATTTCCTCAAGTTCAACTTCACTAAACACTTTATTCCATATAACAAATCGCCTTTGATCTGCTAGTTGTTCACTAACATTTGAATCTGGATATTGTTGTTTCCATAATTCATACATTCGCTTTAAATAGCCTCTTTTTTCTGGCTCTGAGTTGTAATAACAGGCCATTATGGCACGATTTTCATCTGCACTATATTTTTGTCGTTTTGTTGACTGGTCCACTTGTAGTCCACTTGTTGACGGATGCCCAGGGACCTCAACATCTGCTGCAGCCCTTGTTAACCCGCGTGACGACCGATGTGGTATAGAATTTTATTCGTTTCTTTCACCATGTTGTATGGGTTGGCGAGTTTTTTTTATGGGGCCAGGTTGCCAGCCTGACCCCAACCCTCATCATCCGGGCTTGGGACCAGCAACGGCGGAGTTCTTGTTGTTGTTGTTATTATTTTACATTTGTAATTGTAGCAAGATTATTCTAAGAAGAAATAATAAAATGCTCACAGTAGAAGAATGCATTATAAAATGACAGAACTTGAGGAAATGGCAAAGCCAATCAATTTAGACAAAAAGCAATAAAGATATTTTTAAAAACAGGAAGCCTTATATGGACCTTTTGTTGAAAGAAGAAAAGAATGAATTAAAGATTTATGTATTTGGGGGATTTAAAAGGTCAAAGAGAAAGGGAAAAGAATAAGATGGCATCTGATAGAAAGAGGGACAAAAGTAATCAATTTATATTTATATCCTCCTTACTTTTTATTCTCTATATTTTAGAAAAACAAGATTTAAAAAAGTGTATCTTAATTTTCTTAATTTTGTATGTTCTAATAAATTGGAAGAATTCTAATAGAAAGGAATATACATTTGTGTTTTACAATGCTAATAAACTTTTTTAAATAAATGGCCAGTCCTCATAGTTCTTAAGAGTAATTATAAATATATAAATATATTCTGTAAAATAAAATATCTAAAACAATTAAATAAATTACACATTTAAATAAAAAGGTTCTGGTCTGCACCAAACACATGTTGCAGTCATTTTAATTACCAGCTCAATGTGTAAACTATATTCAATGGACCTACTAGGAAGTATTTTGAAATTGCTGCCTGCGTTCTAAGGATGCTGGAGGCTTTGATAACAGACAAACTATTAGTAAAAAAACTTTGCTTAGTAATTGAAAACTTGTTTAAGAAAAATACGTTCCAGTCTATATTTTTAGTTAGCTCATTTGGGTGTCTTTTTAGCCTTTTTAGAATTCATTCGTGTTTGGTTTTTTTTTAAAAAAAAATCTTTATAAATATATTCTCTGGAATGTATCACTTCCAAAGAAACTATATTAATTCTACTTCGGAAAAGTAATTGGAACACAAGATAGATGACTGAGTCATCTCCCAACAGACTACAAGTATGAAAGCAATGTAAAGTTGTAATGCTCAAACTTTACAAATATCAGGAAATGACTGCCCTAACATAAGATGGAAAATTTGATTTCTTTCCAATACTGGCACAATTATTTTCATTTAATTTAACTTTAATTAAAATGTATTTTTAAAAAATAAAAGCTAATTTTGCAAGCCTCTGAAAAAAGAGAGGAAGGGAATAATAAAGATAAAATTATTGGTGAGGTAAAATTAATAGAGTGAAATGATACTGAAATGACTGCTTTGCTTTTATTAAGGAGTCTGCATGTGTTCCAGAAAGCTTATGCATCAAGATATTTATGGAGATGATTGCTGACACGTGAAACCCATTAGTATTCTCCCATTAGGAGATCATATATTGACTTTTGGACACAACTCAGATTGAAGTACTAGCCATTGGTCCTTGGGTTGGCAGGAAAATATGGTAGAATAAAACTTGTGGCATCAATTAACAAATTATATCCTGCTATATTAATGAGGCTGGTCTTTGCTGTTTTAATAAGGGGCAATTTTATACACTGAATATAGCATTTTTGGCCTT
Organism: Thamnophis elegans; assembly: GCF_009769535.1. Classification (NCBI taxonomy): domain Eukaryota; kingdom Metazoa; phylum Chordata; class Lepidosauria; order Squamata; family Natricidae; genus Thamnophis; species Thamnophis elegans. Next base: position 92,658,921 of record NC_045558.1, on the reverse strand, counting down.
CTGAAACCCCACCCCTTTTGCAAAAATGGTCGTGTATAGCCTTTAGGAAGCTTCCAGAGTGCTCTTGGGGGCTGGAGAGGGCAAAAATGAGCAAAAAAGGGCCATTTCTTGCTCATTTTTGCTCCCCCAGCCCCCCAGGAGCATCCGATAAGCCTCCTAAAGGCTATGCATGCCCTTTTTAGGGGCAAAAAACGGGCTAATTTTGGGAGGTCTGCAGAGTGCAAAAACTTTTTTTTTTTTTTTTAATTTGCCTCTTCAAAATCTTGGTGCATCTTATTCTCTGGTGCATTTTATACTCCGAAAAATATGGTAGTTCACTTCTAACCAGGCCTTGATTGTGGATAAGAAAACAACTAACAATTAGTGGAATGGAGCAAGGTTGGATGAATGTAGATAGGTGCTTATTAAGCATATTAAGGCATCTGTCAGTAAGTTTTAGGTGTAGAAATATTGCATTGTAATCTCTCAATTTAGGTGTCTCTGAATGTGAGTTTAAATTCTCTTCTAAAACACCATAAAACTTGCTATTTTTGAAATAGATGACAGGCATGGTAAAGGGGCAAAAAATAAAACAGAGAATAATTCAGGTAGTCCTCAACTTACCACCACAATTAAGCCCAAAATTTATGTTGTTAAGTGAGATTTTTTAAGTGAGTTTTGCCCCATTTTATGACCTTTCTTGCCACAGTTGTTAAGTGAATCATTACAATTGATAAGTTAGTAATAGTTGTTAAGTGAATCCGGCTTCCCCATTGACTTTGCTTGTCAGAAGGTTGCAAAAGGGGATCATGATCTTGGGATGTAGCCATAGTTATAAATGTAAACCAGATGCCAAGCACCTGAATTTTCTTCACATGATCACGGGGGTCCACATAAGTCAGTTTTTCCAGTGTCATTTAACTTTGAATAGTCACTAAATGAACTGTCGTAAGTTGAGGACTACTTGTAAAGAGGGGACTGGTACTGTTTTAATACTGTTTGAAAAAAGGATTAAGATAGTTTAGAAATTGCCTGCATAAAATTTGATAAGGTGTCTAGTCTTTCTTATGATTCAAAATAGTTATGAATGTGAGGACAGAGAATCTTAAGATCCGCCTTGAGTGGACAGATCCCAACTCTGGCCATATAAATGATTGTTAGATTGTTTTCATGGAAAAAAAGGTGTCAAGGGAAGACGGAAAATGTTATGACCGGAATGGCTGATAGCTATAACTTTAGGCTGATAGCTATAGGAAGGGTGGTTCAACAAGATTTTAAGCATGTGGCAGGCATAGTGCTTACAAAGGGAATTTGCACCAATTAAGTGCATAGGCATTTGCTGGGATAAAATATGATGGGTTATTTGTTCATTTATAATCTGGTGCATTATGCAAAACCCAGGCAATTTAGCTGATGAATCATGGTTCAGCTAACACATGTTACTAGTATGTTATGCAAATGTAGCCCACCTGCTTGTGAGAAATGATAAAAGCAACTTTGAGGCAGAAGAGAGAAAGAGTGGTGAAATCAGCTGAAGTCTAAAATCAAATCTCATTATGAGTTAATCATGTTTATGCCAAATGAGAGACCTTCTTTCAAAATGAAAGATAATCCTGGAACTCTGTACAGTTGGTGGCTTCCTTTTTCTTTCTCTATATGTATATACTTACGTTCTTTTCATATATCTGCATTATTTGTTGAAAAGCAACCAAACTTTTCCCCATATGTAGGACTATATGTTGGGCAATGACATCTTTTTATTCTGACCAAGGAAGCTGGGCTGAAAAAAATAATCATTGGCTTTCCTTTCCAATTGCCTCTTGGGTTAGAAAAATCTAGGACACCAGAGACACAATCAGACTGATGGACATCTGATTATAATTTGCTCCTTGAGGGACTCTTGGAAAAAAGCAACTGGCAGAAGAGAAACCACTCCATTGTGTCAGAATCCTCATCTTCAAACAGAAACCCCAGGAACATATATAAATGGATTAGATTAAATACAATCTTCAAATTAGTAGAGGCAACCTGGAAGCTTTGCTTAAAGCCAGAAAGACATATGTTCTGGTTTCAGCAGCCAGGAAAAACACCAAAGTCTCAGACAGGCTAGATACATTCATTCGTTTGTACACTTTCTATTTAATTCTATGTCTTTTAACAGTTGGGATTGAAAAGTTAGCTGGTTTATTTTATTTTTTTAAAATGAAGACAAACCTCCCTTAATTGGCACTCAGTTCTTGATGACATCATGGACATGTGCATGCAATTGCTAACCAAAAATCGTCCAAAATTAATTGCGACTGAAATTAACTCAGACAAAATAAAACTATTCAACTCTTTAGTTGACTGTTGATAAGCTGAGCTCTAATGTCAACAAAGCACTCTTACCTAGAATCAGTAAAACTTCTTTGTAGGAAAATGAAATCATCTTCCCAATTAATGAATGTGTGTTGTAGTTTGGACATCTGCTATTTTTTTAATGACTATTGCTAAGCTTTGATCTCACAACTTATCACTTGAGAAAAGATGAAGTTAATACCTTGCACCCTACTAGATTTACCCTTGAAACAGTTGGCTGTAAACTCCCAAATTAAGCAATTTTTGCTTTGTAAAGTTATGGTAAAAAAACTCCACTCTTCCTGCTTTCTCTGGGACTTTTCCCAGATGTTCAGGAACTTTTCCTTTTGGACCTATTTTCAGTCATAAGGAGGTATCAAGCCTATAGTTAGGGGCTAGGGAATTGCCCCCTCGATGTTTTCCCCATATTCTCATCTTAAAACCCAACTGGGCCCAAACAAACAATTCCTCCTCATCTTGATTTATGGGCTTTTTACAGGCCTGGGAAAGATAAATGTAATGTTGCAATATTTTGTTTGCCATTCGATCCCTAATCATAATGCAAAGATTGGGCATTAGCTTTTGAGGTGTCCTTGGTGCTCTCTGATCTTGGTTGGTTCTTGCAGACATTTTGTTATCCAAACTAGATAACATGGTTTATAATGGCTTTTGAAAGACTAACTGGGGCTGATGCCAAGATTGATTTTAAGTCTTTCCAGCTTTGCACCAGCTTCTTATCCTACCCTCTCCTGTTTAACACCGTTTCTTATTTTGATATAATTAAGAAACAGCAGTGTGTGTCAGTGATCTTAGATTTATCAGGAATGAAAATATGATTTTCCCCTCTCCTAATTTCCATTATCACTACCTTTTAATCTGCTTCTTCTGTATAACTTTGAAAATACATTTTAAAAATATGCAGGAAAAAAATAAAATGCATAGGAGAATATGCTTTCCTTTCCTTTGTAGGTGTGTCCTTTACAGGAATTACTGAATGCCCCTAAAGTTTGATTATTTCCAATGAATGCAGAAATAAGCATTTCAGCCTAAATGTAATAGAACTTATTGAGAAATAATTGGATTTTTGTTCTTGCTATTCTTCAGAATAGTGGTGAAATAAAATCTAAGTAAAGGAATCGTCAATGTGAAAAAGAATACAGTATGGAATAATTAAGTAGCATCAAGTTTTATTCGAGGACAAAACGTTGCAGGAACAGAATACTTGTCTTGGATGCAGATTACAAGATTAGCTCAGCTATCAAGGTATGTTAACATTATACAGTATTTGAGATAAAAAGTAGATTTATTTAAAAGCACAAAAATAGGAAGAAAACAGGATAGGATAGGATAGGATAGGATAGGATAGGATAGAAGAGAGAGAGAGAGAGAGAGAGAGAGAGAGAGAGAGAGAGGGAGGAAAGCACCTAGTTTCTTAAACACTATTCATTTTTCTAACAATAAACCAGAGACAGACACAGAGAAAGTATATAAACATAGATTAAGTGAGCTTGTTTCTGATTTTTGGTGACTTCTTCAATTTTTGGTAACTTCTTCCTGGTAACTTCTTCTTCTTCTGTGAATGGAACTCAACCTAATTTTTTGGTTTTCTCTGATAGGTTCGTTCCTATTCTAATGCACTAATCTATAAAAGTTGTAGATTACATGCATTTGCATTCTCAGTATGAAGTAATGCCATCAGCATAGCACAAAGTGATGTTTTTCCTCTCCATTTTGAAAACCATGTTAATCTTTTTTCCAATGCATGTTTTCACACTTCATATTTAGCAGTGGTTGAATAAATAACAAGAGAGCACTCAGCCTACCAGTAGTCTGTGTGGCTATGTTCTGTTCTGTCTGTGGCTTCCTGATTCTGTATAGGTTTTGCATGTGGACAGTGAAATATTATGGCATTCCCATTTTGTTAAGCACAGACCCAGCTTTATTGGGGCTTTTCTATACAAAGGTCTTTCTGTAGTCAATGAAACAAACATTGACAACTTCTTAGTATTCCTTGGCTTTCTCCAGACACATACCTCTTGTTCCTTGGCTTTTTTAAAAAAAGCCATCTTAAACACCTGGAATTTATCTCTCCATACACAACTCTAATCTGCAGTGAACGATCCTAAATATTATTTTATTATTCGGCGTTTAGTCATGCCGGCCACATGACCATGGAGAACATTTTCTGATAGTGCTGGCTCTTCGGCTTAGAAATGGAGATGAGCACTGCTCCTAGAGCTGGAAATGACTAGCACGCATGTGGTGGTGGTGGTGGGGGAACCTTTACCTTTAATATTAAAAATATTGTAATAGTTTGCATAATCTGTTCAGTCCCTTTTCTTTGATATTGTTGACTAGTGTATCATTCTTCAGATTTTCTAGCATTGTTTGATTAGAATCTCTATTGATTCTTCTATATTTCTTTAGAAATTCCACAAATTCCTATAGCCTTCTGATTTGGTAATGGCCTGAATGCAAATCTAACTTCCTCTTTCGCTTGATATTTGGATTTCAATATGCACCATCCACTCTGATTCTTTCTGAATCAGTTCCTAGCTACCGTATTCCTCCCGTAACTGTGTAACACACCAATTTCAGGTTGGAACCTCCTTTTTTGTTGGAGACTTTTTTTTTAGCATACTTTCTTTGTTTTTTCCCCTCCCGGTGATTCTTTCCTTCCTTAATTCTTTACAGATGGCAATAGCACTTATATGCCACTTCACAGTGCTTTACAACCGTCTCTAAGCGGTTTACAGGGTCAGCATATTTCCCCCAACAATTTGGCTCCTCATTTTACCGATCTCTGAAGGATGGAAGCTGAGTCAACCTTGAGCTGGTGAGACTTGAACTGCCAAATTGAAGGCAGTCGGCAGTCGGCATTCAGCAGTTAGCAGTGACGTGCAGTGAGATTTATGGCTGGTGAGGCACTGACACAGGGGTTTCAAATTTTTTTAGACTTGTGGACTTCAACTCCCAGAATTCCACAGCCAGGCATGCTCAGTTCCGATTTAAAGTGACAACATTTGTTTTTCTCCTTTGCGAAAAAGTTTTCCTTCATTCTTTTTCTTCTCCCTCTCCCTCCTTCTGCCCTCTCTCCCTCCCTCCCCCCTCTTTCAAACAGACACATGCACACAGAGAAGTTGGATCCCTCTCTCACTCATTCAATCTCAAACACAAACACAGAAGTTGGATTGGATGTATTTTCCAATGGCTTGAAAGCAGCTCCTCTGCCATACCCACCCCCATTCCCCTGCTGCCCTCCGATCCGAGCCTTTGATTGCAGATGGAGCCACGTTGCCTTTTCAAACTTGTAATCAGTGAAGCTGGGCTTATATACTTTTATCCAGGTGTGTGTGTGTGTGTGTGTGTGTGTGTGTGTGTGTAAAGGAAACGTAGCTCTGCATGCAATCAAACTACACTTGAGGAGGGATCTACACTTGAGGATGAAGTTTGAATTCCTCCCACTCCCTTCGACCTACTCACATACCTTTTCCAGCTGTTTCAGAGAGGCCATGCTTGCCATAATGAAAAGAAAAAAAATGTAAAAGGAAAAAGGCAAGAGCTGAGATTAGGCTGAGCTAGTTGTTGCCAGACTCACCGTATGGATGACTCTGCTTAACTGTTTAAAAAAGCCGCTAAAAAAAGCCCTCTAAAGGAGGCAGGAGAACGACGTGCCTCATTACGTCAGGAATTTTTCGGCTTTTAACCCTTGCTTAGCTCTGCTCGAGTGATCATAAAGTCAGACTAGATGAGGCACCTCGTTCTCCCGCCTCCTCCTGTAGAGGGCACTTTTAAGAGGCTTTTTTAAACAGTTAATCACTAAGCAGAGTCATCCACTGTGACTCTGGAAGCAACCAGCCCAGCCTTTTTTCCTTTTACGTTTTTTTTCATTTCATGATGACAGTGGTGCCTCTCCTGCCTCCCCTGATTGCACGTCCCTGGCAGTTAGCAGAAGTAGCCTGCAGTACTGCATTCTAACCACTGCATCATCATGGCTCATGCTATAATACAGTTAATATTACTATACTAATACTGCCATTCTGTTTCTATGCTGGTCAATTGCAACAATGTTAAGTAAGTATAATACTATTCCCTGTTTCTTTTAATAACCTTCTGAAATGCTTTGTGAAATTCCCTTCTGAAATGTTTATATTTCTTGATTATGGCTTATCTTCATTTCCTGGTAATTTTCTCAGTTGATTCTAACACGCAGTTTGCTTTTTTCTGTTTCTTGGTTTTTAATAGTCTCTTTTCACATTATCCACAATAATTTCAATTTATTTTCATTGCATAACTACTTTGGTTTTCTATCAATGAGATTCAGGATGGTTAGAATGGGAGCAAACCACTTTACCTGCAGCTTCCTATAAAAATAAAGCCAAATCCCTCACAGTTCTGTAGGAAGTTGACATGATGGGTCAAATACCTCCCCTCCCCAATCAATGATCAGTTTCTGAATTTTTATACATTTGAACTTTAAATTATAAAATAACAGTAAGTGCTAACTAGTCAAGCACTACCAAAATATTTGACCTATGGTTCCAAATAGCTATTATCTATGGCTTGGAACAAACCTAATTAAACATGAAATCTTACTTGCAGGACTTCATTGTAACTTTTGTAGGATTAGCTCCCTCTTGAGGAAGAACAGTGAACCTAGTTTATATGCATTCTATCAACCATGAAAAATCAGTTGCTGTAAGAAACAGTAGCTTCATTTTGTTCATGATACAGAATATAGCCTAGTACAAATCATAGAGAAGTTGTTAGGAGGGTTGATGTGATAATGGGGTTGTATATTTATTCATGCATTATTACATTTCTGGGGTCCTGTTTGTTTTATTTGTATTTTTAGTCTGGGCTGTATTTTTGATGTTTTATCTGTTTTTATGAATTGTATACTTTTTCTACCATTGGAGTTGGGCAGCTAATAAATGTGAATGAATATGAATGAAATGTTCTAGGGGCAAACATTTCTTAAACCCAATGGTTAGAGAGCAATAATCTGGGAAGCCATTTGTGCACTAACTGACTGGCTGTTCTTCCACCCTTAATAAACAGCAAACAAGAATCCAAAGTAACTTATCAGACCAGAGGTGAGAAATGAAACACCGCCAAACTGGGCAAGATCAAGAAAGCATATTAGAAATATTTTAATTCTATTATTTTATTGTATGTATGTTTTTATTCAAATTGTATCTTTTGGTGTGATTTGTTTATAATGAATCACACATTAAACAGGTGAATTGTAGTTTTATTTGTTTATTTAGAACATTTAACAACTGCGCATCTCTCTCAGAGCCAAGGTGGCGCAGTGGTTAAATGCAGCACTGCAGGCTACTGCTAGATCAGCAGGTCAGCGGTTCAAATCTCACCGGCTCAGGGTTGACTCAGCCTTCCATCCTTCCAAGGTGGGTAAAATGAGGACCCAGATTGTTGGGGGCAATATGCTGACTCTCTGTAAACCGCTTAGAGAGGCCTGGAAGGCCTATGAAGCGGTATATAAGTCTACTGCTATTGCTATTGCTATTGCTCATAGAGAGGGTGGTGTACAGTCAAATATTAAAAGCATAAAATATTTAAAATTTAAGAGAAACAATGAATGTTAAAGTTTACCTCCCAAAGACCGATTCGATCTCACAGGCTTGGCCTTCTCCGGGTTCCATCGGCCAGCCAATGTCGGCTGGCAAACCCCCGGGGGAGAGCCTTCTCTCTTGCTGCGCCGGCCCTCTGGAATGAACTCCCCGTGGAGATCCGGACCCTTACTACCCTCCTGGCCTTCCGCAAAGCCACTAAGATCTGGCTGCTCCGGCAGGCTGGGGGCTGTTGAAATATCCAGCCCCACCTCAATTGTGAATGTTGTGCATTTTTAAATTCTTTGTATTGTCTTATTTATTTCCCTTTCCTTGTTTATTGTGAGCCGCCCGGAGTCCTTCGGGAGTGGGCGACATGCAAAACTAACAAACAAACAAACAATTATGAATGGAGGGAGACTTTTCAGGTCACATCCCCTTCCTGCATGTTTCTTTATGTACCCCAGACAAGGTTGCAGAACCATATTTGTACCTTTTACAAAAGGCCAAGAGAGCAGGGAGGCTGCTTCAGCTCTTGGGAAGTGTCCCACAGGGTGGGGGAAACAGTAGAGAAGGCTCCTTTTCTGGATCCCACCGGTTGGAATTATTTGGCCAAATGGGTCTGCATCATATCTTCCCTGCTTGATTGGCTGGGATGGGCTGATGTAAAAGGATGAAGATAGTTCTATAGGTAACCTGACCCGATGCCATGTAGGACTTTAAAAGTTATAATCAACACCTGATTGGATCTGGAAGCACATTGGCACTCAATGCAGCTCACGCAGAAGAGGATTACATGTTTCCTGTGTAGTTGCAATCTGTAGCAGCAGTTCTAGAGACAGTTGCATGCTTACTCAAAATAACATTAAACCAAATATATCATTGGCCATTTTTAATTAACAATTACATACCAGTATATAGTGGACGGCCACTGCTTTCTGGACAGGATTTTATTAATGCAAACTTTTCATTATTTTGAGCTTCACCTTTATTCTTCATGTCTATGTTTCACAACAAAGTATAATGCTTCAATATAAATATTTTCATTAATGCAAAATATCAAACAAATAACACTGGATATAACTAAATGTTATATCTCAATTATCTAGGTCATGGTTGTCCCAAAGACCATCAGTTCTGAACTGAACTGAAGAAACATCTTGGGTGAGAAGCAAAATGTTTTCAAAGAAAAAAGAACAAGAAAGTCAGTTGTCTTTTGGAAAAGCACTTTTGGGGAAACTTCGATATACAAAAAATTATATAGCATTATATTGGTCAGTGACTAATTACAAAACTGAAAAATATCCATAAAGATAGAAAGCAAAATAATGTCTTGTTTGTTTTGGAAGTTAATAAGAGAATTCTCTTCAAATAGTTAAAACACAATTCTCTTAACCTTTGTTTTACATCTTCACTTTTTAATTTCATTAATCAAACTGCCTGCCAAACGTGTGTGGTGTGTGTGTGTTTGTGCGTGATATAATGCTTCAATGCCTTTACGACTCTAATGCATACCAAAATAAGTATTTGGAATTATACACAATAGCTGGAGTAGAGCTGTTAATTATGTTATACTTTTTTCTCTTTATTTTTTTTGTCTATACTAAAATTGAGACATCAAAATTATTTTTGCTTTAATGTCTTTTATGAATGTGAATTGCCATGAGCATTTACTGATTAAATAAATTGTTATGCAGTTTTTTGTGGGAACCAAACTGTCGCCATAACAGGCTAGGTAAAATAGCTAGGAAACAAAGAACAAAGCTATCTGAATTAAGAACCTAGTGGACATTTACCAAGGCCAGTTGGCTGATGTGCCAAGGAAACAATTCTGAGAAAAACAAGATAAGAAAGTTGGCAGCAGAAAATAGACATTGTGAAGCCTGGCTTAGCTGCAACTTTAGCAAGAACATTCCGCACCTGGAAGAAATGAGTAGATCGGTACGAAAGTGCTTAAGATGTATGTGTGACGCTTTTCTATTGGTTCAAAACGTATGGTACAGTCGTGTCAATAAAAAAGCACTCTGAAGAGATAGAGATTGCCATTTCACCCAGATCGCAGCCTCGTTGTCATTCTTGAGCATGATCTTAGGAATTGGATCGTGAAGTGGACCATCGGTTGGGGAGACCCCTGCACCCTGCAGGCGCAGTCTCTTCAAGTGGTGACCCCGACGTGATTCATTTTTACAACGCCTTTTACAGGAACCAGTCGAGGTGCAACGCGGAGAGACAGAAGGGGCTCATCGTGTGCCCAACACCCTCATCTCTTACCCAGTGCAAATTCGTAAGTATGGGGGCAGATTTGTCTAAAGAGCAGGTGGCTCACCTTAAGGAAATTGGACAAATAGTTGGAGCTCACAAAAATATATTAAAAAATAGAGGTGAACTTCCTACAAAAAAAGGGGTTCAGGAATTATTGAAATATATTTGGCAAAACTGTCCATCATATCCCCCATATAGGTCATTGGATATTAAAACATGGACAGATATAGGTTCTTATTTACATGAGGAACCTAGGGCACCTCCATCCATATTGATAAATTGGAAGGCTGTTTTAACTGCCCTTTGTTTGCATCAGGGAGATACTTATACTCTCTCAAAAAAGCAAAGTAATGAATTGAAACCTGTAATAAGTCCAAGCGCTCCTCCTAAATATGAAGAAGTAGCAACAGAGGTTGTAGAGAAAGTAAAGGAGGAAAATAAAGAGGAGATCATACAACAAACTCCTCAGGGAGAAAAATCTAACATTTATCCGGTTTTAAATACTGGGTGTCCATACGGCCCTTTGACCACGGGAGTCCAGGCCGCGAGAAGCAGCGGACACGTAGATTTAGATGATTTACAGATGATGGCTGCTTTTCCTGTTGATTTTGCAGGAGCAAATCCTGTTCATACTCCCTTGGCATATCAAGTTTTAAAAGACTTAAAAAATGCAATATCAACATATGGATTACTATCTCCATATGTACAGGGTTTAATTCAAAACTTATCTGACAATTATGTTTTACTGCCAAATGAATGGTACTCTGTTGCAAAAGCGGTTCTGAGTATGACACAAGCTATGTTATGGAAGGCTATTTTCCGAGAACAATGTGTGGTATTGCATGGTACTAATGCCAATTTTCCCACCGATCAATTACAAGGAGTGGGCAACTTTGCCACACATGATCAACAAATGGCCATTCCAAGAGCTTCTTTAAAGGTCTCTGGAAAAGCAGCTGTATTTGCCTTTGCTCATCTGGATGATATGGGATCCGCTAGTACATCTAGTTTTACTTCCATTAAACAAGAGAATGGGGAACCATATAGTAGCTTTATAGAAAAATAGCAAAAAGTAATAAATAGGGAAATTAGTAATGCATTAGCCAGAAAAGAACTAATGATAAAATTGGCCTTTGAGAATGCTAATGAAGATTGTAAAAGGGTTCTGGAACCATTGAGGGGGGATCCAACGAAAACCCTGGTAGACTACTTGCGCAAAGCTGCGGTAGTAGGATCAATTGCCTATCAGACGCAACTGATGGCTGATGCGCTAGTAATTAGCCAAAATAATAATCAAAAACCTAAAGGCCCTAGGATGGGAAATTGTTTTAATTGTGGAAAACCTGGACATTTTAAAAACCAATGTAGAGCCCCGGGAGGAGGAGCAGGACCATCAAATAATAGAAATGAAGGAGTCCGACCAAATATTCCTTGTCCAAAATGTGGGAAAAATGGCCATTGGGCAAGAGAATGCAGAGGAAAAGGTAACCAGAGGGAAAGTGAGAATAGACAACAGTCTTCGGGAAACTAGATAGTGGGCGAGGTTCCAGCCCGGTAATTAAAGGAGCCATTTTTAACATAAATTGTCCAAATTTTATTTCAAAAAATCATAAATCTATAGTTTCATTACCATCTGATAAACCAGAACCCATGGCTATTGTAACTTCCCCTAGAGAACCAGTGGATTTTGCAGAAAAAGAAGCAGTTGTGCAATCAGTGGTAATTCAAGCTTCAGAAACCATTGAAATGTTTACTCCAGGATTAGTGTACTTTTTGCCATTAAATATGTCAGCGGCTCATTTTCCACCAGCAACTCCCTTAATCATGTATTCCCACAGGGATCTTATATCCCGTAAAGTTTTGGCTTCACCCTTTTTATTAGAGGACACAGATATCTCCTCTCTAGCCTTGGCATGTATTTGCGGTAGTCCGCTCACAGTCAGGGCGGGGGAGGACGCTGCTATTGTAATACCTGTTTCCTTAGAAGCCAACCCCTACGGATATAACCCCCTGAGGCATTGTGAAAAAATGCCTTTGGGAGACTTAATAACTACCCATGAAGAATATTTTACTACAGGGGTAAAAGCTCAAAAACCATTTCTGACTGTAGTACTTAATGGTGTTCCCTTTACTGGTATTCTAGATACTGGTGCTGATGTGTCAGTAATCAGTTCTACACAGTGGCCAGCTTCTTGGCCCTTGCAAACTGCAGCAGCTGTTAAAGGAGTGGGAGGTGTTCAACTGGCTCAATCCAGTGCGGAGTGGCTAGAGGCTTCTATCCCGGGTTCTACAACCAAGGCACGTATTCGTCCGGTTGTTTTAAAATTACATGTTAATTTGTGGGGTAGAGATTTGATGTCCCAATTTGGAGCAACCTTGACATTGGAATAAAATGGACCCACTTATGAAGCTTACATTAAAAGATAGCACCCCCATATGGATTGACCAGTGGCCACTCCCTAATGTTAAATTGGAAGCTTTAGAAATAATTGTTCAACAATTACTATTAGATCAAAAAATAGAATTATCAAATAGTCCGTATAACACGCCCGTTTTTGTAATAAAAAAGAAATCAGGAAAATGGAGAATGCTTCAAGATTTAAGAAAAATAAATGAAGTAATACAACCAATGGGTCCTTTACAGTGTGGACTACCCAATCCTAATATTATTCCTCAGAACTATGAATTAATGGTTATTGATTTAAAGGATGCTTTCTTTTCAATACCCTTGCATAAAAAGGATAGGATATTATTTGCATTCACTATTCCTGTGTTGAATTATAGTAGACCGACAGTAAGATATCAATGGAAAGTTTTGCCTCAAGGAATGTTAAATAGTCCAACACTTTGTCAATACTATATTAATAATATTTTAAAAATTTTTAGGTTAAAATATAGGGGAATTTTATTTTATCACTATATGGACGATATTTTAATTGCAACAGAAAAGAATGCGCAAGGTGTACATTTACAAATAATGATGGAGATAATACAAGAATTTAATAACAAAAGATTTGTAATAGCTAAAGAAAAAATTCAAAAAATGCCACCGTATTTGTATTTAGGACATAAAATAATGATGGCTTATGCTTCGCCAGTAATCCCAAAACTGCCTGAAATGGATAAATGTACCTTAGTACAATTGCAACAATACTTGGGTTCAATTAATTGGGCGCGTCCATATACGGGACTAACCATAGGTCAACTACAACCATTGTTTGCACTTTTGGCGGGAGGAAAAGAACCTGCCACAGTACTGACAATCGGAGAGAAAGAAAGGCAATGTATTCAACTAATCCAAACCGCCATGACAAAGAGATGGGTGGATAGAATGATTCCACAAGTACCCCTTTCAGCAGCTATTTTTAATACCGAGAATTTGCCCACAGGGTGCTTATTGCAAGCACAACAGAAAAAAGCCTTTGTTGTTGAATGGATACATTTAGCCAATACTCCAAAGAGAACAGTTTCAACTAAGCCGCTACTGTTATCTCAGATAATATTAAAAATTAGAGAAAGAACCCGAGCTATAATGGGAATGGATCCAATTGCAATTTACGTTCCGTATCCATTACCGTGGTGGGAAAAATATTTTCAAATATCAGATGAACTTCAATTGGCTTTAAGTGATTATTTAGGGACAATTAAATATCACCTTCCTACGGACTATAGGTTTTTGTTACTAAATCAACAACATTTACAATTGGCCTCGCTACAAAGTAAGCTACCAATAAAGGATGCGGTCACAGTCTTTGCCGACGGTACAAAAAATAGAGGTGCCTGTGTATACCAAATCCAAGGGCAATGGGTAGTTTATCACACCACCCCTCAGAGTTCAGCCCAACGCTCAGAGTTGGCCGCCTCTATTTTGGCCTTTGAAAAGCTGAAAGATCAAGAATTTAATTTGATTGTGGACTCACTGTATGTTTTTCAGATAATTAATAACTTGTTTGATGCCTATCTTTCACCAGCTTTGGATAGACAATTGTTGAAAATGTTTATGCAATTGCAACAATTAATTGTGGATAGAAAATTTCAATATTTTGTAGCTCATATTAGAAGCCATCAATCACTTCCTGGAATGTTAACAGAAGGAAATGATTATGCAGATAAAGCCGCAAGGGAAGGTTTTATCGGGTTCGCAACTCCTTGGGAAAGTCATGAATATTTTCATCAAAATGCAAAGGCACTAATGAAAATGTATAAAATTTCAAAAGCGGAAGCTACAGCAATAATACAACAATGTCCTACTTGTAGTAAGCAAGGAACAGCAGTTCCTATGGGAGTTAATCCCCGAGGAATCAATCGCTGTGAAATATGGCAAATGGATGTTACTCAATATCCTCCTTTTGCACCCTGGAAGTATATTCACGTTACGGTGGATACCTTTTCAGGATTTATTTTTGCAACCCCACAGCGAGGAGAGACAACCAAGCAAGTGATTAATCACTGTATGCGTTCCTTCTCAGTTTTAGGAAGTCCATTGGAAATTAAAACAGACAATGGACCTGCATACAGTAGTGCTGCCTTTGCCACCTTCTGTGATCAGTGGAAGATTGTTCATAAATTTGGAATTCCATATAATTCCCAAGGACAAGGAATAGTAGAGAGAGCAAATTTGACATTAAAAATGATGCTTGATAAGCAACAAGATCCCTTTAAAATAGGGTTGCCTGAAATTCAAAACCGTTTGAGTAAAGCCTTGTATACTCAGAATTTTTTAAATCTTACAGGCTCGCCTATAGCCTCCACAGCTGCAGAGAGGCATTTTCAGAACAGTGTAGTTTCTCCCCACCCTCTTGTTTATTACAGACAATTGCCAGATCCTCAGTGGAAAGGACCTGTGGAACTCGTTACCTGGGGAAGAGGTTACGCTGCAGTACAACTCCCAGATAAGGTTTTGTGGGTCCCCGGTAGATGCATACGACCGTTTCATGAAAAATCGGTAGAAACGGATAATAAAAAGGATCCAGAAGCAAGCCTGTCATTTTTGTTCCAAGCAACAGACTACTAATTTGCTATTGTGGCCAATGTGTTGGTTCTGCCTTTGCCCCTGTGAAGCCTGTTGTTGCTTCCATTGCCCCTACTGTGTGCTTTGCAATTTGTGCAAGATCCCATGTGACATTGTGATAATTGAACAGTGCCTTCGGGAATACTTTTCCTATACTAACCCATCCCATACAGACCTTCGTCTTACACCGACAGTGCAACAAGCTATTGACAATCCCTTTTACAATAGTTATCACGAATCGACCACCGAAACTCCATTTTATATCAGTTACGAAGGATGAAAATTCGTCCGGAACAAGTCATTGGCCGTTCTTATGTCCCAAGGGCACGACAACCTCGATGTCCCTTTTTCAGACGACCATTGCCCGGATAGAAAATGGGATTTTGGGACTATTGGGTTCCTCCTATGTCTTGTAAGCATTTTCTGTTGCATTTTTTAGTTATGATGTTGGGGATGGGGATTATACTCTTAATAATGTGGGGGGCACTTGAATATGAACATACAAATAAGAAGGAAATAATGGAGGATATCCAAGAAATTCCTTTCCCACATAATCGCTCAAAAAGAGCGATAATTCCGTACTCCACTAGGGAAAACTGCAATTCTCAAGGGATATGTATTTACCCTCACAATACGTATGGGGAAGCTAATACCCAAATTACCTTGACTTGTTGGTTACAAACACCGGAGGCACCATGCCTTACTAGATGGAGAATCTGGCCTGCGAATAAAGATACCCCCAGGTATGTGAGAGGTACTTCATATCCCAAAGAGGAAAGATGTTTGTCACATATAATTGTCACAATAACAGAACAAACCATAGGATGGTATCAATGCACCCAGTATCAGATAAGATTAATTGATAAATCAATAATGGTGGAAGTAACCTCCAGGGCAAGCATGAAATACCCTCCGGTCAGTGAATGGTTTCTGTCCTTTCTGGAATATCAGCAAACAATGGGAGGAGGCAGTTTTCGCCACCTTACAAACAGAGAGGTAAAATCTATTGATGCTGAGGTATGCAAAAAATGCATAACCACAGTTAGGACAGAAGGTAAAATTGGCACTACATTAATCTATAAAAATAAATATTACTGTGAAGGACAGTAACCACGGGATGTGTATTTCATAATATTACATATAACGCATGTACCAAGGGGAATCAAGTCACTTGTTATAATCCAACACAAAAAGCCATATCGTATATATTAGAATTAAGGCAAGGGAATAGCAATGGACAATTTATAACTAATGTACGATTGGATACCGAAGATAGTAAAGCTTCGCTAATTTCTGACCCTTGTAAAATTGCTAGATGGCCCAATACATGTGGTACTATGGATTGGCAGAGATATTATACACACCAGGATAAATATATTTGCCCTAAAAAATGGAGTCAAGGGAAAGATCCGGACTGTGACAATTCGGATGAATTGTTTTGCCCCTATTGGAGATGTGTGACATGGGCTACATACAATAGGAATAGTCAAAGTTCCACAGCCATGTTAACCAGGGTAGTAGTCAAAAGCGATTGCGCTTGTAGATACGTGTAACCAAGTAAATTTTACTATATTTAAAACAAAAACCTTTCTTCAACAATGGGGAAATCAATTCGGCATTAGAATATATGGTACAGGAAGAGATCCTGGTGGTTTACTTTGGTTAAGAATTATAACCATGACAGAGACAGGGCAGGATTTACAGCAGTCATTTTTTAGTGATTTTTGGGAAAGTCAAAAATCCCCTATTCAATTTCCAAAAATACCTTTATTGCCCTTGCAGAAGGAATAGCAAAAACTTTACAAGTTAAGAACTGTTACATATGCGGGGGAACCAATATGGGGTCTGCTTGGCCCTGGCTGGCATCTGAATGGAACTTGACTACACCTTATAATCAAACAAATTTTAATATAACAGATATTAAATCATCATATAGTACTTGGCCCCTAAAATATGAGGTGATTGGACAATGGTGCATTGAGAGAATAAATTCATCCCGTAATTCTGTAGGGAGTACTAAGTGTCATACTGCCACTATATTAAATACTACAGCCAATGAAATTCAATACTGGCCCAACCAGACAATGGTAAATGAAAGTTTAATTAACAATACCTTATGGACAAAACAAATGCTGAAATGGTTAAACATTACCTATAAAGGACCTTGGATAGCACCGCCAGGGTTGTATTGGATATGTGGGAGAACTGCTCTTTCTGTCTTACCAGGGGGATGGTATGGATCTTGTATACTAGGTACCATACGACCATCATTCTTTATGATCCCCTTGGATGATGGAATTGAACTTAGCCATACGGTTTATAATAAAAGAAAGAAAAGATCAATAGCTATAGGAAATTGGAAGGAAAATGAATGGCCACCTGAAAGAATTGTTGCTTATTATGACCCAGCCTCATGGGCACAAGATGGCTCGTGGGGGTACCGTACACCAATATATATGCTAAATAGAATTATTAGATTGCAAGCTGTGGTTGAATTAATTACTAACGAAACTGCTAGTGCGTTTAGAGCAATAGGAAAAACCCAACGTCAACTTCGAAATGCAGTATATCAAAATCGCTTGGCATTAGATTATTTGCTTGCTGCTGAAGGAGGCGTATGCGGGAAATTTAATCTTACAAATTGCTGTTTGGAAATTGGTGATGATGGCAAAGTGTTACAAAAAATATCTGATAGAATTACTAAACTTGCGCATGTTCCAGTACAAACTTGGAAAGGTATGTTGGATACCGATGGATGGTTGGGAGGTATATTTCACAATTGGAAACAAGGATTGTTTTTTATTGGTATGATTTTATTAGGTCTAATAATGTTACCATGTATTTTACCATTATTACGCTCCACTATGCAAAGTATTGCTGAAGCTGCAGTTCAAAAACATAATGCAATGTTAGTAGCTGCCAATGCACCAGAATTAACAATTCCTGGCTGCCCGATGAAAAAGGGACTTACGAGAAAGAAACAACCCATGGTAATTGCCTCCCCTTTAAAGAAATAGAAGGGAGGAGATGTGGGAACCAAACTGTCGCCATAACAGGCTAGGTAAAATAGCTAGGAAACAAAGAACAAAGCTATCTGAATTAAGAACCTAGTGGACATTTACCAAGGCCAGTTGGCTGATGTGCCAAGGAAACAATTCTGAGAAAAACAAGATAAGAAAGTTGGCAGCAGAAAATAGACATTGTGAAGCCTGGCTTAGCTGCAACTTTAGCAAGAACATTCCGCGCCTGGAAGAAATGAGTAGATCGGTACGAAAGTGCTTAAGATGTATGTGTGACGCTTTTCTATTGGCTCAAAACGTATGGTACAGTCGTGTCAATAAAAAAGCACTCTGAAGAGACAGAGATTGCCATTTCACCCAGATCGCAGCCTCGTTGTCATTCTTGAGCATGATCTTAGGAATTGGATCGTGAAGTGGACCATCGGTTGGGGAGACCCCTGCACCCTGCAGGCGCAGTCTCTTCAGTTTTTGGAATTATTCAATCTCATATTTTGACAGACAAATTGTGCAAAGTCAGCTGGAATAGTCAGCTATTTTGTTGCTGCCTTGTCAAGCCCATGAAGATTTTTCAGAAGTTGATTGCCATTTCCTTGTTCCTAGAACAAGAGCCACTGGTCCAAAGTCACCCAGCTGGCCTTTTGCTTAAGGTTCAGGGGTCCTGATGTCATTAACCATTATATCAATCTGCCTTTCAGTATCTATATAATCTTTATTAAATGGAACCATGTAACTTAATAGTCCTTGGCAATATTCAGCCCTTGACTCATTAGCTACAGACATCGGGGATACCAAAAGTTCCTATTGACCCTTCCCTAATTGTGTAACTTTCCATGATTTATTTGCACTGCTGGCCAAAAATTATCTTTTTCTTCATTCAACAATTAACATCCAGATTAATATCCAGCTTAATAATAGACCAACAATCAAGAGATAAACAATATCCCAATCAAAGAATTACCATTTAGACAATCAATCAGTAAACAACACCCTAAACAAAGAAATACCAAGAACACTCCCACTAACACTGAAAGGGCAAACTATTTGTATGTAAAAAGATCAAACCCCATTCCCCTCTAGCATTGATGATGTTACCTAGTTGGATAATGAAATGTGTCAGCACTCCTCCATTGAATAATTAGAAAAGAAAACCACGAGACTCCATTGATAGAAATCAAGTGTACTTTTACTAATTATAAATGATTAGAAGCGTAGCAAAGCGAAAACTGATTATTTAGGCGCGAAAGCAAATGATATATAGAATAACCCATTCCCCACCCCTTGGCATCCCAGTTACAGTCCAATCATAATTCTCCCAAGTGTCAGGTGTGAGATAACGTCGAAAGGCATCACCCAGATGGAATGTCGGTGCCGTTGGCCTTGGTGGGAAACCTCCTCCGCATGCGCAGTAAGAGAGGCAGCAGAAACTCAAGAATCTTCCTCCAGCACAATTAGTATTCCCCTCCCAAATACCATGCCCCCCCTCCCCGTTTCAATGGCAGCCGAAGCAGCAGCAAAGCAGAGGCTGACAGAAATGTTTGCAAAAAAGCAAGAAAGTAAGCTGAAAGAGCACCAAGGACCCCACAGTCATACATCTATAGCTATTTAGTCAAGACTAAGCTTCACTAAATTCTGCATGAATGCATAAAGGATTGTCAATTTCTTCTACAGCAATGTTTCCCAAATATATTTTATTATTATTTCAAATATATTGACAAAATATATTTCAGAAAAAGGAAGGTTTTGTAATGAAAAACTTGATATTTCAGTGTGTATGTATGTATGTGTGTGTGTGTGTGTGTGTGTGTGTGTGTATGTATGTATGTATGTATGTATGTATGTATGTATGTACGTACTCTTTGAAAAATGAACCTTGAATCTCTAAAAACTAATATTAACAAATTTTTAATTGGTTTATAAACATTTTACTTTCCAGTCATTCCATTTATATATGTAAAGGAAACACTATCTTGAGTGCCTATTTGTTTACCCAAAAATCTTGAATAGGCTGACTGGCTTTTTTCTTCACAAATCTGCTTTTCTAATAGTGGTGTGTGTGTGTGTGTGTGTGTGTGTGTGTGTGTGTGTGTATGTATATATGTATGTATATAAAAGAAACAGACATTGTGATCTCCAGAACTTTAAAATATATTGCTCACTAAGCTTTTGTTAGCCACTGCTAACATCGTCAGAGTGTAAACGCCATTAGAGATACCTGCCTTTATACAATGTTAATCAATTTTGAGAAATCAACATGGCTGCTGCTTTTACATCTGCTTTTTGTAGCTAAAAAAATGGGGGAGGGGAACGTGACAACGACAAAGAAACATGAATTCTCCCTCAGCCAAGCATCCAATCACAAATTATCATTTGCAATTTAATCAAGCAATGAATGGACATTTTCAGTGGAATACTGAATCTACACTTGCAACTTCTGACTGAAAGATGATTTGCTTTCATTATTAGGATATAGAACATTCTCGAAAGCATTTAACTTTATCCGTTTATACAGTGCTAGAACAGGCAGCACAATTTCCACCACAATATCTTTTAAAAAAGATACAGATTCAGCAAAGGAATCATTAGCTCGTATCTCACAAAGAAATCCATTAGAGGAGATAACTTCAGAAGATTTAACATTTAGAACAGCCATGTTAAATTGCAAGGCAAATTCAACCTCCTTTTTTAGCCTTTGTGAATTTGTAAAATCTTTTTTATCCTGAATTGCTAGAATACTATAATTTGGGTCATCTGGCAATTTGAACTGTAATACATTCTCGGCTATGAAGCAGGGGTATGATTGGTGCTCATGACTGCAAATGTAATTGAAAGATATTCTTTCGCTGTAATTATTCTTTTTTTTTTCATGCCATCTCTCAATGGCCATTCTGGAATCTTTATCCAGACCATGTTCTTCTATCACATCACTATCTTCATTACCAGGTTTATGTTCAATGGCCATTCTGGAATCTTTATCTGGCCAATGCCCTTCTATCACATCACTAGCTTCATTACCAGGTTTATGTTCAATGGCCATTCTGGAATCTTTATCTGGCCAATGCCCTTCTATCACATCACTATCTTCATTACCAGGTTTATGTTCAAGTGGATGATTCGGGGTATTTTCATTTTCAATTGTAAGTGGAGCTTTATCTGGCATATTATCATAATCATCATCATCAATAGACTGCTTCTTTTTCAAATTAATTTTGCCTTCTGTCTGGATTGGTTCCTTGAACTTTCTTTTATGGTTGGTTTTTTTCTGAGAGAACAGAACGTTTAAAAGTTTCACAGGTATTTTTTTTGATTGACCATTAATATTTTTCAAAAATTCTTTGAGTTCATTGTTTTTAAACAAGTCGTAATATTTCTGAGCAGTAAATGGAAGAAACTTTTTCAGCACACTAGACATCAGCTGTTTTTTCAGTGCATTAAATCCAGCAGGTTCAAGGATGTTTTCTAGGTGCATTATTAGTTGGTCTTGATTCTTTGTTGCATAGTCTTCCAGATCAAAAAGTGTGTATTTACCTACAGGTGGGGAAAACATGAATGAACGACAGCTTTAAAGTGTTGCAATAAAATTCTAGTTGTCATGAAAATCAAGTCTTACAGATTGGCTAATGTATTGAAAATCAAGGTTTATTTCATGTATTCAGAGGCAGGTTGATAATAAGTAAAATGATTCTTTATTAAAATTATTTAGTTAGTAATCAGCAGCAACATTGCATGAATGGAAAAAATACTTTGTTTCTGTTAAAGGAAATCTATTTTCCATGCTTATTAATATTTGATTAGCAATAGGTACCAGAATATTGTTTTGCGTTTGTTTTATAGTACCTATGTATATGTATATATATATATATATATATGTTTTTGTGTGTCTGTATGTAGAAAACTTTTTCTTTTGGTTTTCCTCTTTTTTCCTGAACCTTTCTCTTATCCTAAATCTTTATTCCTTAGTACTTTTGACTGTAAGGCTGCCTTCTGAAAAGTGCCCAATTAACCTTTTTTTTGCATAAACAGGAAACAAAAAAATATTGTTTTGCTTACAGGTAGAAATAGTAAATATGGAAGTTTACACTGTAAATTTATTGCAGATTTTAAAAAAATAATTTATTTTTTTTACAATTCAAAAGAATTGTCCAATTAAGATCCTCCAGTCAATGTTTTTCAGCGCTGAGCATAATTAGGCTGCTGGTTTAATTTTTAACACATATTATTGTTTAAAATAGTGCTAATAATTAATTGAAAGTATTTTTATTTTTCATTAGTAAACTTTTACCTATATTTCCATACCAGCCATACCAGCTAGGCATTATAAGAATTATAACCTATTATAAAATAATTGGTATGAATGATTTTATGTACTAAGATAAAGGAATAATAGAATATACATATTTGCATTTGATTTTCATGATCTGGAGTTATATGCATGGCATTGGCCTCAGTCAGTTCTAACAATTAAACAAACATAGATCTTGGCATCTTCTAGGTTTTAAATAAATTTTATTGAATAATTCTTTTATATTATTAACCTGCATTTTTATATATACCGTGCATTGCTGTTACTATTATAATAAAAATGTTAAGAATGTTTGGGAGAGTCAGACAGGAGCAAAAAACAAACTGGAAGGATCACTGGTTAATAAAAGTATGCATAAAGTCATCTATGCACAACAAGCAAAATTTCTATATATCAGTAGGATAACCAAATCTTTGAAAACCTGTTAATTCATAGAATTCAATACCATACCATTGGGATTTCAGTGAGTTATTGATACACATAAACAAACTATATGTTTTAAATAATGTTTTAAATACAAACACATTTATGAACAAATATTGCTTCTAATTGTCTGGTAGGTCCACAGTGAGAATTGTTCAAAATGTCAGCCAAACAATAATTCTAAAGCAAAAATAAGTTAAATCTCAGTTATTTTAAAAATGTGAACACCTTCACTTCACTTGCACCACTTACCACTCTGGACATATTTTATAGTATGTCATCTTCATTTGCTTAGCTATGAAGCTATAATTTAGTGACATTGAGATTATTTTAAGGAAACAAAATCCATTGCGCATTATCATGTCAACATGTGGAAATATAGTTCTAGAGACAGTTGCATGTTTACTCAAAATAATATTAAACCAAATATATCATTGGCCATTTTTAATTAACAATTACATACCAGTATATGGTGGACGGCCACTGCTTCCTGGACAGGATTTTATTAATACAAAGTTTTCATTATTTTGAGCTTCACCTTTATTCTTCATGTCTATGTTTCACAACAAAGTATAATGCTTCAATATAAATATTTTCATTAATGCAAAATATCAAACAAATAACATTGGCTATAACTAAATGTTATATGTCAATTATCTAGGTCATGGTTGTCCCAAAAGTGCTTTTCCAAAAGGCAAATGGACTTTGTTTTTTTTCCCCTTGAAAACATTTTGCTTCTCATCCATGAAGCTCCTTCAGTTCTGAAGGAGCTTTATTAAATGGAATCTTTATTAAATGGAACCATGTAACTTAATAGTCCTTGGCAATATTCAGCCCTTGAGTCCTTAGCTACAGACATTAGGGATACCAAAAGTTCCTATTGACCCTTCCCATATTGTGTAACTTTCCATGATTTATTGGCACTGCTGGCCAGAAATTATCTTTTTCTTCATTCATCCTGCAATAAGCAGAGTAGAGGAAAGTGGAATTCAAACACTTTATTTCTGCACAGGAACAAAATGCCCCCCTCTGCTGACAGTTTCTGCAAGCTTCAATCTCACTCGTTGATTATCTAACATGTCCTAGGCATTCAGATTGTGCACACACTCACAGGTGCTCCAAAAGACTTAGTATGTTTAGCATGATCTCTATGTTGCTCATTTAAATACAAGGATTGAGTTTTTAGTATATTAATGATGAACTTTTGTTCGCTTCTGGACCCCTGCCCTGTAAGCTACAGTCACAGTTAAATTACCTCTAAGTAATGGCCCCCTTGCAACAGAATTGTTTTCAGACCACATCCTGTCATCAAACTCCCTCTAAGTGGTTTCTGCTTGAGTTCTTTCTAGCAAGTAACAAAGCTGATTCTTATCTTTGGTTTATTTCTGCTGGCAAGCTTCCATTTATCTGTTGCAAAAAGCTTCCGTTTAAATAATAATAATGCAATTTATCTGAGACTCCTTTGTAAGTTAATATTAAAGTACCTCACCTTCCATGACTAGGCCTTCACTGGACCAAGATTGAACAACTATGTCTTCAGTATTGCAGTTGCTGCCCTGACTGTGTATTTATGGAAAGGCCCCTATTTCTAAAAAATGGGAGACTGTGAAATCTTCTCTATAACAACTGAGAGCATTTAACTGTTTGACTTCTGCTCCAAGTAGACTGGAAGAGAAACTCACCTTGCAAAATAACTGCATCATTGATACATTTTTGTAAGGTGAAATGTTTGGTTTGAATAACAATATACTAAATTCTACTCTCAGTATCATAAATTTTATAGAGATTTAGAAAAAACTAATTATGGAGTATCCTGTGCCTTTAGAAACTTCATCTACTATCTTCTATGCACTACGCATCATTTTCACTATAGCTAATTATTATAAGAGTAATAAAACATTAAGAATTGGTGCCTACTCGTGATCTCTTTCCACCATAATTCCTTCACTGTGTTATCATTTCAGATAGTAGGCAGTAGGGTTATGCAACACTCTGAATGCAAAGGGGAAAAGATGATTGAAAGCATGAGTGGGGGCTCATGGATTGTAATTCCCTAAAACATTTACACGTGATCCCAAGGAAAATGTGTTTTAGGGGATGCTAACTGTTGTGATGCATGCACCAATGCATGCTATCAATCACCTTTCTTTCCTTTTATGAATACAGATGACTACAAAGTCCTTATGACTGTGAAAAGAGAGACTTTTTCTATGTTTTCTATAAAACATTATTCTATGTTACTCTAAGTCTTTCTGGTTGAAAAATAGAGCATGCACATTAAATAAATGAAGAAACCACAAAACCAATGTACAGGTCTCTTATCTGATCACTTACATAGTAAATAGAAACATTGTACAAATCTATGACTACCCTGTTTCCCTGAAAATAAGAACCTCCCCGGATATTAAGGCCAATCTGGCTTTTGAGCTCATGGACTAAAATAAGCCTTCCCCCGAAAATAAATGCTCCCCCCAAATATTGCCATGAGGTGACCACACTCGCCACCTCCTGCACCTCAAAAATAATAAGACCAAGTGCTTATTTTGGGGGTAAAAAAAAAAAGACCCTGCCTTATTTTGGGGGAAAGAAGGTATATGATTTTTCCAAACTATGCATTTTGCATTCATCTCATAAGAAGCTGGGGACTTGCTACTGAAAGTATCCATCTTCAGTGCATAGCTATTGAATCCTCAGTGGCCCTGGGCTTTGGCTGCTGATTTTATCTGTAACAAAGCTGCCTTCCATGTCATCCTGAAACTTAGTTGGGCTTGGCAAGGATGTGCATGTATGTATCCGTTCTTTGGGGAGAGGGCAAGGAGGAAGAGTGCCTGTTATCACCTGTGAACTGTTGCAAGCTTTCAGAGGCTTCCTTCTCCATAACTGGATTGGAGATAGCAATAGCAATAGCAGTTAGACTTATATACCGCTTCATAGGGCTTTCAGCCCTCTCTAAGCGGTTTACAGAGTCAGCATATTGCCCCCAACAACAGTCCGGGTCCTGTGATCTGGCAGTGGATTGCCAAGGACGGATCACATTGACTGTCTTTTGGCACTGGTGTCACTCTCCCTTGGGTTTTCCTAAGGATTGGGAGGCAATTCAGCTAAGGCATAATTGCTGCTAAACATAGTATTTTTCTGAACTAAGGAAGAACATTGGCTGAGGACAGAAGTCACCATTTTGTATGTTTTTCTTCCTTTCTTGGGGCTGGTTCAGTTGTTGATTGGAGGGCTGGGAGAGATGGCTTCCTAGGCTCCTCTTTTGTAGGATACCTTAGGGTTCTATCCTCTTTCTCTCCTATTCAACACTTACAAAATAGTTGGTTTAGAGCTGAATATCCTCAGTAGATTGATGATACCCAATTATATATTTTAGCCTTAATCCAGTCAAGTAAGGTTGTCAAAGTTCTGTCCCAGAGCCTGGAGGCTGTGCCAGAGGAATTGCTTCTGACTTAATATGCAACTATGGGTATCTGCCCCCCCCCCCCCAGATATGGAGATTTTTCATCTTTAATCTTGGATGGAATAGCATTATTCTATTCAAGAATGATGTGCAGCCTGGGGAATATCCTGGATTCACAATTCATACTCAATCAATAGTTAGTAATGGTGAACAGAAAGGCCATACTTTCATCTGGTAGGCTAGTAGCACCCTCTCCTAGATTGCGAGGCCATTTAGACAGTCATGTCTCAGTCACCTTGTGGTTTAACTACTACAATACACTCTATACAGGGCTTCTCTTGAAGGCCATCTGGAAGTTTTGACTGGTCCAGAACGCAGAGCTGAAGGCAGGGATGGGCATGCCTCACTACACTTATTTAATATTTCTGTTCCATAAGCTCAATGATTGCAGCTTGTGGCGCACTGGTTGCACTGGTTGCTGGAGCACTGGTTGCATTTGCCTCGGAATGTGATTCAAGCTGCTGGTTGTTACCTCTAGAGGACTGCAAGGCATAGAGTAAGTTATTTGTGGGATCTTCTTTTTCCATAGTATCTACAGCCAATTTGATCTGGTAGAATTGATGCATACTGGGTTTCTTCAGTTAAACAATACTATCTAAGTATCTAATATAATACTATATAAGAGCCGAGGTGGCGCAGTGGGTAGAGTGCAGTACTGCAGCCACTTCAGCTGACTCTTAGCTGCAGTTCGGCGGTTCAAATCTCACTGGCTCAGGGTTGACTCAGCCTTCCATCCTTCCGAGGTGGGTAAAATGAGGACCCGGATTGTTGTTGGGGGCGATATGCTGACTCTGTAAACGGCTTAGAGAGGGCTGAAAGCCCTATGAAGCGGTATATAAGTCTAACTGCTATTGCTATTGCTATCTGGCAAGATCCCAGAACTGCACTTGATCTGCTTTAGTATCTACCCTCTGGAATGAAATTCCCCCAAAATATGGATGGCTCCTATCCTGCTGGCATTTGAAGACCACGCTCTTTACCCAGGCCCAAGTTCCTTCTAGGTAATGTGGGTGTGCCTTAGTTGTTGTGTAGTTTGTGCTATCTTTTGATCATTGTCTTTTTATCACCGTACATTGCATTGTTTTATTGTTCTGTAAGGTTTGATCTGTAGGCACTGCATAGCATTCCTAAAGAATCAGGAAGTGTAAAAATTCAGTAAATCAATTATGGCTCATTTGGAAATATACAAACTTCACTCAACTTACCAGCTTCAATTTTAGCACTGATGTTTTGAATAAGATCAATTCTGGGAATCTGCTCCAGCCACCAACTAAGTGTTTTTAGAGGTGTGTAAGAAGTAGTCATCAATAATTCTGCTGCCTTTTTTGCATCAAGATTCTCTAGCCGATTTTTTGTTATTTGACCATCGTTGAGTAAAAATTCGAGTTTCCCCATTTGAGTCAAGCTCAAGTCTTCAAGGATTTCCAATATGAATTTTCTATTATTGTCTGCCATGTTTCTTAAGATTCTATATGGTATTGTGTAGACAGACCTGGAGAGGAATTTGAGGGATGGGTCAAAGCTGTCAGTACTAACAGTTAATTGAGTTCAATTTCACCTAGCATGCACAACTTTTTCAAAACTTTTCACAACTTTGACTGATGTAGCACTCTTATAAATATTAGATAAGGCTAAATTTTATTTAGTCTATGTATATACAGTAGCTTACTTAAATAAAGTTAACCCTACACTTTAATATTCAGTACTTCTATTTTATCACATTAAAAATACAATGTGGCAGTAACTCTGGAAGAATCTTAAAAATACTTTTGTAGATCACCTGAAGCTCAGAGCCCTCTGGTTGTACACTTCTGATTGATTCTACACGTGAAGGATAGTGACACATGAAATTATGCAAATGAGGCACATATTCTCTCGCCTCCTGTAGAGGGCATTTTTAGAGGCTTTTTAGAGTTCTCTGGGAGCAACTAGCTCAGTCTGACAGAGTTCTGGCTTTTCAAGAGGTCAGGGCAGGGCAGGGAGAAGCAGAGTTGAAATCGTCTCTGAAACAGCTGGAAAAGGTGTGTGTGTGGGGAGGGGGGAGGAATTCAAAACGTTTGATCGGAAGGCAGCAGGGGAAGGGGGGGTATGGCAGAGGAGCTGCTTTCAAGCCTTTGGAAAATATATCCAATCCAACTTCTGTGTTTGTGTTTGAGAGTGAGTGAATGAGAGAGGGATCAAAGTTCTCTGTGTGCGTGTGTCTGTTTGAGAGAGGGGGGAGGGAGGGAGAGAGGGAGGAAGGAGGGGGAGGGAGAAGAAAAAGAATGGGAAAACTTATTTTACAAGGGGGAAAATGCTGTTGCTTTAAATCGGAACTGAGCATGCCTGGCTGTGGAATTCTGGGAGTTGAAGTCCACAAGTCTAAAAAGTGCTTCACCAGGGCTAAAGCTGACCGCACGTCACTGCATCATGTGGTATAAAAAGATGATGAATTGGCTTCCATGTTGAGGGGAAGCATGTGTTGCTTCTCTGGTTCACAGTGACATTTAAAATGACTGACTTTGTTTTGTGTGCAGGTAGAATGTCCCAGTGGTCAATCCGAAACACAAATATGATCACATGTCATGGAACTACATTTCCCATAAGGCAGTCTCTGACTACATTCCCAGGAGGTAGTTTCTTAAAGGAGACAGCTCTTAATTCCTACACCATCTATATACTATTGAGGCAGCTCACACCATTTATCTTTCTTCACTCATTAACTTTTTATCTGTAAGGGCTTAGATAGCAACCAGTTGTTTTCAGGCAAAAACAGCAGTTACATGCCATATAATAAGTTAGGTTTTGCAGTAATTTCTCATTTTGTTTAACATTCAGTAGGATAATAGGACTTGTGATTTAAAAAAACACACACACACATTAGCACTTGCTTTAAGCCCTGATTTACCAGACCTCTGAAAGTATAGCAATTATGTTGACAAAAATAAGGTTTTTTTTTTTTAAAATATCCATTGTACTACACAAAAGTAAAGATTTGGAGAAATAGCAATAGCAATTAGACTTATATACCGCTTCATAGGGCTTTCAGCCCTCTCTAAGCGGTTTACAGAGTCAGCATATTGCCCCCGCAGTCTGGGTCCTCATTTTACCCACCTCGGAAGGATGGAAGGCTGAGTCAACCTTGAGCCGGTGAGATTTGAACCGCCGAACTGCAGCTAACAGTCAGCTGAAGTGGCTGCAATACTGCACTCTAACCACTGCGCCACCTCGGCTCATCAAATGTTCCCAAATTCAACATTTCACCAGATAAGAGTCTTTATCAAAAACAACTGTGATAATAAACCGTGTATGAATTGGACTCTGCCAGTGGTGGGTTCTATTCTGTGGGTGTGGCCTATTTTATGGGCGTGGATTGGCAGTCATATGACTGGGCAGGTATAGCCAACTTGACATCACTCATGCATACTCAGTCACATAACGCCCCCCCCCCTCCCCGCCAGCCATGTGGCAAAAATTTTTGGGACTCCTATGAGGGGGGGGAGAGAGGGGAAAACCTCCCAAAAATAGACAATTGGAGATTAAGGGCCGAAATTAAGGAGATCGGAGAAGGCAGGAGAGAGAGGAATCCAGTAGAAAGCTATCACATGCTGGGAAAAGAACTTTGGGAGATCTGAGGAGGCAAGACAGAGGGGAATCCAGGACAAAGCTATCACTCTGCATAACTCTATTCCACAGAAGTCCAACACTATCTTTACAATTCAGTGTCTCCATATGCTGGTTTGTGTGTTCTACACCACTCTCACTACGCTTCTCTGCACGCACTCGTTCTCCTAACGGGGAGCATTAACCACAACGGATAGACAGATATAGATCAGCACACTCACTTCCTTTGGGGGCTCTCGAAAGAGTGTCTCGGGACTCTTGAGATGAATGGTTGTACTTAGATCTAGAATCTCGCAAAACTGGAGCATAACAGATTCCTTTCCTAACCTTCCAGAACTTACCTTACAATACAAATACTTCCGCGGTAGTGCTGGTACAGGTGCTGGCTTGCTCAAGTCTTGTAATGAGAGTGGCCAGTTGATGGAGGAAAAGGCGGCGTGGAATAGCATGACCGGGAAAGCTCCCTTTATATAGACTCTGCAGATTGGCGCCACCTTTCCCACCTTCCAGAATTTCCCAGAATTTACCTTACAATACAAACACTTCCGCGATGCGATGATAGTGCTGGCACAAGTGCTGGCACAGGTGCTGGCTTCCTCAAGTCTTTGAAGTTTAGCGGCAAAGCCTGAGAGTGGCCAGCTGATGGAGGAAAAGGCGGGATGGAATAGGATGACCCGGAACGCTCCCTTTATACAGACTCTGCAGTTGGCGCGTTAGAGGTAAACATGAGAAAAGCTATAAAACCGAAAGCTCTAAATCTTTAAACGTCCGATAATCTAAAATCGAACTATCCCGGACTCTCACTTCCCTAAAAGCTTTTGTGGTAGAGCTAGTGTGAGAGATACTGTTGGGAGAATTACATGAGAGAAAGAGATAGAGCTTAAAAAATAAACAGGTCTATAGCTGCGGTCCACTGCTTTGCTTGGAAGCCTGAGTAACCCCCGCCCCCACAAAGGAGAACAATAAATGGAGGGGATAGAGAGTTTTCAAGACGGGGACAGGCTACTAGGAAGAACTTTTTTCTTCTTCTTCTGATGAAAATATTAGCTGGGGAATTTTGGGAATTGAAGTCTACTGAGATTGAGAAAAACTGCTATATTATGCATTCTGTGAAAGTACCCATAAAACGCCGTCGTTTCCAAAATGTGTGTGCTTTAAAATTATAAGGAAAATGAGATATATTTTAAATCATTAGACTAAGAAGAGTATAAAATCATTTTGGCTAACCAGAATGAACAGCTGAGTCCATATATTCAGATAAATCTTGCATATGGTTCAGTTAAGCATATTTGCAAATTATGGGGGAAAAAATCTCTTAGTGATTTGTTTGTCTGAATGCCCTGTCATGCTTAGCTTACTAATAATATCTTTGGATATTATTTTTGCCTAATTTAAGCACTAATTGATAAACTGATATGGTACATTCACAAAAACATTTTCTGATTGCTAACTATATTTAAGTTCCTGATATTTTAAGCAATGAATAAAAAATAACATTTAATTGTATTCCCATCAGCTGGTGTGTGTGTGTGTTTGTGTGTGTGTGTGTGTGTGTGTAAGTAATTTACCTGATTCCAATACTTGTTCTGTGGTTAGGTTGGTTCTAATTTTTCAATGGACAATAACCCAGACTAGAAAGTACACATTTACTTAAGAAAACATTTTTAAAAGACAATTTAAAATTACCATGTACTATTAAGTTATCTTGAGAATGTATTTTTTTTAAATTTGTATTCCTGATAGGGAAGAGGCAAAGACTGGTGGATTAGTGCAATTAAAGTAACCTGGTTCTAAATATTAATAAAAACAAAGGAGATTATTGTAGATTTTAGGAAGAGCCAGCAGTCATACTCCATCCATGAAGGATGCAGCTGAAGATGTGGTCAACAGTATTAAGCATCTGAGGGTGCAGATAACTAACAGTCTGAATTGGTCTCTCCACACACCATCCTTAGTGAAGCGTGCAAATCTGCGTCTGCATTTCCTGCATTGGATGAGGAGAGCATATCTTTCTCCTTCTGTACTGGACACTTTTTACAGAGGCGTGATGAAGAGCAATTTAACAAACTGCATTACTATTTGGTTCAATGGCAGCAGTGCCTCAGATAGAAAGTCCATACAGAGAGTGGTAAGGACAGCCAAGAAGATTATAGGAAGCTCGGTTCCTGTTATTCAGGATACTGCTTATAAGCACTATGTGCTTAAAGCTCAAAGCATTGTTAGAGATTCCACACAACCACTTTACAGTCTGTTTCTATTTTTCCCCCTCTGGGAGGAAGTTTCAAAGTATTTCTAGCAGGACTACCAGATTGTGTAACCCTATGCCATCTGTCTGGTAAATTCGCAAGATTCATTTTTCTCATGAAGGGGAATAGTAATAAGGATACAAACTTGTTGGTTTTAATAGAAACATTTGTTTTCTGTAACACACATATATTATGCCTTGTATTTGTAACATATAAGCTCACATGCTGTGCCTTTTGTTCCCTGCAACTGACTTCCTGTGGCACTGTTGTTAGGGTCTGTAGAATAACTGGCAAATGTCAAAATGTATAATCCTTGCCATTTGAACTCTGATCAATCTGCAATCTATGGGCATAGAATTTATCCTGGAATGGAGCTGTAAAGAGCTGTAAAATTTACACCTTTGATATGTCCCCCACCTTCTGCCTGAGAACCTTTGATCTGTGCCCTTCACAACAGGGGGCCAAATGGCCAATCATGGGAACAGAGGAAAAAGATAATGCTGATAAGTCTAGTGAGGAGTATTGTAAAGCCAGGTTGTTATTCTATGATGTCTCTAACCTTCTCTGAAGAGTAGTTCTTCCCTGCATATCCTTGGGGTTTGTTGGGAATAACTGATCATCATGTCTTTAAACTTTGATCAAAGATTAAATGCTGATTGTTATTCAAGCCCCCATTTAAGTCTCATGTTTGGCTCATTGTGACTTGGATAGGTTCTCAAACTTCCATGGATCTCAACATATTCTCAAACCTTACATTCACCATGTACATATATACGTCTTATACATATATGTTTTATCCTGTGTCATATAATATATGTGTGCATATGGATAGTTTTATATTTATTTATTTATTTTGTCATGTTTATGTAGTGTATATTGGAGGTGATAACTCTTTGAAAGCTGTATGCAACAAAATTGCATTTTAATGTATGCTGATTAGTGTACATTCAAAGTGACAAAGTTATTCTATTCTATTCTTCTTTATTTCTAAAAAAACACACAAGAGAGTGAACATATCCAGTATACCTTCCTCCTCCTATTTTCCCTGCAACAACAATCTTGTAATAGACCTGGTTTGATTCATCAGACTTAATCAGTATGACTAAGCCAATATTTAACTCATTTCTGTATTTAATCCTTAAACAATGTATTATTCCTTTCCAAAATATTAAATATTATTAAATAACTAAGTTAAAAATTTAGGTTAAGCAGGAGTCAGTCATGTCCCTTACTTCGGAAGCTAGCTTGAGTCTGTCTCTGAATGAATCCATTATGTGTTTCCTTTATACTCGTGGTTGGCTGTAATGGGATTTTGATGATTTGGAGGGTCTTCCTTCCATATCTTTTTCCAATTTGTTGTTGTACAATTCAATTTCCACATGTTTCCTCTTTAATTTTCGAAGCAGAAAGTCAGAAGCAAAAGAGTTGCTGAGGGATTACAGTTTGTTACCTACCTGCATCATGATGGAAGAGATGACTCTAGTTCTTACTATTTCTCCATAGGAGCTATGACAATTGGCCAATCCCTTGTTCCTCCTGGAGTTATACAATACAATACAATACAATAGCAGAGTTGGAAGGGACCTTGGAGGTCTTCTAGTCCAAACCCCTACCTAGGCAGGAGACCCTATACTGTTTCAGACAAATGGTTATCCAACATCTTCTTAAAGACTTCCAGTGTTGGGGCATTCACAACTTCTTGAGGCAAGCTGTTCCACTGATTAATTGTTCTAACTGTCAGGAAATTTCTCCTCAGTTCTAAGTTGCTTCTCTCCTTGATTAGTTTCCACCCATTGCTTCTTGTTCTACCCTCAGGTGCCTTGGAAAATAGTTTGACTCTCTCTTTCTTCTTTGTGGCAACCCCTGAGATATTGGAACACTGCTATCATGTCCCCCTAGTCCTTCTTTCTATTAATATAGACCTACCCAGTTCCTCCCGTTCTTCATATGTTTTAGTCTCCAGTCCCCTAATCATCTTTGTTGCTCTTCTCTGCACTCTTTCTAGAATCTCATCATCTTTTCTACATTGTGGTGACCAAAACCGAATGCAGTATTCCAAGTGTGGCCTTACCAAGGCATTATAAAGGGGGTATTAACACTTCACATGATCTTGATTCTATCCCTCTGTTTATGCAGCCTAGAACTGTGTTGGCTTTTTTGGCAGCTGCTGCACACTGCTGGCTCATATTTAAATGGTTGCCCACTAGAACTCCAAGATCCCTTTCACAGTTACTACTGTTGAGCAAGGTACCACCTATACTGTACCTATGCATTTCATTTTTGTTGCCTAAATGTAGAACCTTACTCTTTTCACCATTGAATTTCATTTTATTAGATAGTGCCCAATGTTCAAGTTTGTCAAAATCCTTCTGTATCTTTAGCCTATCTTCTGGAGTGTTGGCTATTCCTGCCAGCTTGGTGTCATCTGCAAATTTGATGAGTTCCCCATTTATTCCCTCATCCAAATCATTGATGAAGATGTTGAAGAGTACTGGGCCCAAAACAGAGCCTTGGGGTACTCCACTGCATACTACCCTCCATGAAGATTCGGTTCAATTGAGGACTACACGTTGAGTGCATTTGGTCAGCCAGTTACAAATCCATCTGGTGGTGATGCTGTCTAACCCACATTCTTCTACTTTATCTAGTAGTAGGTTATGGTCTACCTTATCAAATGCCTTACTGAAGTCCAAGTAAACTATATCAACGGCATTCCTCTGGTCCACTAATTTTGTCACATTATCAAAGAATGCAATAAGATTAGACTGGCATGATCTGTTTTTGACAAACCCATGTTGGCTTTTGGCTGTTACTTTGTTTGCTTCTAGGTGTTCGCTAATTCATTGCTTGATTATCTTTTCCAGAATCTTTCCTGCTATTGAGGTCAGGCTGATAGGGCTGTAGTTTCCTGGATCTGTTTTTTCCCCTTTTTTGAAGATGGGAACCACATCAGCTCTTTTCCAGTCCTCTGGTAGTTCCCTGGTGTTCCAGGATCTCTGAAAGATATAGTTAACTGAGGATTGCAGGCAATGGTAAAAATAAGGGGGGGGGGGGAAATAGTATTTTCCTATCTGAGATCCCCAGGATACTGCCTCTGCAGGGACTGTTGTGACTGATAGTCATTGATAGCCTTATGCTCCCTTATCTGTCTTTCAGTTGGCATAAAACAGGCTTTGGGTCTAGTTGGTTCAGGACAACTTAAGTTCTTACAGACTGGAAAGAAGAAGTGGGACATTGCCTTTTAAATGCAGCTGAATTTGAATCCCAGCTTTGAGATTCATTATAAATTGAAAAATGCAGAGAGGTAGAAGCAGACTATGAAAAGCACAGTAGGCAGAACTGAAACTTAATTATGAAAATTAACTTTTTGACTCTCTGGTTTTGTCTGTGCATGAAGCTATTTCCCCCAGTCCCCCCAGCTTCCTACATCAATTTTATTTTCTGAGAAGAGGAGGTATTTAGCTATGCTTTGTGAAAAAAACAGGAAGTAAATGGTTCCAGTCAGTAATTTGCAGAAAAACATGCCCAAACAGTATGAAATTGAGCATCCCTGAAACAAGGACATTTGGGGCAGTGTCTTGATAATAACTGTATATGTGTTTTATATGTGGAATGTGGCTTTGAATTGCCACTTTCTTGATGTGAAGATTGTTTAGTGGCAGGATAACCTTAGCAAGTATGAAAAGATGATACATGGTTAGTTATTGTTTTCTTATGGACTTTCTCTGGTCAAGCAATGGAAATATTGCTGGCAGTATCTTCTGCCTCAAGTGTTCACTGAAACACTTGATCTGGATGAGGGAACAAGAGACACGTAGGCGTTTCGGAAGAAGTGCTAAATTTGCAAAACATCTGCAACACAACTCTGGCTCTTAGATATCCGTGTGTGCAACATTAGTACAAAAGGTGTAGTTTGTGTTATCACTTCACAACAAGCCTTTCATTATTTTTGTTTTGGAAATAGATGTCTACGCAAACACAGTTGTTCCATTTTGGGCAACAAAATATCTATCACCAGGTTGGTTTTTAGCAAAGCTTCTGTGCTTGCCAACAGTGACTAGATCTCTACTTCAAAAAGGATTTTTAAAAAAATACTTTGGTTTTCAAAATGCAATCTCTGAAGGTCTATGACAGATGTGTTCACCAAGGAATAAAAATCTTCACAGCCCTTACCATAATATATCATTCTTCCAATCTGGTGCTTTTCAGATGTGTTTGAATTAAACTCTTGTAATCTTCACCCAGTTTTGGCAACTGACAATCAACCCAGCTGGAGGGCACTTGGAGCTCCCTTAGACCCAAAATATAATTATTTACAAGTAGTTCTGAAAACTACTTGGTTAAAAGGTTATTCTTAAGAAATTGGTTATGCATATTGAGCTAAAAATGTTACATCTTCAGATTTCTGTGGTAGAAATTTGAAAACACACTTTTTCCCCATGCTCCTGAAACAAAGAAGTAATATGCTAAGTCAAAATTTGGGGGGAAAACCATTAGTATTAAATGTTTTTTTTATTATTTTGAAAAGTTCAGCATATATGTTTGAAATTATTTCATAAGGATGCTAGATATTTTTTTAAAACATGAGCCTAAAGAAGGAAAATCCTAACTGCAAAACTGTAAATCTCAGTAGGAAACATTATGTCCTATATAGCTTATATATTCCAGATATTTTCACCATAGACATCTTGGTAAGGAATTCTGGGAGCATTGGTCCCAGACCATCTGGAGGGTCTTGGGTTAAAGAAACTAAAGCAATGTGATGCTAGATACTAGTTTATCAGATTCAATGCTCTGTTGCCTAGCCAGGAAAGAGCAGAAAATGTTCAATTTTTAAAAATGCCATTTGGGGAATGGAATGTTGAGCAAACTCAAGCCAGAAAGCCCATCTACTTACATATTCTTCTCAGTTCTTTTTGTTTTCATTTTTATGGTGTGCCTCAAATTGTCTCTGCCTATCTTCTCCCCATTTGAATGTCTTTGATTCAACATTCCCGGCGAATCTGGAGATTGTGAATACTGCTCTTTAGTAGTTTCTAGCAGAGTGGCTGCAAGCAAGAGATAAGCACCTTTTAAAAGCTTCTCTAGAGTGGAATTTTTACAGTGGACCCTGTTTGCCCCAGGAATTGGGGCCCTTTGGTTAAGTCAGCTGTGGTTGACCAAGCTGCTAGCCTTTTTATTCTTCACACGGATGTTCCCCCAAATCCCACTTCTCTGGTCTGTCTTGGTAAACCCCAATGTCTTCATACGTATCAGCTAGTTCAACCGTCAGCCCCTGGTGAAGAAGAAAAATAGAACCAGTCAACGAATGGAAAGTGTTTCAACCAGGGCAACAAGCACTTTGTTGTGTTTTTTGGGGAGGAGAGGGGAGGGGGTAGAAACATACTGTCCAACTCCATTTTGTTCTTTCTACAGGCTAGTAAAAGAACTGCCCAAAAGATGTCCTATGGACATAAAAAGAATCCTCCTCAATGAGGCCCTTCTAGTCCAGTTCTTGACTGGTGGACTGTTCAGCCAGAAGTCAAGAATGAAAGAAGCCGACTTGTACAGTATTGAACTAGGTCCATAATCCATCCAGGAGAGAAGTATTTGTTTAAAGTGGCAGTGGCTCCCCAGAGTTTCAGAAAGGGTGTTTCCAAGCCCCTCCTGGAGAAGAGGGGAATTGAACATTTTGGCAAAAGAATGAAAGGCTTCTCCATGGCTGGCTGCAATTCTCTGGCCTGAAGACAACAGGCAAACATGGAATGTGAAGAAAAATGCATATATTTTTATGTGGTTAAGACTAAGAATCTCTCACTCTGTTGCTTACCTCGTAAGTATGATCCTCCCCAGAGGCATCTTTTCTGTCACCCTAAGTAGTAGAGAGAGATATAATCAAACTTCAGATAGTTTGATATTTCTTTTGATAATCATTTGAGACCCATTGGCTAAGCATTCCTGATCCTTTCCCTTTTTAAATTCTTGCTGGGCTTATTTACCAGTAATCTTAATGTTTTATTTAAATATCATATTTTGAAGATCTTTGTTAATGGACAAAAGAAAAGCCTAACTAATTGGAGAAGGTCCTTTGAGATGAAATGTGATGATTTGAAAGAGAAGTTGCTTCCTGGTCTGGTTTTGAAATATTTGTGGTTGTTCTGAAGTCCATTTGATTATGAGCAAAACCAAGAAAACACTCTGTTCACCATCTTCTTTGTAGGGTCCTCTTGCCATTGGTTTGGGATTTGTGCTCATATTTTTTACAGAATATATGCTTCCTCCTAAGAAAGGCCCTTGACTTTACCCCATCCCATTACCTCAGCTTCTGCTTTGATGATTTATTTCAGTGTCTGCTCATGATGGGAACTGTAGCCCAATAAATCTGGAGGATGAAAGGGATTATGACATCCATTGGGTGAGGTGAGGTGGAGGGAATCCATGACTCAGAATCAAGCTTAAAAGCAGGAGTTTTCTCAGCCTTCATTAAGCAGATTTGAGTTGGCTCAATTTGTTGCTTCTGGAGGCAACAATCTTCAAATAATCATTTGCCAGTTTGCATGTTATTGAAATATTTCAAGTGTTTTCTCACTTATTTGTCCATAATTTACATTTGTTCATTTATTAATACAAAAGAAATTGATGGATTTAAGGAGTGGAACTTTGATAAAAGCACTACGGATAACCAAAGATAAGCTGATTAAAGAAACTGATCGAGGCTTTCGAGAATTTTTAAGATATGCAACAAGCAACAAGGTGCGAATAGAAGTCCACACAAAGTTGATTAAGGAAATAACCAGAAGATTAATGCCACATAAAGCAAAAGAAATAAGACTGTACTACTACTGGAAAGATACAGGTTGAGACATATTAACAAAATACTAGCTAAATAGTTAAAAATAGAGCATTATATTAAAAATGAAGTGATAATGGATATAGCTAGATAGATAATGATATAATGTATACATATGTATTGGTTTGACAATAGAAAATTTGGCATAAATTTTTAAATGGTTACCATGAAAGGAAGTTTTGAAACTTAGTTATGTATGAAAGCCTATAATATTGAAATTGGATATAGATTGTAAACAGTGATTAAGAAAGGAGGTTTAGAAACTTTGTTATCAAACATAATTAATTTTTATTTAGAACGTTTC
This sequence comes from Thamnophis elegans, assembly GCF_009769535.1. Taxonomy (NCBI): domain Eukaryota; kingdom Metazoa; phylum Chordata; class Lepidosauria; order Squamata; family Natricidae; genus Thamnophis; species Thamnophis elegans. The sequence continues at coordinate 92,619,574 of NC_045558.1, read as the reverse complement.
ACAAAGATAGAATGTTGTTGGATGATATTGAAAATAGACAATAGAATGTCATTATGTGATTTTGCTTTGAATTTTGGAATATTTGTTATAAAGGGGTGTTAAAACAACTATAGTCATATGAAGGATGATGTATGATGATAGTAATGTATATTAATATATTTGATGTAAAATATATAATTTGATATGGATTATAGGTGATGACTGTGGAAGGGATGCACGAAAGTTATTTGTAACCAATTGACACACTTTTTATAATTTGTAATGGAATATGTTTTTATGGTATTTGTTGTCTTGTTTGTGTCTATTCAAAAAATATATTTAAATTTTTTTTTTTAAAAAAAGAATCATAATCATGCCAGATATATTATTATGCTGGCACAATGTACCAGTGAAATATCCCAAACTTCCTCCAGAAGAGCCAGATCTTAGTAGGTCTCCAGAATGAAAATAAGGAAGAGCCCACCTTTGTATCTGGAGTCAACTGTTCTAGAGGAAAGGGACTGAGAATAAGAAGGTGAGCCCTAAGACACTTGCAACTGCATTCCTGCAACCCTTCAAAATAGCAATAACACTTAGACTTATATACAGTTTCATTATGCTTTTACAGTCCTCTCTAAGTGGTTTACAGAGTCAGCATATTGTCCCCAACAATCTGAGTCCTCGTTTTACCCAGCTCGGAAGCAGCGGTGAGATTCACTTACCTTCCCTACCAGTTCACAAATGTGAGTGCATGCACCATATCTGCAAATGTGCACATTCTGCACATGTGCAGTGCTCCCGCATTATGTCAGGGTGGATGGGCAGAGCCTCCTGCAACTGCCGTTATTGGTTCACTTGAACCAGAGAGAACCAGCTGAATGCCACATCTGCTCGGAAGGATGGAAGGCTGGGTCAACCTTGAGCCGGTGAGATTTGAATTGTTGAACTGCAGCTAGCAGTCAGCTGAAGTAGCCTGCAGTACTGCACTCTAACCACTATGCCACCTCTGCTCTAAAAATGCCCAAAAGACCCTCCCTGATTCATGAAGAAGCTACCCACATGCTCTAATATTAAAAAAAATCACCATTATAATCACAAATTTGATTATAGTCTAGTGGTCAGTCAAGGCTCTACTGAACGATTATGACTATTCCATTCACTCACCTTCCCTTGGGTTAGCAACACAGGTATGCTCACAAAAAGGACAAGAAGAATTGTCTGGATTAAGATGATAGCATCTTTCACGTTGTGCCGACTCTGCACTTGCTCATAGGTGCTGATACCTTCAAAACAACAAAATAACGCACTTCACTTCTGTGCTTTGCTTATCATAACATGATTGTGTAACCCTCTATCCTAGGACTACACTGACAGAAATATCCAGTTTTGACCACTGTTTTCATTTCCATCTTTGACATGAAAATAGTCTGTACTATATCCAGGACATAATTCAGATCCTGCGATGCAGTTTAGGTACCGCATGTCTCTAGCTAAATATCCTTTAAATCCTGTAAATTTAGGAAAGGATACAGAGGTTTTGAAAGAGGTTTGATGTCTGCCAGGTGCTACTACTAACAGAGACGAGGGGCGTATTTTTGAGATAGTCAAGGATGCTATTAAGGACTGTGATGCTGATACTATTGTATCTCTTGGCACAAATGATCTGTCCCCAAAAGATGTACTTTTTGTGCAGAATGATTTGCAGAGCTTGGGGCAGGAATTTAGTAGGATAGGATGTAGGCTTTACTTTTCAGAAGTTTTCCAATATATAAGGAAACATATAAGGAAACAAAAAGAAAAAGGCCAGCGTATAACGGAGTTCAATGTGTGGCTAAAGGAGTGGTGTAAAAGTGAAGGCTTTGGGTATATTAATCACGATGTCTGCAGCTGGTCCAAAGAAAAACTGTACAAAAGAGATTGTTTGCATCCATCAAAGAAAGGAACTGAGTTCCTTGGCATTGTATTGATTTTCTGGAGAAACATTTAAACTAAACAACGGGGACATAGAATGCATTGATACAGAACATTTCTGTCCCCAGTAATCTAGAATTAATATGGCCATGATGGAGAACCTATTGCACCTATTGCACATATGCAACAAGTGGCACGTGGAACACTCTCTGTGGGTTGCGAGCCATCGCCCCAGCTCAACTTCACCACATATGCATACATGCCTCTCACTGGCCAACTGATTTTTGGGTTTCTGCCATGCATGCGTGTGGAGGGGGGCAGGGGGTGTGCATGCACGCCAGGGGGCACAGGGGGCGCAATGCCCCCCGCGCCCCGTTTTTGGTCTCAGGAGGATTCAGGAAGGGTTGCGCATGGCGTTATGGGTGTGGGCACACACGCCTTGCAACATTGCTGTCAAGCAAAATCAAACATTTAATAGTGAGTGCCATACCATGTGCAGCTGGTAAGGAAGCAGAGGAATTCAGGCACAAAACAGGTTATGTAGAAAGTAAACACAGGGTCAGCCAAAAAAACCTCAAATGTCTATACACCAATGCACAGTGTATAAGGAATACATAGGGGGAATTAGAAATTCAAATAAATGAGAGCAGATATGATATTGTTGCCATTACAGAAACTTGGTGGGATGAAACATAGGAAATAGATGGATTTTTTGCTAGTCAGTAAACTAAGATATATAGGAAGCACATCAACTGGAAGACAAACTCTGTACTGTGGTAGATTAATCAGGTTCCTGACAAACCTAGCAGACAACTTTGTTTCCCAAAAAACAGAGAAGGGAAATAGGGGATCAGCCAATTTAATTCTTACTAACAGAGATGGAAAAATGATATAAGGTGTTGAAGCTACAGGAACCTTGAGGGTGAGTGATCACGCAGTATTGGAATTCAGCATTATGCCAGCACGAGCAATAGAACAAAGTCAAACTAGAGTCTTTGACATTAAGAGAGCTACTTTCAATAGAGAGAACTTGGGAAGGATGACACCAAGCTGGCACGAATAGCCAAGACTCCAGAAGATAGGCTTAAGTTACAGAAGGATCTTGACAAACTTCAACATTGGGCGCTATCTAACAAAATGAAATTCAATGGTGAAAAAAGTAAGGTTCTACATTTAGGCAAGAAAAACACAATGTAACGATATAGTATATGTGGTACCTCACTCAACAGTAGTAACTATGAAAGGGATCTTGGAGTCCTAGTAGACATCCATGTAATTATGAGCCAGCAGTGTGCTGCAGCTGCCAAAAAAGCCAACAGTTTTTGACTGTATTGACAGAGGGATGGAATCAGGATCACATGAAGTGTTAACACCACTTTATAATGGTTTGGTAAGGTCACACTTGGAATACCGTATCCAGTTTTTGTCCCCACGATGAAAAAAGATGTTGAGACTCTAGAAAGAGTAACAAAGATAATTAGGGGACTGGAGGCTAAAACATATAAAGAATGGTTGCTGGAATTGGGTATGTCTAGTTTAATAAAAAGAAGGACTGGGGGGGTGACATGATAGCAGTGTTCAATATCTCAGGAGTTGCCACAAAAAAGTGGGGGTTAATCTATTCTCCAAAGCACCTGAAGGCAGGACAAGAAGCAATGGATGGAAACTAATCAAGGAGAGAAGCAACCTAGAACTAAGGAGAAATTTCCCGGCAGAAGAATTAATCAGTGGAACAACTTGCCTCCAGAAGTTGTGAATGCTGCAACACTGGAAGTTTTTAAGAAGAGATTGGACAACTATTTGTCTGAAATGGTATAGGGTTTCCTGCCTAAGTGAGGGTTGGACTTTAAGACCTCTAAGGACCCTTCAAACTTTTGCATTGTATTGTATTGCATTGCATTGTTCTATTCTATTCTATTCTATTCTAATCTAATCTATTCTAATTCATTACGTGTCTAGCTAAGACAGGCTGCCAGTATGAACAGACAGAATCTCAGAAATTAGCTGGTATATTTTTCTCTAGGAACAGAATGTATGGCCTTGTGTCAAGAAGTATTGTCCCTACATAGCGATACCCAAGCATGTAGCATCCGAGAGGGCAGTATTTAGAAGATTAAAGATTTACCCATGACTTTGAGTTCAGTACCACATGTCGCCTTCAATGAGTCCTTGTTCTTACAGTGGTAGATACCATTGTCGGTGTGCTGGAGTTTGTTGATCTGCATCACTACAATTGAATTATTTCTAGTCACATGGACTCTGGAGCTGTTCATAATCTCCTGGTGTTTGCCCTGATCAGTCTCTTTATGCCAACTTGCCTGAGTACCAAAATAACAGCTAAGGGTAATTCGGCTGCCCCCTCTTGCAGCAATGAAACGTGTATTTATCACATTCATGAAAGTGGTTGCATCTGTATAAAAGAAGAAAAATCCACAGTAAAGAGAGAAAAGTGGAGAGCAGGATGGAAAAGAAGGGTAAATATCTTTATTGGACTTTCTGCCAATCTTCTCCAGCCAGGTTACCTCTAGAAATGCTGCATTAATGGGCTCATTACATGTAACCTGTATCTGGATCATGGTAGACTAGGAAGACAGGTGGCTCTGAATAAGCTATTGAAGCATGTATCAAGTTCCAGCTAATTCCTGACTAGAAGAATGAGTTTATCAATTCCTCTTCATTGGAGATGTGGAGCTGTTCTTATCTAGGAATGTCCTTGTATCCTTAAAAGCTTTGTGGCAAACATTTATGCAATAGTCCAGGACTTCCCAAACCCATGGAGAATTCCCGGGTGGGGAGAGCTAGTTTTAATTGGGACACATATTTGTCTTGTGCCTTCATTCGGCTACAGAGCACAGTAGATTGGGACTCCTAAACCTACTTTGCTTTTCCTTTACCTTTGGGGTGAAACTGACAGATGGAGCAGGTAACTGGATAGAGTCAGTCACTATTTGGTCCTTTCTCAGTTCAGGCTGGCTTTTTTGGATTTGAAGGGCTCATCATCTTACAGAGTCCAAGTCTCTTTGGATGAAAAGGTAGCCAGATGGGGGAAGGGAGGTATTGGCAGAGCTTTTTAATCAAACACAATACAGGTGGAAACACAATCCATAAGGTCCATAAGGCACCCAATGACCTGACATAAATGTGAACATTGGGTTCTTTTACACGACCTAAATTGTTCCAAAAATTGCAGCCATACAGCTCTGGTAATGCTCAAAATCAGGCAATCATTTTACAACTAACAAATAACACAGCCTTGGAAAAAGGATTTTGCAAGGAAATTTCAGAATTAGGAACTGGAAGACAATATCATCTTGAAAGTACACATATACCTTGTTTTTGGGAAACGTTATTTCTTTCACCAGAAGCTTTGACGATTGTCATACCTGGGGAAAGAGGAAAAATGCTCTGAAAAACAGCCAGTATACCCATTCAACTAAAATTGAAATTGGTGCTCTTTGATTTTTTCCCCCTGTCTTCTATGCCTTCAAGCAGAATGATCTAAACAAATGAAGAAAAAAATGAAGCAACATTTTCCTCCCCCAAATTCACTTCAATAAATTTTGATGGTGAAGAAGGATATTTTTATTATTACATCCAAAGATTCAACAGTTCCAAACAGTGTTCACTGCAATCTGACAAAGGCTGCAAGAGTGGATAGAAATTGATCTTTGGCAAGATATAACAAAAATGCAGTGCACCCCCCAAGGGAGATAAATAGACAGCTATGTTAACATGTTTCCCTTCAGCCCTTGAACTGCCAGAGAAGTAGACTGGCATCAATTGCCCTGCCTCAACTGATGCCCTGATTCAGAAATGAGGATGGCAAATGTTCTCTTTACAGTTTCAGTGTGGAACAAGATAAAAAGTTGATACGTAGTTTCTTCCATCACCATCACTGAGCATTATTATTGTATTAAAAAAAAAAACAATCACCCGTTGCTGTCCTTAATATCAGTGATCTGGGCACTTGAGGGGCTTGAGCACCCTCTTCTTAAGTTGCCCACGTCATACATGAAGCCCGTGTCCAAAATAGCCACTCAAATAGGCTACAGGCCTAGAAGAGATGTGCAGGGTGAAGAAGAAAACACAATTGATAATGAGGAAATTCCATCTTCACTACGCTGCAAAAGGATGGCCATGCCTGTGATAGGAGTGCAGAGGCAGCCTGTGGAGAAAGAAAAACTATATTCCTAAGTAATAGACACAATAGAAAATATAGTCCCAGAGCGATATCAATAGGAGGCAATAGTGGGGGAGGGGGGAAGAATGGTGAAAGCAGAATTACTAGGAAAACCAACTTCTTTTGTACACACATTGTGATTTGTATGCATGTGCAAAAGGGCCAGAGCTGTGGGGCCACACCAAGCCACAGATGCCTGAGCAGGAATTTGAAATCGCTTGTCAGCAAAACAATAGAAAGCCTGTAATGCACTCACTGGTGACAGAATCAGCAGACACAGCTGGCAGAGTCTTTCCTGATTTGAATCCAACTTCTCTGGAGCATGGGGTTGAAATTTTTCCAAGAAAACATCAATCTTGTTTTTATACTGTGGATTAACACTCTTTTAACGAGTGCCATCTTGTATAAATGAGGAGGCTGTGTAGGCCTGACAAGTGGTTTGGAATGTGATGGCCAGGCCTTATGCATGCAGATGTCTCTTTGGAAGCCAAGGGTCTGCCACCCAAAATGGTCATGGTGGACCCGGAAGGACCAGCCATCAGAAGTGGGAAGTGCCCTCTGTAGCAGTCTAATGGGCCAAACGATTCTAGGTATGCCACCAACCCCTGACCATATCACCAACTGCATCTAGGATCAGATTCATGGGTAATATTGTGCTGGAAGAAGTCCCACTTCAAATTTAGACCTGCTGAAAACACCATACATTGCCTCCTCTGTGAGCTGGAGAATTATAAGAAAGCAAACCTCATGAAGGCACTCATAAAAACTGCCGTCAGGGGGATGTGGGGATGAACCTTCAACCAAAGACATTTTTTTACTGAGTTGTGTAAGCCAATCTGACTTAGTGCACTTTGTAGACCAAGGCTAAGAATGGCCATGGATTTCTGATAAAAACCACAGGGACCTACTTGATATCTACCTAAATTCTGCAGATGGCTACCTGGCTGACTATTCAGGACTTCTCTACTCATCGTGGCTTTTCTCTAATACGAGTTCGTAGTCATGGCTAAGTGACCTCAGGTTTTTCTGAACCACCAAAGCTGAAGTGGAATTTTCAATGTTCCCTAACTATCTTGGGGGCAATTAAGCTGATGATTCAAAAATGGGGGTGAAGGTTGGAGGTCTATCTGGGCACATTCTCTGTAGTGGCTGGTGCTGTGTGTGTGTCACATGGTGAGGAGAGTGTGCTTGAAATAACATTTTGTCTCCCGTCCCAGGTTCCCTGCATGGTGTGCTGGCAGCCCAGTTAACAGATCACATATGGTGGGTGCTAAAATGGGAGATCAACCATCAGAAGGTCAAAAACAACATTGTGCTGGCTGGCATTCCTCCAATTTTTCCACTTCAGTCTTTCTACCTCAACCTTCCTTGTCATGAAGAGGGGAACTGGGCCAGCAAGTCTGAAGGGGTGGCATCAGGTGTTTCAGGGATACGGGAGATGTCCTCCCCGTAGCTCAGATACTGCAGGCAGCCCAGAAAATTGGCAGATGTTGAAGAGAGGCAGGGCTTGGTAGAACTAAACCTATGAGCCTTGGCCACCCACATAGGTTTCAGCAGCAAAAGCACTATACTGAATGGCCTGCCTCTTGGTCCCCACTGGTGGGCAGTGCACAATAGCAAAAGAACTCCAGGGGGCAATTTTATTTTCAATAAAACTCACATCAACCTCTACCCATTCCATGGACACTTGCACCATCTAATACATGGGGTCAGGTGACAGTCCAAGTTATATCTAGAGGATTTACGGAAAGCTGGAGAGTCTCTCTTACTCATTTGAATAATGCCCAATCAACTTCTGACAGACAGCTAAGTCCTCCTCTCTAATTCATTTGTCTGAACCTGCCTCTTCTCTTAGTGCCAGAAGGGCAATTGGATCTTTTTCTCATGGATGAGAAAATTCTCCAGTCTCTGCCTCTTAACTTGCCTTGCACTGCACATTCTCCTCTCTTGTCCCTGACAATATGTTAAACTGGCTGTCTAGATATGCTGCCCTGAGAAAAGCAAGTAGCAGAAAGAGATTAAGTGAGATCTGAATTCAGAATGGAGGACCTGCAAGGAAGCTTTGAAGACTAGAGTATTCATACCTTTGAAGAGACCCTCTAATCTATCCCCTCACACTTCTGCCTTTCTATGTTTTCAAGACTCACTGTCTCTTTCCCACAATGGTGTATTTGTAAATTGTATGCTCTGTAAACCTAGCCATTGACTGGGTTCATGCTAAGTCATAATGTTATTTGATTTTGCCTTAGTGTACTGAATGAACATAACAACTATGGTTTATTCAATACTCCATGATTACATAGAAGATGTTAATGTGGTGTTTGAATCTACTTCATAACAATCTTTCTAAAACTGTATTCTTTCCATGGGCTAACCATTTTTTAAATTATTACAAGAAACAATATAATAATGTTCACTTTTCACTTCTTGTTATTGGATCATGCTTTAGGCATGTTTTTTCAGTAAAAGTTGAGGGTTAAAGATCCCATCTTGTTATACTTAATCTCTTCCCTGGAAGATGAAATCTGATCAATTCTATTTGTGCATTTACTGAAAGGTAAAATGTGTAATGCCAGGTAGCTTAAGTCCAATATTATTATAAGGCTGAAATGCAAAGATTACTTGGAAGGAAGCTCCTTTGCACTTAAGAAAAAACTTACTTCTGAGAATAGCTAGGATTACATTGTGCGCACCACCTTAAACTCTTTAGAAATAAAGTGAGAGAAATGTATGATTCACAACAGCCATGTTTTCTACAGTATTCCTAGTCTTAATTTTACAAAAGCCCTATTTAAGTCAAGGAGAAGTTTGAAAAAAAGGACAGGGCCCCATATATTAATTGTTGAATAAAAAACCTCAAATGATTCTATTTTACACCCAGATTTGCTGAAAGGACCTCTTTTATGCTGCATCCTATTATTTAAGATGGATAAAGAAGTTTCAGTCCTTCTATCCTTTTATTCAGCCCAAATAATTTACGAATGCCCATTTTCATTGCTTTGCCCTTCACTGGAGAGCTTCAGAAAGAATGTTTCTCATTTTAGATAGCAAACATGATATGTGTCAGATTCTCTCTACATTCAAAGCAGCTGGACAGGAAGCGTTGCAGTTCTGGTGACACAGCTCAATGAACACAGTTCTTTCTTTCTTGCTTCTATGAAATTTCCCCTAAACTATTCTGGGAGGGGAGGGGAGGGGAGGTTGAGGGGGATGAAGAAGGTCCTGGGCTCTTTCTTAGACATTTCCATCTCCCACCAAAATCCCCAAGTAATATCTCCACCATCACGAAAAAAACCATACTCTTTGTAAAATGTGGCTTCAGGTATTTAGTTACAGTTTTGTAAAATTTCATTTTCTAAAATAAAACATGCTCAGTAACTTAAGAGGATGTCATTATCTCTTATTTGATACAGTATTGCTTTTATTGAATTCTCAGAAGAATTTTTTGCTAATCCCTCTATCCCCTTCTCTCTTTTGCTACTTTTCCCTCCAATCTCACAGAATCACTGGAAAACCAACCCGTCTTTTCCAGGTGGGTTTTAGGTTGTCTACCTTGTTTATTTATAAATCAAATCTTCACCTGGGATCCAACTGTCAGCCTACTATGAATTTAGATCAGACTTCTCAATAAGGTATCCTCTTTATGCATTAACAATACCAATCTTAGTCAACTTGCAGTGTGGAAATTCTAGTGCTATCATCCGAATGGTATCAATTTAGAAAAGCCAATGAACATAGTTTTTATCCATTTATTTGCTGATTTGGGTCCTATCATTCAATCCAAAAGATTAGCCTCATAAGAGAGAGGGGGAAACACATCAAAAAATTCAACTAACATTAAGCTACGTAGGACTTTAAACCATCTTCATCAAAGGATTTGCCCAAAGGAGATGAAAGAAACCATACCTGTGACTACAAGCAAGAGCCCCAGGGTGGCCCCAAAGTCTCTGCAAATCCGGAAGGAAGAAGCTGCCATAGCTGAACAAAAGTTGCCTTGCAGGGACTGGTTTACTTCTCCCTAGTAAAATGCAGAGGCACAGCTATCACTAGGAAGGAATGTATCTTGGGTTGAATTCAATCAGAGGTTTGCAAAAACACCTTCAGCCCTCACTTTCTTCTTTCTTTTGACAAAGAGCTGAGGCTCCTGGGCTGAGCTCTTGTTTCCTGTCCATGTAAATTCAGTTGTCATGGGACAGTCCCTTGGGTGACTTTATTGGCAAGAGCTGCACTTAGTGACTAGGTCTCACATTGAAAGTGGAGGAAGTTATTCTGGTTCACCACCTTTTCTCTTGTGGATATTGTGCTTTGAATTGCTTGATTTGAATTACTTTATTTATATTGTTCCTTTCCAAAGACTCCAGATTGGTGGCTTCTTCCTTCCTGCATAAAATTCAGAGTGGGAATTTCCCTCCCTTCTGGCTGTCCCATAGTGGTATCCCATAGTGGTAGCTGTGCCTCTGCATTTTACTAGGCAGAAGTAAACCAGTCCCTGCAAGGCAACTCTTCTTCATATCTGATGCTGATCAGGGCTGCTTGCTAAAGGGTCACCTTGACATGCAGGCACAACTGCCCACACAGACAGAATGTAAATTTATCAGCCCCTTCATCATCCATTCCTGTTCATCACCAAATCAGGTTTCATGTTAACTTCTTGGTGCCAATAAAAACGGCCATTGTATCAGGTGATAAACTGTGTGGATCCTCCCTCTTGCTCTGTTGTCTGCACTATTTGTTCTCACGGGACACTTCTTGGACATTCAGAATTAATGTTCAACAGGGACACACCGTTCCCACAAATAAGGGAAACATTACATCATGGATATATTAACAAAAGAATTGAAAATAGGAAACAAAGGACATCATCAAACGGCCATGGAAAGAGAACTCACATTGCTTGTTTTAAAAGTAATGCAGCACCCAGCTAAGATGGGGAACTTAAAACCTTTGCCTGCATATGCTGTATTCACCAAGGCTGCTTTGTATTTTACCTTACTGATTACTGGTACTATTCTGGTTTTTAAAAAAATGAAATCGGAGATTTCCCACCACAATGTCCTTTCTCATATCTAAGAATTAGTTTTAAATTAGTATTTAGTATTTAGTATTTTATTAGGATTTATAGGCCGCCCTTTTCCCTGAGGGGACTCAGGGCGGCTTACAATCATTAGGGAGGGGGTGCAATTCAAAATAAACAATATGTGAACAAAATAGAGTAATAAAAACACAACTTGCATTCAACATTCAACACTTGGGTGGGGCAAATTAAAGACTTATCCCCAGGCCTGTTGGGAGAGCCAGGTCTTGAGGGCTGCGCGGAAGGCCTGGACGGTGGTGAGGGTGCGTATCTCGACGGGGAGATCGTTCCACAGGGTCGGAGCTGCAACAGAAAAGGCTCTCCTCCGTGTAGTCGCCAGTCGACATTGACTGGCGGATGGGATTCGGAGGAGGCCCAGTCTGTGCGATCTTATCGGTCGGAGGGAGGTAATCGGCAGAAGGCGGTCTCTCAAGTAAATTAGTTTTTTTTTAAAAAAAAAGATCATTAATTTATGGTAGAGAGTAAGAAGCAGTGGCTTAGATGGGGCCTGCTTCCAGTGGGGCATCCAGGAGTGTGAGGCTTTGATTCCAAACATCCCTCTCCAAAAGATGGAGTTAGATCCGAAGCGCATTTCTGCACATGAGGATAAAACAGGTGACTTGGATTGTTGTCTCCCTAAAGCAGTCTTTTCCAATCAGCTTTTTCCAACATGAAGCTGAATGGAATAATAGACAAATACACAAAATACATATAACTGTAAGACATGCTTTACACAATTGGTTCAATATACATTTCACATTTAATTGCAAACAAATCGGATTTTCCCTTCAAACTTTATGAATCAGTCATTGTGATTTACTCCAATTTTCTGGTCATCCACAGTTCGCCACAATATGGGAACTATGTCATAAAAATGCCTATCAAAATAGTTCAAAATACTGCTTTTTTCCTAAATAGCATATATTTGGACATTTTAAATTGTCAGTCATCTAGAAATTACAGGTGTTGGATAGGCTGGGCTCCAGACCATTGGGGGTTACAATGGCCTTTTTCTCATTCTACAGAGAGAAGCTAGAGTGGTTCTGAATTACCTCTACTTGAGCAGAAAATAGAGATGCCTCCTGTTCCTGAAGGCAGCTGATTGGCTTATAGGATCCAGAACACATGGTGAGAAGCGGGAGAAACTGCCAAATTCCGAAGGAACTGCTGGGAAGCTGCCATCTTTGTCCCTAGTACTATCAATATGGAGCGATATCCTGCCTGGCTTAAATCTTTAAAACTCAATCAGGAACAGCTACTTTTAGAGAGAGTACAACAGAGACTTCAATTACCAAGTAAAAGCCAACCTATATTAAACACTGCAACCAATCCTAAAGCATATTTATTCATAAGTAAGCCTAATTGAGCCTAATATATTCCCCAAATGACAGGATTGCCTTTTTAATTTTGGTATTTATCTAAACAAATTTAAGTAACTATCTAACTCACACAAAAGTGATTCCACTAAAGTATTTGGCTGGTTAGAGGCATATTGAACCAAAGTATCCTTTAGATTGATCTAGTTAAAGTAGTCACACTTTAAGTTTTATTATTATTCTTAATATTAGGTAATTCAGGCTTGCCTGAGCCACATCTGTAATACCTACAGGAATGTAGAGCCATATTTTTCAGATCCAATAATAAAATTGAATATAGCCAGATCACCAGTGATTGCTTCTGCATTTACAAACCTATTTTTTGAGTGTATTTTTCTTTTTCTACTCTGAAATGTCCTTAAAGAAACAATTAAAGAGAAAAAATCGTGAGATCATATACTGGATAAAACCCTTTTGACAATGTTCAAATCAAATATGGCAGGGGTGTTAAACTCGCAGCCTCATGTTGTCATCACATGACATATCACGACTTTTATCCCCTTTGCTAAACTGGGCTGGGTGTGGCCAGCTCGTGACGCATCTGGCCCATGTGCCGCAAGTTTAACACCCTTGATATATGGCATATATTTCTGTATTGGGGGAGCACACAAACTCCTATCATTTAAGTAAAAGATGTACAGTATATATTTCCATTTCTCAAAATGGACTCAAAAGGCCTTTTTAGTCACAAGACTTTTCTGAGCAAGCAATAACCAAGCAGCAGAAGCCTTAATTGCCTCTTATGCTGAAACACATGCCTGCATTTCTCTCCATAGCTTTAAGAGTGTAAGTTGCAGGTAACCGCTTAGCTGTGGGCTACTTCTTTTTGGCTTTGGTAACATGCATGCCCACCTGACAATCTCAAGTTTAATGTTTATCCAGCACTGAAAATTGTTTAAAGTTGCAAAGAAGAATGGAGAATCAAGGATATGGGACAGTGGGAATGTAGCAGGAAGGCAATGCTATACAGCAGGCAACAATGCAGATTATTCAGCAATGTTTTCAGTTTTACAACTTTTATATGCAACATGATATGAACTAAAATTTGCTTTTCAAAAGTGAAACTCATAAGGGTGTTGCCAATAAATCTTGAGACTAGTCCTTGTAAACAGGATTTTCAGAGTAACAAGTTGCAAATAACTAGGTATCTCCAGCGAAGAGTTACTGTTTCTCCTGAGGGGTTCCTTCCATAACTTTTGAAGAGCAATGGGAACAGATTTGTTTACTCAGCCCCAAAATTATTCCTCAAGATGTACAATATTTATAGTTCTTTATAGTCCTCAACAGATCAGTTTACTCTTTCCAAGTTCTCCAAAAAATCTTTTTTTAATTTTTCTTCTTTCAACTCTTAAGCAGTTATCAGACAACATTTATAACCCTAAGTGATCCATCAGATTTTCCACAGTCTTAAGCCATACAGTCAACTCTTCAGTTTCAGTGATAATTTCAGGTATTGGTAATCCGCTCTACTTAGAAATTTTCAAAAGTCTCACAATTTGTTCCTCCTCAGCCATGAAGCAAATAGGTATAAAATAATATGCAAAAAGGCAGTCTTCCAGGTGTTGTTTGTCTCCACTCTCTTTTCTATTTTATCAATTCTCAGATTATTTCAGGGTTATTCCCAGTCTTATAAAAATATAATATATTTTATAATATAATAATAGAATATAATAAATATTATTTCACCAGTAGATGGCACCTTCGCCTAAAATGTCAACATTACTCAAAATCAAATGGCTGATTGCTATTCTGATTTTCTTCAAGCAATTTCTTCTAACAATCGACCAAATATTTCCAGCATTTTAAAATGCCTTTTCAAAATATTGCCAATATAATATTCGAGTCCAGTTTTTCTATATATTATATTGTGTTCTCCATTTAGATTTCACTTTCTTTTGGGTCTATAATCTTTCTCTGAGTGTTTATTCACAGCTTTTTCATTGCTTTAGAGAGTCTTTCTTCTGGAATTTCTTTTCTTTGAGATTAAATCTCTAGTATAGAAGTTGAAAATCACCTCACCCACTCCCAGTCCACTGTTCACAAACCACTCCAGTACATTTCTTGCTTCGATTGTCCCAGCTTCACGGCAGCCACAATGGCCGCTTATCCTCTTTGTTGTTGGATGGGAGGGAACCTTGGATCAAGCAGAAGAGCCACCGTTCTCTGCGACCTCTCCTTTTTTTCATCTGTATCTGCTACCCACAACCATCCTGCGGTAATGCCAAACTTAAAGATAACTACCCAGGGGACATTTGGGAAATAGACTTCAATGAATTAAGTATGTTTTGGTACTAGTATATACCTTTACAGGATAGCCTGAGGCTTTTGCTTGCAGGACTAATAAAGCCTATGAAGTAGTAAGAGTTCTACTGAAAGAAATTATTCCTAGGTTTGGGCTGCCAAATTGTACATAGTTTGATTGTGGGCCATAATTCACAGCTAAGGTTGGGCAATAATTGTGAACCTTGAAAGCAACCAGACTCTTTGAGGCCATTTTTGGGTAACCATATCTCTTCCTAGGAAAGGGATATGGTTATACCAATATGTAAGGCAACTCTCTGTGGTTGTGAATTTTTTCCCCTGTTTCTGTAGGAAAACCGGTACCCCAGATTAGATCATCCAGTGCATCCATTTCAGCCTGGAGACTGGATCCTCATAAAGATATGGGGCCCAACAACCTCCTTGTTCTCAACTTTTTTATTTTTCTTTAAAAAAAACAAACACAAATATGTCATCATTTGTCAATCATTAAGACATTGAAGTACAATTTTTTTTTTGTTGTGTGTATCCCTCCCTCCCTCCACCCCCCCACCCCCCCTCCTCCTTCCCCCCCCCCCCGACTTCCCAGAACCCGTACACGGTATGGATTTTTAACTAACACAGTCTAAAATCTATTGAGAAAAAAGAAATAAAGAAATTAATGACATTCTAGATTGACCTTAGCTTCTTCTTACTGAACTGACTTTTAACAGTTTAAATCATTTCTGATCTTAAGCATAGGCTAACTGGAATTTCTTAGTCCCGTATTTATTTTGTATATAGTCAATCCATTTTTTCCAGTCTCGTTTATATCTCTCATTTGAATGATCTTTGAGATATGCCGATATTTTAGCCATTTCAGCTAAGTTTGTTACTTTCAATGTCCATTCTTGGATTGTAGGCAAGTCTTCCTTCTTCCAATATTGCGCCACCAACAGTCTTGCTGCAGTTATCAGGTGCAGAGTCAAATTGGTCTCTACCACTGTAAAATCAGTACATATACCTAGTAAAAATAACTGAGGACTAAACTTTATCCTTCTTTTAAAAACATTTTGCATGACCCACCATATTTTTATCCAAAATGCCTTAACCTTTTGGCAGGTCCACCATATATGATAATATGTAGCATCGAGAGAACCACACCTCCAACATTTAGGCTGTACATTCGGATACATAGAAGCCAACTTTTTAGGATCTAAATGCCATCTATAGAACATCTTGTAAAAATTTTCTCTCAGATTTTGAGCTTGTGTAAATTTCACATTTCTTACCCAGATTCTTTCCCATGTATCCAACATTATTGGTTCCTCAATATTTTGAGCCCATTTTATCATACAATCTTTAACTAATTCTGTTTCCGAATCCATCTGTATTAATACATTATATATCCTCTTTATATGCATTAAGCTTTGATCTCTTATTTGTTTAAACAGATTATCCTCAACTTGAATAAAACCAATTTTTTGATCTATTTTCCACCTAGCCTGTAATTGCCCATACTGGAACCATGTTTGAACTACCTTCTCCTCTTTTAATACCTCTAAACATTTTAATTGTAATACCCCCCTTTCCGAGGTAAGAAGCTGTCTGTAAGTAATTCTGTCCTGTTTTTGTGCTGTATTCATATTTTCAATTGCGTGTCTAGGAATTGCCCACATGGGTATCTTGTCATTTAATTTATATTGATATTTCTTCCAGACCCGCAATAAAGCATTTCTTAAAATATGACTTTTAAAGGTCTTATCCAATTTTTTGTTGAATAACAGGTAAGCATGCCAACCAAATACCAGATCGTGTCCCTCAATGTTCAATATTCTATCATTAGTTAAATGAATCCAATCACTAATTACAGATAATGCCACTGCATCATAATATAGTTTTAAATTAGGTAGTTTCAATCCTCCTCTCTCACGTACATCTTGCATTATTTTCATCTTTACCCTCGGCTTCTTTCCTGCCCACACAAATTTGTTGATACCCTTCTGCCATTCTAAAAGGTTCGCATCTTTTTTAAGTATAGGTAACATTTGGAAGAGAAATAAAAATTTTGGTAAAATGTTCATTTTCACTGCCGCTATCCTACCCAGCAAAGATAAGTGCAATTTCTCCCATTTTTTCATCTCTGTCTGTATGCTATACCAAAGTGGTTCATAATTATGCTTATATAATTTCCCATTTGAAGTTAAAATGTTAACTCCAAGATATTTGACTTTTTTAACTACCTCACATCCTAGCATCACTCCTAATTCTTCCTTTTGTTTAATATTCATATTTATAGCTAATATTTTCGTTTTTCCTAAGTTTATTTTAAAGCCCGACACTTGACCATATTGATTAATCATATTCATTAAAACCATACTGGATTCCTGCGGTTGTTCCAATATTATGACCAAATCATCCGCAAAAGCGCGGACTCTATATTCTTGCTGCCTAATCTTGATCCCTTTTAAACCATCCAAGCCCCGTATTTTATTCAACAATACTTCCAAAGTTATAATAAACAATAATGGGGACAAAGGACAGCCCTGTCTTGTACCTTTTCCAATTTGAAAAGAGTCTGTCAGACTTCCATTGACTATGATTTGTGCTGTTTGCTGTTGGTATATTGCTTTAATTGACTGTAAAAAATTATCTCCTATCTGCATTTTTTGCAGTATCTTCAACAGAAATTGCCAATTAACTCGATCAAAGGCCTTCTCAGCATCCAAAAATATAAACGCAGCAGGGATCTGGTTGTTCTTTCCCAAATATTCTAATGCATTAATAATTAATCTAACATTACTTTTCATCTGTCTCCCTTGTATAAAACCTGTTTGGTCCGTATGTATCAATTGTTGAATGACCAACATTAACCTATTTGCTAATATTTTAGTAAAAATTTTATAATCCACATTCAGTAATGAAATGGGTCTATAATTTTTGGGTTGAGTAGTATCTTGATCTTCTTTGGGTATCAAAGATATAAACGCTGTCTTCCAAGATGGAGGGACTTTACCTTCCGTTTGAATCATATTAAATAATTCTCTAAGAGGTTCTACCATTTCTAACTGTAAGTTTTTGTAGTAAACCGCTGTCAAGCCATCTGTACCTGGTGCTTTCCCTGGCTTTAATTGCTTAATTACCTGCAGGATTTCCCCCGAGGTTATTGGTTGATTCAATTTTTGCCTGTGTTCTTCTCTAACTGAAGGTATTTTCTCCTTGTCTAAATATTTGTCTATGTCTAAACCATTAATTTTATCCCCTTTATACAGTTCTGTAAAAAATTCCCAGAAAGCCTTTTGAATCTCTTCCTGTTGGAACACCTCCTTCCCTCTGTAAATCAGTTTAGATATATTTCGAGTTTTCCTTTTTTTCCTAATCTGATAAGCTAACCATCTGCCAGGTTTGTTTGCATTACAAAAAGTATTGTGTTTTGCATATAATAAATTAGTAGCTACCTGGTCAGAGATCAACATGTCGAATTGAGATTTTAATATGTTAATAGCTTCCTTAACCTTTGTATCGTCTGGTTTCCTTGTTAACTCCAGCTCTTTTCTCTTAATTTCCTCTTCCAGTTCTGTTCGTTTTAACCCTTGCTTATTTCTATGTGTTTTATTTATATTCATCAAAACTCCTCTCATATACGCTTTGCTTGCATCCCATACAAATTCCATAGATGTACCCTTATTCATATTCAAAACAAAATATTCAGATAGTAATTTTTTACAATCATTAATATAGTTTTCATATCTAAATAAATTTTCATTCAGTTTCCAAAACCTTCTTGCCTGCACTACCCTTCCCAACTCCATCCAAACTGGGTTATGGTCCGAAAGGACTCTAGCTGCAATCTTTGTTTTCTTGACCCTAGAAAGCAAATCATTAGTGGTTAGAATAAAATCAATCCTTGAAAGGGATTGATGCCTGTCCGAGAAGAAAGTGAAGTCATATTCCTCTGCATTTCTTTCTCGCCAGATATCTCTCAATTCGAAATCATCCATAATGTCAAAGAAAGATTTGGGTAACTTTGCTCGCATCTTGGTATTTAGGCGGGAAATCTTCTTATCTCTCTTAGTGTCTATCACTCCATTCCAGTCACCCAATAGTATACAGGAACTATAGTCCCACTGTACTAATTTAGCATGAAGATTTCTATAGAATCTATCTTGCTGTTGATTGGGAGCATAAATTCCCAAAAGTAATGTCTTTTTCCCTTCTAAGATTAAGTCTAAAGCAATATATCTTCCGAAGGGATCTGCTTCTATTAATTCAGCTTTCATATCTTTTCTTAAGTATACAACTATACCATTCTTCTTTTCCATAGCAGAAGCTGCAAAATGTTGACCAAGTTTTGAGTTGATCAAATATTTTTGATCAGTTGACTTGATATGAGTTTCTTGCAAACAAATTACATCGTTCTTAAACTGTTTAAGATAATGAAATATTTTCTTCCTCTTCTGTGGAGAGTTCAGTCCGTTGACATTCCATGTTAAAATCTTAGTTGTCATCTTTGGTTGGTTGAAGCATTTTTAGAGCTTCCTGCACGGCCTGTTTAACCTTAGGTCTAGCTCCTCCCACTGCTTCCAGATTTGTTGTTGTAGTTCCTTGATCGATGGCCGATGATTGTTGATGCTGTTGCTTCTTAGCTTGTTTCTCCATACGTCTAGTAGTCATGCGGCTAGGTCTTGGTTCCATAGCACCTTGCACTTCTAGAGAAGAGAGATGCTCCATCTTGTCTGGTGGTTGTATAGTTTGCTGTCTATCCTGTCCTTCTTGTGGTCTTTCTCTAGGTCCAGATGGTGCAGGGTGTCCGGCCTTCAATATATTATAATAAAAATCTCGGGCTTTCCATACAGAGTTGAGGCGGTACCTTTGCTTATCAAATGTAAATATGATGCCGAATGGTGCATCCCATCTATACTGTATCTGACGATTTCTGAGTTCTTCGACCAAAAAAGCGTAGTCTCTTCTGGCTCTTAACATTTGAGGTGGTATCTCTTTCAAAACAGCCAGGTCTTCACCGCCAATTTGAAGCTTAGTGTTATAAGACGCTTGCAGTACCATATTTCTGAACTCTCTTGTAGTAAAATATATAACGATGTCTCGAGGAAGCTGCTTCTGCTTTGCCAGCCAGGAGTTAACGCGGTAAGCTTTGTCAATTTGCCAGCCTTGGTTGGTCCCTGGTCTTCCCATCAGGCGGTCAAAAGCTTCCGATAGGATCTGTTTCAGGTTCTCCTGTTTCTCCTCACGCAGCCCCCTTACTCTTAATGCGAACTCCATTTGTCGGTACTGTATCATAATAGTTTCTTTTTCAGCATTTTCCACTTTTTGTTCCACCACCTCTGTTTTCAATGTCAAGTTAGCATTGGCATCATTAAGAACCTCTAGAGTATCTTCCACTCCAGAAATATGTTCTGTTAATACAGTTACAAGACTCAGCATGTCATCTCTAATTTTATCAACCTTAGCCTCAAATTTCTCATACAACTCCTGTTTAAGTCCTTTTATTTCACTTTTAATTTCACTTTTAATTTCTTCTTTCATTTCTTTTATTTCCTCTTTTCCCTCCTCTCTATTATCTCTAAATTTATCTTCCATTTTAATTGTCTGTGCATTAAGAGCCTCGCTTAGATTACTCAGAAAAAATTCTTTCGTTAACACATCCCCAGCAGGGGGCGTAGGAAGCGGAGGCTGCAGCTTTGTGCCAGGCACTGAGGATGTGCCCCTGGAAGTGGAGGGTGACGACTTCAAGTTAATATTTGGTTTTGAGGCCATTTCAAAATTTGTCTGCCTGCAGTTAATAAAACTCTATTGCCTAAATATGCAGCTTTAAGTAAAGAGGCTTTTATTTTGAAGTTTAAGGCTTGGCAAAAGTTTCAGTGAGTAAACATTGTAACAAGACCGTTCAACAGATTCGTCACCATTTAACTTCCAAATAAGCAAAGTTAATGAAGGAGTAAAATTCTTCTATTGTGAAACCAAAACATATGATAAGCTATCTCTTTTGTTTTGAATTCTTTTGAAGTCTTGTGAGAATTAGCAAAAAGTGTTCGTTATTACCGGAGAAACCAGCCTGCTCGGCGCCATTTTAAAAGCCTCTGAGTAAATAATTTTTCGGAGGAGAAAAAGAGAAGAAGCTAAAATGTTGATAAGCAATTATTGTCCTCGCAGTAAACGGATTCAGCTCGTGATAAGATTAAATCAAACAAAACTTAGAGCAGAGTGGGAGAGACCTACTTTGTCCTGCACAAGGCAGTTTGAAGTTCCCAGCACGGACAGCCGTTCTGCCTTGGGCTAGCCCCCCTTTCCTTGCAAGCACAAAAGCTGCAAAAATCAAAGAGCATTTGCCAGCAAAACAGTTTCTTCTTTCCCTCTTGCCTGAAGGATAAGAAAACCTGATAAGACGTCAGATGGAAGATCCTCTAAACAGGTACGTAGCCAGGAATTCGGAGGCAGCTGATTTTTTGCTGCCTTCACCAGTAGGCTCCTCCCAGGAAGTCCAGGGCCCAACAACCTCCTTGGATGAAAAGTGGAAGGGATCATTTCAAGTGCTTCTGACTACCTATAAGGCCCTAAAAGTGGAAGGCCTGGCATCTTGGATACATCACTCCAGAGTGAAGAAATACCCATGATCTGCCACTTCTGATTTTTGGACTATGTACCCTGTGACTCTGAAGACAATTTGGGACTTAAGTTATTATTCTGGAAACAAAAGCTTCTGGAACCATACTTGAATGGGAGGAGAAATACCACCTCCCATAGTTGTTTTCTTAATTAGAAGTTTCCCCCCAAAGGTATTAGTAGCTACCTTAGAAGAGTTACCTAATCATTATCACTAGCAGATTGGGAGGTGAAGGATAAGATGGATAAGAGCCAAGGTGGTGCAGT
This sequence comes from Thamnophis elegans, assembly GCF_009769535.1. Lineage (NCBI taxonomy): Eukaryota > Metazoa > Chordata > Lepidosauria > Squamata > Natricidae > Thamnophis > Thamnophis elegans. The sequence goes on along the minus strand of NC_045558.1, from coordinate 92,597,928 downwards.
GGTTAAATGCAGCACTGCAGGCTACTTCAGCTGACTGCAGTTCTGCAGTTCGGCTGTTCAAATCTCACCGGCTCAGGGTTGACTCAGCCTTCCATCCTTCCGAAGTGGGTAAAATAAGGACCCGGATTGTTGTGGGGGCAATCTGCTGACTCTATAAACCACGCTAGCTCCGTGTGTCCTTTTAAGGCTGCCATTTGCCACAGGTGTAATAAGAAAGGACACCTGGCCCAAGTATGCCACGCCACCTTACCGCCTGCCTCGCAACTAGGCGCCCGGTCACCGCTTTACAGCCAATCGGCACAGCCGCGCCTCCTGCAGCCCCGCCACCAGCAGCGGCAGAAAAACGACTGTTTCACCATTAATAAAAATCCACTGGATGCCCCTGCAGTGTCGGTTAGCAAGACATCGGCTGACTCTAAGAAGATCACCGTGTCTCTGCTGCTGGAGGGATCGCAACCTCCGCCCGTGGAGGTTGACTCCTTCCGCTCCCTCTTCTCTTGGGCCACCTTGTCCCAGTTGTGCTCGACCGTCTCCCGTGACCATCTGATGCCACCTGATACTACCCTCAAAGACTACCAGGGAACTCAAATTCCCACCCTAGGTTGTTACTCTGTATGGGTGGATTATGGGGGCTTTCCATGGTAAACTCCCCATCCTGGTTGTGGAAAAGCTGTTGCCTGCCCTGTTGGTTCCCCTCACTGGGTCTTTCCCTCTTAGGGGGTTCATCAAACCGCGGCCACTCCACCTACCGTTGAGGACGTCATTTCAGACTTCGCTGACATCTTCGACAGTAAATTGGGGGAATATAAAGGGACTCCTATCTCCTTGAATTTGGACCCCCAGATTGCCCCTCTCAGGCTGAAGGCTTGCAGGGTGCTTTTTGCTGAAATTGACAAGCTGTTGGCGCAGGGAATCCTGGAGCCCATTGACCACTCCAAGTGAGAAACCCCGATAGTGCTCCCAGTTAAGGCCGACAGGTCTATCAGGATCTGTGCTGATTATAAGTTGACCATCAACCTTGGCCTCCAGGCAAACCCCTATCCAGTCCCTGTGGTGCAGCACCTGCTCCATTCCTTTGCCAAACTGGACATGGTGCAGGTCTACCAGCAGCTCCCAGTGGATGATGAGGCAGTGGTGGCCCAGACCATTGTCACTCTCCGCGGGGCTTTCTGTTGCTGCCACCTTCAGTTTGGCATTTTCGTTGCCCCAGGAATCTTTCAGAGCATCATGCAGCTCTTGTTCCATGGACTCCCAGGCGTAGTCCCCTATTTCGATGACGTCCTGATCGCTGCCCACAGCCGCTCAGGTCTCAGTGAAGTCCTACGGAAAGTCCTCGAGCGTTTCAGTGGTGCAGGCTTAAAATTAAAACGCAGCAAGTGCTCATTTGCTATACTGTGGGTGGAGTTCCTGGGCTTCTTAATAGATGCCCAGGGCATCCACCCTACCCCCTCCAAAGTCGCCGCCATCTGGTCTGCCCCCATGCCCGGCTCTAAGGTGGAGCTGCAGGTGTTCCTTGGCCTCTTGAATTTTTACATGCCTTTTCTACCTCATAATGCATCACTAGCTGAGCCACTACATCAGTTGCTTGACCGATCCGCAGCCTGGTGCTGGGGCAGCTGTGAAGTGCATGCGTTTGCGACTGTCAAAACTATGCTTATGTCAGCAGCTGCCTTAATGCAGTACAGTGACAAGCTGCCACTGGCGCTGGCATGTGACGCCTCCTCTTTTGGTCTGGGGGCAGTTCTGAGCCATGTTCTCCCCAAGGGCTCAGAGGCCCCCATAGCTTTTTATTTCTGGGCACTCTCTCCCGCTGAGAGGAGCTACAGCCATATTGACAAGGAGACTCTGGGATTAAAAAGTTCCATGACTATTCATATGGATGGCATTTTACGCTCTTCACTGACCGCAAGCCACTCCTTGGGCTTCTGGACGGTGACCGTCCAGCCCCTCCCATTCTCTCTCCTCGGATGATCCGCTGGATGGAGTTCCTTGCAGAGTATTCCTATATGCTGCAGTACCGTCCGGGCAAGTAGCTTGGGCATGCTAATGCCCTTAGCCGCTGCCCCCTCCCTGCTACTGACCCGCAACCAGTGCCCTCCATGTCTGTGCTATCCATTGCCTCTTTAGACCTGCCTCGGACGTGGCGGCCCACTCTATGGCCAACCCTGTCCTGTCTCAGATTTTCTCGTGGGTCTTAAGGATTTGGCCATTGGGCAAGGTCTCTGAGGAATTCTGCCCCTTTAAAACCCGCCAGCTGGAGCTTTCTATCCACAGCGGGTGCTTGCTTTGGGGAGACGGGGTCATCATCCCTCCCTCCCTCCTCCACCAGGTGCTTGACCGCCTCCATAGGGACCACCCAGGCATAGCTCGCATGAAGGCGTTAGCTCACAGCTATGTCTGGTGGCCCTGCATGGATGAGGAGATAGCGGCCTGGGTGGGCCATTGCTCCCCTTGCCAGTTGTCCCGCTTTGCTCCGCCCTTGACAGAGGGATGGAATCAGGATCATGTGAAATGTTAACACCACTTTATAATGTCTTGGTAAGGTCACACTTGGAATACTCTATCCAGTTTTTGTCCCCACGATGAAAAAAGATGTTGAGATTCTAGATAGAGTAACAAAGATTATTAGGGGACTAGAGGGTAAAACATATAAAGAATGGTTGCAGGAACTGGGTATGTCTAGTTTAATGAAAAGAAGGATTAGGGGAGACATGATAGCAGTGTTCCAATATCTCAGGGGTGCCACAAAGAAGAGGGAGTCAAACTGTTCTCAAGGAAAGCCTCTGGAGCTCGGGGAGGGCAAAAACCTCCACCATGGTGCAGGAGGCTGACTAGGCCATGCCCACCTAGCAACCAGGCAGAGAATCCCTTGCTAAAATTTTTGAAGCCCAGGCCTGGATTATAGACTTTGTCCTGCAAATAGGGAATTGTTTAATCCTCGTATTTACGAATGACAGCCAGCAACAGCCAGGCGGCACCTGACTGGCTCTGGCGTGGCATGGCTGAGCGCGGGTTGTCAGATGCGCAGCTATTGGCCTCCCTGCTTGATAGCTCCATATAAATAGCTGTCAAGCAGCGGGGAGGTCCCTGTCTACTGCTAACTTGTCTGTTGTCCAGTTCTGTTAATAAATTGCTGTTGACTCACCTCAGGAGTCTCCTGCTTCATTCCTTCAGGGAACTTATCATTGGCGACAAGCTGGTGGGATCTACAGGCCCTGACCAACAGCCTAAACAGAGACAGACCAGTCAATTATTTTGGCTCTCCGCGCTGCCGAGAGATCTAATTGCATCAAACTATGGCTGCTATTCCCCCGTTCACTCCTTTTGGGACCACCGGCAAGTCGTGGGCCGGGTTCCTGGAGCACTTCGAGTGCTTTTTAATAGCCAACAACAGATAGGGGTACTTGCAGGAATGGAAGTGTAGTTTTTTTCTAAGTGCCTGCGGTCCCGAAATGTTCGGGACAGCCCATTCTTTTGCAGCTCCGAGACCTGTCTATGAGTTGAGTTGGGACGAGCTAATGGCTGGACTTAAAAATCATTATGCCCCAACTCCCTCTAAAATAACGTGCCACTATGCCTTCTGCCAGTGCGTGCAGAAGGAAACTGAATCAGTCAGTCAGTTCCTTCAATCCTTCAGGGTTGCCGCCATCCAATGTGAGTTTCTCAACCTAGAGGACAACTTGGTTGAACAATTCATTTGCGGCATGAGGGACATTTGCCTCAAGTGGCAGCTGCTCACTAAGGCGGACATCACCCTGCCTCAAGCAGTTGATGAGGCTAGAGCGGCGGAGCTGTCAGAGCAGTCAACCGTCGAGATGGCCAGGTTCATGCCTCCGCCTTCGCTGCCTTCTCCGTGAGCCTGCCTGATCAACGAGCTAGCCCTGCTGCCTGACCCAGACAATGAAGACCAGGTCGACCACCTGAGAGCTGTTCCTCGGTGGCAGCCGCTATCTCAATCCTGAGCCGCTGCGGCAGCCACCGCCTGCCTTGGTTGCGGAGGCAACCATGCCCAGGCGTCCTGCCCATTCAAAGCGTCAGTGTGTCACCACTGCGGCAAGAAGGGGCACCTGGTGAGCCACCTCTGCCTTCCCATGGCCCATCTGCCCAACTGAGAAGCCAGCAACCCCGCCATCAGCAGCGCCACCACAATGACTGCTTCACCATCGATAAAGACCTCCCTGCCACCCCTGCAGAATCGGTCAGCCAGGCGACGGTCGGCTCAAAGATTTAAGTGACTGTCCTCATCGAGGGGGCGCTGTGCCTGATGGAGGTGGACTCTGGGTCCTCCCGGTCCCTGCTGTCTTGGGCCACCTTCAACCGCCTCTGCCCCGGCATCCCCAAGTTGCAGTTGTCGCCTCCGGACACTGTGCTAAGAGACTACCAGGGGACTCAGATTCTGACCCTGGGCTGCTGTGGGGTGCGGGTGGAGTATGGGGAAAAATGCTGCTCCCTCCCGGTCTTAGTAGTTCAAGAGCCGCTGCCGGCTCTCTTGGGCCTGGACTGGTTCACCCCATTGGGTCTCTCCCTCTCCAGGGTGCACCTTGCGGTGGACACGCCCCCTGACATTGAGGGCGTCCTGGCGGACTACGCCGATGTGTTTGATGGTGAGCTGGGGAGGTATAAAGGGACCCCTATCTCCCTCAACCTAGACCCCCCAGGTTGCCCCTATTAGGCTGAAGGCCCACCAGGTGCCTTTTGCCTTGAGGCCCAAGGTTGATGCCGAACTTGACAAGCTGTTGGCGCAGGGTGTCCTGGAACCCGTTGATCACTCGCGATGAGAGACCCCAATAGTGGTACTTGTCAAGACCGACGGGTCTATCAGGATCTGCGCTGACTATAAGTCGACCATCAACCTTGGCCTCCAGGCAAACCCCTATCCAGTCCCTGTGGTGCAGCACCTGCTCCATTCCTTGGGGCGGGGCTGCACCTTTGCCAAACTGGGCATGGTGCAGGCCTACTAGCAGCTCCCGGTGGATGATGATGCGGTGGCCGCCCAGACCATCGTCACCCACCGTGGGGCATTCCGTTGTCGCCGCCTTCAATTTGGCGTCTCTGTTGCCCCGGGGATCTTCCAGAGCCTCATGGAGCGGCTGCTCCATAGGCTCCCTGGTGTTGTTCCGTACTTTGATGACATCCTGATTGCTGCCACCAGCCGTTCAGGGCTCATCGAAGTACTACGGAAGGTCCTCGACCATTTCAGGAGTGCGGGTCTTAAATTGAAGCGCAGCAAGTGCTCCTTTGCTATGCCCAAGGTGGAATTCCTGGGCTTCATGATTGATGCCCAGGAAATCCACCCTACCCCCTCTAAAATCACGCCCATCAGGAACGCCCCTGCACCCACTTCCAAGGCAGAGCTGCAAGCGTTCCTTGGCCTTTTAAATTTCTACGTGCCTTTTTTGCCATACAAAGCGTCACTAGCCGAGCCGCTGCATCGGTTGCTCAACTGATCTGTGGCCTGGTGCTGGGGCAGTCACGAGGCACATGCGTTCGTGGCTGTCAAAGCCATGCTGACATCAGAGGCAGTCTTAGTTCAGTATAGCGACAAGATGCCACTGACGTTGGCATGTGATGCCTCCCCCGTGGGCTTGGGGGCGCTCCTGAGCCATGTTCTTCCCAATGGCTCGGAGGCCCCCATGGGTTTTTATTCCTGGACACTTTCCTCGGCCGAGAGGAACTACAGCCAGATTGACAAGGAGGCTCTGGCTGCGGTGTCCGGGATTAAAAAGTTCCACGATTATTTGTACGGTCGGCACTTTACTCTCTACACCGACCACAAGCCGCTCCATGGGCTTCTGGCCAGTGATAGGCCGACTCCCCCCATCCTGTCTCCCAGGATGACCCGCTGGACGGAGTTTCTCACAGCATACTCCTACACGCTGAGATACTGAACTGGCAAGCAGCTAGGGCATGTGGATGCCCTTAGCCGCTGCTCTCTACCCTGTTCTGACTCTCAACCGGGCCCTTGCCTCTCGGTCCTCTCCATTTCTGAGTTGGACCTTCCGCTCTCAGCCACTGATGTGGCCGCCCACTCTGAAGCCGACCCTGTCCTATCGCGAGTCATGGCATGGGTCCTGAGGGGCTGGCCTACAGGGGGAGTCTCTCTGGGGTTCCGCTCCTTCAAAACGCGTCAGCTGGAGCTGTCACTCCATTGCAGTTCCCTGTTGTGGGGCGACCGGGTTGTCATTCCCCCCTCCCTCTGGCCCCAGGTCCTCTCTCGTCTCCACTCAGACCATGCCGAGGTTGCGTGCATGAAGGCACTTGCCCAGAGTTACGTCTGGTGGCCCTGCCTGGATGATGAGATTGAGGGCTGGGTGGGGATGTGTGTGCCCTACCAGGTGTCCTGCCCTGCAGCCCCCTCTGCCTATTCTCGGGAGTGGGAGTTTCCTAGGGGGTCCTGCCTACATCTTGATTTTGCGGGTCCCTTCCATGGCCAGGTATTCCTGGTGGCTGTGGATACCTACTCTTGCTGGGTGGAGTTGGTTCTTATGACCTCCACCACTGAAGGGAATACAGTGTGGGCCTTGCGGCGTCTTTTCGCCACACATGGCCTGCCGGACGTTGTGGTATCCGACAATGGGCCGCAATTTTCATCCCCAGTGTTCCAGGCCTTCCTGGCCACCAAGGGGATCCGCCACACTCCAGTGGGCCCTTACCATCCGGCCAGCAATGGCTGGGTGGAGAGGGCGGTCCAATCGGCCAAGGAGGCTTTGGGACGAATGGGCCGTGGTCACTGGCAGGCAAAGGTGGATGCTTATCTTATGGCCCAGCACTCCACTCCTTGCCGCCTCATGTGGAGAAGCCCCATGGAGCTGTTGATGGGCCAGTGCCTGCCCTGGATAGATTGCACCCACTCTATTCAGGGACACAGCCTGGCAACCTGAGGGCCGCTTCCCGTCCCTTTGGGGTGGGTGATTTAGTGTGGGCCAGGAACTATACAGGGGACCCTCGGTGGATGCCTGCCACCATCACCGAAATAACCGGCCCCTGTTCCTACAGGGCCCACCTACCCAACGACAGCGAATGGCGGCACCATGTGGACCAACTGAGGCGCCGCCAACCCCGGAAGCCACGACTCCATCCAATACACAGAGGCCAGCCACCATCGCCTTGTAGCCAACCCTGCGCAGTTGCATTCCAACACTCCGCTTATGGCCTTCCCCGAGTCAGACCTAGGACAGAGCGAGAAGGGATTCAGCTATATTCTCTACGCTCCCTGTCTACCCTCTCTCGAGTCTACTGAACTGACACTTCTCCTGCGGCGAACATGGCATCCGCCTTACCGCCCTTCGCTCCCTTCGAAGCCGCTGGTGAAACCTGGGAAGGTTTCATGGAGCGATTCGAATGCTATTTAATAGCATCTAAGAACCACAATCAACTGGAGGCAGAAAAATGCAGCTTCTTTTTGAGCTGTTGCGGACCCGTGATGTTTGTGTCTGCCAGGGCTTTAGCCGCACCGCGGCCTGTATACCAGCTCAGCTGGGACACACTAATGTCCCGGCTGAAAAATCACTACGCCCCAGCACCCTCTCGCATTGCTCGCTGCTTCGCGTTCTGCCGGTGCATTCAGAAGCCAGCGGAAAGCATCAGCCAATTTCTGGAGTCGCTCCGCGTAACGGCGGCCCAGTGTGACTTCCAGAATTTGGATAAAAATCTGGTCGAGAAATTTGTGTGCGGGGTGAAGGACATTAACTTGTGAAGCCGCCTTCTGCGACACCCCGACATCACGATGCAGCAGGCCGTGGAATCTGCCAGAGCAGCTGAACTGTCTGAGCAGTCCACGGCCAATATGCAACGCCTGCAGCTCTCCTTGCCTCCTCCTCCAATGCTGCCTGGATGCCCTCCACCTGCCACACAAGCCTGCCTCATGGACAAGTTGGTGCCACCCAAAGACCCCTGCTCTGAATTAGTTGGCCAGCTCCAGGGGCAGCCTAGGCACCCTCCACCGCCTCCTCCAGTTGCCCCTGCCACGGCCGGTTGTGTGGATTGCGGTGGTCACCATGCCCGCACAGCTTGCCCCTTCAAAGGGACAGTCTGTCGCCGTTGCAACAAGAAGGGCCACATTGCCCAGGTTTGCCATGCCTCTCTTCCTGCACCATCTTTCCTGCAACAGCCTGCCGCTTCACAACTGCAGCCGCGCTGCCAGCCGCCGCTGGGTGGGCTGAAGATTGCCACACCGTCTACCAGTCGGAGATCGTCGGTGAAACAGTCAGCCAGGCGTCCACCGGAGACCGGAAGGTTTCTGCCGCACTCCAGCTGGAAGGTCAACCCTGCTGAATGGAGGTGGACTCTGGCTCCTCCCACTCCCTGCTCTCCTGGGCCACCTTCTCCCGCCTGTGTCCCCACATCTCCTGTGCCCAGCTGCAACCTGTGGACACCTCCCTTAGGGACTACCAGGGGACTCTCATTCCCACCCTGGGTTCTTTCCCTATTTGGGTTGACTATGGGGATTTTCATGGCCGTTTGCCTATTCTTATTGTAAGAGACTTCCTGCCTGCTTTGTTGTGGCTCGATTGGTTTCCTGCCTTGGAGCTATCTATCAGGGGTGGGGGGCATAGTGTGGTTACCTCCTCTCTGGAGGATGTCCTCACAGAGTTCTCTGACGTCTTCGACGGCCAGCTGGGTTCTTACAAGGGCACCCCTATTTCCCTCAACCTCGACCCCCAGGTTGCTCCAATTCGGCTTAAGGCTCACAGGGTACCTTTTGCCTTGAGGGCTAAGGTTGATGCTGAGCTTGATAAGCTTCTGGTGCAGGGCGTACTCGAACCCATCGACCACTCGCGATGGGAGACCCCGATTGTGGTCCCTGTCAAGCCAGACGGGTCGGTGCGGATCTGCGCCGATTACAAGTCAACTATCAACCTTGCCCTCCAGGCAAACCCCTATCCAGTCCCTGTGGTGCAGCACCTGCTCCATTCCCTGGGGCGGGGCTTCACATTTGCAAAACTGGATATGGTGCAGGCCTACCAACAGCTCCCGGTGGATGACGATGCGGTGGCCGCCCAGACCATCATCACCCATCGTGGGGCTTTTCATTGCCGCCGCCTCCAATTTGGCGTTTCCATGGCCCCGGGGATCTTCCAGAGCCTCATGGAATGGCTGCTCCATGGGCTCCCTGGCGTGGTTCCGTATTTTGATGACGTTCTGATCGCTGCTTCCAGCCGCTCAGAACTCATTGAAATCCTTAGGAAGGTCCTCCTTCGTTTTAGGGGCGCGGGTTTAAAACTCAAACGCAGCAAATGCTCGTTTGCTGTCCCTAGGGTGGAGTTCTTGGGTTTCTTGATTGACGCCCAAGGAATAGACCCTACACCTGCAAAGGTGTCAGCCATCAGGAATGCCCCCACTCCCCCCTCCAGGCGGAGCTGCAGGTGTTCCTGGGGCTTTTGAATTTTTATGCGCCATTCGTGCCGCATAAGGCGTCACTAGTCGAGCCGCTGCATCGGTTGCTTGACCGATCCGGGGGCTGGCACTGGGGCAGCCGCAAAGCGCATGTGTTCGCAGCTGTCAAAGACACGCTTACGTCAGCGGCTGTCTTAGTACAGTATAGCGACAAGTTTATTGTTACTAAAGTTGAAAGTTGTATAACACGTGGAGTCTGTATTTTTGTTCTTCGTCGAAAGATGGGCGGAGTCACTCACAGAGACGGGTTATATATGTGGCTAATTAATTATTAATCAGACTCAGTCCAATAAGAGAAGGGACAGGGTTGTGGATTCTATCTCCACTCTATTAGAAGAGGCGTACCAGGTAAGTACTAACGCCCTTACTCATGTGCATCTGTATTTGCAAATATATATAAATTGTAAGGTCCCAGAAGTTTGCCTGAGCCACTGAGATGCCAAAGAGAGTAAGACTTGAGACGAGGCTTGCAAAAAACAACAGCTTTTTTATTTATGGCCAAAGTAAATAGGCTGGGTGACAAAACTATATCCAAAACATACAAACAAAAGGCATGTAAAGAATAGCCTGTGAGAGTGGCTCAGAGTATTTTATACATTTTACACTGACAGGAACAAAGTTTACCCAATCAGAGACAAAGATTCATTAGTGGTAGAGTTGTTAATTTTAATAACAGTAAAGCTGCAATAGTAACCATATAAATTAGATGTTGCTTTAAACAAAATAATTACTTAGAAATAAAGGAGTACAAAAATTCTAAGTTAAAAAACAGCCCTTGACAGACTATACTATTCACTCAGTCTTTGGAGTGGTTTCACTTGTAGGCATTTCTTTTTCAGACCTGACAAAGAAGAGAAAGGTGTTTTAACAGAATAGAAGTTAAAAAGAACTCTGCTATAACTGAGATTGTGGCTTTCCTAGGGACACATTATCCTTGGAAGGATAATGGGTCATTTCTTTCAAATATTGATGGGGCAAGCCACTGGTATATGAAAATAAGATGAAGCTCCACTCCCTTCTAGTACTGATGATGTTACCTAGTTTGGTAATGTTGGAAAAAATATTCATCTGAGTTCAGTTCCAAGTGGGGAGAAAGACACTGGAACATGGAGACTGCTTGGAAGGATGGTTTTAATGATGGACAAGACCACATGGTTTGGTCCTGGGCAGAATGAGCACATGGGTGAGAGAGGGATGGATTTATACCCTCTCCATTCAAGGTTTTTTATTTTTTAATACAAATTATATATTTCATAGGAACAAAGAGTTATCCAAGTCTTTTCTTTTACATCCTCTCATTTATATAGTCCTTTTTACATCATAGTTTTGTTTTCACTTTCTGCCAAATTGTTCTCTTCCATTATTTTTCATCTTTATGATTATTTTTTCTTAATACATAAACAATATCTTCAATTGCCCCTTCCAATTTATACCCTCTCTTGGGCTGTGACTTTGCTTCCTGTTCCTGAGGCAAGGGCAAGTATCCTGATTGGTTGTAGGCTACCCTGTGGGGTCATGATTCTGATGCAATTATATAACACCAGTTGAGGAATGCAACAGGAAGCCAGTGCTTTACATACAAATTCAGCCAGCAAAAAAACGGATTATTCAGCCATGTTCTCAGTGATTTCAACTTTTACATGCAGCATCCTGTGCTTTTTAAAAGTGAAACTCACAGGTGCATTGCCAAAAAATCTTGAGACTGGTCCTCATAAAGAGATTTTTAGAGCAGAGAGTTGCAAATAACTAAGTATTTCCAGGCAAGAGTTACCGTTTTTCCAGAGGGGTCCCTTCCAATCCTTTGGCAGTTTGATAAGAATAGATCTGTTTAACCCAAAAAGAGAGACGTGATTGTGAGGGAAAAATGTAAAGATTTTTCACAGCGAGGAAAAAGAAGCAACGATTGGCTAGAGAACAATGTCTTTTTCTCTGTTTCCCAGTAAGAAACTCTTCCTTTTCTCCATCTTCTGTGTGTAAAAAGGCCTTTGTCTCCCACGTGGTTCGATAAGCCTCATAAGGAGGTCTTATGGACCAAACCAAACCTTCCAGCCCAGTGTTCCCTATAGGACTTGAATCCAACTCTACACACCCATTTAGTTATCTCTATTTGCATCCCCTCACCAATAATTTTACAAAAACTAGTCCCACCCTTTCTTGTGACGTTGCTATGGCACTATCACATCTGCTGCGGCTCTCTGTGGTTCAATATATTATATTAAATCCTGCTGCAGTAATGGAATCTCCCTGAGTTAGTGTTTAAGGAAATGTTAGCTCTTCACGAAAGCAATATTTTGAAAGTTGGAAACGTTTATTTTTTTAATTACTGGGCTTTGAGATATAGTCCGTTAATAAATTAATACAAGGATCTCTAGTAAAATATTTTAGCTTACCTTAATTAAAATCAGCATTGCAATAATAATCATTACCAATATTGTCACAGAAAGAGCCAATTCAAAATGAATAATGTTGCCATTCTTGTATTTTGGAATTTCCTGCCTTGCTATCTGCAAGGTTAAACAAAGAGAAGCAAAATAGAACATAAGTTTTCATGTATTGCAACATTTTCTTCATCCTGACTAATGATATAGAAGGCAACTTGTACTCATCAGATATATTGGACTGTTCTGTAACAGCTTAGTTGTCATATAATGTTAATCAAGAACTTGCTTAATTTGAATGTCTTAGCCCATATCACAATATAAAAATTTAGCAACAACTATAACCGAAACCCATTTCTTGAAGATACTCTACTAATCCATAATATGTTTTTAATCATGTTTTATTAACTTCTAACTTGTACTTAGAATCCTGGTTTATTATTGATTTATACTTTGCCATACCAGAGGCCCTTACCAATTCATGGTAAACTCAAGATAAGACAAAGGCAAGTTTCAGAATTTTTGTTCCCCTCCAGGCAGTCTTGTAATTTTCCTTGGCAACTTTTACCCATCTATCTTGTCTACTGAATATCAGACAGATGGAAGAGTCGGAAGTCTTTATGCCAAAGCATCTATTAGCCCCACAAAACCTGACAAAATACCCATTGGATTATATCAGGAAAAAAAAAATCCCATAGGCAAGTCTTATAAATGCAAATTTATAATAAACCCACTTTGGAATTATTAAAGTACAGTGAACATGCAAATCATATATTTTATAAAAATTAAGTTTACAAAATATTAACAAAATCTTCATAAACAACTGACCAAATGTACTCCTATAAATATAGATGGGAAAAGTATTATTGGTGCTAGGACATGGGAGAAACTAAGTATCAGGATAAAAAATATTTTCAGAAAGGAGGCAGGAATTAGGTAAACAAGCAATGATTATTTCTTTATGTGCAACGCTGTGTAAAGATTATTACAAACTTTCAATTAAAGTAAACCTTATTTATTATTGTTTGAATAGAGATATGTACTGTATATTATTGTCCAAGTTTAATTTTTACTTACTGTTTAGGAAACTTTTATCAAATTTACTATTTTAAAAAAAATAGATATTTATTACAGTATCCATTTTGTCCCTTTAAAATAGTGTATCAAAATTCAAAAGCAGAAATTAAGTTGAAAAATCTGGCCAGTGAAAATGGTCCATCATCATCTTGTGTAGGAAACATTTGACACTGCCATTGTTCAGTAATTCCGTTTTTTTATAGACCAGTTATCATCTTTACACAAGAAACTGCAGACTCTTGCAATTCTTCCAATCCATAAAAAGCTCCTTCCCCCCCCGGGGGGGGGACGTATATTTTGATCCACTTACCCTTTAATAACAACAACAGTTCTACCAATCCAGTTTTCTTAAAACCATATAATTTTATCTGAAATCTCTGTTTTAATTCCAGTGAACTTCATTTTGTTCTTCTTTGTCTTCACATTTCAGTTACTTTACCTTTGTGCTATATGCCACTCTTCCCAGATGCTGAGAAGCATCTGTAAGAACTTTACATAAAAACACGTCACTTTTGCTTGAGAATAGACATACAGTCATTCAGAGAAATGGCATTCTCACATTACTATAATCAATCTAAAAGAGCTTTTACTCTAGAACAGTAACTGCTTTTACAGAAATGAATGTACAAATAATTTACACCAATTTGGTCTTAGAAGACACACTTCTAAGTAACCAAGTCTTGGTAAAACTCCTAAGAGTGCACTTGTTAGGACTACTTATCTAGGTTATTTTTACTTCATCAGGGGGCTTCTCCATTTCTCTGGAACTTCCTGCAGAAATATTGCTTCCATTTATAGCTAGCAAAAGGTGTCTCAGAGCAGATAACCTCACTATGTCTGCAGATCTAATGAATTTTCTCAGGAAAAAATGCATTATATTGATCAGTTGAGGATAAGATTTCTGTATGACGGGTTCTTGGCAGTCTATTTTCAAGACACGCATAAATTTGGCAATTATGTTCCTGAAATTCTTATTTGGAAATATAGTTGCCAATTTTTTTTTGCCACTCAGATTCAAAGGCATAATGTTGAAGAAGAAAATTATGAGTTGTTGATAAAAAATCAAAAGAAGAGGGAGCAGAGGTCAAGTGTCCATTATGCTTCCAAAAGGTCTCATCATGCAATAGTTCTTTCAAAGTTTTAGACAACTCAGTAGTGATTCTGGAATTTCTTCCTCCGATTATTAAATGTCTGGGAAGGTTTTTCTCTTTTGATTGCTGAGCCTCATGTTCCTTCTCCCAAAGTTTCTCTCTGATATATTCATTGTCAATACTTTTCAATTTTTCCTGATCATTATTTAAAATGTGTTTTACCTGGCTGGGCCTTGCTGATCTGTTGCCAGATTTTACAATGAAGATAACTTTACCAGACTGATCCTCACCACCATCATCCACTACAACCGAAGAAGTAAAAGGAGGCAGCTGAGTCGGAAGATGTAAAATGGAGCACTTCCGCAAGGAGTGAACTGATGGTTGAGGAAACCTCTGATGGGAAGAAACCTGCTGAGGATCTTGTAGTTCTACAGGCTTCCCAGTTTTTTCAACCATTGTATGTGAAGCAGGTGACTAGATGTCCCAATTTCAGCGGGACAGTTACGATTTCTAACAATTTGTCCCATGTCCTGGGTGTTTTAAAAAAATCCCGATTTTCTGGCTTCATGTTGAAAGCCCAGTGGATTTGCTTAAGAAATCCTAACCGGGCAAGACAAAAGACACTCTGTCTAATCCCTCTCTCTGTCTCAGTACTTTCATTGAAGATATTAAAACATTAAAGCAACAAAATTAACCCCCCCGCACCCCTTTTATCTCATTTTATAAGAAAAAATGACCCATTACCATAGAGCTGCAGGAAATACTTGGCTAGAGAGGGACTGTTACTTCCTGGATTTTCCAGAGGGGAGGGGCACGGAGGTTGGAGGTCGGCTCATGTTGGAAAAATGGCAAAGTTTCTTTGAAAAATATTTCCCTGACTAATTTCACCATTTTAATTTGCTCGGTTATTTGTATTAACATCTATATCATTTTGGATTGACTTGAAGTGCTCACTTGTGCCTGCTGGTAAGTGAGCTGAGTTTTTTTCTTTTATTTTTTAATGTATTTTAAAATAATATTTTATTTATTGTGCATAGGATTTTTTTAAAGTTTTATTCTGTGTGGATTCTTTTTTTAAATTGTCTTAGACTATTTAAAAAAAAGATTCTATCCAAAATAAATTGAAGTGAAACCATTTTTAAAAATTCTATGCACAATACTTTGAAATGTTTTACTTCAATTTATTCTGTGTGGATTCTTTTTTTAAATTGTCTTAGACTATTTAAAAAAAGATTCTATCCAAAATACAAAATACCAGCTGCAGTTATTCACTTAAGAACTGTGGCAAGAAAGGTGGTATAGTGACCAAAGTTACAATGGCATTGAAAAAAGTGACTGATGACCATTTTTCACACTTAGCGACCATTTTCACACTTAGCGACCGTTGCAGCATCCTCATGGTCACACGATCAAAATTTTGATGTTTGGCAACAGATTCGTATTTATGATGGTTTTAGTATCCTGGGGTCATTTTAATTGCCTTTTGACAAAGTCAAATGGGGAAACCAGATTCACTTATGTTACTAACTTATCAGCTGCAGTTATTCACTTAAGAACTGTGGCAAGGAAGGTGGTATAGTGACCAAAGTTACAATGGCATTGAAAAAAGTGACTGATGACCATTTTTCACACTTAGCGACCGTTGCAGCATCCTCATTCGTCACGTGATCAAAATTTTGATATTTGGCAACAGTTAGGGGAATAAGAGGAATTGATGTAATTATTATTTAATACTATATGATACGGGCTATGTATAGTATACATGTGAGTGTGTGTTATGAAAATGAAAATGGAAATAAAAAATATTCACAAAAAAACCCTCAGAGTGACTTTAAAACAGGAACAGCTACATTAGGGAGATGGTTAGAGATTTCAGTTACCTAGTAAAAGCCAACCTATGTTAAACACTGCACCCAATCCTGAAGCATATTTACTCAGAAGTAAATCTCATTGAGTTTAATATACTCCCAAAATGACAGGATTATATTTATTTATTTAAACAAATATAAGTAACTATAAAACTCACAAATAAGTGATTCCAGGCAGCTTGCAAAATTTTAAAAAATCCACCATTCAGTGACACATTAATTTGTATAATTATTGAGGATGATGATGATGATTAAATTCAGGCTTGTCTGAGCTACATCTGTAATACTTATGGAAATGTTGATCCATGTTTTTCAGATCCAATAAGAAAATTGAACATCACCAGTGGTTGCTTCTGCATTTACATGCCTGTTTTATAGGTGTATCTTTCTTCTGTCTATCCAGAAACGTCCTTAAAGAAAACAATTAAAGAGAAAAATAGATCTTAGACTGGATAAAACTCTTTGACAATGTTCAAATCAAATATGGCATCCATTTCTCTACTGGAGGAGTATATAAACTCCTATCATGTAATGAAATATGTATACATTTCTGTTTCTCAAAATGGACTTAAAAGGCTTTTCAGTCACAAGACTCTTTTGTGCATATACAAACTATAACCAAGCAGCAGAAGCCTTAATTGTCTCTTATGCTGCAATTGTCTTCAAAGTTTTAAGAATAAATGTTGCAGGTAACCACGTAGCTGTTTGGGGTTTTACTTAACAGTATTTTTGGCTTTGTTAGCATGCATGTCATCCTGGTAATCCGAACTTTAATGTTTGTTTAGTACTGAAAATAATTGAAAGTTGCCAAGAGAAGAAGGGAGAAAAGGATATGAGGCCACATGAAGAATGTAGCAGGAAGCCAATTATAAACTTACAAATTCGGCCAGCAAAAAAATCAAATTATTTGGCAATGTTTTCAGTGTTTTCAACTTTTAGATGCATCATCTTGTGAACAAAAATTTGCTTTTTAAGAGTGAAACTTATAAGTGCATTGCCACTTAATCTTGAGACTGTTCCTCATAAACAGGATTTTCACAGTAGAGTTGCAAATAATTAAGTATCTTCAGGCAAGAATTACAGTTTTACAGGAGGGGTTCCTACTGTTCCTTTGTAAGTTTGATAACAACAGATCTGTTGAATTCAAAAAGAGAGGTGTAGTGAGGGATAAATGTAAATATTTTTCATACTGAGGAAAAAGAATCAATGACTATCACAGACTATCAGTGTGACTTCTCTGTTTCTCAATAAGAAACTTTTCTTTTTCTCCATCTTCTGCTTATAAAAAGATGTGGGGTCTCCAACATGGTCTTGGTAAACCTTATAAGAAGTTCTTATGGAGCAAATCAAACCTACCAGCCAGACGTTCCCTCTCAGAATTGAAGATGGATGAATCCAAGCTTAATACACACATTTAGATACCCCTATTCATTCCCCTCACCAATAATTTTAAAAATCAATCCCACGCTATTTTTGAGGTTACGGTTGGAGTTAGGGTTAGGTTAGGGTAACCCTAACCCTAACTGCCAACCTCCATTGATGCCATTCCTATATTGTCAAATTCCCTGCTTTGGTACAGTATCTTCAAGGTTAAAGAAAGAGAAGTTAAGTGGAAGATGGGCCTTCATGTATTTTAACATAAAAGCTCTTTTCCCCAGAAGAAAGGTATATCCAGACCCTTTAAAAGCAACCACAGTTTTATCAATTTAATTTTATTAAAATAATCATATCTGAAATTTCTGATTTAATACTAACAAACCTAATTTGGTTTTTCCTGTTTTCACGTTTCAATTACTTTAGCTTTGTGATATACGGGCTCTCCCCAGATGCTGATCACAATTTGTAAGAACCTTACATGTTGCTTATCCTTGTATATAGAGATGGGAATCAGGAAGAGAAGTGGTCTTGGCCCATACACATTACAATAAACAATCTAACTAGGCTTTTACTCAAAAACAGTATATATCCTTGAAGAAATGAATGCACAATTTACATCAATTGGGCCTTCTGGAGAAAAAAGGCGCCCATCTAAGTAACCAAATCTTGTAATACTCCTTTTAATGCACTTGTTAGAATTATTTATGTAGATTGCTTTTACCTCATCAGAAGGTTTCTCCATTTTTCTGGAGCTTTCTGTAGTCATATTGATTTCATTTTTAGTCAGCAACAAGTAGGATTTCAACAGAGCAGATGGTTCCTGGATGGGTTTTCTCTTATTGAAGACTCATTGCAAGCCCTATTCTAGAGATGAGAAAATCACAGGATGTCTGGGTAGTCAGTTCTCTGCAGTTCACTTTTATCATATGGATCAACTGGGCAATTAGGATCCTCAGAGGCTCATTAAGGATCAGGTGTGCCAACTGTTTTTGCACCTCAGTTACAAACACATTGGCCTGAAGAAAATAGTTATCAGTGCTTGACAAAGTCAGATAAAAGGGAAGCAGAGGTGGTTTGTTCTTGGTACTCCCAATGTGCTTCATTGGAGAATGTTTTATTAGGCAACAGTTCGTTCAAAGTTTCAGACTCCTCAGTAGTAATTAATTTATATCCCAGATTTAATAATTGGAGTTGTTTCCTCCAATTATTAAGTATCTGAAAAGGTTTTCCTTTCTTGATTCCTGCAACTCAAGTTTCTTCTCCAAATGCTTCTCTGCTATTTGTTCATTCTGGATATTTTTTCTTTCACCTGCTCACTAATTACAAGGTGTTTCACATGGCTGGGCCTTGCTGATCTGTTGCCAGATTTCAGAAAAAGGCCACTTTCCCTGGCTGTTCCTCACCACTACCATCCACTACAATAGAAGTAGTCAAAAGAGGCAGCTCAGTTGGAAGGTGTAAAATTGAATGCTTGTGTAAAGAGTGAATGGATGCTTGAGGAAGTCTCTTAAGGGAAGAAAACTGCTGAGGATCTAGTAGCACTGCAGGCTTCCCTGCTTTTTCAGCCACGGAATGTGAAGCAACTTTTCCTCGCTCTGCTGAAAGTCTAACAGTTTTTGTTTTTTTTTTGCAAATCCTCATCTTTTGGTTAAGAACCTAGCAAATAAATATTCTTCACTTGGTTTGTTTCCAAGCTCATGAACTTTCTGTACCATTGTCCGATGGATCTTTAACTTTTCCATAGGGTTTTTAACACTCAGGCTGATGTCTCCAGAAGCTTCTGAAATTTTGGTAGCCACTTCCTTTTGGATCTCCAACTGATGAGATTTCTCTTCTTCCTTTTATTTTTGCTTTGGGGGTGACTAGTGGCCACTTTTTAATCTTCAGAGCTATTTTAGCACTGCAGGCTTCTACCATTGTTGAGGCCTAGTACATGAAGCAGGTGTTACTTGCTCTTCTGCATGTTTTCTGATAGTTTTTGCAAATTGTTCCCCTATTGTCAGCAACCTAACAAAAAAAAATCTTTTTTCACTTGGTTTGTTTCCAAGCTCATGATCTTTCTGTACCATTGCCGGCGGCTTTTTAACCTTTCCATGGGGCTGATTTCACCAGAAGCTTCTGAAATTTCAATAGCTACTTCCTTCTGAATCTTCAATTCATGAGTTTTCTCTTTGTTTTACAACAGGATGCAGTGCTAAAAATGGATGCTTTTCAGGGGGGCTTTGGAGAGAGAAGTAAGCTGCATGTTTCAAACAGAAAAAGGGGAGGGGAAGGAAATGAGTTTGTGCAAGGAGATAAAAGAGTTGACATGTGCCTTGACATGCTTCACCTTTGCTAGGCCCGTTTTTGCTACTTTCAAGTTATTGTCTCGGGTAGTTCCATATGTGAACGTTTATCACACCATCAATGAGGAAAAAAATAGAAAAATGATCCTATTGATTTTGACACCAGTTTACCATGGATTTTCTTTTTGCTGACCCTCCCTTACCCCCAACGATGCCCCCTTCAATTCCATTTAAAGCAAAGAATAGAAGCCTCCTCACTGGTTCACAGGGCGCCTCAAGGGTAAATCCTAATAAGGGAATTGCACCTAGCACGCGGAAAGGGACCCAGTGTAGTGGAGTGCCTAAGGCAAGACTAGAATCCAGGAGCCTGCTGAGCGACCTTTAGCCAGTCACTCTTTCCCGGCCTTAGGAAGGACACAATGGTAGATCATTTCACAAATCTTTCCAAGAAAAGTTCAGGGGCTTCTCCAGGCAGTCTCCAGGGTAACACCAGATAAGTCAGATAAGGACTTATCAGCTTCCCCAACAATTGCCATTGTGAAATATAAAGTATTGCTTCTAAAGTTTTAATTACAGTTAAAGACCTTTTTGAAAAATTAGTATTATTACAGTTAACAAAATGGCTCCCAAAACAGATAAGGGAGGGGGTGTGTGCTTTCTGAGCTGTAGTTAGGGAGACTTTGCCCTGTATCTAGAGAGATTTTAGACTTTGCCCTGCAGCTAGGAAATGTTTGTTAATAAGTACTCCGGATAGGTTGTGAGCTTGTTAGTATCCAGCCAATGGGAAAACAGAACAGTGTTGAGCGCTGGGAGAGGGGTATAAAAACCCATTTTGTGTTTTGATCTAGGTCCCCCTCATGTGCACCTATATTTTTAAATATATTAATAAAACTTTGCTACTTTTTTGTATGGGATAAATTAAAAATATATAGCAATAAACAATGTTTTATATCAGTAGGATTAGTCTTCTTCCTCTTCTGAACTTCTGTAGATGTAAAAAGAATAAAAGATGAGATTACGATGTGGCTATAAAATTATGCATTTTTCTAATAAGTCTGTTCAACTTTTGTCAAGCTATTATTATTATAATTGATCCATTATGATTATTCTTAGGTGCTTCTAAAGAAATATCCTTATATTGAGGTGCCATTATTTTTTTAATGAAGAGCAAGAATTTCAGTATTTCAGAGCTGCATTTCAACAACCCTCTCATAGCCAGTTGCTCTAAGAGAAAAGGCTTCTGTAACCACCCATAGAATCTTCTCACAATGGCTACTTTGGGTCTGGCACCATCACTTTCTATCTATGGTGAGGATAGGGAAAGGAAGAAGTGAAGCCCTAAGGCGAGCCGTAGGTTTCCTCATATTGCACTTCCAACAAGACTGAGGAAAGAACTACTGTGTTCTGGCTTCTCTTTTTTGGCATGTTTGAATAAATGTTATAACCCACCTGGAATTACCTATATGTGAGTTGGGCTGTTATATACGTTTGTTTAATAAATAAATGAAAGGCATGACTATTTCTTCCTGTAAACAAGCATCTGTGCTAAGTAAAATATTTCAATAGGAGGAATGCAATGGGTGCAACTAAAAAAAACAGTAGCCTTTATTCCTAGTAAAGCAGTGTTTGGGAGGATTCTTATTGTGGCATCCAAATGGAAATGTACTTAGGAGTAAGACACACTATATTCTCTGGGGTTCATCTGTGAATTGGTTATACAGATCAGAATGCACATTCTTGTATCAAAACCATAATTATAACAGGAAGAACACAATATTATTTTGCTTACTGAGATACTTCAACGAGTCTTTTGAGTTTCTGTTTGTTTTTCACTTCTCAACAATCATGGAATCTTTTTCTGTATTTTGCCAACTCATCCTCATCCTGCACCTCACTATACTTTCAGTTCTGAGTAGTACAGCTAATGACTAGTATGCAGTATTGCAGGCTAACGCTGCCCACAGCCAAAAGTTATACCCTGATCGGCACAAGACTGACTTTCCCTTTTCCCCTTCCAAGGTTGGTATTGCCACCATATTGTTGGGGCTATTATTTTGACACTATAAACAGCTCAGAGAATGCTGTAAAGCATTGTGGGGTTGTATAGAAGTCTGTTATTGCTTTTGCTAATTTTGTTGCAAGATACTAGCTTCTTTGACAGAAAACAACAATTGACTTCTAAATCTGCATTTCAGTTTCTATTAAACCAAGCTAATATGAAAACATTATATATTTTAACATACATTGGATCATTGGATGATCCCCCAAACTGAATATATTAAGGAAATCTGGAATGTCAGATATTCATGTGAAAATTATTATATTCTCTCCATGAATTATAATGTTGCTAGACTAGATTTTTTTGGAAAGGACATACATTTTCTCTGAGGAAATCTAGATGAACATAAGAAAATCACCTAAAAATAATTAAAGCTTGAACTTTTCATATCTAGTAAACATACCTTTGTTTGTGTGTCCTGTATGCTAACAAAAAAGTCACACACACAAACAAAATAGGGGAGGAAAGTCCATTCCTTCTTTATATTTTTAGAGAGGAATAATAGTTTTATTATTTAATGTTTTACTTTAGATTTCATGCTATTTTAATTATGTAGCGCTCTAGCAGTGGGTTTATTAATTTACCAAGCACTTCCATTTCAAAAAAGAGCCATTTGTCCATAGGTTACCGCAGGTTTTCTGACTATTCTTGAAAGAGTAAATATAGGATCCAATTTAAATATAAACGCAAAAACAAAACTGAAAAATCTGTTAGAATCAGATAGATAGAAAAATGATAGGAAATTACACCCACATGAATGCAACAGAAACATACAATGAATATACACTGAAAGGATCATCTGCTACAGGGGTGGGTTGCTACAGGCATTACTGCTAGTTCAGTGTGCACAAAAATTTTAGTGAAAAAATGATAATAAAACCAGTCTAAGATTTTAATGTTTGTGTTACATTAACTTTTTATTTATATCCCAGATTCAAATTCCAGTTCCTGGAATGGAAGTTCTTCTTGTAAGAATATGTGACTAGCAAATTAGAGCAAACTTAACTGTAAACTCCTAATTAGGTCACGAGTCTTTATCTATGATAGAGAATTCTGGAATGTATTTTGTATTTCTGCTAATTAAGTGTTAGAAGCCAGTAACATTAGTAGTTAGTTGCAGTTAAAAAGGTATTAGCATTCCTAAACTTTGTTGTTATGCTTAAGGTGACCAGATTTTCAGATTTGTAAAGAGGGATACCTTTGACTGGGGTGGGGGTTGATTAAAAATTGTATACGGAGCAAACAATATGTATATCGGCTGTGACCAGGGGGGCGTTCGCCCAGGTTCGCCTGGTGCGCCAGTTGCGACCCTACCTGAACCGGGAGGCCCTCACAACAGTCACTCGAGCCCTTGTGATCTCTAGGCTGGAATACTGCAATGTGCTCTACATGGGGCTGCCCTTGAAGAGCATCCGGCAACTTCAGCTAGTCCAGAATGCGGCCGCGCGAGTGATTGTGGGCGCACCACGGTTCGCCCACATAACATCCATCCTCCGCGAGCCGCGCTGGCTACCTGTTGATCTCCGGGTGCGCTTCAAGGTGCTGCTTACCATCCATAAATCTCTCCATGGTAGTGGATCTGCGTACTTGAGAGACCGCCTCCTGCCGATTACCTCCCTTCGACCTATCAGATCGCACAGATTAGGCCTCCTCCGAGTTCCATCCGCCAGTCAGTGCCGACTGGCGACTACATGGAGGAGAGCCTTCTCAGTTGCAGCTCCGACCCTTTGGAACGATCTCCCCGTGGAGATTCGTACCCTCACCACCGTCCAGACCTTCCGCACAGCCCTTAAGATCTGGCTATCCCATCAGGCCTGGGGATAAGATTCTAATCCGCCCCACCCGAATGTTGAATGAAAGTTGTGTTTTATTGTTATTTTCTTTTTTTTATTATTCACGCACAGTTTTATGTTTTGTTTTGTTTTGTCTTGCACTCCCCTTCCCATGATTTGTAAGCCGCCCTGAGTCCCCTCAGGGAAAAGGGCGGCCTATAAGCTTTAATAAAATAAAATAAAAAAATAAAATAAACAAAAAATTTCATATAACGCAAAAATAGTATTGTATTTTTTTTTTATTTCAACATAACTACAATTTACAAATATAAATTGTAACGGTTGCCAAATATCAAAATTCTGATCACGTGACCATGAGGATGCTGCAACGGTCGCTAAGTGTGAAAATGGTCACTAAGTGTGAAAAATGGTCATCAGTCACTTTTTTCAATGCCATTGTAACTTTGATCACTATACCACCTTCCTTGCCACAGTTCTTAAGTGAATAACTGCAGCTGATAAGTTAGTAACATAAGTGAATCTGGTTTCCCCATTTGACTTTGTCAAAAGGCAATTAAAATGACCTCAGGATACTGAAACCATCATAAATACGAATCTGTTGCCAAACATCAAAATTTTGATCACGTGACCATGAGGATGCTGCAACGGTCGCTAAGTGTGAAAATGGTCGCTAAGTGTGAAAAATGGTCATCAGTCACTTTTTTCAATGCCATTGTAACTTTGGTCACTATACCACCTTCCTTGCCACAGTTCTTAAGTGAATAACTGCAGCTGATAAGTTAGTAACATAAGTGAATCTGGTTTCCCCATTTGACTTTGTCAAAAGGCAATTAAAATGACCCCAGGATACTAAAACCATCATAAATACGAATCTGTTGCCAAACATCAAAATTTTGATCGTGTGACCATGAGGATGCTGCAACGGTCGCTAAGTGTGAAAATGGTCGCTAAGTGTGAAAAATGGTCATCAGTCACTTTTTTCAATGCCATTGTAACTTTGGTCACTATACCACCTTTCTTGCCACAGTTCTTAAGTGAATAACTGCAGCTGGTATTTTGTATTTTGGATAGAATCTTTTTTTAAATAGTCTAAGACAATTTAAAAAAAGAATCCACACAGAATAAATTGAAGCAAAACATTTCAAAATATTGTGCATAGAATTTTTTAAAATGGTTTCACTTCAATTTATTTTGGATAGAATCTTTTTTTAAATAGTCTAAGACAATTTTAAAAAAAGAATCCACACAGAATAAAACTTTTAAAAAATCCTATGCACAATAAATAAAATATTATTTTAAAATACATTAAAAAATAAAAGAAAAAAACCCAGCTCACTTACCAGCAGGCACAAGTGAGCACTTCAAGTCAATCCAGAATGATATAAATGTTAATACAAAGAACTGAACAAATTAAAATGGTGAAATTAGTCAGGGAAATATTTTTCAAAGAAACTTTGCCATTTTTCCAACATGAGCTGACCTCCAACCTCCGTGCCCCTCCCCTCTGGAAAATTCAGGAAGTAACAGTCGCTTCCCTCCCTAGCCAAGTATTTCCTGCAGCTCTATGATAATGGGTCATTTTTTCTTATAAAATGAGGTAAAAGGGGTGCGGGGGGGGTTCATTTTGTTGCTTTAATGTTTTAATATCTTCAATGAAAGTACTGAGACAGAGAGAGGGATTAGACAGAGTGTCTTTTGTCTTGCCTCGGTTAGGATTTCTTAAGCAAATCCACTGGGCTTTCAACATGAAGCCAGAAAATCGGGACTTTTTAAAAACACCCCGGGACATGGGACAAATTGTTAGAAATTGTGACTGTCCCGCTGAAATTGGGACGTCTGGTCACTTTAAGTAACACCTGCTTCACATACAATGGTTGAAAAAACTGGGAAGCCTGTAGCACTACTAGATCCTCCGCAGGTTTCTTCCCATCAGAGGTTTCCTCAACCATCAGTTCACTCCTTGCGGAAGCGCTCCATTTTACATCTTCCGACTCAGCTGCCTCCTTTTACTTCTTCGGTTGTAGTGGATGATGGTGGTGAGGATCAGTCTGGTAAAGTTATCTTCATTGTAAAATCTGGCAACAGATCAGCAAGGCCCAGCCAGGTAAAACACATTTTAAATAATGATCAGGAAAAATTGAAAAATATTGACAATGAATATATCAGAGAGAAACTTTGGGAGAAGGAACATGAGGCTCAGCAATCAAAAAAGAAAAACCTTCCCAGACATTTAATAATCAGAGGAAGAAACTCCAGAATAACTACTGAGTTTTCTAAAACTTTGAAAGAACTATTGCATGATGAGACTTATTGGAAGCATAATGGACACTTGACCTCTGCTCCCCCTTCTTTTGATTTTTTATCAACAACTCATAATTTTCTTCTTCAACGTTATGCCTTTGAATCTGAATGGCAAAAAAAAATTGGCAACTATATTTCCAAATAAAAATTTCAGGAACATAATTGCCAAATTTATGCGTGTCTTGAAAATAGACTGCCAAGAACCCGTCATACAGAAATCTTGTCCTCAACTGATCAATATAATGCATTTTTTCCTGAGAAAATTCATTAGATCTGCAGACATAGCAGTAACTTTGGTGAAGCCGATCAAGGTTGGTTTGGAAGCAGTGACCCATTAACAACTCTGCAGAGCTATGTTTAGTCAATGGTCAGGGTACAGTTTGCTATACTAAAAGGTATTTATTCACCCAGGCTTGCCAATCCCTTGGGTCTAACCTCGCTAGGGATTCCTTAACCGATTGTACCGTTCGCTCTGCCATACCATTACTCGCGGAGTGGTAAGGAGCCACCAGGGCATGACGTATGCAATGCTATCTGGAAAGGGGTAGCCATTAGTTGGGCCCCATTATCGGACACCACAATGTCTGGACTCCCGTGGGTCGTGAACAGTCATTGCAATGCCCATATGAGAGCCTCGGTAGTGGTCGATGGCATTAGAACAACCTCCACCCAGTTAGAATATGCATCGACCAGTACCAAGAACATCTGTCCGTGAATAGGGCCTCCAAAATCCAAATGGATCCACGACCACGGGCCTTTTGGCACTTCCCATTTTCGTGGCGGTGCGACAGGTGGGGGGGTGCAGGCCTGGTTTGCTGGCACTCCTGACATCCCTCTACCCAACAGGTAATGTTGTGATCTAACCCCGGCCACCATACATAACTCCCTAAAGCCTTCATCCGGACTATGCCAGAATGACCTTCATGCAAACAATGGAGAATGGGTTTCCTTATCTGAGGGGGCACTACCAGTCTATGGCCCCACAGTAAACAGTCTCCTTGCAGAGGCAGTTCGTGCTGTCTGTGCTTGAATGGAAGAAATTGGGAGGAAACCTGCACCTTTGGCCAGCCCCTCTTGACCCAGTCGATAACCTGAGCTATGGTAGGATCTTTGGCAGTACAGAGGCCACCATCGGTGGCTGAAAGAGGGACTGTAAGTTCCTCTATCAACAGGACATTAGAGTCAGGGACAGGATCAGACCCTACACCAGGGAGAGGACAGTGGCTCAATGCGTCTGCGTGCCCTATCTGTTTCCCAGAGTGGTGGACCAGTTTATAATTATATGTAGCCAAGAACACTGTCCAGCGGGATATGTGTGGCGACAAGATGGATGGGGATTGTTTGTCACCTGCCAAAAGACCGAGTAATGGCTTATGGTCAGTTATCAATTCAAAAAAACACCCATAGAGGTAATTATGAAAACGCTGGATACCAGCTACTGCGGCTAGGGCCTCCTTGTCTAATTGACTATAATTTATCTCCGTAGAGTTCTAGAGAAATAGGTCAAAGGTGCTTCAGACCCATTAGGCAACCTATGACTAAGGACAGTACCCACCCCATAAGGGGAAGTGTCACAAGTTAGAGTCAGGAGAAGGTGTTCACTGTATTGGATAAGAACAGCATTGGAAGTCAAAAGATCTTTCACAGCTGTGAATGCTTCTGCTCCTTGTGACCCCACTCCCATACAGCTTTGGCATCTAGGAGCCTATGCAGTAGATCTGCCACTGATACCTATGGGGCAAAAACACAGCATAAAAATTTTAAAGCCCCAGGAAAACTTGTAACTGTGCCTTACTAGTAGGCACTGGCACCTGTTTAATGGCTGCCAACTTTGAGGGGGTTGGATGAATGCCTATGGCATCAATCAAGTACCCTAAAAATTCAACTTCAGAAACCCAATTTTGCATTTGGAAGGTTTGAGTTTTAACCCCACTTCTGGGAACTTTGACAAAACTGCTCGCACTTTAGATCAGTGCTATCCCTGGCAGAGATGAACACAGGGACTATAAGGGACTATTCCAGAGATACAATGGAGCAACCACTCCATAAGACCCTGAAAGATGCTGGGGCAACACTTACACCAAACTGGAGCCGCCAGCACTTAAAAGCTCCTCTGTGGGTAACGATGGCCTGCGCTTCAGCCGTCACATCGTCCACAAGGAGCTGCTGATATGCCTGGGCAAGGTCCAATTTGGTGAAGATATAACCCTGCCCCAATGTGTGGAGCAATTCCTGGACAACGGGGACAGGTAAGGATTAGGCTGAAGCCCCTTATTTATTGTGCACCGCGCACAATCTGATAGAACCATCTGACTTCGAAGGTATAACAAAAGGGGTCTCCCACTTAGCATAATCCACTGGCTCTAATACCCCCTGGGCTATTAATTTGTCTAATTCAGCATCCACCTTTGGACTCAAAGCCAGAGGCACCTTTCTAGGTTTAAAGCGGATGGGTGGTACTTGAGGGTCTAGGTTAAAACTAATGGGGGTTCCTCAATAATTACCTAGAGATCCATCAAAGACGGTGGCAAATTCATTCTTCAGGATGGCCCACTCGTCACTGCCCCTAGTGGTATGTACGCCAGCAATGCTGAGCCCAATAGACTGGGAAGAGTGCCCTGGACCACGATGAGGGGCAGGTACCCTGAAAATTTCATGGTGGCCACTTTAAATTTACCACTGCCCACAATTGTGATATTATTCCCTTGGTAGTCCCGCAATTTGAGGGAGCAAGGGAATAGGAGCTTCTTTGAAAGGGATGGCATCAAATGCTTCAAGGTAGACCAGGACAGAATGGAATTGGATGAGCCGGTGTCCACTTCCATGTGACAGGGATTGCCTTCAATGTGGACGTCGAAGTAAATTTTGCTGCCTGACATTTTGCAGTCTGATGTGCTTTGGCAGCTGGTGTACAATAGGCTGGATGATCATTGGCTTGGTTAGGAAGAGGGGGAGTTGAGCGGCACACCTTCGCCAGATGTCCTTTCTTTCTGTAATTCCGGCACACAGCATTTTTAAAACGGCACCAAGCATGGGGATGGTTTCTTCCACAGCCTGCGCAATAGTTGTGAGGTGACTCCTTCCTCGGGCACCCTGCTCTAACCACAGTGGCTTTAAGGCAGCTGAGGCCAGCCTCGTCAGGATCAGACAAAAGGTGTTCAACTACCTCTTCCTGATGTACTTGCACAGTCTTCGGAGGTGGCATTGCTGTTTGGAACCTCTGAATCTCAGCAGAGGATTCATTTGACATTTCAGAAGTCTGAGCCTCATCTAATGCTGACTGGAGGCTGATGTCCTGATGGGCTAGCAACCAGAGCCAGAGTCTCATATTATTCCGCACATAAGTTGCTCTAACAATGAGTCATCTAGATTAGGGAAATCACAATTCAATGTGGCAGAGTGGAGGGCAGCCATGTAATGATTTATGGACTTGCCTTCCTTCTGCAATCTTTGCCTGAAAGCATAGCACCTTGCAATGTGCGATGGTGCTGGAACATAATGATTCTGTAACCTCTGCAGTAGAACTTCCCAGGACGGGGATTGAACTGGCTGTGGGGCAGCTAAAGCCCGGGCCGTTCCAAACATTTCGCACCCACAGACACTCAGGAACTGAGCCCTCTTTGTACTGCTTGGTAGATCAGTGAGGCTATTTGCACTCAAAGCGTTCTATATATGCCTCCCAGTACTCCGATGCCAGTGAGAAAACCTCGAAGTTATTTAAAGTTGCCATTCTGATGTGGACGGGTCTGAGGAGATTGCTTCATGAGTAGTCAGCCAGTGAGGAGAGGGAAAGACAAAATTCAGCTTTACTGTATTTCGATCTTCCTATTCCTCAGTCAATCCCCTCCTTGTCTCCAATATTAAATCCTCAGAGGGGTATTGATTGAGGTGAGGCAGCAGTTTAAACCAACCGTTTATTTCCAACTGGCAACAACTTCAAAACCAAGGCAAAATGACAGTTCCCCACTTGACAGCTATTTATATGTATGCTGTCAAGCGGGGCAGCCAATCAACGGCCACCTAATGTCCCGCCCTGGCGAGCATCACTCCCACTTGGCTGGAGTGTGCATGGCTATGTCCTTGGGGCACGGACATAATAAAAGTTATAGTTGTGGGGGATAAATGTAAATATTTTTCACACCGAGGAAAAAGAATTAATGACTATCACAGAGAACAAGGTGTGGGATCTCCAACATGGTCTTGGTAAACACATAAGAAGGTCTTATGGAGCAAATCATGTCTACAGCCAGACATTCCCTCTCAGAATTGAAGATGGAATGAATCCTAGCTTAATACACCTATTCAGTCATGAGTTATCTCACCCACCAATAATTTTACAAAAATCAATCCACCCTTTTTTGAAGTTGAATATATTATATTAACCAAGGGACGTGACAGCTCAGTGGCTAAGACACTGAGCTTGTTGATCAGAAAGGTCAGCAGTTTGGTGGTTTGAATCCCTAGTACCGCGTAACGGAGTGAGCTACCGTTACTTGTACCAGCTTCTGCTAACCTAGTAGTTCAAAAGCATGTAAAAATACAAATAAAAAAAGTTACCATTGGTGGGAAGGTATCAGTATTTTATGGCTGTTCGGCATTTAGTTATTCTGGCTACATGGGCATGATAGCGTTGGCTCTTCGGCTTTGAAATGGAGATGAACACCACCTCCTAGAGTAGGGAACAGCTAGCACATATGTGTGAGGGGAACCTTTACCTTTTTATATTATATTAATTTCCTGGTTGCAGTAATGTGTCTCTGAGTTACAGTGTTCAAAGAAATGCTAGCTTTTCACTAAAATAGTATATTGACACTACAATAGGAGAAGTCAAAGGAGGCAGCTTAGTTGAAAGGTGTAAAATGGAGCGCTTTAGGAGTTTGGCTAGACTCTTGTTGGTGGTAGAGCTTGGTGTGACGTGCTGGATCAGGAGGTATTTAGCTATCCATGTTTGCCAGTCCCACATGCCCATCCTTGCCAGTGCTTTCTTTGCTGATTGGATTATCTGCTCAGACTGTCTGTTGTTAGCAGGATGGAATGATGCAATTAGGGCATGACGAATGCCGTGACCCACCAGAAACAACTCGAACTGGCTTGATGTGAGCTATGGCCCATTGTCCAAAACAAGGACATCTGGCAGTCCATGGGTCACAAACAGCATTTTAAGGGGCTTGATCACAGCGTCATGATCGGTCCCAAGATCAAATGATTTGCCGTAGAGGTATTCATGGAAGCATTTTACTCCCGTGACTACAGCTAAAGCTTCCTTGTCCAGCTATCTGTAGTTTCATTCAGCTGATGACAAGGTCGTTGAGAAGAAAGGGGTCTCTCTTCCTTCCGGGAATCGGTGCCTTAGAACGGCGCTGACACTGAATAGAGAGGTGTCGCAGGTGAAAACAAAGGAAGATTCTTGTTTTATTGCTCCAGGACACTCTTTGAGGATAGGGAGTCATTGGCCAATGGCCTCAGTGTTGCGGTGACCAGCTGGAGGGCGGCAGTGTCCAGGGCCCTTGGATCAGTGGGTGCGCGGTCTCGAGGGGCAGTCGTCTCCTCAACTGATCCACGTGGCGCCTCCATTCAGTGCCATCGGCCAGGGAGACTCTCTAAGAGCAGGGACCGGTTATGGAAAGAATAGTGGCGGCCACCCACTTAGGGTCCCCTGAAAAGGAGTGAGCCCATACTAGATCCCCCACCCCAAAGAAGTGGGGGGGGGAGCGCCCAGGTTGCAAGGCTGCTCCCCTGAATAGAGTGGATGAAGACTATCCAGAGGGGTTCGCAGGTGCCCGACCCATCAGGAGCTCAGCGGGGCGGAGCTTTTGTTGGTAGTGAGGTGAAAACAAAGGAAGATTCTTGTTTTACTGATCCCCCACCCTAAAGAAGCACTGGGGAGCCCCCAGGTTGCAAGGCTGCTCCCCTGAATAGAGTAGATGAAGCCTATCCAGAGGGGTTCGCAGGCGCCCGACCCATCAGGAGCTCAGCAGGGCTTTTGTTGGTAGTGGGGCAAGGGGTGGAGTGCTGGCTTGGCAGATAAGCCGCCACCCTTGCCAGCCAGTCACCCCGTTCCATATTGCCGAGGGCCTCCTTGGCCGAATGGACAGCACTTTCCGCCTGGCTGTTGTAGGCCAGATGATAGGGGATGGTTGGTGTGTGCCAGATGCCCTGCAAGGCCAGGAACTCTTGGAACGTGGCAGAAGCGAATTGCGGGCCATTTTCGGACACCACGATGTCCAGCAAGCTGTGTGTCGCGAACAAGCGGCACAAGGCCCTGATAGTACTCTCAGCTGTGGTGGAGGTCATGAGGACCAGCTCCACCGAGCGTGAGTACGTGTCCACCATGACCAGGAATACCTGACCATGAAAGGGTCCAGCAAAATCAATGTGAAGCCATGACCAAGGGCCTCTTGGAGCCTCCCACTCCCTAGAGGGGACTGCTGGAGGGGCGGGGTGGGAAAGTTGGCAGGGGGAGCAGCGAGCCACCCAGGCCACTATCTCAGCATCCAATTGGGGCCACCAGACATAGCTGCACGTCAAGCCCTTCATGCGCGCTATGCCCAGGTGGTCCCTATGGAGCTGAGAGAGGACCCTGTGGTGAAGGGAGGGAGGAATGATCACCCTGTCCCCCCAGATGGGACACCTGCCATGGATGGCTAACTCCATCTGGCGGATTTTAAAAGTCCTGAATCCGGCACCTTCCCTAGAGGCCAACCCCTGAGAACCCAGGAGTACACCTTGGACAGGATAGGGTTGGCCAAGGTGTGGGCTGCCACGTCCGTGGTGGTAAGAGGGAGGTCTAGGGAAGTAATGGACAAAACAGAGAGGGATGGCACCGGGGAAAGGTCGGTGTCCGGCAGGGGGCAGCGGCTGAGGGCATAAGTATGTCCCAGCTGCTTGCCAGGACAGTACAGCAGTGTATATGAATGTGCTGCCAAGAATTCCATCCAACGGGTCATCCTAGGTGAAAGGATGGGAGAGTTCAGCTTGTTCCCACCCAGAAGCCCATGGAACGGCTTGTGGTCCATGACAAGAGTGAAGTGCCGACCTTGTCAATCTGGCTGTAGTTCCTCTCAGCCGAGGAGAGTGTCCGGGAATAGAAATCCATGGGGGCCTCTGAGCCATTTGGGAGGACATGGCTCAGGACAGCCCCCAGACCAAAGGGGGAGGTGTCACATGCAAGCGTCAGCGGCAACTTGTCACTATATTGGACTAAGACAGCCGCTGACATAAGCATGTCTTTGACAGCCACAAACGCATACACTTCGTGGCTGCCCCAGTGCCAGGCCGCAGATCGGTCAAGCAACCGATGCAGCGGCTCGACTAGTGACGCCTTGTGCGGCAAAAATAGCGCGTAAAAATTCAGGAGGCCCAGGAACCCCTGCAGCTCCACCTTAGAGGAGGGAGTGAGGGCGTTCCTGATGACAGCAACCTTAGAGGGGGTAGAGTGGATCCCTTGGGCATCAATCATGAAGCCCAAGAACTCCACCCTCGGCACAGCAAAGGAGCATTTGCTGCACTTTAATTTAAGCTTGCACCCCTAAAATGATGGAGGACCTTCCTGAGCACTTCAATGAGTTCTAAGCGGCTGTTTGCAGCAATCAGAATATCATTGAAGTAGGGGACAACGCCAGGGAGCTTAGCCTCCATGAGGCTCTGGAAGATGCCTGGGGCAACGGAGATGCTGAATTGGAGGCGGCTGCCACCGCATCGTCATCCACCAGGAGCTGCTGGTAGGCCTGCACCATATCCAGTTTGGCAAAGGTGCATCCCTGCCCCAAGTAATGGAGCAGGTGCTGCACCACAGGGACTGGATAGGGGTTTGCTTGGAGGCCGAGGTTGATGGTGGACTTGTAGTCAGTGCAGATCCTGATGGACCCATCGGCCTTGACAGGGACCACTATTGAGGTCTCCCATCTAGAGTGGTCAACGGGCTCCAGGACACCCTGCGCCAACAACTTGTCCAATTCCGCATCCACCTTCGGCCTCAAGGCAAAAGGCACACTGCGAGCCTTTAGCCTAATAGGAGCAACTTGGGAGTCAAGATTAAGAGAGATGGGGGATCCCCTTGTATTCCCCCAGCTGTCCATCGAAGATGTCCGCAAACTCAGCGAGGATTTCTTCTAAGCTGGGGGAGGAGGCAGCCACCCAATGCACCCCCTCAATAGTCAATCCCAGGGCAGAGAACCAGTCCAACCCCAATAAGGCAGGTAAAGCATTTTCTACAATTAAAACAGGAAGGCGGCCATGAAAAGAGCTGTAGTCCACCCAAATAGGGAAACAGTCCAGGGTGGGAATTAGAGTTCCCTGGTAGTCTCTCAGGGAGGTGGCAGCCGGTGGCAGCTGGTCACGGCTGATCTTAGGGCACAGCTGGGTGAAAGATGACCAGGACACAGGGAACAGGAGGACCCAGAGTCGACTTCTATCTGGCAGGGCTGACCTTCCAGGTGTAGGGACGCTGAGATAGCAATAGCAATATAGCAATAGCAGTGGACTTATATACCGCTTCATAGGCCTTTCAGGCCTCTCTAAGCGGTTTACAGAGAGTCAGCATATTGCCCCCAACAATCTGGGTCCTCATTTTACCCACCTCGGAAGGATGGAAGGCTGAGTCAACCCTGAGCTGGTGAGATTTGAACTGCTGAACTGCTGATCTAGCAGTAGCCTGCAGTGCTGCATTTAACCACTGCACCACCAAAGATCTTCTTTGAGCCAGCCGTTGTTTGGGTGACAGACTCCCTGGGGTCATCAGGCAGGGACACAGCATAGCAGTCTTCGGCCCGCCGCTGTGGCCAGCAATCCAGTTGGCAGCGAGGCTGCGCCAGCGGTGTAGCCTGCGGTTGCTGGGCAATAGGAGCTGGCAAAGCGGCCCGGCCGACCTGCACCAAGTGCCCCTTTTTACCACAGCGGCGGCATACTGAGTCTTTAAAAGGGCAAATGGAACGGCTATGTTTGCCCTGCAGCCCAGGCAGAGAGAGATGGCAGGGCCAGCAGGCTGAGGTGGCAGGTGCCTTGGCTGGGCATGGAGCAGGTCGACCTAGTCGTAGTCAGGCTCGTCCAACAAAACGAGCTTGTCTATGAGGCAGGCACGGGTGGGAGGAGGAGGTAGCTGGAACCTCTGCATGTCAGCTGTGGACTGTTTGGAGAGCTTTGCAGCTCTGGCCTCGTTCATGGCCTGCTGCGGGGTGACCTCCACCTGTGCCAGCAAACGGCGTTTCAGGTGAGGGTCCTTCACGCTGCAGACGAACTGCTCCACTAAATTGTCATCTAAATCAAGAAACTCACATTGGATCGCCACCGTACGCAAAGACTGAAGGAATTGGCTGACAGTCTCCAATGGCTTTTGTACGCATTGCTGGAATGCGTAACGGTGGGCAATCTGTGAGGGAGTAGGAGCATAATGATTGTGAAGTTTAGTCATTAAAGTCTCCCAGTTCAGTTGGTAGACAGGTAATGGAGAGGCTAGAGCTCTGGCTGAGGCATACATCGCCAGTCCACAACATCTGAGGAAAAAACTACACTTTTCCTCAGGTGGCAGGTTGTGGTTCTTTGAGGCGATGAGCTAGCATTTGAACCGTTCCAGGAACCCAGCCCACAATTCGTAATATGTGTGCAGATCCAAACAGTGCGGCTTTTTGCATTTGACTGATGGTGATTTTGTCAATTTTTAACTGTTTTAAATGTAATTCCAGTGCTTTTGGAATAGCACCCAGTGTGCCAATTACCACTGGAATTACCACTGCTGGTTGTGCCATAATCATTAAATTTCTATTTTTAAGTCCTGGTATTTCGTGATTTTTTTCATGTTCCTTCTTTTTGACCCTGCTATCACCTGATATTGCGATGTCTATGATTGTCACCTTATTTTTCTCAACCAGTGTGATGTCTGGTGTATTATGCGCCAGTATTTTGTCCGTTTGTATGAGAAAATCCAACAAGATCTTGACCATCTGATTTTCGGTGACTTTTTCAGGCTTATGTTCCCACCAGTTTGTTGCTGTTTTAATATTATATTTTTTCCACAAATTCCAGTGCATCATTTGTGCTACTGAATTGTGTCGCAATTTATAATCAGTCTGTGCAATTTTTTTACAGCAGCTGAGTATGTGATCAACAGTTTCATCAGCTTCTTTGCAAAGTCTGCATTTGGCATCATCAGAGGATTTTTCGATTTTGGCCCTAATGGCATTTGTGCAGATAGCTTTTTCTTGCGCAGCCAGGATTGGTGACTCTGCTTCTTTCTTTAATGTACCTGTTGCTAACCATAACCAAGTTTTTTCACTGTCCACTTTATCTTTTATTTTTTCCAGAAATTGGCCATGCAGTGCTTTGTTCTGCCAACTCTCCATTCTTGATATTATCACATGTTTTCTGTATTCTTGTTTCGTCTGTCGGACCTTTACTTCGATTAATAGATGTTCTGGACTTTCTTTTAAATAATCAGCCAGTGCATGTTTTTCTTCTTCAACTATTGGCTTCACTTGTAATAATCCTCTGCCACCTGATTTTCGGGGCAGGTATAGTCTATCGGTGTCACCACGTGGATGTAAACTGTAGTGCATTGTCATTAGTTTCCTGGTTTTCCATCCAAAATGTCAAAATCAGCTTGTGTCCAGTTAATGATACCAGCTGTGTATTTTATAACTGGTATTGCCCAGGTATTTATGGCCTTGATTGTATTTCCACCATTCAATTTAGATTTCAAAATTTTCCTAACTCTATTAGTGTACTCTCCCCTGACAATAGTTTTTACTTCTCCATGCTTGATGTTATCCAACTACAGAATGCCTAAATATTTGTAGGCTTCATTTTCATTGCATTTAATTAGTTGGCCATTGGGCATTTCAATTCCCTCACATGTAGTGATTTTGCCCCTTTTTATGGATACATTGGCACATTTTTCCATGCCAAACTGCATTGAAAAATCAGTGCTGAATACTCGGACTGTGTTTGTCAGTGATTGGATTTCTATTTCTGGCTTTCCATAGAGTTTCAAATCATCCATATATAATAAATGAGAAGTTTTTCAGCTTCTTTGGCTGTTTGGTAGCCTAATTTCATTTTTTTAAGATTACTGAAAGTGGAATCATCGCGATGATGAAGAGAAGAGGTGAAAGTGAATCACCCTGGAAAATTCCTTGCTTGATATTAACCATTCCGTAATTCTCATTCCCTAATGCCAACTCAATTCTCCACTATTTCATCGCCTTTTCAGTAAAGGATGTAATATTTTTGCTAATGCCAATTGTTTCTAAGCATTTTATGATCCAACTATTTGGTAATGAGTCAAATGCCTTTTTGTAATCAATCCAGACCATATTCAAGTTCGTTTTTCTGTTCTTACAATTTTCTAATATCATTTTATCAATTAGGAGCTGATCTTTTGTGCCCCTGCTCCTTCTTTTGTTGCCTTTTTGCTCTAGTGGCAAGATGTTATTTGTTTCCAAATAATCCATAATGTTATCTGCAATAATGCCTGTGAGTAATTTGAAGGTTGTTGGCAAGCATGTTATTAATTTTCAGGTATTTTTCCTGTTCTGTCCCCCCTTCACGGCTCTTAACAGACGGCAGGACAAATAAACTTAAAAGGAACTTTTCTTTATCAGTTCACAGTTCAAACTGGCTTCAAGCCCAAAAATAACATAAATACAAGTCTTTGACCAGATAACGTAATGAAAACAAATCTTTCTTACGGCAACTCAATTTGAACAAAACGAAAGCAAAAGACTTCTTCCCAAAGTCTCTATGAATTAGGGTTACAGACATACAGAGCACTTATCCAAGTGAATCTTACATAAACCACGGTTGATGATCAAACAATGTTGTTCAAACCAAGGCACACACGAAGGAACGTATATTGACTCCTGCAACTAGGGCGTGGCAGTATCCGACCTTTTATCTCCAAACCTGCCTCCCACAAGCCCCAGCTGCATAATGAATCTTGTATCCTGAAAAAACTCACAGAAGAACTGCTGAGTCACAACACTATCCCTCACCGCAGGGCCCTTTCCCCAGGGTCCGATGGTCTGGATGACATGTCCCCAAAATGACCCACACCCATTTCCTTGGTGCCTTTTTCATGAACCCCAAACCTCTGGAGGTATAGCCCCCTTGAATCGGAACTCTTTAGGTATCCGGTGGCCACCATGTTTCCTTCCACCCTTCCCGGCGTCAACACCCCGTCCAGGGTCATCCACCCTCCACAGGGCCAACCCACCAGCCCTCCTACCATCGGAGGTTGATGGCAGCTCTACTGACTGCAGCCGAGCATTCACTCCCTGTCTAGGGTCCTCCATCCTCTGCACAGCCGACCCACCAACCCCCTTTCCATTGGAGGTTGATGGCAGCTCTACGACTTTGGCCAAGCCTTAACACCCTGTCCAGGGTCCTCCACCCTCTGCATGGCCGACCCACCAACCCCCTTTCCGTCGGAGGTTGACAGCAGCTCTACCGACTTCGGCTGAGCCTCTTTTTTTTTTATTAGAAAGTTTTTTAATTTTAATTTGAAACAAGTACAACATCTTTCTTTACATCTATAAAAAATGTATCAGTCGATCACAAATAAACTTTGGTACATCTCCTCCACAGTCAACAAACATAACTCATATTAACTCGAGCATTTTAACTCAGATATTCATACATATCACCATCGTCATATATCCATTTTCATTTGACTGTTATTATTATTTAAAAATATTAATAAAAGTAATAATCTTGAACAATACATGCCCACACCAGTGGGAAAAGAAAAAATCAAAAAGAAAAAGCAAATAAAATAAAATAAAATAAAGCAAAAATAAAACAAAAAAAAAGACAAAAAGGACAAAAGACAAGGCAGGAAAGAAAAAACACAAAAAGGAAAAAAGAAAGAACACAAGTATCTATTATAAAAAAGAAAAAGTATATCAACTGGTTACAACATGCTTTGGTGCATCTCTTCCATTAACTCATATTAATTCAAATATCTTAACTCAAATGTTTATCATATTAACATCATTATACCTCCACTTTTAGTTAACTATATTTATTTAAACATCCTTCATCCTTAACTATGCCAAAGAATTAATCCATAACACATGCTGACATTTCATTTACTTGTTTGTAAAATCCTCTATTAACATCAAATCCTCATATCCTATTTTAGCTGAACATCCATAATATTTAGTTATATCATATATCATAACATTTTCCCCATATTAATTAACATTTAGCTGTATATATTTTATTTAGTTTTTTAATAGTGATAATTATTGTAATTAATACCCTTTATGTATAATCCAAAAATGTTTTCTCATATCCAATTGTTATTTATCATATCAACTCCACATTATATACATTACTATCAATATCAATTATTATTCAGCTATATCTATTACAAAAAAGAGTAATTAGATTTAGTTAATTTTCCATTGTATTCTTCAGTCTATCAGCCTATGTCTCTCCAATAGCAAAACTTCCTTAGTCCTCTTACCATTCCTAAAACAAATTCCCCAAACGTTTTTATAAGCAAGTCCAAACAGAAATATCTTCGCACCTTTTTGCTTAGGATGCCTCTGACATAATAACTTTGTCCTTGGCTTGTTCCAATCAATTTATCTTTGACTTTCAAGGGTGGTGTCGAAAGTTCTGCAAATAATGTTTCATAAAGTATAGATTCTTTGATGTTACTCATTCCTCCTGGAATCTGTCTTTTGAGATAAATTTTCTGTATGGCCCCCCCTTTTTCAAACATTACATCTCTTTCTCTTTCTGCCTCCAAAGTAAAACAGACGCCCGGCGTGTCAGCAGATTGAGAAACTTCCTTTCTGACATTCTTCATTTGGATTTCAGGAACACTCAAACATTCAACGCTCTGACTCTTTTTTTCATAGTTTGATGTTAAAAACAAGAGATAGTCAATTTTTTTTTCAGATTTCTTTTCAGATTTTTCATAAATATCAAACAACTTCTGGAAAACGGAGAAAATCTTTTGAAATGAATCACTTGAAGCAAGTACAGACGCCATGATGATGTGACGCAGATGAAATTGCAAGTAGGGACACGCTGGGAGCTATACAGTCTTATCTGATCTTAGACCAACACAGCCAAGCAATAAAGGTGTCAAATTATAGTAAATTGGTTTACAGCCCACTTAAGGAGAGCCGTGAGGGAGTGTTGAAGTAAGATAAACTTTCCTTTATCCACGTAAACAGCATTCAAAACATTTAAGAAATAAAGTAACCACCAACCATAAATCCATTAAAAAAAACCAATTCGCCGCTAGATTCTTCTGTTCTTTGGTTTCAATTAGCTTAAATTTTAGTGTGGACCGTCTCTCTCTTTGAGTAATAAAATCAGCTTACCAGATGGAAACACTTCTACCATTCTTAGGGGCTGCCTGCAGTTTCGGTTAGCATAGAGCTAATCCAGGAAGGTATGGCAAAAGGGGTTAAGTTCTGAGCCCCCCCGAGACCTGCGAACGTCTCTGAGGTTCTCCCCAAACCTTCACTGTCTCTCCAGGACAGCTAGGGTCGTAAACGGCCCGTCCATTTCTTCCGGAATAGGGGAATTTCAGGAATGGCCTGAAACTCCGTCTTCTCACTGCTAAGCCCCGCCTTCTTCCTTCGGCTGAGCCTTAACACCCTGTCCAGGGTCTTCCACCCTCTGCAAGGCCGACCCACCAACCCCCTTTCTGTCAGAGGTTGACGGCAGCTCTACCGACTTTGGCCGAACCTTAATATCCTGTCCAGGGTCCTCCACCTTCTGCAAGGCCGACCCACCAACCCCCTTTCCATCGGAGGTTGATGGCACCTCTACCAGCTTTGGCCGAGCCACCACGCAATCCCCTCCCACAGAGCCCTTTCCCCAGTTTTGATGATCGGAGTGTGGCCCAGAAGGGTTGGTGATGGTCCCCAACCCCAGAGCACGGTCTAAGACCCTTGTACCCTTCTGGGACCCTAAAGACAAAGTCCA
This sequence comes from Thamnophis elegans, assembly GCF_009769535.1. NCBI lineage: Eukaryota > Metazoa > Chordata > Lepidosauria > Squamata > Natricidae > Thamnophis > Thamnophis elegans. The sequence goes on along the minus strand of NC_045558.1, from coordinate 92,557,363 downwards.
ATGCTGCGGGGACCAGAGTCGACAACGGCTGGAATCTCGGCGGAGTTCTCTTTGTAGACCTGGCCCAATGACACTGGACACAGGACTTCATGCACCTCCATACGTCATTTTTCAGAAGGGGCCACCAAAATTGATGGGAGGCCAGGCGCAATGTCTGAACAAACCCCCAATGTCTTGATGCAGACGCGCAATGAATCTTCGAGAGCACCTGTCGACGGATGTGCCCTGCGGGAACATAGAGCCGGCCCCGACACTTCAAAAGATTCCCTTCCAAAGTCCATGGGGACGCCGGCCTCACTTCCGCCTTTTGTCGCTCCACCCAGTCGTCACCCCGCTGCGCATCCCATACCAGAGACTGCATGCTCCCAGGATGACAAACGGCAGCGCAAGTTGCAACGGGTGGAACAGTCCAAGGTGGAAGCGAGTTTGCAGGGTTGGAGTTATTTACTTTACTCGGCAGGGCATCTGCCCTGGGACTCCACAACCCCCGAACACATGCTATCTTGTGCGAACGGGGTAACATGGCCGCACCAACGTGCTGGTTGTCCGACTTGATCGTGCGTTGCTGAGGGACAGCTGCAGTCCGCGCAACCCTTCGGTTCTTCTCAGGGCAGCTCCCTGCCAGGTGTCCAAGATCCTCACAGTAAAAACACAATCCCTCCGCATGTCTTCTGTCCCTCTCTGTCCGTGACACCCGAGGTCGGACAGCACCCAACTCCATGGGCTCCTCCCAGTCCACTGCGGTCTCTTGCTGAAGTGGCATGCTGGTGGTCTCCTGGAATACATGGCGAGGCCTTTGCCTCTGCAGCCGGGTGTCTATCCGGAGGCACAGGTGGACCAACGCGTCGAACGGTGGCCTGTCCACCCTCGCCAGTTCATCCTGCAAGGCCTCAGATAATCCATCTTGGAACGTGTCCATTAGAGCTGGTTCATTCCATGTGGAATCCTGGCTACGTAGCCTGAATTCAGACACATAGTCCTGCAGTGACCCAGTCCCCTGCTGCAGTGATTTCAAACTTCTGGCAGCTGTTTCCCCTTTGATTGGATCTTCAAACATCCATCTGAAATATTGGCAGAAGCCCTGGAAGTCATCCAACAAAGGGCTCTGCTGGACTAACAAGGGGGTAGCCCACCGGGCAGCTGTGCCTGAGAGCAAACTGATCATGAATCCCACCTTCATCCGGTCAGTGGGAAAGTCCTCCGCTCTCAGGCTAATAAACAGCTGGCATTGTCTCAAGAATGCTGCAAACATGGCCAGACTCCCATCATATTTATCTAGCATGGCTACTGGGCACTTTCTCCTTGGCTGGGGGGGTCTTGCAGCTCTCTGCAACTGTTGAATTTGATCTGACAGGACAGCCATTTGCTGCGCGAGTTGCATCTGTGCAGCATGTAATTGCTCCATAGTTAATGAAATGGAGGCTTATCAGGCAGGAGTCAATCTGTTCTGTCCCCCTTTCACGGCTCTTAACAGATGGCAAGACAAATAAACTTAAAAGGAACTTTTCTTTATCAGTTCACAGTTCAAACTGGCTTCGAGCCCAAAAATAACATAAATACAAGTCTTTGACCAGATAACGTAATGAAAACAAATCTTTCTTACGGCAACTCAATTTGAACAAAACGAAAGCAAAACACTTCTTCCCAAAGTCTCTATGAATCAGGGTTACAGACATACAGAGCACTTATCCAAGTGAATCTTACATAAACCACAGTTGATGATCAAATAATGTTGTACAAACCAAGGCACGCTTGAAGGAACGTATGTTGACTCCTGCAATTAGGGCGTGGCAGTATCTGACCTGTTACCTGCCTCCCCCAAGCCCCAGCTGCATAATGAATCTTGTATCCTGAAAAAACTCACAGCAGAACTGCTGAGTCACAACACTTCCTTTAGTTGCATCCTTCTGAATCAAGTATTGTGTGACTAGGTTTTTTCATTTTAATGCCTAGTTCTTTAGTGACTATTACAGCTGCACTGTACATTAATTGATTTGTTTCCAAGATGGATCCCAGTTTGATTGTTGAAAGCACTGCATTAACCATTTTCATAATAGGGGCCAAAATTTTCTTAGGCACAGTTTTTAATGATGGTAAACTTTCCCTTTCCTCATTAGACAGAAAATGCTCCATGATCTTGTCCTTCAATTCTTTTTGTTTTTGAGTTAGTTCATCAGTTGGTTCAATGATATCTGGTTCTGGTGGTAGTGTTATTTCCTCCCCGACATCTTGGAGTTCTACTACAATGTATTTAGTTGTGTCTTGAATATTGGTTTCAAGAATGCCTGGAATTCAGTCTTGTTCTTGGGTGTGAGAGTTTCCTGGATGGCTTGAAACTTTTACTGTGTAGGGTGTAACCGAGAGGCATTGATAAGTTAGCCAGGAATTCTACTGTTCGTCATCATGTCCCACAGCACAGACTGAATGGCGAGTAGAGCGAGGAGAGCTTCTCTGCAATTTGTTCATTCTGAGTATTTTTCTCTTTCGTCTGCTCGTTGATTACAAGGTGCTTTACTTGGCTGGGCCTTGCTGATTTATTGCCAGATTTCAGAATGAAGTCCACTTTATCAGGCTGTTCCTCACCACCACCATCCACTACAATAGAAGAAGTCAAAGGAGGCAGCTCAGTTGGAAGGTGTAAAATGGAGTGTTTCTGTAAGGAGTGAACAGATGCTTGAGGTTTCTCTTGCTCACCTACAGGTCCAATGATTTTTGCACATCTTCAGCTTTTTGTTAACAACTCCACAAAAAAATATCCTCTTCCTTTAGATCTTTTCCAAGCTGATGATCATTGTGTACTATTGTTTCATGGATCTTTAAAGATTCCAGAAGACCTTTAATCCTGAGGAGGATGTGACCAGAAACTTCTGAAATATCTGTATTTACTTCCTTTTGAATCAATTCATGAGTTTCTTCCTTGTTTTCTCTACTAACTAGCAGATCTGGAAATCACTATTCTTTTGCTCCCATCACTGAAGTGATAACTCTTTGAGCCTGGCTGATCCATAATCCTGAGCCTTTGGTTGTCCTTTTCTCCTAATTGCCTTTGGAATATGCACCCACGTATTGCTTCCAAAAACCTTTAAATGTGCCAGAGATGGTTTTCTCCTATATAGCACTGCATATGGAGTATCATTAATAGATGAACTCTACTGCCTATTGATTAAATAATTAGCAGTCACCCCAATATGACTTTCGCAGACCAGAATCCTCCAACAGTGAGTTCTTCATGGTTTGCAAGACTTCATTTCGCTCTCAGCTACACCATTCTCAGCTGCTGTGTATGGATTTGTGCATCTGGGTTTTATTCCTAACTGTCCCAACTATTGTAACTTAAGAATGAAGACAGAGGCTCTGGTTCGGTAACGCTGTAACCAATTTAATATAACAGTAGCAAGTAACAAGTATCTAAGTAAGACCGGCTGTGAGCACGGTAGAAACAATTGTAACAAAGATTAGACCGGTAGTCTGTGGAGAAGAAGCAGCGAAGCAGTTCCAGGTGGACTGGTATGTTCGGCTGCTCAGCTGAAGAACAGTTGACAGTTGGAAAAGCCTGCCTTTTATACACCAGCAGACTCGTGCTTGACAGCTCGGCAACTGACAGGCGCGTCTGATTGGCTAAGACGCGCCTGGCTGTTACCGAGCTGTCATTCGTAACTGCGAGGACTTTCTTTCAGTATACAACACTTCTTCCCCCCCAGCTGTGCGCATGCGTGATGTTTGCGCACGCGTATTCTTCTAAATAGGCAGGAGAATGGCAGACACGCCCCGAACGCCGCAATTGGATTGCAGGCGGATCCTCAAGAAGATGTCCCTGTCTGAGCTCCTCCCTTCGGGGAGTGAAGCTCCAGGTGACGTCTGATTGACGTGAATCCCTGAATGGAAAATTGCAACTGTATGGTAAGCTGGACAAAGGGGGCGCGGCCGAGGATGGTGTCGGATTGTAGGCGGCCTCTGAGTGGGTTGGACTAGGTCTATATTGATCTAAGGGGTTTGCGAGAACGGATTGAGAAGGAATAACTAACTCATCAGGGTTTTCTCCCCTTGATGATAACAATGTGCTAGGCTGGCCTGAATTGGAGAAGGCTGGAGTGTTTTGATTATTAGATTGCGATTGCGGTTTCAGGGCTGGCCGAGCTGCGTCTACGCCAGACCCTTGCGTGTCGGCTTGAGGAGTAGATCCGGATGCCTTTCGTTGCCTTAACTGATCCAGGTGCCTCCTCCAGGTGGATCCATCTGGTATTCGAGCCCTGTAGGAAACGGGTCCTGTTACTTCAGTGATAACTGCAGGAACCCATCTAGTTTCCCCTCCGTAATTCCTAGCCCAAACTAGGTCCCCAGGTTTGAAAGTGCGGGAGGGAGTTGGATGCCCCAGGTTGCCAGACTGAATTCCTGAATAGACGGGATGCAATCTATCCAGGGTGGTCCGCAGGCGCCTGCCCATCAGCATCTCCGCGGGGCTTTTCTGCATCAGGGGGCAAGGAGTGGAATGCTGTGCCAGTAAGTACGCATCCACCCTTGCCTGCCAGTCCCCTCGGTTTAGCCGGCCCAAAGCCTCCCTGGCCGATCTAACCGCCCTTTCTGCTCGGCCATTGCTGGCTGGATGGTAAGGGGCAACCAGCGCGTGGCGGACCCCTTGCTCGGCCAGGAAGGTTTGAAACGTTGTGGACATGAATTGCGGGGTGTTGTCGGACACTACTGTGTCCGGTAACCCATGGGTTGCGAACAACCGTCGCAAAGCTCGCACAGTACTTTCAGATGTGGTGGAGTGCATGAGCAGTACTTTCACCCATCGAGAGTACGCGTCCACAACTATAAGGAAAACCTGTCCGTGGAAGGGGCCAGCAAAGTCTAAATGTATTCTTGACCATGGTCCACGAGGCATCTCCCATTCCCGGGAGGGAGAGGAAGGAGGGGATGGTCGTGACTGCTGGCATGTTTCGCATTTGGCGACCCAGGCTTTGATATCTGTATCTAATCCTGGCCACCAAACGAAACTGCGAGCAAGAGCTTTCATTCTGCTGACTCCAGGATGATTTTCATGCAGGCGTTGCAAGATCTGTTGTCGGAGGACTGTTGGGATGACCACACGGTCGCCCCACAACAGACAGCCTGAATGAATGGAAAGCTCTAACTGTCTGTTTTTGAAATGTTTGAACTGCGGAGGTAATGCACCCGCAGGCCAGCCTCTCAGGACCCAATTCAGTAGTTGTGACAATGTAGGGTCAGACCGAGAGTGAGCAGCCACATCTGTAGCTGTCAACGGCAACTCCAGCTGTGCAATTGCCAGGACTGAAAGGCAAGGAACCGCTTTAACTTCCTTGTCCGGAAGTGGGCAGCGACTAAGGGCATCTGCATGCCCTATTTGCTTGCCCGGACAGTAGCGTAAGGCGTAGGAGTACGCCGCTAAGAACTCCGTCCAGCGGGTCATCCTTGGGGACAGGATAGGAGGGGTCGGCCTATCACCAGCCAGAAGCCCAAGGAGTGGCTTATGATCTGTGAATAGGGTGAAATGCCGCCCATATAAGTAATCGTGGAACTTTTTAATTCCTGACACTGCAGCCAGAGCCTCCTTGTCAATCTGGCTGTAGTTCCTCTCTGCTGAGGACAGTGTCCGGGAGTAAAAAGCTATGGGAGCTTCTGAGCCATTGGGCAGGACGTGGCTCAGAACAGCCCCCAAACCCACGGGAGAGGCATCACAGGCTAGAGTCAGGGGCATCTTGTCACTATATTGCACTAAGACTGCCTCTGACGTCAGCAGGGATTTGACAGCTGCGAACGCATGTGCTTCGCGGCTGCCCCATTGCCAAGGCGCGGATCGGTCGAGCAACCGATGTAGCGGCTCGGCTAGTGATGCCTTGTGGGGAATGAAAGGCGCGTAAAAATTTAAAAGTCCCAGGAACGATTGTAGCTGCGCCTTCGATGTAGGGGCGGGAGCGTTCCTGATGGCTGCCAATTTAGAAGGGGTAGGGTGGATTCCCTGGGCATCAATTGTGAAGCCCAGGAAGTCCACTTGGGGCACAGCAAAGAAACATTTGCTGCGTTTTAATTTGAGTCCCGCGCCCCTGAAACGGTCAAGGACTTTCCTTAATACTTTGATGAGGTCTGAGCGGCTGTTTGCAGCGATCAGGACGTCATCAAAGTACGGTACCACGCCAGGGAGCCCATGGAGCAGCCGCTCCATGAGGCTCTGGAAAATCCCCGGGGCAACGGATACGCCGAATTGGAGGCGGCGACAACGGAAAGCCCCCCGGTGGGTGACGATGGTTTGGGCAGCCGCCGCATCGTCATCCACAGGAAGCTGCTGGTAGGCCTGCGCCATATCCAGTTTGGAGAAAATACAGCCCTGCCCCAAGGAATGGAGCAGGTGCTGCACCACAGGGACTGGATAGGGGTTTGCCTGAAGGCCAAGGTTGATGGTCGACTTATAGTCGGCGCAGATCCTAATGGAGCCGTCGGCCTTCACAGGAATGACAATGGGGGTTTCCCAACGTGAATGGTCGACGGGCTCCAGTATGCCCTGCGCCACAAGCTTGTCGAGCTCGGCTTCAACCTTAGGCCTTAAGGCAAAAGGCACCCTGCGGGCCTTCAGTCTGATTGGGGCAACCTGGGGATCCAAGTTGAGGGAAATAGGGCTGCCCTTGTATTGGCCCAGCTGTCCATCGAATATGTCAGCGTAGTCTGACAAGACTGCTGCCACATCAGGAGGCGTGTCCGCAGTGAAATGAATTCCCTGTAGGGAAAGACCCAATGGGGTAAACCATTCTAACCCTAAAATTGAGGGTAAGGGTTTTAGGACAATTAATGCAGGTAAAATTGCGCAATACCTGCCATATGAAACCCTTAAGTCGTAGGAGCCGAGAATGGCAATGTTGGATCCCTGATAATCCCTTAGGATGGCATCAGGGGGTGACAGCTGGCAGCGTTTTACATGGGGGCACAACAGGGAAAATTTGTCCCAAGACAGAAGCGATTTGGAGGATCCGGAGTCCACTTCCATTTTGCATGGTCGACCTTCAATCAGTGGGGTGATAAAGATTTTGTCCGTACCCTCAGAGGATGAGTTGATCGAGGTGTCAGGAAGAGGCGAGGAATCTTGATTGACATTAAAACAGTCTTCTTGTCGCTGTGTAGGCTTGCAGGGCTGAGAACTTCTTGGCGGAGGTGGAGGACCATATGGTGGTGGTGGTTCAATAGATGCAGCAGGAACAGGCAGGGAGGCTCTGCATACTTGTGCTAGGTGTCCCTTCTTCCCGCAGCGGCGGCAAACCGCTGCCTTAAAGGGACAGGTAGCTCGGGCGTGCGCTCCGCCGCAGCCAAGGCAGGTAGAAGAGCTTGCAAAAGGCTGGCTGATGGCTTGAGTTGGACGAGGTTGCTGACGGCGGGGCTGTGCCCCAAGTCTGTCCACTTGTAATTGGCGTAAGTGGTCTGGCAGAGGAGCGAGTTCATCGATGAGATTTGTGATGTAAGATGGCTGTTGCAGAGGAGGCGGTCCCAAAGCGGTTGAGGCTTGCGCGGCGGGTAAACCGCCAGTAACTGTCAATTGCGCAAGGTAGCGTTCGATTTCAGTTGATGAGGAATCTGCTAACTCTGCGGCGCGAGCCTCATCTATAGCGAATATCAATGTGACTTTAGGCTTACCTAAAAGTCTGCGCCTAAGGAAAATGTCTTTTAGGCCACAGACAAACTGTTCAGCTAGGTTTGCCTCCAAATCAGGGAACTCGCATTGTGCTGCGGCTACTCGCAGAGCCTGCAGAAATTGATTAACAGTTTCTGAAGGCTTTTGGACGTGCCTGCGGTACGCAAAACGTCTTGCAATTTGCGAGGGAGTAGGAGCATAATACGCCTGGAGGCCGTCCGTTAGTTCCTGCCAGGAGAGGTCGTAGACTGCTCTTGGAGCGGCAAAAGACCTTGCGGTGGCAAACATCTCTGGTCCACAAGCAGTTAGGAAAACCCCACATTTTCTTGCTTGCGAGTAGCCCTGGCGGTTATTCGCAATCAGGAAACATTCAAATCTTTCAAGGAATGCTTCCCACGTTTCTCTTGCAACCCCGAAAGGAGCGAATGCTGGCATACCAGCCATTACAGACAATTAAGAGTATTGAGCTGAAGAGAAGTTTGTGCTGAGTTTTTTCTTCTGGTTACAGTTCCCCAGTCCTCGTCGCCAGTATTGTAACTTAAGAATGAAGACAGAGGCTCTGGTTCGGTAACGCTGTAACCAATTTAATATAACAGTAGCAAGTAACAAGTATCTAAGTAAGACCGGCTGTGAGCACAATTGTAACAAAGATTAGACCGGTAGTCTGTGGAGAAGAAGCAGCGAAGCAGTTCCAGGTGGACTGGTATGTTCGGCTGCTCAGCTGAAGAACAGTTGACAGTTGGAAAAGCCTGCCTTTTATACACCAGCAGACTCGCGCTTGACAGCACGGCAACTGACAGGCGCGTCTGATTGGCTAAGACGCGCCTGGCTGTTACCGAGCTGTCATTCGTAACTGCGAGGACTTTCTTTCAGTATACAACACCAACCATTGTGGAAAACTTGCTAACATAAATTCTGAACCTCTGTTAGTTTACAACTGACATACCTGTTGCTTACATCTCCTTTCCACGAAGCTTACCCCTTGCTTAAATTTCTGTTGCACCTCTATTTTACTCTTTAGTAAATAGCAGAACCCAAACTTGCTGTAGTCATCTATAATGACCAGTGCATACTTTGCTTCTCTCAAACTGGCTTGCATTGGCCCAGCCAAATCTGCATGTACCAGCTCTAGAGTTCTTGCTGTCTGCCTTGTGCTACTCTTGCTTACTGGGAATGCCTTGGACTTTGATGATTTTCATATTGCACAGTCCAAGTATGCCTTACACCCCTTTAAGTTTATACCCTCTGCAAATTGTTGCATCCTTTGCAAAACTCTGAAGCTAGCATGGCCAAGCTTTCTGTGCAAAAGATGACCACATGAGTCATGTTGTGCCATATTCCCAAATGTCTTTTGTCTGTACAACATATAAAGATTATCCTCCTCTTTTTTGCCCTGTGCACATACATTCCCATTCTTCTTTATGAGACACCTCCCATTTACAAATCCTTGCTTGTCTAAACTAGAGATACTCAGCAGATTATGCTCCATTTCAGGAATACACAATATATCATTAAACCTCATTTCCAGATATGGAATTTGCACACTGCCTATTCCAATGATTTTAGCCTTCTGAACATTTGCCAAGGCTACTGCATCTCCAGCAGCTGGCTCCATCGTGTAAAACAATTTATAATTATTAACAATTGTTTGACTTGCCCCACTGACTATCAACCATTTGTCTCTGCTATTGCAATAGTTGACTTGCCACAGCAACTTGTCCATCAGCTAATTTTCTTTCATGCAAATTGTTTCTGTCTTGCAAATAATTTCTTCCTTGCAAATAGTTTTTTCTTTGCAAACAGTCCTTCTTTAAATGTGTTTTTTCATCACAAAGGAACCTCCACATTGTCGTTGTACTTTCTGCTTAAAAAGACTTTGCTGGGCTCTTTTGTTATCTTTTGCTTCTTCTCTCTTCTTCATATACATCCAGTCTGTGGAACTTTTCATTGCTCTTCTCTCTCTGCTCCTTGGACCACTCAGGAATTTCTCCTTGTGGCTTTGCCTAAAATGGCGCTTGTTCTTCTCAGCCATCAAACAAGGCCTTTAAGACCTCCAACCACAACTCCTGCATTCAAATACTGCAGAAACAATGACCCACGTTTCATCCATATTGTTTAACACCAACAGCACCTTTGGAGATTCAGGAATATTCATTTCACATTGCTCTAATTCCACAAATTAAGTTTGCTTGTGTACAAAATGCTGTTCTACAGATTCTCCTGGTTGCAAACAGGCTCTATATCATTTTCTTGATAATTGAACAATGCATGCAGACACACTTACATGCACACTTCTCAACTTCAGCCAGACTTCATTCTCAGTCTTTAAATCAGCAACATTAATAAATTGTTCATCTTCTAAATTTAAGATGATGTAGTCCATTGCTTTATCATGCTGCCTTTGATCTGCTGCTGCTAATGGTACATGGGTTGGACTAACAACAATATCCTAGAGCTCCTTAGCCTTCAAGAAACATTCCATCTTTGCAGGCCAAATTATATAATTCTTCTGCCCCAAATGAGGCACAGAGCTCTCCTTAATTTTAGCAGCAACTATCCTGCAATCTTTCTCTGCCTTATTTCTCTTTTAACACAGGCAGACTCTCAGCTTAAGTAACAAACTCAGCCTTTCTCTGTGTTCTGGGCCCATAACCTGTCAGAGTTTGTTGCAAAAATCAAATCCAGAAAGCACACACAGATAACTGATTCAGCAGGATTCATTAACTTATTTATATTGATAATAACACATAGGTAAATGTACAATACAAAGAGTGGTTCTTCAGTTTCAGATCAGACCAGCAAGTCCTGACTAGTTTCATTTCCAGCACAGAGCTTAATACAGACAAATAAATTTCAATTCTCAGCATAGCACTCAGAGCTGCAGGGTTAAACCATGTCAAGACTCCAAGCTGTTTCATCTCCCATTGGCTGACCTTGTTACTAAGCCTTATTCATTGGCTGACCTTGTTACCATGTCTCTGCCTGTCATGAATTCTCTGACATTTTTGTTTAATTTTTCTTTGAAAGTCACCTTTGGCCACATCTTACCTTCAGAGCTTCTGAAATTTCTCTAGTGCTTTCTTTTGAATCTCCAACTCATGTTTTTTCTATGTTTCCTCTTTGTGAACTGTGGTCCATTGTCCGAAATGAGGATGTCTGGCAGTCCATGGGTCATAAACAGTGTTTTAAAGGCCTTGATAACATTATCCGAGATGGTTGATGTCGTGAGTACCATCTCAAGCCATTTTGAGTGGCATCCACAACCATAGTAAAAGTCTGCCCTGGAAAGGCCCTCTAAAGTCAATATGCATCCACAACCAAGGTGTCTTAGGTGCTTCCCACAAGTGTGCTGGAGCGGATGGTGGGGCTGGCCTTGGCTTTTGGCAAGCTCATAAGATGCAAGCCAATCAGTGATGGTCTTGTTTAATTTAGGCCACCAGACTGAACTGCGGGCAAGTGCCTTCATCTGCATGATGCCTGGATGGCCTACATGAAGAGCTGCCAAAATTGGCCATCACCACCTCTGGAGTACCACCACATGACTCCCTCAGAGTAGACAGCTCCATTGAGCAGACACCTCAGGTTGCCGGGTGTGGAAGGGAAGGAACTCTGTGCTGACTGGCCCCTTTGGACACTCATTCCAAACACAGTTGAGCATTTGGAGGATGACTTGGTCCTTGGGGAAGTGTGCAGCGGTCTCCGATGCAGTAATTGGACTGGATAGCATGTCTTCAATTCATAAGACAGATGATGCTGGAGCTGGATCCTCCGCAACAGTTGGGAACAGCTTGAACTGGCTTCCAAGGGAAGATTCTTATTGTACTGCACCAGGACACTGTTTTAAGATAGTAGCTCCTTGACAGTGGAGAAGGCAGTAGCTTCTTTTTGGCCCCTGGGCCAAGACTTCTTAACGAGCAAGCAATGGAGAGGTTCATCTATGAAACCTTTGTGTGGCAAGAAGATGCTGTAGAAGTTTAGGAGTTCCAAGAATGCCTGGAGTTCAGTCTTGTTCTTGGGTATGGGAGCTTCCTGGATGGCTTTGACCTTTTACTCTGTAGGGTATAACTGAGAGGCATCAATAAGTTAGCTAAGGAAATCTATCTGTGGAACAGCGATATTGCACTTCTCTTTTTTAACTTTGAGGTCAACTTCCTGGGAACGGCTTGCAGATGGTCAAGGAGTTCAACGTTGTTGGCTGCTGACACTAAGACATCATCAAAATATGGGACTACACCTGGGACTGCACAAATGTGGGCAGAACAGTCTGGCTTCACAGGGGTCACAATGGGAGTCTCCCATTTTATGTGGTTGACAGGTTCCAGGTTTCCTTGGCTGATGAGCTAGTCGAGTTGCTCATCAACCTTTGAGTGCAAAGCAAATGGTCTGTGGTGAAATCTAAAAAATTTCTCTGCAGTCTTGGTGGGCGTGGCTTGGTGGGCATGTGACCAGATGGGCGTGGCCAAGTCACCATAACTTCTTTGCCCTTATGACCTTAAAAAACAAAATGTACAAATTATTTTGTGCATTTAATACTTAAACAAGAATAATGAAGAATACTTACATAAGAGCAATAAAATGTCTGAGGCACCAGTGATAATAATGAGCTACAAAAAGAAGATATACCATGACATACAAATCTAACCATTTAATACTTAAATAAGAATAAAAAAAGTACACAAAAGAATAAAAGAGGTACACAAATACTTACATAAGAGCAATAAAAATGTTGTCCTTGACCTCACTTCTTCTTCTAAGAATAAAAGAAGTACACAAAACAATAAAAGAGGTGCACAAATACTTACATAAAAATGCTAGTGGTATTTCACTTTAAGATGTTTACACATCGATTTCACATTGGCACTCTCCTTTTCTTGATCTTGAGTCTGGGATCATCGGCTGAGCGATGATGTTCTCATAGCCACTTTCTCACTGGAGGAATAGGGTCCCATTTAGGAAGTCATAGGCCAGTAATATTGTCATGTGGTTGGTAAAATTAGAAACAGTAAGGTGACGACTGTAGAGTTAATCGTGGAACTTTTTAACCCCGGACACTGCAGCCAGAGCCTCCTTGTCGATCTGGCTGTAGTTCCTCTCGGCCAAGGAAAGTGTCCGGGAGTAAAAAGCGATGGGGGCCTCCGAGCCATTGGGTAGAACATGGCTCAGGACCACCCCCAAGCCCACTGGAGAGGCGTCACAAGCTAAAGTCAGGGGCATCTTGTCGCTATACTGGACTAAGACTGCTTCTGATGTCAGCAAGGATTTGACAGCCGCGAATGCATGTGCTTCGCGGCTGCCCCATTGCCAGGCCGCGGATCGGTCGAGCAACCGATGCAGCAGCTCGGCTAGTGGCGCCTTGCGAGGGAGGAACGGCGCATAAAAGTTTAAAAGGCCGAGGAACGCTTGCAGCTCTGCAGCCCTCGCCTCTTCAATGGCTTGAGTCAGCGTGATGTCTGTCTTTGAGAGGAGGTGCCGCCTGAGGTAGATGTCCTTCAACCCACAGACGAACTGCTCAGCCAGATTGTCCTCCAGGTCAGGGAAGTCGCATTGGATAGTGGCGACCCGTAGCGCCTGGAGGAACCGGCTGATCGAGTCGGCCACCTTTTGGACACACCGGTGGAAAGTGTATCGGCGCTTAATCTTAGAAGGCGTTGGGGCGTTGTGAGCCTTTAGCCCTGCCATGAGTTTGTCCCAGCTCAAGTCGTAGACGGGCCGCGGGGCCACGAAGGAGCGAGCCATCCCAAACATCTCGGGGCCATAGGCAGTCAGGAAGAACCCGTACTTCCTAGCCTGTGAATACCCCTGCCTGTTATTGGCGATTAGAAAACATTCAAACCGCTCCAGGAAGGCGGCCCAAGATTCGCCGGCCATCCCGAAGGGAGCAAACGCGGGCATTGCAGCCATAGTGAGATGCTGTTGAGGAGTAGCGAGGCACGATGAAGATTTCCCGGCAATGCGGGGCGCCTAATAATTGCTTGCTTGCCCTGTAGGTTGAACTCAGAGCCCGTAATCCCACCAGCTTGTCGCCAGTGTTAAGTTCCCTAGAACAGTGTTTTTCAACCTTTTTTGTGCAAAGGCACACTTTTTTCATGAAAAAAATCACGAGGCACACCACCATTAGAAAATGTTAAAAAAAATTAACTCTGTGCCTATATTGACTATATATAAAGTAATTCTCTTGAATAGGAATCAAATAAACAAAAAGAAATTATTTTATAATTGTTCATATTTCTGTTTACTTACTCAGTGCGAAACCTGGGCCTGTTTTTCTGAACACAAAGCTGATATTTTGGCAGGAATCGAAGAAAGACACACACGTAGCTCTTCATCAACAGCTCTCAGTCTCTCTCTGTCTTTAGTTTTTATAGCAGTCAGGCTTGAAAAGCTCATCTCACACAGATATGTAGTGGAAAATGGGAGCAATGTCAAAATAGCTTTGTTTGCCAGAACGGGGAACTCCTTGGCAGTATCCAACCAAAAACTGTCCAAAGGTAGATCAGCAAATCTTAGCTTGAAACCACGATTTTGTCTCAGTTCAGTTAGTTCCTCCTGCTCCTGTAAAGTCATGTCCTTTCCACCAATTGATGCTGAGCTAAAAGGGTCCCTAACCCAGTCAAGGCATTCAGTGGAGACTGAAGAGAAATAAAATGACAACTTCTCCTCGAGAGTTTTTAAATGTTTAACTATTATCTCACACAGTGCAGCAGTGTGAACACTTTGCCATTGCTTGGTGAGTGTGAACATTTCAAGATTGCCACTTTCCACGTGTTGATGCCAGAGTTGCACCTTTGAACGGAATCCATTTATTTTATCTGTACTTGTAAGCAGGTTTTCATTTCGGCCTTGCATTCATGTGTTCAGTTCATTCAGATGATGAAAAATATCTGCCAGGTATGCCAGCCTTGCACACCACTCATCACTTGCAAGCAGCTTTGCGTAATCTGACCTCTCATTTGTCAGAAACACTTTAAGTTCCTCCCGCAGCTCATACACACGAACCAAGACCTTGCCACGCGACAACCACCGGACCTCCGTATGAAACAGCAAGGTTTTATGCTTCGCTCCCATCTCCTCACACAAAGCTGCAAATATGCGACTTTGCACGGGTCGTGACTTTACAAAGTTTACCATGCGCACAACATCATCCAACACAGGAACTAGGTCTGCTGGTAAAGTCTTGGCTACGAGGGCCTCACGGTGTAAAAAACAATGTGTAACAATCACATCTGGATTTCTTTCCTTCACTCTGCTTACAAAGCCTTTGGTGCGCCCGACCATGGCTGCAGCTCCATCGGTGCAGACACTTGTGCAGTTTTCCCACTTAAGTCCTCCTTGTTCAAGGTATTCTGATGTGACCTGAAAAATTTCTTCTCCTGTTGTTTTTTCTGGCAATGCCTTGCAAAAAAAGAAGTTTTCTCTAATTGCATCACCATCCACAAAACGCACATTGGCCAAAAGTTGAGCATGTCCACTGATATCAGTAGACTCGTCAAGTTGCAATGCAAATTTCTCACTTATAAAGGATCTTTTCCAAAACCACACTTTCGATGTCTGCAGACAT
The DNA here is from genome assembly GCF_009769535.1 of Thamnophis elegans. Lineage (NCBI taxonomy): Eukaryota > Metazoa > Chordata > Lepidosauria > Squamata > Natricidae > Thamnophis > Thamnophis elegans. The sequence goes on along the minus strand of NC_045558.1, from coordinate 92,542,166 downwards.
GGCATTAATACGTCTGGAAATTGTGTTGTCTGAGAGTGGGACTTTGGCTATTTCCTTAGCTGCTTCAGGTCCTAGCATCTCCTCTACAATAGCTTTGCAGGCGGGAAGTATTAATGTCTCTGCCACGGTGTGCAACTTTTTTGACTTGGCTATAAGTTCAGCAACTTGATAGCTAGCTTTAAGAGCTCTTTCATTTACCTTTGTGGTTTTTCTCATTAAAGTTGCCTGTTTCTCCGTGTTTTCACGCAGGTGAACAAAATAGTCCGCATTCTTATTTTGAAGCAAAGGGTGTTTCGTTTGGAGATGGCGTTTAAGTTTACTTGGGACCATAGCACTGTTAGATAGCTTTTCACCACACACCACGCACAGTGGAGTTGGTTTCTTTGCATCTCCAGTGAAAGTAAATCCAAATGAAATATAGCTTTCGCTATATTGCCTTGTGCCAGAGAATTTGCTTGAGCTAACCATCTTTGCTTTCTTTTGATCCCCACTCATACTTGGGCTCTCATCTGGCTGCAAATTTTGTTCAGAGTCCAGTTCCTTCCTTTTCAAAAACTTGTCCATCACTGCAGTATTTAGCAACCACAATTGGAACTGGCAACTTGGTTATTAAGTGAAATTGCCTCTAAATAAAACTACTAAAACTACAACTGTGCTTATAATCTTACTTCAATTTTCCTTCCACCCTGACACACACACACCGAATCTACTTGCAATAGGACAACATGGGAATGTGGAATTATGGCAGAGCCCTCCTCCCGCCCCAAAAGACGAGGCAAGCCACGTTGAAGCAAACAGCCTCCGTCACAATTTTTTTTAAAAAAAACCAATGTCAGTTGTAGGAAAGGGGAAGAATGGCTGGAGGGGGAAGGGATTTTATAAATTACCTCTCTCTCTCACACACACACACACACATTCTCCCACGCACAGAGCGGGAAAGGCAAGCAGCGATGCCGGGATGCTTCCTCCTCCTCCTCCTCCTCCTCCTCCGCCGCCTTCACTACCCAGCAGACAAAAGCGAGGGCCGGCTGGTGGGGGCTGCTTTCGCCGCAGCTGTCAGTCCCGGCGAAGACCGCGCGTTGCTTAGCCTTAGCCGCCGGACCCACTCCTAGCCCTTCTGGAGAGCGCAACGTGCACATTCCCTCTCTCTCAATTTCTCTTGGCTTGCAGCTGCAGCTGCTCTCAGGCAGGGTCAGCCCAGAGCCTGCAATGACAAGCCCCACCCTTGCGCGGCTCCCTCTTCCTCGGGCTCGTCGTCCCCTGGAGAAAATAGGATCACGCACGTGTGCAACGGCCACGGGGTTTGCCCTAGCTCTGGTTCGGGTGAAAGGGACGACGGCGGCGGGAGATTAAGCGAATTCGCCCCCGAAGGCTCCCAAGACAACAGAGGCCGAGTTCAGAAAGCGCATTTTAAAAATGATTTTTGGGGGAGGAGGGGGAGGAGGGGGGGCAAGTGTTTTTCCCACGGCACACCTCACACTGTGCCGCGGCACACTAGTGTGCCGCGGCACAGTGGTTGAAAAACACTGCCCTAGAAGAACCAGACGGGAGGCATCTGAGGTAATTTAACTCAACCAACTTTTATTCACAGGCATTCGCAACAAGAACAGTAGACCGGCACCCCCTCCCTGTCTGACAGCTATTTATACGGAGCTGTCAGACAGGGAAACCAATAGCCGCACATTTGACAGCCTGGCAACTGCAGGTTGCATCTGATTGGCTCCGGTGCGCCTGGCTGTTGCCAAGCTGTCATTCGTAAGTCCGAGGACTTAATACTGAGAAACCCCTTTCCGCTTCTGAACAACTGACAGCAATTGTTCTGACAATCTCTTTTGCTTTTTTAACATTTCAGGAATTGCATAGTTCTTCGAATCTTTTAACACATACTTCAAAAAATCACTGTAGTTGTTGATGTTAACGTTGTAATTGAAAATGTCACCAAATGTATGCAGTTGTTCCTTAGCTGCTGTCCATGATATTACTACTTCTGAAAAATCCTAGTACTCTGGCATCAAAAAATGTAAACATTATAATTTATTCATGGTGTCTTGCAATTGGCTACTTGTTTTTAAATGTTCTCAGTCCATTAGACTTTTCTTCAAAATTTGTTATGATGCTTCCTAAAAGTCTTTCACAATGAAGTCCAACAAATCGATGATTTTTCACAAAGTTTATGTTTTTGGAGGTTTCTGAAATAATTAGTCCATCAACTTTTCTTTTGTATGGACCCTTTCCCTTTGGCCTGTTGGCTGTTGCCACCTCTGGGGTACCACCACATGACTCCCCCAGAGTAGATAGCCCCATTGAGTTGACAGCTCATGTAGCCAGGTAGGGAAGACAAGGAACTCTGTGCTGACCGGCTCCTTCGGCCACCCCCTCCACACACAGTTGAGCATTTGGACGATGACTCGGTCCTTCAGGGAATGTGCAGTGATCTCTGATGCTGTAATGGGACCGGACAGCAGGTCTTCAATTAATAAGATAGATGATTCTGGAGCTGGATCCTCCACAACACTCAGGAATGAGCATTGGCTGAGGATTTCGGCGTGGCTATATGTCTTACCTGGCCAATGCAGGAGGTGGCTTTATGGAGCTAGGCTCACAGTCCAGCACAGCATGTGAGGGGACAAAACTTGTAGGGTTTGGCAGTCGCCAGTGAGCAGGCCCAGTAGCGGCTTGTGATTGGTCACAAGCTGAAATGGTTTGCTGTACAGTCACCTTTGGCCTCATATTAACCTTCAGAGCTTCTGAAATTTCTCTAGTTTCTTCCATCTGCACCTCCATCTCATGCATTTTCTCTTTGTTGACATTTTTTCTTTGAGAGTCACCTTCGCCTCGTATTAACATTTAGAGCTTCTGAAATTTCTGTAGGCACTTCTGTAGGCAAGCTCCAGGGCCTTGACTAGATGGTGTGGCAGATGCTATTTTAGGTGTAGCTTGCAGCAGTAGTAAGGGTTAGTCACTGGTTCTTCTATCACCAGGGTAACCAAGACAACAGGCATCTATGAATCATTACAATAGTCAGTACTGTGGTTTATAGTGGCTGAGTGGGCATTGTAAAAGGGACCTCTTACCCCGTTGACGACACCTCTGGAACTGAGGCGTTCTAGGCGTGTCCATGGGGTAAGAGGTCCCTGTAGAAGCTCCTCCCTGAAGGGAGTGTAGCTCCGGGTGACATCATCTGGGCCTACCTCTGAAGGTGGATCCAACGGAACAGGTAGGATGGGGCGAGGGGGTGCATCCGATGGAGGTGGATTAGAGCAAGCCTGCTGGTAGGTGGCGGCTGGGCAGGCGAGGCCTGACTAAGGGAAGGTTTGGGGAAAACCAGGAGGAATGTGTACGGAGGGATTTGGCACATGGAACGGCTGCCGGAAGGCGGTAGCAGGGCAGGAGAGGCCCGACTGGGGAAAGGCCTCGAATGGGGCCGCAATTGAAGGGATAATTGCAGGCTGTGGCGGGATGGAGGCCGGCTGCTGGGCGACGGTGTCTGGGCTCGACGGGCCGGATTGAGAGTAGGCCTCAGGTGGAAGGCAGTGCCTCAATTGATCCACATGGTGCCTCCACTTGGTGCCATCTGGGAGGGCGACCCTGTAAGAACAGGGACCAGTTACTGCGGTGATGGTGGCAGGCATCCACTTCGGATCCCTAGAAAAACTTCTAGCCCAGACAAGGTCCCCATCCCTGAAAGTGTGGGGGGCCCATAGATTGCCAGGCTGTCGCCCGGAGTAGAGTGGATGTAATCTATCTAGGATAGTTTGCAGGCGCCAGCCCATCAGCAGCTTAGCGGGACTCGTGTGTGATAGGGCAAGGGGGTGGAGTGCTGACCCAGGAGGTAAGCGGCCACCCTTGCTGGCCAGTCACCCTGATCCATCCTGCCCAATGTCTCTTTGGCAAGCAGACCACTCGGTCAATTGCAGGCCGGATGGTAAGGGGTGGTGGGCGTGTGGCGGATGCCCTGCGTTACCAGGAATTTCTGGAAGGTCATGGACGCAAACTGTGGCCCATTGTCAGCAACAATGTCTGGCAAACCGCGGGTGGCGAAAATGCACCGCAGAGCCCGCAAGGTACTCTCCGTGGTGGTGGATGACATGAGGATGAGTTCCACCCAGCGGGAGTAAGCGTCCGGGACCACCAGGGACTCTGCAGTAGCTTCTTTTCAGCCCCAAGGCCAAGACATCTTCTTGTTGAGCAAGCAATGGAGAGGTTCAGCTATGAAACCTTTGTGTGGCAAGAAGATGCTGTAGAAGTTTAGGAGTCTCAAGAATGCCTGGAGTTCAGTCTTGTTCTTGGGTGTTAGAGCTTTCTGGATGGCTTGAAACTTTTACTGTGTAGGGTGTAACCGAGAGGCATTGATAGGTTGGCCAAGGAACTCTGCTGTTCGTCAGCATGTCCCACAGCACAGACTGAATGGCCAGTGGAGCGAGGAGAGTTTCTTTGCGATTTGTTCATTCTGAGTATTTTTCTCTTTTGGCTGCTCACTGATTACAAGGTGCTTTACTTGGCTGGGCCTTGCTGATCTATTGCCAGATTTCAGAATGAAGACCACTTTACCAGGCTGTTCCTAACCACCACCATCCACTACAATAGAAGAAGTCAAAGGAGGCAGCTCAGTTGGAAGGTGTTGCTCCCTACAGGTTTTCCAATGATTTTTGCACATCTTTGGCTTTTTGTTAGCAACTCCACAAAAAAATTCCTCTTCTTTTAGACCTTTTCCGATGATCATTGTGTACCATTATTTCATGGATCTTTAAACATTCCAGAAGGCCTTTAATCCCAAGGAGGATGTGACCAGAAGCTTTTGTAATTCCTGAATCCACTTCCTTTTGAATCACCAACTCATGAATTTCTTCCTTCTTTTCTCTTTATTTTTTCTTTATTTTTTCTTGGAGGTCAGAAGTCTCTATGTGGGCCCTGCACTTACCTGCCATGACGAATGGGTCATGTAGAGACTCCAGGGAGGGATAGGGTTGGAGGGGCCAGCTGGTCCTTGCAACAACCAGTTTGGTGAACTGGATGCAAAGTTCTCTCAAACCAATGCAAACCAGCTGAATCCCATTCCTGGCTCTAAATAAGCCCTTTGTTGAGGTTCGACAGAACAGATGAGGCGTGAGGCAGCTGAGGTAAGCGAACAGCTATTTATTGAGTAATAGCAACAGTCAACTATATACAGAGAGAGTTCAGCACCTTACTTTTTCTTTGAGAGTCACCTTTGGCCCTGTATTAACCTCGGGGCTTCTGAAATCTCTGTATTTACTTCCTTTTGAATCTCCAACTCATGACTTTTCTCTTTGTTTCCTCTTATCTTTTCTTTGAGAATCACTTTAGGCCACCTCTCAACATTTATAGCAGTGATGGCTACCCTTTTTTGGCTCCCATGCCAAAAGCGGGGGGACCACAGAGGGGTCATGCGCATGCGTGCCACACCCATAATGTTGTGCAACCAGTGCCCTCTCCCTCACTTTTGGCACAGTTTCTTGCCCTCCCCAGGCTCCAGAGGGTTTCTAGGAGTTGGAAAGGTGAAAACAGCCCCCCCCCCGCCCCCTTGGAGGCCCTCTGGAGGCTTCAGGAGCTTCCCTGAAGGCTCCAGAGGGTGAAAAACAGGCCTATGGGGAACCTGGAAGTTTGGGAAGTTTTAAAGACGAAGCTCTGAGGTAAACTAAGGAAACTTTATTGCGTGAAGAACAGTCAACAAAACAGAACATGAACAAGGAACGGAGCCCACCTGATAGCTATTTATACTTGACCGCTGTCAGGCGGGTAGCCAATTGGCGGTGAGCATTTTTCCCACTGGCCGGCTGGCGTGCCAGAGCCAATCAGAAGCCTGAGGCTCTGGCCGTGCCTGCCAGTTGCCTCAAAAGTACGCAACATCCCTTCCCCCCAGACAGCGCATGCGTAGTCCCTTAAATAGGATGGTTTTCTGAGCATGCGCTGTGAACACCGAGGAATAGGAGTGTCCATCGTCGCTGGAGGAGGAGGTCTGTTGCTGTGATGCACCAGATCGGAAGGCCCAGCCCCCGGACAAGCGGGAATGTTTGAAGGCAAGTGTTCTTCGCTTGAAGCGGTGGATGGTGCGCGGCAGCACATAGAGGGGAAGGCGGCTGGAGAAGGTTGAGCTGCGGTTGGGCAGGTCAGGTGGCCGACGGGCAAGCAGGCCTCGGTTGGAGAGGCGGAAGAAGAGCCAACGAAGGGAGGAATTGATCCCGAGGCCCTGGTAGGCTGGCCTGAATGGGAGAAGGCCATCGGATTGTCGGATTGCGTCCACTGTTGCGGAACTGGGGCCGGTTGCGAGGCATCGGTGGCCAGCCTCTGCGGGTCGGGTTGAGATGGATCGTCTGGGTTGTGGTGGCTTCTTAATTGATCCAGGTGCTGCCGCCACACGGTGGCATTGGATATTCTGGCCCTGTTGGAGACGGGTTCTGTTACCTCGGTGATGGTGGCAGGCACCCACCGAGGGTCCCCAGAGTAGTTGCGAGCCCATACAGTGTTCCCCGGGAAGGAAGGAACGGGAGGGAGACCCCAGGTTGCCAGGCTGAATTCCTGAATAGAGGGGGTGTAGTCTATCCAGGGTGGTCCGCAGACGACGACCCATCAATAGCTCTGCGGGGCTTTGCCATGTTAGGGGGCAAGGAGTGGAGTGCTGTGCCATTAGGTAAGCGTCCACCCTTGCCTGCCAGTCGCCTCGGTTCATGCGGCCCAAAGCCTCCTTGGCCGATCGGACCACCCTTTCCGCCCGGCCATTGCTGGCCAGATGGTAAGGGGCGACTGGTGCATGGCGGATTCCTTGGGCGGCCAGGAATGTTTGGAAGGCAGCAGACATAAATTGCGGGCCGTTGTCGGACACAACCGTGTCCGGCAACCCATGGGTAGCAAACAACCATCGCAGAGCCCGCACCGTGCTCTCGGCTGTGGTGGAGTGCATTAAGACCAGCTCCACCCAGCGGGAGTAGGCATCTACAGCCACCAAGAATACCTGGCCATGGAAGGGGCCCACAAAGTCCAAGTGAATGCGGGACCAGGGCCCGCGCGGTATCTCTCACTCCCGGGAGGGGGAGGAGGGGGGAGATGGGTGGGATTCCTGGCATGGAATGCAGCGGCCGACCCAGGCCTCGATCTCGGAGTCGAGGCCGGGCCACCACACATAGCTTCGGGCCAGTGCCTTCATGCGCGCAACCCCGGGGTGATCGGCATGGAGCCATTGTAGGACTTGGGTGCGGAGGACCGATGGGATGACCACACGGTCGCCCCAGAGGAGGCAGCCTGAGTGAAGGGAGAGTTCCAACTGGCGGGACTTGAAGGCCTGGCAGTCCAGGCGGACAGCCTCTGTAGGCCAACCTCTCAGGATCCATGCCATGACTTGGGAAAGTACAGGGTCCGCTTGAGAGTGGGAGGCCACGTCAGTAGAGGTCAGGGGCAGGTCCAGCTCAGCAATGGAGAGGACTGACAGGCAGGGGACTGGCAGGGGGTCCTCGCAGGGGAGGGGGCAGCGGCTAAGGGCAGCCGCATGCCCTATATGCTTGCCCGGATGGTAGCATAGCGCGTAGGAGTATGCAGCTAGGAACTCCGTCCAATGGGTCACCCTAGGGGATAGGATGGGAGGGGTCAGCCTATCGCCAGCCAGAAGCCCAAGGAGAGGCTTGTGGTTGGTGTAGAGTGTAAAGTGCTGACCATAGATATAGTCGTGGAACTTTTTAACCCCAGACACCGCAGCCAGAGCCTCCTTGTCAATCTGGCTGTAGTTCCTCTCGGCAGAGGAAAGTGTCCGGGAGTAAAAAGCTATGGGGGCTTCTGAGCCGTTGGGAAGGACATGGCTCAGAACCGCCCCCAAACCCACGGGGGAGGTGTCACATGCCAAAGTCAGGGGCAGCTTGTCACTATATTGGACTAAGACTGCCTCTGACGTCAGCAGGGATTTGACAGCCGCGAACGCATGCACTTCACGGCTGCCCCAGGTCGGTCGAGCAACCGATGCAGCGGTTTGGCTAGTGACGCTTTGTGAGGAATAAATGGTGCGTAAAAATTTAAAAGGCCGAGGAACGCTTGGAGTTGCGCCTTTGAGGTAGGAGGGGGCACGTTCCTTATGGCCGCTATTTTGGAAGGGGTGGGGTGGATTCCCTGGGCGTCAATCAAGAAGCCCAGGAATTCCACTTGGGGCACAGCAAATGAGCATTTGCTGCGCTTCAATTTTAAACCTGCGCCCCTAAAACGGTCGAGGACCTTCCTTAAGACTTCGATGAGTCCTGAGCGGCTGTTTGCAGCGATCAGGACGTCATCGAAGTAGGGGACGATGCCTGGGAGCCCATGGAGCAAGCGCTCCATGAGGCTCTGGAAGATCTCTGGGGCAACGGAGATGCCGAATTGGAGGCGGCGACAGCGGAAAGCCCCCCGGTGGGTGACGATGGTTTGGGCAGCCGCCGCATCGTTATCCACAGGGAGCTGCTGGTAGGCCTGCGCCATATCCAGTTTGGAGAAAATGCAGCCCTGCCCCAAAGAGTGGAACAGATGCTGCATGACAGGGACTGGATAGGGGTTTGCCTGGAGGCCAAGGTTGATCATCGACTTGTAGTCGGTGCAGATCTTGATGGACCTGTCGGCCTTCATGGGGATGACTATGGGGGTCTCCCAGCGCGAATGGTCGACGGGCTCCAGGATGCCCTGCGCCAAAAGCTTATTGAGCTCGGCGTCAACCTTTGGCCTCAAGGCAAAAGGCACCCTGCGGGCCTTCAACCTGATGGGGGCAACCTGGGGGTCCAAGTTAAGGGAGATTGGGGTGCCCTTGTATTGGCCAAGTTCCCCATTAAAGATGTCAGCATAGTCCTTAAGGACTGCTGCTACATCAGGGGGCGTGTCCACCACAGTATGCACTCCTGTCAGGGATAAACCTAAAGGAGTGAACCAATCTAGGCCCAGGATTGATGGGAGGGGTTTTAAGACAATCAGGGCTTGGAGGACTGCACAATGGCTCCCATAAGAAACCCGCATCCCATAGCATCCCAGGGTGGGAATATTAGTCCCCTGGTAGTCCTTTAAGACAGCGTCCGATGGAGAAAGCTGGGACTTTGACACATGGGGGCATAGTTTAGTGAAGGTAGCCCAGGAAAGGAGGGAGTGGGAGGAGCCCGAATCGACCTCCATTAAGCAATGGTCACTTTAATGGCGATCTTCTGCATACCCGCTGAGGCCAGGTTGATCTACACCGCAGGGGTGGCAGGCACATTCTCGGTCAGGGCATAGCAGTCTTCACGGCGCGGCTGCTGCCGTCTGGCCGGTTGGTTCTTGGGAGGAGGAGGTGGGCCGTAGACAGGAGGCTGTTCGGCCAGAGGAAGAGGTGGCAGGGAGGCCTGGCAGACCTGCGCCAAGTGGCCCTTCTTGCCACAGCGGCAGCTGACGGCGGCCTTGAATGGGCAGGCAGAGCGGGCATGGGAGCCTCCGCAGCTGAGGCAAGCAGGGGCGGCCGCAGGAGCACGGATCAGGGCTGGCTGCTGTTGTGGAGGCCGGCGAGGGGTGGCCCTTAGGCGATCCACTTGGTCCGCGTAAAATTGTTCAGGCAAGGGTGCCAACTCATCAATCAGGTTGGTAATGTACGTAGATGGCTGTGGTGGTGCGGGGGCAGGCCCCTGTGAGGCTGGCAAGGCAGGCATAAGAGCGGAAGCGGCCGCTTGTGGTAGATAGCGGTCGATCTCCACTGAGGAGAGGTCGGCAAGCTCGGCAGCCCTGGCTTCGTCGATGGCATAGACTAGGGTGACTTTAGGCTTCCCAAGGAGCCGACGCCTCAGGAATATATCTTTGAGGCCACACACAAATTGCTCCACTAGATTATCTTCCAAGTCAGGGAAGTCGCATTGTGCCGCAGCGACTTGCAGAGCCTGTAAGAATTGGTTCACTGATTTGGACGGCTTCTGCACTCGCCGGCGGTAGGCGAAACGGTGGGCAATCTGAGATGGGGTTGGTGCATAGTAAGCTTGGAGCCCCTCAGTTAGTTCCTCCCAGGACAGATCGTATACAGCCCGAGGGGCTGCGAATGAGCAGGCCGTCGCGAACATCTCGGGTCCGCATGCAGTTAAAAAAAACCTGCACTTCCTGGCTTGAGAATAGCCTTGCCGATTGTTGGCGATTAGGAAGCATTCTTTCTAAAAATGCGGCCCAGGACTCTCCGGCGGCTCCAAACAGAGCGAAGGCTGGCATGCCGGCCATAGTGGTTCATGGCTGAGGCGGCGAGGTGGCTGAGGCGATTTGAGGCACGACTTTATTGTCCGGTCTAAGTGCCTAAACTCGATCGTTGCTTGCCCTCTAGGTCATGCTCAGAGCCGGTGATTCCACTGCTCGTCGCCAGTGTTAGATCGGCGGAAGGAAAAGCAGAGGTGTCTGAGGTAACCGTAAGAAACTCTTTATTACAGGCAAGAACAGTAACTGTAAGTAGAACGGCACCTCTCCTCCGTCTGACAGCTTTTTATATGGAGCTGTCAGACGGACAGCTAGTTCAGCTACATTCATGGAATTATATATATAATTGAATGTTGAATGAATGTTTCTATCACAGAAGTTGAAGAGATCTGTCGGCTTATTTGGTTAGTTGCTGGTTGCTGGAAGCTGGCTTGAGCAGCCAAATGTTTAGTCTTGCCACCAACTCCGTCGCATGCTGATTTGGTGAAACAAAATCACATGGTGAAACATTCTCCCTTATCTCTCAACAAAATACATTAGACTGAATTTGCCTAGTAAGAAGCTAGGACCTAGATTTCTAGGACATTTCCCAATAGTGAAAGCGATTAACCCAGTAATGTTGCAGTTCAACCTCCCCTGCATACTAGGGAAAGTACATCCAGTTTTTCATTGTAGCTTATTGAAGCCTGCTGTCAGTTGAAGGTTGAGACCGCAGCAAGCAGTACCTCCCAAACTGATTGTAGTACAGAGTTACTCACTATGAAGTGAAGAAGATTTTAGATTCTAAACTACTTAGAGGTAAGATTGTAGTATTTAGTTCCATCTTTTTTGTTGAAGCTTCAGGTCTGTCGCATTTAGTGCCTAGGAAAATGGGAGGGGGGATTGCGATGAGATGGTGGAAGATTAGCCATAACAACATTCCTTTCTCTCAGAGTCAAGGATACACAGCTGGCACCTGGATGGGAGGGACTGGGGGTTGTCTCCACTTGGAACAGTAAAATGATTGGGACATGTAAAGCAGATTTTTTAAATTATTTTTTCCCTTCTACAACACCTTACAGTCATTATATCAACATTGTTATGTCATCATACCTGTACATGTATATAATATTTCACTTCTATATTTACACACCTTTATACACAGTTCTATATATATTTATATATATTGTTTTTTGACTTAATTAATTTTATTCTTGTTTTGCAGCCATTTGTACCAATTGTTCCAAATTTCATGATATTCCATCTCCACCTCTGCACAATCCAATTTTTTTTTAATCACTAATTCATCCGAGGGGGTATTATTTTGTTTCCAGCATTGGGCAAAATGCTACTCTAGCTGTAGTTAGCAGATGTGTTAATATGTACTTAATTTTCTTTGTATGTTTCCCTTTGATTATTCCCAGCAGAAAGATTTCGGGTTTGTATTTCCAAATTTTTGTCCAATATTTTTGTGTTTCCGGGCAGGTCCACCATATGTTATAAAAAGTCCCTTGTACTTTTTTACACTTCCAACAGGTCGGCTTCATGTTTGGGTACTTTTTAGTCAATCTTGTTTGTGGTAAATGCCCTCTATAAAACATTTTGTACATATTTTCTTTAAGTGCTGCTGATCGTGTTAGTTTATAATTTGTGTTCCAAATTCTTTCCCAATCCACTAGATTATGTTGTAATCAAAGTTTTTGGCCCACGCTAACATGCAACCTTTAACTTTTTCTTCTTCTAATGTTACTTCTAATAAATATTTGTAAATTTTCATTATGAATTTATTTTCCGGGCCAATTAAACTTTTATCTATTTGTTGTAATTCTGAATATATTCCATATTCTTTTACATCTTTTTTGTATCTCAATTGTAGTTGGAGATATTGCCACCAATCTATATTAATATTTTGCTCCTTTAATTCTGGATTTGTTTTCAAATTCCCTTGGCTGTCTAAAATTTCACTATATCTAACCATTTTTGATAGATTTAGTGTATTGGGATGTGTCATGGCTTCCATAGTGGAAAGCCATGTTGGTATTTTCATGTAATGTTTTTCTCTAATTTTATTCCAGACCTGTATCAGTGCATCTCTAATATAGTGTCTGTGAAAGTATTTTTGTTTCTTTTTACACTCTTCCCATAGGAAAAAATGCCATCCCATTTGCAAATCGTGGCCCTCTAATGTTAGTATTCTTTTATTTTTTAAATTTATCCAATCCCTGATCCATGTTAGTGCTGCTGCTTTGTATTAAAGCTCCCAGTCAGGGAGTCCCATACCACCTCTGCTTCTGTCATCCTGTAGAACTTTCAACTTTATCCTGGCTTTCTTCCCTTGCCATATAAATTTTAATATAATCTTATTCAATTCAGTAAAAAAAATTTTTTCCTAATTTTATTTCTCTCAGAGTCAAGGCTACTCAGCTGGCACCTGGATGGGAGGGACTGGGGGTTGTCTCCAGTTGGGACAGTAAAATGATTGGGACATGTGATGGACTGGTGGATGCAGGGGATGGATCTTTGACTTTCTTTTGGGGGACGACGACCCAGATTCGGGTTTTCCCTGATGTGCCAGTATGATATCGCTAATAAAATGGACCTTTGAGGAATTGCTGGTGTTGAAGTCTTCTTTCATTGGGGGTGTTACTTGGAACCCTGACATTAGAACTGCTGGAAACACTATAAGTGGCCTCTTCTGAACTTGAGAATGGTAAGAAGGCAAACCTCATGAAGGCACTCATATAAAAGCTGCCATCAGTGGGGATGTGAGGATGAACCTTCAACCAAAGATTATTATTATTATTATTTTTTGCTGAGTTGTGTAAGCCAGTCTGTCTGACTTACAGGGGTGGGTTCCTACCAGTTTGGCCGAACCATTAGTAAAAATCGGGGCTGGTTCTCCGAACCGCTAGTAGCTAGCAGGCGTCTGTCAGACGGCAGGCTGAATGGAGCTGGGAAGCGGCTGGCTGGCAAAAAAGCCTGTCAGTCGCCTCTTTGAGTGCCAAAGGATCGGTGGCTTCTTTCCACCTAGCTGCTTGCTGGCAGGGTCCAAAAGTCCTTCAGCCAGTGAGAAGAAAGCTGCGCATATGTAAAGAGGGTGGCAGTGACTGGCGGTCTTTTCAGCGCCCTGCGCCTCCAGCTGGTGGAAAAGAAGTTGAGCAGCAGGCTCGGTCCATTCACAGGGTCACTTTTCTCTAAACCTGAGAAAGATCAAAAGGTGCGGAACATAGCTGCCTACACACAGCTAAGAATTCATTATTCTATCCCCCCTTCCTATTGGCAAGCATTTCCGGAAGCAGCCACCGTGGCTAATGGGGTAGCCTGGCAAGCTTCATAGCCATGTGGCTATGAAGGTTACTGGGCCTGGCGGCCCCCTCCTCTCTGGGATGAAACCGCCCTGTTGAAGCTCCTGAAGAGCTCTCCAAACCAGTAGTACCAGCTAACCAGTCCCCCGGTCGCCACTTGCTTCCAAGTTCAGCAGCAGGCTCAGGGTCGCTTTTTCCCACACCCGAGGAAGATCATAAGGAGCGGAGCAGCAGCCTTTAAGGACAAAGCTAGCATAGTCGGCTACACATAGGTAAGCATTCACACTAGTCTACCCCCCTTCCCACTGGCCAGCATCTCCCAAAAACCCCACTGTTGCAGCTGTGATGGGGATGGGGCAGTCTTGCCAGACTACAAAGGTTGCTGGTCTGGTCTAGGATGAAGCTGCCACTCTTGCAGCTCCTGGAGAGCCACGCTCATGTTGGCGATATGGAGGGCAGAGGGAACTGGCCTCTGCCTCCTAACTTGGGAGCCAGCTGGGGGCAAACTGGCCAGTGGTGATAGCAATGGTGGAGTCCGGTGCTTGGGGATGGCAAGGTTAGCACACTCCAAGCCGTGTCTGCGGTGTCTGTCCATTGGCTCAGGGCAGTGGGCTCAGCTGCAACCCAGATGAGTTGAGGTTGTGGGGAGCCCCTCCCCCCCACATGTTGCACCCCCTTCCCAGCCTTTGCCTGTGCCTCCATGCTGTTTTCGTGTGCCCAGCTTGCCAGGCTGCCCCCATCCCATTCCCACTGTGGCTTCAATGGCAGCAGCTTCAGGAGATGCTAGATTGGTAGGGAGGGGGCTGCCGGCCCAGCAACCATTGTAGCCACATAACTGAGTGCGAGGCAACTAACAACTTCTCGCACTCGTGAGAAATTTTTCTTTAAGTGTGCAAGGACCAGGAATTGCTCCAAGGCTGCAGGCTCAGAGGCTTCGAGGTTGCAGGAGCCCAGGCAGTGGGGGGAAACACTGCCAAATTTCCCCCTCCTGAAGCAACCTCAGACGTTTTCAAGTTCATCTGCACAGGCTTTTTAAAAAAGAGAAAACCTCAAAAAAGCCGCAAGATCCAGAGCTGCCAGTGCCTGGTAAGATGCGCATCTCATGGCCCGTCCTGCTCTGTCCCATCCTCTGCCCTACCTGTCCCCCCCAAATTGTACACAACTGCCAGTGTCTCTCAGCCATTGTGTACAGGAAAAACCCTTGCACAGTAAAGAAAAACTTCCCAAGAGTGCGAGAAGTTGCTAATTGCCTTGCACTCACCTTTTAAAGCAGTGCCCAGCCGTGGCTTTAAAAGGTTTAGGGCAGCGGGAAAAGGGAGCTGACCCCACTAAACCTCACACACCCATCCTGGTTGTTAGGCTCGGACAAAGTCCTCACTCATCAGCCAATCTCCCCACATCTCGCTCTGTCTGTCTGTCTGTCTGTCTGTCTGTGTCTGTCTGTCTGTCTATCTATCTTGCGCACTATCTATCTATCTATCTTGCTCTCTCTCTCTGTGGCAGGGTCAGGAGGGTGCACACATGCAGGAACCCCCCCCCCCCCCACAAGTGAGCACCAAAGGACAATAAAGGCCTGAGCGGGGCGGCTGGGTGCTCACTTAAGGAGGGTCATAGCAGTATGCAAAAGAACGTGGCTTCTCTCCTGCACTAAGGCCCTAGCCATCGCCTTGCCGTGTCCCCCCAACAGCTCCTCAGCCGAGCATGGAGGGTGCAAGTCCAGCCTGAAGCGGCAGGAAGCTAAGGCTGCCTTACACACAAATGTGGTATGAAGGGAGGTACAGGGCTGCTTCACTTCTGCTCTATGGCTCCGGTGACCCTCCTCCTCCTCCTGCCCTCCTCCTGCCCTCCTCTTCCTGTCGTGGGGGGTGGGGAAGACAATTGCTGGAGCCTTAGTGCAGGAGAGAAGCCGTGTCCTTTTGCATCCTGTTAAGACACTAGTTAAGCGAGCAGCCACCCACCACACGTGGGCCTTTGCTGCTCTTTGGCGCTCGCTTGAGTGGTGTCTCTCTGTACACACATACCCTCCTGGCTGCACAAAGTAGCTAGATGAGGTGTGTGTGTATGTGTAGGGGGTGGGGGAATGGATCATTTGGGGCTGAGGGAGAAGCAGCTGTGGCAGCGGGAAAGCAAAGCTGCTTTGCCAGCCTCCCATCTGGCAAAACCAAAATTTTCGCTGGTTCTGGGGAGGGGGCATATGACGGAGTGGGCATGGGCATGAGTGATGGCAAGTTGGCCACACCCATTCAGTCACATGCCGCCATCTAGCCACGCCCACAGAACAAGTAGTAATTTTTTTTAAAAAAAACCTACTGCTGCTGACTTTGTGCACTATGTAGACCAAGACTAAGAAGGGCCATGGATTTCTGATAAAAACCACAGGGACTATTTGATATCTACCTAAATTCTGCAGGCAGCTACCTGGCTGGCTATTCAGGACTTCTCTACTCATCATGGCCTTTCTCTAATATGAGTTCGTAGTCATGGCTAAGTGACCTCAGGTTTTTCTGAACCACCAAAGCTGAAGTGGAATTTTCAATGTTCCCTAAGTACCTTAGGGGCAATTAAGCTGATGATTCAAAAATGGGGGTGAAGGTTGGAGGTCTATCTGGGCACATTCTCTGAAGTGGCTGGTACGGTGTGTGTGTCACATGGTGAGGAGAGTGTGCTTGAATAATATTTTCTCTTCCATCCCAGGTTCCCTGCATGGTGTGCTGGCAGCCCAGTTAACAGATCACATATGGTGGGTGCTAAAATGGGAGATCAACCATCAGAGACGGTCAAATACAACATTGTGCTGGCTGACATTCCTCCAGTTTTTCCACTTCAGTCTTTCTACCTCAACCTTCCTTGTCATGAACAGGGGAACTGGGCCAGCAAGTCTGAAGGGGTGGCATCAGGTGTTTCAGGGAAACGGGAGATGTCCTCCCTGTAGCTCAGATACTGCAGGCAGCCCAGAAAATTGGCAGATGTTGAAGAGAGGCAGGGCTCAGTAGAACTAAACCTATGAGCCTTGGCCACCCACATAGGTTTCAGCAG
Organism: Thamnophis elegans; assembly: GCF_009769535.1. Taxonomy (NCBI): domain Eukaryota; kingdom Metazoa; phylum Chordata; class Lepidosauria; order Squamata; family Natricidae; genus Thamnophis; species Thamnophis elegans. The sequence goes on along the minus strand of NC_045558.1, from coordinate 92,525,685 downwards.
CAAAAGCACTATACTGAATGGCCTGCCTCTTGGTCCCCACTGGTGGGCAGTGCACAATAGCAAAAGAACTCCAGGGGGCAATTTTATTTTCAATAAAACTCACATCAACCTCTACCCATTCCATGGACACTTGCACCATCTAATACATGGGGTCAGGTGACAGTCCAAGTTATATCTAGAGGATTTACGGAAAGCTGGAGAGTCTCTCTTACTCATTTGAATAATGCCCAATCAACTTCTGACAGACAGCTAAGTCCTCCTCTCTAATTCATTTGTCTGAACCTGCCTCTTCTCTTAGTGCCAGAAGGGCAATTGGATCTTTTTCTCATGGATGAGAAAATTCTCCAGTCTCTGCCTCTTAACTTGCCTTGCACTGCACATTCTCCCCTCTTGTCCCTGACAATATGTTAAACTGGCTGTCTAGATATGCTGCCTTGAGAAAAGCAAGTAGCAGAAAGAGATTAAGTGAGATCTGAATTCAGAATGGAGGACCTGCAAGGAAGCTTTGAAGACTAGAGTATTCATACCTTTGAAGATAAGAGAGCCGCTAATCTATCCCCTCACACTTCTGACTTTCTATGTTTTCAAGACTATTTCCCACAATGGTACATTTGCAAATTGTATTTTCTTAACCATGATTTACCAATAAACTACAATTGCATACGTTAAGCCAAAATTCAACTAACTATATTATGCCTTATCTGTGTCTTCAGATAAGTGAGGCAAATGGGTGTGGAGCCTTCTTGGAACTATTGAAAGAACTGTGTTGTAGATTGGAGACAGATGATGTTGTATCCCTGTCCCTGACTAGAGGTCAGCAATCCACCTGCATTTAAAAGACACAGGCATCTCTTTTTTTTTTTGAGAAACGTTTGTTATTTTTTGTTACATATTTAAAATTCATTTGTAAATAGTGTGTTCTCTGGTTTCCCCCCTTTAACATTTTCACATATACATAATTCATTTTACATTATATTTCCAATTCCCATTTTAGCCGTATTATTTTCTTCCCATATTTTCCAACTTTAAATTTAATTTTTTAAATATATATAAAGCATGTCATTTTTATCCCTTTAAAAATAAACCAAATTTATCATTTCATTTCCATCTATTTTCTATAAGTAACATGTATCTTCAAGTTCAGTTTTTTATATAATCAACATTTTCTTAATTAATATGCACAATTATTAATATTAGTATACTGCACTCACATCTTAATTAGTTACATACCATTACCATGGTTAACATTTCATTTTATTTTACTAATCCTCTGTTCCTAGTTTCTTTTTTTTCTCCTTTTCTTCTTTTTATATGTATTATTTCTTTGGTTTTTTTTCTCTAACTTTTCGATAGGTTTTTTTGGATTACCTTCCCCAGGATTTTTCTTTTTTGCTTCCCACTGTTTCTCTCTTTATTTTTGGCTAATTTCTTTTTTTTGATTCCATTTCCCTTTTTCTCTCTATTCTTTTTATGCATCTGTAAATCTCAATCACATAGTCTAACTGTTTTTTATTTTTTTGTTTCTTTTTCTACACTGTTAACTTCTTGTTTCTCATTTGTTTCTCATTTATGTTCTTTGCCAGTTCCTCTTCTATCTCTTGTTCTTCGTGTTTTAACAATTTTTCTGCCTCTTTTTCTGGCTCTTTATTATCTTTTAATGTTGTTTATGCATTTTAAATAGTTCCTCAATCATCCCACCCCCCCATGTTCAAATTTAACATACTATTAATATCTTTATATTTTCCCACAGTTAAATTAAGTCCCCCATTTGTTTCCACCTTTTAATATCAGATCCCAAAGAAGTTTAGTCCACTTCAAAAAAAATGTTTTCTTCCTCAGCCATAGACAAAACAAAATCAAACTTAGAAAGGGACCACACCCTCCTTCAACATTCTCAATATATCTGTTCTGTGGTCAAGGTTGGGTTTTTACTACAAGGCTTTGTTTCAAAATGTTACTGTACTTCTTTTCTCCAGTTGGTGGCTTTTACAATCTCTCTATACAATTGAGTCAATAATTTGTCAAAAATTACCATGAATCAAACCAAAAGCCCTAAATCCATGCACAAATTTTCCAAGGTTTTTTTTCCTTTTATTGTTTTGAGTTTCTCCAATTCCAATTTTATTAATCAAAATTCTCTTGGGCTTTGTATTTAATCACTGATGGTTCTACCCCCCTTTTCCCCTCCCTCCTTGTTCTGGGGGATGTCTAGCTGCTATTTTAAGCTCCAGAAAAAAAATTAAGCTTCAAAATAAAAATCTTTTACTCTTGCATTGGCCACTCTTTCTCTGGTCCTAGCACTCCATCCGTAACACTGCTCCTGCCCAAACTTATTCTGGTTGCCCTGGCTCCAGAGCGGTCATTTGAAGATGGCCACCACTCCCACTCTCGATCTTGGAGGAATTTTGCCTTGCTCCTCAAAGTTGTCCGAAATGCCTCTTTTTGTACCCTGTCCCTTCAGGATGGTTCTGGTCTGAGGTTCTCTTGGCGACGGTTTGCTAGCTGGATTTTCGTAAAGCTCCAGGGAGCTCGCTATTTCCCCAGCCATTTTGACCAAGATGCTTCCAGGTTCCTCCAAGATACAGGCAAAAGACAGCGAAATCCATATTTTGTATAGAGAGGCTTGCTGGTTTGAAAGAGGAGTGAAAGAGGCCATCTGTATCAAAATTGAACAGCCCTCTCTCAGCAGAGAGAGTAGGGATACTACACCATGTTTCCAAACTACAATACAGTCCTTTTAACAGTTCCAAGAAGGTTACACACGCATTTGCACCACTCAGTTGACCCTGATGACACAGATAAATCTCCAGATGACCTTAATGGCTCGCTAAAAGACTGCAAATGACCAGCTTTCTGCAAGAAGTATAAATCCTTCCATTCCCCACCATCCAGTCAGAGCTGAAGAAGCTTTGTGAATGAGAAGTGAAAATTCTTCAAAGCAAAACCAAAAAGTCTAATTACCTCTTGAAAAAGCACCTTTGGGACTCTCACATTTTGTTATTTGATTATTTTTAGGCATGCTTTTTCAGTACAAGTTGAGGGTTAAAGATCCCATCCTGTTATACTTAATCTCTGACCTGGAAGATGAAATCTGGTCAATTCTATTTGTGCATTTACTAAAAGGTAAAATGTGCAAGGCCAGGCAACTTAGGTCCAATATTATTATTAGGCTGAAATGTAAGGCTTAGTTGGAAAGAAGCTCTTTTGCACTTAAAAAAATCTTACTTCTGAGAAATCATAGCTAGGATTATACTGTGGAACTCCCGTGTGCAGCACATTAAACTCTTTAAAAGTAAGAGAGAAGTAAGATTGGAGAAAAGTCCTATTTAGCCTAGGAGAAATTTGAAAAAAAGAACAGGAGCCCATATATTAATCATTGAATTAAAAAAACCTCAAATGATTCTATTTTACATCAATTTGCTGAAAAGAACTTTTTTACAGAAGAAATTTTTTTCTCCGCTGCATCCTATTATACAAGGTGGATAAAGAAGCCTCAAACCTTCCATCCTTTTATTCAACCCAAATAATTTATGAACACCCATTTTCATCACTTTGCCCTTCTCTGGAGAACTTCAGAAAGAAAGAGGGCATTGGTACTGATACCTGATACGCCTCTTCTAATAAGGTGGAGATAGCATCCATGCATGGGCTGACACTGTCCGCTCTCTGATTGGACTGAGTCTGATTAATAATTAATTAATACCCTTTATAACTCGCCCTTGTGGGTAGCTCCACCCAGCTTTCGATGAAGAAAACATACACACAGACTCAGCATGTTCTCCAAGAAATCAAAACTTTAGTAACAAAGAAGTGCAAACCGTTTAGTAATTCATCACATCAAGTTCCAATATAACTCTTTATACAGTCAAACAGTGACACACACACACCCATATGTGGTAATGAGGACCAGTTTCCTCTCAGGATGGGGCTGGATGCTATCTCCACCTTAATAGAAGAGGCGTATCAGATAAGTACCAATGCCCTTTCTCAACAGAGGTGGAGATAGCATCCATGCATGGCACATACCCAAGCTGGATTTTCCTTATGGGAGGTATCAAAACTGGTTTGAATTATCTGTCAGAATTGAACCATTGCAAAACCCTATGTGTTAAGTCTTCATAGATATGACCACAGCTGTCAATCAACAAGACGGAAGTCATCGCTGATTGGAGGAGGCATGCCAAACCCCAGCCAGAGAGAAGCAAGTTTCTGATTGGCCAGTCATCTGACAGCTCTCATATAAGAGTTGGGTTAACTTGCTCATTGCCTCAGCCTGTTATTTGCCAATTTATTAAACATAACATTGGCGACGAGGATGAGATCCTTGTAAAGTGAGATCCACAATATCAAAAGGGGGGGGGGATTAATTACCTCAGAACCCACCATCAGGCAACGGCTGCTTGTAATACGTTCACTGCTTTCAGCCCTGAAAGAGAATCTTGGGATTCATTCATGGATCATTTTGAATGTTTACTGGTCACACAAGATTTTAAAGAACTGATTGCAGACAGAAGAATTTTCTTCTGACAGAATATTTTCCGAGCTTGTATGGCCCAGAAGTGTTTAGTTTGGCCAGAGCTTTAGCAGCACCACTGTCATTTCATGCTATTCCATGGGAGCCCCTTCTTTTAAAGCTAAAAAATCACTGCACTACACTACACTCCGACTCCCTCGAAAATTGCCCGCAGACATGCGTTCCGCAATTGTACTCAGCATGAAGGGGAAACAATTAGCCAATATATGGTTTCCCTCAGGGAAGCAGCTGGAAAGATATGAACAGAGTCTCTGATCGTCGGAATTCTGATGTTCTGTGGATGTAGAGTTTCAGAGCATGCCAAACATTGAGCTTGTGCCACTGTTTGTCTAATGGTCAGGTTGGGGATTGACAGAGGTTCAGCAAGACAACTTCTTGTGCCCAAAACATGAACTAATTTTGGGTGTAAAGGAGGGATCTAACCTAAGCACCACCCTGTCCCCATGGAAGGTACACAAGTCCTCTCTAACAGACAGGGCATGCAATTCTGAAATCCTCCTGGTGGAGGTGATGGCTACCAAGAAGGCTACCTTCAAGGTGAGAAACTGCAGTGAAATAGTGCAGAGGGGCTCGAATGGCAGTTTGGTGAGAGCAGTGAGCCTCTTTGGCAAGTCCCACATGGGGTACCTGTGAATTGCAGGCAGCCTGAGATTAGAAGCTCCTGGTAAGAACCTCCATACGGTGGGATGTTGTGATAGGGATTGACCCCTCCCCAGATCAATATAGTAGTTAGAGCAGCCACCTGTCTCCTGATTGTATTGGGGCATATGACGGGCTATCAGTGGAGTTGGAGGGAAAGCGTATAGGAGTCCCCAAGGCCAGGGATAATGAAGGGCATCCACTCCCTCTGCATCTGACATATGGAACCTCGTAAGGTACCTGGGCAACTGTGAATTGGTGGGGGAGGCAAACAGGTTCATAACCAGAACCCCAAAGCGCTGCAGAGTCTCTTGGAAGAGATAAGGGTGCAGTCTTCATTCTGCTTGGTGAACTGTGGCCCGACTGAGCCAATCAGCTTGAACATTTTCCATCCCTGAGATGTGTTTAGCCATGATAGAAAGGAGGTGATCCTCCACCCAGCCGCCCATTCACTAGCTTCCCTCATCAGCCACTTCAATCTTATGCCCCCCCCCTGCCTGTTCACATATGCCTTAGCAGTCATGTTATAGGTTAGAATTAAAACATGTTGTCCTCTGATGGAGTGGGTGAAGCACAGGAGGGTGAGCTGTATTGCTGTGAGCTCCAGCAGATTAATCCTCTGGGCTGCCTCCTCTGGGTTCCACTGGCCCTGTGCCATCTGTCTCCCAAGATGTGTCCCCCGGCCATTGAGATTGGCGTCTGTTGTAATTGTGACCCTATTGTCCACCCTAAAGTGGCACCCCTTATCAATGGCTAGAGATCTCCACCAGCATATAGGGAATGACAGACCTCCCTCGTTATGGTGACCTTAGCTAAATATGTGCTGGTTCGTCTCTTTTGAAAGGGCAAAAGAAACCATTGCAGACCCCTGGTGTGTAACCTAGCCCAGGGCACAATTGCAATGATAGATACCATTTTCTCCAGCAGCTTCGAAAGTGTAGCTAATGCGACTTTATTCTCCCTCTCCACCTGGGTTACCAGCTGCTGAAGGCTGTCCAGTATCTCCTCAGAGAGGAATACCTGCTCTGCGGTCGTGTCAATCCAAGCCTCCAGGTGCAGAATCCTGGTGGTAGGAGAAAAATGACTCTTTGCCTCATTAATGGAGAAACCATGGGATTGGAGACCCTGTATTGTGATAGAGAAATTGCATCTGGCCCCATCCTTTGAGACTGATTGCACTAAAATGTTATTGAGATAGCAGTGTACCCAGACAAGTACAGTTCTGAGATGTGCTGCTAGTACTGCTAAAATCTTAGTAAAGGCTCGAGGAGTGAAGGAAAGACCAAAGGGCAAGGCCCTATATTGATAATGAAAATTGCCATAACAGAATCATAAAAATTGACGGTGACATTGAAGGATAGGTACATGCAACTACATCTCTATTAAGTCAATAGAGGTAAGAAAGTCCCCTTGCCATAACCTTTCTAAAATTGTTTGCAATGAGTGCATTTTAAACTTTCTATACTTCATTAAATCCCAAATAGCTCTCCCCTGAAGACTTGGGGATAATGAATAGGATGGAGTAAAACCCCTGATGGCTCTGGTCCTCCGGCACTGTCTGGATGGCATCAATATCCAAAAGGTGCTGGGTAGCCAAGCACATCAGGAGCTGTCTTTGAGGGTTTCAGGAAATGGGGAAACGAATAAAAAACCTGGGGGGGGGGGATGGAGATGAACTCAAGGGCTAAACCTGCCCTAACCGGGGACCTAATCTAGCAGTCAGAAGTAGTGGAGTCCCACTGATCAGCAAAATGTAACAACCGCCCACCAATGGGGAACCGATCTTGGAATTGCTTATGGCTTACAATAGTACCGGTTCTCCCCTCCTCGAAAGGGCTGCTTGGCTTGTTTGCCCTTTTGCTGTCTATAAGGCTGCTGATGCTGGCACTGGCCGAAGCTGCCCTGTGATCAAAAACCTGGTGGGTTGTAATCTGAGCCCTGAAAAGAACCCCCGTACTCTTGCTGCCTATACAGCTGCAGTCTGGGATAGGGACCAGGGTGGGAGAAACCCTTCTTAGTGTTCGAGGGCCAAATCTTATGTTTGTCCTATCCCTCAACTAATAATGGCATGAGGGCATCCCTGAATAGAGCCCCCCCTTTGTAGGGTTCAGCTGTCAATCGCCACTTATGTCTCATGTCAGTTTGCCATTGCCTCAACCAGAGGAGCCTATGGGAGGCCACTGAGGAGGCCATGGTCTGGGAGGCGAACCTTGCTGGAGGGTCTGGTCAGCTCGTTTGTCCTCAGACTTGAGGACTTCTTGCAAACCAGGCAGTGTGGTGTTGGAATGGAGAGTTGCTATTGGGGCATCCACAGTAGACCATTGGAGCAACTTATCAAGTCCCTCAGCTACATTGTAGAAGTGCTTATCATTGGCGGAGGGTGCCAGGCCGGAAGTAGGTGAAGACCACTGCTTCTGGTCCGTGTCCACGAACAACTGTGGGGCAGGTGTGGTGTTGGCCTCCAACTTATGTGAACCACGCACTGGCAGAAGTGGTTGGTGCACCTCCAACTTATGTGAACCACACACTGGCAGAAGTGGTTGGTGCACCTCCAACTTATGTGAACCACACACTGGCAGAAGTAGCTGGCACACCTTTATGACCTAGCAGCTTGTTTACAGAGAGTGATAAGAAGAGCACAGGGTGTTTATGCTGGTATTCTTTTGAACCTTATTGCCAGCTGGAGAAAAGTGAAACAAGGTCTTATTGTGAGAGATTATAAATGAATTTGTGCTTAATCTAATAAAAAGTCTTGAAAGCCAGAGTGGCAGTGTTTACCAGTTGGAAGAATGGCACAACATCAACATTAAAAAAAAAAACTTTAACATTGCAAGAGATAATTCAAAAATTATTAGAAGTATCAGAGAGAATTGAGGAGAAACTGGAAAATCTAGAGCATATAACAGCAAAATATGATGGAGAATCTCAATAGGAAAAAGTGGAGGCTAGAGTCCTAAAAATTGAAGAGAAAAATGAGCACAAAGACAAGAAATTTGTTGACATTTACAGTGAATGGAGTGTGGTTGGAAATGCAGAGTGTGGAATATGGAAGGCCAGGAACTCTACCTCAGATAGCAAGGTACAGAAGAAGAAAAAGGGAAGAATTGATGGATTTAAGGAGAGAAATCTTATCAGAAGCACCATTGATGACCAAAGATATGCTGATTAAAGAAACAGATGGAGGGTATCGAGATTATATAAGAGATGCAACAAGCAATGAGCTGCAAAGAGAAGTCCGGACAAATATTATTAAGGGAATAATCAGAAGATTAATTCCACAAATGGCAAAAGACATAAGATTGCATTATTACTGGAAAGATACAGGTTGATAAATGAAAGCTTATAATAAAAAATTAGTTAAACTTAGTTAAATTTAGAGCATTGTGTAACAAATTAAGTGATAATGGATATAGTTAAATAAATAATTGACAATGATAATAATGTATACATATGTAGTGGTTTGATAAGAATTAATTGGATATGAATGGTAAATGGTGATGATGAAAGGAAGATTAGAAATTTTGTTGACATAAAAGCTAATAATAAAAAATTGAATTGAATCTAGTTAAACTTTGAGTATTATGTCAAAAATGTTATGATAATGGACATAGTCAAATAAATGTTTGATAATGATAATGATAATAATGTATGTATGTATGTATGTATGTATGTATGTATGTATTGGTTTAATAAAAGGAAATTGGATATAAATTTTAAACAGTGATTTGAAAAGGAGGACTAGAAACTTGGTTACTAAATATTATTGATTTTTATTTAGAATAGTTTATAAGGATTTAATATTATTGGATGATATTGGAAATAGCTAACAAAATGCCGCTTTGTGGTTATGCTTTAAACTTTGGAATATTTTATACAAAAGGATGTTAAAACAATTGTGGTCAAATGAAAATTGAGATATGATGATAATATCTATAAATATATTTGATTTAAAATATATGATTTGATATGTATTATAGGGGATGACTGTGGAAGAGATGCACAAAAGCTTCTTGTAACCAATTGACACACTTTCTATAGTATGTAAAGAAAGAGGATTCTTTTGTTGTATTTGGTGCCCCCAGCATGAGTGATGTTGAGCTGGCCAAAACGACCCTGTCCACACAACCCTGCCACTCCCTGAGGTCAAACACAACCCTAACGTGGGCCTCAATGAAATCGAATTTGACACCTCTGCTCTAGTGAGACAGCTGACTTGCTGAGTATATCTGAGATACTCATGAGTGAGATTAGGTCTGTTAGAATTCTCTAGATAGAGTCTGGACATTTCTGTTTTGTGTACAACTCTGGTCAGGAAGGATTTGCAGAGTGCTGGTCATGCAAGCCTCAAGTAGCATATGAACCCTAACCAAGATAAATGAGGAAAAAATGGAGCATAAAAAGGTTTACAGTTGAAGAATAATGTCTCTTTTGGTCCTATTGCCAAATTTCTTTGATACTGTGCCATCCTTACATCATTGGGTATTAACATAGAAGCAGATTTTCCTTCCCTCCGTTTTCCCGGATGTTTCTGTAACCTGATCCACCCTTTGAATCTGAATCCTGGGAGCTCTACTGTACTACCATCGATAGTCTCACTGAGTCAAGTTTCTGTAAAGTAGAGAACTGCCAAGTTAGAAAAATCAGTGCTGTTCGCAGCTCATCCATTTTATTAAGTAGTGAAGGAAGGAATCTGAATGGGACATTCAGGTGCCAACCTTTCATCATGCCCATTTGGCTCCCTTCCAATTGCCATTGCTGATTTGGGTCTTGTTTTCCACTTTGCTGGCCCTCTGCGGGAAATTCTCCATTGCCCTTACTCCCTTGACCATCCTCCCCCAGCTTCTTGTGCCAGCTGTTTCCCTGAAGCACATTCCTAACTGGTGATTAGATAAATCACGTTCCTACCCCACTGGGCCTTGGGAGTGTGGCTTGCGTGATGGCTGGCTGGCTGGGAGGATCAGGATGTGTCTGTGTGTGTGTGTGGGGGGGGGTGTTTCACAATGAGCGACTGGCTGGGACAATCATGCAGCGTGGGTGGAGGTAGCTTGCATGATGGACACTTGCAGGATTGGAGTAGGTTACCCCTGAAAGAGTACTTGGATGGGAGACCACCAGATCAAATCAGATTCCTAGGATTTTCTGTCTGCAACCTTCCACTTCTACCTCAACTGAAACGGTGCCTCTCCTGATATCTCTCAGGCATCTACAGACATGGTTCTTAGAAATCTACTGAATAATCTCTGGATGAGAGAGATCCAGAAATACCACAAAGGGTATGATGTGGTAATGGATAGAATAAAATGATTAGGAGAAACTAACCATAGTTAACTTGGATACTGGTGTGCATATGTGTTTAAAGTATTCATCCAATTCTGAATGGGGTTATAACAGAGCTTCCTGATCCAAGGTTGCCCCTAAAAACTTGAGCAGTCTCTTGTGACAAGAAATAAATATTCTTAATAAGTTTTGGCTGATAAGCTGGTTGTCACTTTTCCTGTCTACCCTTCACCCTGCCATGGTCATCTTCCACAGTGCATTGTCTTCAAAGAGACTTAAAGTTTCAATGGGCCAAATAATGCTGCAAGATTTTTGGAGACTAAGAAATTTTCCATGCTACTCCAGTGATTTATTAGCTGCACAGGATGTTTCTGGCTCAACATCTAGCGCACCATTGACTTGAGACCAAGATTTTAGAAAGAGTTTAATATTCTCACATCTCTCAATTTGAACCATAAAAACTTTTTAAAAAGTTGTTTTATTTTTTTGCTCCTGACAAGTGAAGTGAGGAAAATTGAATGTTTTCCTTGCAAAGGAGAACAGTTGTATATAGCTAATTTTGTTATTTTACCATCAAGTGAATAATATTTTATTCCTCAGTCTTTTTAATATCTGTTACATTTTTATTTTGTAATTGTAAATGTTGTGGATTCTTAGTCACATTGTGAGTCTTATTTCACTCCCTGCTAGTGTGTATGTGTGTGTGTGTGTGGGGGGTGTTACAGTTTATAGTCATAATTTTAGTTACAGATATAGAAAGAACTGATACTAATTCTGCATTTGGTAACCTGGAAACATTATTGAACATTTTATAGAGATACAATAAATATATGAATGCACGCATACGAGAGTAATCTTGTCGCTACAAAAGTGTCATGTGAATGATCTACACATTTAGAAAACATCATTCTGGCACCAGGAAACCTATAAAGATTTTATCATAGGTAGCCAGCATGAGTAATAAAAACCTTGGTCCAACCTAAATGCAGTTGCTCCAGATGGGAGAATAGCTATGCTGAAATGTTTTAAAGCGTCGTGATAAGGATAACAATAAAAAGGTGCATGGAGAAATGTATTTAATAGTGAAATATATAGCAACAAACAATGTTCTATATAAATAAGATTAGTCTTCTTCCTCTTCTTCTTCCTCTTCCTCTTCCCCTTCCCCTTCCTCTTCCTCTTCTCCTTCTCCTTCTGAACTTCTGTAGATATAGAAGGAATAAAAGATATTACAATGTGATTATAAAACTACATATTTTCAAATCAGTCTGTTCAACTTTTGTCAAGCTATTATTATTATAATTGATCTAGTATCCTTATTCTCAGGTGCTTCTAAAGAAATATCCTTATATTGAGGTGCCATTATTTTTTTAATGAAGAGCAAGAATTTCAGTATTTCAGAGCTGCATTTCAACAACCCTCTCATAGCCAGTTGCTCTAAGAGAAAAGGCTTCTGTAACCACCCATAGAATCTTCTCCCAGTAGCTACTTTGGGTCTGGCACCATTACTTTCTATCTATGGTAAGATAGGAAAGGAAGAAGTGAAGCCCTAAGTGAGCAGTAGTATTGCTATACATGATTGTTTTAAAGTAGTTATTCAATATTTCAATGTTCCATTTTAATGCCAATGATATTCTTAAGCATACATAGCAATACTATCTTTCAACCTCTAATCTTTCCATCTAATTATTAAAATATCTGCCAGTATTCATCATTTTTCTTATTTCTACTTCTATTCTAACACAGTCAGGCCGTCATTACTAATCCTAGTGTCCTAGTAATCCTAGGCATTGTTTTGGAAAGGCATTATAAAATGCTGGAACTATCTACTTGAATAGCCAGCTTTGCTTCCATAAATCGAACTAAACGTGGATTAATCAATTTATCAGGGATAAAACAACACTGAAACCTAAGCTGAGGGAGCCATCTATTGGTGAATGGAAAATATACCATATCTCTAAAAGATTAGGAAAATTTTAGATAAAAGAAATAAACAACATTCATTTGAAGGATTGTGGTGATACTTACTGTTCTATAACTATCTACTGTATGATTACTAGAAACTCTATTGTGAGAAAAAGGATGACTCTTAAGTAAAGTAAAGTGACTCTTGATTTGTGGAAGCTGCCTGGACTACTTAAATGGAACTGATTAATAATCCTGGGATATAAAGAACTATGATTATTGAACTTTCTGAGGAGCAACGTTGGACTTGAATATATTATTTTTGGACTTGAGTAAGAGTGGGACATTAAAATAAGACAAGATGCTCCATCAGGGGGAAATGAGTGAGATTTCAAGAGAAAAGGAGCTGATGTTTCAAAGCATTAGGGGTACTATAACAAAGAATCATAGCGAGATAAAGAACCTAATGTAAGACAGAAATGGGAAAATACAAAATATGCTACAACTGATAATGAATGAAGATCAAAGAGCCCAGGAAAGAGAGGAGAAAGCAGAAAGAAGGGAGGATAAGATAGAACAGACAAATCAGCAAACAAAGCAAGATGAGAAGGAGAAGACAATAAAGATAATAATGACTGATGAAATAAACCAAGGAAAAAATACTTTAAGAGATTTAAGATAACTTAAATGGATAACTTGGAGATATCTTTGAAAGGGAGAGAGGTGTTTGAGTGGACACATTGGAGCATTTCCATTTCTAAAAAGAGCCATTTGTCCATAAGTTACTGCAGGTTTTCTGACTATTCTTCAAATATAGGATCCAGTTATAGGAGTAAATATAGGATCCAATTTAAATACAAATAGAAAAGCAAAACTGAAAAAGCCTCAATCTGTTAGAATCAGATAGATAGAAAAATGATTGGAAGTTACATCCACATATATGCAAAAGAAACATACAATGAATATACACTGAAAGGAATATCTGCTCCCTTTCGTAATAGGGGTTTGGTACTCCAGAACGGGAATAGGCAAAAAGTCGTTGCTCTTTTCTAGTTTTGCTCCTTCCTTTTCCTATTTCCGACTAGAACTTTTTCTTTCTACTGTGGAACAATGAAATAAAATGTTGAAATTATGAGATGTTTTACACATGTAATATCCTATAATGCATTCTGAATCACTTCAAAAATATTCCTGACTTGCACACTGAAGCTACTTACGCTTTTTTGGAACCACCTTCAGTTTCTTCTGCTTCTGAAGCCCTGGTTAAAATAAAAAATAAAAACAGAATAAGTATTGTTCTGAATATTTTATCTTCACCTGGTCAGCTTGCCTTCCTCATTTATCTGTTTATTTATTCAATTTAATTGCCACTCATCTTCTTCCTGAGCAACCCTGGGAGGCTTATAGCATAAAAGATAAATATTTCTAAGATTATAAAAATGGCTATAATCAAAGTTAATAAATGAAACATAACTAAAAGATAAGAGATGGGGAAGGAGGGAGCAGGATGTTCAGTGGGGAGGGGGGGATTGCCTCTTAATTCACCAGCCACCTCCAGTGTGATGTTGCCTCTTGTTGGGGCCCCAAACCATCTGGCAGGATCAGGTCTTCAGGTCTAACCTTATGGAAGGCCAGAAGGGTGGGAGACAATCTCATCTTAAGGGTAAGTTATCTCGATGGCCAGGAGCCACAGCAGAGAAGGTCCTTCTCCTGGACCCCAGCAGCCACAATTCCTTGACTGGTGGAGCCTGAAGATTGCCTCCTCTGCTGACGTGAGTGGAGTGGGCCAGCCTCAATGGGGCAAGACTGTTCCTCAAATAGCCTGGACCTATGCCATGCCGGGCTTTAAGGGCAATAACCAACTCTTTGAATTGCACCCAGAAGCAAGCTAGCAACCAGGGCAGCTCTTAGAGCAGTGATGTAACGTGGGCCACTCTAGGAGCCTCAAGAACTGCCTGAGTTGCAGTTATCGCTTGTATGTAAGCTTGCTTTTTGTATGGGTTCCTCACACACTAGATCTACCATTTTAGTCCTTTCCTTCCAAATACTACTGCTTATGACTCGCTTTTCTTTGTCTCTCCAAATTCAGTCATGAGGATTTTATTTTATTTTATTAGTAAGAATGTTCTCTTTCATCTCACATTGTGGTCTCTTCTGTTGGGCCTAGAAGACAATCAACCCCATATATAAGGCTTCTTTTATCTAAGTCCCAGGTTGGAACAGAGTTTGCAGGTAAATGGGTGTGTGGCAGAAGAGGTCAATCCACAAAGGCATCGTGCAAGGCACTTTTCCATCCCTATTGTAGCAGCAAACAAATCAGTTTTGTAGCATCATTAACTCCTTTTACTTACACTAAAGAGAGTGAGAAGATTTCACAAAACCTTCCTTAATGTGCAACAAAATAAAATAAGCCTCCCTGGGAGGGAGGCATTCTCTGCTGCTCAAATTTGGGGAGCAAATTATTTTGGGCTGTTTCCTGCACTCAGCTGGAAACTCTCATTTGGGTTTGGGGAGTGGAACAGTCCGGAAAGAATGCTGCTTTTTGCCTTCTAGTTTTAACCAGGTTAGTGAGTGCTGGAACTAAGAGGCATCCTCTGCTTCCTAGTTCTGCTTCCCCCAATTTACATTTTTAATTCAGAATAATCTTAGAATCTGAAATGTCTTCAGCTACTAAAAAATTTGACCCTTTATTTTTCCAGATTATTTCATACTATTACAGTACGGGAGGAATTAGGATGTTTCAATTGTGTGTGCAGCATATTTTATTTTTTGTTTATATATGCAAAGGCTTTTAGGTGTGTAAAGTTGTTGATTTTAATAACGATGAAGCTGCAATAGTAACAGTACATATTAGATGTTGTTTTAAACAAACACATTACTTAGAAATAACTAAGGAAAAAAGTTCTAAGTGAAAGAACAGCCCTTGACACACTGTAGTACTCACTCAGTCGCTGGTTCGGCTTCACTAGCGGCCGTCTCTTTTTCTGACCTGACAAAGAACAAACAAACATAGAAGTTAAAAAGAATTCTGCTTCAGCTAAGATTGTCTCCTTCCCTTCCCAGGAAATATCTTGGAGGAAAAAGGTTATAAGTTAAAGAACAATCCTTGAGGAACTCTACTACTCACTCAGTCGTTGGTTCGGCTTCACTAGCGGCCGTCTCTTTTTCTGACCTGACAAAGAACAGAGAAAACATTTTAAGAGAATAGAAGTTAAAAAGAATTCTGCTGCATCTAAAATTGTCAATTTAAAATGTAAAGTTGTAAAATTCCCAGGAAATATCTTGGAGGAAAAAGCATATAAGTTAAATAACAATCCTTGCGAGAGACTCTACTACTCACTCAGTCGTTGGTGCAGCTTCACTAGCGGATGTTTCTTTTTCAGACCTGACAAAGAAGAGAAAGGTGTTTTAACAGAAGAGAAGTTAAAAAGAACTCTGCTGCAACTGAGATTGCGTCCTATGGACACGTTATCCTGGGAAGGTAATGGCTCATTTCTTTTCAAACTTCTTAAAATGAAAGGAAGTTTAGACTGGATTTTCTCAACCTCAGGAACTTTTAGATGTTAATATTAAGCATGGCTGGCTAGGAAACTTTGGGAAATGACATCCACTCATCTTAAACGTTCTGTGATTGAGAAACATGCTGTAGATTAAATGTCTTCTCCATTCTATTGGAGATTTTTTTTTCCTATTGAGCAAAATAAATCAAATATCGCTCCATCCCAATTTGCTTGCCTAAAGATAAGGCTAGGAATTTCGAGCCGCCTCTCTTAATATAGCAACTCTAAAACACAATCAGTTTATATAAATATGATTTATATAAAAACAGCACTAAGACTTATATATCTTTTCACAGTGCTTTAGAGAGTCAGGTTTACAGAGTCAGCATATTGCATCCAACAATCTAAGTCCTCAATTTAATGACACTGAAAAGATGGAAGGCTGAGTCAATCTTGAGCCAGTCAGAATTGAACTCCTGGCAATGAACGGTTGAGTTACCCTTCAATATTGCATTCTAACCACTGCGCCACCTTGGCTCTTTCATAAACTGAATGAATTAGACTCTATGGGTGAATCTACCTTCAAGTAAGGGAATACTATCCCACACATATAACTCTACAGATACTCACAGTTTCTTTGAACTGGCCTTTTTGACAGGTGCTGGGGCTGGGGCTGGGGCTGGGGCTGGAGCTGGAGCTGGGGCTGGGGCTGGGGCTGGGGCTGGGGCTGGGGCTGGGGCTGGGGCTGGAGCTGGAGCTGGAGCTGGAGCTGGAGCTGGAGCTGGAGCTGGAGGTTCAATTGCTGCTACTGCTGGTGGTGGTATTATCTCCCTAGAAAGATAAAGCAGAAACAGAGATTAATCCAAGTTTAAATGGTTAATAAAAAACAAAGTTGTGATCTTTTATTTCCTTATGTGAACCCAGAATTTCACAATTTCTCTGAAGGTAGCAACAATTGTGTGTTTGCTCATAAGAATCGTAAAGTGGCTTTGCTGCAAAACTCACAGCCTCAGCTCTGTTGAATTTGAAGTTTAGCTTTTCCAAAACGTCTAAGCAGATTCTTCTAGCTTTTTTCAAGCCTTTGATTCTTATATACATGTATTTATTTTACGTATTCTCATTCTGCTTCAGCTTGTTGATTCATAGTTGAAAGTGTGACTTAAAGGATAGCTGGGTTAAACTGTTGGACCAGGTGTGGGGAGACCCAGGTTCAAATATCCACAAATGTCATGCAGCCCTCCGAGTAATTTGGAGCCAGTCACTTCCCAAGATAAATCTACCTCACAGATTCGTTGCTGTTGGGATTAAATGAATGGGGACTCCTCTTTATGCTATCTTAAGCCCACAGGAAAAGAAATGGTAAAACACATATCCAACAAATAAGAACATAAACAAATATGTCTCTAACTTTGGTTCTAGAAGTGGATTAGCTTTCTGGAAGCACCCGTGGTTCATGTCTCTTGTATGCCTCAAGAAACAAAAGAACAGATGAAGTAGAATAACAAATTCATTTTAGCCAATATAAAATTTGTATGCATCCTTGAACAAAATAGAATCTGATCCCAATGTAAAGGACTTCTGCAGTTCTTTTAAATCCCCAAGGCTCTGCTTTAGGCACATTTAAAGACATATCTTAAATGCACAGTTGTTTGTTTAATTGGTTCTGCATCCAAATGGCATTCTTGCTCTAAGTTAACCAGTTTGGAAGGATTTACATAAAGGTTTTTGTTGGATTTATTAATTTAATAATCACTGTTTGTGTGCATGCCTTTATATATCAATGTTGACTTTTTGGCAAATATCTGGACTGTCCCTGCAGTTTTGTAGGAAAAAATTCAGAAGTGGTTTTCCATTGCCTCCTTCCTGAGGCTGAGAGAGTGACTGACCCAAGGTCACCCTCCTGGCTTAATACCCAAGGTGAGACTAAAACTCACCAGCTCCTGGTTTCTAGCCTTGTGAGCCTGCGAGTCATGTGAGTGGGGAGCGGAAAATCTGCTTGCGCAACCCCCCTCTCCAGCCATGCAGAACCCCATTCACTCACCTAGGGGCATTCTGAAGGCGCCGAGCCATGGGAGGCAGAGGGCGGCAAACAGGCGCTTGCGTTGATTGGTGCTTCTGGGTACTGCTAGATCGGTCAGCGGCTCTGTGCCCGGCTGGAAAGAGGGTTTGCCGGGCGGCTGCTCGCAAGTGTAATCACCTCATGGCTGCTTTGTTGCTGCTGCGACAGCACAACACAGCCATTTGACCCTGAGGCTGTGCCCAGCTCTTTGGGAGCCCGGTCACAAGGGAGCAGCCACCTGGCAACCCAAAAACAATAAGCCCTCCCCTTTAATAAGCCCAAGGCCAAACTTCATAAAATTATGCTTGACAATTAAAATAAATAAATAAATAAGGTAGGGGCAGCCACAGAAAAAGGCACAACTCAGAACTCCCATCAGATGGCAAGACTTCAGGAAAGGACCCGGAGCATACCTACCCTATCTGATCTGGTAGGAAGGGCAGATACTGTCAGGCAGAAGCAATCCTGCAAATATCCTGATCCCTGGTATGCAGGCATTTAAAGGTGACAACTAGGAGCTTGAATTACACCCAGAAGAAAACTGGGAGCCAATACAGCTCATACAACAGAGGTGTAAGATTGGCAAACCTAGGGTTGCATGTGCCACTGGCTTTGTGGCCACTTGTAGCTTCTGAGTTGCCTTCAAGGCAGTTGAAGTGATCTCAAGGACAGCCTGATGTAAAATGCATTGTAGTGATTTCAGTTGGACAAATCCAAATTTCTTCCAAGAATTTTGTAATGAAAAATATAAAGATGTTCTCTAAGTTGCAGAATGGGATGATTCCCTCTCTAGTTTTACTTTGGTCATATCACATAGGGGAGTTCACTGGAGAATGCAATTACATTTGGAAGAGCCAGTGGTGAAAGGAAGCCTGGTTGTCAAAGAACATGGTGGCTGGACACCATCAAAGCTTGGCATCAACCAGAGCAGACAAAAACTCAAGAAGTAGTGCAAGATAAGAAAATGTGGCAAGACCAGGTCCATAAAATTGCCAAGAGGTAGATATGATTAAATGCAACCTCCTCCTCCTGATACCTTGTGAATTTCTTTCTTGTAATATAGAGGGGGGGGGAAGGGGAGGGAAAGAAAAATACCTTGTGCTTTCATGACGGAATATCACTTCCTCTTCTGTGGATGCTTCATTTTGAGATTCATCACTGCTCTCTTTTTTGCATACTTTATCAAGAGATTCATAAATATCCTTAAGCCAAAGAGGTTTGTCGAAAGAAGTTGCTGAAGTCTAAGCATAAAGAAAGGATGTGAAAAAATGATAATAAAACTTCAGTCTGAGATTTTAATGTTTGTCTTGCATTAACATTTTATTTCTATCTCAGATTCAAATTCCAGATGCTGGAATGGAGGTTCTTCCTGTAGGAACATTAGGCTACCTAATTAGAGCAAACTTAACTGTGAACTCCTAATTAGGTCATGAGTTTTAGCTCCCTCTTTATCTATGCTAGAGAATTCTGGAATGTATTTTGAACTTCGGCTAATTAGTGTTAGTACCCAGTTAAATTAGTAGTTAGCTGCAGTTAAAAAATTATTTCAGTATTAGCATTCCTAAACATTCTAAGTGTTGTAATGCTTAATATATGTTATCTGATTTGAGCTTAATTATGATTTATGAAATTAATGTATGCCTTAACATTGTATGGAAATAAGGCTATTATCAATTCATCTGGTAGATACCACTCTGGTTTAAGTGAATTGTCACTATTATTCTTATGGAATACTTTCAAAAGACCAATTTTGCTTCATGCATGTTATCTCCGATTAATGGGTTTGACAGAGCTGGAAAAGATGCTTGCAAAATCTTCCAAAGCCATGTTTGTTCATCTTTGATATATTTAATAAGTCACAAATGGTTGTAGTAAAACTTTTCTCCTGAAAAGATGCATTAGGAATAATGATAAATATACAAAATACATAAAACTGTAAGATATGGTTTCCACATTTGACTGAGATTTTCCCTTCAAGTTTTGTGAATCCAGCCATTGGGATTTACTCCATAAATAATTTTCTTGTCATCCACAGTTTGGCGCAATGTGGGAACTATGTAATTAAAAGTCTTCAAAATTGTTCAAAATATTGTTTTTTCCCTAAATATATAGCATATATTTGGACATGTTAAATTGTCAGTGATCTAGAAATCACAGGTGTTGGACAGCCTGGGCTCCAGACCATTGGGGGTTACAATGGCCTTCTTCTCATTCTACAGAGAGAAGCTAGAGTGTTTCTGCATGAGCAGAAAATAAGGGTGCCTCCTGTTCCTGAAGGCAACTTATTGGCTTACAGGATCCAGAAGAAATGGTGAGAAGCAGGGGAAACTGGAAAATCCAGGAGGAACTGTCGGGAATCTGCCATCTTTATCTATAGTACTGTCAATATGGGGAGATTATCCTATCTGGCTTAAATGACTTTAAAACTAGTGATTGGATTCATTTAACTAATGGTAGGATATTGAATATTGAGGAATATGATCTGGTATATGGTTGGCACGCCTACCTGTTATTCAACAAAAAACTGAACAAGAATTTTAGAAGTCATATTTTAAGAAATGCTTTACTGAGGGTCTGGAAAAAATATCAACATAAACTAAACAACAAGATACCCATGTGGGCAATTCCTAGACATGCAATTGAAAATATGAATATAGCACAAAAACAGGATAGAACTACTTATAGACAGCTCCTCATCTTGGAAAGGGGGGCACTACAACTAAAACCCTTAGAGCTATTGAAAGAGGAAAAGGCAGTTCAAACATGGTTCCAATATGGGCAATTACAGGCCAGGTGGAAAACAGATCAAAAAATTGGTTTTATCCAAGTGGAGGATAATCTATTTAAACAAATAAGAGACCAAAGTTTAATGCATATAAAGAGGATATATAATGTATTGATACAGATGGATTCGGAAACAGAACTAGTTAAAGATTGTATGGTAAAATGGGCTCAAAATATTGAAGAACCCATAATGTTGGATACATGGGAAAGAATTTGGGTAAGAAATGTGAAATTTACACAAGCTCAAAACCTGAGAGAAAATTTTTATAAGATGTTCTATAGATGGCATTTAGATCCTAAAAAGCTGGCTTCTATGTATCCGAATTTACAACCCAAATGTTGGAGATGTGGTTCTCTCGATGCTACATTTTTTCATATATGGTGGACTTGCCAAAAGGTTAAGGCATTTTGGATAAAAAATATGGTGGATTATGCAAAATATCTTTAAAAGAAGGATAAAGTTTACTCCTCAGTTATTTTTGCTAGGTATAAGTACTGACTTTACAGCGGTAGAGACTAACTTGATTCTGCACTTAATAACGGCAGCAAGACTGTTGGTGGCGCAATACTGGAAGAAGGAAGACCTACCTACAACTCAAGAATGGACATTGAAAGTTACAAATTTAGCCAAGATGGCTAAAATATCGGCATATCTTAAAGATCACTCAAATGAGAGATATAAACGAGAATGGAAAAAATGGATTGACTATATACAAAACAAATACGGGACTAAGAAATTCCAGATAGCCTATGCTTAAGATCAGGAATGATTTAAATTGTTCAAAGTTAGCTTAGCAAGAAGAAGCTAAGATCAATGTAGAGATGTTATTAACTTGTTTTTTTTTCTTTTTTTTTTCTCAATATATTTTAGACTGTGTTTGTTAAAAATCTATACCGTGTACGGGTTCTGGGAAGTCGGGGGGGGAGGAGGTGGGGGGTCAGGGGGAGGGTGGGGGGAGGGAGGGATATATATTAGGTTAGACACGATGTGTTAGATCTCAATGTAATGTGACTTCACATGTATACTGTTTTTCTTTAATTTCTCTTTAAAAATAGGATAAGCCAAGTACATTGACATATAGTGGAAATACACTAAGGGGAAGAGGAGTGGGAAAGAAGAAAGATGGGCAGAGAGGGATGGGAGAGAGGGTGGGAGGGAAGGTGAGAAGGAAGGGGGGGAGTGGATCTGGAGAGAGGAGTGGTAGAGAGGGAGGGGAAGTAGGGTAGAGGGGGATGATGGAGGGAAGATAGAAAGTTGGAGGGTGGTGGAAGAAAGAGGTGTATGGAGAGTGGAAGAAGTATATTGGGTTTCTATTTTCTGGGGTATTGTTGACAAGAGGAATTGCTGCAATTATTGTTTAATACTTTATGTTGTTGGCTATGGACAGTATACATGTGAGTGTATGAAAATGAAAAAATAAAAAATATTACTAAAAAAAAAAACCTCAATGAATGACTTTAAAATAGGAACAGCTACATTTAAAGAGGTGGCTAGAGACTTCAGTTACCAAGTAAAAGCCAACCTATGTTAAACAATGCAATCTAATTCTGAACCTTACGCACTAAGAAAACCTCATTTAATTTAATATACTCCCAAAATGACAGGATTATATTTTTATTTATTTAAACAAATTTAAGTAACCATCCAATTATTATATACTTTATTCATGAAACATGAAACTCAGCCAACTGAACATTCAAAAATGCATTACAAATACCAGTGACTGGTGCTAATGGTTGATACGGTTTGCTGCCAGTGTCCTAGGTATCAACCAAGTACCTTCTTAAAATATAAGATGCTCTGAGTAGTGCAGTTTTTTGCAGTTCCACTGGTGGTATTGCAGGAAGCTGCAATTTGTTGATGTATCTTGTAAAATTCTTGGACATGGTGCCAAGTGCCCCGATGACAATGGGTATCACTTACATGCTTCATCCATAGCCATGTAGGTTCGATGGCCAGGTTGCGATAGTTCATTATTTTTTCTAGTTTTTTTTCTTCGACTCTGGCATCTCCAGGAACAGCAATATCAATAAACTGTACACTTTGGCCCTCTACAACCATGATATCTGGCGTGTTGTGCTCCAAATGACGATCCATTTGTATTTGAATGTCCCACAAGATCTTCACCTTCTCATTTTCAATAACTTTTTCCACTTTATGTTCCCATGACTTTCTGGATACAGGTAAATCATATTTTTTTTACATAATGACCAGTGGATTTAGCAACTTGGTCATATTTAGCTTTATAATCAGTTTGTGCAATTTTCCTGCATTCACATATTAAATGGGAAACAGTTTCGACTTTGTTATTGCAAAGTTTGGGTTTGGGTTTGGGTTGCTGCTGTTGTTGTTGTTGTTGTTGTTGTTGTTGTTATTATTATTATTATTTGGTTAATCTTTGGTGAGATTCACGGCCTTTGGGGCTGGATGGTAGCTCAACAGTTCGAGTCCTAACCAAGGACCTAGGAATTGTTAAGGTAACGTCGGAGGATATAAGCTGTTCCAAGTAGAGTGGGTTTTTTTGTAGAATCAGAATGTTCAAGTCTGATAAATTTAAAATTTCCAAATAGCGAGGTAGCCCTTTAAGTATTGCTCCAAGGACTCCAATTACAAGCGGGACAACACACAATTTCTTTTTCCACAGTCGCTCAACTTCAATTTGCAAGTCCCGGTACTTTGTGATTTTTTCTTGCTATTTATCTTCAATTCGTGCATCTCCAGGTATTGCAATGTTAATGAACCATACTTTTTTCTTTTCAACTATTGTTATGTCAGGTGTTTTGTGGGCCAAGTGCCTGTCAGTCTGAATTCTGAAGTCCCACAAGATCTTGACTTTCTCATTCTCTAAAACCTTCTGAACCTCATGTTGCCAGTGGTTTTTACTGTACTCAAATCCAAATTTTTGGCACAATTTCCAGTGAATGATATTAGCAACGTGGTCATAGCGTTGTAGGTAGTCAGTTTGTGAAATTTTGCTGCACCCACTGATCAAGTGGTTGACTATCTCATCTTTCTCATTACAGAGGCGACATTTGCTGTTGGTGGTTACATGTTGAATTTTTGCCTTCATGCAGTTTGTGGCTAAGGCTTGTTCTTGAGCTGCCAAAATAAAGCCTTCTGTTGTTTTTTTCAGTGCTCCTGATCTTAACCAGTTCCAAGTAAGCTTTTGGTCAGCTTTGCCTTCAATACTTTTCAAGTATTGGCTATGCAGAGCTTTGTTTTTCCAATTTTCAGCTCACTTCTCAATTACTTCTTTCTTATATTCAGCTTCTGACTTAGTTGCCTTTAAAAATCCTCTTTTATTTACCGTATATACTCGAGTATAGGCCGACCCGAATATAAGCCGAGGCACCTAATTTTACCACAAAAAACTGGAAAAGTTATTGACTCGAGTATAAGCCTAGGGTGGGAAATGCAGCAGCTACCGGTAAATTTCAAAAATAAAAATAGATACCAATAATGTTTTTGAATATTTATTTCAAAGAAAAACAGTAAACTAGCGGTGTATTCAATGAAATACTTCACTCACCTCATGATGCTGATGTCCCACTGTGATGATGATGTCCCGTGCAGCCGCGGGAGCAATGTCCCGCCTCCTATGACACACAGCACAGTGATTCCTATCATTGGATCACTGTACCAGAGGAGGTGGGACATCGCTATGTGGCTGCTTGCCATAACAAGGAGGAGGTGGGACATCGTTGCAGAGCGGCAGGAGGGGGAGGAAGGGGAATCGTAAGACAGCCCTGCATTACATTAGAACGTGAGGAGGGGGGATGGTGCGGTGCGCACTGCGCGGCAAACTGACACAGAGGGAGGGGAAACTCACAGGGGCACCGGGCCATTCACGAGTGTCACCCAGCGGCATGGCCCCGCCCCTTTTTCTCCTCCATTTCGGGCAAATTTTTCACTGACTCGAGTATAAGCCGAGGCGGCTTTTTTCAGCCCAAAAAGTGGGCTGAAAAACTAGGCTTATACTTGAGTATATACAGTACTTCCTTAATCATTGGTTCTTCACTTTTCTGGATGTAATTATTCAAGCTGTGTTTTTCTTCTTCCATAGTCTGTTTTACTTGTAGGAGACCTTGACCATCCTCTGCTCTTGGTTGATATAATCGGTCAACATCACTTTTAGGGTGCAAAGCATGATTCATTGTCATAAGCATCCTTGTTTTTCCGTGCAAATTGTCCAACTCTATTATAATATAGTTTATTCATTAAACATGAAACTCAGTCAATGGAACATTCAAAAATGTATCACCAATACCATTGACTGGTGTTAATAGTTGATACGGGTTGCTGCCAGTGTCCTAGGTATCAATCAGCCCTTTCATCCATAATCGGGTAGTTTCAATGGCCAGGTTGCGGCATTTCGTGATTTTTTCCAGTTCTTTTTCTTTGACTCTGGTATCTCCTGGTACCACAAAGTAAATAAATTATACATTTTGGCCCTCTAGAACCATGATATCTGTGTGTTGTTTTCCAAATGACAATCTGTCTGTATTCGAAAGTCCCACAAGATCTTCACCTTCTCATTTTCAGTAACTTTTTCCCACTTTTTTTAAATAAAGTTTTTCATTTTTTCATTTTTATAACATATAAGGACATGTATACCATTACATAGCCAACATCGTATTGTATTATTAAATGTTTACATCAATTCATCCTACCATCAACTCCCAAAAACAATTATTGGCTCTTTTGCTCTCCATACACCATATTTGTACCCTATCCATCACTTTCTTCTCCCTCTCTGCTCCCCCTCCCTACCTCCTTTCTTCTCTCTGTCATCCTTCTATTCCCTACTTCCCCTTCCTCTTTCCTTCTCTTCTCTCCCCTTTGCATCCCTCCTTTCTCTCCTCCTCTTCCCTCCCCCTGCCCTCTATCCTATCTCTCTCCTTCCCTTACCTCTCTCCTTTAGTTCACACTCTTCATCTCCTATACTTGGTGTATTTCAGCTTCTGAGCATGCTCCATTTTATGTTGATGGTATTTATAATTCCTTTTCAATGTACATATTTAATTTTAACATACAGTATATTTTCCTCCTCCTCCTTTTTTAACAAAAAAGTATACATATATAATCATTGAGCTTTTAAACCCTCCTCCCAGCCTAATTTTGGCTGGTTACAATTCCCAGCTAGTCTCATCATTATATTTATATAATTATACAGCCTTACATGCCCCCAATTTGTGCTTCTGTCTTTACATCTCAATAGTTTCCTATTGTAAGTATATTTCCTGTTCTCTCTCCATTTTTCCATATCTTGGATTAGATTACCCTTAAATGTCTATAAATGGCAATGTTCAATGTTCATTACAATTCCCTTAATCTATTATCTAGAATAACAAGTGGTAATCATCTCACTTTGTTCATCATCTTAAAAGTTCTATATATGTCCATGTTTCATATATTTTAACCCATGCTTTATTGTCCTTCTGTTGTCGTATTCAATCAATTAGCAACTCAGTTTAATTATCATGTATAAAAGTGAATCACAGACCTCTGCTTTACAACCTCCCCATATCAGATTCATATTTGTCCATATTCCATATAACCTTTATTTATCTATCTTTCCATTATCATATTCAATGTTAGCAACTCCATTTTATTGTCATATTTACCAATAAACCCCTTATCTTAGTTTTATATTTTCCCATATAACAATTCCTAGTTGCCTGACAAAAGTAAGTCTTTTGTCCCACTTCTTTGTTATTGTTTTCTCCCTTTTCTTTGTTTTGACTCCATCCTCTTCAATTTTCCCCAAACCACCATCGGAAAGATCTTTTATATTTCTCTTTGTTGAGGCATAATCTCCTATTTCAATTTTCCTTATGCCACTGACAACCTCCAAAATGTCTTTTGTCTGCTTTTTATTCCTTTTTGATGGGGCACCTCCCCCTTTTACAATTTTCCCTATACCACTGCCAAGACTAATGGAGTTTTTTGTCTACTTTTTATTTCCCTCCATTTCTACCCCTTTATTATCTTCCCCCTTCTTCTTTAGATATCTGCTTCTTTGTGTTCAGAATTTTATTTAGGCTTGATTTTAATGATTTATGCATATATATTTTTATAATTTCACGTAGTTGTTCAATTTCCCAGATTTCCATGATGTCCAGTTCCAAAGTTACAGTTAATTACACAGTTCTTCTTTCATGGTCCATCTTAAATTTATCTACTTCAGCTGCTGTGGGGAAGAGCGATGGGAGCCATCTTGGTCTTTTGTTCTTCCTTAGTGTCCAGTTCCAAAATTACAGTTAGTCATTTCGAGGTTCTGGTCCACCTTAAATTTAATTAATTCTACTACTGTGAAACCAGAAGAGAAGCTGAAGTCATCTTAATATTTTGCAGAAAAAAGGGAAGAAAAATACCTCCTCGCATTTCCCAGTTCTTGACTCCATTATTATTTCCTTTTCTTGCCTCTCCTCATCTCTTGTTAATCATAGCTGCTCAAAATATATTAATTGGAACAAGCTTGCATACAGCCAAAACTCGGGATGTTTCTTCTTTACCTCCTGCTTTTCCAGTGAGGTTAAAACCAATTTCGTTATATTTAAGTACAATGGCAATAAAGATTATACTTATTAGGTTATCAGTTATCAGTGAGAAGGTAGTGCTTTTTTTCTTGATTTTTCTTCCTAATTGGAGTTGCTTAAGATATATTAGTTGGAAGAAGTTCAGACAAAATCCCTCAGAATATTTGGTTTCTATTTCAAATCAAAAACCAAATTTAGAGTTTATATTTGAGTGGGTTACTTTTCTGCTTTCTCCCCTTCTGTCTGAATTTATTTCAAACAAATAGCTTTTTTTAGAGGCTAATGTTTCAATCCTCCATTTCCCTTTCTTTCTTTCCTTTTGCCAAAATCCAGATGTCTATTAATATTATTTGTACTCTCAAGATTCTTTGCCTTTTCAAAGTTTTGATTTATGATTGTGGGTTAAACGAATCTTCTTACTGGTCTTTCATCTCGTCTCCTGTATGCTCCTGTTAAGTCCTTCGGCTGGAAGCCAGCTGCTGTGCAACCATACTGCTGCCCCTACTCCAATTCAGAGGGCAAATCTCCAACCTGCGAGGAACCTGTTGCCTCCCTCTAGGTCTGATGAGAAGCTGCCCCTTCTTCGCCTCCCCTCCAGGAGCGTTCTGATCCAAAAAGGATTTTGGAGTAGGTTGGTCAGACAGGGTTCATATGAAGTTCTTGAGAGCTCACACACCCCATGTCTGTCCAGCTGGAGAGCTTCTGGTCGAATCAACTTTTTCCACTTTGTGCTCCCATGACTTTTTGATTACAGGTAGGTTGTATTTTTTACATAATGAACAATGGATTAATTTAACAACTTGGTCGTGTCTAGCTTTGTAATCAGTTTGTGCAACTTTGCTGCATTCAACTTTCGGCAGTTTGGATTGTCAGTGGATTTTTGTATCTTCGCTTTCCTGGCATTAGTTTGTAATGCTTGTTCTTGAGCAGCGAGTATTAAACTTTCCGTTTCTTTCTTAATGGTTACCATTTTAAGCCATGTCCATGTCAAATTGTCATCACATTTTCCTTCAATGTTTTTCAAGTACTGTCCTTGCAAAGCTTTGATTTTCCATCTATTTAATCTGTCATCCAGCTGTTTTTCCTTATATTCTGCCTTTGTTTCTGTTGTTTTTATACTGTTCACCATTTTCACAGCCTGTAGAAACTTTTCTGTACTTTGGTTCACATAATCATTCAAACTTTCTTTTTCTTTTTCTACAGTTTGATGGATTTGCAATAGCTACCTGCTGTCTATTTTTGTGCCAGGTACAACCTGTCAATGTCACTTCTTGCATGTAAAGTGTAATACATATTCAAAAGTTTACATGTTTTCTGGTCCACGTTTTCCAGTTCAACCAAAGTCCAGTTGATGATTCCAGCTGAGTAGCCTATCACTGGAACCACCCATGTATTAATGGATTTAATTATGTTTCCAGCATTCAGTTTGATTTTAATATTTTGCAGACCCTCCTAATGTATTCCTTTTGCACTGACTTTTCTATTCAAGATATTATATGCTTCCAATATGCCTAGGCATTTGTAACCATCATTCTTTGCTAATGCTTTCATTGTGCTTCCATTTCCCAGTTCTATTCCATTTTTCCTCGCTGCCTGGATAATATAGCACATTTTTCAAGTCAAGAATTCATTTTGATGTCACTGCTGAACAGTTGAACTGTGTTGAGTATTGATTTAAGTTCAGTGGGGCTTTTTGGATACATTTTTAAGTCATCCATGTATAGCAGATGGTTTATCTTGCCATGTTGGCTTGAGATTTGGTATCCCACTTTTGTATTTTGTAGGATTATTGTCAGTGGAATTAATGTGATGTTGAACAGTTGTGGTGAAAGTGAGCTCCCCTGGAAGATCCCTCGTCTGATGTTGAGTTCGTCAATGTTCTCCCCATTTGCTGTTAGAACTGTTTTCCATTTTTGCATATTTGTTTTCAAAAATGTACAGATATTTTTGCTGATACTAAAGTTTTCCAGACAGGTGTTAATCCAGTTTGCGGGGTAATGAGTCAAATGCCTTCTTGTAATCAATCCACCCCATATTTAAATTTGTTTTTCTTCATTTTGTACCATTTTGTCTATGAGCAGCTGATCTTTTGTTCCTCTAAATTTGCCAGTATTCTTGTAAAAAGTTTGAATATTGTTGGCAGACAAGTAATTGCTTGGTTCTGTGCACTTTTCTGGATCTTTAATTATCTAATATGTTCAGCCACCTATTAACCATTCTTTGCTTGTTGCATTTTGAAGCATTTCATCAAATTGAGTGGCCATGCGATGATGGAGGCTGGTCAGATGTTTTAGCCAGGATCCATGCAATTTATCCAGGTTAGGTGCACTTCAGTTCTTGATCTTCTTTGCTTGTTTTGCAACCATATCAGTTGTTATTACAATATTTTCCATTTTGTTTCATGTTGTTTGTTTTTGAATATTTTTGATCCAGGAGGAAGTTTTGTTGTGGTCCACTGGGTTTCCCCACAGTTCTTTCCAAAAGTTTTTTCTTTACATATGTGAATATTAGTTTGGACTTGATTTTCATCAAGTAACCAGTAGAAAAGGTGGTGGTTTCTTTTGAATTGGACATTTTCACAATATTGTTTTATTCGTCCTTCATATCTTTCAATTTTCCTTGCTGTTGCTATCAAACTTTTTTTAGTTCTTCCATGATATCTGTTATAGTTTTTTCCTCCAGGTTTTATTTTTGTGTAAACTATTTTTCAGCTTCTTGTTGTTTAGTTTCCCTTCTTTCAAGTATTTCAAACTGCTGGCATCCCCTCGTAGTTTCTTGATTTTATTTTCAAGTCGAATTTTCCCACTTTGGTGTTCCAGTGGGTTTCTTTTTGGAATTTTATAACCCACTTCTGCAGTTACAACAGTGGCTGTGCTATGTCATGATGATGTAATTCAGGCTTGTCTAAACCACATCTGTAATACCTATGAGAATGTGGAGCCATATATTTCAGATCCAATAAGAAAATTGAATATAGTCAGATCACCAGTGATTGTTTCCACATTTACATACCTGTTTTTCAGGGGTATCATCCTTTCTATCCAGAAACGTCCTTAAAGAAACAATTAAAAAGAAAAATAGTGAGATCTTAGACTGGATGAACATTTTGATAATGTTCAAACCAAATATAGCATACATTTCTGTACTGGAGGAGTATACAAACTCTTATCATGTAATGAAAGATGTACGTATAAATTTATGTTTCTCAAAATGGACTTAAAAGGCTTTTCAGTCCCAAGACTCTTCTGTGTATGTACAAACTGTAACCAAGTAGCAGAATTAATTGCCTCTTATGCTGAAACCCACACCTGCAATTGTCTCCAAAGTTTTAAGAGTACACGCTGCAGATAACCACAGAGCTGTTTGGGGTTTTACTTATTTTTTTGCTTCATTAGCATGCATGTCATCCTGGAAATCTGAACTTTAATGTTTGTTTAGCACTGAAAATAATTGAAAGTTGCCAAGAGGAGAAGGGAAAAAAGGATATGACACCAATTGAGGAATGTAGCAGGAAGCCAATGCTGAACATACACATCCAGCCAGCAAAAAATCAGATTCTTTGGCGATGTTTTCAGTGTTTTCAACTTTTAGATGCAGCATCTTGTGAAATAAAATTTGGTTTTTAAGAGTGAAACTTATAAGTGCTTTGCTACCTAATCTTGAGATTGTTCCTCATAAACAGGATTTTCATAGTAGAGAGTTGCAAATAACTAAGAATCTCCAGGCAAGAGTTACCGTTTTACAGGAGGGGTTCTTTCTCTTCCTTTGGCAGGTTGATGACAACAGATCTGTTGAATCCAAAAAGAGAGTTCTGGTTGTGAGGGATGAATGTAAATATTTTTCAAAGTGAGGAAAAAGAATCAATGACTGTCACAGAGAACAATGGTTTTTTCTCTGCTTCTCAATAAGAAACTTTTCTTTTTCTCCATCTTCTGCTTATAAAAAAGTGTGGGGTCTCCAACATGGTTTTGGTAAACCTCATAAGAAGGTCTTATGGAGCAAATCAAGTTTACCAGCCAGATGTTCCCTCTCAGAATTGAAGATAGAATGAACCCAAGCTTAATATACCCATTTAGTCATGATTTATCCCACTCACCAATAATTTTACAAAAATCAATCCCACTCTTTTCTTTTTTTTGAGATTGAATATATTATATTAAATCCTGATTCCAGTAATGTGGTTTCCGAGTTACAGTGTTCAAGGAAATGCTGGCTCTTCAATAAAGCAGTATATTAAGAGTTGGAAGAAGTTTATATTTTCATTATAAGACTTTGAAATATAGAGGGTAAATAAATTAATATAAAGATCTCTAGAAAAACATTTTAGCTTACCTCAATCAAACAAATTACTACAATAATAACCACCATCGCTGTTGTCACTGAAACAGCCAACCTCCAATTGAAGCCATTCCCATATTGTTGAATTCCCTGCTTTGGTATCTGCATTAAACAAAGAGAAGTAAAGTGGAAGATGGGCTTTCACATATTTTAACATAAGAGCTCTTTTCCTCAGAAGAAAAGTATAATCGGCCCCACCTACCATTTAAAAGCAACAACAATTTTAACAATCCAATTTTATTAAAGTAATCATATCTGAAATTTCTGATTTAATACTAACAAACCTAATTCAGTTTGCCCTGTTTTCACGTTTTAGTTACTTTCGTTTTGTGCAATATGCAGCTCTCCCCAGATGCTGATTACAATTTGTAAGAACTTTACATGCCGCTTAACCTTGTATATAGAGATGGGAATCAGGCAGAGAAGCGGTCTTGGCACATGCAAATTTCTATAGAAATGAATGCACAATTTGTTTCAATTATGCCTTCTTGGGGGAAAAGGGGGAGACATCTAGGTAACCAAATCTCGTAATACTCCTATTCGTTCACCTATTAGGATTATTTATGTAAGTTGGTTTTACCTCATCAGAAGGTTTCTCCATTTTTCTGGAGCTTTCTGAGGTCATATTGGTTTCATTTTTAGTCACCAACAAGTAGGGTTTCAACCGAGCAGATGGTTCCTGGATGGGTTTTCTCTTATTAAAGAGTCTCATTTCAAGCCCAATTCTAGAGATGAGAAGACCACAAGATGTCTGGGTAGTCAGTTCTCTGCAATTCACTTTTATCATACGGATCAACTGGGCAATTAGATTCCTCAGAGGCTCATTAAGGATCAGGTGTGCCAACTGTTTTTTCACCTCAGCTTCAAAGACATTGGCCTGAAGAAGATAGTTTTCAGAGCTTGACAAAATGTCAGATGAAGTGGGGGCAGACATGGTTTGTTCTTGATGCTCCCAATCCTCTTCATTGGACAATATTTTATCAGGCAACGGTTCATTCAAAGTTTCAGACTCCTCGGTATTAATTCTGGAGTTGTTTCTTCCAATTATTAATTGCCTGAGAAGATTTTCCTCTCTTGATTCTTGAGATTCAAGTTCCTGCTCCAAATGTTTCTCTGCAATATGTTCATTCGGAGGATTTTTCTCTTTTGCCTGTTGGCTGATTACAGGGTGTTTTCCATGATGTGACCTTGTTGATTTGTTGCCAGGTTTCAGTATGAAGATGACTTTACCAGGCTCTTCTTCATTACCATCATCCACTATAGTAGAAATAGTCAAAGGAGGCAGCTCTGTTGGAAGGTGTAATATTGAGCGTTTGTGTAAAGAGTGAATGGAGGTTTGAGGAAGCCTCTTAAGGGAAGAAACCTGCTGAGAATCTAGTAGCACTGCAGGCTTCCCTGTTTTTTCAGCCATGGAATGTGAAGCACGTTTTCCTCGCTCTGCTGAAAATCTAACAGGAGTATTTGCAAATCTTCGTCTTTTAGTTAGGAACGGAGCAAAGAAATATTCTTCACTTGGTGTATTTCCAAGCTCATGAACTTTCTGTTCCATTATCTGATGGATCTTTAACTTTTCCACAGGATTTTTAACACTCAGGCTGATGTCTCCAAAAGCTTCTGAAATTTCTTTGGCCTTTTCCTTCTGGATCTCCAACTCATGAGATTTCTCTCTTTTTCCTTTTATTTTTGCTTTGAGGGTTATCTTCGGCCCTGTATTAACCTTCTGAGCTTGTGCAATTTCTGTATTCAGTTCCTTTTGAATATGCAACTCATGAATTTTCTCTTTGTTTTCTGTTAATTTTGCTTTGGTAGCCAGAGGCACTTGCCACCCTGCAAGCTTCCACCGCTTTTCAGCTATTGTATGTGAATTATGTTTTAATTGATCTTCTGCAAGTTTTCCTGGGTTTTTTTCTAATCCTTGCCTCTTTGTTGGTAACCTAACAGCTAAGTCTTTTTTTCTTTGATTTTTTTGAAGCCAATGATTTCTCTCTACCGTATTTTGATCATCCTTTAACCCATCTACATAGCTTTTAGTCCTCAAGCTGATGTCACTAGAAACACCCAAAATTCCTGTAGTTAAATCCTTTTGGAGTTCCAACTCTTGAGTCTCTTCCTTTTTTGTTATTTTTTCTTTGGGTTCCACTTGTAGGACATTGGATGATGTGTACAGTTTTTTCAGCAGATTTTCATGAGTTTCATCCAAATATTCATGAAGATTTGATTTAGTTAATCTACTCCATAATTTTAAAATTGATGACCTAAGAAATTCAATGGAATTACCAATTGTCTCCCGAATATGAGCATTGTAATAACTGGGAGAATTAATATTTCTTTTGCAATAAATGTTTGAGGCTGGGCATGGAAGTACAAATCCATCCAAACTTTCAAAAAATACCAGCATTCCAACCAGGAAAATTTGGGTCGCAAAGGGGGCAACGAATCTCATGATGCTCATCCCCTCTTGCTCGTTTTACCCAAATGAAGGCTGCTTGGAATGTTGCAGCCAACAGTTGAGGTGATTCTATGCGGTTACCAAGCAACCACATATTATTCCATTTGGAGGCTGCAGGATAATGCCACTTCTATGACATCAGTTTACTATGATTCCTGACATCATAGAATTGCAAAAAATATGGCAACAATATAGGCCTCTTTTATTGATAATGAGTTGATTTTATGAGATCACTCAGATATTTGTGATTAATGCTTTTGGTCAGAGTCACAGTAGGGAATACATTGTCCTTCCACTGGAAAATCAGATTATAAGTCCTGGCTATCATTCTCCATCTCCTAAAACAAATTACTGCACATTATCATAGCTAGGAAACAGAAGGATAAGCAGTTGGGGAAGGAAAGTAGCAGGACTAACATATACCACCGCGTAGTGCTTCACAGCATTCTCTGAGCAGTTTACAATGTCAGCATATTGCTCCTAACACTCTGGGTCCTCATTTTACCAACCTCAAAAGGCTGGAAAGCTGAGGCAACCCTGAGTTGTTTATGATCAAATTCCACTTGTGGGCAGAGTTAGCCTGCGATAAAGCATGCAAGGTAATCATCCATAGAAGAAAGAGCAGAGAAATGATAAATAAACATTCCTGTGAAAAACACAGCTGTCTTCCTTCACCCAAAGTTTATTTATTGTATCTGTGTCACATTGCAAGCAACTTAAATCCTGGGAATTTATATGATGAGTCCTAGAAGTTTCCCTGAGCCATTGAGATGCCAAAGAGAGTGAGACTCAAGACAAGGTTTGCAAAAATAACATCTTTTTTATTTATTTGGCCAAAGCAAAACACAGACAAGAGCATGTAAAGAATAGCTTACACACTACGAAAGTGGCTCAGTGTATTATACACATTTTACGCCGAAGGAAACAAAGTTTATCCAATCCGACAAAGGTTCATCACTAACGTGATCTTTAAAGCGTTCTTTGTTCAGGAACCTGCCTTTGTCCATGTTTTGCTATCTTACAGAGTATCCCTTGTCCCCCCCCCTTTTTTCTATGGAGCAGGATGTTCCTGGGAACTGTCTCCAAGGATGTGCCTTGCTCTGAAGCAAATTACAGAAATGAGAAGCCAGATAGAAAAGGATACAATTTTCTTACAGAATGAATTCCTAACAAATGATTCCTAACCATAGAAAAACAGTACAAGCAACTTCTTTAACAGAAACAAAGAGCAAAGATTAGATTGATTTGTGTCAATATGTCCTTTCATTTTCATCTGTGGGACAATTTACAATACTCATGATAAATCTAAAAACATAAAATCAACCTTGAGAATATTAAAAATGACAACTCAAGGAAGAAAAAAAAGCAGTAACAGCAAAAGTGACCCAAAGTAATTAAATGTCCGAGTACAAACTGGGAAATCAGCCTGATTTCCAAATTAAGATTTTTTTAAAAGGTTAAGCTGTAAAGCAATTCCTCCAGGCTTTACATTTATCAGAGTTGGGATGATAAAGACTAAGGATATTTGTGGGGAGGAGGCAGTGGTGGGTTTCAAAAGTTTTAGAACCTACTCTGTGGGTGTGGCCTGCTTTGTGGGAGTGGCTTGCTGGCCATGTGACCAGGTGGGAGTGGCCAAGATGATGTCAGCATTCCCAGTCAAGATAGAGGTATAAATTACACAGAAAAGAAAGAGGCATCCATACACCTGAATTTAACTTCAAAGCAGTGGCAACAACTTAAATTCATTAAATAATAATGTTTGTTAGGGCTATGCACTGTTTTTGAATATATAGGAATGTAAAGCCCACAGCATCTACTTGGTATTTTTTAAAGCAGCGGCACCTTTTTCCTGGATTCATGAAATACCTACTTTAAAGCAGTGGTCCCCAACCCCCGGTCCGCGGACCGGTGCCGGGCCGTGGAGTACCTGGCACCAGGCCGCGCAGCGGCCGGGGGCCATGATCGCTGCAGCGGCCGGGGGCCGCCACCAAAGGACCTTCCCGGAGTTGCTTTTCTGAGCAACGGGGAGACAGAAGGGACAAAGTACCATCTGTTTTGCCCATGCCACGAGGGCAGCAGGAAGACTAGGACAGGGATCTCCTCTTGGCTCCAGCCAGGGAGAGAAGCAGCAGAGAAAGGTAAACCAGCATTTTATATTTTATTTGCTTTATTTGCTTTGCGCCCGAGTGGGGCGGGGAAAACTCCTCGCCAGAAGCTGCTGGAGAACTCTTTCCAAAGAGAGGGTCTGGGAACTGGGCGGGCGAGATTGGAGCAGGGAGCCAGGGAGCAGACTTGCTCCCCTTTCCCATGGCCTGCCTTTCTCCACGGAGCCTGTGGATGCGGCTGCTGGCTGTGCAGGTGGCCTGGAGGGAACCCCTGAAGCTCCTGGCATGGCCCTGGCATTGGAGATCCGCGTTTCCAAAGCGTAGCATTATTTCACTCCTCTCCTGTTTTTTGTGGGGGGAGCTACGAGAAGCGGGTGGTGGCACTTGGGGAATATTTGTGTCCCCGGGAGATCTGCTCTTCCCCGCCCCTTACCTCCGAAGGGGAGGCCAGGCGTGGGAGAGAGTGCTAATGATAATGACCGATTCCCTCCTGTTTCTGTGGGTTTGGGGGGGTGGGGAGAGAAGGTAGTTGCAGAGCCTGGACTGAAGTTAGGAGGCTGACTCGCTACAATAAGCAGTGACCATTATTTGGAGGAAGAAAAAGCATAGCAGTGCGACGGAGATTCACTCTTTCAGAACCTGCATCATCTTTTTTTCAAATTAAAAAAAAAAAGCCTTTTAAACATTCTTATTCCTAAAGGCAAAAAACCCCATGAGGCTTGCTGGAGAACGGAGCGGAGGTGACGTACGAGGGGGAGGCTGGGCGCCATGGTGGGGGAAGCTGTTGCTGAAATAATTCGATCTGTCAGGAACTCGGAGGTGGGGGGGAGGTCAGTGGGAAGCCTTTGCCGGCCCAACACCAGCCGTAGCTCTGAAGTTGCTTTCCTTTCTACTGAATCCCCTGCTCAGCAAAGCAAGTCTGGGGAAGTCCTTTGCGCCGGCTAGAAAAGGTCTTCACTCCCTCCCTCTTGCAGCACGCCCCGATGTGAAAAACGCCGAGATCGGCACACTTGGGGCTGCTGCTGCTGTGATGTCCAGGGAGGCTCCGCTGATCTAGAACCCATCCACGGGGGGAGGGATCGTCTTCCCGAATGGGCTGGTAAGGGGATAGAAAAGGTTTTTCTCCAGTTCCAGGTTTCAGCTTCTTGGCTCCATTATCTCATTATCTCTTTCCAGCTTCTTTTGTTGAGCCTCTAATTAAGGTTCATTTTTATGCCTTAATAAAGATCACCTGGTTAAAAAGAAGGAAGAGGCTCCACTGGTCCGGAGCCCATCTGCAGGTTGGGAAGGAGGGAGAGACAGACAGAAAAACAGACAGACAGAGACACAGAGAGAGATGCACACACAGAGTGAGTGAGTGAGTGAGTGAGTGAGTGAGTGAGTGAGTGAGAAACAGATAGACACACACACATACATATACACACAGAGTGACAGAGAGAGGAAGGGAGGGGAGAGGGATAGAGTGATAGAGAGGGAGGGAGAGACAGACACACACAGTGTGATTAAGTGAGTGAGTGAGAGATAGACACACACACACACATACACACAGAGTGACAGAGAGAGAGGAAGGGAGGGGAGAGAGATAGAGAGAGAGCTTTCAATTTGTAGGGATGTAACCTGGCTGTTTTTGCCTGCTCTGAAAAAGATGAGCAGGGTTGAACCTGGCTAATAATTGGAGGGGAACCCACCTGGGAATCTCAGTACTGTATATTTAATAGTAAAATATTAAAAATTGTCCAAAAGCAACAATGACAATTTTCATACTACTGCTAAGAAAATTACGACACATCAATAAAATTATAGGAGCTGAGTTTAACTCAAGAGAAACTTTGCTAAAGGTAGACAGTTATATAACAATTCCACAATTCTGAAAGAACAAGCTTGTTCTATATGAAATTTAATGCTACAGTAGAATGAAGTGACACTGAAGGTAAGTGCAGGTAGTCCTCAATGCACGACCACAATTGAGCCCAAAATGTATGTTGTTAAGTGAGAAATTGATTGAGTTTTGCCCCATTTTACAATTTTTCTTGCCACATTTGTTAAGTGAAACAATTTTTTTAAATCAAACATCCCCCCCCCCCCGTCAATGGTGTCCCTTACCTAAAAGTCCACTGGGTAATTTTGGTCATTTGCTCTCAGATGAACCAATCTCACTGTTGTTGCAGGAAAAAATGGCACAATATTTATTTATTAGACTTATATATGCTGCTTTGGGCTTCTGATGTTCGCTGCAGCGCAAAGGCTCCTGGGCTGTGCGCAAAAGCTCCTGGGCCGTGCGCAAAGGCTCCAGGGAAGAGAGGGAACAACGCCCCCCCACCCCTGCGCGCGCTCAGCGGGCCACGGTAAAATTATCAAAGGCTGACTGGTCCGCGGTGATAAAAAGGTTGGAGACCACTGCTTTAAAGAGTTGTGAGTGGGGTACTATATTTACAGTCTGGTATTCTCTTCAGTACTTTGTTTGGAACAGAATCCAAAGTACCATGCAATCCTAGCATTTGTACTAAAGCTAGGCAAGTTATTTTACAGGACTCTGAGCACTCCTCCAGATCTGGTCAATGAAGCAGATATTCCAAAGTACTCCCACAACTTTCCAATGCTTTGAAATCCCAAATGATTTATACAATCCTATTTCATACTTTCTTCTATATGGCAATCAGGGTGGTCTTACATATGGTTCACAGGTGGTCTATTTTCCAAGTTCTTAGAGGGTCAAGAACGGCCTTTCCTAGATTGCAGCTTTAGCTTCCTTGAATGTTAACACACCTTCAGGCCATTCAAATATAGACTAGCTCTGATCCTGGAACCATATCACATGCTTTATATATTAATATCATATTCAATGTAATCATTATTGCTAAAAAAACAGGGAGCAGTTAGAGTAGTTTATAACAAACCATGGGCAAGAAATAAGAAGTTGATTCACCACCACCACCCCTATTTTAGCTTATTTCTGTCTTATCTAATAT
Source organism: Thamnophis elegans (assembly GCF_009769535.1). Lineage (NCBI taxonomy): Eukaryota > Metazoa > Chordata > Lepidosauria > Squamata > Natricidae > Thamnophis > Thamnophis elegans. The sequence goes on along the minus strand of NC_045558.1, from coordinate 92,486,586 downwards.
TTTCCTGCAATTTTTTCATAATCCAGACTACTAAAAAGAGTTCTACATAATGATACTTTTTAAATAAGTTTGATGTCCAACAGATTTCCTACTTATTATTATGAACAAATTCTGGCCTGTTGCTTAAAAAATAAATTCATAAGTATATCTCCAATAAAAAAGAATAGTATGTTGGAGTACTAAAAAACTCAGCCAAATGAGAAAATCCAAAGAAAAAAATATTGGACTTCCTGCTAAGAAGTAACAATTTATATATAGTATGCACAATTCTTTTAGTTAAATTATTGCTGAACAATTTATAATAGTTGTATCAAAGTATTATTCTAAGATATTTGCCACTACTACCCTACTTCCTAGATGTTCACTATTCTCTCCCCCCCCCTCAAGATTTAAGGGCATGTGAAACAGTTTTGATGAAAGTTGCATGATATGAAACTTATCTCCTTTGAAATAAGGTTTGGTTTTAATTCTCCAATGAATCAAAAGGAATGTTTCATGCTTGTTACACAGCATTTGTTTTAGTTTTCCATAGGTCTCCCCAAAACCAACCAAGGAAGATAAAACCACAGAAATCTAATACTGTTGTGCACAGCTTTGCACTAAATTATCTGTATAGTAAGCCAAAAATAGTTTAAGATTATAATTAGCCCAACTGTTTCCCCCATTAACATGCAAATACATTTTTTTCTTGTTCAGAGACTGCATGAGAGATTTCCCAGTCCTTGCAAAATATCACACATCCACAGCAGCAACTCCTCTATGAAGGGGGGGAGAGTTCGGCTTCTCTCTGCCATTCAAAGGCTGCAGCAGGGAGAATCCCAACCTTTTTCCTCTCCCTCCATTTACAGAGGAGCTGCGGCTTCATTCATGCTCCCCCTGCCCCCAATCCCTCCCAGGGGTCGAAGTACCTGAAGGGACAGGCAGGCTGCCACAGCTTTACTGAGAAGTCCGGCTGCACCCGAGCTGGTGGAGCACCCATGCAATCGGAGCAACCATGCAGCTCACCTGCGCTGGCTGTCTCCATGGCGATGGGCTGGCGATTGCGGGCGCTCCACCAGCTCGGGTGTAGCCGGACCGGAGAAGTTTCTCTTCTCAGAAATGTCTTCTCAGTGGAGCTGTGGCAGCCTGCCTGTCCCTTTCAGGTGCTTTGACCTCTGGGAGGGAGGGGAGCGGGGGCCATGTAGGGAGCTGCGCTCCTCTGTGAATGGGGGGTGGCGGAACTCGGCTTCTCTCTGCCATTTAAAAGCTGCAGCAGGGAGAATCCCAACTTTTCTCCTCTCCCTCCATTCAGAGCAGAACTGCTCCAGCCTCCCCCCCCCACATGTTGCCCAACCTTTGCGCTCTTATCCGTGCTCTCCTCGGCTCCTCACGACTGCAATAGATGTCCAGAATAGGCTTTTGGGGCTAATGGGGGCTTGGGTTTCCAGTCCCCGCTGCTTCTGGACATCTATTGCTGTCGGGAGGAGCCAAGGAAAGCACGGAGAAGAGCCTGAAAGTTCTTGGTGCTCCGGGAAACCCCGAAAGCAGTTGGGAGTGGCCCGTGGCTTGATTTAGCCTCCCTGGACATCACAGCAGCAGCCCCAAGTGTGCCAATCTCACCATTTTTTGCATTGGGGCATGCTGTAAGAGGGGGGAGTGAAGACCTTTTCCGGCTGGTGCAAACGACTTCCCTGGACTTGCTTAAGTGAGTACATGCCCGCACCTCCACCACCAACAATCCGAAAAGGTCTTTACTCCATCTCTCTTGCAGCATGCCCTGCTGCCATCCCCACCCCCGCGCCCATGCTTTCTGGTGGGCAGGCATCTTAGGCAAGTCCGGAGACCTTGCAAAGGCCTTGCAAGGTCCCCAAACTTGTCAAAGATGCCAGCCACACCGTGTAAGCTCCTGCCACCATCCCCACCCCTGCCCTTTCTGGTGGCCATGTGGTCCTGCAATATAAGTGAGCCTGGGATCCTTGCAAGGCCGCAAAAGTTCACCAGACCTGCTTATAGTGCAGGACCGTGGCAGCCCCCCTCCCCACGCTTAGTTGCAGCTTACTTACCTCCTCAGAGCCAGAAGGCAGCAATAGAGAGCCAAACAGGAAAAAAGGTAAGTGGGTTTAGATAGGATTCTTAGAGGCAGGTGGGGAGATTGGTGAGGTAGCCAATCAGTGAGTGGTGGGCAGGGCTAGGATAGTGCAGACAGGTGGAGGGAGCGAGCAATGGAGCAGCTTCCGGATGGGCGGGGGCAAGTGAGCAAGCAAGCGACAGGACCGGGGCAGGTGTTCCGGAACTTACTTCCAGGTCCACCAGTGGAACCTCCTCTCACCGGTTCGGTAAATTTGACCAACCAGTTCTACTGAACCGGTGCGAACCGGTAGGAACCCACCTCTGGGAAGAGGAAATATGATGATGGTATCTGCATTTAAGTGTCATGGCAAACAGAAACATCCTTGTATCAAATGTCCTAACAAGTGAACTGATTGCTGGTGGCTTTGGGGTAATTAAAGCACCACATGCTCATTATTTTGCTATAACTGCTTTGACACACATACCCTCCCCATAATCTATCTTTGATGAAAAAGAAGAGCCAGCCCAAAAATAAATACTTAAGGAATTACTTCATGACTAACTTAAATTACTTGCCTCCTTTTATACATTGACTGTTCTCTATATCCCCTGACAATTCTTATTTAGAGAAACTTCTCTCTCACACACAAACAAAAGCATACAGATCCTGGCACCCTCATACAATTCTTTCTTAAAGAGGACAATGGAGGACAAAAGAGGAGCTGGGCTGGAGAGAAAGGTGAGAGAAAAACTGGAGAAGGCAAAGGAAAAAGTAACTGGAAAGAGAGCAAAGATGTTACAAAAGAGACGATTTCAGCCCAGTTGACTTTACCAAGCCTAATCTCAAAGGCATCCGTACTTTTCAATAGCAGGATTTGCATCTCTTGCTCCTTCCTTTCTGTTCAATACTTTCCACAATTCTTACCAGCCCATTCCCTCAATTTGCAATGATCTGGGTGGGATAGTGGGGAAATAATCACCCTATTGTATATTTATGACAAAAAGCTGATATCTATTTTATTGAAAATATTTGCTCCCTATGAAAAAAATATAAGGAACAGGTATATTTCTTTCTATTAGTAAGTCATTCATTAGACAACTATAAAAATAATAATGTCTTTTCAATCATTATTAATTATAAATAGGCAATTAGTCTTTTCTTGGAAAAGTGCTACCTTCTATTGGTAGCTTGCATTTATTGCTTCACCATCCAAATGCTCTAAAAAGAAAGAAAACCAATTTCCAGGGCAGATAATGTGCTTAGCAGAGAAGAGGATACCTTTCTAGATCAGCAAGAAGGAAACAGAATCTTTGTTAATAATCTGCTATTTTCTCTCCATGTTAAAATCATTCAAGATCTCCTTTTCTCATAGGGGGTCAAGCTGTGAAATGAATTCGGTTGCCTAGGAAGAGAGAAGAAACATCTTGATAATTGATTTTACAAAGGCTGAATTCTTACAATACAATACAATACAGAGTTGGAAGGGACCTTGGAGGTCTTCTAGTCCAACCCCCTGCCTAGGCAGGAAACCCTATACCATTTCAGACAAATAGTTGTCCAATCACTTCTTAAAAACTTCCAGTGTTGCAGCATTCACAACTTCTGGAGGCAAGTTGTTCCACTGATTAATTGTTCTGCTGGGAAATTTCTCCTTAGTTCTAAGTTGCTTCTGTCCTTGATTAGTTTCCACCCATTGCTTCTTGTTCTACCCTCGGGTGCCTTGAAGAATAGTTTGTCTCCCTCTTCTTTGTGGCAACCCCTGAGATATTGGAACACTGCTATCATGTCTTCCCTAGTCCTTCATTAAAGTAAACATACCCAGTTCCTGCAACCGTTCTTCATATGTTATAGTCTCCAGTCCCCTAATCATCTTTGCCAGTCTTCTCTGCACTCTTTCTAGAGTCTTCAATTCTCACAGATTTTTAATACAGTACATTTTGAAACATTCCAATCTCTTGGTGCTTTCTACAGAGTTTAACAAAAAATGCAAATCGCAGAATGGGCTTCTTTCATGTATAGTTTCATTCTTTTTCCAGCAACTTTCCCTATAAATTTTGACATGGATTTCTTGGATTGACATAGGATGTTAGCTATTGTTGAAAGAAAAATCCATCTGGTTCAGTTCCAAGCCGGGAAAGGGGAATTGGGAATAAAATAAAGGCTAGCTACTTAGGAAAGAAGGTCCATTTATTGTTGAACAGAACCACCAACAGCATATGGTTCTGGGGCAGCTGACCAACTGGTAGAATGAGCAGATGGATTTTTATAGCTTTCTGTGATACTGCTGGGGGTTGTGCAATGCCTGAAATTTCAGACATTGAAATGCCCCTAAGAATTGTGCAATGTAGTGAGCTCTGTTTCTTTTGCTATTCTAATGGTGGTGCCTTAATCCTATTATGTCCTAAAGGTCATGTCCTGTTCTTAGAATTTAGGTGGAGAACAGTGGTAGGTTTCTACCAGTTCACGCAAATCTGAACCAGTTAGAAGAGGCTCCACCGGTAGACCCGAAAGTAAGTTCCAGAACGCCTGCCTTGGCCCTGTTGCTTACTTGCCCTGCCCGTTCCATTGCAGATCGCTCGCCTGACCGCCCGTCTGCACTAAACTATCCCAGCCCGCCATTCACTGATTGGCTGGAGTCCAGACAATCAGTGAGCAGGCTAGAGTTGACCCACCCACCTCTAATACCTGTTTAAAAGCACGGCGAGTCCTCCCTTCATTTTGTTTTGTTTCGTCTTCCAGCAGGTAAGCAACTAAGCGTGAGGAGGGCGGCAGGAGTGGCGGGAGGCTAACTTACACCAGCTCACGGCTTTCGTGAGGGAAGGCCTTCAGGCCTTTCCTCGCAAAAGCGCAAGCTGGTGTATGCTGCATGGTGGCATTGGTGGGATGGGCGAGCTGGTGTGTGGTGGGATAGTGACCTGGCATGCGGCAGTGGTGGCGGCAGTGGCGGCGGTAGTGGTGGTGGCAGTGGCAGCAGTGGTGGTGGCGGGGGCAATGCCAGCGGTGGCGGTGGTGGCAGCGGCGGCAGGCTAGCTTACGCTGGCTTGTGGCTTTCGTGAGGGAAGGCCTTCAGGCCTTGCTTCGCGAAAGCTGCAAGCTGGCGTACACCACATGGCCAAAAGGAGGTGGGCAATGCTGCTGGTGGCAAGATGGGCGAGCTGGCAGGCGGCAGTGGAGGTGGTGGTGGCAGACTAGCTTACATTAGCTCACGGCTGGAGTTGACCCGCCCGCCTCTAACACCTGTTTAAAAGCCTTCATTTCATTTTGTTTTGCTTTGCCTTCCAGCAGGTAAGCAACTAAGTGCAAGAAGGGATGGCAGGGGTGGCAGGGGTGGTGGGAGGCTAGCTTACACCAGCTCGCGCCTTTTGCGAGGGAAGGCCTTCAGGCTTTGCCCCATGAAAGCTGCAAGCTGGCGTACGCCACGTGGCCAAAAGGAGGTGGGCAGGGCCGCCAGTGGCAACATGGGTGAGCTGGCGTGCGGCAGTGGTGGTGGTGGTGGTGGCAGGCTAGCTTACATTAGCTCACGGCTGGAGTTGACCCGCCCGCCTCTAACACCTGTTTAAAAGCACGGCGGGTCCTCCCTTCATTTAATTTTGTTTTGCTTTGCCTTCCAGCAGGTAAGCAACTAAGCATGGGAAGGGGTGGCAGAGGTGGCAGCGGTGGTGGGAGGCTAGCTTCCACCAGCTCGCGCCTTTTGCGAGGGAAGGCCTTCAGGGGTGACGGGATGGGTGAGCTGGCATGCAATGGGATGGGCGAGCTGGCATGTGGCAGTGGTGGTGGTGGAGGCTGCAGCCAGTGGCGGCAGGCTAGCTTACACCAGCTAGCAGCTTTCACGCGGAAAGGCCTTCAGGCCTTGCCTCACAAAAGCCACGAGCTGACATATGCCACGTGGCCCAAAGGAGGTGGGTGGCAGTAGTGGCAGTGGCAGGATGTGTGAGCTGGCATGCAGTGGTGGTGGCTGTGGCAGCAGGCTAGCTTACCCCAGCTTGCGGCTTTCGTGAGAAAAGGCCTTCAGGCCTTGCCTCACGAAATCCGTGAGCTGGCATATGCTACGTGGCTGAAAGGAGGTGGGTGGCAGCGACAGTGGGAGGCTAACTTACACCAGCTCGTGGGTTTCACAAGGGAAGGCCTTCAGGCCTTGCCTCACAAAAGCTGCCAGCTGGCGTACACTATGTGGCCCAAAGGGGGTTTCTTGCTACACCCCCCTGCACCCTCCCATCTCCAGCCTCACCTGGCTGGCCAAGCCTGTCAGGCTGCGGGCCTAGCTGACCCGGTTGTCCCTTCAGTCCAGCTTACCTGCTGCCTCATCGGCTGCCTGCTTCCTGCTGCATCCATCACATCGGAGAGCTGCTGATTCTGCCTGCTGGTAAGTGACCCATTTTTTTTCTTTTATGCTTTTAATGTTTTTTTAAATAATATTTTATTTATTGTGTATAGATTTTTTTAATCGTTTTATTTAAAAGTATTGAGTATAGAATTTTTTAAAATAGTTTATTTCAATTTATTGTGTGTAGATTCTTTTTTAAAATTGTCTTAGACTATTAAAAAAAGCTTCTATCAAAATTAAATTAAAATAAACCATTTAAAAATCTATACTCAATACTTCTAAATGTATTGTGTATAGAATATTTTTAAATGGTTTTATTGCAATTTATTATGTATGGAATATTTTAAAGGTTTTATTTTAAATTATTGTGTGTGGAATACTTTGAAATGGTTTCGTTTTAAATTATTTTGTGTGGAATACTTTGAAATATTTCATTTTAAATTATTGTATGCGGAATATTTTTTTAAATTGTGTTAGACTATTTTAAAAAATATTATATCAACAATAAATTAAAATAAACCATTTAAAAATATTTAAAAGTATTGTGGGTAGAATATTTTTAAATTGTTTTATTGTAATTTATTGTTTATTGAATATTTTAATGGTTTTTAAAGACTTTTAAAATTATTTATAGAATATTTTTTTTAAATTATTTTAGGGATTTTTTATTTATTTATTGTTTATAGAATATGTTTATTACTTTTTGCCAATGGTTTATTTGTGATGCAATATGTTGCTTTTAAGTGTGCAGGTTGGTGCATGGTTTATGTGTCTCAAATATGTGCTTTTCTATGGGCAGGCCAGGGTGGTGCAAGGCAGCTTTGCCAGATTTTGTTTGTTTCTGTGTGATACCTGGTTGTTTAGATAATTGTGAGGTGGTTGCTGGTTCTGTGAGCTTCCTGGCAATTTCCCACAATGCCTTGATGGTTTTTATTCTAGTGGCTTTGTCTTTCCTGTCCTTAGGTTTAGGGGAAAAAAACTGGTTTCATCTGCAGTCTTTTGGGGGGAAATTGTTATTTTTTGGTGTTTTCCTGGCACTGTCATAGTTTGTGGGTATGTAATGTCCCGCAGTTATCTACACATTAATAATGATCAAGTACTAATAATATTTCCTTATACATTTTAGTGACCTTTCCTTACATAATTGGTGTTTTCTTTCATACTTTTAGATTTCTAATTTCTGTTTCTGTTGACACAGAACACCTTCTGTGAAGGTGTTTCATTTGTGAATAGGCACATTAAAAAAGACTGACTATAAAATCATGTTTCTTCATTTCTCCTTTGGGGAAATATAATATTCTGCCAAAATATAATAATCTGCCAAAATATATCTTTGGGAGGGGGGCTTCCCACACTATGAAACACAAATTCTCCATCTTTCTGATAAAGTCTGGTTAAGATATCATACAAATCATCTGTAATTATTGTAGTATGTTAATCAAGCCTTCATATTTTATGACGAAGATGCAATGGCTGCAACTGCATTAAAAGTGGGCTTCTGTTCACCTGAAGGAGATCTCATTCAGGATTTTTGAACTAAAATTAACAGAGCAACTTATTGTATCTAAAGTGCAAGAGTGTTTATAATCTGGTTGAAAGTAAGATTTAGAATTAATTTAGGTGTGATATGAGAGAATCTCCTGAGTTATGGCTAAAGTAGTTCTCAGCAACAATCATCACTAATGTTACCCAGAAACGGGACATTCAGTGAAGGGAAAAGTCAACTGGAAAATATTGGTGTGGGTATGAATATCAGCAATGTTAATATGCCAACAAAATGAACCAGGAGTTCCAGTGATGCAAGAAAGATGAGAGAAAAGTGAGGAGTCAGGAGATGAAGTCATTTTCTGATTTATGATGTGGCTAAAAACAAAGTTTATATGAAGGCAAATACAAGGCCCAGAGAAAAGGTATGTGGAAGCAGGAAACTAAATGCATTGGGGAGAAAAAGTCAAAACATAGAGCAGATAAATGTATTAAAAATAAAAATTAAATAAAAATTAAAAATAAAGAGAAGCATATATTAATTCAGACCATTCAATTTGTGTTCTCCAATTCGTCAATAGCTGCTAGCTGGAAAAACTGAAGTTCTGGTCCAACTCATCTGGAGGTTGAAAGTGCTACTTTAGATGTGTTGGAAGAAATGTCCTTCTGGGTTCAGTTCCAAGTGGAGAAAAATACACTGGCTTCATGGAAGTTGTTTGGAAAGAAGGTTTTAATGGACAGGACCACATGGTTTGAGGTCCTGGGGAAAAGGGGGGTCATTATCACATGCTTCGAAGATGTTGAAGAAGAAAAAGGAAAAGGGTCTTGCTGAGAGTCCCTGAGTTTTTTTATACCCTCTGTTGGGTCCCACCTTAAGAGTTTCCTGTCCCTGTGTAAGAAATATATCCCATTGCCTGTCAGACTCCCGGGGGTGGGGGGGTCTTAGCTAACTTTGTAGACTGCCTCAGGCCTAGTTGAATCTTCACATAATCTCCCCAGGTGCCATGTGGTGAGATGGGTAGAAAGCTAATCCTACCTTTGTTGAATCTTGGAGATAGCATTTCCCTATGAACAGACCTAGCTATCTCTTTATTTCTTAAGGACGTCTGCAGTGGGCTATTGAGGGAGGTGGGGGCTATTAGGAGTGAGTCTACTTCCTGCCTAAAAAAGCATGTTTCTCCAGTTCCCATCTAGGGAACTATTACACTCTGCCTTTTCAATATTTCCTAGAATATTTCATTTTTTCTAGAAGAGGTGTGGGTGACATGAGCAATATCTCAGACAGATAAAAAAGTTTTAGACAACGTGTGCATAAAATAAATTTTAAAACCTGCTTCAACACAGTTTTGCATGGTGAATAAGAATACAATGAGTCTTGGCTTTGCGCATTCTTGCTTCTCTTTCTTATTACAGCAAGATTTTCAGAAACTTCATGGGAAAACACTTCTGTTTTCATTTATTTGCAATTTGCAGTTGTTCAAACTGACAAGAGGATCACAAATCAATCTACACCATGATCGGTGTTAGATATTCCTCCCCCCCCCCCCACTGATAGAGGTTTTTACCAAGGTCCTCTGTTCCGGCGGGAACAGAGGTTGAATCCCATTGGTCAAGAGGTCTGACAGATCCCTTTAAAAGGGGATGTTGCCTGACCATTCCTCAGCTGGATGTTTACTTGACTTGCAATAAAGAGCTGTTGTTACTGAAGCCTTTGTGTGCCTCCTTTACCCAATGTAACACTGGTGACGAGGGTGGGATTGGAAGGCAACTAGGCTAACAAAAAGAACAAACAAAGTCTTGCAAGTACATCCAGCCCGAGCATCCTGTGCGGCATCGAGCAAGCCATCGCGGAACAACGAGATTGAATCAGAATGGCTATGCATGCCCCACTAACTCCGTATGATCCAGCCACCGAACATTGGGAATCGTACATGCTACGATTCGAGTGTTTCCTGGAAGCGAACAATCTCACGGGTGTTCCAGAAGCCCATAAAAAGAACATGTTCCTCGGTTACTGTGGCTGGGAAGTGTTCGAAACAGTGAAAAACTTCTTGGAACCGACCCCACTCCAAGCTGAAGACCCACTACGCACCCAAGCCATCCATATACGTTCACCGGCATGAATTCAACATTCGAAAGATGGGTAGAGTGGGCGGGAGAGAGGATGGGAGGGAGGGTGAGAAGGAAGGGAGGGAGTGGATCGGGAGAGAGGAGTGGTAGAGGGGGAGGGGAAGTAGGGTGATTGGCAAACACGAATTGACCACTATTTACTAATTCAACACATCACACCCAGTGCTACCACTGGGAGAAGCCCCTCTGAACTCCTCATGGGCTGCCCCCTAAGGTCTCACTTAGACCGGTTACATCCAAATTATTCCACTTCAACAACCTCTGACTCCACAAGCAAGGTAAGGTCTTTTAGGAGATTTGGTATACGTACACAACTACACCTGGGGGAACGTTGTGGATTCCTGCAACCGTGATTGGAATTACTGGTCCTCAATCATACACAGTTGAACTCGAGGACGGTATAAATTGGAGAAGGCATATAGACCAACTCCATAGCCGCATGTCCAACTCGGTGCTTAGACAACCTACAGTAACTCCTGCACAAACCAGTCAAAACTGTACAAAACATAATAACAGTCATTTCAAGTCCAACTCAAGCCCGAGAATATTGGAAGACTTATCTGACTTCGATGCAGGCCTGCAGCGAGCTCCGAGTGAATTAACTCCAGAAACTCCAGCCACGACCTCTGAAAAGTTCCAGGAGATTCCATTGGGCAGGACTGTGGAGCAAACAGGTCCATCCGACTTGTTCGAAGGAACCACCAATACTGAATTGTGCAGGTCAGGCAGAGCTACGCAAAAGCCCACCTACCTGCGTGACTATGTCACCAGTTAGATTGTTCCATCCTAGAGGGGAGGGGTGTTAGATATTCCCCCTCAACAGAGGTTTCCACCAAGGTCCTCTGTTCCGGCGGGAATCCCATTGGTCAAGAGGTCTGACAGATCCCTTTAAAAGGGGATGCTGCCTGACCATTCCTCAGCCGGATGTTTACTTGACTTGCAATAAAGAGCTGTTGTTATTGAAGTCTTTGTGTACCTCCTTTACCCGATCTAACAATTCATATAACCATTATCTATTGAACAAGTCAAACTGAGTTTCTGCAGTATGTTAACCTGCAAACAAATCACATAAAGGCTTAGAGCAAATTTCCTGGAAATGTGCTTAAGATTTCAAACTAAACAACATTAAAAAAATTGAAGATCTGATTTAGAATCAATAGATAGTTTGGTATGCATATTTGATTATATGAATATTCCATAATTTCCCTGATGGAAGATGAAGGAAAGTATGGAAAAAGGAATTAAAAGGAAAGTTGATGGTTTTACCTAGGATTATGAAGAGTACTTTCCAAAATGCATCCGACAGTTCCTGTTGCACTGCAAACGTCTGAGAGTTGCAGATGGTCCTGAGAAACTTCTTCTGACTTTCTTAATTGTGGGATTCGTCAGAGGAACTGCAGAATAAATATAATGGAACACAGTTCCTTCTACCTACAATCGAGCTTTCTTCAATCAAGTTAGATTTAACCTCATCATCTCCAGTACCTGAAATGATTTACAAACTCATGAATGAAGGCAAATATATGTGTCCCAGGATAATGATGCAATGTCAAATATGGGTTGATCACTGGGACCAGAGATTTACTCTTTCAAGCTTTCAGACTCATGCTGGAGACCATCTTCAGGGAACTTCTCTCTACTGGCTTTGGGCTATTGTGTGAGTCATGCGGTGAGTTATGTGGTGTCTTCCTATTGGCTGATTGGTGTGTTGATGGCTGGCAATTGTTTCTTCCTTGTGTTGACAAGCACTCAGCTCCTAAGCGTTTGATACTCTGCCGTAAATCAGTGTTCCTTTTAATTGAGAAAGAGCCCATTTCTCAGGCTTCAATTATTTCCCTGATTATCTTTGTACCTGTATGGCCAACAATCTTAGTAGCTGTTAAATTAAATGTGCCTCCTCCTTCATTGCAATGTGAGGCTATCAATGAGTTTGGGTCTCTTCATCTGAGTTCAATTTCTCTGGAGCATGGGGTTGAAATTCTTCCAAGAAAACATCGGTCTTGTTTTTATAGTAAGGTTTAATATCTTTTAATGAGCGCCATCTTGTCTAAATGAGGAGCTTGTGTAAGCCTGACAAGTGGTTTGGAAAGTGATGGCCAGGCATTATGTATGCAGATGTCTCTGTGGAAGCCAGGGGTCTGGCTTCTTTTGCCACCCAGGCCAAAATGGTCATGGAGGATCTGGAAGGACCAGCCATCAGAAGTGGGAAGTGCCCTCTGTGGCAGTCTAATGGGGTCAAGAGATTCTAAGTAGTCCTTTCTCTTCTCTTAGCCTCGGAAGAACCTGCCTCTTCTCTTAGCCCTGGAAGGGCAATTGGATGTTTTTCTCATGGATAATTTAAAAATAAAATTCATAAATATTTCATAGATATTTTCAAAATCACTATATACGAAATCCACTAATATCAATATAGGAAAAAATAAAGCTTAAAATATACTTGAAAATTCTGGAATTGCTCTCAACGATGGATTACATACCCAAATCTGGTGAAGCTTGAAAAAATCATGACATATAAAGACATTTTAGACACTGAAGGGAAATTAAAATCGAAGCAAGAGCTTGAAGAACAGGACATTACACTATCATGGTGGTCTCAATTGCAAATACAATCTAGATATGATATAGATATGAAAAGGTATGGCTTTTATAAAGGACAAACATTGATAAAACATTGCTGAACTGATAAAAAATTAATTAAGAAGGTATATAACTTTTTGCAAAGTTTAAAAATGGAGGATGAACAAATAAGACACAAAGGTACAGTGGGGATTTTTTTTTTACTATAACATAGAATTAGAGAAATGATAAAATTTATGAGAAAGGAACTATGGATTAACAGAGGCAACTTCTTATAAAGAAAATGTATATAATGTATACAAATGTATATAAAATGTTTTACAGATGGCATTTACTACCTGCTAGATTAGCTAAAATGTTTAAAAATGTCTAGCAAATGTTGGAAATATAATCAAAAGACAGGGACATTTTATCATATGTGCTAAAACAGAACATTTTGGGACAAAAACACATAGAGGGCTAGAAAAGGTAATAAGGAAATATGTAAATTTTAAACCTGAACTGTTTTTGTTAGGGATAATATCAGAAAAAATTGATAAGAAAAGCAAGTATTTAGTATTATATGTTTTAACAGCAGCAAAAATTATCTTCGCACAATATTGGAAAGATGAAGAAATACTTAAAGATGAAGAGATAATTAAGAAGATATTAGACTGCAGAAATGGACAGACTTACATTGAAAATCAAACAGAGAGAAGATACAGAATATTATCAAACTTGGAATTTACTTTACCAGTGGTTGGAATGTTTATTAAGCACCAAGGAATTACCTCCAATAGACCGATTAGATCCCACAGATTAGGCCTCCTCCAAATTCCATCCACTGGCCAATGCCGACTGGCGACCACCCGGAGGAGGGCCTTCTCTGTGGCTGCTCTGGCCCTCTGGAACGAGCTCCCCGTGGAGATTCGTACCCTCACCACCCTCCAGGCTTTCCGCAAAGCCCTTAAAACCTGGCTGTTCCGACAGGCCTGGGGCTGATGAGTTCCTGTCCCTGCTCGAATGGTGTGCCTGTTGAGTTGTTTTTAAAATTGTGGTATTGTTTGTCTATGTCTTTTTTCCCCCTATTTGTATCCCCTATCCCCCCACCTGACTTGGGTTGTGAGCCGCCCTGAGTCCCTTCTGGGAAAAGGGCGGCATAGAAATATAATAAATTCAATTCAATTCAATTCAAGGAAAGTAATCAATAGAAAATTAATAAAATGTAATTAAAAAAAGAAAAAGGAAAACCCATCAGTCTCTGCCCCTTAACTTTCCTTGCAGTGCACATTTCCCCCTCTTGTTCCTGAAGTGGATTCCACCCTACTAAGATAGTTGTGCCACCTCATGGACGGAGGACAGCATGTTAAACTGGCTGTCTGGATAAGCTTTCCTGAGAAAAGCAAGTGAGAGAAAGAGATTAAATGAGATCTGAATTCACAACCAAGGACCTGCAAGGAAGCTTTGCAGACTAGAGTATTCCTACCTTGAAGATAAGAGAGCTCCTAATCCATGGGTGTCAAATTTGTGGTGTCATGTTGCCATTATGTGACGTATCACAAAGTTTTTTCACTTCGCAAAGGTGGGGTGGGTGTGGCCTGTTCATGATGCATCCAGCCATGGGCTGCCAGTTTGACACCACTATTCTAATCTATCACCTCACACTCCTGACTTTCTATGTTTTCAAGACTCACTGTCTATTCCCCACAAGGGTACAACTTGCAGATTGTATTTTCTTAATCATGTTTTACTTATAAACTACAATTGCCTGGATCCATTGCATATATTAAGCCAAAATCCAAACTAATTATATTATGGTTTATCTGTGTCATCACGGTGACCTGAGTGGTGCAAACGGATGTGTTGCCTTCTTGAAACTATTGAAAGGACTTTGTTGAAGTCTGGAGACAGATGATGTCGTATCCCTTCCTCTGACTAGATTCAGCAGTCCACCTGAATTTAAGACACATGTTACTCTTGTGAAGACAGCAAAGTCCACATTTTGGACAGAGAGGACCACTGGTTTGAAAGAGGGGTCAAAGAGGCCACTGATGTTGAACAGCCCTCTCTCAACAAACTGGGGGGGCGGGGGAGATACTACATCATATATCTTCAATGTACAACACAGTTCTTTCAACAGTTCCAAGAAGGCTCCACAATCCTTCCATTCCCCACCATCCAGTCAGAGCTGAAGAAGCTTCTTAGAGGAGAAGTGAAAGGTCTTCAAAGAAAAACCAAAAAATCCATTTACCTCTTGAAAAAGCAACTTTGGGACTGTCAAGTCTTGTAATTGGATCATGTTTTAGGCATGCTTTTTCAGTACAAATTGGGGGTTAAAGATCTCATCCTGTTATACTTAATCTCTGACCTGGAAGATGAACTCTGGTTAATTCTATTTGTGTATTTAGTAAAAGGTAAAATGTGCAATGCCAGGTAACTTAAGTCCATTATTATTATTAATCTGAAATGCAAGGCTTACTTGCACTTAAAAAAAACTTACTTCTGAGAAGTCATAGCTAGGATTACACTATAGAACTCCTGTGTGCACCATCTTAAACTCTTTAGAGGTAAGAGAGAAGAAAGATTTGAGAAAAGCCCTATTTAGCTCAGGGAGAAGTTTGAAAAAAAGGACAGGAGCCCATGTATTAATCGTTGAATAAAAAACTTGAAATGAGTCTATTTTACACCTAGATTTGCTGAAAAGTCCCCAACCTTTCAAATTAAGGCCAATGACCCTATAGGCATGGAAGTTCTGAGGGAGGCTCAGGAAGCCATTACTCAGGGTCTCAAGAAAGGAGTACCAAAAACTAAATTTTCATTGGGTACACCAAATTATGCAAGAGCCAAAAGAAAGCTCAAATGACATTTTGATCAGTTTGAGGTGCTTTTCAGACCTAGACCCAGATGCCCCACAGAATGAAGTAATTTTGAAAATGACTTTTGTGGGACAAAGCACCCCTGATATCAGGAAGAAACTCCAAAGATTAGATGCCCCAACTAGCCAAAATGAGGAACTCCTGATTCAGACTGCTTTCACAGTCTACTCCCAATGAGAGGAAAAGAAGAGGAGGATAAGAAAATAAAGAGGCAGGCCACACTTCTAGCAGTGGCATTACAGTAAGAGAGGAACTTCAAATCAATGCTTTGGGAATTTGAAAAAAAACAAAACAATGTGCCCGATGAAGACAGATGGCACATTGGAAGAACGAGTTTCCACTAAATTGCCAAAGTTCTTAGCCCAATAAACAATTCTGACACCAATGGCCTAAATCCCAGCCATCCCCAGGCCCTCCCCAGGCCCTCCCCAAAAACAGATGATGGCAAGACAAGAAGAACTATACTGACGGACCTCCAGATGATTAGTTTTTACCCTCAAACCTCTAGTGGAGTTGCAAGTGGGAGGAAGATTTCAATCTTTTCTTGTCGACACCAGGGCAACCTACAGTGTTCTCAATGATCCTACTGTGCCATGCCTAACCACTCAATGTATCCCCTTAGTAGGTGTTACAGGGAGAATGGAAATTGCCAAGCAGAGTAGATGCTTGGAAGTTAAAGGAATCCAAGGTCCCAGTGTGACCGATTCATTTCTCATTCTGCCTCAATGCCCTATTAATTTGTTAGGAAGGGATCTATTAGGAAAACCTGGAGCTACTCTTGAGTGTTCCCCTGAGGGAGTATAGCTAAATTTTTCTCCTGATCAAGCAAATTTGTGTTTCTTGAGTCTGCAGGACTCTAAGTTGCCTTCAGACTCTCGCATCAATCCTTCTGTGTGATACCAGGGAACACCTGGATATGCTAAATTTGCTGCCCCCCATTTGGCAAAACTGAAACATGATGCAGCACCATTTCAATAAAGCAGTATCTAATAAAAAGGGAGGCTCGCATTGGCATAAAAGAACAAATTCAAACCTTTGTGAATTTTGGCATTCTTAGAAGGACTCAGTTCCAAGGGTCTACCCAATTTTTCTAGTCCAAAAGCCAGATGGGATTTGGAGAGCAGTCCAGGATTTGAGAGAGGCTTTACACTTGTTGTGGCCAATCCTTAACCACCCTATCACACTGCCAGGTGTGGTACACCATAATAGACCTAAAAGATCCCTTTTTCTATATCCCCTTGGCCATAGAGTGCCAAGATTACTTTGCCTTCAAATGGACCGATCCGGATAATAGACGTTGCTGCCAGCTGACATGGAATAGATTACCCCAGGGATATAAAAACAGCCCTACAGCCTTTGCTGCTGCCCTTTCTGTGCATTTAAAATACTTTGATGCCCCACCACTTTTACAATATGTAGATGATTTGTTATTGGCAGCCAAATATGAACAACAGATGGAAGAGAAATCAATTAAGTTACTGAATCATCTGGCTAAAAAGGGATACACAGTGTCCCAAAAGACAATCCAATGGACTAAGCAAACTGTAAACTATTTAGGTTACCGTATATACTCGAGTATAAGCCGAGTTTTTCAGCCCACTTTTTGGGCTGAAAAAAGCCGCCTCGGCTTATACTCGAGTCTACAACTGGATCCGGCAGTGCTGTTGCCTGTTGGAGGAGGAGGAGGTGAACCAGCCTGCCATCGCCAGCCACCGCTAGCCCTGCCGCTCTTCCCACCCCCTTCCAAGCCCCACAGTCCAGTGGATGGAGCAGCGAAGCCCCGGGGCTTCGCTACTGCTCCCCGCATTTTCTGCACGGGGATCCCTTGGAGAGGGGATTCCAGCCTGCCATCGCCGGCCACTGCCAGCCCCGCCGCTCTTCCCACCCCCTTCCAAGCCCCACAGTCCAGCGGATGGAGCAGCGAAGCCCCGGGGCTTCGCTACTGCTCCCCGCATTTTCTGCACGGGGATCCCTTGGAGAGGGGATTCCAGCCTGCCATCACCAGCCACCGCTAGCCCTGCCGCTCTTCCCACCCCCTTCCAAGCCCCAGCGCAGCACGGGCGGCAAAGCTCTGGATGGAACCACAGGGGCTGGCTGTGAACTCCGCAAAGCCAAAGGGGGAGAAGGGGGCTGTCTCCTCCCCCCAGTGCCTCCCGATTCCCACAGTACCAAATTAGACAATACAAAACATGATTTACTCACCACCAGTGAGTAAGCGCAGCTGCCCAAAACAAAGACGAAATAAAATGGAGACTCGCGCATGCGTCCTCAGCTAAGGAGTCCAGCCAATCAGTGAGCTGGTTGGCCAGCTCACTGATTGGCTGGAGTCCAGCCAATCAAATCAGTGAGCGGCAGGCTGGGCTGGCTTAAATTTGTAGGTAGCATAGAACAGAACGATGAGCCAGCCCAGCAGCTGATGGGCGGGAGCTGCGAGTGCCAAAAAAAGCGTGCCTTTTAAAAAAGCGGGCGGGACGCGGGAAAATGCATCAAAAAGCGGGGGTGTCCCGCCAAAAGCGGGACGTCTGGTCACCTTAGGTTTGTTGTAACTCTGCTTTATAAAGTTTATAAAGTAAAGTTACTTCCCTATTTTATAAATCACCATTACTGTGGAACTGGTGGGTGGTTAGAAAATTTTACTACTAACAGAGATAGAAAAGTGGGTGGTAGGTATAAAAAGGTTGACTACCCCTGGTTTAACTGTTTAACTGTAACAGAAAACTATCCTTAGAACAAAAAGACTAACTAGCCTAGATTATACCTAGCAAGCTTAAAAACACTGCCATCTACTGGCTGAATACTAATATAGTTGTTGCGAAATATACATTCCAAAAATGTATTCCAACAATTTGACCAGAACCCAATTTGAAAATCATCTAATTTGACTGTGGACCAAATCAGAAATGTTCTAACTTTAATTAAATATCTTGGGAAATCTTCAAAGAGTTATAATGATTTTCAAAACTATTAAATAGGAAATGAGGTGTTTACATGTGCTTGCATTTTTTTTTAGAGATAAAGGAAGTTTGACCTATTTTATTTAGTTAATCGACTTATATGGCTGCCTAACTCACCATCAGGCTAGATTCCAATAATAGATGTAAGGCTATTAACTCCCTTCTCAGAGATTTTGAAGCAGAATAAAAGAATAAAAGGGTTGGAAGGGACCTTGGAGGTCCTCCAGTCCATGCCCCCGGCACAAACAGGAAATGCTTCACCATTTGAGACAAAGGGTTGTCTAACATCTTGTTAAGCGCTGGAGCACCCACACTTTCTAGAGGCAAGTAAGATTTTCCACTGGATAATTGTTCCAGTCCAGCCAAAGAATTGTTCTGACCCAGCTCCCCAAACACAACAAACCCTCTTGACATAAACTCAAAAGATTCCCTTATAGGAATCCCCTGGCAAAATGTTTATCTTGCAGGCCAACAAGTCCTGCTGGCCAGAAGATGAGTAGTTGTCTTCCACACCTATTCATTTCCATCCCCTGCCTTTTATCCCCAAAGCTAGGGTGGGGCCTCATTAGCAGTGGTGGCTCTTCCTTCCACAGGATCAGCCCACATCTTTACACTACTCTCTGTTTCTTTGTCTTTTACACAGCCATACGTCAGGCACTGGACCCAGCTGGTCCTCTTCTTCTTCATCAACCACCTCCAGACCTGGAGGCTGTTGACTCTCCATCTGAGGGCTGATGGATGACCCAGGCTCCACCTCTTGTATACAGCCTATAAGTACCATGAGAGAGTAGCCAGGTCATCATTTCGGTCTCTAAGAATGGAAATATAGAGTTGGTTGTAGCATATTGTACATACCACAATCTGTGGTGGTGGAGGATCTCAG
Source organism: Thamnophis elegans (assembly GCF_009769535.1). Classification (NCBI taxonomy): domain Eukaryota; kingdom Metazoa; phylum Chordata; class Lepidosauria; order Squamata; family Natricidae; genus Thamnophis; species Thamnophis elegans. Next base: position 92,467,328 of record NC_045558.1, on the reverse strand, counting down.
CCTGTGGTTTAACATAGATGTTGAAGAGGAATGGAGAGAGTATTGAGCCATGGAGCATATCACAAAATAGTGCTGAGAGCTGAACTTCTCACTCTCATCAGTACTGATTGGGACCAGCCAAAGAGAAAGGAGCTGAGCCAGAACAGAACTGTACCAACCAGTCCCAGTTCCTGTAACTGGCCTCAAAGGATACCATGGTCAATAGTATTATAAGCCACTAAGTGGTTAAGGAGAGTAAGGATGGTTGTCCTATTCCTATCTTGCTCTCACCAGAGATCATCAACAAGTATGACCAATGCATTTCCATCCCATAACCGGTCCAGAATCCTGACTGAAAGGGATCCAGATCAGATGTGGGTTCCTACCGGTTCAGACCAGTTTGGCGGAACGGATAGTAAAAATTGGAGCTGGCTCTCCAAACCAGTAGTACCAGTAGGCTCAACATGCCCCTAACAGGTCCTCGGTCTCCACTCGCTCACCCATCTACATCTGTTGAATGGCAAGCTGACTGGAGCTGGGAAGTGGCTGGCAGGCAAAGAAGCCTCTCAGCCTTCTCTTTGAGTGCGGGAGGATTGGAGGCTTCTTTTCTACCCAGCTGCTGGCTGCAGGGTGCCAAAAAGTCCTTCAGCCAGTGAAAAGAAAGCTGCACATGCTTGAAGAGGGTGGCAGCAACCAGAGGTCTTTTCATTGCCCTGTGCCAGCTGCTGGGTGGAAAGAAGTCTCCCTGCTTCCAAGTTCAGCAGCAGGCTTGGTCTCTTCACAGGGTTGCTTTTCTCCACACCTGAGAAAGATCAAAAGTAGCAGAGAAGTAGCCTTTAAAGACAAAGCCGGCATAGCCACCTACGCACAGATAAGCATACATGCTAGCCTACCCCCACTCCCCACTGGCCAGTGTCTCCTGAAGCCCCCACTGTTGCAGCCACAGTGGGGATGGGTAGCCGGGCAAGGTTGCTGGTCCGGGCAACCTCCTCCCCACTGGGATGAAGCCACCACTATTGCAGCTCCAGGAGAGCCATGCTCCTGTTGGTGATCCAGAAGGCAGAGGGAACCAACTGCTGCCTCCTAGCTTGGGAGTCAGCCGGGGGGGGGGGGTGGAATGAGCTGGGCAGGAGCGATGGCAATAGTGGAGTCCAGCGCTTGGGGAGGGCAAGATTAGCATGCTCCCAGCTGCACGCTATGGTGCCTCTGTCTGCCAGCTCAGGGCAGCGGGCTCAGTGCAACCCAGATGATCTGAAGCTGCAGGGAGCCTCCCCCATGTTGCCCCCCCTCCCAGCCTGCACCCGTGCCTCTGTACTAGTGGTGGGTTTCTGCCGGTCCGCACCAGTTTGGGCAAAATGGTTCATGAAATCCAGCAAGCAGGTGAGGACTGGTGGACCTGGAAATAACTTCCGGGAATGCCAGCACCAGCCCTGTCGCTCGATCGCCCTTGCCATCCCATCGCAGCTTGCTTGCTCCCCCGCCCATCCACAGTAAACTAGGATAGCCCAGCCTGCCGCTCACTGATTGGCTGGAGACTAAAGGCTAGCTTACAGGAGGCTAGCTTATACCAGCTTGCAAAAGCTGTGGGCTGGAGTACGCCACGCGGCCAAAGGCGGGTAGGCAGCGGTGGCAGCAGTGGCAGTGGTGGCGGCCTAGCTTTCGCAAAGGAAGGCCTGAAGGCTTTCTCTAGCGAAAGCCGCAGGCTGGCGTACGCCACATGGCCGAAGGCAGGTGGGTGGCGGTGGGGGTGGCCTAGCTTTCGCAAGGAAGGCCTTTAGGCCTTCCCTAGCTAAAGCTGCAGGCTGGCATACACCTCACGGCTGAAAGCCCCCCACCCCGCCTCTCCAGCCTCGCCTGGCTGGGTAAGCTTGCCAGGCGACTTGTTTAGTGACAACCCTGGCCTTGTCCCTCCAGTCCAGTGTCTTACCTGTCCTGCTGCCTCTCTGCCTGTCTGCTCCCTGTTGCATCCACCCATCGCATCGGAGTCGGATCGATCGCATCGGAGTGCTGTTGATTCTGCCTGCTGGTAAGCGACCCGGCTTTTTTTCTTTTATTTTTTTAATGTATTTTAAAATAATATTTTATTTATTGTGCATAGAATTTTTTAAAATAGTTTTACTTACATATTTTAAAATGGTTTACTTTAATTTATTGTATGTGGATTCTTTTTTTAAATTGTCTTAGACTATGTAAAAAAAGATTCTATCCAAAATAAATTAAAATAAACCATTTAAAATGTATTGTGCATAGAAGGTATTGAGTATAGAATATTTTAAAATGATTTACTTCAATTTATTGTGCTTGGATTCTTTTTTAAAATTGTCTTAGACTATTTAAAAAAGATTCTATCCAAAATAAATTAAAATAAACCATTTTAAAAATTCTATATTCAACACTTTAAAATGTATTGTGCATAGAATTTTTTAAAATAGTTTTATTGTAATTTATTGTGTGTGGAATATTTTTAATAGTTTCATTTTAAATTATTGTGTGTGGAATAGTTTGAAATGGTTGCAGTATAAATTATTGCTGGTGGAATAATGGTTACAGTATACTATGGCTGGTACAATACCTTAAAATAGTTACAGTATAAATTATTGCTGGTGGAATACTTAACAATGGTTTTTAAGGATTTTTTTATTTATAGAATATCTTTTTTTTATTTTTAGGGAATTTTTATTTTTTAATTGTAAAATATATTTACTACAAGAAATTTTATTCCTTTTTGCAAATATTTTTTTGTGATGCAATATGTTGCTTTTAAGCATGCAGGTTGGTGCATGGTTAATGTGTCTCAAAGTGGCTGCTTTTCTATGGGCAGGTCAGGTTGGTGCAAGGCAGCTTTGCCAGATTTAGCGTGTTTCACCCTCGTTGTTTAGGTAATTGTGAGGTGGTTGCTGGTTCTGTGAGCTTCCTGGCACTGTCCTTTATAATTTCCCACAATGCCTTGATGGTTTTTATTCCAGTGGCTTTGTCTTTCCTCTCCTTAGGTTTATGGAAAAAAACTGGTTTCATTTGCAGTCTTTTTTTTTGTGGGGGGAGGAATTCTTATTTTTTGGTGTTTTTCTGGCACTGTTATAGTTTGTGTGTGTGTGTATGTGTGTGTGTAATGTCCCACACTTATCTATGCATTAATAATGATCTAGTAATATTTCCTTATACATTTTAGGGACCTTTCCTTACATAATTCAAGTTTCAAGTTTCAAGTTTAATTTTATTTATAGACCGCCCAATCCCGGAGAACTCTGGGCAGCTTACAGAGAGGGGGTTTTCTTCATACTTTTGGAATTCTAATTTCTGTTTCCGTTAGTTAGCAATTGCTAAAACAAATCCCATGTGAAAAAGTATTCAAAGCCTTCTTGATTTTAATTGTCAATTTATTTATTTCTGCACATTGTAATATTTATTCATTTTTATATCTCTGTTTTTCCACTGTTGTGCAAATACAATTCCAGCAGCTGCTAACATGTGTAAAATTAAATATATATTGTACTCCCTTTCAAATAGCCAATAAAATATTTCTGGTTTTAATTCCATATCTTGCTTTACCATTGCTTCTAACCACTAACTTCTGAATAGCTACTTGGACCCACCTAAGTGGTGTTCAGAAGACCGGCAAACCAGTGATCCTTCCTCTGTAAGTAGCTGTCTTTATTGCTGGGTGTGCTCTGTGCTGGGTTCATAGTTTATAGTTTAGTTTATAGTTTTATTGATTTGTATGCCGCTCACTCCCAAAGGACTCCGGGCGGCTTACAATAAAACAAGGGAGGGGGGGATAATACACAAACAACATATTAAAATATACAACAATCACAATTTCCGGGGGGCTGGATATTTCGAGAGCCCTCCGGCCTGCTGGAGCAGCCAGGACTTAACAGCTTTGCGGAAGGCCGGGAGGGTAGTGAGGGTCCGGACCTCCACGGGGAGATCGTTCCAGAGGGCTGGCGCTGCAACAGAGAAGGCTCTCCCCCGGGAGTGGCCAGCCGACATTGGCTGGCAGATGGAATCCGGAGGAGACCTAACCTGTGTGATCGAATCGGTCTATGGGAGGTGATCGACAGGAGGCGGTCTCTCAGGTACCCAGGTCCGATGCCATGAAGGGCTTTATAGGTAACGACCAGCGCCTTGAAGCGGATCTGGAGACTAATGGGTAACCAGTGCAGCTCGCGGAGGATAGGTGTAACGTGGGTGTACCTGGGTCCACCCTCGATCGCTCACGCGGCTGCGTTCTGGACCAGCTGGAGTCTTTGAACACTCTTCAAGGGCAGCCCCATGTAGAGCGTGTTACAATAATCCAGTCTTGAGGTCACAAGGGCATGAGTGACTGTCTGAAGGGCCTCCCGATCCAGGTAGGGTCGCAATTGGTACACCAGGCGAACCTGGGCAAAGGTCCCCCTGGTCACAGCTGACAAATGGTGTTCAAAAGTCAGCTGAGGATCCAGGAGGACTCCCAAATTGTGAACCCTCTCTGAGGGGTGTATAATTTCACCCCCCAGCCTGAGAGATGGAATATTTGGCCAATCTTTGGGAGGGAACATCAGTAGCCACTCGGTCTTGTCTGGATTGAGTGCCAACTTATTTACTCCCATCGAGACACTAACAGCTTCCAGGCACTGGCACATCACTTCTACTGCTTCGCTGAGTTGGCACGGGGCAGACAGATACAGCTGTGTATCGTCCGCATATTGGTGGTACTTAATCCCGTGCCGGCGTATGATCTCAACCAGTGGCTTCATGTAGATGTTAAATAGGAGGGGGGACAGGACCGAGCCCTGTGGCACCCCATAATTGAGAGGCCTTGGGGTCGACCTCTGCCCTCCAACCAACACTGACTGCGACCTGTCCAAGAGGTAGGAGAACCACCGGAGAACAGTGCCTCCCACTCCCACCTCTCGCAACCGTCGCAGAAGGATACCATGGTCAATGGTATTGAAGGCCGCTGAGAGGTCAAGGAGCACAAGGATAGAGGGGTGACCCCTATCCCTGGCTCGCCAGAGATCATCGATCAGCGCGACCAAAGCAGTTTCCGTGCTGTAACCAGGCCTGAAACCCGACTGAAAGGAGTCAAGATAATTGGTTTCATCCAAGGACCGTCGGAGTTGGGAGGCCACCACTTTCTCAACAACCTTCCCAACAAAGGGCAGGTTGGAGACTGGACGATAGTTGCTCAAAATGGCTGGGTCCAGAGATGGTTTCTTCAGGAGGGGTCTCACCACTGCATCCTTTAGGAGTGGGAAAGTTCCCTCCCGGAGAGAGGTGTTAACTATCGTCCGGATCCAGCCGCATGTCACCTCCCTGCTGGTCGAGACCAGCCAGGAGGGGCACGGGTCCACTATACAAGTGGAGGCACTCACTGCTCCCATGGCCTTGTCCACTTCCTCAGGAGAAGCAAGTTGAAACTCAATCCATAAAGTATGCTCAAGACCTTCCCCCGGTACGTCGGCTGGTACTGTGCAATTGGAGTCCAGCTCTGTCCGAATCCGAGTGACTTTATCTGTTAAATACTGAACAAATTCCTCAGCTCTACCTTGTAAAGGGTCATCCGCATCCCTCCCTTTCAAGAGGGAGCGGGTTATTCTAAACAATCCTTGAGATAGTAAAGTCTTGCTTTCTGTGTCTCTCTTTTGTGCAGGTTATTGGAGAAAGGTGGTGAGGTGGTGGTGCAGAAGATGGAAAAAGGACAGTAATTTTCCTTTTCTATTATTTTTTGTGCTTGTTTCATCCTAATGCAATGCATGCAATTAAAGTCATGTTTTCTGTCTCTCTCTTTTGTGTAGGTTATTGGAGCAAGGTGGTGAGGTGGTGGTGCAGAAGACCAGCAAGGCAGTAATCTTTCCTCTATACGTAGCTGTCTTTATTGTTTTGTGTGCTGGTTTCATCCCAATGATGGCAATGAAATAGTTCATTTCTGGACTTCCGGTGGTGACGTCATTGTGCCTAGAGCGGGGTAAGGGAACTCTCCTAACCCCTAACTCTAACCTCTTCATTTGGGCTCTTTTTTGGAGCACTGCTGATCCCAAAGAGATCAGCAGATCAAAGGGGATACTCTGTAGATGCTGGGGTGATAAGGCAAATCCCCTGCGTATAGGAGAAACCCCCTAAACGGGTGAAGAAATATCCTACCTTTTGGTTAGGACCTTAGCAATGGCGGCTGAATAGAAGGAAGAACAGAGATAGAAGCTGTTGAAATCGGATGTTTGTTATTATTGTTGACAATCCAGAGAGGAGGGCAACGCGAAACTGGCAGAGAGGGTGTGCTGGAAGAAGAAGTAGCTGGGAGAGAGGCTGTTTTAACAGTACAATTTTGCCGAGAAGGAGCGGAGCAGAGACGCTGTGTTAGAACGGACAGGAAGGGACAGCCAGAAGAGCCTAAAGATCAGCCACAGTAAGAACGAAAACCTGACATGGACTCCAGAAGATAAAAGTTGCTGAAAAGAATTGGAAGGTTCAAAGAAGTGACTGCTTAATAGGCGGGTTGGTAAACGGAGTTCCCTTTTCTTTCTGCTCACCAGTCCTTCTGCTGCTGTGTTGAACTTTTAAGCATTTGATATTTATCTGCCTAGGAGCTTGGAACAGAGATCTGTCTGGAAATAGACTTTTGCTTCGTGGATATTAACAGTGATACTAGGGAGAGAGTGACATCTAGTGGACTGTAAATTTGAATGGTGAAGCTTGTTGTAAGAGAACATAGAGAGACTAATTATCAGAAGTGAATACTTGTATAACCGATAAAATTGAGAAACATTTATTGATATAAGATAAGAGTGTGATATATAAATTTATAATATATATTAATCAAATTAATTAAATAGAATACTACATAGGAATGTTTAAGTATTCAAAGGTGATATCAAGGAAGGTTAATAGTTGAATTGTTGCTGAATAGTGGATTATACAATTATTTATATTTTTGATATTACTGATAAAGTATAAACAAGGTTAAAGTTATAGCCAATTGTGGGCAAGGACAAATAGGGGGTTAAAAATGGCAACCTCAGTAAAATTAGGGAAAAAGACCATACCCAATGTGAGTTCAGCAACACTCCCCTCCTCAAACCAAAGGTCAACCGAGAGTGTGTGGGGGTTGGAGAAAGCTGAAAAGATGGCAGAATCAGCGGGACCAGCACCAACGATGCAGAATATGCAATCGATGCTCCAATTGATACAGGAGACTTTGGCAAAAAGCCAAGAAGAGTCAAGGAAGAATCATAAAGAATTAAAAAATGAAATGGGAGAATTGAAAGGAACTATCAAGAATGCAGATGATAAAGTCAAAAAGATACAGAATGCCTTAGCAATCAATGAACAGAAAATTCAATGTATGGAAGAAAAAATACAACACTCAGATCAGAAGATGGGAAAGGTGGAAATAGAATATAGACAACTTAATAAGGAATTAGAATTATCAATAATCCGACTTGAAAACGAAAAAGCAGCATTCTACCTAAGATTTCAAAACATACCGGAAGAGAAGGAGGAAGACCTGAAAGAAAAAATGATTAATACCCTCACTAAATTTCTGCAAAAAAAAAGAACAGGAAGAGAGAGGGAATATTGATGAGGCTTTCAGGGTGAATACTAACTACACAAGAAGAAATAGACTCCTGAGAGAAGTGCATGTAAGGTTCGCTAAGAAAACTGCCAGAGATGAAGTGTACAAAAAACTAGAGAAGAGACGATTATACTACAGGGAAAAAAGCTGACCATGCTTAAACAGATCCCACGGAGAATTTGGGAACAACGTAGGCAATACCAATTCTTAACAAACGAGTTAAATAAAAATAGAATAATGTACATGGTTGGTACCAGAAGGGGTTCTGGTATCTTGGCAAGGAAAAAGATATAAGATAGAGAATTTAGAAGAAGCACACAAATTCTATGAAGAACACTGCAATAGGGAAAGAGAACAAGGAAGCAAAGAGGAACTAGAATGCAGAGGTCAAGAGGAAGAAACATTAGAAGACAGCGGAAGAAGCAGGAGAGAAGAACAGAGGCAAGAAAGAGAGAAAGCAGAGAAGGAAGGCGCGAGAGGGAAAAGTCAGATACAAACTAGAAGTAAAAGAAACAATCTCAACTAAAGATGGATCAAGAAATAACAATTATGTCGATAAACTTGAATGGACTGAACACACTAAAAAAAAAAAGAGCCCAGATGTTTAATATTCCTAAGAAATTGAAAGTAGACCAGATATGGGTTAATTGGTATAGATGGATGGAGCAAAGAAATAAAAAGCAATGAAAGAATAGAACAACTCTCAAAAATAATAATTATGAGTAAAACAAGGGGGTCATGATTGGTGAAATCAAATCAGGATGATAGCTGGCATATAGACTGTAGAATGATAGAGAAAAAAGGAAATGATATGAAAAAAAATGGACTTGTGGAAATAACACCCTCAAGAAAACATAAACTGGATTTGAAAGAGACACCTATAACAATAGAAAAAGAAAGAAAGGGAAGAAGGAAAGAAAGGAGGGGAGGAAGGAAGTAGGGAATGGAGGGATGAAGGAAAGGAAAGAAGTAGAGGGTGGAAGAAAGAGAGAGAGAAGGAGAGATAGTAGGAGAGAAAGAAGAAATGTGGAGGAGAGGTAGGGGAAGAAGAAAGAAGTAAGGAGAGGTGGTGGAAGGGACAGAAAGAGAAGGAGAGGAGGGAGGAAGAGAGAAAATGAGAAGGAGAGATAGTAGGAAGGAGAAGAAAGAGGGTAGAAGTAGGGAAGAAGTAAGGGAAGGAAGAAGGGGAAGGAGAGGAGGAAGGAAGTAGAGAAGGAAGGTAGGGAGAAAAGAAAAGAAAGAGAAAATAAGGTGGTGTCATAGCAGGTGTGAAGGATGGTAAACAATACATTCCAAATTATACCTTATATCCTTTTAAATGGAATAATAATAATATAAGAACGGCAAAGAAAAAGAATAACTATGTGAATGTATACCTATAACTGTATGTAAGAGAATAAATGACAGTAAAAATATAAAGCACAATATAGGTAAATAATACTTGATCATAAGTAGCTAAGTATAAATAAATAAAGAAATGTATATAAAAATGGACAATGAATAAGGTGACCAGATTTTCAGATTGGTAAAGAGGGACACCTTTGACTGGGGGGGGGGGGGGCTTGATTAAAAATTTTATACGGAGCAACAAAAATTTTCATACAATGCAAAAATAGTATTGTAATATTTTTTTTTAATTCAACATAACTACAATTTACAAATATAAATTGTAACTGTTGCCAAACATCAAAATTTTGATCACGTGACCATGAGGATGCTGCAATGGTCGCTAAGTGTGAAAATGGTCACTAAGTGTGAAAATGGTAATCAGTCACTTTTTTCAATGCCATTGTAACTTTGGTCACTATACCACCTTTCTTGCCACAGTTCTTAAGTGAATAACTGCAGCTGGTATTTTGTATTTTGGATAGAATCTTTTTTAAAATAGTCTAAGACAATTTAAAAAAAGAATCCACACAGAATAAATTGAAGTATTGTGCATAGAATTTTTAAAAATGGTTTCACTTCAATTTATTTTGGATAGAATCCTTTTTTAAAATTGTCTTAGACAAATTTAAAAAAAGATTCTATCCAAAATACAAAATACCAGCTGCAGTTATTCACTTAAGAACTGTGGCAAGAAAGGTGATAGAATGGGCTTAGTGACCAAAGTTACAATGGCATTGAAAAAAGTGACTGATGACCATTTTTCACACTTAGCGACCGTTGCAGCATCCTCATGGTCACGCGATCAAAATTTTGATGTTTGGCAAAAGATTCATATTTATGATGATTTCAGTGTCCTGGGGTCATATAATCACCTTTTGACAAAGTCAAATGGGGAAACCAGATTCACTTATGTTACTAACATCAGTTGCAGTTATTCACTTAAGAACTGTGGCAAGAAAGGTGGTATAATGGGCTTAGTGACCAAAGTTACAATGGCATTGAAAAAAGTGACTGATGACCATTTTTCACACTTAGCGGCCATTTTCACACTTAGCAACCGTTGCAGCATCCTCATGGTCACGTGATCAAAATTTTGATGTTTGGCAACAGTTACAATTTATATTTGTAAATTGTAGTTATGTTGAAATAAAAAAATATTACAATACTATTTTTGCGTTGTATGAAAATTTTTGTTTCTCCGTATAAAATTTTTAATCAAGCCCCCAGCCCCAATCAAAGGTGTCCCTCTTTACTGAAAATCTGGTCACCTTGCTTTTTAGGATGCTGTCTAGATTTGCCATAGCTTTCCTCCCCAGGAGCAAGCATCTTTTAATTCCTTGGAATTGGGTATGTCTAGTTTAATGAAAAGAAGGACCGAGGTATTGTATTGTGGTTGCTGCAATTAATATACTTAATAACTCCATTTTTATTCTTTATTTTTTAATAATTGTTGTGTATTGAAGAAAGTCCTCGCTGTTACGAATGACAGCTCGGAAGCAGCCAGGCGCGTCTTAGCCAATCAGACGCGCCTGTCAGTTGCCGAGCTGTCATCCGCGCGAGCTGTAACACGAGCCTGCTGCCTGCTGTATAAAAGGCAAGCCGTTTTAACAGTTAACTGTCTTGTTAGAGCAATCACCTTGCTGATTGCTACATTGTTTCAGCTGCCTCAGCTACTGCCGCCTAGCCGGCTTTCACTTGTTACATTGTTGCGAGTTACTGTTACAAATCCTTCAGCTTCTGAATAAACGGTTACAGTGTTTCACAAGAACCTGCCTGGTTTCTTAAGTTATAATACTGGCGACGAGGACTGGGGACCTGTAACCTGAAGAAAATCAACTGCAAATTTGTTCTCTCAGTTGTTTAGAGTTCTCCTCACCGTCATGGCTGGTATGCCTACTTTTGCACCTTTTGGAGTCGGAGGTGAGACTTGGGAAGCATTCCTTGAAAGGTTTGAGTGCTTTCTGATCGCAAATAACCGCCAGGGTTATTCTCAAGCGCGAAAGTGCGGGTTTTTCCTTACAGCTTGCGGTCCGGAAATGTTTGCCACCGCAAGGTCTTTTACCGCCCCAAGAGCGGTTTATGACCTCTCCTGGCAAGAGCTCACAGATGGGCTTCAGGCTTACTATGCCCCTACCCCCTCCCAAATAGCCAGACGTTTTGCTTACCGCAGGCGCGTCCAAAAGCCTGCAGAGAATGTCAACCAGTTTTTGCAAGCTTTAAGAGTTGCTGCAGCACAGTGCGATTTTCCTGACTTAGAGGCTAACCTTGCAGAACAATTTGTCTGTGGCTTAAAAGACATTTTCCTCAGACGCCGGCTTTTGGGCAAGTAAAGTCACGTTAGTTTATGCCATAGATGAGGCTCGCGCTGCGGAGTTGGCAGATTCGTCATCCAGTGAGATAGAACGTTACCTCGCGCAGATGACAGTTGCTGGCAGTTTACCAACGGGTCAAGCCTCAACCGCCTTGGTTCCTCCTCCACTACAACAGCCAACGTACATCACCAATTTAATTGATGAGCTTGCCCCTCTTCCAGACTATTTACTTAATTTACAGGTGGACAGGATTGGGGCACAGCCCCGCAGACAGCAACCGCGTCAGCAGCAGTCTATCAGCCGTCCACTTTCCAATTCAAATGCCTGTTTTAGCTGCGGTGGTCCGCATGCCAGGGCTTCCTGCCCCTTTAAGGGTGTAGAGTGCCGCCGTTGCGGGAAAAAAGGATATTTGGCCAAAGTTTGTAGAGCTGCTCAGCCTGTTACAGCTGCATCGTCTGCTCCTCCACCTCCTTATGGGACAGCTGCTTCAAACAGGAGTCCTCAGCCCCGCGCGTCTGCTCAGCGACAGGATGATTGCTTCAACGTCAAGCAAGCTGGTCTGCCGCTTCCTGATGTCTCCATCAATTCTTCTTCAGAGGGTACGAACAAGATAATTGTCACTCCATTGATCGAAGGTCAACCTTGCAACATGGAAGTAGACTCTGGAGCTTCCAAATCCTTGTTATCTGGGGACAAATTTTCTCTTTTGTGCCCCCATGTTAAACGCTGTCACCTTTCTCCTCCTGACTCTATCCTAAAGGACTATCAGGGGTCTAGCATTTCTATTGTTGGTTCCTATAATGTCAGAGTTTCTTATGGGCAGCATTGTACAACTTTGCCTGTTTTAATTGTTCTTAAGACCTTGCCATCCATTCTAGGTTTGGAATGGTTCAGTCCACTGGGTCTCTCAATACATGGAATTCATTCCATGACAGACACTTCTGCTGATGTGGCATTAGTTTTGTCAGATTACGCTGACATTTTTGATGGCCAGCTGGGCCGGTACAAGGGTAACCCTATCTCTCTCAACTTGGATCCCCAGGTTGCTCCCATCAGACTGAAGGCCCGCAGGGTGCCTTTTGCTTTAAGGCCCAAGGTTGAAGCCGAGCTCGACAAGCTCGTGGCACAGGGCATACTGGAGCCTGTCGACCATTCACCGTGGGAGACCCCAATTGTCATTCCGGTGAAGCCCGACGGCTCCATTAGGGTCTGTGCCGACTACAAATCCACCATCAACCTCGCCTTGCAAGCAAACCCATATCCAGTCCCTGTTGTACAACATCTGCTCCATTCCCTGGGGCAGGGTTGTATTTTTGCCAAACTGGATATGGCGCAAGCCTACCAGCAGCTTCCTGTGGATGACGATGCGGCGGCTGCCCAAACCATCGTCACCCACCGGGGGGCTTTCCGTTGTCGCCGCCTACAATTCGGCGTATCCATTGCCCCGGGGATTTTCCAGAGTCTCATGGAGCGGTTGCTCCATGGGCTCCCTGGAGTGGTACCATATTTTGAGGACGTCCTGATCGCTGCAAACAGCCGATCAGACCTCATCAAAGTTCTAAGGAAAGTCCTCGACCGTTTCAGGGGCGCGGGACTTAAATTGAAACGCAGCAAGTGTTTCTTTGCTGTTCCCCAAGTGGAATTTCTGGGCTTCACTATTGACGCCCAGGGAATTCACCCTACCCCTTCAAAATTGGCAGCTATCAGGGACGCACCTGCTCCAACTTCCAAGGCGCAGCTACAATCGTTCCTGGGGATTTTAAATTTTTATGCACCTTTCATTCCACACAAGGCATCACTGGCCGAGCCCCTGCATCAGTTGCTTGACCGATCAGCGCCTTGGCAATGGGGCAGCCGTGAAGCACAAGCGTTCGCAGCTGTCAAATCCCTGCTGACGTCAGATGCAGTCTTAGTCCAATACAGTGACAAGATGCCTCTGACTCTAGTGTGTGATGCCTCGCCCGTGGGTTTGGGAGCCGTTCTGAGCCATGTCCTGCCCAATGGTTCAGAAGCTCCCATAGCTTTTTACTCCCGGACACTGTCATCAGCAGAGAGGAATTACAGCCAAATTGACAAGGAGGCTCTGGCTGCAGTGTCAGGAATTAAAAAATTCCACGATTACTTATACGGGCGGCATTTCACCTTGTTCACAGACCATTAGCCACTCCTTGGGCTTTTGGCAGGTGATAAGCCGACCCCTCCTATTCTATCCCCAAGGATGACCCGATGGACGGAATTCTTAGCGGCGTACTCCTACGCCTTACGCTACCGTCCGGGCAAGCAGATAGGGCATGCAGATGCCCTGAGTCGCTGCCCACTTCCATTGAAGGAAGTCAAACCAGTTCCTTGCCTTTCAGTTTTGGCAATTGCAGAGCTAGAATTGCCTTTGTCTGCTACAGACATAGCAGCCCACTCTCGGTCTGACCCTACTTTGGCAAAACTTCTTAATTGGGTCCTGAGAGGTTGGCCTTCTGGTACATTACCACCTCAATTCAAGCATTTTAAAAACAGACAAGCAGAGCTTTCAATTCATTCCGGCTGCCTATTGTGGGGCGACCGTGTGGTCATCCCAACGGTCCTTCAACAACAGATTTTGCAACGCCTTCATGAAAGTCATCCTGGGGTCAGTAGAATGAAAGCTCTTGCTCGCAGTTTTGTTTGGTGGCCAGGGTTAGATGCCGACATTGAAGCCTGGGTTGCCAAATGCGAGACATGCCAACAGTCCCGGCCTTCTCCTCCTTCCTCTCCCTCCCGGGAATGGGAGATGCCTCGAGGGCCTTGGTCTAGGTTACATATTGATTTCGCTGGTCCATTCCATGGGCAGGTTTTCCTTATAGTTGTGGATGCGTACTCTTGATGGGTGGAAGTATTGCTAATGCACTCCACCACATCTGATAGCACTGTGCGAGTTTTGCGACGGTTGTTCGCAACCCATGGGTTGCCAGACACAGTGGTGTCTGACAACGGCTCGCAATTTACAGCCACAACTTTTCAAACTTTCCTCGCTGAACTAGGGGTACGACATGCGCTGGTTGCCCCTTACCACCCGGCAAGCAATGGCCGAGCGGAAAGGGCGGTTAGATCGGCCAAGGAGGCTTTGGGCCGGCTAAACCGTGGTGACTGGCAGGCTAGGGTGGATGCTTACTTATTGGCACAGCATTCCACACCTTGCCCACTGACACAGAAGAGCCCCGCGGAGATGTTGATGGGCAGGCGCCTGCGGACCACCCTGGATAGATTGCATCCCGTCTATTCAGGAATTCAGTCTGGCAACCTGGGGCCTCCAACCCCATCCCATTCTTTCCAACTGGGGGATCTAGTTTGGGCTAGAAATTATGGAGGGGACTTGAGATGGGTTCCAGCAGTTATATCGCAAATAACAGGACCCGTTTCCTATAGGGTTCACTTATCCGATGGATCCTCATGGCGAAGACACCTGGATCAATTGAGGAAACGGAAGACAGCAGCCGTAGCTTCTCAAGCGGATGTTCAAGGGTTTCAACCGCAAGTTCAACAAAATCTAGCCTGTGTAAATGCTCCTCCCATTCCAAGGGTTCCAGATCCTTATATACATAGCCCAAACCCCTCAGAGGCGGACTACCAGCCTCATGCCCATCCAGCATCATCTGCCACTATGTCTCATCCACACAGTTCACCTCTTAGTTGTGCAATTCCTCCACAATTACCACAAGGACATCGTTGCCAGGATCCGCCTGCAATAGAATTAAGGCGGTCCGAGTGAATCCGTCGTTCCCCTGCTTATTTAAAAGACTACGCGTGCTTGAGCACAGCTGGGGGGGAAGAAGTGTTGTGTATTGAAGAAAGTCCTCGCTGTTACGAATGACAGCTCGGAAGCAGCCAGGCGCGTCTTAGCCAATCAGACGCGCCTGTCAGTTGCCGAGCTGTCATCCGCGCGAGCTGTAACACGAGCCTGCTGCCTGCTGTATAAAAGGCAAGCCGTTTTAACAGTTAACTGTCTTGTTAGAGCAATCACCTTGCTGATTGCTACATTGTTTCAGCTGCCTCAGCTACTGCCGCCTAGCCGGCTTTCACTTGTTACATTGTTGCGAGTTACTGTTACAAATCCTTCAGCTTCTGAATAAACGGTTACAGTGTTTCACAAGAACCTGCCTGGTTTCTTAAGTTATAATAATAATAATTTTCATAACAGTTCCTCCTGTTTTTGTAATTACTGTTTTATATTATTATTTTAGTGGATTGTTGTCACCCCTGAGAGTCATTTCTATTGAGATGTACACATTTGAACAATAAATGTATTTATTTTTATATTTAAGGAAAGGCATCATCTATAAACTAAGCAAAGGTGTAGCTTCCAAGATGTGCCCTTGGGATCTTGAAGTTGGTGGGAATCTACTCAGAGATTAATTGAGGAAAGCTTAATAACAGGGAGTTCTTAACTTAAATCCACACAGAATAAAACTATTTTAATAAATCCTATGCACAATAAATAAAATATTATTTTAAAATACATTAAAAAAATAAAAGAAAAAAACCCACTTACCAGCAGGCTTGCACTCCAAGTAAATCCAGAATGATGTAGATGTTAATACAAAGAACTGAGCAAATTTAAATGGTGAAATTAGTCAGGGAAATATTTTTCAAAGAAACTTTGCCACCATTTTTCAGAGCAGACCTCCAACCTCCGTGCCCCTCTCCTCTGGAAAATCCAGGAAGTAACACTAGTGACCTCTCTAGCCATTTCCTGCAGCTCTATGGTACTAGATCATTTTTTCTTATAAAATGAGGTAAAAGCGGTGCGAGGGGGGGGAGGTCCGTTTTGTTGCTTTAACGTTTTAATATCTTCAATGAAAGTACTGAGACAGAGAGAGGGATTAGACAGGGTGTCTTTTGTCTTGCCCCGGTTAGGATTTCTTAAGCAAATCCACTGGGCTTTCAACATGAAGCCAGAAAATCAGGACTTTTTAAAAACACGGCGGGAAATGGGACAAATTGTTATAAAGCGTGATTGTCACACTGAAATCGGGACATCTGGTCACCTTAATAATGAATAACGAGATTATGAACGCAAGATAGAAATGTATAGAAGGGAAAACACTAACTGCAAAAAAACGATTCAAAACTGCTGTATGATATACGATGGAACTTATTGTTCCTATGTTGTTTTTAAATTATGTGGTTATTTTTGTTAATGTGTTTATGTGTTCTGTTGATGTGCTTATGTGTATAAAATAAAAATTTTTAAAAAATAGTTCATTTCTGTGTCTCTTCTTTGTGCAGCCCATTCATTGGAGTCAGTGATACTGAAGACTGGCAAGAACAGTCATCTTCCTGCTGTAAGTAGCTCTTTTATTGTTTTTGTACTTATTTTAATGTTATTGTAGTTCATCCATTGGGGCAAAGAATTCAGGGATATCGTCTTGGCCACTCCCGCCCGGTCACATGGCCGGCAAGCCACTTGCACAAAAGAGGCCACACCCACAGAGTAGGTTCCAAAATTTTTTGAAACCAACCACTGCTCTGTACTGTTTTCAGGTACCCAGCTTGCTGAGCTGCCCCAGTCCTGTCCCCGCTGTGGCTGCAACAGCAGTAGCTTAGGGAGATGCTAGCCTGGTAGGGAGGGGGCTACCCAACCCAGCAAGCTACGTAGCCATGTGACTGCAAAGTTTAAGTGCTGCGGCGGCCGAGGAGCAAGCAGGTGGGTGAGTGAGAAGCCAGTGGGCTGCTTTGGAGTCCAAAGCCCCGCAGAGCCAGCATGAGAGGCACTCGTGCCTGGGTGTAAGGCAGCCTTTTCTGCAGCATTCTCCTCTCCTCTTTGGATTACCCAGCAGTGGGGGGGGGCTCTGCCTTTGCAAAAACAGAGCAGGTGCAGGTGCAGCAGCCCCAGGATGTCTGCTTGTCCTCCTGCAGCATCGCCACCACCATCTCCCCTCTCAGCCCCAGCAGCGCGTCTGCATTTCCACCAAGGGCCACCTGCCCACCCACTCAAATTCATCTACCCTTTGTATTTCTGGATCTCTCTCATCCAGAGATTGATTGAAACATCAAAGTTAACATGGAAAAAAGAAGGAAATCCTTAATGGTACTCTGCTACTATCACTATTAGAAACTAGCCATTGAAGCAAGAATGTAACTACAAGCCTCACCTCCAGCATACTATTTGTATAGACTGTCCAGAATAATAGAAGGTTTGATGGTATCAAAAACTCCAATGAAATTAAAGTGGAACCTTATTTGTGCCTGAGGTATTGCTGTTCTTTTAAAAATAGAGCTGTTAATTGAAAGTCACATGCTAAAGCACAGTCTGCCTTGCTATCTATATACTTAGGATTATGTTGACAAGTACAAATATAAACTGTTTCAAATAGTTATGCTCCTCTTTGGAGAGATATTTAGCTGGACCTACAAAAATGGGAAAAACTGCACTTATCAATATTGAGTAGAATCTCTGTAATCACGATGAATATTTTACAAAATATGTTTTTTTGTTAAATTTGAGATGTTACTAATACTTGCAACTAATAACCCATTTAAGCAATGTCAGGAGGATATTTCTAAGTTTATATGTCAAGGGAAAAAATTAGATAAAAGCTACTGCAAGATGCTAAGGAAAGAGGGAGTTTGGGTCTACCAGATTTGAAACTGTATTTTGATGTCTGCCCTGGTTAAAACAATGGGTGAACCTCCAGAACAAGAGGCTACTTGAACTAGAGGGCCATGAATTAAGGTTTGGATGGCACAGCTATCTATGGTATGATAAAATTAAAGTTAATGTTGATTGTAATTTTTACTTTGTTAGACGTTCCACACAGTTTGAAATAAATATAAAACAAGGCTCTCTACAAAGCTGCCTCTTTGGATGTCACCCCAGGAAGATTTTTTAAAGAAAAGAAATGGTGGCAAATCCAGATTGGTTTATCTTTAAACTCTGATGACCCAGAACTAAAGCCGAGGGAAGAACCTGAATCAGAAGGTTATGTTTTCCATTGGTTTACTTGTCAACAACTGAAATAAAGATTTAAATTGATAAAAAGAGTTATGGGTTTGACTTTGTTAAAAATGAACTGGAAACCTTACAGTGTGGAAATGATGAACATATTATTGCTAAGATTTATAAACTGTTAGTGAAATTGAATTTGAAAAATGAACATGTGAAACATTGCATGATTCAGTGGGCAAGGAATTTTAGATATGTGATGCTTGAAGAATGGGAAAATATGTGGATGAAGGGTTTAAAATTTACATTAAATTATAATTTAAAAGAAACTTTTTATAACATGATCAGTGGTGGGTTCCTACCAGTTCGGTCCAGTTCACCCAAATAGTAAAAATAAGGTGTACTTTTCTGAACCGTAGTGATGGCCATGCCCCTGAACTGGTTCCCGGGTCACCAGTCGCTCACCCCGCCCCACCCACGCCCTTCTCTGCAGCTTGTTGGCCTGAAGAGCTGTGCTCCTGATCTGTCTGTCAGGTAAGTCTGCAAGCTTAGCTAGGCCTTCCTGGTGGCCTTGTGACCAGCTTGCAAAGGCAGGCAAGAGGAAGGCTGCATGGAAGGCAGGGAAACATGGCAGAACTGCAGGGAAGGGAGCAAGCAGCCTACTCCCTTCCCCGTGGCCTTACAAGTGGTCTCCCATGTCCTCTTGCCTTCTGAGGTTGGTGTCCAGCCCAACCGATAATGATTAGGAAACTTGAAACTAAGCATACAAGAAGGGAATACTGGTGTGCATATGTGTTTAAAGTATTCATCCAGTTCTGAAAGGGGTTATCAGAGAGCTTCCTGATCCAAGGTTGCCACTAAAAACTTGAGCAGTATCTGACAAGAAATAAAGATTCTTCATCAGTTTTGGTTGATACGCTGGTTGTTACTTTTCTTGCAGGTGACAACCTGTCTACCCTTCACCCTGCTATGGTCATCTTCCACAGTGCATTGTTTTCAAATAGTCTTAAAATTTCAGTGGGCCAATAATGCTGCAAGATTTTTGAAGATTGAGAAATTTTCCATGCTACTCCAATGATTTATTAGCTGCACAGGATGTTTCTGGGCTCAACATTTAGTGGTCCTTTGACTTGGAAGCAAGATTTTAGAAAGAGTTTATATTCTCAGATCTCTCCGTTTGAACCATAAAAGCTTTTTCAAAAGCTGTTTTATTTTATTTTATTGCTCCTGACAAGTGAAGTGAGGAAAATTTAATGTTTTTCCTTGCAAAGGAGAACAGTCTTATACAGCTATTTTTTTAATTTACCATCAAGTAAATATTGTTTTATTCCTCAGTCTTTTTAATATCTGTTACATTTTCATTTTGTATTGTAAATGTTGTGGATTCTTAGTCACATCGTGAATCTTATTTCACTCCCTGCTAGTGTGTGTTTGTGTGTGTGTGTATGCGTGTGCGTATTACAGTTTATAATCATAATTTTAGTTGCAGATATAAAAAGAACTGATACTTATTCTGCATTTGGTAACCTGGAAACATTTTATAGAGATGCAATAAATAAATGAATACATACATACAAGGGTAATCCTGCCGCTACACAAATATCATGTGAATGATCTACACGTTTGTAAAATATCATTCTGGCACCAGAAAACCTATATAGATTTTATCACTGCTAGTCACTAGGGCCATAAGTAATAAGAACTTTAGCCCAACCCAATTGCAGTTGCTTCAGATGGGAGAATAGCTATGCTGAAATGTTTTAAAGCGTCGTGATAAGGATAACAATAAAAAGGTGCATGAAGAAATGTATTTAATAGTAAAATATATAGCAATAAGCAGTGTTCTGTATAAGTAGGATTAGTCTTCTTCCTCTTCCTCTTCCTCTTCCCCTTCCCCTTCCTCTTCCTCTTCCTCTTCTCCTTCTCCTTCTGAACTTCTGTAGATATAGAAGGAATAAAAGATGATATTACGGTGTGGTTATAAAACTTATTCTTCTAATAAGTCTGTTCAACTTTTGTCAAGCTATTATTATTATAATTGATCCAGTACTATTATTCTCAGGTGCTTCTAAAGAAATATCCAAATATTGAGGTGCCATTATTTTTTATGAAATGCAAGAATTTCAGTATTTCAGACATGCATTTCAACAACCCTCTCATAACCAGTTGCTCTAAGAGAAAAGGCTTCTGTAACCACCCATAGAATCTTCTCACAATGGCTACTTTGGGTCTGGCAGCATCACTTTCTATCTATGGTGAGGATAGGGAAAGGGAGAAGTGAAGCCATAAGGTGATCAGTAGGTTTCTGACTATTCTTCAAATATACGATCCAGTATAGGAGTAAATATAGGATACAGTTTAAATAGAAATAGAAAAGCAAAACTGAAAAAGCCCTCAATCTGTTAGAATCAGATAGATGGAAAAATGATTGGAATTACACCCACATATATGCAACAGAAACATACAATGAATATACACTGAAAGGAGTATCAGTAGGGGTTTGGTACTCCAGAACGGGAAAAGGCAAAAAGTTGTTGCTCTTTTCTAGTTTTGCTCCGTCCTTTTCCTATTTCCCACTAGAACTTTTTCTTTCTACTGTTGAACTGTGAAATAAAATGATGAGATTATGAGATGTTTTACACATTAAATGTCCTATAATGCATTCTGAATCACTTCAAAAATTCTTAAAGAGAAATACTTCTGACTTGCACATTGAAGCTACTTACGCT
This sequence comes from Thamnophis elegans, assembly GCF_009769535.1. Lineage (NCBI taxonomy): Eukaryota > Metazoa > Chordata > Lepidosauria > Squamata > Natricidae > Thamnophis > Thamnophis elegans. The sequence goes on along the minus strand of NC_045558.1, from coordinate 92,446,451 downwards.
TTTTTGGAACCACCTTCAGTTTCTTCTGCTTCTGAAGCCCTGGTTAAAAGAAAAAAATAAAAGCAGAATTTAAGTATTGTTGTGAATATTTTATCTTCACCTCGTCAGCTTGCCCTCCTCATTTATCTATTTATTCAATTTAATTGCCACCCATTTTCTTCCTGAGCAACCCAGGGAGGCTTATAGCATAAAAGATAAATATTTCTAAGATTATAAAAATGGCTATAATCAAAGATAAAGTTAATAAATGAAAGGTAACTAAAAGATAAAAGATGGGGAAGGAGGGAGCAGGATGTTCAGTGGGGAGGGGGGGATTGCCTCTTAATTCACCAGCCACCTCCAGTATGATGCTGTCTCTTGTTGGGGCCCCAAACCATCTGGCAGGGTCAGGTCTTCAGGTCTAACCTTATGGAAGGTCAGAAGGGTGGGAGACGATCTCATCTCAAGGGTAAGTTATCCCGATGGGCAGGAGCCACAGCAGAAAAGGTCCTTCTCCTGGACCCCGGCAGCCACAATTCCTTGACTGGTGGAGCCTGAAGATTGCCTCCTCTGCTGACGTGAGTGGAGTGGGCCAGCCTCAATGGGGCAAGACTGTTCCTCAAATAGCCTGGACCTATGCCATGCCGGGCTTTAAGGGCAATAACCAACTCTTTGAATTGCACCCAGAAGCAAGCTAGCAACCAGGGCAGCTCTTAGAGCAGTGATGTAACATGGGCCACTCTAGGAGCCTCAAGAACTCCCTGAGTTGCAGTTATCGCTTGTATGTAAGCTTGCTTTTTGTATGGGTTCCTCACACACCAGATCTACCATTTTAGTCCTTTCCTTCCAAATACTACTGCTTATGACTCGCTTTTCTTTGTCTCTCCAAATTCAGTCAAGAGGATTTTATTTTATTTTATTAGTAAGAATGTTCTCTTTCACCTCACATTGTGGTCTCTTCTGTTGGGCCTAGAAGACAATCAACCCCATATATAAGACTTCTTTTATCTAAGTCCCAGGTTGGAACAGAGTTTGCAGGTAAATGGATTTGTGGCAGAAGAGGTCAATCCACAAAGGCATCGTGCAAGGCACTTCCCTATTGTACCAGCAAACAAATCAGTTTTGTAGCATCATTAACTCCATTTACTTACACTAAAGAGAGTGAGAAGATTTCACAAAACCTTCCTTAATGTGCAACAAAATAAAATAAGCCTCCCTGGGAGGGAGGCACTCTCTGCTGCTCAAATTTGGGGAGCAAATTATTTTGGGCAGTTTCCTGCACTCAGCTAGAAACTCTCATTTGGGTTTGGGGAGTGGGGCAGTCCGGAAAGAATGCTGCTTTTTGCCTTGTAGTTTCAACCAGGTTAGTGAGTGCTGGAACTAGGAGGCATCCTCTGCTTCCTAGTTCTGCTTCCCCCAATTTACATTTTTAATTCAGAATACTTTTAGAATCTGAAATGTCTTCAGCTACTAAAAAAATTGACCCTTTATTTTTCCAGATTATTTCATACTATTACAGTACAGGAGGAATTAGGAAGTTTCAATTGTGTGTGCAGCATATTTTATTTTTGGTTTATATATGCAAAGGCTTTTAGATGTTTTAAGTTGTTGATTTTAATAACGATGAAGCTGCAATAGTAACAGTACATATTAGATGTTGTTTTAAACAAACACATTACTTAGAAATAACTTGGAGGAAAAAAGTTCTAAGTGAAAGAACAGCCCTTGACACACTGTAGTACTCACTCAGTCGTTGGTTCGGCTTCACTAGCGGCCGTCTCTTTTTCTGACCTGACAAAGAACAAACAAACATAGAAGTTAAAAAGAATTCTGCTTCAGCTAAGATTGTCTCCTTTCCTTCCCAGGAAATATCTTGGAGGAAAAAGGTTATAAGTTAAAGAACAATCCTTGAGGAACTCTACTACTCACTCAGTCGTTGGTTCGGCTTCACTAGCGGCCGTCTCTTTTTCTGACCTGACAAAGAACAGAGAAAACATTTTAAGAGAATAGAAGTTAAAAAGAATTCTGCTGCATCTAGAATTGTCATTTTAGCTGTCAATTTAAAATTGTAAAATTCCCAGGAAATATCTTGGAGGAAAAAGCATATAAGTTAAATAACTCACTCAGACTTTGGAGAGGCTTCACTAGCGGCCGTCTCTTTTTCTGACCTGACAAAGAACAAACAAACATAGACGTTAAAAAGAATTCTGCTGCATCTAAAATTGTCAATTTAAAATGTAAAGTTGTAAAATTACCAGGAAATATCTTGGAGGAAAAAGCATATAAGTTAAATAACAATCCTTGCGAGAGACTCTACTACTCACTCAGTCGTTGGTGCAGCTTCACTAGCGGATGTTTCTTTTTCAGACCTGACAAAGAAGAGAAAGGTGTTTTAACAGAAGAGAAGTTAAAAAGAACTCTGCTGCAACTGAGATTGCGTCCTATGGACACGTTATCCTGGGAAGGTAATGGCTCATTTCTTTTCAAACTTCTTAAAATGAAAGGAAGTTTAGAATGGATTTTCTCAACCTCAGGAACTTTTAGATGTTACTATTAAGCATGGCTGGCTAGGGAACTTTGGGAGATGACATCCACTCATCTTAAAGGCTCTGTGATTGAGAAACATGCTGTAGATTAAATGTCTTCTCCAGTCTATTGGAGATTTTTTTTTCCTCCTGAGCAAATTAAACCAAATACTGCTCCATCCCAATTTGCTTGCCTAAAGATAAGGCTAGGAATTTCGAGCCGCCTCTCTTAATATAGCAACTCTAAAACACAAAGTTTATATAAATATGATTAAGAATAGCAACAGCACTAAGACTTATATAGCTCTTCACAGTGCTTTAGAGAGTCAGGTTTACAGAGTCAGCATATTGCATCCAATAATCTGAGTCCTCAATTTAATGACACTGAAAGGATGGAAGGCTGAGTCAATCTTGAGCCAATCAGGATTGAACTCCTGGCAGTCAGCAGTTGAGTTACCCTTCAATATTGCATTCTAACCACTGCGCCACCTTGGCTCTTTCATAAACAGAATGAATTAGAATCTATAGGTGGATCTACCTTGAAGTTAAGGAATATTGTCCCACACATATAACTCTACAGATACTCACAATTTCTTTGAACTGGCCTTTTTAACAGGCGCTGGAGCTGGAGCTGGGGCTGGGGCTGGGGCTGGGGCTGGAGCTGGGGCTGGAGCTGGAGCTGGAGCTGGAGCTGGAGCTGGAGCTGGAGCTGGAGCTGGAGCTGGAGCTGGAGCTGGAGCTGGAGCTGGAGCTGGAGGTTCAATTGCTGCTGGTGGGGGTGGTGGCATTATCTCCCTAGGAAGATAAAGCAGAAACAGAGATTAATTCAAGTTTAAATGGTTAATAAAGAACAGAGTTGTGATCTTTTATTTCCTTATATGAACCCAGAACTTTACAATTTCTCTAAAAGTAGCAACAATTGTGTGTTTGCTCATAAGAATCCTAAAGTGGCTTTGCTGCAAAACTCACAGCCTCAGCTCTGTTGAATTTGAAGTTTAGTTTTTCCAAAACGTCTAAGCAGACTCTTCTAGCTTTTTTCAAACCTTTGATTCTTATATACGTGTATTTATTTTACGTATTCTCATTCTGCTTCAGCTTGTTGATTCATAGTTGAGAGTGTGACTTAAAGGATAGCTGGGTTAAACTGTTGGACCAGGTGTGGGGAGACCCAGGTTCAAATCTTCACAAATGTCATGCAGCCCTCCCAGTAATTTGGAGCCAGTCACTTCCCAAGATAAATCTACCTCACAGGTTCATTGCTGTTGGGATTAAATGAATGGGGACTCCTCTTTATGCTATCTTGAGCCCACAGGAAAAGAAATGGTAAAACACATATCCAAAAATAAGAACATAAACAAATATGTCTCTAACTTTGGTACTAGAAGTGGATTAGCTTTCTGGAAGCACCATGGTTCATGTCTCTTCTATGCCTTGTGAAACAACAGAACAGATGCAGTAGAATAACAAATTCATGTTAGTCAATGTAAAATGTGTATGTGTCCTTGAAGAAAATAGAATCTGATCCCAACATAAAGGACTTCTTCTGCAGTTCTTTTAAAGCCTTAAAACTCTAAGGCTTTAAAGGCACATTTAAAGGCACATCTTTAAGCACATTTAAAGGCACATCTTAAAGGCACTGTCTTAAAGGTATCGTTGTTTATTTAAAACCCAGATGACATTCTTGTTCTATGTTAACCAATTTGGAGAGATTTGCAGAAATATTTTTGTTGGATTTCTTTATTTAACAATCATTCTTTGTGTGCATGATTTTACATCAATGTTGACTTCTGGCAAATGTACGTCTTGTCCCTGCAGTTTTCTAGGAAAGATTTCAAAAAGTGGTTTGCCATTGCTTCCTTCCTGGGGCTGAGAGAGTGACTGACCGAATGTCACCTTCCTGGCTTAATGCGCAAGATGAGACTAGAACTCACCACCTCCTGGTTTCTAGCCTTCTACCTAAACCACTGCAACAACTTGGTCTTTGTATCCATTGTTGCTGTTTCTTAAATATTAATTGAATTATATCTCCATTTTTGGATTGCTAAAATATAAGGAAAATGTAGTTATATTTGAAAAATAAAATACATTATTTCAGAGGATAAGTCCTATAATACATAGGCTAAAACACACACACACACACACACACACACACACACACACACACACACACACTGGAAATTTAAAAATCTGATGAAATACCATAAATATTCTTCCAATGTTTTGAACCCTGCTTACTTACTCAATTGTGTTGGAAACAGCATTCTAAAGTTTTCTAATTTTATTTCAACAAAAATGCAAAGGAATTGCTGTGGTGTTCTCAATTTTAAACAGGGAAATAACATTAGTAATAGTTTTGTAGTATCTGTAGTAACTCACGAGGCTCAAGTTTTTCTGGAGGCCTGATAAAGAGCAGAAATTACAGAGTTTGTTGTTCAACAATATCTTGTACATGACGGCTGTAAACAAACCTATTTTCAAAACAATATTACACACAAGGGTTCTGGAGAGATGTATGCCCATGTTTAGAGAAAGCAGCCATTGCCAGAAAAGCTAACTGGTGTCCTCAGCAAACTACAGAAGCAGTATATGAAGAGAACATCCAAATGTTGCAGTCAACAACGGCAACATCTGCAATTGCATATTTTTTTCATTTTTACAAAATTGTTGTGGCTTTTTTCAATGGAAGAAGAAAGTAAGCATTTCTGTGGAGTGCCAGACTTTACCTCTATAAAAAATATTTGTATGGCTGCCCATCTTAAACAAAATTCTCAGTAGTAATAATAATAAAATTAATAAAACATAAAATGAAACTATTAAACCATAAAATGAAAATGAAAACCAGGCTCTGCAGTCTTTCCTTTGGGATGTTTCACCACCGGATTCAGATATTCTTTTTGCATCCCTGCACCTGGGTTTGCCGAATCCTTTGTGGGGAGAGTGTTCCATAAGGTAGGGACAGCCACAGAAAAAGGCACACCTCTGAGCTCCCACCAGATGGCAAGACTTCAAGAAAGGACCCGGAGCATACCTACCCTATCTGATCTGGTAGGAAGGGCAGATACTGTCAGGGAGAAGAAATCCTGCAAATATCCTGATCCCTGGTATGTAGGCATTTAACGGTGACAACTAGGAGCTTGAATTACACCCAGAAGAAAACTGGGAGCCAATACAGCTCATACAACAGAGGGTAAAATTGCAAACCTAGGGTTGCATGTGCCACTGGTTTTGTGGCCACTTGTAGCTTCTGAGTTGCCTTCAAGGCAGTTGAAGTGATTTCAAGGACAGCCTGATGTAAAATGCATTGTAGTGATTTCAGTTGGACAAATCCAAATTTATTCTAAAAAATTTGTAATGAAAAATATAAAGATGTTCTCTAAGTTACAGAATGGGATGATTCCCACTCTAGTTTTAGTTTGGTCATGTCGCACAGGGGGGTTCACTGGAGAATGCAATTACATTTGGAAGATTCAACGGTAAAAGGAAGCCCGGCTGTCAAAAAAACATGGTGGCTGGGCACTATCAAAGCCTGACATCAACCAGAGAAGACAAAAGCTCAAGGGAGTAGTGCAAGATAGGAAGATGTGGCAAGATCTGGTCCATTAAATTGCCAAGAGGTGGACATGATTAAATACATCCTCCTCCTCCTCCTCCTCCTCCTCCTCCTCCTCCTCCTCCTCCTCCTCCTCCTCCTCCTCCTCCTCCTCCTTTGTATATTTCTTTCTTGTAATGTGTGCCAAACGGGAAAAAAGAAAAGAAAGATACCTTGGAGTTTCACGACTGAATATCACTTCCTCTTCCTCTCCACCATGAGTTTTATCACCGCTGAATTTTTTCCATACTTTATCTTGATACATTTCCTCAAGCCAAGGAGGCTTGTCCAAAGAAGGTGCTGAAGTCTAAACATGAGAAAAGGATGTGAAATAATGAAAATAAAACTTCAGCTTGAGGTTTTAATGTTCGTGTTGCATTATCATTTTATTTATATCTCTGATTCAAATTCCAGACCCTGGAATGGAGGTTCTTTCTGAAGGAACATGTGACTAGAAAATTAGAGCAAATTTAATTGTGAACTCCTAATTAGGTCATGAGTTTTAGCTCCCTCTTTATCTATGATAGAGAATTCTGGAATGTACTTCTGCTAATTAGTGTTAATAGCAAATAACATTAGTTATTTTTAACATCAGTTTAAAAAGTATTAGCGTTCCTAAACTTTGCAAGGGTTGTTATGCTTAATATACGTATGTTATTTAATTTGGATTTAATTATGATGCATGAAATAAATGTATGCCTTAGCGTTGTATGGAAATAAGGCTCTTATCAATTCATCTGGTAGATACCACTCTGGTTTAAATGAATTGTTTGGTTTGGTTTGGTTTATTAGATTTATATGCTGCCCTTCTCCCAAGGACTCAGGGTGGCGTACAACATTAAAAGAAACACATAATACAAAAGTTAAAAAAATTAAATAGAATATCCCAAACAAACCCAATTAGAATTAACAATAATATTTTTTTAAAAAATTCCAATTAAAATTAACAATGATCAATAATTTATTTTGTTTTGTTCAAGCCAGGCTGGCTTGCTGGAAAAACCAAATTTTTAGGGCGCGTTGGAAGGATCGGAGGTTGGGGATTATACGAAGCTCCGGGGGCAGCTCATTCCAGAGGGAAGGCACTCCCACAGAGAAGGCTCTCCCCCTGGGGGTCTAGCTGACACTGACCGATGGCACCCTGAGGAGGCCAATTGTGGGATCGCACTGGACGGTGGGAGGCTACCGGTGGCAGTAGGTGGTCTCGCAGGTATCCTGGGCCTAAGCCATGGAGCGCTTTAAAGGTCATAATTAGTACCTTGAATCGCACCCGGAAGACAACCAGCAACCAGTGCAGGCTGCCTAAAAGGGGTGCAACATGGGAGCACTTAGGTGCCCCGATGATAACCCACACAGCCGCATTCTGGACCAGCTGAAGCCTCCAGGTGCTCTTCAAGGGCAGCCCCATGTAGAGAGCGTTACAGTAGTCCAGGCAAGAAAGAATGAGAGCATGAGTGATTGTGCACAGAGCATCCTGATCCAGGAAGGGGCGCAACTGATGTACCAGGCGAACCTGGTAAAAGGCCCCCCTGGTCACGGCCGTCAGGTGTTCTTCTAAACTAAGCTGCATATCCAGGAGGACACCCAGATTGTGGGCCCTTTCTGAGGGAGCTAAAATTTCTCCCCCTGTCATCAAAGATGGAACAAGATGCACAAATCGGGATGATGGAAACCACAGCCACCCAGTCTTGGAGGGATTGAGCTTGAGCATGTTCCTCCCCATCCAAATCCGCACAGCCTCCAGGCATCGGAAGGCTTCTTAAGGAGGGGCCTCACCACCGCCTCCTTCAAGGCAGTTTGAAAGAACCCCTCTCTCAATGAAGCATTGGTAATCGCCTGGAGCCAGCCTCATGTCACCTCCTGGGAAACCGAAACTAACCAAGAGGGACACAGGTCCAGCACACAAGTGGCAGCACTGAGTCTTTCCATAATCCCGTCCATGCCCTCGGGGGTCACAGGGTCAAACTCATTCCAGATGGTCTCTCCACAAGATTCATCCCCGTCGACTCGCCCGAATCTACCCAGGCAGAGTCCAAGCCTGTCTGGATCTGAGTGATTTTATCCTGCAGATACTGAACAAATTCTTCAGCCCTACCCTGCAAAGTGTCTTTCCCAGTTCCTTAGTTAAGTAAGGAGCGGGTCACCCTAAACAGGGCGGCTGGGCAGTTATCTGCGGACGCGATAAGAGTGGAAAATGTTGCCATTTTGCCGCTTTTATCGCCACTAAGTAGGATTTAATATGAATTCTTACTAGTGTTCGATCAAATTCGGACTGGCTGGCCCTCCAACCACTCTCTAGGCGTCTTTTCCGGCGTTTCATCTCCCAGAGCTCCTCGGTAAACCAGGGAGCTACCCGGGATCGACACTGGGTCAGAGGCCGCAAAAGCACAATACGATCCAAAGCCCCAGTGGCCACCCTATCCCAGGCTTCCACTAGGGCTTCAGTCGAGTTGTGAGCAATGGATTCCAGAAAAGTCCCAAGCTCCATCAGGAACCTTTCAGGGTCCATCAGGTGCCTGGGGTGGAACCATCTAATCAGTTCCGCCTCCCTGTGGTGAGCAGTATGGAAGTCAAGCCTGATGAGGAAATGATCCAACCATGAAGGGTTGGATAGAAATATCCCCTAAATCTAGATCATTCATCCACTGCCTAGAGACAAAACTCAGGTCGAGCGAGTGTCCCACATTATGGGTGGGATCTTGGATTAACTGAGTTATGTCCATAGCCGTCATGGAAGCCATGAACTCCCAAGCTGGCTCGGATGTCTCGCCAATGGAAGGCAGATTGAAATCCCCCAGGATCATAAGCCCGGGGAAATCAACCGCCAATCCAGCTAACACATCCAGCAGTTCTGGCAGGGCCAATGAAACATAGCAGGGAGACAGGTACATAACAAAAAGGCCCACCTGAACTCCAAGGCCCCATTTCACAAAAAAGGACTCACACCCGCCTATCTGAGGCACAGTGACCTCTTGAGGTTCGAGACTTTCCCTAATAACCACCGCCACCCCCATGCCCCTGCCCTGGGCTCTCGGCTGGTGAAACGCCCAGAAGCCTGGTGGGCATAATTCACTAAGGGGAACACCCCCCTCATGGCCCAACTAGGTCTCCGTAATGCATGCCAGGTCCACTCTACCCTCTTGTATGAGGTCATAAATGAGGGGAGCCTTATGTACCACGGACCTGGCGTTAAGCGACACCAGCCAGAGACCAGGGTCCTGTAATCCCGACCACCCAGGGGTATGAGAAGGGAGATGAGGGTTGGAACGCGCGATCACTCTTAAACAGCGAACCTGCATCCCCCGAACATAATTTGGCCCTCAGCCCCCACCATATCTGCCTCTCCCACAAACAGTAGAGATGGTGAACCCCCCAATGGAATAGCTTAATGTCTCCCCCTGAATCCCAACCCTTCCCAGCACTCCCGACCCATGCCCATTAGTTAGCTCTGGCCTGTGCCCTGGCAGACTCCTCCCCCCAAGCCTGTCTGAGCCATCCGTATCAACCCCCGCCCCCCCCTTAAAATTTGATTAAAAAACCCTTGTAAAAAACCACTAAGAAGTCTCTTCTTCGAATTGTCACTATTATTCTTATGGAAACTTTTCAAAAGACCAATCTTGCTTCATGCATTCTATCTCCCACATTAATGGGTTTGACAGAGTGGAAAAGATGCTTGCAAAATCTTCCAAAGCCATATTTGTTCATCTTTGGTATATTTAATAAGTCACAAATGGTTGTAGCAAAACTTTTCTCCTGAAAAGATGCATTAGGAATAATGATAAATACACATCTATCACATTTGACTCAATACAGTGCACACATTCAGATTTTCCCTTCAAGTTTTGTGAATCCAGCCACTGGGATTTATTCCATAAATAATTTTCTGGTTATCCACAGTTTGATGCAATGTGGGAATTATGTAGTGGAGGGATTCAATTTATTTTACTACCAGTTCTGTGAGTGTGGATGGCAGGTGAAGGATACTGCAAAATCCCCATTCCCTCCCCAATCTCAAAATTTCCGCTAACAATTCCCCAGAACCTGTCAGAACTGGCTGAATACTACCTCTGGAACAATGTCTTAAAAAGTCTTCAAAATAGTTCAAAATATTGTTTTTTTTCCTAAATACTATAGCATATTATTTGGACATTTTAAATTGTTAGTCATCTAGAAATCACAAGTTTTGGAAAGTCTGGGCTCCAGACCAATGGCTGTTACAATGACCTTCTTCTTCTTTTACAGAGAGAAGCTAAAGTGGTTCTGAATTACTTCTACTTGAACAGAAAATAAGATTATCTCCTGTTCCTGAAGGCAACTGATTGTCTTACAGGATCCAGAAGAAATGGTGAGAAGCAGGGAAAACTGGAAAATTCCAGAAGAACATCTGGGAAGCTGCCATCTTTATCCACAAAACTGTCAATATGGAGTGATTATCCTGCCTAGCTTAAGTGACTTTAAAACTCAAGGAGTGACTTTAAAACAGGAAAGCTACTGTATTTTTCAGAGTATAAAATTCTCCAGAATACAAGACGCTCATTAGATTTTTGGGAGGAAAACAAGAAAAAAAAATTCTGCCTCCCAACATCTAGTAAACAGCAAACAGCCTGGTCAGCTTCAGCATGTTATCGCAACCTGATTCAGTATGAGCGGCTGATTGGCAGTTGGATCAGCCTCCTGGAATACCGCCAATCAGCTGTTACAGGCTGTGAGGGTCACCACAGTCTATTGCCACCTCTGCAAGTCACATTTTTGGCCTATGTATGTCGTGTTTTCAGCCTCTGCAGACTCCATTTTAGACCCTTCCAGGCTGCGGGGATCGCCACAGCACATCACCACCGATTGCCACCTCTGTGTGTCACATTTTTGGCCTCCGCACATCACATTTTTGGCCTCCGCATGTCACATTTTCAGGCTGGTTTTTAGCAGAGGCCAAAAACGGGGCATGGGAGGCCAAAAACGTGATGTGCAGAGACCAAAAACACAACATGTGTAGGTGGTGATGTGCTGTGGTGATCCCCACAGCCTGGAACACATCTAAAATGGAGTGTGTGGAGGCTGAAAAAATGACATGCGCAGAGGCCAAAAACACCAAAGGGTGGGAGCCAGCAGGTGGGTGGGGCTCTGGCAATATTTGGTGTATACGACACACTGACATGTCCACCCACTTTTAGGAGAGGGGGGAAAAATGTGTCTTATAATACGAAAAAGTATGGTACATTTAGAGAGATGGGTAGAGACTTAATTTACCAAATAAAAGCCAACCTTTGTTAAACTGCAACCCAATCCTGAAGCTTACTTAATCAGAAGAAAATCTCATTAAGTTTAATATACTTCCAAAATGAATTAAACAAATTTAAGTAAACATCCAATTCACACATAAGTGATTCCAGGCAGCTTGCAAAATTTTAAAAAATCCACCATTCAATGATATTTTAATTCGTATTATTATTTTATATTATTATTTTGTGGTTACTCTTTTGTGAGATTCACAGCCTTTGGGGATGGTTGGTAGCTCAACAGCTCGAGTCCTAACCAAGGACCTAGGAACTGCTAAGGTAATGTTGGAGGGTATAAGATGTTCCAAGTAGGGTGTTTTTTGTAGAATCAGAATGTTCAAGTCCGATAAATTTAGAATTTCCAAATAGCGAGGTAGCCCTTTAGATATTGCTCCAAGGGCTCCAATTGCAATTGGGATAACACACAATTTCTTTTTCCACAGTCGCTCAGCTTCAATTTGCAAGTCCTGGTACTTTGTGATTTTTTTTCTTGCTGCTTATCTTCAATTTGCGCATCACCAGGTATTGCAAAGTCAATAAACCAAACTTTTTTCTTTTCAACTATTGTTATATCAAATGTGTTGTGAGCCAAGTGCCTACACTATATATATATACATCATCATCATCATTACTATTATTATTATTATTATTATTATTATTATTATTAGTAGTAGTAGTAGTAGTAGTAGTAGTAGTACTACTACTACTACTACTACTATTACTATTACTATTACTGTCAGCCAGATCTTTAGACTGGTTTTGACATTTTCATCTACCTATTGAATCCTAACCAAGGACCTGGGATCGGCAAATCTGGATGTTTGACAGTGTTACAGATATTGTCACAGGATGGAAGCAGTTCCAAGTAAAGCTGCCTTCTGCAATTGACTAATGGCAAATTTGTCAATGCCAATGATGGTGTTCAAGTGGTGCTCCAGTTGTTTTGTGACTGCACCCAAGATTCCTATTACTATTGTACTATCCTTGCTTGCTTTTGCCATCATTGTTCTATTTCTATTTGTAGGACTTTGTATTTTGTTATCTTCTCCATCTTAACAATCATTATCATAGTTGCTGATGTTGTTATTATTTATTTATTTATTATTTATTTATTATAATACTTATGGGAATGTGGAGTCATGTTTTTCAGAACCAATAAGAAAATTGAATCTAGCTGGATCACAGTGATTGTTTCTGCATTTATATACCTTTTTTTCAGGTGTATCTTCCTTCTGACTATCCAGAAATGTCCTTAAAGAAAACAATTTAAGAGAAAAATAGTAAGATCCTAGACTGGATAAAACCCTTTTGACAATGTTAAAACCAAATATGGCATACATTTCTGTACTGGAGGAGTATACAAATGCTTATCATTTAATGAAAGATGTATATACTTCTGTTTCTCAAAATGGACTTAAAAGGCTTTTGAGTCACAAGAATCTTCCATGGATGTACAAACTATAACCAAGCAGCAGAATAAATTGTCTCTTATACTGAAACCCACACCTGCAATTGTCTCCAAAGTTTTAAGAGTTCATGCTGCAGGTAACTACAGAGCTGTTTGGGGTTTTACTTATTTTTGGCTTCGTAAGTATGCATGTCGTCCTGGAAATCTGAACTTTAATATTTGTTTAGCACTGAAAATAATTGAAAGTTGCCAAGAGGAGAAGGGAAAAAAGGATATGACATCAATTGAGGAATGTAGCAGGAAGCCAATGCTGAACATACAAATTCAGCCAGCAAAAAAATCAGACTATTTGGCAATATTTTCAATGTTTTCAACTTTTAGATGCAGCATCTTGTGAACTAAAATTTGCTTTTTAAGAGTGAAACTTATAAGTGCATTACCACCTAATATTGAGACTGTTTCTCATGCACAGGATTTTCACAGTAGAGTGTTGCAAATAACTAAGAATCTCCAGGCAAGAGTTACCGTTTTACAGGAGGGGTTTCTTCTTCTCCTTTGGCAGGTTGATGAGAACAGATCTGTTGAATCCAAAAAGAGAGATGTAGTTGTGAGAGATGTGAGGAATGAATGTATATATTTTTCAAAGTGAGGAAAAAGAATCAATGACTATCACAGAGAACAATGTTTTTTCTCTGCTTCTCAATAAGAAACTTTTTTTTCATCTTCTGCTTATAAAAAGGTGTGGGGTCTCCAACATGGTCTTGGTAAACCTCATAAGAAGGTCTTATGGAACAAATCAAGCATACCAACCAGACGTTCCCTCTCAGAATTGAAGATGGAATGAATCCAAGCTTAATACACACATTTAGTCATGATTTATTTCCCTCACCAATAATTTTACAAAAATCAATCTTACCCTTTTTTGAGGTTCGATATATTATATTAATATATTGAATATATTATATATTAATATAATATATTAAATATTAATATTTACATTGATATTTAATATAAACATTAATATTTATATTAAACATTATATTATACTATATTAAATATCCTGATTGCAGTAATGTGGTTTCTGAGTTACAGTGTTCAAGGAAATGCTGGCTCTTCACTAAAGCAGTAGATTGAGAGTTTGAAGAAGTTTATCTTTTCATTATTGAACTTTGAAATATAACGTGTAAATAAATTAATATAAGGATCTCTAGATAAATATTTTAGCTTACCTTAATCAAAATAATTACTACAATAATAACCGCCATCACTGTTGCCACTGAAACAGCCAACCTCCAATGGAAGCCATTCCCATACTGCTTTATCTGCACGGTTAAACAAAGAGAAGTAAAGTGGAAGATGGGCCTTTGTATATTTTAACATAAGGGCTCTTTTTCTTAAAAAGAGTAATTCAGGAACACCTACCCTTTAAAAGCAACAACAATTTTACTGATCCATTTTTATTAATCATATCTGAAATTTCTGATTTAATACTAATAAACATCATTTGGTTTTTCCCATTTTCAGGTTTCAGTTACTTTCATTTGTGCTATATGTGGCTTTCCCCAGATGCTGATCACAATTTGTAAAACGCTTACATGTCACTTATCCTGGTATATAGAGATGGGAATCAGGCATTCATTCATTTTTCATTTATTTCATTTGTATGCCGCCCTTTTCCCCGAGGGGGACTCAGGGCGGCTCACAAGTTGAGCAAGGGAAAGGGGATACAGACAATTTGACACCAACACAAAACAATACATAATTTAAAAGCGCAACAATCATACCATTCGAGATAGGGGCAACGGTTGTTTAGCCCCAGGCCTGTCAGAACAGCCAGGTTTTAAGGGCTTTGCGGAAGGCCTGGAGGGTGGTGAGGGTGCGAATCTCCACGGGGAGTTCGTTCCAGAGGGTCGGAGCAGCCACAGAGAAGGCCCTCCTCCGGGTAGTCGCCAGTCGACACTGGCCGGCGGATGGAATTCGGAGGAGGCCTACTCTGTGGGATCTAATCGGTCTGGTGGAGGTAATTGGCAGCAGGCGGTCTCTCAAGTACCCAGGTCCAATACCATGAAAGGCAGAGAAGAGGTCTTGACACATGCACATTACAATAAACAATTTAACAAGGTTTTTACTCAAAAAGAGTAATTGTCTTTACAAAAATTAATACACAATTTGGATCACAATTTGAATTTGCATCAATCACAAATTGAAATAACTATTTGAATTTGCATCAATTGGGCCTTCTGGGGGAAAAAGGGAAGACATCTAGGTAACCAAATCTTGTAATACTTCCATTTGCACACCTGATAAGATTATTTATCTAGGTTGATTATACCTCATCAGAAGGTTTCTCCATTGTTCTGGAGCTTTCTGAAATCATATTTGTTTCATTTTTAGCCACCAACAAGTAGGGTTTCAACCAATCAGATGGTTTCTGGATGGGTTTTCTCTTATTGAAGAGTCTCATTGCAAGCCCTATTCTAGAGATGAGAAGACCACAAGACGTCTGGGTAGTCAGTTCTCTGCAGTTCACTTTTATAATACGGATCAACTGGGCAATTAGGATCCTCAGAGGCTCTTTAAGGATCAGGTGTGCCAACTGTTTTTGCACCTCAGCTTCAAAGACATTGGCCTGAAGAAGATAGTTTTCGGAGCTTGACAAAATGTCAGATGAAGGGGTAGCAGACATGGTTTGTTCCTGATACTCCCAATCTGCTTCATTGGACAATGTTTTATCAGGCAATGGTTCATTCATCGTTTCAGACTCCTCGGTATTAATTCTGGAGTTTAAGTGCCTGAGAAGATTTTCCTCTCTTGCTTTCTTAGACTCAAGTTCCTGTTCCAAAAGTTTCTCTGCAATCTGTTCGTTCTGAGGATTTTTCTTTTTTGTCTGTTGTCTGATTACAAGGTGTTTTCCATGATTTTGCCTTGCTGATCTGTTGCCAGGTTTGAGTATGAAGATGACTTTACCAGGCTCTTCTTCACTACCATCATCCACTATAGTAGTAGTAGTCAAAGGAGGCAGCTCTGTTGGAAGGTGTAAAATTGAGCGTTTGTGTAAAGAGTGAATGGATGCTTGAGGAAGCCTCTTATCGGAAGAAACCTGCTGAGAATCTAGCAACACTGCAGGCTTCTCTGTTTTTTCAGCCACGGAATGTGAAGCCCGTTTTCCTCGCTCTGCTGAAAGTCTAACAGGAGTTTTTGCAAATTGTTTGCCTTTTGTCAGCAACCTAGCAAAAAAATCTTCTTCACCTGTTTTTTCCCCAAGCTCATGATCTTCCTGTACCATTGTGTGGTGGCTCTTTAGCCTTTCTATAGGGATTTTAGCACTCAGACTGATTTCACCAGAAGCTTCTGAAATTCCTGGAGGCAATTTGTTTTGAATCTCAGTTTCCTCCTTCTTTCCTCTTATTTTTCCTTTTAGAGTCACTTTCGGCCCCATATTAAACTCTGTATTCACCACCTTTTGAATCTCCAGTTCCTGAGTTTTCTCTTTGTTTCCTCTTAGTTTTTTGTTGAAAGTCACCTTCGGCCACCTCTTAAGCTTCACAGCTTCCGAAATTTCTCCAGTAACTTCCTTTGGAATCTCAAACTCATAAGTTTTTTCTTTATTTCCTCTTATTTTTTCTTTGAGATTCACATTGGGCCACCTCTTAACCTTCAGAGCTTCTGAAATGTCTGAAACAAGCTTCTTGTTATTCCTCAGAGGAACTAGTCGCCTTGTCATCTTCCTCCATTTTCCCTCCATTTTATTTGAAGCTGGTTTTGCTTGCTCCTCTGTACGTGTTCCTTTAGGTGTTTTAAGTCTTCGCTTTTTTGTTACCAACTGAAGGAAGAAGTCTTCTTCTCTTGTATTTTTCCCATGAACATCTTGTATTATTTTTTTATGACTATTTACGCATTCCAGGTTTATAGTCCTGAGGGTAATTTCATCAGAAGCCTCTGAAATTTCTGTGGCCATTTCCTTTTGGATCTCCAACTCATGAGTTTTCTCTTTATTTTCTGTTAATTTTGGTTTGGTAGCAACCTGTGGCCATTTGTTATTCTTCAGAGGGAGGAGTCGCCTTGCTACCTTCCTCCATTTTTCATCCATTTTATGTAAAGCTGGTTTTATTTGCTCTCCCCTATGTATTGCTTTAGTTCTTTCAAGCCTTCGTCTTTTTGTTACCAATTGAAGAAAGAAGTCTTCTTTTGTATTTTTCCCAACGACATGAACCTCTTGTGCTATTTTTTGATGGCTATTTAAGTATTCCAGGCTTATGGTCCTCAGGATGATTTCACCAGAAGCCTCTGAAATTTCTGCGGCCACTTTCTTTTGGATCTTCAACTCATGAGTTTTCTCTGTTTTTTCTGCAATTTTTGCTTTGGTAGCCAGAGGTGTTTGCCATCGTGCAAGCTTCCAACACTTTTCAGCCATTGCGTATGAATTATGTTTTACTTGATATTCTGCAAGATATCCTGTGGTTTTTGCTAATCCTTGCCTTTTTGTTTGAAATCTAACAACTAAGTCTTTTTTTCTTTGATTTTTCTGAAGCCAATGATTTTTCTTTACCATATTCTGATCATTCTTTAACTCTAGATAGCTTTTAGATCTCAAGCTGATGCCCATAGAAACACCCACAATTTCTGTAGTTAAATTCTTTTGGAGTTCCAACTCTTGAGTCTTTTCTTTTTTGGTTATTTCTGCTTTAGATTCCACTTGTAGGACATTGGATGATTTGTACAGTTTTTTCAGCAGATTTTCATGAGTTTCATCCAAATATTCATGAGGATTTGATTTAGTTAATCTACTCCATAATTTTAAAATTGATGACCTAAGAAATTCAATGGAATTACCAATTGTCTCCCGAATATGAGTATTGTAATAACTGGGAGAATTGGTATTCCTTTTGCAATAAATGTTTGAGGCTGGGCATGGAAGTACGAATCCATCCAAACTTTCAAAATATACCAGCATTCCAATCAGGAAAATTTGGATCGCAAAGGGGGCAACACATCGCATGATGCCCATCCCCTCTTGCTCGCTTTACACAAATGAAGGCTGCTTGGAACATTGCAGCCAATAGTTGAGGTGTGTCTATGCAGTTACCAAGCAACCATGTTATTCCATAGGGAGGCTGCAGGATAATGCCACTGCTGTGACATCAGTTTACCATGATACCTGATATCATAGAATTGCAAAAAACCATGGCAACAATATAGATAGTGGCCACTTTTATAGATAATGAGTTGGTTTTATGAAATCACTCAGATATTTGTGATTAATGTTTTTGGTCAGAGTCACAGTACGGAATATATTCTGCTTCTGCTGGAAAATCAGATTATAAGGCCTGGCTATCATTCTCCAGTTCCTAAAATAAATTACTGCACATTATCATAGCTAGGAAACAGAGGGATAAGCAGTTGAGGAAGGAAAGTAGCAGAACTGATATATCTCCCCATAGTGCTTCACAGCATTCTTTGAGCAGTTTACAATGTTTACATTCTTTGAGCAGTTTGCAATGTTAACATATTGCTCCTAACAGTCGGGGTCCTCATTTTACCAACCTCAAAAGGCTTGAAAGCTGAGACAACCCTGAGCTGGTCATGATCAAATTCCACCTGTGGGCAGAGTTAGCCTGCAATAGTGCACATAAGATAATCATCCACAGAAGAAAGAGCAGAGAAATGAGAAGTAAAGAGCAATGGTTAGATTGATTTGTATCAATGTGGCCTTTTATTTTCCTCCCTTTTTTTATGACAGGATGCTTCCTGTCAATGGTGAACTAGGAGAGCATTTAAGGATCATGTATTTTTCTGGTCTAATGGGGGTGATGGTGTCAATGGACTCTGAGAAGGCTAAGACTGCCATCCCTGTGATGGGGGCTGTAACCATATGCTGGATCAGAGGGATGAAACAAGAGAAGGAAATCTACAAAGGCTAAAAACACTAGAAACCTAAGAGAGAAGATACTGCCAAACCAGTTGAAGTTAATTGCCTCAATCCAAGTCTTCACCAGGACATGGGCAGTTTTCCCCATCCTGGCAGCAATCTCCTCAATTACTTTTTCTGGACCATCTATCTGTAAACAATAATTTGTGAGGTAAAATATACAAGACACACCTCTTTCTGTTCTGACAAAAAGTGTAAAGCAATTAGCCATTAAAGTTAAAACAATGGCAGTTTCATTAGTTATTATTTCAAACACAGGCTGTAACCTTATAAGTCCATTCAACATATAAATGGGAGTTCTATAACCACACATTCCATTTTCTGCCCAGGTGGCTGGTCCATATACCTGATTTCTAGAGGCCACTCATTGTACATCTGTGGCCTGATTCCACATGAACAGGTATACCCAGTCAGTCACCTTGTTGTATGGATAGCAGGAAAAACAAAAAACATTATCTATACCAACGGCTAGGCAATTGCACGTAGGGAACTTTCCCACATATCTAATATAAGCCATCTGTAGCATGCCAGTTAAGAATTTCATTACCCACATCCATCCATAACCCATTTTCAAATGGGTTACTAGGTTGTGCCAGGTTAATTGAAGGTTGAAGGTTTATTGTATTTATATGCCGCCCTACTCCCAGGGGGATTCAGGGCGGCTAACAAACCCAAGGGGGGGGGGGTAAACAAGAAGGAAATACAACAAACAAGGTACAAAGGTAATTTAAAAAGACAATCAACAATCACATGATTCGAGAGGGGAAGGGAACTCATCAACCCCAGGCCTGCCGGCACAGCCAGGTTTTAATGGCTTTGCGGAAAGCCTGGAGAGTGGTGAGGGTCCGAATCTCTGTGGGGAGTTCATTCCAAAGAGCCAGAGCAGCCACAGAGAAGGCCTTCCCCCAGGTAGTAGCCAGATGACATTGGCCAGTAGATGGAACCCGGAGGAGGCCTAATCTGTGGGATCTATGGGCCTTTGGGAGGTAATTGGCAGCAGGTGGTCTCTCAAGTACCCAGGTCCAATACCATGAAGGGCTTTATAAGTGACGACTAGCACCTTGAAGCGTATCTGGAGACCAATCGGTAGCCAGTGCAGCTCATGGAGGATAGGTGTAACGTGGGTGTACCGAGGTGCACCCACAATCGCTCGCGCGGCTGCATTCTGGACGAGCTGAAGTGTCCGAATGCTCTTTAAGGGCTGCCCCATGTAGAGCGCATTGTAATAGTCCAGTCTTGAGGTCACAAGGGCATGAGTGACTGTTGAGAGTGCCTCCCGGTTCAGGTAGGGACGCAATTGGTGCACCAGGCAAACCTGGGCAAATGCCCCCCTGGTCACAGCCGACAAATGATGTTCTAAGGTCATCTGTGGGTCCAGGAGGACTCCCAAATTGCGAACCCTGTCTGAGGGGCATAGAATTTCACCCCCCAGCCTGAGTGATGGAATACTTAGCCAATTTTTGGGAGGGAAACACACCAGCCACTCGGTCTTGTCTGGATTGAGCGCAAGCTGAAAGGTTATGTTAGGTAAAGAAAAGAACCCTGCCTGCAATATATGGTTTTTCAGATTAATCATTGTATCATATTCTCCTCCTATTAGTTCTGCCCATAAGAAAATTATAACCATTGCATTAAATTGAAACATCCTATATCTTCAAGGATTATGATATTACTATCTCCCAGGACAGTGATGGCTAACCTTTTTCTAAAGATGTGCCAAAATTGTTTGTGCATGCGGTATGGCACATGCATGCATATCCACCCATCTGTGCATGTGTGCATGACCCTCCCACACCTGCAGATGCATACACGACACCCCCCACACACCTGCACATGCATTCACAGCCCCCTGTGCATGCATGCATGACCCCCACATGGGGGGAGTGTTCACCCTCCCCAGGCTCTGGAGGCTTTCCTGAAGCCTGGGGAGGGCAAAAATGGCCTCTCCCAGTCCTCCGGAAGGCCGGATATCAACTGGCTGCTGGAAAATCATGTGTGCTGGAGCTGAGGGCTGCTCTGCTGGCAGATATGGCTCTGCGTGCCACCTGTGACACATGTGCCAGAGATTCACCATCATGGTCCTAGGATTACTGTGTTCAAGTCAGGTTGATCAGATTAAAAGTTTGGCTACCTTTTTCCCATGTCAACGTTTTATCAGAACTAATCACCACATCATAGTGGTTTGTTTCTGAGGTAAGATAAGAAAGAGGAGAGCCCAGATATACAGTTCTGTACAAAAGAAAATATTTAGTTTTGTTTTATATTGTGGAATTTCCAAGAGTGGTAATCCAAGCATCATTTCATAAGGTAAAATATCAGCATCATTGACTAGTTTCTATCTATATCCCCCTCACAATTCTTATATAGAGAAACTTCTCTGACCCACATAAACAAAAGCATACAGATCCTGGCATCCTCCATACAATTCTTTCTTAGTCCCGACAAGAACGAGAGGACAATAGAGGACAAAAGAGGAGCTGGGCTGGAGAGAAAGGTGAGGGAAAAACTGGAGAAGGAAAAGGAAAAAGTAACTGGAAAGACAGCAAAGATGTTACAAAAGAGAGGATTTCAGCCCAGTTGACTTTACCAAGTGAAAGATGATATAAAGAAGTTGGATGATAGAATGGGGAAAATACAGCAAACAATAGCCGAAAATGAGCAGAAAATAAAACTGGTAGAAGCAAGGCCAGAATAAAGTGAAAAGAAATTGGAAGTAACAGAAGAAAGACTGACAACAGCCAATAGAGAACTCAGGGAGGCAATAGACCATTTAGAACTGGAAATATCTTCTTTCTATTTAAGATTCCAGAACATAGTAGAGACAAAAGATGAGGACCTACCAAAACTCATGAGGGATCTTCTAGCTGACCAATTGGAAATGGACAAAAGTGAACTGAGGAATAATATTGATGAAATCTACAGGGTGCATACTAATTATGCACAAAGACATAGGTTGCCTCGTGAAATACATATAAGATTTGCAAAAAAATCTATCAGAGATGAAATTTATAAAAGAATGAGGGATGAACAGCTGGTCTATAAAGGAAAAGAAGTGATAACCCTCAAACAGATACCAAAGAGAATCAGAGAACAAAGGAACTACCAATTTCTCTCTGCACAACTCATAAAATATAAAATAAAGTTCTGCTGTTTGATACCAGAAGGAATGTTAATATCCTGATAAGATAAGAAAATAAGGATTGACAACATACATAAAGCCCAGGAATTCTATTAACATTAAATAGAGGGAGAATCAGATAGCCCAGAAGAGTTGGAAACCAAAAGCCAAGAGGAGCAGCAGACAGAGGAAAAAGGATTAGACCAAGAAATTGGAGAGAAGACCGATATAGAAGTTTAGGAAAGAGAAGAAGTGAGGCCAAGAAATCAAAGGGAAACAAAACCAAGTCGATGAACAAAGGAAACAAACAAGTAACAGGATGGAGGAAGAAGTGAAATTAATATCGGTCAATATAAATGGACTAAATTCACCTATAAGAAGAAGACAAACAATTTCTAAACTCCAAAAACAAAACATGGACATCATATGCCTACAGGAAGTTCATATTAAAAAAGAAAATGGCAGTATCCTGGAATCTCCGAAGTTAGGGAAATTACATCTGGCCTTGGCCGAAACAAAGAAAAGGGAAATTGCAGTATATATAAAGGACTTGCTAAAACTTAAACAGATATACACAGATGAAGAGGGAAGAGCATTACTAATTGAAGTATCAATAAAACAAAAAAGCGTACTAATTGCAGTAATATACGCACCAAACATGAACATAATACTACAGTAAATTACATAAGCCGATTGCAGAACTGGAACTGGACAACATATGTTTATTAGGGGATTTCAATGCAGTGGTAGGCCCAAAGAAAGACGATAAAACAGATAATTAAAAAAATTATGAAAGGAGAACACTACCAAATGCATTCTTTGAGATGGCCCAAGAATTAAAAGTAAAAGACGTCTAGAGAGAAATCAACCCACAGAAGAGTCAATACATATTCTTTTCAAACCCCCATAATTCATGGTCCAGGATTGACATGGTGTGAATGGACCCAGAAATGGAGAAGGATGTAGAGGAAGTAGAAGTAAAAGGCGAAAGATTTATACGATCTGAAGAGAAACCAGAGTATTGGCTATAGAGGGACATGACCTCCCCCAGGGATGGCATGCCTCCCTCTGGCAAGAAAGAGACACCCCCCATAGGTACTTCATGGGACATTATATTCGGAAGATTTTGATGGGGGTCTGGGAAAAAATGAGGAAAAAATATTATCTTAGGGTTCCGTGTTGGTTGGCACCATTAGAGGCCTTAACGCATCCGAGTTTATTTAATTGGACAAGAAACATAACATATAAAGATATTATGACAGAAGAGGGCAACATAAAAACAAAGATGGAATTAGAGCAACAGGGCAGGAATTTGGAATGGTGGGAATATTTACAGGTTAGAAACAGGTTTAAAAGTGATAAGGCACGTTTCGGGATCTACCCAAACCCTCAGGGGCTAGATAAGATCTTGTTTGGTGGAGACAAAAAAATGTTATCGAAGATCTACCAATTTTTGACCTGCCAAGATACTAATGAAGAGATGGACAAAAGCCTTCTAACAGTATGGGAGAGAAACCTAGGTTATGAAATTGAAATGGGCAAATGGTGGGATCTATGGAGTAAGACCATTAAACTTACAACATCCACTGCATTCAAAGAAAACATTTACAAGATGGTTTATAGGTGGCATTTCCCCCCAACGAGGTTAGCTAAGATGTTTCCTGAGTTATCTCCATTGTGTTGGAAATGTGGAAGAAAGGATGGCACATTCTACCATATTTGGTGGTCCTGTACTGAGGCCACGAAATATTGGAAAAGGATTAAAAAATGGTTAAAAGAGGTTACCGGGGCAAACATTGAATGGAGACCTGAGAACCTGTTACTAAGCATCAAACCAGATAACATAAGCAGTTCAATATGGCATTTGAGCCTGCATATAATTGTGGCCGCAAGAATAACCTATGCACAATTTTGGAAATCCACCACTATACCGCCGGAAGATGCATTAATTAAAAAGATCTACGAATGTGCAGAAATGGACAGAATGACGGGTTGGCTGAGGGACAAAGGAGAAACAGAACATTATCTTAGCTGGAACCTATGGTATATGTGGGCGACTAGGAGAACAGCAGGGACTTAAAATGGGGAAAGTTAACATAGGTACTGTAATAGATCCCTGAATCTTGCAATGAGAAGATGTGGCTTAGAGATCTAATAATGAGGAAAGAAAGAAAAACTGGGCTGTGAATGACTGTCACCGTGGGGGGGGAGGGGGGGTTGTATGTCTAAAACGGCATTTGTATCTGTATGTTTTATGTATGATTTGTCTTGCTTATGTCGTTGTATTTATGTCGCTGTATTGTTTTTTTCTGTTTTTTAAAGGTAATAATGTTTAATAAAAATTATATTTTTTTTTAAAAAAAAAGAGGAAGTAGAAGTAACAATGAACATGTGGTGTACCCTAACCCATTAACAATCAAATGGAAAGGAGAGGCAAAAAGGAAAAAGAGATGGACTATGAATCAGAGGGTTATGAAAGAAAAGAACTATGTTCAATATGTGGAAAAAGAATTAGTGTTTTTCCTAAAGGTAAACTGGAACGAACAGACAACCATTCAATGGGATACAACCAAAGCCTATACGCATGGCATTATGATAACATATACAATAAGAAGAAGCAAAGATAAAAAGAAACGCTATACAGAGCTCCAGGAGAAACTGGGGAAATTAGAATATAAAATCCAGAAATAACCTCAAAACCAGGAAGTTAAAGAAGAAAAAGAAACAATTAAACATAGATTAAATTTAATTATACAAGAAGAAGTGGCCTAGATCAAGTAGACAAAATTATTTCCAAAATGCCAACAAACCAGGGAGATGGCGGCCTATAAACTAAAAAAAAGAAAAAGAAAAGAAATTAATAAAGCAACTAGAGTGTTGCTACACTGTATAGCCGAGAGAAAATAGAAGAGGAGGATATAAAAAAAACCTATAGAAAAGAAATCTTCCAAGCTTACAGGAAACAAAAAAGGAAACACTGAATGAGATAATAACGAGGCTAGAACTTAAAAAGGCAATCCAAAAAAACAAAAAACAAAAAAACACCCCGGGGCCCAGATGAAATTCCAGCAGAATTTTATAAAGAATTGCAAAAATCATTAGAGAACATATTATTAGAAATGTATAATAAAGTTCTAGAACAAGCTAAGCCACCAAAATCCTGGATGGAGGCACCAATAACATTAATTCCCAAAGACAACACTGAAAAACAAAAGATCCAAAATTATAGGCCAATCTTGCTGCTAAATGCTGATGTAAAATATTTATGCCAATAATGGCAGAAAGAATTAAAAATATTCTAAACAGAATCATACACCCAGACCAAAATGGATTTCTACCCAACAGACACACAAAAAATAATAAACGAACAATAATGGACATATTAGAATACTATGAGATACACTCAGGAAAACAGGCAGCATTGATATTTATTGATGCACAAAAAGCATTTGATAACCTGAATTGGGATTTTCTTATAAATCAACTAGCAGTGATGAACTTTGGAGAGAAATTTATCAGGATGATCACAGCAATATATTCTAGTCAGAGGGCAAAAATAATACTAAACAGGGAAGCAACAGAAGATTTCAGCATAACCAAAGGGGTAAGTCAGGGATGCCTTCTATCCCCCCTATTTATCCTCTCAATAGAGACATTGATGCTACAAATTAGGTAGAACAAAGGACATAAAGGGATTGAAAATTAGAACACAAGAATATAAACTGCAGGCCTTTGCGGACAATCTAGCATTTATCATAGAGGAACCCTAGAAACTGGACTAATATTATTACAAGACATAAATCAATTCGATAAAATGGCAGGGCTTAAAATAAATAAAGAGAAAACTAAAATATTAACTAAGAATTTAACCAAAAGGCAAAATGAAGAACTGGATGACAAACTGGGAATTTTGAGGGGCAAGAAAATTAAATATTTGCTAATATAGTTATCGGCAAAATATATTACAATAAAAGAAGATAACTACAATAAATTGCTACGACAAATACAAAAAGATTTGGACAATTGGGCTAAACTACCTATATCACTAATTGGCAGAATCTCAACAATTAAAATGAATGTATTATCAAAACTACTTTATCTTTTCCAAACGATACCGATTAAATTGGAGAATTTTTTTAAAAAACAACTAAATAAAATGGTATCCAAATTTATCTGGTCAGGGAAAAAACTGCGTATTAAATGCAAACTTCTACAAGACAGTAGAAGCAAAGGGGCTTTACTATCAGGTGGCAGCCCTGACATAGCTCAAGGACTGGATTCAACTGAAACATAAAAGAATTCTTATGCTAGAAGGCCATGATCTCCAACTAGGCTGGCATGGCTTCCTATGGAAGGGAAATAATAAATCTCATTCCTACTTCCAGAGACACATAGTAAGGGATGCCCTGTTTAAGGTCTGGGGGAAAATAAAAAAACACTATGTGAAAATCCCAATCTGGTTATCAATGATGCAGGCAATGACATATTGAAATATTATAGATCTCAGCAAAATGCCCACCCAGACTCATGATCGCCAAGCCACACAAAACAGGCAATGCCCACAGAATAGGTATTAACGTTTTTTGAAACCCACCCCTGGTTTAACCTCATCATCTCCAATACCTCAAATGATCTACAAACTCATGAATGAAGGCAAATATATGTGTCCCAGGATAATGATGCAATGTCAAATCTGGGTTGATCACTGGGACCAGAGATTTACTCTTCCAAGCTTTCAGATTTATGCTGGAGACCATCTTCAGGGAACTTCTTTCCATTGGAATGCATGCTTTGGGCTATAGTGTGAGTCATGTTTATGTGGTGTTTCCTATTGGCTGATTGGTGTGCTGATCGCTGGCAATTGGCTGTTGTTTCCTTGTGCTGACAAGTCCTCAGCGCCTAAGCACTTGATAAGCTGCCGTAAATCAGTATTCCTTTTACCTAGAAAGGACCCATTTCTCAGGTTTCAATCATTTCCCTGACTATCTTTGTACCTGCATTGCCAACAATCTTAGTAGCTGTGAAATTAAATGTGTGTCCTTCAATTGCAATGTGAGGCCAACAATGAGTTTAGGTCTCTTCATCTCCCCACTGGGTTGTATTCTTGCAATCTAATTGTTAGCTTCCTCCCCATTTGTACTATATAATCATAGAGCAGTGATGGGCTGTTACCAGTTGTAGCAACTGGTTCGCCATAACCAAATATGTGAGCATGTGTGCCTTCTGCGCATGCGTGCAGCATCCAAAAACCAGCAATTTTATATGACGTGATAGTGCCAGGGCTAGCTCTATATATATCTGTGTACATCTCAAACCTGTATGTATCAGCTACTTTCAGTTTCTTATTTCTTGCAGTTTTGTCCTTCTATGTCCAAATACATTTCAAAACTACCTACTTTGCAAAATCACATTTCAGAGCAATGGCTCAGCAGGATTACAAATAGTTCTGATACACTTTGAAATCTTTCTATTTAAAATTTTGGTTGATGTAGCTTTTTAGGGCCTGCTGTTTCCACTTACACCTTATTGATTCTAATAGATCAATAGGCTATATTTTTATTTTCCCACAGTCGCCACTTCTTGTTCGTAAAAACAAAAAAAAATGAAACATAGAAAGCAATATCTGCATCTAAGCTTTCTTATATCAATTATGGAAGTAAGCGAAATAAAGCAAAACATCCTTCATTTAAGATGAAGGAGGACAGCTACTTTGATTAAAAGGTGTTTCAGCAAGGCAAAAACATAAAAGGGGATAGACAGGCTGAACCATTTGAACAGTGGGACATACAACCCTAAATACAGCATGGAACTGAAGAGGAGCAATGTAGGGTTGGTCCATGCTGCAGGCCTAATGCAGACTTTTTCTTGCAGTCATTGCAAGGCTTCCATGAAGTAGAGATGAGTTAATTTGATGCCGACGTCTTGGTCGAAGATTGCATGGAGGGAGGGGTAGCAGAGGTCACTAGCCCTTGCTCCCTTGTTGGGCAAAGCTTCAATCTTTGCCTTGCTGCAGCCAGATGACTGAGGCTGAGTGACTTCCTGGTCTGGGGTTGGTATTTTTTTACAGTGCGAAGCATGTACCCAGAAAGCCAAATACTGTCATTTCACAGCTGTATTGGAGGTCAGGAAGATCTGGAACAGACCGTTCCAATAAGGAGTCAGGCAATTTTTCCATTCAAACACTTTTGCAAGGATGCAATGGTTCAAGCTGGTGGGCTCTTATTGGGAGATCCTAGCTTTAATTTTCATCCAGATCCCACATTTGCAAACATTTGCTCTGCATTCTTTTCTCATCAGCTGCATTGTATGTATACCATATTCTATTATCCTTTTATTAAAATGTACAACATTCTCATGGAACAGAAGCATAATAATATCTGGAACAGAGGGCACTGATATTATTTGGTTTAGGTTCTCCCTAATACTACTTAATATGATTCTAATCATTTTTGCCCAAATCCCCAAACCAAGGATGTAATATGTTTAAAACACTCAGTGGAAGACAATAAGAAGTTTTTGCAAGGAAAAGAAATGAGAAAGGTTCTATGGAAGATGTGTGAGAAAACTTCATGGTCAAATGCAGTGTTTTTACTGACAACAGAGAAAGAGAGAACTATTGGTTGTTGTGAAGTGAAAAACCAAGGTAAAGTTACAATTAGGGGAGGGAAAGAAATAGGGATGGGTTTCAAATATTTTTACTACCAGTTCTGTGGGCGGGGTTTGTTTTGTGAGTGTGCCTTGTTGGTCATGTGACTGGTTGGTCATTTGACTGGTTGGTCATGTGACTAGGTAGATATAGCTGGTTGGTTATGTGACTGGATGGGCATAACTGGTTAGTCATGTGACTGGGTGGGCGTGGCCAACTTGACATCACTCACATCAAGGGGTGCCTTGCCTGGCTTCTCCTCACCCCAAAGGCCTTAAAGAGATACAATTTCTCTCTCTATTTA
Source organism: Thamnophis elegans (assembly GCF_009769535.1). Lineage (NCBI taxonomy): Eukaryota > Metazoa > Chordata > Lepidosauria > Squamata > Natricidae > Thamnophis > Thamnophis elegans. The sequence continues at coordinate 92,417,677 of NC_045558.1, read as the reverse complement.
TTTACTACTACTGAACATCCAAAATATACTATTTAATCCTATGTGTATATGCCATATGTGTACATACATATTACATAGTCTAGTTTGTGTATAGTCACACAAAAAGATACATTATATACTATATATACTATATGTGTATATGCATACACAAATGCACACATGGCATCTTCTGAAGCCATGTCTAGTGCCAGGGTTTGTTGTTCTTCCTTCCTCTTTTCTTTCTTTCTTTCTTTCTTTCTTTCTTTCTCTTCCTCCCTCCCTCCCCACTCTCCCTTCTTTCTTCTTTTTATCTTTTTCTTCTTTTTTTTCTTTCTTCTCTCTCTCCCTCCCCCCTTACTCTTTCTTTATCTTTCTTTCTTCTCCCTCCCTCCCTCCCTTCGAGTGGAAAGGGAAAGAAGCAGCACACCTAAAAATAATGTGTGAGTGGGGGGGAAGGATCTATCTGATCACTAATAGCCAACCAATAACTTGAATAATTCAAATAAGTAAACCAATACTCCTGCACCGCTTGCTTCTGGCATCAATTGCAATTTCAATTAAAGCAAACACGAAGTAACCCGCGCGCAATTGCCTGGCCAGCACTCACGCCAATAAAACCCTGAACATCAAAATGTACTATTTAATATACTATTGGCATACTAGCAATGAACTGGACAATTAGCTTAATCAGAGACTGCTTAAACATCAGATCTGTTTTTGTGCATCTTCAAAGACATCGGCCTGAAGAAAATAGTTATCAGAGCTTGACAAAAAGTCAGATGAAGGGGGAGCAGATGTGGCTTGTTCCTGATTCCCCCAATCCGCTTCATTGAAGAATGTTTTATCAGGCAACAGTTCATTCAAAGTTTCAAACTCCTCGGTGGTAATTCTGGAGTTGTTTCCTCCAATTATTAAGCGCCTGAGAAGATTTTCCTCTCTTGCTTTCTTAGACTCAAGTTCCTGTTCCAAAAGTTTCTCTGCAATCTGTTTGTTCTGAGGATTTTTCTCTTTTGCCTGTTGGCTGATTACAGGGTGTTTTCCAAGATGTGACCTTGTTGATCTGTTGCCAGGTTTCAGAATGAGGTCACTATCATCATCCACTATAATAGAAGTAGTCAAAGGAGGCAGCTCAGTTGGAAGGTGTAAAATTGAGTGTTTGTGTAAAGAGTGAATGGATGCTTGAGGAAGTCTCTTAAGGGAAGAAAACTGCTGAGGATTCTAGTAGCACTGCAGGCTTCCCTGCTTTTTCAGCCACGGAATGTGAAGCAACGTTTCCTCGCTCTGCTGAAAGTCTAACAGGAGTTTTTGCAAATCCTCTTCTTTTGGTTAGGAACCTAACAAAGAAATATTCTTCACTTGGTTTGTTTCCAAGCTCATGAACTTTCTGTACCATTGTCCGAGTGATCTTTAAGTTTTCCATGGGGCTTTTAACACTCAGGCTGATGTCTCCAAAAGCTTCTGAAATTTTGGTAGCCACTTCCCTTTGAATCTCCAGCTCATGAGTTTTCTCTTTGTTTTCTGTTAATTTTGTTTTCATAATAACCTGTGGCTTCTTGTTATTCTTCAGAGGGACTAGTCGCCTTGCCACCTTCCTCCATTTTTCATCCATTTTATGTGAAGCTGGGTTTATTTGTTCCCCTGTAGGTGTTCCTTTAGTTCTTTCTGTTACCAACTGAAGAAAGAAGTCTTCTTCTCTTGTATTTTTCCCAACCACATGAACCTCTTGTACTATGTTTTGTGGGCTCTTTAACTGTTCCAGAGGGCTTTTAGATCTCATATTGATGTCACCGGAATGTTCTGAAATTTCTGTGGCCCCTCCCTTTTTAATCGCCAGCTCATCAATTTTGTGTTTGTTTGCTGTTAATTTTTCTTCAGTAGCAACCTGTGGCCACTTCTTAATCTTCAGAGCTACTTTTTGTCTTCCAGGCTTCCACCATTTTTGAGGCATTGTGTGTGAAGCAGATTTTTCTTGCTCTGCCTGGACTTTTCCTATGCTTTCTGCAAATTGTCACCTTTTTGTTAGGAATATAGGAAATAAATCTTCTGTTTCCTTTTTTCCAAGCTCATGAGCTTCTTGTACTATTTTTTGTGGGCTCTTTAACCATTCCAGAGGGCTTTTAGATCTCATGTTGATGTCACCGGAATGTTCTGAAATTTCTGTGGGCCCCTCCTTTTGAATCTCGTGTATTTTCTCTTTGTTTTCTGTTAATTTTCTTTCTATTGAACAGTGCAAAAAGTAGTAGAATAGAAAGGTTCTTCCTAAAATCCACTCTCATGTCTACAGTTTTAAGCATGCTCAGCTCCAGATTGTTCCAGCCCTACCATAGGGCCAGTTCTTTAACCTCTTGTCTATATGCAGAGTCATCATTGTCTCAAATTAGGCCAATGATAAGGTGACCAGATTTTCAGATTGGTAAAGAGGGACACCTTTGACCGGGGGGGGGGAGGGCTTGATTAAAAAATTTATACGGAGCAACAAAAATTTTCATATCACGCAAAAATAGTATTGTAATTTTTTTTATTTCAACATAACTACAATTTACAAATATAAATTGTAATTGTTGCCAAGCATCAAAATTTTGATCACGTGACCATGAGGATGCTGCAACGGTCGCTAAGTGTGAAAATGGTCGCTAAATGTGAAAATGGTCATCAGTCACTTTTTTCAATGCCATTGTAACTTTGGTCACTAAGCCCATTATACCACCTTTCTTGCCACAGTTCTTAAGTGAATAACTGCAGCTGGTATTTTGTATTTTGGATATAATCTTTTTTTAAATAGCCTAAGACAATTTAAAAAAAGAATCCACACAGAATAAATTGAAGTAAAACATTTCAAACTATTCTTTCTATGCAGAATATATTTCAAAGTATTGTGCATAGAATTTTTAAAAATGGTTTCACTTCAATTTATTTTGGATAGAATCTTTTTTTAAAATAGTCTAAGACAATTTAAAAAAAGAATGCACACAGAATTTTAAAAAATCCTATGCACAATAAATAAAATATCATTTTAAAATACATTAAAAAAATAAAAGAAAACACCCAGCTCACTTACCAGCAGGCTTGCACTCCAAGTCAACCCAGAACGATGTAGATGTTAATACAAAGAACTGAGCAAATTGAAATGGTGAAATTAGTCAGGGAAATATTTTTCAAAGAAACTTTGCCACCATTTTTTTCCACATGAGCCGACCTCCAACCTCCGTGCCCCTCCCCTCTGGAAAATCCAGGAAGTAACACTCGCTAACACTCGCTAACACTCGCTAACACTCGCTAACACTAGCTAACACTTGTACACATTAGTCCTAGTGACAGGATATCTTGATTGTCTTATGAGGATAGAATCTTACCAATTTCCTGCCTAGACCTAGTCAAGTAGATAAGGTATTTAATCCCCTGTGGAATGGATAAGGTTTGGGGCATTCTTGTCCGGCTTAACTTTACATTTTATGTTAACCCTTTACTTTATTCCCCCCCACCCTTTGAAACTTCTGATTTTTCAAGAGGAGTTTCACGATCACCCACACTTGTTAGTTTTTCATATTCCCACATTGCCATTACCTGGGCTACTGCTTCCCTTTTTGCTAATAACGACAGGCTGTTAGATATGGTTCGCACAAAAATGGGGAGGACACATGGAAGAATAACACAACCAGTGGCAATTAGACCTATAAGAGCAACTATGGCTTGCAAACCGGGTAATTTAGGGAATCACCCACTAAAGATCTCTTTGAAATTAAATCCACTCCATTTCTGTTCAGCATTATGGGTAAGTTGTCTCATTTTCGTAGTTAATTGTTTAATAACTTTCCCTGTTTCATCAATTTGTAAACAACAGTTAGAGAGATTAAACTTTCCATACACATGTCCTTCCTTAGCCAAGATGTAATCCAAGGCCAACCTATTTGGGTATACAGCGGTTTTAAGTTTATTGATGGCTTCAGATAATATGTTTAATGCTTTGTCCAACCTTTGTCCAGCTAGGTCTATTGTAATCTGATAATCCTGTTTAGCATGTACAGTAAATAGGGGTCCTATACCCATATGAACCATCCTCTGCCCAAATAGCCTGTCTGTATGTACATACTATTCGCTCAGAGTCCCAAATGCTGGTCCTTTCATATTCCGCCAATTCTTTGCATGGAAAATTAGAGAAGGCTGTATCTATGCTCCTTTTGCGTCTCTGTAGGCCTACTGGGTCATACACAAGAACACCCAATACTTTTCTTGACTGGATAGGCAGAAGGAAGAAGGAAGGTTTGATCCAACCTAGAACACAAGACCCCGACTAGTTCCCAGGCAATCTCTTGTATGCCAGATTGCCACATATCCAGTACATGTAGTTTGGGGCAACCCATACTTTTGAGACTCTGTCTCTTACCAGGAGATGTCCAGATTTTATACTCCCGATCCCTATACAAATGAGGTCCCCTACGGATACGGTCTGGTTCCTTGTAAAGCAGTTTCACCCCACTAGGTTAGTTGATAATGTCAAACCAATATCAGCAAAGCGAGTTCTGGATGATATGTTCCCTACCCTAGATATATTATTGAAAACCTCAGGGCTGGCTTCCAGGGCTTCCCATGGCCATTGTTCAACCATGTTCGTACCGCCACATACAAAACAATTCTTTACTGACAGTGTTTTTGCTGCTATTTCTGCCATTTTTACAAATAAATTATTAGCCTTTGTGCTTTTTAGAGAGTGGGCTATTATCTAGTTTCCTCAAATTGTTATACACAGACCAGCCGAAGGATCTAATTGCCCATCGTAGATTCTCTCTATTCTTATAGTAAGGTAAGTCAGAGGATCTGCCCCTCTCCCATCAATTTTAAATCCATAGGCCTTTAAGAGTGGATGGGTCCTGTATACTTCCAACTTAACCCAGTTGCTATCCTTAACCCTGGTGAAGTTGCCTAATCCTGGACACCCTTGATATCTGCCCCTGGTATACTCACACACACATTCCCATCCTGCACATTGCAGCAAACCTGCCAAGGTAACCATTTCGTATGTCTGGCTGTAATCCAGGTGATGTCAGTTTTACACAGGTATTTATGATCATGTTTGTATGCATTCTTCCAGGAGTCGGACCCACATCCCACTCTACCTGTTTTGCCTGGTTCATCTATGGCCATGCAAGCATCGAATTCCAATACTATCCTTTCCTTTCCTTGTTTAAGGACAGTGGTGTGATTTACATATGCATACAGACCCTCTATCTTTCCATCATAGATTTGCCCAAACCTGGTATATAAAGTAACATTTAGCCTTTCTGGGGTTTCAGGTTTGTAGCAAGTTTCCTTACCCCCCTATAGTACATAACATATACATGGTTCCATTTCTCTGGCATGTTTTTCTCATTGGTTTACAATCTCTTGGGGCTTGGGTGTGATAGACTAAAGTGGTTATGGTAGCTGGATCTTGTTTTGCCAATTTTTGTTGGCAATTGTCAGATCCTCGTTTGGGCGGTTCTGTTGTTATGGCTTCTCGGCACCTACATTTTCCAGGAGCACCTTGATACCCAGCGGGGGCTACTAAGGATGGTTGTTTCTGGACCTTACACAACCCTGCCCAACCCCTATTCAACTGGAAAGGACTAATTATTTGCCCGATTACAACAGAAGGGGGTTGGCCACAATCCAAGGCCACTAGGGTTAGACCAGAGGATGTCAGAAGGTGATTACATATCCCAATTCTGAATAACCTTCCTATATGTTTACTCATATTTTGTCCCCCTGGCTTAAAGGGATAGCATTTGGTAGCAAGTACAGGTGGTGTTTGTTCTCCTACATATTTCTTTATGACCTCTCGTTGTGTATTCAATCCCTGCAATTGTTTGATTAATTCCCTATTAGCTATTCCCCCCTTACCCCCCCCCCTATGGGACAATTCCGGCCATCCCACAACCTCACGCCTTAAAATCATAGGAGGTCTACCGTACATCATTTCAAAGGGGGACAGATGGTACTTTTTTTCTAGGAGCAGTCCTTATATTATACAAGGCTAAGGGTAATGCGTCTAACCAGCTCAAATAGGTTTCTATGCATATTTTGGTTAATCTATCCTTCAGGGTGCAATTAGCTCTTTCAACTTTTCCCCCAGATTGAGGATGAAATGCACAATGAAACCTCCATCTGGTTCCGATTGCCCAAGCCGAAAGTTAATTGATTTTGTGGACAAACTCTGGACCATTATCTGATGATATTGTGGATGGACATCCGTAACGGAAAATGATCGAATTCAGGAAGGTCTTTGCAACTTCTTGTGCTTGTTTTGTGGAAGTCGGGAAGACGTCCAGCCATCCGGTATTTGTATCCACTACCACCAATAGAGCCTTATAATGTTTACATTGGGGCATGTCAGTAAAGTCAATGGTTACTATGTCTTTCGGGATGGTCCCCATAGGTTAGAAGCCGGGAGGCAATGTCGGACCCTGTCATGGGTTTGTTGATGCGCACATGGTGCATTGTAAGGAGGTCTTGTTTGTTAGGACGTGAACATCTTCTAAGTAGTACTCCCTAAGAATAGCCTCTGCAAGGGCCGACTTTCCCAAATGTAAGGTCCAGTGTGCCTGCTCGACCACTGTCCATGTCAAGAAGCATGGTATGTATGGCCTACCATCAGGGAGGATATACCACCCCTTCTTCATTTCAGCTTTTAGATCATGTATGGATATACCACCCCTTCTTCATTTCAGCTTTTAGATCATGTATGGATATACCACCCCTTCTTCATTTCAGCTTTTAGATCAGAGGCTGAGTAGGTAGGAGTCATTGTGATAAGTGTCACACCTAAGTCCATAACTACAAAGATATTCAAGTCTGGGGTAGGCTCGTTTCTAACCGCTGCATGTCGGGCCTCTGCATCTGCCTTTTTGTTGCCGATGGCTATCGGGTCTAAACCTCGTTGGTGGCCTCTACAGTGTATAACAACATCTTTAGAAGGCACCATGATAGCTTGAATAAGGCGTTAAATTAAGTGCCCATGCTGAATAATTTTTCTTGTCGAATCAGTATATCCCCTTTCATGGTAAAGGGCAGCATGATCATGCAAAGTTAGGAATGCATTCTTACTGTTGGTCCACACATTCGAACTCTCATCTTTAGCTAGCTCTAGAGCTCTGATTAGTGCCCATATTTGGCTACCTGTGTACTCCATCCTATGCCTTTCTATGACTTCTATGACTTTCTATGACTTCTTTGGAGCTGACTACTGCGTATCCTGCCCACCTCTTTCCTTCAGCGATGAAGCTCGAACCATCTGTGAACCAGTTGTAATCTGTCCCCTGCAAAGGGTGGTCAACCAAATCTAGTCTGCAAGAATATTGCTGTTCCAAAGTATGTAAACAATCATGTATTATAGGCTCAGCCTCAATTGGTAACAAGGTAGCAGGATTTAAATGGTTGGATACAGTTAACTGGACTTGGGGATAATTAACATTGCTTGATATTTGAAAAGTCTCGAGTTACTGATCCACAAATGTCCTTTGTTTTCAAGAATAGACTGAAGGGAATGGGAAGTATGAACTTGCACTGGACAAGAGAAAGTGAGTTTGTTTGATTCCTGCAGTAGTCCTGCTACTCCGGTGAGGACTTTAAGGCATTATGGCCATCCTTGGCCAGGCCCATCTAATTGTTTTGAGAGATAAGCTATAGGCCTCTGCCAGGAGCCCAACAACTGTGTTAGAACTCCCACTGCAATATTAGTTTGCACATCCACATACAAATTGAAAGGTTTTTCCAGATCGGGTAGGCCTAAGGCTACCGGACTTCTTTAGGACCGACGTCACGAGTCCAGGGCAGTGATCAGGCACCCTCTTCTACTCTCAAGTGGAGTAGGTACACAACACTATATTATACTTGCCTGCCCGCAGATTTTCCTCACCCTCTCATCCTGGCCAGGATTCATTCAGATTCTCTCCTTTTCTTTTTCAGGCAAAGAGTCCTTGGAGTGACTGGAGGTGCCCTCGGTGGCAGAAGGCATCCTTTCCCTGTTCCTCCAAAGCAAAGAGCCTCGTGGCGCCTGAGGTACCCAGAGCTTGGACTTTTGGCAAAAGTTGTTCTCATCAGAAAAGAGGACTTTGGACCAAGGAGTAACAGGACTTTGGACCACTGTGCTTCATTAAGACCAGGGTCAACACAGCTGTCTACCAAGAGATTTTGGAACACTTCATGCTTCCTTCTGCAGACGAGCTTTATGGGGATGCTGACTTCATTTTCCAGCTGCCCACACTGCCAAAAGCACCAAAACCTGGTTCAATGACTGTTGGGTTACTGTGCTTGATTGGCCAGCAGGCTCGCCTGATTTGAACCCCATAGAGAATCTATGGGGCATTGCCAAGAGAAAGATGAAAGACATGAGACCGAACAATGCAGAAGAGCTGCAGGCCGCTATTGAAGCATCCTGGTCTTGACCTCAGCAGTGCCACAGGCTGATAGCTTCCATGCCACGCCGCATTGACAAAGTAATTGCTGCAAAAGGGCCCAAACCAAGTACTGAGTACATATGCATGCTTATACTTTTCAGAGGTCCGATATTGTTCTACGTACAATCCTTGTTTTATTGATTGCATGTAATATTCTAATTTTCTGAGATTGTGGATTTGGGGTTTTCATGAGCTGTAAGCCATAATCATCACAATTATGACATATCACGGCTTGAACTATCTTGCTTTGCATGTAATGAGTCTATCTCATATATTAGTTTCACCTTTTAAGTTGCATTACTGAAATAAATGAACTTTTGCACGATATTCTAATTTTTTGAGTTTCACCTGTATATAGATTTTATCATTGTAGCTAACAGGGCTGTGAGTAATAAGAACCTTGGCCCAACCCAATTGCTGTTGCTCCAGATGGGAGAATAGCTATTCTGAAATGTTTTAAAGCCTCAGGATACGGATAACAATAAAAATATTATTTAATAGTAAAATATATGGCAATAAACAATGTTCTATTTAAGAACAGGATTAGGATTAGTCTTCTTCCTCTTCCTCTTCCTCTTCCTCTTCTTCTCTATAGATATAAAAGAAATAAAAGATGATATTACAATGTGGCTATAAAACTGCATATTTTTCTAATCAGTCTCTTCAACTTTTGTCAAGCTATTATTATTATAATTGATCTAGTATCCTTATTCTCAGGTGCTTCTAAAAAAATATCCTTATATTGAGGTGCCATTATTTTTTTGAAAAGGGCAAGAATTTCAGTATTTCAGAGCTGCATTTCAACAACCCTCTCATAACCGGTTGCTCTAAGAGAAAAGGCTTCTGTAACCACCCATAGAATCTTCTCACAATGGCTACTTTGGGTCTGGCACCATCACTTTCTATCTATGGTAAGATAGGAAAGGAAGAAGTGAAGCCATAAAGTGATCAGTAGGTTTCTGACTATTCTTCAAATAAACGATCCAGTATAAGAGTAAATATAGGATCCAATTTAAATACAAATAGAAAAGCAAAACTGAAAAAGCCTCCAATCTGTTAGAATCAGATAGATGGAAAAATGATTGGAAATCACATCCACATGCATGCAACAGAAACAGACAATGAATATACACTGAAAGGAGCATCTGCTCCCTTTCATAATAGGGGTTTGGTAGTCCTGAACGGGAATAGGCAAAAAGTTGTTGTTCTTTTCTAGTTTTGCTCCTTCCTTTTCCTATTTCCTACTAGAACTTTTTCTTTCTACTGTTGAACAGTGAAATAAAATGATGAAATTATGAGATGTTTTACACATTAAATGTCCTATAATGCATTCTGAATTACTTCAAAAATTCTTTAAAAAAATACTCTTCACTTGCCTACTGAAGCTACTTACCCTTTTTGGGAAACACCTTCAGTGTCTGCTTCTGAAGCCCTGGTTAAAAGAAAAAATAAAAGCAGAATTTAAGTATTGTTCTGGCAGCAGTTGAATATTTCATCTTATCGGGTCAGCTTGCCCTCCTCATTTATCTATTTATTTATTCAATTTAATTGCCACCCATCTTCTTCCTGAGCAACCCAGGGAGGCTTCTGTTACACTACAGCCACCAGAGACTCCTTCCTCACTGTCGCTTTGTTTCAGGCCGAGGAGCGATGCCTCCGAGGGCTGTCACTGGATGGCATCTGAGGCCGCCTTGACCCTTCTGCCCCGTGAAAAAAAGAGTAGTTCCCCTCTCCGCTCTTACTTTCCTCAGCTTGCGTGCTATTTTTTGTGGGGGAGTTCCCCTCGGCTGCCCCTCCAGGAGGATCACCACGCATCCTCTACAGGTGGGAGATTGAAGGGGTGACTGCAGGTGAAGAGCCGCAACGGGTTTTGCCAATGCAAGAGAAAACTTCAAAGTCAGTGGAGGTGGTATGTGGCTGGTGTGCCTTGTTCCAACTTTCCCCGGGTGCAAAATGCTTTAAAAAAATTTAATTTTGGGGGGAGGGTTGTAAAGGGTTAAGGGTGCAAGGGTCCTGTAACTTGACAGCTTTAAGACTTGTACACTTCGAATGCCAGAGTTCCTGAGCCAACATGACTGGAGGAGGAATTCTAGGAGTTGAAGTCCACAAGTCTTAAAGCTGTTGTTTGAACGCTCCGGGTTTTGTTTTGTTTTTGTAAAGGTTTAAGGGTGTAAGGGTCTTGTTATTTGACAGCTTTAAGACTTGCACACTTCAAATGCAGAGTTGAAGAGTTGTACAAAGTATACATGGTTATAAAAAATATACATGGTTGTAAAAATTATTCTGCTATGCTGGAATTTTATTAAATAATATATTACTACAACATTTGGTTCAGAATATTTTTTTCCTTTTTTCCCCCCTCTAAAATTTAGGTGCATCTTATAGTCCAGTGCATTTTATACTCTGAAAAATACGGTAAGCCTCCCTGGGAGGGAGGCACTCTCTGCTGCTCAAATTCGGGGAGCAAATTATTTTGGGCCGTTTCCTGCACTCAGCTAGAAACTCTCATTTGTGTTTGGGGAGTGGGGCAGTCTGGAAAGAATGCTACTTTTTGCCTTGTAGTTTCAACCAGGTTAGTGAGTGCTGGAACTAGGAGGCATCCTCTGCTTCCTAGTTCTGCTTCCCCCAATTTACATTTTTAATTCAGAATGTTCTTAGAATTTGAAATGTGTTCAGCTACTAAAAAAATGGACCCTTTATTTTTCCAGATTATTTCATACTATTACAGTACAGGAGGAATTAGGATGTTTCAATTGTGTGTGCAGCATATTTTATTTTTGGTTTATATATGTAAAGGCTTTTAGGTGTGTAAAGTTGTTGATTTTAATAACGATGAAGCTGCAATAGTAACAGTACATATTAGATGTTGTTTTAAACAAACACATTACTTAGAAATAACTTGGAGGAAAAAAGTTCTAAGTGAAAGAACAGCCCTTGACACACTGTAGTACTCACTCAGTCGTTGGTTTGGCTTCACTAGCGGCTGTCTCTTTTTCTGACCTGACAAAGAACAAACAAACATAGAAGTTAAAAAGAATTCTGCTTCAGCTAAGATTGTCTCCTTTCCTTCCCAGGAAATATCTTGGAGGAAAAAGGTTATAAGTCAAAGAACAATCCTTGAGGGACTCTACTACTCACTCAGTCGTTGGTTCGGCTTCACTAGCGGCCGTCTCTTGTTCTGACCTGACAAAGAACAGAGAAAACATTTTAAGAGAATAGAAGTTAAAAAAAATTCTGCTTCATCTAAAATTGTCAATTTAAAATGTAAAGTTGTAAAATTCCCAGGAAATATCTTGGAGGAAAAAGCATATGTTAAAGCATATAAGTTAAATAACAATCCTTGAGAGAGACTCTATTACTCACTAGCGGGTGTTTCTTTTTGAGTCCTGACAAAGAAGAGAAAGGTGTTTTAACAGAAGAGAAGTTAAAAAGAACTCTGCTGCAACTGAGATTGCATCCTTCCTACGGGCACATTATCCTGGGAAGGTAATGGCTCATTTCTTTTCAAACTTCTTAAAATGAAAGGAAATTTAAACTGGATTGTCTTAACCTCAAAAACTTTTAGATGTTAATATTAAGCATGGCTGGCTAGGGAACTTTGGGAGATGACATCCACTCATCTTAAAGATTCTGTGATTGAGAAACATGCTGTAGATAAATTGTCCTCTCCATTCTATTGGAGATTTTTTTCCCCTCCTGAGCAAAATAAATCAAATACTGCTCCAACCCAATTTGCTTGCCTAAAGATAAGGCTAGGAATTTCGAGCCGCCTCTCTTAATATAGCAACTCTAAAACACAATCAGTTTATATAAATATGATTAAGAATAGCAACAGCACTAAGACTTATATAGCTCTTCACAGTGCTTTAGAGAGTCAGGTTTACAGAGTCAGCATATTACATCCAACAATCTGAGTCCTCAATTTAATGACACTGAAAGGATAGAAGGCTGAGTCAATCTTGAGCCAGTCAGGATTGAACTCCTGGCAGTCAGCAGTTGAGTCAATACCGCATTGTAACCACTGCGCCACCTTGGAGGTGGATTACCTTCAAGTAAAGGAATACTATCCCACACATTTAACAGATACTCACAGTTTCTTTGAACTGGCCTTTTTAATAGGCTCTGGAGCTGGAGCTGGTTCTGGTGCTGGTGCTGGTTCTGGTTCTGGTTCTGGTGCTGGTTCTGGTTCTGGTGCTGGTTCTGGTGCTGGTGCTGGTTCTGGTTCTGGTTCTGGTTCTGGTGCTGGTGCTGGTTCTGGTTCTGGTGCTGGAGCTGGTGCTGGTGCTGGTGCTGGTGCTGGTGCTGGTGCTGGTGCTGGTTCTGGTGCTGGTGCTGGTGCTGGTGCTGGTGCTGGTGCTGGTGCTGGTGCTGGTGCTGGTGCTGGAGGTTCAGTTGCTGCTGGTGGAGGTGGTGGCATTTCCCTAGGAAGATAAAGCAAAAACAAATTGAAACTGTTAATAAAGAACAAAGTTGTGATCTTTTATTTCCTTTCCCAGCATTTCACAATTTATCTAAAGGTAGCAACAATTGTGAAGGAAATAAATAAATAGTAAGTTACTCTTTCGTATAAAGTATAAAATGTAACCTAAAGGTATGAGACTCTTGGCGCTGTTTTTCTTGATTGTAAATTTAAGCACAAATATAAGCAGTAAAGTCAATACTGGATGACTTGCTAAAATTCCTTTGACATTGAAAGACAGAGAAGCAGACCAATTGGTGAGATGGTAAAATCCACCGCCTAAATTGAAATAACAAAAGAAGCACAGATTAGGGAAAAAAAGGGGTCTGCAGGAAAAGTCATGCTGTCCTCTTGAAATGTGAATTAACCTCAAAGATTGATTTTGGAAGTGGGGAGGGGTTCTTCTTAGGCGTCTCGCGTAATGATTAGAAAGGTATAAATTGTATTACTTGAAGCCTGTCTTTGCGTTCCTCGTATTCAAGCCATGGGCAAGAATATGGCAGGCCGCGCTTGCAACCGCTTTTTCAATTTCTTTGCAATAAAAACTTTTGAATTGTGAACCACGCTTGTCTTTTGAATTGTGAGCATAAAAATTGGGATTTAATATCTCACAATTGTGTGTTTGCTCATAAGAATCCTAAAATGGCTTTGTTGCAAAACCCAAGGCCTCAGCTCTGTTGAATTTGAAGTTTAGTTTTTCTAAAACGTCTAAGCAGATTCTTCTAGCTTTTTTCAAGCCTTTGATTCTTATACACGTGTATTTATTTTACGTATTCTCATTCTGCTTCAGCTTGTTGATTCAAAGTTGTGACTTAAAGGATAGCTGGGTTAAACTGTTGGACCAATTGTGGGAAGACCCAGACATGACGGTTGTAAACAAACCTATTTTCAAAACCGTATTACACACAAGGGTTCTGCAATGGTGCATGCAATGCCAGAAAAGCTAACTGGTGTCCTCAGCAAACTACAGAAGCAGTATATGAAGAGAACACCCAAATGTTGCAGTCAACAAGGGCAACATCTACAATTTCATACATTTTTCATTTTTGCAGAATTGTTATGGCTTTTTTCAATGGAAGAAAAAATAGGCATTTCTATGGAATGCCAGACTTTACCTCTATAAGAAATATTTGTATGGCTGCCCATCTTAAAACAAAATTCTGAGTAGTAGTAATAATAAAAATAAAGCATAAAATGAAACTATTAGACCATAAAATGAAAACAAAAACCAGGCTCCATATTCATTCCTTTGAGATGTTTCACCACTAGCTTCAGATATTCTTTTTGCATCCCTGCACCTGGGTTTGCCGAATCTTTTGGGGAGAGAGTGTTCCATAAGGTAGGGATAGCCACAGAAAAAGGCACACCTCTGAGCTCCCACCAGATGGCAAGACTTTAGGAGAGTACCTGGAGCGTACCTACCCTATCCGATCTGGTAGGAAGGGCAGATACTGTCAGGGAGAAGCAATCATCATCACCATACTTTATGAATTTATTTCTTGTAATATGTGCCAAAGGGGGAAAAAGAAAAGAAAAATACCTTGTGAATTCACGACTGAATATCACTTCCTCGTCTGAGGAGTCTTCATCATGAGATTCAACATTGTTGACTTGATTGTGTTCTTTACTAAGAGATTTATATACATCCTTAAGCCAAAGAGGTTTGTCAAAAGAAATTCTCGGAGTCTAAGCATGAGGAAAGAATGTAAAAAAAATAATAAAACTTCAGTCTGAGATTTTAATGTTCATTTTGCATTATCATTTTATTTATATCTCAGATTCAAATTCCAGCTCCTGGAATGGAGGTTTTTCCTGGAGGAATATGTGGCTGGCAAATTAGAGCAAACTTAACTGTGAACTCCTACTTTGGTCATGAGTTTTAATTCCCTCTTTATGATAGAGAATTCTGGAATGTATTTTGTTCTTCTGCTAATTAGTATTAGTAGCCAGTAACATTAGTAGTTAGCTGCAATTAAAAAAATTCTTTCAGTATTTGCATTCCTAAACTTTGCAATGTTGTTATGCTTAATATATGTTATTTGATTTGAACTTAATTATGATGTATGAAATAAATGTATGCCTTAACATTGTATGGAAACAAGGCTTTCATCAATTCATCTGGTCACTACAACTCTGATTTTAGTGAATTGTTACTATTATTCTTATAGGATCTTTTCAAAAGATTAATCTTGCTTCATGCATGCTATCTCCCACATTAATGGATTTGACAGAACTGGAAAAGATACAGTAGTTGCAAACTCTTCAAAAGCCATCTTTGTCCATGGTGGTATATTTAATAAGTCACAAATGGTTGTAGCAAAATTTTCTCCTGGAAAAATACCATAATATTGTACACAAAATATACAAAACTGTAAGATATGATTTACACATCTGACTCAATACATTTCACAGATTAAGTCAGATTTTCCCTTCAGGTTTTGTGAATCCAGCCATTGAGATTTATTCCATAAATAATTTTTGGTCATCCATTCTCAGAGTATGTTGCAAAAATCATTTCCAGAAAGCATACACAGATAACTGATTCAGCTGGATTCATTAACTTCTTTATATTCATAGTAATAGATGAATTAATGTACAATATGTCAGCTCCGAGGCCTGAAGTTGCCATTCTGGGGAGAAGACTAGACCAACTGCCAAGACTCACCGTCCCACCTACACAAACTGAAGAAATTCATGCTAACAATCCATGATTAATTGCTGTGTGGTTTTGCTCTGAGTCACAAGGTGATGGGTGTGTGCACGTGTGGGGTGCAGCTTATTTTAATTACCAATGTAACTATAAAAGGTGGTGGGAAGCACAGGGTAGCAGCTCTGACAATTTATTCATTGCCTTAGTACTTTGTTGGTCAGTTTGTGCCGAAGGAAGAATACAAATTGCATTTCAAACCGTTTCTGTGTTTGGCTGGTTTCATTATCCCTTCGGAACCTGACACAATACCAATCAGTGGTTCTTCCAAGTAAACTCAAAGCAGGAGAGTTACAGGCAAACACAAGCAGTTAGTTTCATATCAGCAGACAAGCTTAGACAGACTGCTTTCTTACTTCTCAGAGCAGAAGACTGCTTAATACAGTTAAGCCACGCCTAGACTTCTTTCTTAAGTTTCTGTTTCAGTTCTTTGCACAGACTCAGATCTATTTAAGCTCCCATTGGCTGACTTAGTTGCTATGCCTATTCATTGGCTGACCTTGTTCCCATGTCTCTCCAGTCATAAATATTTTAACATCCAGAGTTTGACATAAAAAGTCTTCAAAAATAGTTCAAAATATTATTTCAAATTGTGAGTTATCTAGAAATCATAGGTGTAGGACAGGCTTGGCTGTTACAATGGCCTCCTTCTCATTCTACAGAGAGAAGCTAAAGTGGTTCTGAATTACTTCTGCATGAGCAGAAAATAAGGGTGCCTCCTGTTCCTGAAGGCAACTTATTGGCTTACAGGATCCAGAAGAAACAGCTCGAGTCCTAACCAAGGACCTAGGAACTGTTAAGGTAACGTCGAAAGATATAAGCTGTTCCAAGTAGGGTGTTTTTTTGTAGAATCAGAATGTTCAAGTCTGATAAATTTAAAATGTCCAAATAGCCCTTTAGGTATTGCTCCAAGGACTCCAATTACAATCGGGACAACACACGATTTCTTTTTCCACAGTCGCTCAACTTCAATTTGCAAATCCCAGTATTTTGTGATTTTTTTCTTACTGTTTATCTTCAATTCGTGCATCTCCAGATATTGTAATGTCAATGAACCATACTTTTTTCTTTTCAACTATTGTTATGTCAGGTATATTGTGGACCAAGTGCCTGTCAGTCTGAATTCTGAAGTCCCACAAGATCTTGACTTTCTCATTCTCTAAAACCTACTGAACTTGATGTTCCCAGTGGTTTTTGCTATACTTAAATCCAAACTTTTGGCACAATTTCCAGTGAATGATCTTAGCAACACAGTCATGGCATTGTAGGTAGTCAGTTTGTGAAATTTTGCTGCACCCACTGATCAAGTGGTCAACTGTCTCGTCTTTCTCATTACAGAGGCAACATTTGCTGTTGGTGGTAACATGTTGAATTTTTGCCTTCATACAGTTTGTGGCCTGAGGCTTGTTCTTGAGCTGCCAAAATAAAGCCTTCTGTTTCTTAATTCAGTGCTCCTGATCTTAACCAGTTCCAAGTAAGCTTTGCCTTCAATACTTTTCAAGTATTGACTATGCATAGCTTTGTTTTTTCCAATTTTCAGCTCACTTCTCAATTACTTCTTTCTTATATTCAGCTTTTGACTTAGTTGTCTTTAAAAGGACTCCTTTATTTACTTCCTTAATCATTGGTTCTTCATTTTTCTGGATGTAATCATTCAAGCTGTGTTTTTCTTCTTCTTCCACAGTCTGTTTTACTTGTAGGAGTCTTCGATCACCCTCTGCTCTTGGTAGATATAATCGGTCAACATCACTTTTAGAGTGCAAAGCATGATTCATTGTTCTAAGTGTCCTTGTTTTTCTGTCCAAATTGTCCAACTCCATCTGGGTCCAGTCAATTATTCCCGCAGAGTATTGAATCACAGGTATAGCCCAGGTATTTATGGCTTTTATAAGGCTTTTATATTTTATATTCCTCCATTCAATTTGAATTTTAATATCTTGCGAATTTGTCAAATGTACTTGGCTGAAGTTAATTCCTTGACTTTATTATGCATTAAGTCAGAGGCCTCTAAATTCCCCAAGTACTTGTAGCCTTCTTCTGGTTTTACTGCCTTTATCATTTCTTTATTCTCAAGTTCTATTCCATCATCTTCTGTGAACTTGCCTGCTTTGGTTGCCATTGTTGCACATTTGTCAATTCCAAACTGCATACCAATGTCTTGGCTAAATTCTTTTGTGCTTTCAGTTAATAAATTCAGTTCAGCTTTTGTTTACCAAACGGCTTCAAATCATCCATGTACACCAAGTGTGAAATTTTCAGTCCTTTCTTTGCAAGTTCGTATCCATAGTTCATCTTCTTCAAAATGATTGTCAGTGGTAGCATTGAGAGTATAAAAAGTAGGGGTGAAAGAATTGCCCTGGAAAATGCCTCATTTAATTTCAACTTCACCCAGTACTTCTTCATTAGCTATAAGCTTCATTTTAATAATAATAATAATAATAATAATAATAATAATAATAATAATACCAGTTAATGTACAGCGCAGCTGTAATAGTCACTAATGAACTAGGCATTAAAATTAAAGTACCTAGTCACACAACAGAAAAAGCATCAAAGCCAAAGTGGAAAATCCGTTTAGAACAAAAAATCAAAAAATTAAGAGCAGATGCCAGTAACTTAAAGAACATGCATGAACAACGGCTTAAAAACAACAAAATCATAGATCGGCTAATCAGAAGATATAGATTGGATACCAGAAACATCAATGAAGCTGTAAAGATTGTAAAACAGCAGATAACAGCAACAGCTAGAAAAATTGAAAGATATGAGGCACAAATCATCCAATATAAACAAAATCAGCAATTTCGATCAAACCAACGGCGTTTTTATCAAAGTCTTAATGTGAATGGTGACACCAAAAGTGAAAAACGAGAAAAACAGGCCACAGTTGAATTCTGGAAAAAATTGTGGGAAAATGCAAAGGACTACAACAAGGAAGCAAAGTGGATACATGACTTTGAGAAAAGCATTGGCAACAAACAAATGCAAGTATTAGAAATAACAACTGAGATGGTCAAAAATCGAGTTAAAAAGGTAAAGAATTGGACATCACCTGGAAAGGACCAATTACATGGTTTCTGGTTCAAATATCTGACCAGTTTACATGCAATATTGGCCAGGCAACTGAATGAAATTTTACAAAAGGGTCAAATTGATTAATGGTTGACAACTGGAAAAACATACTTGATTCAGAAAGATGCAACTAAAGGAACAACACCTGAAAACTATAGCCCAATAACATTCTTGCCAACAACCTTCAAATTACTCACAGGCATTATTGCAGATAACATGATGGATTATTTGGAAACAAACAACATCTTGCCAGTAGAGCAAAAAGGCAACAAAAGAAGGAGCAGGGGCACAAAAGATCAGCTTCTAATTGATAAAATGATATTAGAAAATTGTAAGAACAGAAAAACGAACTTGAATATGGTCTGGATTGATTACAAAAAAGCATTTGACTCACTGCCACATAGTTGGATCATAAAATGCTTAGAAACAATTGGCATTAGCAAAAATATTACATCCTTTACTGAAAAGGCGATGAAACAATTGAGAACTGAGTTGGCGGTAGGGAATGAGATCTACGGAATGGTTAATATCAAGTGAGGAATTTTCCATGGTGATTCACTTTCACCTCTTCTCTTCATCATCGCAATGATCCCACTATCAGTAATCTTAAAAAAAATGAAATTAGGCTACCAAACAGCCAAAGAAGCTGAAAAAATTTCGCATTTACTATATATGGATGATTTGAAACTCTATGGAAAGTCAGAAATAGAAATCCAATCATTGACAAACACAGTCCGAGTATTCAGCACCGATATTTCAATGCAGTTTGGCATGGAAAAATGCGCCACTGTATCCATAAAAAGGGGCAAAATCACTGCATGTGAGGGAATTGAAATGCCCAATGGCCAATTAATTAAATGCAAAGAAAATGAAGCCTACAAATACTTAGGCATTCTGCAGTTGGATAACATCAAGCATGGAGAAGTAAAAACTATTGTCAGGCGAGAGTACACCAACAGAGTTAGGAAAATTTTGAAATCTAAATTGAATGGTGGAAATACAATCAAGGCCATAAATACCTGGGCAATACCACTTATAAGATACACAGCTGGTATAGTTAACTGGACACAAGCTGATTTGGACCTTTTGGACTGAAAAACCAGGAAACTAATGACAATGCACTAGAGTTTACATCCACGTGGTGATACTGATAGACTGTATCTGCCCCGAAAATCAGGTGGCAGAGGATTATTACAAGTGAAGCAAACAGTTGAAGAAGAAAAACATGCACTGGCTGATTATTTAAAAGAAAGTCAAGAACATCTATTAATCGAAGTAAAGAACAAAAATCTACTGAAGGCCCAACAGACGAAACAAGAATACAGAAAAGATGTGATAAAATCAAGAATGGAGAGTTGGCAGAACAAAGCACTGCATGGCCAATTTCTGGAAAAAATAAAAGATAAAGTGGACAGTGAACAAACTTGGTTATGGTTAACAACAGGTACATTAAAGAAAGAAACAGAGTCACTAATCCTGGCTGTGCAAGAACAAGCTATCCGCACAAATGCCATCAAGGCCAAAATCGAAAAATCCTCTGATGATGCCAAATGCAGACTTTGCAAAGAAGCTGATGAAACTGTTGATCGCATACTCAGCTGCTGTAAAAAAAATTGTGCAGACTGATTATAAATTGCGGCACAATTCAGTAGCACAAATGATCCATTGGAATTTGTGCAAAAATTATAATATTAAAACAGCAACAAACTGGTGGGAACATAAGCCTGAAAAAGTCACCGAAAATCAGATGGTCAAGATCTTGTGGGATTTCCGTATACAAACCGACAAAATACTGGCGCATAATACACCAGACATCACACTGGTTGAGAAAAATAAGGTCACAATCATAGACATCGCAATACCAGGTGATAACAGGGTCGCCGAGAAGGAACATGAAAAAATCGCAAGATACCAGGACTTAAAAATCGAAATTCAATGACTATGGCACAAACCAGCAGTGATAATTCCAGTGGTAATTGGCACACTGGGTGCTATACCAAAAGCACTGGAATTACATTTAAAACAGTTAAAAATTGACAAAATCACCATCAGTCAAATGCAAAAAGCCGCACTGCTTGGATCTGCATGCATTTTACGAAAATACGTTACGACGTCCTAGGCCCCTGGGTGGGGCCCGACTAGTAACCAATGCCAAATCCGGCGAAACAACTGGCCGCTGTGATACAATTGTATAATATATTTAAATTAATTTAAATTATTTATTTATTTAAATAATTTAAATCCGGCGAAACAACTGGCTGCTGTGATACAATTGTATAATTTATTTTATTAATAATTAATAATAATCTTTATTGTCATTGTACTTAAATACAATGAAATTGGTTATTATTATTATTATACTTAGGAAAATTGCTGCAGGCTGTGAAAATGGAGAATAGCATAAAAACAACAGAAACAAAGGCAGAATATAAAGAAAAACAGCTGGATGACAGATTAAATAGATGGAAAACCAAAGCTTTGCATGGACAGCACCTGAAAAACATTGAAGGCAAATGTGATGACAACTTGACATGGACATGGTTTAAGATGGGAACTGTCAAGAAATTATTTTTTTATTTATTTAATATGAAACTCAATCAAATGAACATTCAGAAATGCATCACAAATACCATTGACTGGTACTAATGGTTGATATGGGTTGCTGCCAGCATCCTAGATAACAACCAAGTACCTTCTTAAAATATATGATGTTCCAAGTAGCACAGTTTTATGCAGTTCCGCTGGTGTTATTGCAGGAAGCTGCAGTTTGTTGATGTATCTTATAAAATTCTTGGCATGGTACCAAGTGCCCTGATGATGGTAGTGATGGTGATGGTGATGATGATTAAATTCAGGCTTGCCTAAATCACATCTGTATTTATGGGAATGTGGAGACATGTTTTTCAGATCCAATAAGAAAATTGAAGGTCACCAGTGGTTGCCTCCACATGTACATACCTGTTTTTCAGGTGTATCTTTCTTCTTTTCCTCCAGAGGTATCCTTAAAGAAACAATTAAAAAGAAAATAATAGTGAGATCTTAGACTGGATAAAATCCTTTTGACAATGTTCAAATCAAATATGGCATGCATTTCTGTACTTAAGGAGTATACAAGAGGAGAATGGAAAGAAAGATATGAGGCCAATTGAGGAATGTAGCAGGAAGCCTAATGCAAAACATACAAATTCCGTCAGCAAAAAATCAGATTCTTTGGTGATGTTTTCAGTGTTTTCGATTTTTAGATGCGGCATCTTGTGAACTAAAATTTGCTTTTTAAGAGTAAAACTTATAAGTGCATTGCCATCTAATCTTGAGACTGTTCCTCATACACAGGATTTTCACAGTAGAGAGTTGCAAATAACTAAGAATCTCCAGGCAAGAGTTACCCTTCTGCAGGAGGGGTTCCTTCTTTTCCTTTGGCAGCTTGATGACAAGAGATCTGTGGAATCCAAAAAGAGAGTTGCGGTTGTGAGGGATAAATGTAAATATTTTTCACACTGAGGAAAAAGAATCAATGACTATCACAAATGGTTTTTTCCCCTGCTTCTCAATAAGAAACTTTTCTTTTTCTCCGTCTTCTGCTTATAAAAAGGTGTGGGGTCTCCAACATGGTCTTGGTAAACCCCATGAGAAAATCTTATGGAGCAAATCAAGCCTACCAGCCAGACGTTCCCTCTCAGAATTGAAGATGGAATGAATCCAAGTTTAATACCCACATTTAGTCTTGATTTATTCCCCTCACCAGTAATTTTACAAAAATCAATCCCACCCTTTCTTTGAGGTGATAATATATTACATTAAATCCTGACTGCAGTAAAGTGGTTTCCAAGTTACAGTGTTCAAGCAAATGCTGGCTCTTCACTAAAGCAGTATATTGAGAGTTTGAAGAAGTTTATCTTTTCATTATTGGACTTTGGTATATAGTGGGTAAATAAAATAATATAAGGATCTCTAGAAAAATATTTTAGCTTACCTCAACCAAACAAATTAATAAAATAACAAGCACCATCAATGTTGTCACAGAAACAGCCAACCACCATTTGAGACTACTCCCATATTTTCGAATTCCCTGCTTTGGTATCTGCAAAGAAAAGTAAAGTGGAAGGTGGGCCTTTGCGTATTTTAACATAAGAAATACACGATACTACCCTTTAAAAGCAATAACAGTTTTACCAATCCAGTTTTATGAAAGTAATCATATCTGAAATTTCTGATTTAATTCTAATAAACCTTATTCAGCTTTCTCTTGCTTTCATGTTTCAGTTACTTTCACTTTGTGCAATATACAGGCTCTCTCCAGATGCTGATCAGAATTTGTAGGAACCTTACATGTCGCTTATCCTTGTATATAGAGATGGGAATCAGGAAGAGAAGTGCTCTTGGCACATGCACATTACAATAAACAATCTAACAAGGCTTTTACTCAAAAAGAGTAATTGTCTTTACAGAAATGAATGCACAATTTGCCTCAATTGGGCCTTCTGGGGAAAATAAGGGAGACATCTGGGTAACTAAATCTTGTAATACTCCTATTCGTGCACCCTTTATGTAGGTTGATTTTACCTTATCAGAAGGTTTCTCCATTTTTCTGGAGCTTGCTGTTTTCATTTTAGGTTCCTTTTTATTTTCAGTCAACAATAAGTAGGGTTTAAACACATCAGATGCTTCCTGGACGTTTTTTTTCTTATAGAGGTTTTTCATTATAGCCCTTAATCTAGAGATGAGAGAAGCACAGGACCTCTCAGTAGTCCGTTCTCTGCAGTCCACTTTTAACATACGGATCAATTGGGTAATTAGTTTTCTCCTAGACTTATTAAGAATCAGATGTTCCAATTGTTTTTTCAACTCAACTTCAAAGGCAGTGCCCTTAAGAAAATTCTTATTAGTGTATAAAATGTCAGATAAAGGGGGGACAGGGGTGGTTTGTTCCTGATACTCCCAAAGTGCTTCATTGGATAATGTTTTATCAGGCAAACCCAAAAATTTCTCTGCTATTTTTTTGTTATGATGATTTTTCTTTTTAATGTGTGCTCTGATTAGAATATGATCTCCACGTCTGGGCCTTGTTGATCTGTTGCCATATTTCAGAAACAAGGATATTTTACTAGGGCTTTCCGTACCACCATCATCCACTAAACTAGGAGGCAGCTGAGTTGAAAACTGCAGAATGGAGCGCTTTTGTAAAGCGTGAGCAGATGCTTGATGTTTCCCTTTGAGAGTCACCTTCGGCCACCTGTTAACCATCAGAGCTTCTGAAATTTCAGTAGGAACTTCCTCTTGAATCTCCAGTTCAGGAGTTTTCTCTTTGTTTCCTCTAATTTTTTCTTTGACAGTCACCTTTGGACCCGTATAAACATTTAGAGCTTCTAAAATTTTCCTAATCACTTCCTTTTGCATCTCCAACTCATGAGTTTTCTCATTGTTTTCTCTTATTTTTCCTTTGAGAGTGACCTTCGGCCCTATATCAACCTTAAGAGCTTTTGAAAGTTCTGTAGGCATTTCCTTCTTAATCTCCAGCTCATGAAGTTTCTCTTTGTTTCCTCTTGTTTTTTCGTTGAGAGTCACCTTCGGCCACTTCTTAGCCTTCAGAGCTTCTGAAATGTCTGAAACAAGCTTCTTGTTATTCCTCAGAGGCACTAGTCGCCTTGCCATCTTCCTCCATTTTTCCTCCATTTTATTTGAAGCTGGTTTTACTTGCTCCTCTGTACGTGTTCCTTTAGGTGTTTTAAATCTTCGCTTTTTTGTTACCAACTGAAGAAAGAAGTCTTCTTCTCTTGCATTTCTCCCAACCACATGAACCTCTTGTACTATTTTTTGTGGGCTCTTTAACAATTCCAGAGGACTTTTAGATCTCATGTTGATATCACTGGAATGTTCTGAAATTTCTGTGGCCCCTTCCTTTTTAATCTCATGAATTTTCTCTTTGTTTTCTGTTAATTTTTCTTCAGCAGAAACCTGTGGCCACTTGTTATTCTTCAGAGGGACTAGTCGCCTCCCGACCTTCCTCCATTTTTCATCCATTTTAGGTGAAGCTGGTTTTATTTGTTCCCCTCCATCTGTTCCTTTAATTCTTTCAAGTATTTTCCTTTTTGTTAACAACTGCAGAAAGAAGTCTTCTTCTCTTGCATTTTTCCCAACCACATGAACCTCTTGTACTATTTTTTGTGGGCTCTTTAACCATTCCAGGCTTTTAAATCGCATGTTGATGTCACCGGAATGTTCTGAAATTTCTGTGGCCCCCTCTTCTTGAATCTCGTGAATTTTCTCTTTGTTTTCTGTTAATTTTTCTTCAGTAGCAACCTGTGGCCACTTGTTATTCTTCAGAGGGTGTAGTCGCCTTCCAACCTTCCTCCATTTTTCATCCATTTTAGGTGAAGCTGGTTTTATTTCGGCCCCTTCCTTTTGAATCTCCATCTCATGAGTTTTCTCTTTGTTTTCAGCAATTTTTGCTTTGGTAGTCAGAGGCACTTGCCACCGTGCAAGCTTCCATCGTTTTTCAGCCATTGTATGTGAATTATGCTTTACTTGATCTTCTGCAAGTTTTCCTGTGTTTTTTTCTAATCCTTGCTTCTTTGTTGGTAACCTAACAACTAAGTCTTTTTTTCTTCGATTTTTTTGAAGCCAAACCATATTCTGATAGTTCTTTAATCCATCTAGAGAGGTTTTAGTCCTCAAGATTATATCATAAGCAATATCCAAAATTTCTGTAGATAAATCCTTTTGGAGTTCCAACTCTTGAGTCTCTACCTTTTTGGTTATTTCTGCTTTGGGTGCCACTTGTAGGACATTGGAAGATTTGTACAGTTTTTTCAGCAGATTTTCATGAGTTTCATCCAAATATTCATGAGGATTTGATTTAGTTAATCTACTCCATAATTTTAAAATTGATGACCTAATAAATTCAATGGAATTACCAATTGTCTCCCGAATATGAGCATTGTAATAACTGGGGAAATTGGTATTCCTTTTGCAATAAATGTTTGAGGCTGGGCATGGAAGTACGAATCCATCCAACCTTTCAAAATATACTAGCATTCCAACCAGGAAAATTTGGGTCACAAAGGGGGCAACACATCTCATGATGCCCATCCCCTCTTGCTCACTTTACCCAAATGAAGGCTGCTTGGAACATTGCAGCCAACAGTTGAGGTGTGTTTATGTGGTTTCCAAGCAACCACATGTTATTCCATATAGAGGCTGCAGGATAATGCCACTGCTGTGACATCATAGACTTGCTAAAAACCATGGCAACAAGTGGCCTCTTTTATAGATATGAGTTGATTTTATGAGATTGCTCAGATATTTGTGATTAATGTTTTTGGGTTGTAGTTACAGTAGGGAATACCATCTGTTTCCTCTGGAGAATCAGATTATAAGGCCTGACTATCATTCTCCAGCTACTAAAATAAATTACTGCATATTATTACAGCTAGGAAACAGGGGGATAGGCAGTTGAGGAAGGAAAGTAGTAAGACTAACTTATATACCTTCCCATAGTGCTTCACAGCATTCTCTGGGCATCATATTGCTCCTAACAGTCTGGGTCCTCATTTTACCAACCTTGAACAGATGAAAAGCTGAGGCAACCTTGAGCCGTTCATGATCACTTCCAACTATGGGCAGAGTTAGTCTGCAATAGTGCATGCAAGATAATCATCCACAGAAGAAAGAGCAGAGAAATGATAAATAGAAATTCCTGTGAAACACACAGCTGTGTTCCTTCACCCAAAGTTTATTGATTATATTTGTGTCACATTGCAAACAACTGAAATCCTGGGAGTTTATATGATGAATACTGTAAGATCCCAGAAGTTTCCCCAAGCAACTGAGATGCCAAAGAGAGTGAGACTCAAGACAAGGCTTGTAAAAATAACAGCTTTTTAATTTTTTTAGCCAAAGCAAAACACGGGAAAAAAGCATGTAAGGAATTGCCACACATTGCGAGAGTGGCTTAGTGTATTATATACATTTTACACCAATAAAAACAAAGATTATCCAACTTCTGATAGAGACAGAAGATAGGTTGATCATAGCACTGTACAGATTTCGACTGGAATATAAACTTGAGAAAGAATATGTCAAAGAAACTTTGGTCGCCTGGGCAAAAAACTTTGGTTACAATGTGGAATTGGCTAAATGGGAAAAACTTTGGATACTTAATTGGAAACTAACAATGGCCACGGCTTTTAAAGAAAATCTGTATAAGATGTTCTACAGATGACATCTTCCTCCTACATGGCTCTCCCAAATGTTTAAAAATTTGGCCCAAAATTGTTGGAAGTGCAAAAAAACACTAGGCACCTTTTATCATATGTAGTGGACATGGAATGAGGCAAAAAGATACAGGAAAATAATTCAATCATGGCTGGAACAAATGGTAGGATATCAAATTTTGTTCAAACCAGAAATTTTTCCTCTAGGCATAAAACTGGAGGGGTATAAGAAAGATGTGCTTTATCTAATTATTCATGTACTAACTGTGGTGCGTATAATTTATGTGTAGTATTGAGAAAAAAGAAAATACACCATCAGAGTTAGACATATTTAGGAAAATTTTGGCCTGTGCGGAAGCAGACAGCCTCACCCTTGAACTAAGAAATAAAGGGGAATTGGAATATTATGAATTTTGGAACAGATTTTATTATTGGTATAA
Source organism: Thamnophis elegans (assembly GCF_009769535.1). Lineage (NCBI taxonomy): Eukaryota > Metazoa > Chordata > Lepidosauria > Squamata > Natricidae > Thamnophis > Thamnophis elegans. The sequence goes on along the minus strand of NC_045558.1, from coordinate 92,390,375 downwards.
GACAAGATGACAAGATTGGAACAAACTGTAAATAATGTGATTGGATAGAAGGATAAATAATGTATTAAATAGGCTAATAGTTATTGGATGAGATTATCTGTATATAATGTGATTGTATGGTCATTACAGCTTCACGGTGCTGCACTGTTTTAAATGTAAAAACAATAAAAATATATATTTTTGAAAAGAAACAAGTTTATCCAATCAGACAAAGGTTCATCACCAATGGGATCTTTAAAGCATTCTTTGTTCAGGAACCTGTCTCTGTCCATGCTTTGCTAACTTACAGAGTATCCCTCGTCCTTGTGTGCTTGTGTTCCTAGGCAGCCCTCACCTTATCTATGGAGCAGGATGTTCCTGAGAACTGTCTCCAAGGATGTGCCTTGCTCTGAAATAAATTACAGAAGTGAGAAACCAGATAGAAAAGGATATAATTCTCTTACAGAATAAATTCCTAACAAATGATTCCTAACCATAGCAAAATAGTATTTCTTTAACAGAAGCAAAGATCAAAGGTTAGATTGATTCGTATCAATATGTCCTTTCATTTTCGTCTGAGGGACAATTTACAATACTCAGGGTAAATCTAAAAACATAAAATCAATCTTGAGAATATTAAAAATGACAACTAAAGGAAGGAAAAAAAGCAGTAACAGCAAAAGTGACCAAAAGTAATTAAATGTCCGAGTACAATCTGGGAAATCAGCCTGATTTCCAAATTAAGATTTTAATAGCAGTTAGACTTATATACCGCTTCATAGGGCTTTTAAATTAAGATTTTAAAAAAGGTTAAACTGTAAAGCAATTCCTCCAGGCTTCACTTCTGTCTCACTTGGGGATGATAAAGACTAGGGATATTTATGGAGAGGAGGGAACATGATGATGGTATCTGCATTTGAGTGCCATAGCAAACAGAAACATCCTTGTATCAAATGTCCTAACAAATGAATTGATTGCTGGTGGCTTTTGAGTGATTAAATCGCCACATGCGCATCATTTCGCTATAACTGCTGTTGACACACATATCCTCCCCAGAATCTTCCTTTGATGAAAAGGAAGAGCAAGCCCAAAAATAAATACTTAAGGACTTAGCTTCATGACTAATTTAAATTACTTGCCTCCAAGGGTGGGTTCCAGCTTCTTCTGCTGCCGGTTCACTCAGGGGTGCACTTCACATGCGCGTGACCTTGATGCGTACTATACACACATGTGCAATAATAAAAAATTCTTCTGCGCATGTGCCAAAGCAAAAAACAAAATGGTGGTGCCTATGGCTCTGCCGATAGAACTGCTTTGGGGGTGTGGCAGGCTGAGTTAATATCTACTCAGCTGACCGGGCCAAACTGGTAGGAACCCACCTCTGCTTGCCTCCTTTTAAACATTGACTAGTTTCTATCTATACCCCCTGACAATTCCTATATAGAGAAACTTCTCTCTCACATACAAACATAAGCATACAGAACCTGGCACTCCCATACAATTCTTAGTCCTGACAAGAAAAAGAGGACAATGGAAGACAAAAGGGAAGCTGGGCTGGAGAGAAAGGTGAGGGAAAAGCTGGAAAAAGAAAGGAGAAAGTAACTGGAAAGAGAGCAAAGATGTTACAAAAGAGAGGATTTCAGCCCAGTTGACTTTACCAAGCCTAATCTCAAAGGCATCCATACTTTTCAATAGCAATATTTGCATTTATTGCTTCTTACTTTCTGTTCAATACTTTCCACTATTGTTACCAGCCCATGCTTTACTATAAACAACATATCCACAATTAACAATGTTACTATAATTCCCTTTTATCTTAACTGACTACATACCATTAACAATATTAATACAATTCCCTTTAATATAATAATATGTTTCTTCTTTTCCTTTCTCCTCCTCTAACCATTTTCTCTTGGTCTCTCAAAGATTCCGCTTCTTATTAATTTTCTTCTTGTCTCCCATTTGCCTAGCTTTTTCTTTTTCTTATTTTTATAATTATTTCATCTTTTCTTCAGAATCTTTTTTCTCACTTTTAATTTTATTGTTCTAGTAATTTTCCCCAGTAATAGTAATCTTCCCACTATTTCCTTCTTTGCTGTTTTATTGTGTCTTGGGGGGGGGGGGGGGGGCGGCGGCATTCCCTTCCCCATCTACCCTTTTTGTGCCACTGTGAATCCCAGTGAAATCATTTAACTTTTTTATATTTATTTCCTTTTTCTTCAATATTATTTTCTTGTTCTTCATTTGTGCCCTTTTTTACTCCCATCCTAGTCTATCTGCTCCATCTGAATTTCTGACTTTTTCTTACTATTTAAAGTTTCATGTGCATTTTTAGCATCTCAAATAGTTCATCATAGGAGGAGGAGCCAATGTCACGATGAGATGATTGTGTGATCTCAATGCTCTTAGACCACAGCCAATACTTTTGCCACTGGCAAAGTCCCAAAGAGACGGTGAACAGGAAGAATACGTCTTGCTGATCTTGGGGATATCACAAAATCCTCAAAAGAAGCAAGAGAAGTTCTTCAAGCCAATGACAAAAAATCCAGCCACAGGCTGACAAAGTCAGGGCAGCCCAAAATGGAAGGATACAGAAAGAGAAAGTGTTTTCAGCTGGTGAGGAATTTTTATTGTTTTAAAAAAGAGTCTGCCAATAAAAACTCAAAAACCAATTTAAATTACAGAATAGAAGAACCAAGCAGCAAAATTGAATTTGGAATGATTTTGGACAGTGGTTATCTTACTTTTTAAATGTTATTTACATGGATCGAATCTATGCAAGTCTTTTGAAACGGATGGATTAAGTTTGCTTCTTCTACCATCTCTTTGTGATTCTCTGTAATTTACAGACTAAAGCTTTCCTCTTTTATTGCTGTGGGTATTTACAAAAAGAAACCCTTTAAGGGTGTCTCTGCTCCAGAGGCTGGGAGGCACTCAGAGTTTTGAGTATTCAAAATGGAACATTTTTTCCCCTTTTCTTTCACAGATTGCTTTGACTTGGTGCCTCAAGGCTTTATTCTTTTGGCTACACACTGATAAGAATGCACAGATGTCCCTTTGAAATTTGACCAGAGAGGAGGAAAAAAAGCATTCTTTGTGAATCTATGCTTTAATATTGTTGATCTTTTAAGCTAGAGTAGCTGTGTTTATCAGAATGACACAATCCCAAGGAAAAATAGAGGTCTTGACTTTGCAAGATATACTTTCAGAACTACAGAAATTATTAAATATAGAAGAGAAACAACTGGAATACGTAGAGCACATAACAAGAAAATATCATGAAAAAAATTGAAAATGTTCATCAAATGCAAAACGGGGTGATTGAAACTCAAAACACCGAAGTGGAAAATGAATATAAACAGACTAAACCTGCTGATATCTATGGCAATTGATTTGTTCCTGAAAATTGAACGAATGGAATACAGAAAGAGGAATTAATTGGAGAGGAAATCTACTTCAAGGGTCAAGATATAGAAGAAGATAAAATTAAAGAACCTATGGACTTAAAAAAAGAAATTCCACTAGCAAAAGTTTTGATAACACTGCTGACAATCAAAGACAAACTGAATAAGGAAACAGAAAGAGGGCATTAAGATTATATGAGAGATCTTATAACCAAGGAGTTGCTAAGAGAAGTCCATACAAAGCTGATCAAGAAGATGACTAGAGGATTGGTACCACAAATGGCAGAAGATATGATATTGTTTTGTTATTGGAAAGATACAGGTTGATAGATGGAAAAATATAACTTAAAACTAGTTAAACTCAGTGAAATTTAGTAATAATAGATATAATTAAATAAATAATTGATAATGATAATAATGTATTCAATGTGTAATGTTATAATAAATAATAATTGGATATGAATATTGAATGGTACCCATGAAAGGAAGATTAGAAATCCTTTTGGATTATATATAAAAGTTAATAAAAAAGAATTAAGTTAGATACAGTTAAATTTTGATTATTAGGGGTAAAATATTATGATACAGGATATAGTCAAATAAAGGAGGGATAATGACAATCTATATACCAGTGGTGGGACTCAAATAATTTAACAACCAGTTCTCTGCCTTAATGACCAGCTGGGTAGGCATGGCTCAGTGGTCATGTGACTGGGTAGGCGTGGCCAACTCAACGTCACTCATGTCGATGGGCGCTTCACCTTAGCTGTTACAATATAATAAGGGTTAATCAAAGAGCAGTTTCTGTAAGCAGGTCAATAAAGATTAGGCTAAAAACAACCCCAGAATGCCTCCTTCCTGCCTTCCTTACAGGATTAGCCCCCTAAAGTGAGAAAAAAAACAAAAGGAGATTTCTTCCAACAATCAGTTCTCCAAACTGCTTAGAAAGTTAACAACCGGTTCTCCCGAATAGGTGCGAGCTGGCTAAATCCCACCACTGCTATATACATATATATGAGTATAATATAAGGAAATTAGATGAAAATTGCCAACAGCAATTTGGAAAGGAGGATTAGAAAAGTCTGTTATTATTGATGTTTAGCTAGAATAGGACATAAGGATTCTGTGTAATTGGAGGATTTTAGAAATATTAAATGAAATGCCAGTATGTGGTTATGTATTAAATTTTGGTATATTTTATGATGAAGTATGTTTAAAATAATTATAGTCAAATATAAATGGAGGTATAAGGGTAACATGTATAAATATTTGAGTTAAAATACTTGAGTCAATATGAATTATGTTTGATACTGTGGAAGAGATGCACAAAAACCTTTTGTAACCAACTGATACACTTTTTACAGTATGTAAGGAAGGAAGATTTTATGTGTTGTGTTTATTTTGAAAATAAATAAATAATATTTTTTAAAAAAAATAGTTCATCATACATCCAGGGTTCCATATTGCCAGTTTAACTAATTTAACACATTTTTAAAACTTTTGGGTTATATCACATTTAATTAGAACTTAAAGTCCATGCAGTCCTTCTTCCCCTTTTATTTCCAGATTCTAATGTCCAATTCTAGTATTACTACAAGTCCAATTCAAGTTAAGAATTTATTTTCTTCCACAGCCATAGAGAATCGAAGCCAAACAATGTAACAAAAACAAATGCTGCTTAAAAGTTCTCACAATTCCAAATTATCTTCTCTGGTAGCCAAGGTCAAATTTTGCAGCTGCACTTTCCCTTTTGCCTTTCACCAAGTGTTATAGTATTCTCTTCCCACCAGCAGATGGCTCTCTCCAATCTGCAATGCACTCCAACCAGCTAATTGTCAAAAATTGTCAAAAACCACTTTAAATCCACACAAAGATGGTGAGAACAAGATTCCTCCAGTACAATATAATTCCTTTCCCCATTACTATGCACCCCCCTTCCTATGGCAGCCAATAGCAAGCAAGGGTAGCAAGCAAACCAGAGGCTGACACTAATCTTGATTGTGTGGGGGCTTTAACTAACCAACTACCAATAATCAGAAGTTGCAAGAACAGGAGATAAAAGAGACATGAACTCGAATCTAGCTCTTTATACATTTGTTTTAATTGATATGTTTTAAGCAGCTGTGGCTGATCAGAAATGGAAAGTGACAGGGGGAAGAATTATTACAGAGACAAGTACTGGAAAATGCTAGGGTTTTTCTTTTCTTTATTCTCTCCTTCATCTTTCTATTTTACTACAAAAAATTAAGATGGCCCCAGCTTCACTTCAGGTCCCACAGTAGCTAAAACGTAAGGTGGACCAGAGCCTCAAAATAAGACTTTGTATAACTAACTGCAATCTTGGAACTGGATATTAAGGAAGAACAAAAGACTAAGATAGCTCCCCTACAGCAGTGGAAGTGGACAAATTTAAGGTGGATCAGAACTCTGAAATGACTGTATAGCTAATTCTAACTTTGGAACTGGACATCATGGAAAGCTGGGAATTTGAAGAGCTGCGTGAAATTATAAAAAAAAAATGCATAAATCATTAAAATCAAGCCTAAATAGAATTCTGAACCCAGAGAAGCAGATATCTAAAGAAGAATTCCAAGAAGAAGGGGGGCAAGATGATGAAGAAGTAGAAACAAAAGGCAGATAAAAGAAGTTGCGGCTGTTAGTAGCATAAGGGAAATTGAAGGGGAAGGTTTTGTCCCAACAAAGAGAAATAAAAAAACATCCTCTTGGTGGTAACCTGGGGAAAGTTGGGGAGAGTGGATGTGCTGAAGCAAAGAGAAGGGGGAAGGCAGGAGCAGAGAAGTGGGACAAAAGACTTAGTAGGAAAAAATCAAACTAGAAATTTTTATGTGGGAGAATATAAAACTAAGATAAGGGTTTTATTTCTAAATATGACAATAAAATGGAGTTGCTAATTGATTGAATGTAATAATGGAAAGATAATTAAGTAAAGGCCAAAATATATGGAATATGGATAAATATGATATTGATATCGATGTGAGGAGATTATGAAAAACATGACAATAAAATGGAGTTGCTAACTGGCTGAATATAATAATGGAAATATAACTAAACAAAGCCCAAAATATATGGAATGTGGATAAATATGAAACTGACATGGGGAAGTTGTAAAGCAGAGGTTTGCCATTCACTTTTATATATGATAATTAAACTGAATGGCAAATTGACTGGAAACGACAACAGAAGGACAACTAAGCATGGGTTAAAATATATGAAACATGGAGATACATAGAACTTTTAAGATGATGGAATAAAGCAATGAAGGTTTGCCATTCATAGACAACTAAAGGTAATTCTAATCCAAGACATGGAAAAATTGGAGAGGGAACATGAAATACACTTATAATGGGAAACTATTGAGACTTAAAGGCAGAATCACAAATTGGGGGCGCATGAGGATGTATAATTATATAAAGATAATGAAGAGAATAGCTGGGAATTGTAACCAGGTCTACATCACAACCAAAATTAAGCGATGTGTGTGTGTGTGTGTGTTAAAAGTACAATGACTATATATATTCTATTTTTCTTTTTAAAAAAGGAGGAGAATATATGTTTAAAATTAAATATGTATATTGAAAAGGACCTATCTACCAGCATAAACCATCAACATAAAATAGGGCTTGTTCAGAAGCTGAAATACACCATGCAAATGAGATGAAAAGTGGGAAGAAAAGGAGAGAGGTAAGGGAAGGAGAGAGAGATAGGAGAGAGTGTAGGAGGGGGGAAGAGGAGGAGAGAAATGAGGAGTGGAAAGTGGAGAGAGGAGTAAGACAGAAGAAGGGGAAGTAGAGAAGGGAAAGAGGACAGAGAGAAGAAAGGAGGTAAGGAGGAGGATGAGAGAGGAAGAAGAAAGTGAATGCACAAATATAGATGGAGACCAGAAGAGCCAATAACTGTTTTTTTCCCCTTTGGGGGAGTTATTGATAAGATGAATTGATGTAAACATTTAGTAATACAATACAATATTGGCTATGTAATAGTATACATGTGATTATATGTTATGAAAATGAAAAATAAAAAAAACTTTATGAAAAAAGATTTCTTGGTAGCTCAGGCATTGCTGAATATGTTTGATGTGCTCAGTGGTGGGCTCCTGCTAGTTTGCACTGGTTTTCCCTAACTGTATGTTAATTTTCTGAGCAATTCAGAGAACTGATTGTGGAAGAAATCTTTTCCCACTGAAAGGACATATTGAAATGAATCAATCTAACCTTTGCTCTTCTTCTGTTAAAGAGGTTGCTTATACTATTTTGCTATGGTTAAGAATCATGTGTTAGGAATTCATTCTGTAAAAGAATTGTATTCTTTTCTATCTGGTTTCTCACTTCTGTAATTTGCTTCAGAGCTAGGCATATCCTTGGAGCCAGGCGAAGCTAAGCACCCCTCAACATGAGTGACATCAAGTTGGCCATGCCCACTCAGTCACATGGTCACCCAGCCACACCTATCCAGCTGGTCATTAGTGCAGAGAACTGGTTATTAAATTATTTGAAGCCCACTACTGGATGTACTTCAATGTGAATTCAAACCAATTGAAGTACTGGGCCCATCACACCTACTTCAAGGAAAGTTTGCAGGGATTCTTAATGCCTCTAGATTTTTGTGATCAGTCCATATGTCAAAGGGTATTTTACTGTCCTCTAAGAACTGTCTCCACATCAGCAGCACTCACCGCACCATGAAGGCGTCTTTCTCCCACACCTCCCAATGTCTCTCTGTCTCATTCAGTTTTCAGCATGTGCAGGTGCATGGTTGCAGTTTCACCTCTTTTGGAGAACTGCCCCCACTGCCTCATCGCTGACATCTCTTGGGTCACAAATGTTTCCTCGGGGTTGGAGTGCTTTAGGACCGGCTTAGCTGCAAACAATCGCTTAAGTTTCTCAAAGGCCACTTGGCTTCTTCCCCACCTTTCCCCATCTTTATTAGGTTTGTGATCAGTAACATGATCTTCGCAAAAGAGGGGATAAATTGCCTATAGAAATTTGTGAAGCCTAGGAAACTTTGTAATTATTTGCGGGTCCATGGAGTTTATCACACTAAAATGGCTTTCATCATCCATCTCCAACCTCTCACAAAACACTCTATATCCTAGGTTGACTAGGCTGGTCTTATTGAATTCATATTTTGACAGTTTGTCATACAACCTAGCTCTTAGGAGGTTTTCCAGTACTTTATGTACTAGGTTCACATGCTCCTCCATCATCTCCAATAGATAAGAATGTCATGCAAATACATTAGGACCCCTTTGTATAGGTCAATGATAGCTAACCTTTTTGTCGTCATGTACCGAAAGTGCATGACCCCCAGGTACTCCTCCACCCCCATACATGTGCACATGACTCCCATGTGCTCCCTTGCCTCTGTGCATGTGCACATGACCCCCTGCTTTTCCTTCCCTGTGCATGCATGATCCCCTGTGGTTATGTTACCCCACATGATCCCCACTCCTGTACATGCACATGTGACCCCCCAAGCATGCACATGTGACCCCTTGCCTCCCCACATGTATGGCAGAGACCCAAAAATCAGCTGGCTGGCAGGAGGCATGCATGCATGTGTGGTGGAGCTGAACTGGGATGATGGCTTGTATGCCAACAGAAAGGCTCGTGTGCCATAGGTTTACCATCATGGGTATAGGTGCTCATGTTCATTTATCAGCTGCATGACCATAGCTTGGGCTCCCTGTAATCCCAAGGGCATTACCCTAAATTGGTAGCATCCTAATGGCAATTGAAGGTGGACTTCTGTTTATTGCTTTCTTTGATTCTTACTCAGTACTATGCTCCCTGAGGTCCAGTTTGGTGAACACTTTCTCTTTGGCTAAATATCCCAGCATATCTTTCATGAGGGAGAGTAGGTATCTGTTTTGTACACACACATCATTTATCCCCCTAAAATCTCTGCATAATATCATTGCTCAATTTTTTATCTCCTTGAACAGGATGGGGGCTTCTACTTGAGATTTTGTGGACTGGATGAAACCCCTGGCCAGGTTTTTATCCATGTAGTCTCTCAACACCCCTATTTTCTTTGGGGCCATTGAGTAATCTTGGGCTTCAGGAGTTTCATTCCTTGTAGGATCTCAAATGCAGAGTCCATGGGACGATGGAAGGGGTAGGGTAGGGCATCATATTCCTTTTAACTGAACACCTCTGCTAAATCCTGGTATTTGGGGATGGTTTGTGCTTTTGGCACCAGTTCGGATGCCATTTTCATGCAAGTCCTCCCCTCTCTTCACTCTGCTGGTTGTGCTCACCCTGTTTCCTTTTTAGGAGAGTTTCACACCTCCTCATCATTGCTACATCTTTTCCCCTTTCCCTGACACACAATGGGTTTCCATTTGGTAAGCCAGACTAACCCAATATCATAGCCTGTACCATCTTTGGGGCGACCACGAAGTAAATAGTCTCTTGATGGGTAACTAAAGATGCACCAGTTGTGTTAGGTAGGAGGCAGGAAAGCCCCCTATGATGGAGTCATCAATTTGTTTGAATTTCATAGATTGGCGTAGCTTTCTCACTCCCAACTTTCGCATTTTCTGCAGGCTGACTGAGTATCAGGTGCATCCTGAGTTCATGACCCCCTTTGCCTCTGAATGGGGTACTCCAATCTCCACTTGGGTTGACAGGGGGTGATGGTTTCACTTACCATCAGATGATCTTCCACTTTGCTGTGCTGCCCCACTCAATCACACTCACACATCCATGTGGTTTATGGAGGGTTTTATTTGTCTTCCCCCAGCAGTTCTCTTCACCTGACTTTAGAACTGTCCCAACCCAAAGCCAGCTATGAGAAGCCCAGATTAATTTATTGGGCAATGACTAATTAATTCATAGCACAAATAGCAAGCTTCTCAACCCCCAGGCAAAACTTAAAGTACATTCACATTAGCTCATGGGTGATAGCAATTCAGAGTCTCAGGAAACACAAATGAACACACAGCCATGACTCACACACATTGCTTCCAGCAACTAGTCCCTCTGCCCACCATGCTAACTAGTTTCCAGTACAAACCATCAAGAGAGGTGGGGCCTTTTCCCCAACAATCTGGCAGACCTTCATTTTTCTGCCCTGCATGTTCTGAGATCTATAATGGCTGACAGCTCCTCCCCCTCCTCTTCACTGGCTTGCAAGCTGTCCCCAACTGAAGACTGTTCTGCTGGCACTTCAGGGTCAGTAATTTTGATGTGCCAGGAATCATCTCATTCTCCCTCGAGCCGACCTCTAAGGAAGCATTGGAGGAGTCATCCAAAGGAGACATCACACTATCAGTCTCGTAGAGGGTCAGCTGGGGATCATCCTCAGCCTGAATTCCCTTCCCTTTGCTGCTGCTGAGGGGGGGAGAACTCTATGACTTGATGTGCCACTCACAATTTCTCCTTCCCCCATTTGGTCAACTTTCTCTGACACTATTTGCAGGCAAATGCAGGTAGTCGTTGACTTACAACAGTTCATTTAGCAACCATTCAAAGTTACAACGGCATTGAAAAACATGACCTATGACCATTTTTCACAGTTACAACCTTTGCGGTATCCCCATGATCACGTGATAAAAATTTAGATGCTTGGCAACTGGTTCATATTTATGACTGTTGCTGTGTCCCAATGTCATATGATCCCCTCTTGCGAGCTTCTGACAAACAAAGTCAATGGGGAAGCTAGATTCACTTAACAACTGGGCTACAAACTTATAACCTGCAGTGATTCACTTAGCAACTGAGGCAAGAAAGTTGCAAAGAGGAATACAGCTCACTTAACAAATCCCTCCCAGAAATTTCAGTCTCAGTCGTGATCATAAGTCAAGGACTACCTGTATCTTATGTTTGCTCACAAGTCTGTTTCATGTCCCTTTGCATTAGTTCTGCATTTGGAAGATTGATTTGACCAGAATGGTCTTTAAATGAACAAAAAACTTTATAGAATAAGCCATAAAGTGCTGATAGTAAACACACTATGATTTGGAGGGGGGGCATAATGAAGCTGGAAAAATATATTAGATTCCATTGAGTCCCATTAAAATAATATTTTTTTGTCCTTAAATGGAAATCAGCTGAAGTGGAAGGATGAACTGGGATTGTGACAGCACTTTCCCCACTCTTATAATAGTTACAAGGCTGAAAAAAGCCAGCTACACAGCCAAGATAGAGCCAACATTCTGATAGCCTTTGGGAAATAATTCCCGAATAATCTTAAAATGAAAGTTGCATTCTAGAATGCAGTAAGACTACTTATTGAAAGGCAAAATTATTAGTATGTGTTTGTACAATTTTTCAATGGGAAAAAAAGGTGATTTAAAATACCCTTGTTTTCATATAATGGAGAAGGTATTATGGAGAAGATAGAGTGCAGTGGTTAGAATACAGTATTGCAGGCTGACTGCCTACTGCCAAGAGTTCAACCCTGACCGACTCAAGGTTGATTCAGTCTTCCATCCTTCCAAGGATAGTAAAATGAAAACCCAGATTGTTGGGAGCAATATAAGTCTAAGAGCTATTGGTATTATGAAAAAAATAAAACTACAAGTTAATAAGATTATTTGAGGGCATCTTTTAGAGGCTTCTTTGTGTAGGACTTTTTAAAAATTTGTTTGCTTTAATTATATAGGAATTGAGTGAGGGGAAATTACTTTTATAAACAGGTTTAGACATACTTTATTTTGGCAGAATCGCTGTTCTGAAAGCAAGTTTGTGATCCTGTGTAAAATGAGGGCAAAACCTTTAAGGTTATATTCTTTAGCATTTAAGAGACAGATCTAATTGAGCCACTCAGCTTATAGCACTAATTCTTCAGCAGCAAAATAGCATTTATTTTTGCACAGATGTCAAGGAGCACTGAGGGACTTCACAAACAACAGGGCTTGAAATGCAATAGGTTGATCTTTACTTGACCCAGGCATGTAGGCAGTTGGCACAGGAGTAGCCCATTCTCTTTCCCAGGTTCTAGGAAACTGCGTAGGAAAAATGGAATGGAAAGGCGGGTCTTTTCGGCCTTTAGGAGACACAGCTGATCTCTCTGAAACGACGGCATTTCATCACTCGCAGGAAGGTCTCCACTTTGTGCAGGTCTTTCTTGAAGCAGGACAAGAGATTGTAGTTTTTCAGCAAAGCGACTTCACTCCGGAGATTGAACTCAAACTTTTCATAGGTGGGCCTAAGCAGCTGAAGATTCCAGGGAGTACCATCCTCCACCTCCTGGAAGTACATGTTGTAAGTGGAAAGAGTAGTACGAAAGTATTAAGAATCTTATTCTGCTTCAAAAAATATCTCTCTCTCTCTCTCTCTCTCTCTCACACACACACACACACACACACACACACACTTCAACTCAGATTTACTGAGTTAAGTACTTAAGCTAGGAAATTAATTTATAATAGCGTATAATTTCTAATATATTTTATGTAATGACTTATATATAATTACAATGAAATATATTTTATCCAATATCATTTATAATATTTTCAGTACTTGAAGATTGGGACATGCTGTGTTTTTATGGTTGATTTTGTGGACTTTCTGTTTAATGAACATAAAAAGAATAGTGAGCCTGTAGCTGCATCATATCGACCCTCCGAATTGCATTCCATCAGGGTCCATGGATGGACAACTATAGGTGGGCGACAGGATTCCCACTTTTCCCAACCTTGGGACTATATTCTGAGCTCCATGTTGCTTACCAACTTTTGAGTTCTGGAGCAGGAGGCCAAGGGCTGTGCCGGTTGCAAATTAATGGGAGAGTTAAATGTGTCTGGAAGACACTGAGTTGAAAAACGCTACAATAACTATGAAGGGCTAATCTCATTCTGCAGATCCCATGATTCATTTTGGGGTTTGTTTTTCTTTTGATATTAAAGAATACCTTAAATCCATATACTTTCTAGGTACAATCTCAACATCATGTAATTTTCTTTCCTCTAAACATTTTATTTATTTCATTTTCATTTTCATTTTATACAATCACTTATATACTGTGCGTAACAAAAAACAAAAAAAAGGAAAAAATCCACCATAAAAAAAAAAAACCCCAACATGACACTTCAATCCCCCATACACCCTTTCTTCTCCCCCTCCAACTTTCATTTCTCCCCTCCAGCATTCCCCTCTTCTACTTCCCTTCCCCCTCAGACATCTCCCCCTCCCTCCATCTCACCCTCCTTACATTCCCCTCTCGCTCCCTCTTTACTTCTCCCTCTTCTTTCCCTCTTCTCCTCACTTTGGTGTATCCCTACAATTAATCTATTCAGTTTATTTTTTAGAAAATAAAAGAGAAAAAGAAAAAAAAAGAAAAACAAGCCGCAGTATACAAGTGAATTCTTATTGTTCTAAGAATTGAAACTGTAATTCCACCCTCCCCCCTCCCCCCTATAATCCCCCCTCCCTAACCCCCTTACGGCTTCCCAGGTCCCATACCCGGCATAGTTCTTTAACAAGCACTTGAGTATAATAAAGCCAGCTAACTTTAAAGTTAAAAAAATAAAAGAAAAACAAAAAAAAGGGAATAGTAAAAAATAGAAAAGAAAAAAACACACACAGAAAAAGAAAAAAAAAAAAGAAAAACAAGAAAGATCAATAAACCCACTACATTAACACAGCTTCCCATCATCTGTAAATCTTAAACAATGTAGCTCATTCCAAATTTCGGTTATTTTACTACTTGCAGGGTTTCAAACTGTGTTAGAGCCAGGTAAGTTAATCAATTAGGATTCCCCAACTAAAAGTCTCATTGCTTTATCTATCTATTCAGACCTTTAATTTATCTCTTTTTTATCCGAATATCCAAACCTTTCTATAAAACCATTAAACTCAAGTACTTCTTTCATTTTTCATTTCCAACACCTCCCATTCTATCCTTACCCACATCCACATGTAAATTTTTTTACCTTCCACCCTGCCTTTATCCATATCCACATATATATTTTATCCGCGTCCATTGCTCCTCACATATTTACTCCACCTTCCTGGAGACTCTCTGACTAATCTTTCTTAACCTTATATTGAAATAGCAACTGATACAAACATCAGCTTGCATTCTAGCCCCAAGTAGTCTAGTTAAGCTTTCGCTACCCTTCCCTCTCCCACGCGCCTCCCAACTCCGTTCGTCCCAGACCACAACTCAAAAAGATCGCGATCTCCGCTCTCCTCGCCTAGGAAAATAATTCATGCGCAATTTGAGTTAGAGTTCAAACAAATCTTATATACAATATATGTCCACAATCAGCAACGCTTCTTTCAGTCTCCATGTCTCATCATCGATATACAACTTTTCCATTTTATCCCAGGCAGAAATCATAAAGTTTTAAGAACATCGCTAAGTCTTTATTCTTTACTCTTCTGCCCTTCCGGAAGAGGAAAGCAACACCCTCCGCCTTGTAGCCACATGTCTCGCTGCTTGTCTTCTCCTTCTCCTTGTCTCTCTCCAGGTCCGGATGAATCAGGAAGTCCCGCCTTCAGGGTCTTGTAATAAAATTCTCGGGCTTCACAGACAGAATTAATGCGGTGTTTTTGATTGCCAAATGTAACTGTAATGCCAGCTGGGACTTCCCATTTGTATGGAATCTGAGAATTTCTGAGTTCTTCAGTTAAGAAAATGTAATCTCTCCTTGCTCTTAATATTTGAGATGGTATCTCTTTAAAAACAATCAAGTCCTGTCCATCAATTCTCAACCTCTTGTTGTAAAGCTTCTGTATTATCACATTTCTGGATTCCCTTGTGGTAAAGTATATAATTATGTCCCTGGGAAGCTGTCGCTGTTTTGCTACCCACGAATTCTGGCGGTAAATTTTTTGAATCTGCCAATCAAAGTTAAGTCCCGGACTTCCCACCGAGCGGCTAAGAGCCTCAAAGAAGATCTGTTTCAAATTCTCCTGTTCGTTTTCACGCAGTCCTCTAACTCTTATTGCGAAGGCAGTCTTATTATAATTTATCATGACAAGTTGTTTTTGAGCATTTTCAATTTCCTGTTGTAACGTTTGAATTTTGGATGTCAAATTAAAGTTAGTTTCTTCCAAAAGTTCCAATTTATCCTCCGTTTCAGCAATATAATCTGTCATGACTGTCATTACTCCGATCATATCCTCCTTTGCTTGAGCAATTTTAGCATCAAATTGATCATATAAATCCGATATCAGTTGATTAATTTCCTGTCTGAAATTATTAAGCGTTTTGAGAAGAAATTCTTGTGTTAACAAATCTCCAGTGGAGGACGTAGGAGGCAAGGGTAGCGGCTTCATAGCAGTTTTTTGAGATATGTTATTAAGGAAGCGCTTCTGCTTAGATTTGGGAGCCATTCCAGAATAAAGATAAAAGACAAGCAATCAGGCTAGCCAAGAATCAAAGTCTCTGCTCCCCTCAGTTAATCTTTTAACAGTTAATACGGAGAAGCCTTCAGGAGAGTAGGGCTGACTAAGTACGTCACATCAAACACAAAAGCTATAAGATCGCCATCTTGTGACGCAGCTAGAAAAGGGACCCTTTTGCAAAGTTGAAGCTGGTATTTTAGATAGTAATAAAAGAAATTCCTCAGGAATGGTCCCCGCCCGGATTAATTTTTAAATAGCTTAGCTTTGTCCTGGGGGGGGGGCAATCTGCCTAGGGCTGCAAAAAAAGCAGCTGCGGAGAACTGGCTGGAGTAAAAGCTCAGCTAATGTTGAACCTCTTCTCCATTCACAGCAAAAAAAAAGCTATGAATTACAAAGAGATCCTAACGACTGACCTTCTCCCTGCCCCTTTCTGCCAGAAAGGGGAGATATCTATAGATCTTATAAGATATACAGACCAGAACCCTGAGAGGAGCTCCGTTGAGCTCCCGATGGCGGCAGGTCCTCCCCCCGAAGCCCATCATGTAATTTTCTTTATCCTTCGTCAATAGCCTCATTCATGTTATCATTTGATACAGGTAGTCTTCAACTTATGACTGCAATTGAGCCTGGAATTATGATTGCAAGTCATGCTGGTTATTAAGTAGGTGACCAACCTGATTTTACTTCTTTTTGTGGCAGTTAAGCAAATACAAAAAGCAAACCCATTGCCCAAGCACACGCACACATACCCAAAGCAGTGTGAGGAGGGGTTTTGTTTCCTGAAAACTGGAAGCAAATACCAATTCTCTGCAAGAAACGTCATAAATTGAGGGGGTGGCAGGCTGTAAATGAGAACTGATTGCCAAGTGCCCAAAATGTGGGCATGTGACCAAGGAGGGAGCAACCATTGGAACTTTCAATCAAGAAACCTTTTGAGGAATCATTGTACCCCCACATGGTCACTAGGCAACTGGTCATAAGTCAAGGACTACATATATTTTTCTACATTTCTATATTTTGTAGTGTTAATAAATCATAATAGCAAGGTTTTCTCATTGGGAGTTTGATAAATTAATAATTTTGATGCCTGTGATTGTTCTGAGTTTTAGGAATAGAGAGTTCTGCCTTCTCTAGGTTCATATTCATAACATTAGCCAGGTGGGACAGCACAATCTGTGACAGCATTTAAAAAGTGCTCCTTGGAAGGGATTGCTTACCCTCATAAGAGCTTGAATACCTTGTTCCAAGTCTTGGAGTTTTTCGTAGACTCTGTCTGAGGTCCCAAATACAAGACTGTTTGTAAACATCCTACTTAGAAACCGTATAGGATTTAGCCAGGACTGGATGAGAATCTGTGAAAACCTCAGCAGTTCCGTGTCCTAGAAAAATAGATACACTTAAAAAAAGCAATTTAAAGACTTCTGTTTACTCTCTTGACTTCCTAGAGCCAAAGAAGAACAAGGACAATAGCATTCAATTGTCTGTCTTAAGATAAACGGCAATAGAAGTTCAACAGACAAGAAAAATTCCAGCCAGGGCAAACTCTCTATTTTCTGATCAGTTCCTTGAGCCCGCTTTAAACCCAGTTTCTTGCTAAATAGCAGTTACACACTTTTCATTATTGCAGAGCACATGTATGGACAGATAAAAATGCTTCCTAGATGGCTTTTAGATGTTTATAGATAGAATATATCTCTTTCCTCCAATGAAAACAGGACATGTAAAACTAATCCATAATATGATCTGATTTTTATTTTTATTTTTATTTTGCTTAATGTGGAAGTTTCCCTATAAGGGAAATAATTGTTTATAAGCCACAGTGGATGGGTTTTTAGACATTTAATTAAGCCAAATTAAGAATTCTTGCCTAGCTTACGTATGATATTGATTAAATGAAAGAAGCAACAAAGAAGTACTATGTGGAGAGTAACATGCCCTGGGATGGATTGGCATAATATGTCTGAGTTCATTATACAAAATTATAATCTATGTTTTTCTTTAACTATGTGCTCTATGAATCCAGGCTTGTGATTTGTAAAGCATGACTTCGGCTTAGTGAAGTAGGTTGGTCTTTCTCAGTGTTGAGTTCAAATGCTATACAGACTATCCCTGCATTGACAGAAAAGTACAATTTGTTTGCAGAAAATGTGTTGTCTCTAGTATTTATCTTCATTCTGGTTCACTGTTTAATGGTGGTCAACAGCTTAAGTATGTGGTCAAGATAAAGGTAACACTGTAGGGAAACATCAGAGGAAAACAGATATTGCCAGGGCATGTTTGTGCCATGGTTAAAGGCAAGAGAGTCATAGTCTACTTCTAGATCTTTGCCTGAATCTTGGCCAAATATATTTGGAATTTGCAAATGTGATAAAGCATAGAGTTTCCAGTGTTGTGTCCTCTAAGGAATCAGATCCCGTAATATAGAAATGAGAACCTGGCAGCCTTCAGATAATTGACTACGGCATTTAGTCCCCTTTCACTTTTACCAGGGTGTCTGTCTAGCTGTCTGATTCTGTTCTGATGCTTAGAATACACCTATTGCTCTTTGTTAACACTTCTTGGAAATTTTGTGAAAGTGGGAAGTTTTCAGATAGGCAACACAACATTATATATATATTTGGGGCACCAAAATAATTCTTCAATGGAATAAAACATGAAAGGAGTTGTCTTACTGTTTTTTGTTGAGTTTCCTCTTTCCTCGTGGGTGAAGGGATAGTGTCAGAGTAACAACGTACAGTCTGAGAATTCTTCATGGAGTATCGCTGCTCTTCTGGGATATAGGAACGCTCCTTTATAAGTCCCATAAAACGCCACCATTTACAAAGAAGTAGAAAAGGTGAGAGTGTACAGAGTCTTGAATAACATTATCTAAAAAATTATTAACTGAGCATACACATTAAATCAGAACCAATGAAATGCTAATATTACTTGGAAGATAGTAAATATTTCAAAAGAGAACCTTATCTAAAAATTGTTCTGGTTTGTGGCAACTCTACGTTGATGTGGTAATGGAAGATATGAGAATATAAAAACATGTGAAGGGGAAAACTCTTTCTCATATCATTTTAAAAATTAAAGTGCTACTTGTATACCCCTTTTTTATGCTTTAATATATCATGTGAACCTAGAGAATTCCCTATGTTACTTTTAGATGAACTTATTCTGCTCCCCAATTGCTGAATACTCTAGTTTGCTATTGGAATGATGATGCAACCTAAAAGTTTAGCTGACCTAAAAGATGGACCTCTACTCACAAATTCCTTGTAGGTATTTGTTGCGAGCTGATGGAGATGCTGTGCTCTTAGCACAGCATTGGTAAACATACTGGAGAGTGGCATTGTGGGGAAGGCTCCTCCGTCTGTCCATTGCAGAGCCAAGATAAGCAAGCCAATGGTAAGCAAAGAGGAAGGTCTACTGATCCCTGCAGAGGAAGATGAAGGAGGTTGGCTTCTTAAATAAAGAGGACATATTGGTGAATCCACCACTCTAATGCACAATGAAGCACTAACTGCAAGTTCTTTTCATGACTGGAAACTTAAAATATCCAAAAGACACACACACACAAAGGTTCCATCTCTGCTGATGCTTCAGTTGAGCATTGCACCAGTTGTGTTTCTGGGTGGCAGAAGCAAATAGGAACCCATGTAAAACAGAAGCACTGTTATACACTACCACACAGGATGCATGATTTGAACACCCACTCCCTCTTTCTCTTCACACTGACCATCATAATGCTTCTGGGGGAGGGGTTGATAAATAGGAGGCTTTACAAGTTGCCATTGCAACAGTTTCACACATATATGCAGTTCTTGTTTTCTCCATTTGTTAGTTGAGCATTTTTTCAGATACCTGTTTGTGCCGAGTAAACCACAATTAGTGGCATTCTCTCTTTGTTTTTCATTTCTCCCTGGGGAGAATTGCTTCAGTTTGATCCTCACTGGTATAGAATTTTAAAATTTCACTAAAGAAAATAAAAACAAACACACCCTTCTAGCTCCCAAATTTAGTAATAACCAAGACAGCTTCCTATATTTTGCTTAATGGATATATATTGCATGGAAAATTAGAGAACAAGCTTTTTTTCAATATAAAGGCTGGACCCACTGAATGGATGTCTTATAGCTATTAAAGATTCTAGCTCTCCCATCCATTAAAAAGTAGTAACTTCCCTATTGCTATCCAGAAGCTTACCTGAAGCCATGTCGTATCAGCAAATCACAGAGGTGTTCTTCACTTTTCTTGTTGATGCTGCCCCTTCCATTCTGATCTGTTTTTATACACGAATATAATAATACATAATACATATATACACAATCATATGTTTATTCATCTCTGGAAGATCATCAACGTGCACTGATGCATATATGGAGGGGTAAGCCACATGGATGGGTAAAATGGGAGTGCTACAATCTGGATAGTAGGACCCAGAGGTGTGAAGGGGAAATTGTCTCAGCTGTGGCCCTTGGGGTTTTTTGGCAACACTATTGCAGGATTCCAATCGTGGATGGCATATTAATAATAAACAACAACTATCACAATATATAATATGCCATAGTTGAGCAATAAAATAATCTGACAATCTAAACCCTCCCCTTAAAAGGTGCCAATTAGAAAAAATATATATTTGATATTGAAATTAAGCCCAAGAGTGCTTAATTTCACTCTTAATTAATATTAATAATATGATAGCATATTCCCTGAAAAAAAGAATTTTAGATAGCAGTGAAGGTCATGTCTCCTGCTTTCAACCGCATGATTTCAGATGCTGGGCTAGGAACAAGGTCTTGGCAGCTAATCCTCACACTCATCATGAGGCCCTTCACAAAATTGGGGGCTTTTGGGGGGTGGGTGGGTGTATTTGACGAATCCCTTGAATTGAATTGTAACAGTAACTGCAGCAAGAACTGACATGATGATTTTTGTAGAATCATCCCAGCACAGACTTGCATTAGAATTTGATTCTGCCTGAATCTCCTCCCATATCTATAGTACACTTACTGCTCTTTGTTGAACATTTCTTGGTTCTGTTCAGTCCTGGCCCAAGACATTTCATAACTAAAGCAGATTTCAAAAGTGGAAAAAAAGAATAGATTACATCAATTAGGCACCAGTTTTACCTTAAACTGTCTCCTTGTCATGGCACTGCCTCAAGCAGATTGCTTTTAAGAAATTGCTTTTAAGAAGAGACTGGACAGCTACTTGTCTGAAATGATATAGGGTCTCCTGCTCGATCATGGGGCTGGACTAGAAGACCTCCAAGGACCCTTCCAACTCTATTATTCTACATTCTATACTTTGCACTGTTAACGTGCCTGCTTTCCTGCTGAACAAAGTTTTCTCAGCCAAATGTTTTTGTTTAATACGATATGTGGGGGGGGGGAGTATAGATTTATTGATTATATTATTATCCCACCATTCATTCAGGAGGTCTAGGTAGAAGAAAGAGTTCCCTCTCCTGTCTTCGGAAAAACATTTTCCTACCCAACAGTCTCCCTGCCTGAATTTATGGAGATGCTCTTGGACATTCAAGCAGTGCTATGGAGCCTTAGGCTACTGGTCTGGGGTGAGAGTGACATATCAGCAAAAGACTCCACAGCCAAACCTTGGCATTTCCATTTCAAAGAATCAAGTTTCTCTTCCTTCAACTATATGAAATGCTTAGATTGTTGAGAACATGTGGCCACTGGCCAAGCAGCCCTTTTGTGTGGCTTGTTGAGGCTTGAGAACCACACCCACTTCCCAAATCCTGCTTTAAGAATGGGTAAGAATGTTTCTCCCTAGGATGCTATGCTTTGCCTTTATATTCTGCCTGGAACCTCAGGAATCATGGCACCATCGGACTGGTTGTAGATAACAGGTCAGACTTCTTTGAGGGGACTTAAAGGATGACATACAAACCTTCTTCCAATCTGGGAAAAGTAAACTTGTTTTATGTTGATTGTAGTGTTGGTTATGAAAATTTTATTGAGCAGTGAAATGGGTGGCATATCTCTTGGCTTTTTGCCCCCCCTCCCACAAATCTTTAAAAAGTCCATCAATTTTGGCTTGCCACCTTGGGAAGGGATTTGGATTGGAAAAATGGTTCTTGCAATTGGGTGGGAAGGGGGCAGAAACTGCCTGATTCTGATCTAGCTAATCAAAGAGGATGCTGGGGGAAAGTTAAACAGCCACACCAGGATTGGCATTTTCATAAAGATTCAGGATTGGGAACTTTAATTTTGTTCCCTCAGCACTTCGGGGTATGTTAGATGTTGTACAATTTTATTCTTTTATGCTGCCTTTTATAGGTTTTCTAGCTCATCCCAGTTGCCTACGTGGCCTTCATCAAGAAGACACTTGAAAAGTCAGAGGTTTACACTGCCAGAGTTCCACATTCTGAGGACTTGAACAAGCACCAAAGGAAAAATTGTACTTTCAAAATGTGTGTGCAGGGGAGAGAACAGGTATAAATATATTTCTGTGCTCTGGTTTACTTTACGTGAATGAAAAGGCCCCATTTCTTATTGTACTGTTTTTTTATACTAACTTAAATGAATGCTAAAATATTTCAATAGGTTTGTTAGTTTCACCTCCTAACTCTGTAAAAACATTTTTAGAAGAATAATTGTGCAATTTCCTGTATTATTTAATAACACAAAATTAAGGCATTATTTAAATATTTAAAACACTTTGCAAAATGTTCTTTAAAGCAAGCATATCAGAAAAGTGAACATTTCCTGAAAATTATTTCTTTACAATATTTTTATTCTGCCTATAATGCTCTCTCTCTCCCTAGAACCCATCACCTAAACAATTTCATCTAGTGGGATCCAAGAGAAGTGCTTCTCTGTTGCCATGCCTGACTTATGGGACAGTTTGGATGGTCCTGATTCTGCTCCCTTTCAGGGGCTTTTAAAACCCAAATTTTTCCTCTGCACTAAGTCTAGAGATTTTGTTCCCATCTGCATTGTCCTTGATTGGATGACGTTGGCCATGATATGCTTTATTAGTTTGAATCTACGTTTGGCTATCATCAGATGCAAAGTATCTGGAGCATACATTAAGTTGCAGTTCAGAAGATTTAATCTTCAAGCCTATATGCAAGGATCTAGTCAACTAAAAGCTCAACCCTAAATTGACACCAAATAAGGGTCAGCGGAATTCAAGAGAGGTTGTACTTAGACTGTTTATGGGAACGTAATGACTCTAGGCTGATGTTTAGTTCCATCCCCTAGCTCTGGCTGCATCTTCTCTTGCAGTTATTATATGTGATTTCCATTTGTGTATGCTGCCCTAAATCACTTGCTGATTGAGTAGCTATATAAACTATTTGATTGCATAAAGTGTACAACTTTAAAGCATCTTTTGCATAATTTAAAAAGTTGCTAATGATTGTCATTGTGGAAGAAAAGACTGAGTTCTTATCTATTCCTTTAAAAATCCCTTTTGGATTCTAACCAATGGTAGCAAACATTTGTATAATGTTTCATTAGGCACAATTATGGCATTGATTTATCTCTTTTTATACTTGAATGAAACTTTTAGGCTTTAATCCCATTGAAGACCAAAAACTAAAAACAGTCAATGTTCAAAATATGGAGGATTTAATAATTGAGAGCAAAGTTCTGTTATTTAGGTAATGATGCTGTGTACTTTCCATAGCAAGTGTATTGTTTGCTCATCAGAGTTGGTAACACGCCCACAGGGGCTTATGCAAGCCAGCCAGGGATCTTCCAATCTGTAACATTAAAAAAAAGGTTTGATGTCACTCCATTAATAAACACAGATTTAGGAGGCGAGTTGTGTGCCTCTTCTCAGAAACCCCTCATATGGGCATGATGATAACACCATATAAAGGTCATCTCCTAGGAAAGCCATTGTGGGAGGGAAAGAAAGAAGTTGCATCCCATCCATCTTTGATATCTAATAACCGAGGAGGCAGAAACACCTGGGACTGTTTTTTTCTTCCTTTCCCTCAGAGTTGGTTTTAGATAACGGTTACATTTTGAACACATAATAAAATACTGGTCACTTACACCTCATGAGGTTGCATCATTGCTGGAGACTACACAAAAGACAAAATGGAACACACGTTCTTTGAAGAAATGTGTCCTAGCTTGGCCGCCTCCAATATATTGAACTATGAGGCTTGCTCATTGGGATTCTGGGAGTTGTAATTAACCAGAGGGAACTGGGATGTGGAAGGCAGTGTGGCTTAGGAAATTATCAGTGAAAGAAAAGGCATCTGTTAGACAGCATCAAATGGGTAGGGAAAATGCTTCAGAGGTCTTCAATAGCAGTTGCTGACCAAAGCTTTTGGTCAGCAACTGCTTAGATACTGTGGTGAGTTGAATTAAGTACCACATCAAATAAATTCCTCATTACGATCAAGACCATCTACAAAGAAGGTGGGATACAGTTATTAAAAAAGCACAAAGTGAATCATAAAAAATTAAAAAGCTAGAAGTTATAAAAGATACAATTTAAAATTAGTTAGGTATAGGAAAGCATAAAAGGTTAGTATGTGGAAGACTGCTCTCCAATACATAAACTAGTGGCTCTTTAAGTCCATTCTATAGCTCAGGTCATCAACCAATGAAGTTTGAGAACTGCTGCAAGGAATTTGGCATATTTCAATATAATCATTGTTTCTATAGTTTTGTGATCACCTTAAAGAATAATAGAGCCAATTTGGTGCAGTTGTTAAGACACAGTATAGAAATGAGGAGTCTGTGAGTTCTAGTCCTGCCTCAGACACAAGGTCAACTGGGTGACCTTGGGCCAGTCCTTCTCTTTCAGCCTTAAGAAAAAGGCAATGTCAAACTTACACTTTGTGTTTGAGGCAGGACTAGAACTCACAGACTCCTCATTTCTAGCCTGTGTCTTAACAACTATACGAAACTGGCAAACCACTTCTGAAATCTTGCCAAGAAAACTGTGGGAGTTGTCCAGCCAGTCTTCAGAGGTCAAAAAGTGACTCTAAGGCATCAAAAAAATGAATAACTAAAATATAAACTAGTTTAATCTTAGGTAAGCTTTTGTGAATCGGTCAAATTCATCAGGTACCCAAAACCATTCAGTCTTGCCAGTGATGTGGCAGTACCTGGAGCAGAATAGAAGATAAAGAACTGGAGAAGCTAACAAAATATGTAGACCTACAAATAGAGCGATTGTGGCAAAAGGAAGCAAAGGTGATGCCAATAGTAATAGACACCTTGGGTGCAATCTCAAAACAACTGGAGCCCCACATGAACACCATTGGCATCAACAAATCTGCCACAAGTCAGTTGCAAAATGCAGCTTTACTTGAAACAGCTTCCATCCTGCAATAATGTCTGTAACACCATTCATATCTGCCTATGCCAGGTCCTCAAAAAGAACTTGAAAGATAGATAAAAATAACAAATCCAGTCTGACTATCTGGCTGACTATTTGATGGATAATTACAACAACAACAACAACAATAACAACAACAACAACAGAATTGGAAAAAAACTGTGTTGCTTGGACCATCATATATTTTAAGAAGATGGTTGATACCTAGGACATAGGCAGCAACCCATATCAACCATTAGCACCAGTCAGTGGTATTTGTGACACATTTTAAATGTTCAGTTGACTGAGTTTTATGTTTAATGAATAAAAGAGATGATGATGATGATGATGATGATGATGATGATGATAACAACAACAACAACAACAACAACTGAGTTGGCAGTAGGGAATGAGATCTACGGAATGGTTAATATCAAGCGAGGAATTTTCCAGGGTGTTTCACTTTCACCTCTTCTCTTCATAATAATAACTGAACTCCGCCGTTGCCAGTCCCAAACTCCGCCGTTGCCGGTCCCAAGCCCGGATGAGAAAGGAGGAGGGTTGGGGTCAGGTTGGCAACTGGCCCCATAAAAAAACCCCGCCAACCCATGTAATATGGTGAAAGAAACGAATAAAAATTTTATACCGCATCGGTCGTCGTGCGGGTTAACAAGGGCCGCGGCGGATGTTGGGGTCCCTGGACATCCGTCGACAAGTGGGCTACAAGTGGACCAGCCAACAAAATGACAAAAATATCGTGCAGATGAAAACCATGCCATAATGGCCTGTTACTACAACTCAGAGCCAGAAAAAAGAGGTTATTTAAAGCGAATGTATGAATTATGGAAAGAACAATATCCAGATTCAAATGTTAGTGCACAACGACTAGCATATCAAAGGCGATTTATTATACGGAATAAAGTGTTTAGTGAAGTTGAACTTGAGGAAATTCAGGCAAATTGCAAAACCAAAAAAACAATATCACAAGCAGAAATAACTGATATTCAAGACACAACTAAAGACATTATAGTAGAACTCCCAGAAGAAGCTCTCGGGGAGGAAATAACACCACCACCACTAGAACCAGTTATCACTGAACCAACTGATGAACTAACTCAAACACAAAAAGAATTGAAGGATAAGATCATGGAGCATTTTCTGCTTAATGAGGAAAGGCAACGTTTACCATCACTAAAAACTGTGCCTAAGAAAATTTTGGCCCCTATCATGAAAATGGTTAATGCAGTGTTTTCAACAATTGAATCGGGATCCATCTTGGAAATGAACCAGTTAATGTACAGCGCAGCTATAATAGTCACTAATGAACTAGACATTAAAATCAAAGTACCTAGTCACAGAACAGAAAAAGCATCAAAGCAAAAGTGGAAAATCTGATTAGAACAAAAAGTCAAAAAATTAAGGGCAGATCCTAGTAACTTAAAGAACATGCATGAGCAACGGCTTAAAAACAACAAAACCATAAATCAGCTAATCAGAAGATATAGATTGGATACAAGAAACATCAATGAAGTTGCAGAGATTGTAAAACAGCTAGAAAAATTGAAAGATATGAGGCACGAATCATCCAATATAAACAAAATCAGCAATTTCGATCAGACCAACGGCGTTTTTATCAAAGTCTTAATGTGAATGGTGACACCAAAAGTGAAAAACTAGAAAAGCAGGCCACAGTTGAATTCTGGAGAGAATTGTGGGAAAATGCAAAGGACTACAATAAGGAAGCAAAGTGACTTTGACTTTGAGAAAAGCATTGGCAACAAACAAATGCAAGTATTAGAAATAACAACTGAGATGGTCAAAAAGGGGGCAAAATCACTGCATGTGAGGGAATTGAAATGCCCAATGGCCAACTAATTAAATGCAATGAAAATGAAGCCTACAAATACTTAGGCATTCTGCAGTTGGATAACATCAAGCATGGAGAAGTAAAAACTATTGTCAGGCAAGAATACACCAACAGAGTTAGGAAAATTTTGAAATCTAAATTGAATGGTGGAAATACAATCAAGGCCATAAATACCTGGGCAATACCAGTTATAAGATACACAGCTGGTATAGTTAACTGGACACAAGCTGATTTGGACATTTTGGATTGAAAAACCAGGAAACTAATGACAATGCACTACAGTTTACATCCACGTGGTGATACTGATAGACTATATCTGCCCCGAAAATCAGGTGGCAGAGGATTATTACAAGTGAAGCAAATGCACTGGCTGATTTTTAAAAGAAAGTCAAGAACATTTATTAATCGAAGTAAAGAACAAAAATCTACTGAAGGCCCAACAGACGAAACAAGAATACAGAAAAGATGTGATAAAATCAAGAATGGAGAGTTGGCAGAACAAAGCACTGCATGGCCAATTTCTGGAAAAAAGATAAAGTGGACAGTGAACAAACTTGATTATGGTTAACAACAGGTATGTTAAAGAAAGAAACAAAGTCACTAATCCTGGCTGCGCAAGAACAAGCTATCCGCACAAATGCCATTAAGGCCAAAATCGAAAAATCCTCTGATGATGCCAAATGCAGACTTTGCAAAGAAGCTGATGAAATTGTTGATCACATACTCAGCTGCTGTAAAAAAATTGCGCAGACTGATTATAAATTACGGCACAATTCATTAGCACAAATGATCCATTGGAATTTGTGCAAAAATTATAATGTTCAAACAGCAACAAACTGGTGGGAACATCAGCCTGAAAAAGTCACCGAAAACCAGATGGTCAAGATCTTGTGGGATTTCCGTATACAAACGGACAAAATACTGGCACATAATACACCAGACATCACACTGGTTGAGAAAAATAAGGTCATAATCATAGACATCGCAATACCAGGTGATAGCAGGGTCGCCGAGAAGGAACATGAAAAAATCGCAAAATACCAGGACTTAAAAATCGAAATTCAACGACTATGGCACAAAGCAGCAGTGGTAATTCCAGTGATAATTGGCACACTAGGTGCTATTCCAAAAGCACTGGAATTACATTTAAAACAGTTAAAAATTGACAAAATCACCATCAGTCAAATGCAAAAAGCCGCACTGCTTGGATCTGCACGCATATTACAAAAATACGTTACAACATCCTAGGCCCCTGGGTGGGGCCTGACTAGTAACCAATGCCAAATCCGGCGAAACAACTGGCCGCTGTGATACGATTGTATAATAATAATAATAATAATAATAATAATAATAATAATAACAACAACAACAACAACAACAACAACAACAACAACAACAACTGAGTTGGCAGTAGGGAATGAGATCTACGGAATGGTTAATATCAAGTGAGGAATTTTCCAGGGTGATTCACTTTCACCTCTTCTCTTCATCATCGCATTGATCCCACTATCAGTAATCTTAAAAAAAATGAAATTAGGCTACCAAACAGCCAAAGAAGCTGAAAAAAATTTGCATTTACTATATATGGATGATTTGAAACTCTATGGAAAGTCAGAAATAGAAATCCAATCATTGACAAATACAGTCCTAGTATTCAGCACCGATATTTCAATGCAGTTTGGCATGGAAAAATGCGCCACTGTATCCATAAAAAGAGGCAAAATCACTGCATGTGAGGGAATTGAAATGCCCAATGGCCAACTAATTAAATGCAATGAAAATGAAGCCTACAAATACTTAGGCATTCTGCAGTTGGATAATATCAAGCATGGAAAGTAGAAATCCTAGGTGTTTGTATGAGGTAAGTTTGGTTGAAGTTTTGACTGCTCTGAGTTGACCTAATGAAGGAGGTTGTGTTCTGAAAGAGTGTTGAGCAATTCCTACTGTGGCTTAATGGCTTTGTCCTGAAGGATAATCCCATCATCCTAGAGCTGAAAGTCTCTTGTTTTGTAGATAGGCTGGTCCAGTCTTTCTTAATGGTTATAAAATATCTGCTGGGGGCTATTAAGACTGAGTCTACTTCTTGCCTCTAAAAAAACATGTTTCTCTATTTCTCATTTAGGGAAATATGCTATTTTGCCTTTTTAAATATTCCTCAAAATACTTCATTTTTCTAGAGAGGGGTGGCTTACCTCAGAGGTTTAGCTATTGTTTTCTTATGGACTTTTTGTGGTCAAGCAACGGAAAAATGGCTTGCAGTATCTTCTGCCTCAGGCATTCACTGAATCTTAATCTGGATGAGGGAACTAGAGACATGTAGATGTTTTGGAGGAAGGGTTAAATCTGCAAAACATCACAACACGAACTCTGGCCTTTAGATTTCCCTGTATGCAACATGAGTACAAAAGGTGTAACTTGTTTATGACTTCACAACAAGCCTTTTACTATTTTTGTATTGGAAATAGATGTCTATGCAAACAGTTTGTTCCATTTTGAGTAGCAAAATACCTCTGACCAGGTCTGTTTTTAACAAAGTGTCTCTGCTTGCCAACAAGGTCTTCCTGTTGACAGATGTGTTCACCTAGGAATAAAAACATCTGCAGTCCTTACCATAATATATCATTTTTCCAACCTAGTGCCTTCTAGATGTGATTGAAATAAACTCTTGTGATCATCACCCAGCTTTGGCAAATGGCCATGCTGATTGTTTAAAATCGAGCCAGCTGGAGGGTACATGGAGTTGCCATAGACCCAAAACATAATTATTTATAAGTAGTTCTATTATTCACTGCCCAAATGGAAAAAGTTATTCCTAAGAAGTTGGTTATGCATATTACACTAAAAATGCTACATCTTCAGTTTTCTGTAATGTAGACATTTGAAAACACACAATGAGTTTTTATACTCCTGAAACAAAGAAGTAATATGCTAATTCAAAGTTTGAAGAAAAAAAAAAGTATTAAGCTTTTTTATTATTTTGAAAAATTCAGCATATATGTTTGACATTCTTTCATACGGATTCTAGTAACATTTTTTTAAACATAAGCCTAAGGAAGGAAAATCCTAACTGCAAAGCTATAACTCTCAGTAGAAAACATTATGTCCTATATAGCTAATATATTCCAGATATTCTCACCAAAGCCATCTTGGTAAGGAATTCTGGGAGCAGTAGTCCCAGATCATCTGGAAGGTCCTGGGTTAAAGAAACTGAAGCAATGTGATGCTAGATACTAGTTTATAATATTCAATTCTTTGTTTCTTGCAGTTTCTAGCAGAGCGGCTGCAAGCAAGAGATAAAAGCTTCTCTAGAGTAGAATTTTTAAAGGGGATCCTGGTTGTCCCAGGAATTGATGTCCCTTTGGTTAAGTCAACTGCTAGCTGCTAGCCTTTTTGTTCTTCACACAGATGTTCCCCAAAACCCCACTTCTCTGGTCTGTTTTGGTAAACCCCAATGTCTTCATAGGTATCAGCTAGTTCAACTGTCAGCCCCTGCTGAAGAAGA
The DNA here is from genome assembly GCF_009769535.1 of Thamnophis elegans. Taxonomy (NCBI): domain Eukaryota; kingdom Metazoa; phylum Chordata; class Lepidosauria; order Squamata; family Natricidae; genus Thamnophis; species Thamnophis elegans. The sequence continues at coordinate 92,360,012 of NC_045558.1, read as the reverse complement.
AAAATGGAACCAACTAATGAATGGAAACAAAGTACTTTGTGTTTGGAGTTGGGGGTTGGGGTGGTGGTGGAAGCATGCTTCCAATTCATTTTCTTTCTTTCTGCATGGCAGTAAAAGAACTGCCCAAAAGTTGTCCTATGGCAGGAATGGCGAACCTTTTTGTCCTTGCATGCCAAAAGCATGTGTGTGCACATGGCCACACCCATAATACAATGTGCGCCCCCACCCTGTGTGCATGAAAACTCCCCCATGCCCTGTTTGGGGCCTAGCAGGCCTCCTCCTTGAAGCCTCCTGGGACCAAAAAAAGGGGTGCGGGAGGAGGGTGTCTCCCTCCCCCCCCCATGCTCCCCCCCTTGCATGCCTATGCTGTTACAGGTGTTATGTTGGCCTTGCAGCTTTATTCCTCTCTAGCATTCATCTCCATTGCTTTGTGATGTATTTCCTGCCTCTCTAGGATTTACCTCTATCTGCTCCTGTGAGGAACTTCCTGCTTCTGTTGGATGTATATAGTTATATTCTTGGCTTGTATAGTGTTTAGCCTCCGCATGTGCCACCTGTTGCACACGTGCCAGAGATTTGCCATCACTGTCCTATGGGGACGTAAAAGGGATCCTCCCCAATGAGACAACAGGCCCAACTAGTCCAGTTCTTGACTGTTGGACTGTTCAGCCAGAAGTCGAGAATGAAAGAAGCCGACTTGTACAGTATTGAACTAGGTCCATAATTGATAATGACAATAAGGTACACATATGTGTTGGCTTGATGAGAAGAAAGTGGATATAAACAGTAAAGGATTTCTGTAAATGATTTTGTTAACAAATATTAATGACAACAATAATAATGAAATGATAAGAGATATAGTTAATGATATATATATGTACAGGTTTAACATAAGGAATTTGGATATAAACAGTGACTTGGGAAAAAAGGCTTAGAAATTACGTTAATTAATCCTTATTTTGAATATGTTATAAAGCTGTAGTGTTATTGGATATATGAAAGTTGATAACAAAAAATTAACTGTTTTATAATTAGTAAGTAGTAATTTAGTAACTTTTAGATTGTTATATTAAATAAATAATTGATATTGGCAATAAGGTACACATATGTGTTGGTTTGATGGAAAGAAAATGGATATAAACAGTAAAGTATTTTCTGTTAACCAATATTAACTATAACAACTAATAATAATGGAATGATCATGATAAGGGATACAGTTAATTTTGTGTGTGTGTGTGTGTGTGTGTGTGTGTGTGTGTGTGTGTGACCTTAACAAAAGGAACCTGAACACAAATTTTAAACAGTAACTTGGGGGAAAAAGGACTTAGAAACTTTGTCAACTAATCTTTATTTGGAATATGTTATAAAGGCTTAAGGTTATTGGATGATTTTTGTAATAACTAATGAAATGCCATCAGGTGGTTGTGTTTTTAACTATGGGTTATTTTAGGCAAAAGGACACTAAAACAACTTCAGCCAAATGAGAACTATGCTATGTTGATAGTAAGACTCATTAAGAATCTTTGACACCTGATATGAATATAAGTAATGACTGTGGGAGAGATGCACGAAAGCTAATTCTAACCAATTGACACACTTTCTGCAAGATGTAATGTAAGATGATGATTTTTTGTGTGTGTTGTTTGTTTAATAATTTTTTTTGCAAAAAAAAAGATCTCTCTGCTAAAGGATTTCACTTTATCAGCAAGAGTAACTTAGCTACTGATAGTCATCCTTGTATTTAACTATTTTAATTCCTCAATGTGCTCTGGCAACCTGCCTGATTTGTAACGCCAGGTTGCAGGTATTGCTGAGGAAAAGGAAGTTATTCAGACAAAATGGTTTAGGTTTCCATGACAGCTGTGACACACTGATTTTCAGTGTGTATTCCCTCATTTCCAATCTAATGACTGGTATTTAAGGCAAGTTTTTTGCAAGCAAAGAAGCTTTCTGTATTTTTGTACAGGTAATCCTTAACTTGCAACAGTTCATTTAGTCACCATTTAAAGTTAAAATGGCACTGAAAAAAAGTGACATGACCATTTTTCACACTTATGACCGTTGCAGCATCCCCACGGTCATTAGAGGGTGGGTGAGGTGAAATGTCCCTCGAGTTGACCATGCCCATCCAGTCACATGACCACCTAGCCATGCCCACTCAGCCAGTCATTAGGGGAGAGAACCGGTTGTTAAAAAATTTGCATCCATCTTTCTGTTCCTCAGTTGCCACCTGGGGGTGGGGGGGCAAATAGGGGAGGAGGTTAGAATGTATTACTAGACACAACAAAGAGTTTTCTCATGAGAACCAAGGTCATCTCTTCTGCCAAAAGGTAAGGTTGGGGAAGGAATGCCTGAAGAGCCGACACTTAGAAATGGGGTTATTTTACTAGTTTAATTATACTGTAACAGCAGAAAAAATTTAGATTTGGTTTTCCTTTAAAGCTGTGTCAATATGATGTATTCATTAAAGAAGATCTTTGAAAAGGAGCCAAGTCTGAGAGTTCTGCTTTGCTTGAGTTGTTAGTCAGAGCCTTAACAGCGATCATGTCATCCCTACTCCTTCTTTTCATTAAACTCGGCATACCCAAGTCCAGCAATCACTCTTTATATGTTTTAGCCTCCAGTCCCCTAATCATCTTTGTTGCTCTTCTCTGAACTCATTCTTCAAGCGGAATGATATAAACAAATGGAGAAAAATATGAAGCAAAATTTCCCTCCCCCAAATTCAGTTGTATAAATTTTGATGCTGGATATGCTTTCAATAGTCTTCCAGTATGGAAATGATTGGTGAAGTTGAATATTTTGAATGTTACATCCAAAGATTCAGCAGTTCCAACTAGTGTTCACTGTGGCACGACAAAACCGTGAAGCCCTTATCTGCTGAGACATAAGCGCGTTGCTAAAGCCGTGACGTCATCACCGCCGCGACAACAGCGCGGCAACAGAAGGGCCCTTTAAAACGGCGATGCGGCAGAAAGCCGATTTCAATTAAGGTACGGGTTAGGATTAGGTTTAAGGGTTTGTTTTAGGGTTAGGTTTAGAGTTAGGTTTAGGGTTAGGTTTAAGGGTTTGTTTTAGGGTTAGGTTTAGGGTTAGGTTTAGGGTTAGGTTTAGGGTTAGGTTTAGGGTTAGGTTTAGGGTTAGGTTTAGGGTTAGGTTTAGGGTTAGGTTTAGGGTTAGGTTTAGGGTTAGGGTTAGGTTTAGGGTTAGGTTTAGGGTTAGGTTTAGGGTTAGGTTTAGGGTACTGAGTGCTTGGGAATGCGCGGATTTGCCCTCCGCGATTATGTCATCGCGGTAGGGTCGCGTTTTTCCTTAGCGCTTCGAACAGCGCGAATTAGTCTTCGCGCTTATGTCTCCGCGGATAAGGGCTTCGCGGATTTGTGGTGGAACCAGTGTTCATTGCAATCTGACAAAGGCTGAAAGAGTGGATACAAATTGGAGTTTAGCAGGATATAACAAGAAGACTTAATGCATCCTCCAAGTGAGATAAATAGGCAGCAATGTTAACATGCTTCCCTCCAGGCCTTGAGCAGCCAGAAAAGTATATTGGTATCAATTGCCCAGATTGGGCTCATGACACAGAGGGGGAAACATATAAAAAAGTCAATTAACAACATTAAGCTACCTAGGACTTTAAACCATCTTCATCAAAGGTTTTGGCCAAAGAAGATGGAAGGAACCATTCCTGTGACTACAAGCAAAAGCCCCAGGGTGGCCCCAAAATCCCTGCAAATCCAGAAGGAAGAAGCTGCCATAGCTGAGCAAAAGCTGAGATGGAAGGAACATATCTTGGATTAGATTCAATCGGAGGGTTGTGAAAACACTGTCAGCCTTCAATTTCTTCTTTCTTTTGACAAATGACTGACACTCCTGAGATGAGCTCCTGTTTCCTGTCCATGTGAATTCATTTGTCATGGGACAGTCCCTGGGGTGATTTGTGGGCAAGGGAGAGCTTAGAACAAGGTGCAGTTGATCATGTACTGAGCAGTTTGATTGACACGAGCTACACTTAGTGACTGGGTCTCACATGAAAGTGGAGGAAGTTATTCTGGTTCACCACCATTTCTCTTGTTGTTTGTTTATTCTGCTTTGAATTGTTTTATTTTATTTATACCATGCTATTACTTTCCAAAGACTCCAGAACAATATATGGAAGAAAATCACAACTAAGAACAGCAATAAAAACAGGAACAGTAATTGAGTACAATAGTTGAAAATAATTTACTATGGCTAACACATGGCAATCCTTTTGGTCATTCAAAGCTTTTTCTTCCCCCAGGAGCAAATATATATTTGCTTAGCTGAATTAATGCTGACCACTGAATACGGCAGTAAATACATTCAGCCAGCTAGACAGCTCCTGGACAGTCGTCCACTGGATGGACTTATGAGTATCAAAAAAAAACCTCTTGAATCAGAGAGTGGGTGCTGCTTAACCCATTCCTCGGTTGCCAGAAACATTTCTGAAAACTCCCCAAAAGGAAATGAAGGCAAAAGGTGCATCTAATAGGACACTCCAATTCAATGACTGATTTTCTTCATGAATTCCGCTAGCATTTCTGAAGTTGTTTCAGTAAAAGAGAGTTATCAGATGGATTGAAAAGAGCCCATTATTTCTTTTTCTTTTTCTATAAGGTTCAGATTGGTGGCTTCTTCTTTCCTGCATAAAATTCACAGAGTGGGAATTTCCCTCCCTTCTGGCTGTCCCATAGTGGTATCCCATAGTGGTAGCTGTGCCTCTGCATTTTACTAGGCAGAAGTAAACCAGTCCCTGCAAGGCAACTCTTCTTCATTTCTGATGCTGATCAGGGCTGCTTGCTAAAGGGTCAGCTTGACATGCAGGCACAACTGCCCACACAGACAGAATGTAAATTTATCAGCCCCTTCATCATCCATTCCTGTTCATCACCAAATCAGGTTTCATGTTAACTTCTTGGTGCCAATAAAAACGAGCATTGTGTCATGATAAACTGTATGGATCCTCCCTCTTACTCTGTTGTTTGCACTATTTGTTCTCACAGGACACTTCTTGGACATTCAGAATTAATATTCAACAGGGACACACCGTTCCCACAAATAAGGGAAACATTACATCATGGATATATTAGCAAAAGAATTGAAAATAGGAAACAAAGGACATCATCAAATGGTCATGGAAAGAGATCTCACATTGCTTGTTTTAAAAGTAATGCAGCACCCAGCTAAGATGGGGAACTTAAAACCTTTGCCTGCATATGCTCTATTCACCAAGGCTGCTTTGTATTTTACCTTACCACTGAGGTGGTACTGCCTTTTTTTTAATGAAATCAGAGATAGCCCACCACAATGTCCTTTCTCATATCTAAGAATTAGTTTTAAATTAGTTTTTTAAAAAAAAAATAATGATCATTAATTTATGGTAGAGAGTAAGAAGCAGTGGCTTAGATGGGGCCTGCTTCCAGTGGGGCATCCAGGAGTGTGAGGCTTTGATTCTAAACATCCCTCTCCAAAAGATGGAGTTAGATCTGAAGCACATTTCCGCACATGAGGATAAAACAGGTATCTTGGATTGGTGTCTCCTTAAAGCAGCCTTTCCCTCTCTGGTGCCTTTCAGATGCTTTTTATCTTGGCCTGTAAGAGTTTTGCCTAATGAATCCCAATGTGAAGCTGAATGGAATACTAGACAAATACACAAAATATATAAAACTGGAAGACAAGCCTTATACATTTGGCTCAATACACACCACACATTTAATTACAAACTAATTAGATTTTCCCTTCAGTTTTTGTGAATTTAGCCATTGTGATTTATTCCATAAATAATTTTCTGATAATCCACAGTTTGTCACAATGTGGGAACTATGTAATAAAATGTCTACCAAGATAGTTTAAGACAGTACTTTTTTCTAAATATTATAATATATATTTGGACATTTCAAATTGTCAGTTACCTAGAAATCACAGGTAAAGGACAGCCTGGGCTCAAGACCATTGGCTATTACAATTGCCTTCTTCTCATTCTACACAGAAAAGCTAGAGTGGTTCTGAATTACTTCTTGGAAGCTCCATGAGAATGTATAGAATGTAAGTCGTCAACTTACAACAGTTCGTTTAGTGACTGTTCAAATGGATGGATAACAAAAACAAAGAAAGCAAAAACCAGCCTCTCTTCTCTGTAGGGTTTCGCTTACAGTCCTGGAATTTGTGAAAAGATCATGCAGTAGAAGTCCTTCTAATTCTTGAGAAATGTGAATGCCGGATCTATCAGCTCCAGACTGAACATCACTTAATGGAGGACAGTGAGGTAAGACCAATTTAAGATACTATCAATCCGGAGGAAAATAGATGCTTTACAGGAGTTCCTACATAGGTATATACAGTGCACTCTGCAGTTTTGGAACTCACCTGAAAAGCTCCTAATTCTAAAAGTACAACATCATGGTAGAAATGGGGGGGACAACATGTATTTAGTGTTTGCTTTACAATTCTAGGTGTCAATTTTTGAGGTCAAGATGAGAAGGGAATTGCTCCTTGGATATTATTTTGTGGCTTTTCTTGCTCCAGAAAGCATTGTTGACATCCACTCAGTCATCTATCCAAGAATTCTTGAAAACTATTTAAAATCCTTAAAGGTAAGTGATGACTTTTTACTGTGGAAACATTAACTCACATACACACATAGACATTTCTCTGATATTTAAAGTCATTTAAAAATGCTCCCTGTGGGGAAATATTCCTTTCCTTATACACAGTATAAAAATATGTATTCTAACCTTATGTGCAGGTTACAGTAATTGAAAAATTACTTTAGTCTCTTTAGGAGTAGCCAAAGTCTGAGATGATTAGTATACTTTTGAATTAAAAGATTTTTTTAAAAAAAACCATAGTTTGTGCTGTGAAGCACATATTGCTCAAGAACAGCATTTGTCTTGATGAAATAAAAACATCATTTTTCACCAAAAGATGTTCTAGGACAAAGTGTCAAACTCAAGGCCTGCGGGTCACATCTGGCCCAGGGGATTCATAGATCTGGCCAGTGGGGCTGCCCTGGAAACAGTGAAGGCCTGGCAGTGCCTTTGTCAGCAAAAGTAGAGCTCAGGAGGGCCGCACACAGATTTCCCAAGCTCCATTTTAGCTGGCAGAGCGCTGCAGGAGGCCATAGCAGCCGAAAATGAAGCTCAGGAGGGCTGCACGCATTTGATCACAGAAAGCGGCATTTGATGACACACTTTGCCACCTCTACTGTATATTCCTCAGGGATATGCTTTAGTTCATACCTGAATGGCCTAGTGCTTTCCCCTACTTTCCCTACTTTCTTCAATATAAGGCTAAATTTTGCCACAAGAAGCTGAGCCACAGTTAGTTCCTGGCCTTGTTTTTACTGACTGTAAAGAACTTCTCCATCTTTGGCTGCAGAGTACATAGTTAATTTGATTTCTGTGTTGACCATCTGGTGATGTCCATATGTAGAGATGTCTCTTGGGGTGTTGGAAAAGAGTGTTTGCTATATTCTCTTGGCAAAATTCTACCAGCCTGTGCCCTGCCTCATTTTGTACTTCAAGACCAAACTTGCCTGTTATTCTGGTTATCTATTGGCTTCCTACTTTAGCATTTCAACCCCCATGATGATAAGGACATCATTTTAACTCTGAAGGCTTCTCCATTTCTTCTGGGGGATTCTTGCCCGTAGTAGTATATCTGATGTTCATCTGAATTAAATTCATGCATTCCTATCCATTTTAGTTCGCTGATAACTAAGATGTCGATGTTCAGTCTTGTCAACTCTTGTTTGGTCACGTCCAGTTTGCCTTGATTCATGGATCTCACATTCTAGGTTCCCATGGAGTATAGATCTTTACAGCATCGGACTTTCCTTTTACAACCAGATACATCCACAGTTGAGCATCATTTCGGCTTTGGCCCAGTCACTTCACTCTTCCTGGCACTACTAGTACTAGCCCTCCGCTCTTCTCCAGTAGCATATTGGACACCTTCCGACCTGAGGGGCTCATCTTCCAGCATCATATCTTTTTGCCTTTTGGTACTGTCCAAGGACTTTTCATGGCAGAGATACTGGAGTGGGTGGCCATTTCCTTCTCCAGTGGATCATATTTTATCAGAGCTCTCTGGTATCACCTGTCCATCTTGGATGGCCCTGCAAGGCATAGCTTTGCATGGCTTCATTGCGCTGTGCAAGCCCCTTTACCATGACAAGGCAGTGATCCATGAAAGGAAACCTTTCTTGTAAGAATAGCCAAAAGAAAAATAGTCTGGCTCCATTCAATAGCTGCAAAGAGCATGCAATTTGATTGTCTCTTCTACTAGCAAAAAAGTCTCCAGAACTATTTATTTGAAAGAGAAACATTTGCTTTCAAATAATAAAATAAAAATAACATAAAATAATAAAATAAAATACACTTATCTTTTCTAAGTTTTAAGTTAAACAACAGCCCTTGACAGACTGTGCTACTCACTCAGTCTTTGGAGTGGTTTCACTACTGGGCATTTCTTTTTCAAACCTGATAAAGGGGGGGAAAAAACAAATATTTTAACAGAACAGAAGTTCTGCAGCTAAGACTGCCTCTTTCCCAGAAAATATGAATTGGACTCTATGGGTGGATCTACCTTCAAGTAAAGGAATACTATCCCACACATATAACTCTACAGATGCTCACAGTTTCTTGGAACTGGCCTTTTTAACAGGCTCTGGAGCTGGAGCTGGACCTTTAGCCAGAGCCAGAGTTGGAGCTAGAGAGTCAGGTGCCTCTGGTGATTGTGGCATTAGCTCCCTAGGAAGGTAGAGCAGAAACAGAGATTAATTCAAGTTTAAATTTGTCAGCTGTACCAGAGGAGACATTACATGTTTTTTTTCTATCAGGGCAACCTAGTTTACCCAATATGGGAAGGAGCCATACTGCTTCCCTTTTGCTTTTCAGTCCCAATCTATGAGCCTTTGCAGAAGTTGCTTTTGCGACGAACAAGCAGGCCAGGTTCCCAGAAGGAAAGTAATATCCTTTGGGTGGACCAGGTAGATCCTGATAGAAAAATAAAACAATTCTTCCTTCTCAGAGGTTTAGAAGCAGAATAACATGGCTGGAAGGTACCTTGGAGGTCCTCCAGTCCAACCCCCTGCACAAGCATTAAGCTCTGTAGCAGACATATCAAACTGAAGGCCCATAGGACAGATCCAGTTTGTGATGTGGTTAGATCTGGCCTGTGGGGCCACTCTGGAAACAGTAAAGGACTGGCTCACAGCGTCTCTGCCCGGCCCAGGCTGACGGGTACTGATTTACAACCTGGTGGTGGCCATCCAGGCTGGAATGCAGTCAACTTTAGATCTGACAATGGAGCCACCCTGGAGCCAGCAAGAGGCTGCTTCCGCCCACCCCGTGATGCATGCACAGGTGATGAACACACAGAGCCTGGCATTCCTGGGGACCATGTTTCCCCACTGACTGACTGCACTCTGAGTACTTCCCTTTCACCCAGGATGCCAGCACTCACATGCTTGTTGCCTTCTATGCGCATGTGCAAGGGACAGGCAGTGGGTTGACCTCTCACTGTCTCCAGGGCAATCCCATGGATCAGATCTAATAGGGCTGACCATGTTCTGGCCCAAATGCCTGCCACCAGGTTATAGAATAGATCAACGGCTGCACCCGCATCAGAACCTCCATGCCCCCCTTGCTGGCCTGTCCGCAAGGCTTTCCTTTCACTGGGACTGCCTCCTCTGTATTGGAAAATGTGGCCGGTGGTGGCATGGCCACTGCCATGGGAGCGGTGAGTGCTTCCACATGTGTACTGGACCCGTGCCCCTCCTGGCTGGTCGCGAACAGCAGGGAGGTGACGCGGGGCTGGATCCAGGCGGTGGTGAATGCCTCTCTTCGGGAGGGTTTCTTCCCACCAGCATTGAAGGTAGCGGTGGTGAGACCCCTCCTGAAGAAGCCATCACTGGACCCAGCCAGTTTGAACAACTACCGTCCAGTCTCCAACCTCCCCTTCATTGGGAAGGTTGTTGAGAAAGTGGTGGCCTCGCAACTCCGGCGGTCCTTGGATGAAGCCGATTATCTAGACTCCTTTCAGTCAGGTTTCAGGCCTGGCTACAGCACAGAAACCGCTTTGGTTGCACTGACCGATGATCTCTGGAGAGCCAAGGATGGAGGTCATTCCTCTATCCTAGTGCTCCTTGACCTCTCAGCGGCCTTCGATACCATCGACCATGGTATCCTTCTGCGACAGTTGCGAGAGGTGGGGGTGGGAGGCACCGTTTTTCGGTGGTTCTCCTCCTACCTCTCGGACAGGTCGCAGTCAGTTGGGGAGGAGAGGTCGACCCCTAGGCCCCTGAAATACGGGGTTCCTCTGGGTTCGGTCCTGTCCCCCCCGCTATTTAATATCTACATGAAGCCACTGGGTGAGATCATTCGACGGCACGGGATAAAACACCATCAATATGCGGACGATACACAGCTGTATCTGTCCGCCCCGTGCCAACTCAGTGAAGTGGTTGACATGATGTGCCAGTGCCTGGAGGCTGTTAGGGTCTGGATGGGGGTTAACAAGCTTGTACTCAATCCAGACAAGACCGAGTGGCTGTTGTGTTTCCCTCCCAAAAACTTGGTCAATATTCCATCACTCAGGCTGGGGGGTGAAAATCTACACCCCTCAGACAGGGCTCGCAACTTGGGGGTCCTCCTGGATTCACAGCTGACTTTAGAACACCATTTGTCGGCTGTGACCAGGGGGGCATTTGCCCAGGTTCGCCTGGTGCACCAGTTGCGTCCCTACTTGGACCGGGAGGCACTTGCAACAGTCACTCACGCCCTCGTGACCTCAAGACTGGACTACTGCAATGCACTCTACATGGGGCAGCCCTTGAAGAGTATTCGGAGACTTCAACTCGTCCAGAACGCAGCCACGCGAGCGATTGTGGGTGCACCTCGGTACACCCACGTTACACCTATCCTCCGCGAGCTGCACTGGTTACCGATCAGTCTCCGGATACGCTTCAAGGTGCTAGTCGTAACTTATAAAGCCCTTCATGGTATTGGATCTGGGTACTTGAGAGACCGCCTGCTGCCAATTACCTCCCACAGACCCATTAGATCTCACAGGGTTGGCCTCCTCCGGGTGCCATCTACCAGCCAATGCCATCTGGCTATTACCCGGGGGAGGGCCTTCTCTGTGGCAGCTCCGGCCCTCTGGAATGAACTCCCCGCAGGGATTCAGACCCTCACCTCTCTCCAGGCCTTCCGAAAAGCCGTCAAAACCTGGCTTTGCCGGCAGGCCTGGGAGTGATGAGTTCCCTCCCCTCTCGACATGTATGGTTGTGCGACTGTTGCTTACTTTTATTATTGTATTTCGGTTTTTTTATGTTCCCCTTTTTCCCCCTTGAATTGTTCGCCGCCCTGAGTCCTCCCGGAGGAGGGCGGCATACAAATAATAAAATTCTATTCTATTCTATTCTATTCAGTGCTGCCAATCTCTTCCACATCCCTTGTCCCTTTCTGAGCATGAAGGGAGGAAGGAGATAGGAATGGGAAGGAGGGGGGAGATGGACGGAAGGAAGGAAGAAGGAAATCATGGGTGGGCAGCAGTGGAGCAACCTCAGTCCATCACTCTGCCAGGCACCATGTTCCAAGGGCCTAGGTTCGACATGGTGAGACTCAGCTCCATTGGAAGGGATGGTTTCTTTCACCAGTGCCTGCATGGTCCGCTTGCTGGCTTGGCCCCATCTTTCACTGAGACTGATGCTGCCCCCGCCCGAAAATGGAATGGGACCTTTAGGCCAATCTAGTGTAGCAGTGGGATTCAAAAACATTTACTACCAATTCTGTGGGTGTGACTTGGTGGGCGTGGCATGACTTGGTGGGTGTGGCAGGGGAAGGATACTATAAAAATCTCCATTCCCTCCCCACTCCAGGGGAAGGTTACTGTAAAATCCGCATTTCCTCCTGATGGGACTCGGGAAGCAGAGAATAGATGGGGTCAGGGCCAGTCAGGAGTGATATTTATTTAGGTTTTCTGAACTACTCAAAATTTCCGCTACTGGTTCTTCAAAACTGGTCAGAACCTGCTAAATACCACCTCTGATCAGGTGGCAGACAGAAGCCATGACGCTTCTGCCTGTCAGTGTGTGATGGGTGATAGGCAATTGCAGGAACTTTGGAGCTGTTGTGGGGGGGAGACGTGGCAGGTGAATGGTGGTGGCATGCAGCTTTTGGCATTGTGGGGGCACAGAAGCAGAACTGCCCTTTTGGCATCAGGTGTAGAATCAGTCCGGGAATAGAGACAATGGCGGGGGGGGGGGTGTTAGACAAAAAGAACAGGTTTTTTTTAAAAAAAAAAAAAAACCTGGCAGAGATTCCACTGGAGACAATGGATCCCCCAGCCTTGTCTGGGTCACAACTGGTGCCTCCCCATGCGAGTGATGTTGAGCTGGCCATACCCAGCTGGCCCCCTGAGGCCAACCACAATCCTGATGCAGCCCTTAATGAAATCAAGTTTGATACCCCTACACTAAGCCATGAGTAATAAGAACCTTAGCGCAACACAATTGCAATTGCTCCAAATGGGAGAATAGCCTCAGAATAAAGATAATAAAAAAGGTGGATGGAAAAATGTATTTAATAATATAAATAGCAATAAACAGAGCTGTAGTTAAATAGGATTAATCTTCCTCTTCCTCTTCTGAATTTCTGTAGATATAAAAGGAATGAAAGATGATATTACAGTGTGGTTATAAAACTTATTCTTCTAATAAGTCTGTTCAACTTTTGTCAAGCTATTATTATTATAATTGATCCATTACGATTATTCTCAGATGCTTCTAAAGAAATATCCATATATTGAGGTGCCATTATTTTTTTGAGAAGAGCAAGAATTTCAGTATTTCAGAGCTGCATTTCAACAACCCTCTGATAGCCAGTCGCTCTAAGAGAAAAGGCTTCTGTAAGCACCCATAGAATCTTCTCCCAGTAGCTATTTTGGGTCTGGCACCATCACTTTCTATCTATGGTAAGATAGGAAAGGGAGAAGTGAACCCCTAAGGCGAGCAGTAGGTTTCCTCGTAATTGCACTTCCAACAAGACTGAGGAAAGAACTACTGTGTTCTGGCTTCTCTTTTTTGGCATGTTTGAATAAATGTTATAACCCACCTGGAATTACCTATATGTGAGTTGGGCTGTTATATACGTTTGTTTAATAAATAAATGAAATGCATGACTATTTCTATCTTCCTGTAAACAAGCATCTGTGCTAAGTAAAATATTTCAATAGGAGGAATGCAATGGGTACGACTAAAAAAAAGTACCGCTTATTCCTAGTAAAGCAGTGTTTGGGAGGATAGTTATTGTGGCATCCAAATGGAAATGTACTTAGGAGTAAGACATACTATATTCTCTAGGGTTCATCTGTGAATTGGTTATACAGATCGGGAAGCATATTCTTCAGGGGTGGTTTTCATTTACCTTCCCTACCAATTTGCAAATGTGCACTCACAGTTTTTTTTTATTATTATTTTAGATTTCATTTATTATTGTAATTATATATTGCTCTAGCAGAGGACCTTATTAATTCACCAAACATTTCCATTTTTAAAAAGAGCCATTTGTCCATAAGTTGTTGAAGGTTTTCTGAGTATTCTTCAAAGAATAAATATAGGATCCAATTTAAATACAAATGCAAAAGCAAAACTGAAAAAGCCTCCAATCTGTTAGAATTAGATAGATGGAAAAATGATTGGAAATTAAATCTACATTTATGCATGAAAAGTTTCTAGTTTCATCTTTATCTTCATTTTCAAATTGTTCTGTATTAAAATATGAATGATGCTCCAATTTATTTATTTTTGCTTTATCACATCTCCACCGTAAAGGATAGAAAGTCCCTTCTTTACTTTTACACTTCCACCACTAGTTTGACATATTTTTATACATCTTAGATGACTTACCTGGTGTTAGATACCAGCGATACATCATCTTATAAAAAGTTTCTTTTAAATTATAATTTAATGTAAATTTTAAATTCTCTATTCACATATTCTCCCATTCTTCAAGCATCACATATATAAAATTCCCTAGCCACTGAATCATGCAATGTTTCACATTTCAATTTCACTAACAGTTTATAAATCTTAGCAATAATATGTTTATCATTTCCACACAGTAAGATTTCCAACTCATTTTTAACAAAGTCAAACTCATAACTCTTTTTATCCAATATAAATTTTCTTTCTGTTGTTGACAAGTAAACCAATGGCAAACATAACCTTCTGATTCAAATTCTTCCCTCGGCTTTAGTTTTGGGTCACCAGAGTTTAAAGATAAACCAGTCTGGCTTTGCCACCATTTCTTTTCTTTAAAAAAGCTTCCTGGGTTAACATCCAAAGAGGCAGCTTCATAGAGAGCCTTGTTTTATATTTATTCCAAACTCTTAGTGTGGAACATCTAACAAAGTGAATATTAAAATCAACATTAATTTTAATTTCATCATACCATAGATAGTTGTGCCATCCAAACCTTAATTTATGGCCCTCTAGTTCAAGTAGCCTCTTGTTCTGGAGGTTCACCCATTGTTTTAACCAGGGCAGACATCAAAATACAGTTTCAAGTCTGGTAGACCCAAACTCCCTCTTTCCTTAGCATCTTGCAGTAGCTTTTAGCTAATTCTTTTTTCCCTTGCCATATAAACTTAGAAATATCCTCCTGACATTGCTTAAATGGATTATTAGTTGCAAATATTAGTAACGTCTCAAATTTTAAAAAAGCATCTTTGGTAAAATATTCATCTTAATTACAGAGATTCTGCTCAATAGTGATAGGTGCAGTTTGGCCCATCTTTGTAGGTCTGGCTTAATATCCCTCCAAAGAGGAACATAACTATTTTGAAACAGTTTTATATTTGTACTTGTCAACATAAAACTAAATATTTCATCTTTTTCTCAACCCTAAAATCCAACGTTTTGGTCAATATATCACTGTCCTGAAAAAACATATTCTTAATCAACATTGTTGTTTTTGGTTTGTTTATTTTAAAACCTGTCAAAGGCCCAAACTCATTTCACAAATTTTTCCAAGAAAAGTGCAGGGACTTCTCCAGACAGTTTCCAGAGGTCAACACTGATTAGAAGGCACCAAACTTCAAT
Organism: Thamnophis elegans; assembly: GCF_009769535.1. Lineage (NCBI taxonomy): Eukaryota > Metazoa > Chordata > Lepidosauria > Squamata > Natricidae > Thamnophis > Thamnophis elegans. The sequence continues at coordinate 92,344,891 of NC_045558.1, read as the reverse complement.
CTTTCATCTTCGATTATATTTATTGTCTCTTAAAACTGGAGTTTCCTGGCTCTGCTGTCTCCTTGAAAAGGTTGCTTTGTGCAACAATAGAAATAACCCTAGGTACTCAGACAAGGACTTGCCAAGCTTCCCCAACAGTTGCCATCAAATCAGATTCCTAGAATTTTCTGTCCGCAACCTCTCCACTTCTACCTCACCTGAAATGGTGCCTCTCCTGATATCTCTCAGGCATCTACAGACATGGTTCTTAAACATCTACTGGACACTTGCCACTTCCCCAAAACCTTTACTATGTAAATGTTTGTGTTTATTTATTATAATTGTAGTTGATAATCTCTCAATAATCTTTATTTTCTTCGTCTACCACTTGAGAGTGTAAAAATAACAAGATGGCTTCCCTTTGTGGCTTCTGCTATAAATACAATAATTTTCCCATAGCTGCAAGAATGTTTGTTTTTCATACTATAAAATCAGATAGCAGACACCATGCTTTAGCATATGACTTTGGATCAATAGCTCTATTTTTAAAAGAAGAACAGCAATACCTCAGGAACAAATAAGCTTCCATTATTTGATTTCATTGGAGCTTTTGACACCATCAAACCTTCTATTATTCTGGACAGTCTATACAAATTGTATGCTGGAGGTGAAGCTTGAACTAATTACATTCTTGCTTCAATGGCTAGTTTATAATAGTGATAGTAGCAGAGTCCCATTAAGGATTTCCTTCTTTTTTCCAAGTTAACTTTGATGTTTCAATCAATCTCTGGATGAGAGAGATCCAGAAATATCACAAATAGATGAATTTGAGGTTTTTTTTCTCAATGAATATAAAGAATGATGTGGTTATGGATAGAATAATATTAGGAAACTTGAAACTAAGCATACAAGAAGGGAATATTGGTGTGCATATGTGTTTAAACTATTCATCCAGTTCTGAATGGGGTTATCAGAGAGCTTTCTGATCCAAGGTTGCCCCTAAAAACTTGAGCAGTCTTTGTGACAAAAAATAAAGATTCTTCATCAGTTTTGGCTGATACGCTGGTTGTCACTTTTCTTGCAGGTAACAACCTGTCTACCCTTCACCCTGCTATGGTCATCTTCCACAGTGCATTGTTTTCAAATAGTCTTAAAATTTCAGTGGGCCAAATAATGCTGCAAAATTTTTGAAGATTAAGAAATTTTCCATACTACTCTAGTGATTTATTAGCTGCACAGGATGTTTCTGGGCTCAACATCTGGGAGCAAGATTTTAGAAAGAGTTTATATTCTCACATCTCTCCGTTTGAACCATGAAAGCTTTTTCAAAAGCTGTTTTATTTTATTTTATTGCTCCTGACAAGTGAAGTGAGGAAAATTTAATGTTTTTCCTTGCAAAGGAGAACAGTCTTATACAGCTATTTTTTTAATTTACCATCAAGTAAATATTGTTTTATTCCTCAGTCTTTTTAATATCTGTTACATTTTCATTTTGTATTGTAAATGTTGTGGATTCTTAGTCACATTGTGAGTTTTATTTCACTCCCTGCTATTATTTGTCTCTCTCTGTGTGTTACAGTTTATAGTCATAATTTTAGTTACAGATATAAAAAGAACTGATACTTATTCTGCATTTGGTGACCTGGAAACATTACTGAACATTTTATAGAGATACAATAAATAAATGAATACATACATACGAGGGTAATCCTGCTGCTACACAAATATCATGTGAATGATCTACACATTTGTAAAACATCATTCTGGCACCAGAAAACCTATATAGATTTTATCACTGGTAGTCACTAGGGCCATAAGTAATAAGAACTTTAGCCCAACCCAATTGCAGTTGCTCCAGATGGGAGAATAGCTATGCTGAAATGTTTTAAAGCGTCGTGATAAGGATAACAATAAAAAGGTGCATGAAGAAATGTATTTAATAGTAAAATATGTAGCAATAAGCAGTGTTCTGTATAAGTAGGATTAGTCTTCTTCCTCTTCCTCTTCCCCTTCCCCTTCCTCTTCCTCTTCCTCTTCTCCTTCTCCTTCTGAACTTCTGTAGATATAGAAGGAATAAAAGATGATATTACGGTGTGGTTATAAAACTTATTCTTCTAATAAGTCTGTTCAACTTTTGTCAAGCTATTATTATTATAATTGATCCAGTACTATTATTCTTAGGTGCTTCCAAAGAAATATCCATATATTGAGGTGCCATTATTTTTTATGAAGAGCAAGAATTTCAGTATTTCAGAGATGCATTTCAACAACCCTCTCATAACCAGTTGCTCTAAGAGAAACGGCCTCAGTAACCACCCATAGAATCTTCTCACAATGGCTACTTTGGGTCTGGCACCATCACTTTCTATCTATGGTGAGGATAGGGAAAGGGAGAAGTGAAGCCATAAGATTTCTGACTATTCTTCAAATATAGGATCCAGATAGGATTAAATATAGGATCCAATTTAAATAGATAGAAATAGAAAAGCAAAACTGAAAAAGGCCCCAATCTGTTAGAATTGATGGAATGAAATTGAAAAAGAGTTAATATTTTGTATGAACACTAGAGGGAGCCAAGAGAGAGTTTTAGAAGAGAACTTTGTAATCATTTAATTGGTTAAAGAAAAACAATGTTAGAAGTTGATTGGTTAAATGTCATAATTCTATATAAGGTAATAGTTAGGGCGTTACTGTCGCTGACTGGTTTGTGACCGCCCCGATCAGGCTAGCTGATATGGGAGTAGGAGGAGTTAGGGAGGGTATAACTGCTGTCTCACTTTCATTGTGGGTGTGGCTCTCCTTGTGACTTAGGTGAAGTCAGGGTGAGACCCACCAACGCTTTGCAAACCGTTTTCAAATTAGCTTTGATTTTTGAAAATAAAGAAGAATTTTATTACTCTACTCCGAACCTCGTCTCCAGAATTCTTTTAAATTCTGTAAACAAATTGGGGGCTCGTGTCCGGGATCCAATCTGCGTTGGGGCTCTGAGGGGTCCCCCTCAGGTGCACCCCTTTCCTTTTTGAAAGGAGGGGAGCCACCCAGAGGACTGCGTAGCTTTTGGAAGCCCGTAAAAATTGTGTCATAGACGAACAGTAGGAGGGGAGTGAATAAAATAAGAAAAAGCCTGAAGACAGACCGGATAACTCCTGCGCGCGGACCCTGGTGAGTACTGGTTTTGAAAACACCAGAGCACGAACCCCAGGGCGGTCAGGAAGTGTGTGAATGTGAGAACTGGCAGTGGGGCTGGGCATAAGTCCTTTTGAGGACGGAGTGAGTGATGGGGATATTGTAAATATCCGGAGACGGTGACGTGTGGAATTGAAAAGAGCTGCTGGGAGGGACACAGAAGCACACACTTAAGGGAGGGCTACCTACCCATATAAGAGATGGGGGGAAATACAAGTTCAGCTGAGAAAGGAACACAGTGTGTAAAGAAAATTAGAAAGAATCCTAAGCTTAAAATTGACCCGAATGGCCCATTGGGCCAAATGCTGGCTGGATGGGGATCCCCACCTTATAATTGGGAAATTTTGAGATTAGGATTAACTAAAGAAAATATGGTAAATTTATGCTGTTTTATTTGGTGGCAAGATGATAATATTGAGTGGCCGCGGGACGGCTCTATGAATTTCTTTAAATGCCATAATCTATATGATTATGTGAAACAGAAAAAGTGTAAATATTTGGACAATGAGTTAGATTATGCTCTGCTCTGGAACCCGGACCTTTGGCCATCAGAACGTATTCTGATGGTGAAGCCCGGAGAGCAGGAAGAAGAGGAAGAAACCCCAAAAAGGGATTTGTTGAAAAATATCCCTCCTCCGTATAATCCAGTTCATATCCAAAATCCCCCACACCTGGCTAATGCAGTAACTCCCCCATTATATCCTGGAATGCAGGGAGGGATAAGCCAATTTACCCCAGGGCAGTGGCCTGGTTCTCCGATGCCCGTATTAAGTCCACAGGGAGGGGAGAACCCAGTTTGGACTCCTAATTGCAACACACCCCCCATCCCTTCCTTAATGCCATACTCTCCGGGGGTTGATGAGAAAACAGGATGTTCAAAGGACAAATTGGATAGTGCAAGGAAGAATTTAATAAACCAATTGGGTGAAGAGGAACAGGTTAAGCAATTTCCTCTAAGAGAGACCCCGAATGGAGTAAATGCCCAAGGGGCCCCAATTATAACATATGTACACGAACCGCTAAGGGCAACGGAGGTTCGGGCATTTAAAAAGGAAATGAAAAACTTCATTGAGGATCCATTAACAGCTAGCGATCAATTGGATTCCCTATTAGGACCTAACATATATACTTGGGAAGAAATACAAAATATAATGGGTATTTTGTTTAGCCCCGAAGAGAGAAATTTAATCAGAGTAGCCGCCATGGCAGTGTGGGAAAGAGAAAACCCTGTGGTGGCGGGAGGGAATCAAGATAGAGGAGATACTAAATATCCCCTGGTAAAGCCAAATTGGAATAATAATGAAGCAGAGGGGAGAAGAAACATGCAAGATTTAAGATCAATAATTATAAAGGGGATGAGGGAATCAATACCAAGAACTCAGAACATGGCTAAAGCCATGGATATAGAGCAGGGAAAGGAAGAAGCACCAGCTACATTTTTGCAACGTCTCAAGGACGGAATGCGAAAGTATGCGGGGGCGGATCCTGACGATGCCCTAAATGTACAGATAGTTAAAATTCAATTTGTAACTAAAGCATGGCCAGACATTGCAAGGAAATTACAAAAGAGAGAGAATTGGGCTACAGAATATTTAGAAGTTTTGTTAAAGGAAGCGCAGAAAATATATGTGAATAGGGAAGAGGAAAAAGTGAAAAGGGACGGACAGAGGACAAGTCGGATGATGGCTATAGCAGTAAGGGGGGCTATGCAAACACAGCCCGAGCAAGGGAGGGGGCGGGGCTGGGTGCCACATGGACGAGGGAGAGACGATACCGGACTTAGAGGGAAGCTCGGAATGAGAGGCAGAGGCGGAGTTAACCGAGGAATGATGAGAAGGGGAACAATGGGAGAAAGAGGAACTTGCTTCCATTGTGGCAAGATAGGACATTTTAAGAGAGAATGTCCCACTTTGGCCGGGGAGGAGCAAATTAACCGATTGATGGAGGAAGATGAAGATATATATTAGGGAAGTCAGGGGCCCTTCATTAGGAGTTCCCGCCGGGAGCCCTTGATAAATTTGGAGGTGGGAACCCAGGAATATACCTTTTTAGTGGACACTGGAGCATCTCGCACCTCTATGTGTGTGATGCCAAAGGAGGGAAAAATTGATGATCAAGCAAAAATAAAAGTTAGTGGGGTAAAGGGGGAAGCTTTTAATGTGAAGCAGTTAGAACCAGTGAAAATAAGATATGGGAAAAATGAGATCCGGACTCTAAAATTATTGTATGTGCCTGAAGCAGGAATTAACATCATGGGAAGAGACCTGATGTCTGCCTTGGGAATTACAATAAGCTTTGACAAAAGTGAAACAGTTTATGTTCTAACAGAAGAGAAAGAACAAAAGATCGACCCTTTAGTGTGGGTGCAACCGGGAAATAGGGGTGGGTTAGAGATAGAGCCTCTAAAGATAAAATTGAAACCCAATAGTGAGATAGTAAGCCAAAGACAGTATAATATTCCGATGGAAGGAAGAAAAGGTCTTCAACCAGTGATAGACCAACTAATAAACGACGGATTATTAGAAGGAACTATGTCACCTTACAATACCCCTATATTGCCTGTGAGAAAACCAGATGGTACTTACAGGATGGTGCAGGACCTGAGACTTTTAAATAAAATAGTAGAAACCAGACATCCGGTAGTCCCAAATCCCTATACTATCTTGAGCAAAATACCTGTAGAACACCGCTGGTTTAGTGTAATAGATTTAAAAGACGCTTTTTGGTCCTGTCCTTTAGACAAAGACAGTAGGGCTCTATTTGCATTCGAATGGGAGAACCCTTTCACTGGGAGGAAACAGCAGTATCAATGGACAGTGTTGCCTCAAGGGTTTACAGAATCTCCAAATTTGTTTGGACAAGTATTAGAACAGACCTTAGAAAAGTTTAAGTTACCAAAAGGAATAAACATGATCCAATATGTAGATGATCTTTTAGTGTCAGGCAAGAAGAAAATAGATACCGAGGAAGGAACAGTGGCTTTATTGAATTTTTTGGCCCAACAGGGTCTGAGAGTAAGTAAAGGGAAACTTCAGTTTGTAGAACCGGAAGTGAGATATTTGGGACATTTAATTAGTCAGGGCTCAAGAAAGATCAGTGCTGAAAGAATTCAAGGGATTATAGAACAACCAAGGCCTAAAACGCAAAAAGAGTTGAGAAAGTTTTTAGGATTAATTGGATATTGTAGGTTATGGATAGAAGATTATGCCAAATGGACCAAAGGATTATATGAACAGTTAACTCAAACAAAACCATTTAAAATTGGGTGGACCAAGGAGTTGGATGAGGACTTTCAGAGACTTAAGCACTTGTTAGTCAGTGCCCCAGTCTTAAGTCTTCCCAATTTAGAGAAACCATTTCACCTTTTTGCGTCAGTGGAAGGAGGGACAGCCCTGGGGATTTTGACACAAAGTTGGGCAGGGCAAAAGAAACCAGTAGCATATTTGTCCGAAAACCTTGACCCTGTAGCTCAAGGATGGCCCACATGTATTCAAGCCATAGCAGCAGTAGCGTTATTAGTAAAGAAGAGTGAGAAAATCACAATGGGAGGGGCGTTAATTGTAAGCAGCCCACATCAAGTGAGAACATTGTTGAAACAAAAAGCTGGGAGGTGGTTGACTGATTCAAGGTTGCTAAAATATGAGGGGATGTTACTGGATCATGCTGACTTAGTCCTGACAACTGACTCAGCATTGAATCCAGCCCAATTCCTCAATAAAACCAGTTCATCTGAAAGTGAAGAAATTGAACACTGGTGTAGTGAAATAGTAGATTTAGAAACAAAAATCAGGCCAGACTTACAGGATACCCCTTTGGAAAAAGGAGAAAGATGGTACATTGATGGTTCTTCACGAGTGGTAGAAGGGAAAAGACAAAATGGATACGCTATAATCCAGGAGGGCACATGGGCTCTTCTAGAAGGGGGGAGATTGCCAAACCATTGGTCTGCACAGGCAGCCGAATTGTATGCCTTGAAAAGAGCTCTCATATTGGGGGGAAAATCAAATTTAACGATTTACACCGACTCTAAATATGCGTTTGGAGTGGTGCAGACCTTTGGGAAGATTTGGAGGGAAAGGGGATATGTGACAAGTCAGGGAAAGGACCTGATCCACCAGCAATTAATTGAGAAGGTGTTATCAGCCCTTGCCCTGCCCCATAGAATTGCTGTAGTGCATTTGAAAGCACACCAAAAGGGAGATGAGGTTGAGAAGAAGGGAAACAGGTTGGCAGACCAGGAAGCTAAAGAAGCTGGTATGAATGAAGTTATTGAACAAATTAAAATTATGATTCCCCATGTATTTGAAATGAAGGAGATACCAATTTTTAATGAGAAAGAGGAAAACAAAATTAAACAGATGGGGGGAACGAAAGATGAAGATGGGAAATGGTGGTTACCAGATGGGAGACAAATTCTCAATTACCCCCTCATGAGACAAATCTTTGAAAGACTACACGAGGGGAGTCATTGGGGAACTCAAGCCTTGATTGATGAAGTATTAAAAAAATATGCAGGAGTAAAAGTCTATACGGCAGCACAACAAGTAACTCAAAAATGTATAATTTGTCAAAGAGTAAATAGAAATCAATTAAGGGAAAAACAAAAGGGAGGGAGGCCTTTAGCGCTCTATCCTTTCCAAAATATACAAATAGACTTCACCGAAATGCCACAAGTGGGAAGATATAAATATTTGTTAGTTATTATAGATCATTTGACAGGATGGGTAGAAGCCTACCCATGTTTTGATGAAACTGCTAGAACTGTTGTTAGATTATTACTAGAACATATTATACCAAGATATGGGATTGTTCAGAGAGTTGATAGTGACCAGGGAAGACACTTCACGGGAAAAATTACTCAAGGAGTGGCTAGCGTATTGGGAATAAAATGGGACTTACACAGTCCATGGCATCCACCCTCTAGTGGGAAGGTGGAAAATATGAATGGAAAGATTAAAACAATGTTGACAAAATTGTATTTGGAAACAGGAGTGAATTGGATAAAAGCGTTGCCGATAGCCTTATTTAGAATAAGAACACAACCCAGGAGGGATGTGGGAGTCTCACCTTATGAAATGTTATTTGGAATGCCACTAAGGAATGCTGGGATACGAATGGGGAATTTACCTAGTAAAGACAAAGGATTGATACAATACTTGCAAATACTGTCCCAGACTTTTGACTCTTTCAGGAAAGCGGGCTATTTAATACAGACTCCTTCATTGAGCTTCAAAGTACATTCCATTGAAGTGGGAGACCAGGTGTGGATAAAAACTTGGAAGGACGATTCCCTAAAGCCGAAGTGGGATGGACCATTCCTGGTGTTGCTGACCACAGACACTGCCATCCGGACGGAAGAAAAAGGCTGGACCCACTACACCAGAGCGAAGAGAGCCAACTTGGAGGAGTCGGAAACTTGGAAGGCCTTTCAGAAGGAGCCATTGAAGTTGGTGTTGAAAAGGCAGTAATTCTTCTAAAGGAAAAGGCCCGTGAGTTCTTGGCTTGTGACTAATGTGCTGGTTCTGTTCTTGTCCGTGTGAAGCTTGCTGCTGTTCCCATTGTATTGACTGCGTACTTTGTATCCACTGCCGGATCCCCTGTGACATTATATTGATTGAACAATACCTGGCGGCATATTTTTATTATCCGAGTCTATCTTCAACTGCTCTCACCACAGACCTCCGTATTACCCCAACAGTACAGAGAGCGCTTGATAATCCCTTTTCTGACAATTATCACGCCGCCGGGCCCTAAAGAAGATGAAACCACGATGCCCTTCCATCAGAGGACTGTTACCTGGGCAGGAAACGGGATTTTGGGACTATTGGGCTCCTCGACCATCTTGCAAGTATTTCCTGTTGCATTTTCTAGGCATGACAATAATGATGGGTATGTTACTTTTGGTGGTGTGGGGAGCATGTGAATATCAAAATAAGGAGGGAATAGTAGAGGATTTCTATGGACCTCCCTCTAAACAGAATCGCTCAAAAAGAGAGATAAGTTTTCACCATCATGCGAAGAAATTCATAAACTCACCTGTAAACACCATTTGTATAAAAGGAGGAGGACTACAGAAAGGAGAATTCCAATATTCGAAAATGACACATGAGGGATGCAATCTAACATTAGAAGTAATGGAAAAACAAACTAAGAGAGGATTGGCCTGGTCATGTGAGAATCAAAATGATGGGTGGAGAAAGGGACTTTTCGAAATATGTAAAAATGCAACTAAGAAAGATTTAGATAATGGAGACCCAAGGTGTTATTGGATTGATAAAATTTTATGGTCTAGTAGCTGCAAAATTTCAGAAGAAAGCCCTGGAGATATACAATTTCTCTGTAATAATAATAATAAGAGTCAAAACATGCAATTAGGATGGAGTGGGATGTGTAAAGTATTATGGGAACCCAGTTGGTACAATAAAAGCCCTTCTCGAACTAAAAGGGTTCCAACTGCTGCAACTAAGGTTGAGTCAGAGAACTGTTCACCCTGCATTACCAAGGCTAAGGTGGGTGAACGGACTATCAACACCTTAATATATCATACGCATCCACCCCAGGGATGTAAACCTACTAAAATGGATTGCATTCACAACAAAACGATGTACAGTTTGTGTACTCTAAAGGGAAAAACTGTATGTTATAATCCCAACACTCCAGTTCGCCTTAACGTTACTTTATGGGCAGGCTTGCCTAAGACAGGTTTTAGAAAGAATCCACAGGGAGGGGGTAAGCTGTATTTCCTTAATTATACTATACAGTTGCAGAAGGGGAAACAACCCCTAATTCTGGTGTTTGATGCATGTACTGCCACTAAGTGGGGGAAAGGAGTGCCTTGTGGAAACCAGGCTTGGATTAATAGTTATAAAATTAATCATAAATACTTGTGTGAAGCTGTTACCAACTGGAATTATGGTAATCCTAATGTTTGGATGCCTTGTGGAGGTACCATCCAGTGCTCAGGATGGGAATGTGTTTGTGGTCACACAGGGGGTGGTTATAAGGGGTGCTCTTATGTAACTTCTTTCCGAAGGGGTGTCGGAAATACTATCCAATTAGAAATATCCCGTAATATCCCACCCATGGTGACGTATGGTTTTGGAATTGACGGAAAAGGGTTGGATCCAGAGACATATCTAACTATTAAAGTTGAGAGGATTAAAGATGGAGAAATAAAATCCCTTGGGTGGTCTGTGTATGATACTCTACGAAAATTAGATGACCCCTTACCAATAAATACTAAGGCTAATAATTTATTTATAGAAATGGCTGAGCAGGTGGCTAAAACCTTGACTGTTAAAAACTGTTTTGTTTGTGGAGGGACTAACATGGGAGAGCAATGGCCATGGGAAGCTCTGGAAGCTGATCCGGTGACATATAATAATCTTTCGTATGCTGGTAATGTCACAGCAAGAAAAGACTTCACTGGAATTGTGTGGACTCTGTCTACCAACCTGGTAGGGAGAAATTGCTTTGTTAGGAATGGATCTATTCATGTTGGGAATTTAATTTGTCTGGGAACATGGAGTCCTGACTATAGTATTTGGTCTTCCCCGGCTAATAATACTCAACCCCTACGTTTTAATATGACTAATTTGAGCTATTTGAATTCTTCCTCTATTAATGATATGTGGAGAGCACCCAATGCTATGTATTGGATTTGTGGAAAATTAGCGTATGAAACCTTGCCTAAAAATTGGTCTGGCTCTTGTATTTTAGGATGGATAAAACCATCATTTTTTCTGTTGCCTATAAAAGCTCGACAGGTGTTAGGGATCCCGCTATATGAAAAGGTTGGCTCTCAGAGCAGAAGAAGACGAGAGTTAGAATCAAACTCGGTCTTTTCCAACTTTCTTTGTAGTGATTACACGAAATTTGAAAATAGTGATGTTTGGAGCTCAGAAAGAATTATATGTACATATGGTAGAGCAACGTGGGCAGAAGATGGAACTTATGGGTACCGTACACCCATTTATATGATAAATAGAATTATTCGTCTCCAAGCAGTATTAGATTTGGCTGGCCAACGAATTGATAAAGCTTTTAATATTTTGTCTACTGCTACAGACAAAATAAGAACCGCAGTATATCAAAACCGTTTGGCATTGGACTATTTGTTAGCCAAGGAAGGGGGTGTATGTGGAAAATTTAATCTATCTAACTGTTGTTTACAAATTGATGAAACTGGGGCCGTTGTGAAGCAGTTAACTGCAGAGATGCGGCAATTAACTTATAATCCTGACCAGATATGGCGGGGATTCAATTTGGATGGTGGGGGCTTTTTAGGGGGGATTTTTAGAAATTGGAAACAAGCATTGTTCATGGTTGGTATAATTTTTATTGGATTAATGATGCTACCATGTTTAATTCCCATAATAAGAAATGTTGTCACCTCCACGGTGGGAAGCATAATACAAGTTCAGCAACATGAAAAGTCAATGATGGTATTAAAAGAAATTGGGGATCAGATCCAATTATTGGAAAGTATGAATACATTCCCTATGGAAAGTACAATAATAGAAAGAGAAAGGTTGAAAGAAATAAGGGAAAATATTAAGAAAATTGCCATATAAGAGATGGGGAAATTGATGGAATGAAATTGAAAAAGAGTTAATATTTTGTATGAACACTAGAGGGAGCCAAGAGAGAGTTTTAGAAGAGAACTTTGTAATCATTTAATTGGTTAAAGAAAAACAATGTTAGAAGTTGATTGGTTAAATGTCATAATTCTATATAAGGTAATAGTTAGGGCGTTACTGTCGCTGACTGGTTTGTGACCGCCCCGATCAGGCTAGCTGATATGGGAGTAGGAGGAGTTAGGGAGGGTATAACTGCTGTCTCACTTTCATTGTGGGTGTGGCTCTCCTTGTGACTTAGGTGAAGTCAGGGTGAGACCCACCAACGCTTTGCAAACCGTTTTCAAATTAGCTTTGATTTTTGAAAATAAAGAAGAATTTTATTACTCTACTCCGAACCTCGTCTCCAGAATTCTTTTAAATTCTGTAAACAGAATCAGATAGATGGAAAAATGATTGGAAATTACACCCACATGTATGCAACAGAAACATACAATGAATATACAGTGAAAGGAGCATCTGCTCCCTTTCGTAATAGGGTTTTGGTACTTCAGAACAGGAAAAGGCAAAAAGTTGTTGCTCTTTTCTAGTTTTGCTCCTTCCTTTTCCTATTTCCTACTAGAACTTTTTTTTTCTACTGTTGAACAGTGAAATAAAATGATGAGATGATGAGATTATGACATGTTTTACACATCAAAAATTCTTAAAGAGAAATACTCCTAATTTGCACACTGAAGCTACTTACGCTTTTTTGGAACCACCTTCAGTGTCTTCTGCTTCTGAAGCCCTGGTTAAAAGAAAAAATAAAAGCAGAATAAGTATTGTTGTGAATATTTTATCTTCACCTGGTCAGCTTGCCTTCCTCATTTATCTGTTTATTTATTCAATTTAATTGCCACCCATCTTCTTCCTGAGCAACCCTGGGAGGCTTATAGGACAAAGGATAAATATCTCTAAGATTATAAAAATGGCTACAATCAAAGATAAAGTTAATAAATGGAGGATAACTAAAAGATAAAAGATGGGGAAGGAGGGAGCAGGATGTTCAGTGGGGAGGGGGGGATTGCCTCTTAATTCACCAGCCACCTCCAGTGTGATGCTGTCTCTTGTTGGGGCCCCAAACCATCTGGCAGGATCAGGTCTTCAGGTCTAACTTTATGGAAGGTCAGAAGGGTGGGAGACAATCTCATCTCAAGGGTAAGTTATCCCGATGGCCAGGAGCCACAGCAGAGAAGGTCCTTCTCCTGGACCCCGGCAGCCACAATTCCTTGACTGGAGGAGCCTGAAGATTGCCTCCTCTGCTGATGTGAGTGGAGTGGGCCAGCCTCAATGGGGCAAGACTGTTCCTCAAATAGCCTGGACCTATGCCATGCAGGGCTTTAAGGGCAATAACCAACTCTTTGAATTGCACCCAGAAGCAAGCTAGCAACCAGGGCAGCTCTTAGAGCAGTGATGTAACATGGGCCACTCTAGGAGTCTCAAGAACTGCCTGTCTTGCAGTTATCACTTGTATGTAAGCTTGTTTTTGTATGGGTTCCTCACACACCAGATCTACCATTTTAGTCCTTTCCTTCCAAATACTACTGCTTATGACTCGCTTTTCTTTGTCTCTCCAAATTCAGTGATGAGGATTTTATTTTATTTTATTTTATTAGTAAGAATGTTCTCTTTCATCTCACATTGTGGTCTCTTCTGTTGGGCCTAGAAGACAATCAACCCCATATATAAGACTTCTTTTATCTAAGTCCCAGGTTGGAACAGAGTTTGCAGGTAAATGGATTTGTGGCAGAAGAGGTCAATCCACAAAAGCATTGTGCAAGGCACTTCTCTATCCCTATTATACCAGCAAACAAATCAGTTTTGTAGCATCATTAACTCCATTTACTTACACTAAAGAGAGTGAGAAGATTTCACAAAACCTTCCTTAATGTGCACCAAAATAAAATAAGCCTCCCTGGGAGGGAGGCACTCTCTGCTGCTCAAATTTGGGGAGCAAATTATTTTGGGCTGTTTCCTGCACTCAGCTGGAAACTCTCATTTGGGTTTGGGGAGTGGAACAGTCTGGAAAGAATGCTGCTTTTTGCCTTGTAGTTTCAACCAGGTTAGTGAATGCTGGAACTAAGAGGCATCCTCTGCTTCCTAGTTCTGCTTCCCCCAATTTACATTTTTAATTCAGAATAATCTTAGAATCTGAAATGTCTTCAGCTACTAAAAAATTGACCCTTTATTTTTCCAGATTATTTCATACTATTACAGTACAGGAGGAATTAGGATGTTTCAATTGTGTGTGCAGCATATTTTATTTTTGGTTTATATATGTAAAGGCTTTTAGGTGTGTAAAGTTGTTGATTTTAATAACGATGAAGCTGCAATAGTAACAGTACATATTAGATGTTGTTTTAAACAAACACATTACTTAGAAATAACGGAGGAAAAAAGTTCTAAGTGAAAGAACAGCCCTTGACACATTGTAGTACTCACTCAGTCACTGGTTCGGCTTCACTAGCGGCCGTCTCTTTTTCTGACCTGACAAAGAACAAACAAGCATAGACGTTAAAAAGAATTCTGCTTCAGCTAAGATTGTCTCCTTTCCTTCCCAGGAAATATCTTGGAGGAAAAAGGTTATAAGTTAAAGAACAATCCTTGAGAGAGACTCTACTACTCACTCAGTCGTTGGTTCGGCTTCACTAGCAGCCGTCTCTTTTTCTGACCTGACAAAGAACAGAGAAAACGTTTTAAGAGAATAGAAGTTAAAAAGAATTCTGCTGCATCTAAAATTGTCATTTTAGCTGTCAATTTAAAATTGTAAAATTCCCAGGAAATATCTTGGAGGAAAAAGCATATAAGTTAAATAGCTCACTCAGACTTTGGAGAGGCTTCACTAGCGGCCGTCTCTTTTTCTGACCTGACAAAGAACAAACAAACATAGACGTTAAAAAGAATTCTGCTGCATCTAAAATTGTCAATTTAAAATGTAAAGTTGTAAAATTCCCAGGAAATACCTGGGAGGAAAAAGCATATAAGTTAAATAACAATCCTTGAGAGAGACTCTACTACTCACTCAGTCGTTGGTTCGGCTTCACTAGTGGGTGTTTCTTTTTCAGACCTGACAAAGAAGAGAAAGGTGTTTTAACAGAAGTTAAAAAGAACTCTGCTGCAACTGAGATTGCATCCTTCCTATGGACACGTTATCCTGGGAAGGTAATGGCTCATTTCTTTTCAAACTTCTTAAAATGAAAGGAAATTTAGACTAGATTGTCTCAACCTCGGGAACTTTTAGATGTTAATATTAAGCATGGCTGGCTAGGGAATTTTGGGAGATGACATCCACTCATCTAAAAGATTCTATAATTGAGAAACATGCGGTAGATAAATTGTCCTCTCCATTCTATTGGAGATTTTTTTTTCTCCTGAGCAAATTAACCCAAATATCGCTCCATTACAATATGCTTGTCTATAGATAAGGCTAAGAATTTCAAGCTACCTCTCTTAGTATAGCAATTATGAAACACAATCAGTGTATATAAATATGATTAAGAAATTGTATAGCAATAGGACTAAGACTTATATACAGTGCTTTACAGAGTCAGATTTGTAGAGTCAGCATCAGAGGTCGTATTCCACAGGTTCTGACCAGTTCTAGAGAACCAGTAGCGGAAATTTTGAGTAGTTTGGGGAACTGGTAAGTACCACCTCTAACTGGCCCCACCCCTATCTATTCTCTGCCGCCCGAGTCCCAGCTGATTGGGAGGGAATGGAGATTTTACAGTATCCTTCTCCTGCCATGGCTATGGCACACCATGCCCACCAAGCCACTAGGAGGCATCCTCTGGTGGGCATGCCCACCAAACCATGCCCCACAGAACCGGTAGTAAAAACAAATTGAATTCCACCATTCTTCAGCATATTGCACCCAATAATCTGAGTCTTCAATTTAATGACACTGAAAGGGTGGAAGACTGAGTCAATCATGATTGAACTCCTGGCAATGAACGGTTGAGTTACCCTTCAATATTGCATTCTAACCACTGCGCCACCTTGGCTCTTTCATAAACTGAATGAATTAGACTCTATGAGTAGATCTACCTTCAAGTAAAGGAATACTATCCCACACATACTCACAGTTTCTTTGAACTAGCCTTTTTAACTGGAGCTGGGGCTGGGGCTGGGGCTGGGGCTGGGGCTGGGGCTGGGGCTGGGGCTGGAGCTGGAGCTGGAGCTGGAGGTTCAGTTGCTGCCGGTGAGGATGGTAGTATGACCCTAGGAAGATAAAGCAGAAACAGAGATTAATCCAAGTTTAAATGGTTAATAAAGAACAAAGTTGTAATCTTTTATTTCCTTATGTGAACCCAGAATTTCACAATTTCTCTAAAGATAGCAACAATTGTGTGTTTGCTCATAAGAATCCTAAAATGGCTTTGCTGCAAAACTCACAGCCTCAGCTCTGTTGAATTTGAAGTTTAGTTTTTCCAAAATGTCTAAGCAGACTCTTCTAGCTTTTTTCAAGCCTTTGATTCTTATGTACATGTATTTATTTTATGTATTCTCATTCTGCTTCAGCTTGTTGATTCATAGTTGAAAGTGTGACTTAAAGCAGTGTTTTTCAACCTTTTTTGTGCAAAGGCACACTTTTTTCATGAAAAAAATCACGAGGCACACCACCATTAGAAAATGTTTAAAAAAATTAACTCTGTGCCTATATTGACTATAGGCGGGTGTTTTTCCCACGGCACAGTGGTTGAAAAACACTGACTTAAAGGATAGCTGGGTTAAACTGTTGGACCAGATGTGGGGAGACCCAGATTCAAATCTCCACAAATGTCATGGAACCCTCCGAGTAATTTGGAGCCAGTCACTTCCCAAGATAAATCTACCTCACAGGTTCATTGCCTTTGGGATAAAATGAATGAGGAATCCCCTATATGCTATCTTAAGCCCACAGGAAAAGAAATGGTAAAACACATATCCAACAAATAAGAACATAAACAAATATGTCTCTAACTTTGGTACTAGAAGTGGATTAGCTTTCGGGAAGCACCAGTGGTTTGTGTCTCTTCTATGCCTCGAGAAACAACAGAACAGATGCAGTAGAATAACAAATTCATGTTAGTCAATGTAAAATGTGTATGTGTCCTTGAAGAAAATAGAATCTGATCCCAACATAAAGGACTTCTTCTGCAGTTCTTTTAAAGCCTTAAAACTCTAAGGCTTTAAAGGCACATTTAAAGGCAAATCTTTAAGGACATTTAAAGGCACTGTCTTAAAGGTACAGTTGTTTGTTTAATTGGTTCTGCGCCCAGATAGCGTTCTTGCTCTATGTTAACCAGTTTGGAGAGATTTGCATAAATATTTTTGTTGTATTTATTTATTTAACAATCATTCTTTGTGTGCATGATTTTACATCAATGTTGACTTTTTGGCAAATGTCTGGACTATCTGTGCAGTTTTCTAGGAAAGATTTCAGAAGTGGTTTGCCATTGCCTCCTTCCTAGGGCTGAGAGAGTGACTGACCCAAGGTCACCCTCCTGGCTTAATGCCCAAGGTGAGACTAGAACTCACCACCTCCTGGTTTCCAGCCTGCTATCTAAACCACTGCAACAACTTGGTCTCTGTATCCATTGTAGCTGTTTCTTAAATATTAATTGAATTATATCTCCATTTTTGGATTGCTAAAATATAAGGAAAATGTAGTTATATTTGAAAAATAAAATATATTATTTCAGAGGATAAGTCCTATAATACATAGGCTAAAATACACACACACACAAACACACACACACACAAATATATATATATATATATATATATATATATATATATATATATATATATATATATATATATATATATATATAATTTCAAATATATACTGGAAATTTAAAAATCCAATGAAATACCATAAATATTCTTCCAATGTTTTGAACTCTGCTTACTTACTCAATTGTGTTGGAAACAGCATTCTAAAGTTTTCTAATTTTATTTCAATAAAAATGCAAAGGAATTGCTGTGGTGCTCTAAATTTTAAACAGGGAAATAACATTAGTAATAGTTTTGTAGTATCTGTAGTAACTCACCTTACTCCCACAGGACGAGGCTCAAGTTTTTCTGGAGGCCTGATAAAGAGCAGAAATTACAGAGTTTGTTGTTCAACAATATCTTGTACATGACGGCTGTAAACAAACCTATTTTCAAAACAATATTACACACAAGGGTTCTGGAGAGATGTATGCCCATGTTTAAAGAAAGCAGCCATTCCAGAAAAGCTAACTGGTATCCCCAGCAAACTACAGAAGCAGTATATGAAGAGAACATCCAAATTTTGGAGTCAACAAAGGCAACATATGCAATTGCATATATTTTTCATTTTTACATAATTGTTGTGGCTTTTTCAATGGAAGAAAAAATAAGCATTTCTGTGAAATGCCAGACTTTACCTCTATAAGAAATATTTGTATGGCTGCCCATGTTTTTTTAATTAAAAGGTTTTTTTTATTTTAAATTTTCAAAACAAACATAACACAAAGAATCCTCCTTCTTTAAATACTGTAGAAACTGTATCAGTTGGTTACAAAAAGCTTTCATGCATTTCTTCTAATGTCGTCACAAAATTCGTATTAACTCAAGCATTTTAAATCAAATATTTTTATATATATTACCATCATCGTATCTCTATTTTCGTTTGACTATAATTGTTTAAATGTCCTTCATCATAAAATGTACCAAGATTTAAAACCTGACCACATACTGGCATTTCATTTGTTATTTCTAATATCCTCCAATAACACTATATCCTTATGGCCTATTCTGACTAAATATCAATAATATTTAGTAACAAAAAATTCTAATCCTCCTTTCCAAATCACTGTTTACAATTTACATCCAATTTCCTTATGTTGTACCCATACATATATATACATTGTTATCATTATCCCTTCTTCATTTAACTCTATCCATTATCATAGCATTTCCCCACCCCAACTAGTTTTAGATTATACACTTTAATCTATCAACCTGTATCTTTCCAGTAGCAAAACAATCTCATATCTTCTGCCATTGGTGGTATCAGTCTTCTAATCATCTCCTTAATCAAATTTGCATGGACTCCTCTTTGCAACTCATTGCTTATTGAGTCTCTCATGTAATTTTGATGCCCTTCTTCTGTTTCCTTAATCAGCTTATCTTTAATTGTCAGTGGTGTTATCAATGATGTTGCTAATAAAATTTCTCTCTTTAAATCCAAAAATTCTTTTGTTTTTTCTTCTTCTGTATCTTGCCATCTGGGATAGAGTTCCCCTCCATTTAATTCCTCTTTCTGTATTCCACTCTTTCCATTTCCAGACATAAACCAATCACCATAGATGGATTTGATTTCTTTGTGGTCATTTTTCTCTTCGGTTTTTAGGATTCTAACCTCCACTTTTTCCACTTGATAAACATCTCCAACATCTTCATCATATTTTATTGTTAGATCCTCTAGATTTTCCAACTTCTTCTCCATCATCTCAAATGTGTTTGATAATTTCTGAATTTCAAACATTATCTTTTGCAAACTTAAAGCTTCTTTCTGCTGTTGAAGTTGTGCCACAATTTCCAGCTGATAAATACTGCTGCTCTGGCTTGAAGTATTTTTACATGGTTAAACATAAATTAACATTAACATCTTCTTTTAACTTTCTGTAGTTAGAGATATAGTTCAAAAGGACACCTGTGTAAACAATTCATCCTTTGGTTCTTATTACTCTCTATAAACAAACTGTGAGACTTTGAATTGCCAAGTCAGACTGTTCAGTGAAGAAAGTGAAAGTGCTTTGTTCCCAATGTTCCGAGCAGCAGGACTAACTTTCCCTCTGTTTTTAAAATTATCTTTGTTTCCTTCTTTTCTTTTCTTTTTTATATTCCAAGTTAAAAAAAATAAAAATCAAATTCTTGAGTAAAAGAGAGAAAAAGAGGAAAACACATGTAGTAAAGAGGAAGGAGAATTTTAGTCCATAGGTTGCAAAAGTAATAATAAAAAAGATAGAAGAAGAAAACAATCCATTCGTTTTAAAAGGCTTGCATAAATTCCATCCATAAAAATAGCATTTAAGAGCAAGATAACACACTGACCAAAACCATTCAAAGCTTAATTCTGCCGCTTATTTCTTCTGTTCTCAGATTTAAATTAATTTTAAGTTTTTTGTAGGCAGTCTCTTTAAAATGGTAAAAATTCCTCACCAGCTGTAAACACTTTCTGTTTCCATTTCCTTCCATTTGGAGCTGTCCCAACTTCATCAGCCTAGAAGTTGTGCTTTTATTGCCAGCTAGAAGAACTTCTCCTGGGTTGATCAGGGACTTTGCGGTGTTTCTGAGATCAGCAGGATGTATTCTTCCCATTCGCCATCTCTGCGAGACAGTTTAGATCCAATTGGACCACCCTGCGATAAAAGTTTCAGCAGTGATCTCAGAGAATTGAGATCACATATCTGTCTCTTAGCAACATTGGCTCCTCCTCTATCTTAAACAAAATTCTGAGTAGTAATAATAATAAAATTAATAAAACATAAAATGAAACTATTAAACCATAAAATGAAAATGAAAACCAGGCTCTGTAGTCTTTCCTTTGGGATGTTTCACCACCAGATTCAGATATTCTTTTTGAATCCCTGCACCTGGGTTTGCCGAATCCTTTGGGTAGAGAGTGTTTCATAAGGTAGGGATAGCCACAGAAAAAGGCACACCTCTGAGCTTCCACCAGATGGCAAGACTTCAGGAAAGGACCCGGAGCATACCTACCCTATCTGATCTGGTAGGAAGGGCAGGTACTGTCAAGGAGAAGAAATCCTGCAAATATCCTGATCCTTGGTATGTAGGCATTTAAAGGTTACAACCAGGAGCTTGAATTACACCCAGAAGAAAACTGAAGCCAATATAGTTCATACAACAGAGGTATAAGATGAGCAAACTTGGGGCTGCATGTTTTGTGGCCTGTTGTAGCTTCTAAGTTGACTTCAAGGGCAGTTGAAGTGATCTTCAAGGACAGCCCCATGTAAAACACATTGCAGTGTTCTCAATTGGACAAATCCAAATTTGTTCCAAGAATTTTGTAATGAAAAATATGAAGATGTTCTCTGAGTGGCAGAATGGGATGATTCCCACTCTAGTTTTACTTTGGTTATGTCGCACAGGGGGGTTCACTGGAGAATGCAATTACATTTGGAAGATTCAATGGTAAAAGGAAGTCCGGCTGTCAAAAAAACATGGTGGCTGGGCACTATCAAAACCTGACATCAACCAAAGCAGACAAAAGCTCACGGAAGTAGTGCAAGAAAAGAAGATGTGGCAAGACCTGGCCATAGAATTGCGAAGAGATGGACATAATTAAGTGCACCTCATCCTCATCCTCCTCTTGATACCTTGTGAATTTGTTTCTTGTAATATGTGCCAAAGGGGAAAAAAGAAAAGAAAGATACCTTTCACGACTGAATATCACTTCCTCTTCAGAGGATTCTCCATCATGAGATTTATCACCGTTGTATTTTTTCCATACTTTATCTTGATATATTTTTTCAAGCCAAGGAGGCTTGTCCAAAGAAGATGCTGAAGTCTAAACATGAGAAAAGGATGTGAAATAATGAAAATAAAACTTCAGCCTGAGATTTAATTTGTTCATGTGGCATTAACATTTTATTTATATCCCAGATTCAAATTCCAGATCCTGGAATGGAGGTTCTTCCTGTAGGAATATATGGCTAGTAAATTAGAGCAAATTTAATTGTGAACTCCTAATTAAGTCACAAGTTTTAACTCCCTCTTTAACCATGATAGAGAATTCTGGAATGTGTTTTATATTTCTGCTAATTTAGTGTTAGTAGCCAGTAACATTAGTAGTTAGCTGTAGTTTAAAAAGTATTAGCATTCCTAAGTTTTGCAAATTTTGTTATGCTTAATATATATTATTTAATGTTAGTTTAATTATGATACATGAAATAAATGTATGCCTTAACGTTGTATGGAAATAAGGTTTTTATCAATTCATCTGGTAGATACCACTCTGGTTTAAGTGAATTGTCACTACTATTCTTATGGAATCTTTTCAAAAGATCAGTCTTGCTTCATGCATGCTATCTCCCACATTAATGGGGTTGACAGAGCTGGAAAAGATGCTTGCAAAATCTTCCAAAGCCATGTTTGTTCATCTTTGGTATATTTAATAAGTCACAAATGGCTGTAGCAAAACTTTTCTCCTGAAAAGATGCATTAGGAATAATGATAAGTACACAAAATACATAAAATTATAACATATAGTTTCCACATTTGACTCAATACACTTCACACATTCAGATTTTCCCTTTAGGTTTTGTGAATCCAGCCATTGGGATTTACTCTACAAATAATTTTCTGTTCATCCACAGTTTGGCACAATGTGGGAACTATGTCATAAAAAGTCTTCAAAATGTTCACAATATTGTTTTTTCTCTAAATACTGTAGCATATATTTAGTCATTTCAAATTGTCAGTCATCTATAAATCACAGGTGTTGGAAAGACTCCAGACCATTGGCTGTTACAATGGCCTTCTTCTCATTCTACAGAGAGAAGCTAAAGTGGTTCTGAATTATTTCTACTTGAACAGAAAATAAGTGTAATTCTGTTCCTGAAGGCAACTGATTGTCTTACAGGATCCAGAAGAAATGATAAGAAGCGGGAGAAACTGGCAAATTAGGAGGAACGGCTAGGAAGCTGCCATCTTTATTCACAGAACTGTCAAAATGGGGCAATTATCCTGCCTGGCTTAAATGACTTTAAAACTCAAAGAGTGACTTTAAAACAGGAACAGCTACATTTAGAGAGATAACTTCAATTACCAAGTAAAAGCCAACCTATGTTAAACTGCACCCAATCCTGAAGCATATTTACTCAGAAGCAATTCTCATTGAGTTTAATATACTCCCCAAATGACAGGATTATATATTTTTTATTTATTTAAGCAAATTTAAGTAACCATCCAAATCACACATAACTGATTCAAGGCAGCTTGCAAAAAATTTAAAAATCCACCATTCAGTGACACTTTAATTTGTGTTATTGATGATGATGATGATGATGATGATGATGATGATTAAATTCAGGCTTGCCTGAGCCACATCTATAATACTTATGTTGATCCATGTTTTTCAGATCCAAATAGCCAGTGGTTCTTTCTACATTTACATACCTGTTTTTCAGGTGTATCTTTCTTCTTTCTACCCAGAAATGACCTTAAAGAAACAATTAAAAAGAAATCAATAGTGAGATCTTAAGACTGGATAAACCCTTTTGAAAAGGTGATCAGATGTCCCGCTTTTAGCGGGACAGTCACAATTTTTAATAATTTGTCCCGTGGCGTGTTCAAAAAGTCCTGATTTTCCAAAAGAAAGAAAATCAATTTTAAAAAGGATGCTGTTAAAAAAAAGTTTTTATTTCTCTGAAGTGTCATTCCCGATGTGGCCTTTAGAGGGCAGTGGTTTCCCTCTCTCCGCTCAGGTTGATCGCAGCGCCCGACGTGTGGTGAGGCTCCCTCCCCCCTTGCGCCTGCGCGTGCCAACGCACAACGTTTTTCTGCAGGGGGAGCGACGGCTTTCTGACAGCGGCAGCATGGCAAGAAGGAGGCTTGGTCCCAGGCCAAGCGGCTTTTTTTGCCCGCTTCTCTCGGGCGCCGCTCTCCCTGCAGCCATTTCTCCCTCTTTCTCCTTTTTGTCCTTTCTCCTCCTTCCCCCCAAAAAGAGAACAAGAGGGAGAAAGAGGAGGTGGGGGTAAGGTGACCAGACCTCCTGCTTTTGGCGGGACAGTCATGATTTTCAATAATTTGTCCCATGTCCCGCGGCATGTTCAAAAAGTTCCGATTTTCCAAAAGAAAGAAAATCAATTTTAAAAAGGACGCCGTTAAAAAAAAGTTTTTATTTGTCTGAAGTATTGTTCCCGATGTGGCCTTTAGAGGGCAATGGTTTCCCTCTCTCCGCTCGGCTTGCTCGCAGCGCCCGACGAGGGGCGAGGCTCCCTCCCTTCCTGCACGTGCGTGCGCTGACGCATGTTTTTCTGCAGGGAGGGCGATGGCTTTCTGGCAGTGGCAGCGCAGCGAGGAGGAGGCTCGGTCCTGGGCCAAGCGGCTCAACCATCAGAAGTTGTTTTTTTTTGCCCACTTCTCTTGGGCGCCACTCTCCCTGCAACCATTTCTCCCTATTTCTCTTTTTTGTCCTTTCTCCTCCTTCCCCCCAAAAAGAGAACGAGAGGGAGAAAGAGGAGGTGGGGAGATATAGTGGGATCCTTGCTGCTTTCTGAGCTTGGTGCAGTAAGGATCCCATTATTCCCCCCACGTCCTCTTTCTCCCCCTTTCTCCTTTTTGTCCTTTCTCCTCCTCCCCCCCCCCAAAAAAAAGAACGAGAGGGAGAAAGAGGAGGTGGGGGGAATAGTGGGATCCTTGCTTCTTTATTTTCTGGATTAATTGGTGGAAATGTGCTCTCATTCATGATCCATTCCTATGACTTCGTGTATGTCCTGGAATAAATGTACAATAGTTATTGTTTCTTTTTCCATCATATTTTTCTTACAAAAAGATGAAAAGGATTGTTGATGGAGCTACCTGGCATTTGGAAGGCAGGATTGCTCAGGTAGTCCTCGATTTAAGCCTGGTAACTGAGTAACTATTCAAAGTTATGACAGACCTTTTCCTCCCTCCCAAAAGGTACTTACGACCTGGTTCGAAGTTCTGACACCTCATGTCTCCCCTGCAGTCACTCCATAACTGACCCACATTTATAACCATTTGCAGCATCTTGTGGACATATGACTGTGACATACATTTTTAAAAATTCTATGCACAATACTTTGAAATGTATTGTGCATAGAATTTTTAAAAATAGTTTTACTTCAATTTATTCTGTGTGGAGTAGTTTGAAATATTTTACTTCAATTTATTCTGTGTGGATTCTTTTTTTAAATTGTCTTAGACTATTTAAAAAAAGATTCTATCCAAAATAAATTGAAATAAACCATTTTTTAAAAATTCTATGCACAATACATTTCAAACTATTGTGCATAGAATTTTTAAAAATTGTTTATTTTCATTTATTTTGGATAGAATCTTTTTTTAAATTGTCAGGAGTCATTGACACTGAATTTGCACTTGTAATAATCAGGAAGCAAATACTGAGTTTCTTTGAAAGAAAATCCAATAATTTAAAAATCCAATAATTTGTTTCCTAGTATAATTTGATTGCTTATTAGTAACCTATGACTATCACTAAGTGTTGTAGCTTATGATTCTTGATGAATGTATTCTATTTTATTTTTCTTTATGTACACTGAGAGCATATTCACCAAAGACAAATTACTTGTGTGTCTAATCACTCTTGGCTAATAAACTATTCTACTCTACTTTACTCTACTCTACTCCACTCTACTCTACTCTACCCTACCCTACCCTACCCTACCCTACCCTACCCTACCCTACCCTACCCTACCCTACCCTACCCTACCCTACCCTACTCTATTCATTTCTATTTCAATTCTAATAAGGAGTTTAGCTTCTCTCTCTTGAAAATGTAAGCTAGCATAAGGCATTATAATGCAAGCTAGCCTTAGCTTTCAAACAGTTCATTTAGTGACCAAAGCTACAATGGCATTGAAAAAAGTGACTGATGACTATTTTTCACACTTAGCAACCGATCGCCTTTGTGACCTTTTGACAAAATATAAAAGTTTTAATCAAGCCCCCCCCCCCCCCTGGTCAATGGTGTCCCTCTTTATCAATCTGAAAATCTGGTCACTTTACCTTTTGACAATGTTCAAATCAAATATGGCATCCATTTCTGTACTGGAGAAGTATACAAACTCTTATCATGTAATGAAAGATGTATATATTTGTTTCTCAAAATGGACTTAAAAGGCTTTTCAGTCACAAGATTCTTCTGTGCATGTACAAACTATAACCAGGCAGCAGAAGCCTTAATTGCCTCTTATACTGAAACCCACACCTGCAATGTCTCCAAAGTTTAAGAGTGCCTGCTGCAGGTAGCCACAAAGCTGTTTGGGGTTTTACTTATTTTTGGTTTCATTTGCATGCATGTCGTCCTGGTAATCTGAACTTTAATGTTTGTTTAGCACTGAAAATAATTGAAAGTTGCCAAGAGGAGAAGAGAAAAAAGGATATGAAACCAATGAAGGAATGTAGCAGAAAGCCAATGCTAAACATACAAATTCAACCAGCAAAAAATCAGATTATTTGGCAATGTTTTCAGTGTTTTCAACTTTTAGATGCATCATCTTGTGAACTAAAATTTGCATTTTAAGAGTTTTATAAGTGCATTGCCACTTAATCTGGAGACTGTTCCTCATAAACAGGATTTTCACAGTAGAAAGTTACAAATAACTAAGTATCTCCAGGGAAGAGTTACCATTTTACAGAAGGGGTTCCTTCTCTTCTTTTGGCAGCTTGATGAGAACAGACCTGTTGAATCCAAAAAGAGAGGTGTGATTGTAAGGGATAAATGTAAATATTTTTCACACTGAGGAAAAAGAATCAATGGCTATCACAGAGAACAATGTTTTTTCTTTGCTTCTCAATAAGAAACTTTTCTTTTTCTCCATCTTCTGCTTATAAAAAGGTGTGGGGTCTCCAACATGGTCTTGGTCAGTGATGTGCAGGCAGGGAAGGCAGGGGCGGCAGGGCCTCACCACTGTCATCATGAAAAGAAAAAAAAATAAAAGGAAAAAGGCTGAGGTAGTTGCTGCCAGAGTCACAGTGGATGACTCTATTTAGTGCTTAACTGTTTAAAAAAGCCTCTTAAAAAGTGCCCTCTACAGGATGAGGTGGGAGAACCATGTGCCTCATTTAGTCTGACTTTATGATCATTCGAGCAGTGTTAAGCAAGGGTTAAAAGCCAAAAAATTCCTTATGTAGATGAGGCACGTGTTTCTCTTGCCTCCTCCTGTAGAGGGCGTTTTTTTAGAGGCTTTTTTAAACAGTTAAGCAGAGACATCCATTTGGGACTCTGGCATCAGCAGCTCTTGCTTTTTCCTTTTACATTTTTACATTTTCATCATGCCAGATAAGAGCAGAGTTGAAATCCTCTGTGAAACAGCTGGAAAAGGTATGTGGGTTGGAGGGAGGGGGAGGAATTCAAAATTAATGTAATTTGTAAGTAATTGTATTATTGTAAGTAATGTGTGTATGTGTGTGCATGTATGTGTTTTACCTGTCTCTGCTGGCCCGCGGGCTGGCACTTTTTTATGTTGGACATAGCAGCAAGGCTTTTGGACATAGTGGCAGGGCTTTTGGAAGCCCCAGCACTGTGTATAGAGGCGTCCCATGTCTATGGAGGCAAAGAAAGTCTGGGGCGCCCTGGGCTCCTGTGCACCACGCTAAAGGGAAAGCAGTGGTGGTGGCAGTGCTGGGAAAGGAGGACCGGTAAGCATGGGCTGTGGGCTGGCATGGGCACCCGGTGGGCTGGGGGCGCATCAGCGAGGGGCTGCATCCTCTTTCTCCTCCTCCTGCTGGCCAATCGGGGCTTCCAAACACTGCCAAACCCGAGCTGGGCTGAGAAGGAATTCAAGACATCTGCTTTGTTCAGCCTGCCAGTGTGTGCGGACAAGCCCGGAGCAAAAATAAACTCCAACAACACAGCCAAAGCTGGAATCCCCGCACTGGCCATGGCTTTGGAGCTGAAGGGAAGGGAGGGAGGGAGCAGGGAAGGCAGGCAGGCTCTCGGGAAGAGTCCACCCGCCTAGTGCAGGGAAGGCAGGCAGGCTCTCGGGAAGAGTCCACCCGCCTAGTGCAGGGAAGGCAGGCAGGCTCTCGGGAAGAGTCCACCAGCCTCCTCCTCCTTCGCGTCCCGCCTCTATGGTGGACCCAGCACTGGGGCATCCAAAAGTCCTGCTGCTGTGTCTGACATAGAGGCATCCCATCTCTATGACAGACACAGCGCCGGGGTGTCCAAAAGCCCTGCCACTGTGTCCAACATAGAGGCGTCCTGCCTCTATGGCGGACACAGTGCCGAGGCGTCCAAAAGCCCTGCCGCTATGTCCAACATAGAGGCGTCTCGCCTCTATGACGGACATAGCGCTGGAGCGGCAGGGCAGCTTTTTCCCACTTGCCTCACCAGCCATAAACCTCACCGCACATCACTGGGTCTTGGTAAACCTCATGAGAAGGTCTTATGGAGCAAATCAAGCTTACCAGCCAGACGTTCCCTCTCAGAATTGAAGATGGAATGAATCCAAGCTTAATACACCCATTTAGTCATGATTTATCCCACTCACCAATAATTTTACAAAAATCAATCCCTTTCTTTTTTTGAGGTTGAATATATTATATTAAATCCTGATTGCAGTAATGTGGTTTCTGAGTTACAGTGTTCAAGCAAATGCTGGCTCTTCAATAAAGCACTGTATTGAGTGTTTGAAGAAGTTTATCTTTTCATTATTAGACTTTGAAAATAGAGGGTAAATAGAAATATAGTTTAGCTTACCTCAATCAAACAAATTATTAAAATAACAACCACCGTCACTGTTGTCACTGAAACAGCCAACCACCATTTGAGACCATTCCCATATTGTGGAATTCCCTGCTTTGGTATCTGCACGGTTAAACAAAGAGGAGTAAAGTGGAAAACGGGCCTTTGTATATTTTAACATAAGAGCTCTTTTCCTTAAAAGTAAAGTATATTCGGGAACACCTATCCTTTAAAAGCAACAACAGTTTTACCAATCCAGTTTTATTAAAGTAATTGTATTTGAAATTTCTGATTTAATTTTAATAAACCTCATTCTGCTTTCCCTTGTTTTTAGTTGCTTTTGCTCTATGCTATATGCAGCTCTCCCCAGATACTGATCACAATTTGTAAGAACCTTACATGTCGCTTATCCTTGTATATAGAGATGGGAATCAGGCAAAGAAGCGGTCTTGGCACATGCACATTACAATAAACAATCCAACAAGACTTTTACTCAAAAAGAGTAATTGTCTTTACAGAAATGAATGCACAATTTGCCTCAATTGGGCCTTCTGAGGAAAATAAGGGAGGCAGCTAGGTAACTAAATCTTGTAATTCTCCTATTCTTGCACCTGTTAGGATTATTTATGTGGGTTGTTTTTACCTCATCAGAAGGTTTCTCCATTGTTCTGGAGCTTGCTGTTTTCATATTGGTTTCATTTTTAGTCAGCAATAAGTAGGGTTTCAACCGAGCAGATGGTTCCTGGATGGGTTTTCTCCTATTGAAGAGTCTCATTGCAAGCCCTATTCTAGAGATGAGAATATCACAAGATGTCTTGGTAGTCAGTTCTCTACAGTTCACTTTTATGATACGGATTAACTGGGCAATTAGGCTCCTCAGAGGCTCATTAATGATCAGGTGTGCCAACTGTTTTTTCACCACAATTTCAAAGACATTGGCCTGAAGAAGATAGTTTTCAGAGCTTGACAAAATGTCAGATGAAGGGGTAGCTGACATGGTTTGTTCCTGATACCCAAAATCTGCTTCATTGGACAATGTTTTATCAGGCAATGGTTCATTCAACGTTTCAGTTTCTTCGGTGGTAATTCTGGAGTTTTTTCTTCCAATTATTAAATGCTTGAGAAGATTTTCCTGTCTTGATTTTTGGGACTCAAGTTTGTGCTCCAAAAGTTTCTCTGCTATTTCTTCATTCTTAGGATTTTTCTCTTTTGCCTGTTGACTGATTACAAGTTGTTTTCGATGATGGGGCCTTGCTGATCCGTTATCAGATTCCAAAATGAAGATGGCTTTACCAGGCTGCTCCTCACTACCATCCGCTATAATAGAAGTAGTCAAAGGAGGCAGCTCAGTCGGAAGGTGCAAAATTGAGCGTTTGTGTAAAGTGTGAATGGATGTTTGAGGAAGCCTCTTAAGGGAAGAAACCTGCTGAGAATCTAGTAGCACTGCAGGCTTCCCTGTTTTTTCAGCCATGGAATGTGAAGCACGTTTTCCTCGCTCTGCTGAAAGTCTAACAGGAGTTTTTGCAAATCTTCGTCTATTAGTTAGGAATGGAGCAAAGAAATATTCTTCACTTGATGTATTTCCAAGCTCATGAACTTTCTGTTCCATTATCTGATGGATCTTTAACTTTTCCACAGGATTTTTAACACTCAGGCTGATGTCTCCAGAAGCTTCTGAAAGTTCTTTTGCCTTTTCCTTTTGGATCTCAAACTCATGAGATTTCTCTATTTTTACTTTTATTTTTGCTTTGAGGGTCATCTTTGGCACTGTATTAGCCTTCCGAATTTCTGAAATTTCTTTAGGCACTTCCTTTTGAATCTCCAAGTCCTGTGTTTTATCTTTCTTTCCTCTTGTTTTTCCTTTGAGAGTAACCTTCAGCCACCTCTTAACCTTCAGAGGTTCTGAAAATTCCGGAGGCAATTCCTTTTGAATGTCCAGCTCCTGAGTTTTCTCTTTGTTTTCTGTTAATTTTTCTTCAGTAGCAACCTGTGGCCACTTGTTATTCTTCAGAGGGACTAGTTGCCTTCCGACCTTCCTCCATTTTTCATCCATTTTAGGTGAAGCTGGTTTTATTTGCTCCCCTCTATCTGTTCCTTTAATTCTTTCAAATCTTTTCCTTTTTGTTACCAACTGAAGAAAGAAGTCTTCTTTTCTTGTATTTTTCCCAACCACATGAACCTCTTGTACTATTTTTTGTGGGCTCTTTAACCATTCCAGAGGGCTTTTAGATCTCATGTTGATGTCACCAGAATGTTCTGACATTTCTTCGGCCCCTTCTTTTTGAATCTTCAACTCATGAGTTTTCTCTTTGTTTTCAGCAATTTTTACTTTGGTAGTCAGAGGCACTTGCCACCCTACAAGCCTCCATCGTTTTTCAGCCATTGTATGTGAATTACGTTTTACTTCATCTTCTGCAAGTTTTCCTGTGTTTTTTTCTAATCCTTGCTTCTTTGTTGGTAACCTAACAACTAAGTCTTTTTTTCTTTGTTTTTTTTGAAGCCAAACCATATTCTGATAGTTCTTAAATCTATCTAGAGAGGTTTTAGTCCTCAAGATTATGTCATAAGCAATATCCAAAATTTCTGTAGATAAATCCTTTTGGAGTTCCAACTCTTGAGTCTCTACTTTTTTGGTTATTTCTGCTTTGGGTGCCACTTGTAGGACATTGGAAGATTTGTACAGTTTTTTCAGCAGATTTTCATGAGTTTCATTCAAATATTCATGAGGATTTGATTTCGTTAATCTACCCCATAATTTTAAAATTGATGACCTAATAAATTCAGTGGAATTACCAATTGTCTCCTGAATATGAGCATTGTAATAACTGGGAGAATTGGTATTCCTTTTGCAATAAATGTTTGAGGCTGGGCATGGAAGTACGAATCCATCCAACCTTTCAAAATATACCAGCATTCCAACCAGGAAAATTTGGGTCACAAAGGGGGCAACACATCTCATGATGCCCAACCCCTCTTGCTCACTTTACCCAAATGAAGGCTGCTTGGAATGTTGCAGCCAACAATTGAGGTGTGTTTATGTGGTTTCCAAGCAACCACATGTTATTCCATATGGAGGCTGCAGGATAATGCCACTGCTGTGACATCAGTTTACCATGATTCCTGACATCATAGAATTGCTAATAACCATGGCAACAATATAGGTAGTGGCCTCTTTTATTGATAATGAGTTGATTTTATGAGATCACTCAGATATTTATGATTAATAATTTTGGGTAGGAGTCACAGTAGGGAATACCATCTGTTTCCACTGGAAAATCAGATTGTAAGGCCTGGCTATCATTCTCCAGCTACTAAAACAAATTACTGCACATTGCTTATATCTAAAAAAGGAGGGATAAGCAGTTCAGGAAGGAAAGTAGCAGGACTAACTTATATACCTTCCCATAGTGCTTCACAGCATTTTCTGGGCAGTTTACAATGTCAGCATATTGCCCCTAACACTCTGGGTCCTCATTTTATTAACCTCGAAAAGATGGAAAGCTGAGGCAACCCTGAGCTGGTCATGATCAAATTCCAACTTTGGGCAGTGTTAGCCCCTGATGGTGCACGCAAGATAATCATCCACAAAAGAAAGAGCAGAGAAATGATAAACAGAAATTCCTGGGAAACACACAGCTGT
This sequence comes from Thamnophis elegans, assembly GCF_009769535.1. Taxonomy (NCBI): domain Eukaryota; kingdom Metazoa; phylum Chordata; class Lepidosauria; order Squamata; family Natricidae; genus Thamnophis; species Thamnophis elegans. The sequence goes on along the minus strand of NC_045558.1, from coordinate 92,313,042 downwards.
CTTCCTTCACCCAAAGTTTATTGATTGTATGTGTGTCACATTGCAAGCACCCAAATCCTAGGAGTTTACATGATGAGTACCCTCTGTGGGACAATTTACAATAGTCATGGTAAGTCTAAAAACAAAATCAACCTTGAGAATATTAAAAATGACAACTCAGGAAGAAAAAAAATAAAGCAGCAACATCAAAAGTGACCCAAAATAATTAAATGTCTGAATACAATCTGGGAAATCAGCCTGATTTCCAAAGGAAGACATTTTTGTAAAAAAAAGGTTAAACTATAAAGCAATCCCTCCTGGCTTCACATTTATCACACTTGGGGGTGATAAAGACTAAGGATATTTGTGGGGAGGAGGGAACATGATGATGGTATCTGCATTTAAGTGCCATGGCAAACAGAAACATCCTTGTATCTAATGTCCTAACTAGTAAATTGATTGCTGGTGGCTTTGGGGTGATTAAATCATTACATGCTCATCATTTCACTATAACTGCTGTTGACACACATACCCCCCCCGCCCCCCAGAATCTACCTATGACGAAAAAGAAGAGCCAGCCAAAAATAAATACTTAACTTCATGACTAACTTAAATTATTTGCCTCCTTTTAAACATTGGCTGGCTTCTATCTATATCCCCTGACAATTCTTATATAGAGAAACTTCTCTCACCCACACTAACATAAGCATAACGACTCTGGCATCCAATTCTTTCTTAGTCCTGACAAGAAAAAGAGGACAATGAAGGACAAAAGGGGAGCTGGACTGGAGAGAAAGGTGAGAGGAAAACTGGAGAAGGCAAAAAAAAAAAAACATAATTGGAAAGGGAGCAAAAGTGGTACAAAAGAGGAGATTCCAGTCCAATTAATTTTCTTCTTGTTGTTGTGCCATATCCGTCATCACACATTGAAGATCATGTTGGCAATCCTATTTTTGTCAACAGCTTCACGAAAAAATGCTGCTGAATCTTGTCCAAACTAGTCCCTTAGGTTTTGAAGGCATGATGTTCTTCTTCTGCCTGGACCTCATTTGCCTTTAATCTTTCTCTGGAGGATTAAGTGAAGGATACCATATTTTTCTGGGTGTTGCATCATATTCCAAAATATTCTAACTTTCATTTTTTATTGGCTTTGACTATTTCCCTTTGCTTTTGTAGGTGGCTTATCACCACATCATTTATGATTTTTTTAACCCAGCTTATACATAACAGCTGTCTGTAAATCCACATTTCAAATGTTTCTAGTTTCTTCAAGTGGCTTTCTATCAGAGACCAATTCTCTACTCGGTAGAGCAGGATAAAAAAGATGTAACATCTGAGAAGCCTGATTTTCAATCTTAGGTTTATGTCGTGACTGCAGAAGACCTTTTTCATTTTGAAGACTGCTATTCAAGCTTTCTCTATCCTTGTCTTTACTTCAGTGGTCATGTCCCAGATTTCATGTAAATTAAAACTGAGGTACATGATCCTTTCAACTTATCTAGTGGCATTCCTTCCAAATTCAACAATGGTAAATTAATAGGTTGTTTATTGAGGAGCATGATCTTGGTTTTTGAAGCTTCAAGCCATATTTTTCAGATATTTCTGAGGCTCTGTTGATGAGGAGCTGAAGGTCTTCATGCTTACTGGCAAGCAGAACTGTATCATCAGCATATCTTAAATTGTTAATTTGAACACCATTTACTTTGAAACCAGCATCAGTGTGTTTCAATGCTTCATTGAAAATTCAGAGTAGATATTAGGCAACAGCAGAGACAGAATACAGCCCTGTCAGACCCCTTTTCATATTTCTGTATCATCTGAGTATTTTTGGCCTAGTTTCACATTTGCTATCTCATACCAATATAGATTCTTTATGATTAAAATGTCTTTATCATCTAGTCCCATTTGTTTCAAGATTTGTAATAGTTTACTGTGTCTTATTTTATCAAATGCTGTCACAAAATCGATGAAGCACATGTAAATATTGTGATTGATATCACTACAGCACTGTACAAGAACTTGAATGCGGAATAGGGCATTTTGTGTACCACAATTGTTTCTGAAAAGAAATTGTGTGCTACTTAGACACTCCTCAATTTTGTTGTATATTCTTGTGTGAATTATTCTCAGGAATATTTTCAGGGTATGACTCATTAAGCTAATTGTTCTGTATTTGGCACACTTCTTTGCATTTATTTTTGGGAGGATTGTCACAAAGGTTAACTTTAGCCAATCATTTGGAATCTTTCCTATTTCATATATTCGATTGAAGAGCTGCAGTAAAAATGTCTTCCATTTGACTTTACCAAACCTAATCTCAAGGGCATCCATTGTTTTCAACAGCAGTATTTGCCAGTATTTGCATTTCTTGCTCCTTCCTTTCTTTTTTCAATGGTTTCTACCAGGCGTGGGCTTCAAAAAACCAGTTCTGTGGGCATGGCTTATTTTGTGGGTGTGACTTACTTTTGTGGGTGTGGCTTGGGTCATGTGACCAGATGGGAGTGGCCAAGTCGATATCACTGAATTCTTTGCCTCAATGAATGATCTACAAAAAGAAGATGTAAGTACACAAGTACACAAAACAATAAAAGACCTACCTACAGAAGGAAAATGACTTTCCTTGCCTGTCTTCAACACCGCCAACACCTTGCTCCAATGAATGACCAGCACAAAGAAGAGACACAGAAAGGAACTATTTAATTGCATGCACTACATAAGGATGAAACCAGCACACAAAACAATAAAACAGCTACTTATAGAGGAAAGATGATTGTCCTGCTGATCTTCAACACCACCAACTGACCACCTTGCTCCAATGACCTGCACAAAGAAGAGACACAGAAAGGAAGACTTTAATTACACCTTACTTAAGAATAACACAATGAAAGAGATATACCTGTGTTATTGGTTTTTTGGTTGAAGATGTTTCCACATCATTCTTTTATTTCTGGACTCCTTGGTTACACTTCTTTTACTCTTCATTCATGGATTATTGGCCTTGTGATGGTGTGCTCTGAGCCGCTTTTTGACTGAAGACATCTTGCTACAGGCATGCCAATAACACTTATTGTCATCAACTTGCTAAGGTTTGAAATAGTTAGGCACGTTCTTAGTTCTAAACATATAAGGTTCATTTTTGAGAACCCCCTTTTCTGCCTCTGCTGAACTAACAGCAATTATCCTGACAATATCGCTAGCTTTTTTGATACTGTCAGGAATTGTATAGTTCTTTGGATCTTTGAGTACGTTTTCCAAAAAATCTCTGGAGCCATTCAAATTAATTTTGTAATTAAACATTTTGCCAAATTCAATCAATCCTTCCTCTGCTTCTGCCCATGGAAGGACTACATCTTCAATGTTCCAATAATCCAACTCCAAATGTGTGAGAAATTGTAATTTGTTTGCCTCTGGCAATTGGCTACCTGTTTTTAGATGTTCACAATCCATCAGCCTTTTCTTCAAATTGGTGATGATGGTTTCTAAAAGTTTTTCATGAGGAAATGCAACAAATCATTGATTTTGAACAAATTTTATATTTTGGAAGGCTTCTGAAGTTATCATTCTGTCAACCTTTTTTTCATATGGGCTCTTTCCCCACCTACGCATTTCAAATTCTTTAATTGATCACAATACCAATTATTTGGCCTTGATGATGTCTGTGTTTATCTCTTGCAGGGCATTTGACAGAAGAGAAATCTCATTTAGAATATCAATCATGATGGCCAAATCAGTAAAACAAATTAAATTTTCAAGATAGGCAGCCATGCCTGGGTATTTTTAATTGCCCAGAAAAAACCTGATGGAGCGCTGGATAAGCACACGACACAGCTATGGCAGCCCATCTTGATCCCAAAACTCTGCTAATCTTCATGATTCCAATGCCCAGTTGTTCAGAGATTTGGAAAAGTTCCATCTGGCTCTTGCAGGATTTATAGAAAGTAGTGTGTATCTTGTCAAGAAATTTTTTGGTTCAGTTGCTTGATTTGTTGTATGGAATGATCCAGCACAAGTTGGATGTGGTGGTTCAAGCAGTGCCAGATTACAATGTTTGGGAACTCTTTAGCTATTCTGGTGCTGACTCCACATTTTCTCCCAAGCATAACACTGGCATCATTGGAGCTGAATGCTATTAAATGCTTTCGCAGATATTCCATGGTAAACCCAACTTTATGTAAGTTTCCCATCACTGAGGAACATATAGTTGTTTGTCCAATTCCACTAGCTCAACAAAAATGGTTGCTGGGCATTCTGAATACTCAGCTTTTACAAAAACTCTCACAACTGCTGCTTTCATTGATAGTGTTGAGGCTTCATCAATCATCAAACACACTTTCAGATGCTTTGCAATAATACTGGTAAACATGATGGTTTTAATTTCTTTTCCAATGAAATCAACTATTTTCACTGCGGATCTCCGTGAACGCAAGCCTATTCCCAGATCTACTCCAATTGCAGTTAGCAAATCTACCTGTCCTTCAATGTCTAGAATGGTCTACAATTTTGCACCAGATTGTAAACTGTAAGAAATACTGTGCTAGTATTTAGTAGATATATGTTTTTCAGTTGACGTATCTACTGATTTTGTTATAGCAGCCTGCTCCCATTGTTTAATGTTTTCTCTGCAAATGGTGTGTGATTTTGATTTAAAGTGTTCTTTCATTTTTTTCCATGGATCTCCTTATTTGTCCCTGTTGCCTCAACCTGGAAATTTTTCCTTTCTCTGGAAACATGAGCACCTTTCTCTAATGGGAACCCATGTTTCATACAGTACTCATAACCTAACTTTTTGTCTGACAATGCCAGCCCATCATACTTCTCCTGGAAGTTTCTATATTGCTGCAAACTCCAGCAGTCAGGAAGACTTTCAGTTGAAATGGACTTGCTGGTTTCTCTCACTTCAAGTGGTGGAAATGGTGGTACTTGTGGTGCTGGTGGTGCTGGTGCTTGTGGTGCTGGTGCTAGTGCTGATGACTGTTTTGGATTAGCTAATTGTTCCTGTCTTGGTTTCTTGGTGATTGAAAGCAGTCACACTCTGTTGTCTCTTCTTCATCCTGTTAAATAATACTAACTTCAAAAGAAAAGAAATAAAACAATATTGTGCTTTGGACTCGATTGTGGTTGTAAGCTGAAGACTACAGGTAACAGAAGGGATCTCTATTTTCATCCAACAATGTACAGTCTTTTCAGGAAGGATGTCCCCCAACAAACAAGAAAGATATAGTTTTTCATCTAAGAAGTTAGATCAAATAGAATGAATGCCATAGATAGAGTCACTGAGCAATACAGATTTATTTGTATTTATTCCTCAGTTCAAAAAACAGGAATATATGAATTAGGTTCAGTACTTAGTCAGTCCAAATAGCTATTCAATAGTTAGTGGTGTCATAGTTAGAAGCAATGGTAAACCAAGATATGGATTTAAAACCAGAAATATTTGGGTATTTCAAAGGGAATACAATACATATTTAATTTTACACATGTTAACAGCTGCTGGAATTGTGTTTGTGCAACAATGGAAAAACAAAGATATGAAAATGAATAAAGAAAATAATAGGATGTACAGAAATGAATAAATTGACAATTAAAATCAAGGAGAAGCTTCAAATACTTTTTAACTTGTGATTTGTTTTATCAATGGCTAACTAACACAAACAGAAGTTAGAAATGTAAAAGTATGAAAGAAAATACCAATTATGTAAAGAAAGGTCACTCAAATATATAAGCAAATATTATTAGTATTTGATCATTATTAATGTGTAGATAACTGCGGGACATTACACACACATCCCAAACTATGACAGCACCAGGAACACCAAAAGAATAACAACCCCCACCGTAGGGAGGAGGAACCGACCAGCTGGTTCCGCCCCAAGCGACTGATGGATCCTGTTAGGTTCCAGACGGAGCTTGGGGTTATTCCTGATACCCTCGCCCACAGTTCGGCAGAGACCCTCGTCGCTGCCTGGCACTCGGCAGCTTCGGAGTCTCTAGACCGGATTGCGCCGCTACGGCCCCTCCGGGTCAGCGGCCCCCGGAGGCCTCCTTGGTTCACTGAGGAACTCCAGGAGGTAAAGCGCCGGAGGAGACGCCTAGAGCACTCGTGGAGGTCCGATAGGTCCGAGTCGAAACGGGCACTTTTAACAGCATGCACCAAGGAGTATATTCGGACTTTAAGAACAACAAAAAGAACATACATTGCCTCCTTGGTAGCGTCCGCCGAGTCCCGCCCAGCCGCCCTGTTTAGGATAACCCGCTCCCTCCTAAATAGGAGGGAGACGGGGGACTCCTTACAGGGTAAGGCTGAGGAGTATGTCCAGTTCTTGGCGGACAAAGTTGCCCGGTTTCGAGCGGACCTGGACTCCACCCCAGTAGATCCAGCCGAGACACAAGGAGAAAACTTGGCAAACCATCTCTGGGTTGAGTTTCAGGAAGTTGCCTCTGGGGATGTGGACAAGGCTATGCGAGCTGTGAGTGCCTCCACCTGCATACTGGACCCGTGTCCCTCCTGGCTGGTTGCCAACAGCAGTGAGGTGACACGAGGCTGGATCCAGGCGGTTGTTACCGCTTCTCTTCGGGAGGGGTACTTTCCCACCGCGCTCAAGACAGCGGTGGTAAGACCCCTCCTGAAGAAGCCGTCTCTGGATCCAGCTGTTCTTAATAACTATCGTCCAGTCTCCAACCTCCCCTTTGTAGGGAAGGTTGTTGAGAAGGTGGTGGCTCTCCAGCTTCAGCGTACCTTGGAGGAAGCTAACTATCTTGACCCCTTCCAGTCTGGCTTCAGACCCGGTTACAGCACAGAAACCGCTTTGGTCGCATTGACTGATGATCTCTGGAGAGCTAGGGATGGAGGCCATGCTTCCATCCTAGTTCTCCTGGACCTCTCAGCGGCTTTCGATACCATCGACCATGGTATCCTTCTGCGACGACTGCGGGAGATAGGGGTGGGCGGCACTGTCTTGCAGTGGTTCTCCTCCTATCTCTCGGACAGGTCGCAGTCGGTGTTAGTGGGGGGGCAGAGATCGTCCCTGAGGCCCCTAACCTATGGGGTGCCGCAGGGGTCGGTCCTATCCCCCCTACTATTTAACATTTACATGAAACCGCTGGGCGAGATCATCCGAAGGCACGGGATAAAATACCACCAATATGCAGACGATACACAGTTGTATCTGTCCGCCCCGTGCCAACTCAATGAAGCGGTGGACGTGATGAACCGGGGACTGGAAGCCGTTAAAGACTGGATGAGAGCAAACAAGCTGATACTCAACCCAGACAAGACCGAGTGGCTGTTGTGTTTCCCTCCCAAAAATTTGACCAACATACCATCACTCAGGCTGGGGGGGCAAAATTTATACCCCTCAGAAAGGGCCCGCAACTTGGGAGTCCTCCTGGATTCACAGCTAACTTTTGACCACCATCTCTCAGCTGTGACCAGGGGGGCATTTGCCCAGGTTCGCCTGGTGCGCCAGTTGCGGCCCTACCTGAATCGGGAGGCCTTCACAACAGTCACTCGAGCCCTTGTGATCTCTAGGCTGGAATACTGTAATGTGCTCTACATGGGGCTGCCCTTGAAGAGCATCCGAAGACTTCAGCTAGTCCAGAATGCGGCCGCGCGAGTGATCGTGGGCGCACCACGGTTCGCCCACATAACACCGATCCTCCGTGAGCTGCACTGGCTACCTGTTGGTCTCCGGGTGCACTTCAAGGTCTTACTCACCACCTATAAAGCGCTCCATGGTAGTGGATCTGGCTATTTGAGAGACCGCCTTCTGCCAATTACCTCCCTGCGTCCCATCAGATCGCATAGAGTTGGCCTCCTCCGTATCCCATCCGCCAGTCAGTGCCGACTGGCGACTACTCGGAGGAGAGCCTTCTCTGTTGCGGCTCCGACACTATGGAACAATCTCCCCGTGGAGATTCGTACCCTCACCACTGTCCAGGCCTTCCGCACAGCCCTCAAGAACTGGCTAGCCCGTCAGGCCTGGGGATAATCTTATTTTCGCCCCTCCCGAATGCTGAGTGAATGTTGAGTTTTACTGTCTAATTTACTTTGTGCACATCTCTTTTTGGTATTGTCCTACACTCCCCTTCCCTTTTTTGATTGTAAGCCGCCCTGAGTCCCCTCAGGGAAAAGGGCGGCCTATAAATAAACAAATCAAATTCAAACAGTTTTCTCCAAAATCACTGCAAATGAAACCAGTTTTTTCCCTAACCCTAAGGACAGGAAAGACAAAACCACTGGAATAAAAACCATCAAGGCATTGTGGGAAGTATTAGTATAAATAACGGTGCCAGAAACATCATAGAACCAGAAACAACAAAAAACAGTGCCAAAAAACTCAAGTCAGCCCTCGCTCCTTTAAGAAAACCCCAGGCAAAACCACCAGCTGAAAGGAAGACTTAAATTCTTAAGTACACACATTAAGACAAGGGAAATCAGCAGGCTAAAAATAGCTCACCTGGAACTTCCTTCCTGTTTTCTGGCAGAACTAACCCCCAGGATCGGAAAGACAAAAGACCTGGGACCAAGATTAACCCAGGAAAACTGGAAAACAAAAGCAGGGCAATCAGAAATCCATCAAAACTCATCAAACTACAAGAGCTCACAAAGCCGCACAGACTCAACATATGAAAGCAGCCATGGAATCACATAAAAGGTGATTGCTGCAAGAAGCAAACACCTCACAATTACCTCAAAAACCAGTTATCACACAGAAACACACAAAATCATGCAAAGCTTGCACCAACCTGCACATATAAAAGCAGCCATTTTGAGGCAAATAAAATTTATGTAAGCTGGACTGGAGGCACACAGAGACAACCAAGTCAGTTAGGCCTGCCTGGTGAGGCCAGGGACTGGAGGGCAGCAAGAGCACCAGCAATCTTTGTGGTCTACGCGAGTCTGGGGAGTGGCAGCAAAGGAGGCCTCCACCAGTCCCCGGGGCTTGCATAGATCGCGAAGCCTGCCAGCACTCTTGGTAGCTTCTTGCTGCCCCTGTACACCCCACAAAGTCACCCTCCAGGTGCCGGCAGACTTCACAGTCTACATGAGCCCAGGGAGTAGTGGCAAGGAAGGCCTCAGCCAGTCCATGAGCTCGCTTAGACTGTGAAGCCCGCCAGCACTCTTGGTAGTTTCTTGCCACTACCCCCCCAAAAGTCGCAACCATAGGCTTACTTACCTTTAGGCAGCCGCAGGAGGAGGAAGCAGTAACACAGCAGGCAGGCCGAGAAGTCAGCGTGGATTCAAGTGTCTCAGAAAGTCATATTGAAAATTTTTGCTCCCTGTGAAAAACATATTTGGAGCCAAGTGGTCTTTTTCTATTAGTAAGTCATTTATTAGAAAACTATAAAATAATACTGTCTTTTCAATCATCATTAATTATAAATAGGCAATTAGTTTTTTCTTGGAAGAGTGCTACTTTCTATTGGTAGCTTGTATTTAGTAGCTTCAACACCCAAATGTTCTAAAAACAAAGAAAACCAATTTCCAGGACAGATAATGTGCTTAGGAGAGAAGAGGATACTTTTCTTGACCAACAAGAAAGAAACAGAATTGAGAGTCACCTCAGGATTGTGCTTGGCCTTGGGGACTGGAGTGGGCATGGCCAGGGTGGGTACAGCCAACTCAATATCACTCCTGTCAGGGACCTGTGGTAACATGAGCGAAGCGCGTTTCCAACTGCCATAGCCTCCTGTAACCCTCTGCCAGTGAAAACAGATTGGGAGGGCCATATCAGGGTTGTGTTTGGCCTCAAGGGTGAGTGTGGCCAGGGTAGGTAGGGACAGTTTGACCTCATTCCTGTCAGGAGCACCTGTGGTGACAGGAGTGCTTTGCCACCAAAAATAGTCTTCATTTTCAACTGCCACAGCCTCCTGCAACCCTCTGCCAGTGAAACTGGAACTCGGGAGGGCCAGTATCATGTGCTTTTGACCTTGGAGGGCTGGCAATGGTGGGTGTTGCTAGCTTGATGCTACTCTTGTCAGGGGCATCTGTGGTGACCAATGACATGCAGTCAGGGGAGGCAGGGCCTCACCACTGTTATCATGAAAAAAAAATTAAAAGGAAAAAGGCTGAGGTAGTTGCTGCCAGAGTCACAGTGGATGACTCTACTTAGTGCTTAACTGTTTAAAAAAGTCTCTTAAAAGTGCCCTCTACAGGAGGAGGTGGGAGAACCATGTGCCTCATTTAGTCTGACTTTATGATCATTCGAGCAGAGTTAAGCAAGGGTTAAAAGCCAAAAAATTCCTTATGTAGATGAGGCACGTGTTTCTCTTGCCTCCTCCTGTAGTGGGCATTTTTTAGAGGCTTTTTAAACAGTTAAGCAGTGTCAACCATTGGGGACTCTGGCAGCAGCTAATCCAGCCTGACCTCAGCAGCTCTTGCCTTTTTCCTTTTACATTTTTACATTTTCATCATGTCAGATAAGAGCAGAGTTGAAATCCTCTGTGAAACAGCTGGAAAAGGTATGTGAGTCGGAGGGAGGGGGAGGAATTCAAAATTAATGTAATTTGTAAGTAATTGTATTATTGTAAGTAATGTGTGTATGTGTGTGCGTGTGCGTGTTTTACCTGCCTCTGCTGTCCCACGGGCTGGCACTTTTTTTATGTCGGACATAGTGGCAGTGCTTTTGGACATAGCGGCAGGGCTTTTGGACATAGCGGCAGGGCTTTTGACATAGCGGGGGCTTTTGGACATAGCAGCAGGGCTGTTGGACATAGCGGCAGGGCTTTTGGACATAGTGGCAGGGCTTTTGGGCATAGCGGCAGGGCTTTTTGGGCATAGCGGCAGGGCTTTTGGGCATAGCGGCAAGGCTTTTGGACATAGCGGCAGGGCTTTTGGACATAGCGGCAGGGCTTTTGGGCATAGCGGCAGGGCTTTTTTGGCATAGTGGCAGGGCTTTTGGGCATAGCGGCAAGGCTTTTGGACATAGCGGCAGGGCTTTTGGACATAGCGGCAGGGCTTTTGGACATAGCGGCAGGGCTTTTGGGCATAGCGGCAGGGCTTTTGGACATAGCAGCAGGGCTTTTGGGCATAGCGGCAGGGCTTTTGGACATAGGGCAGGGCTTTTGGATGCCGTGGCACTCTGTCTGCTAGGGTTGGAGGCCATGGCAGTCAAAAACGTGTCACCACCAGTGACGTGCGGTGAGGTTTATGGCCTGTGAGGCAAGCGGGCAAAAGCCACCCTGCCGCCCCGGTGCTATGTCCGACATAGAGGCGTCCCATCTCTATGGCGGACACAGCGCTGGGGTGTCCAAAAGCCCTGCCGCTACGTCCAACATAAAGGAGTCGCACCTCAGGAGGGGCTTGGAAAAACTCTATCTGGAACTCTGAGGAATTACTCCCAGTTTAAACAATCTTGGATTTAGTTCATTATGGTACAAGTCAGCTTCTTTCATTCTTGACTTCTGGCTAAACAGTCCACCAGTCAAGAACTGGACTAGATGGGCCTTTTGTCTCATTGAGAAGGATTCTTTTTATGTCCCCATAGGACATCTATTGGGCAGTTCTTTTACTGGCATGCAGAAAGAACAAAATTAAGCTGGATAACATGTTTCTACCCCCTTCCTCCCGCCCCCCCCCCAAAAAAAACCCAAGTAATTATTGCCCTGGCTGACACACTTTCCGTCCATTGACTAGTTATATTTTTCTTCTTCAACAGGGGCTGACAGTTGAACTAGCTGATATGTATGAAGACATTGATGTTTATCAAGACAAACCAGAGAAATAGGATTTGGAGGAACATCCATGTGAAGAATGAAAAGGCTAGCAACTGACTTAACATCACATCACTTTTTGACACTCCATGAATGCGTGGAAGGTCCTGCACATGTGCAGAGGTGGCTCACATTTGTGAACCAGTAGCAAAGGTAAGTTGATTTCACCCCTGATCTGGAAGGCACCAGGTTGGAAGAATGATATATTATAGTAAGAACTTCAGTGGTTATTATTCCTAGGTGAACACATCTGTCAATGGAAAAACTTTCAGCAATTGTATTTTGAAAATCAAATTAAACAAAAGAAAACAAAACAAAAACCCTTTTGAAATAGAAATCAAGTCATTGTTGGCAAGCACAGAAGCTTTTCTAAATCCAATTTGGTCAGAGATATTTTGCTGCCCAAAATGGAACAACTGTGTTCGCATAGACATCTATTTCAATCAAAAATAGTGAAAGGTTTGTTGTGAAGTGATAACACAAGCTACACCTTTTGTATTAATTTTGCACACAGGGATATTTAAGAGCCATAATTTATCTTGCAATGTTTTGTAAATTAAACCTTTTTTCTGAAATTACTGATTGGAATAATTTACTTCCTTTTTTTTTTTTTTTACAAAGCATAGCTAAATACCTCTACTTATCAGAAAATAAAATTGACGTAGGAAGCTGGGGAACTGGGGGAAATAGCTTCATGCACAGACAAAACCAGATATTCACAAAGTTAATTTTCATAACTGAGTTTCAGTTCTGCCTACTGTGCCTTTCATAGTCTACTTCCCTGCATATTTCAATTTATAATGAATCTCAAAACTGGGATTCAAATTCAGCTGCTTTTAAAAGGCAATGTCCCACTTCTTCTTTCCAGTCTGTAAGAACTTAAGTTGTCCTGAGCCAACTAGACCCAAAGTCTATTTTATGCCAACTGAAAGACAGATAAGGGAGCACAAGGCTATCAATGACCATCAGTCACAACAGTCCCTGCAGAGGCAGTATCCTGGGTATCTCAGATAGTAAAATACTAACACACACACACACACACACACACACACACAAACACACACACACTTTTTACCATTGCCTGCAATCCTCAGTTAACTCCAGGAGGGACAAGAGATTGGCCAATTGTCATAGCTCTAGGGAGAAATAGTAAGAACTAGAGTCATCTCTTCCATCATGATGCAGGTAGGTAACAAACTGGAATCCCTCAGCAACTCTTTTGCTTCTGACTTTCTGCTTCGAAAATTAAAGAGGAAAACATGTGGAAATTGAATTGTACAACAGCAAATTGGAAAAAGATATGGAAGGAAGACTCTCCAAAACATCCAAATCCCACTGCAGCCTTCAAGCCCCGCATCCTCCCAATGTGGTTGATCCATGTGTAAGAAAAGACACAACTTCCCCAAAGAAAAAGCTCTCCACATTAATAAAGAACTGCCAAGGAAGAAAGAAGTAAAGGAAAAGAACACACAAGCCACTAAAAGTAAAAAAGAACACCACCTCTGTCTTTTTCCCTCTAAACCAGGGGTGTCAAACACAAGGCCTACGGGCTGGATCCAGCCCCCAATGTAGTTGGATCCGGCCTGCGGGGCTGCCCTGGAAAATGTAAGGAGCTGCCCCATGTCACTTCAGCCCGCTCTACCCAATGCAAAGAGGAAACATGCCAGCAGTTTAGGGAGTGGGGTCAAGCTGGCTGTGAAGTTCCCAGAAGATGACCTAATTAATTTGCCTCGAGACAAAGTTCAAAAGAAATCCATTCATTTTATTAGGATCAACATTCTTTTTTTTTATTTTTTAAACAAAAAACAAACAAAAATACATATAACATCATCAATTACATATGTGTTTAGCATGTTGTTTGGTCACAAACATTTGTGCATCACCGCTTTCAATTGTGTTTAAAATCAGCCATCATCAACCCAAAATACATGAGTACATTGTTATCATTGTAAATCATATATTCAATTTACTCTTATAATTCTTTCATTTTAGACATGTATTCTAAGAATTAAATTCATATATATGCCAACTATCTGTTACATCATTATAAATCTATTTAATAATAACATATCTTTATAGTATCACCTGTCTTATTCTGGTATTTCTTGCAGCATATAAAAAAAAGGTTCATCCAAATTTTATATTTATGCCTCATTACTTTCAATTGTATGTAAAATCATAAAATATCTATCAAATGTATATAAATACATCTTTATCATTGTGCCTCATATGTTCAACTACAATTCTTATTTCCTCATTTTAAACAAGACATTCTAAATATTCAATTCATATATATACCAATATTCCATTACATTGTTATAAATCTATATAATCTATGTGATAGCAATATGTCTTTATGGTATCTCCTATCACATTCTATTATTACAATTCAAGATTGTGGTAATTGTATCCATTGATAGAACAAGTCCCAGATCTTATAAAATTGTTCATCTTCTTGTTCTCTAATTTCAAATTTCAATTTACTCACTTCAGCACATTCCATTGATTTTCGAATAACTTCCTCCTGGGTTGGTATTTTATAATTTTTCTAATTTTTTGCAAATACAATTCTAGCTGCCGTTAAAATATTTACGATTAAATATTTCAAATCTTTATTGTATGTATCTGGTATAATACCCAATAACAAAGTCTCTGGTTTAAGTCTATGTGTTTCTGTGTCATTTTCTCCAACCACATGTGGATTTTAGTCCAATACCTTTTAGCTTCTATACAAGTCCGCCACATGTGGTAATATGATCCTGGTATTTGATGACATTTCCAACACTTTTCCGATTTATCCTTGGACATTCTTGCTATTCTCGTTGGGTGTAGGTGCCACTTGTAAAACATCTTATACAAACTTTCCTTATAAGCTGTTGACATTGTCATTTTATAATTTTGAGACCACAATTTCTCCCATTTCTCTAGTTCAATCCCATGTCCAAAATTTTTCCCCCAAACTATCATAGGTTCTTTAATTTGTTCTTCTTTTAGCTTAACCTCTAGTAAATGTCCATATAGTTTTTTAATTACTTTTTCATCAGTACCTGTCAAGATTTTATCTAACTCAGTCTTTTTATCATAGAAACCTTCCATTTTGCAGTCTTTGTCATATATAGATTGTATTTGCACATATGAAAACCAATTCATTTCTATTCCTTCCTGTTTCAGCTCTTCCATAGATATGAGTTTACCCTCTTCATTCAATATTTCACTATATCTAACTGTTTGTTCCTTTTTGTATATTATTGGATATGAAAAAGATTCAATAGTTGATAGCCAGACTGGTATTTTTAGGTAATATTGCTTTTTAATCTTCTCCCAATTCAATAACAAAGCCTCCCCTAAGTAGTGTCTTCTAAAGTAACCCTGTGTTTTGGTTCCTTTATACTATAAAAAAGCATGCCATCCCAACAATAGGTCATGACCTTCTGGAGTCAATAGTCTGGAATTCCTTAGTGTTACCCACTCCTTAACCCACATCAAACTTTTTGCCTGGTGATACAATTCCCAATTAGGTAAGCCCATGCCTCCTCTTATTCTAGCATCTTGTAACGACTTTTATTTTATTCTTGTTTTTTCCCCTGCCAAATGAACTTCAATATTATTTTATTTAATTCGTCAAAGTAATTTTTCCCTAGTCTAATTGGAGTTGTCTGGAACAGATATAAAATTCTAGGTAAAATGTTCATTTTGATTGTAGAAATTCTCCATCATTGATAGTTGTAGATTTTCCCATTTCATTAAATCAGACGTGATCTGTTGCTTAAGTTTATAATAATTGTTCTCTTTAAGCGTTCTACATCTTGCAGTTAAATATATCCCCAAATATTTAACCTTGTTTGTTACTTAGATCTCCAATGCTTCTGCCAATTCTTCCTTTTGTCTCAATGATATATTCTTTGTCAAAATTTTCATTTTATCTTTATTTATTTCCAACCCAGCTACTTTCCCATATCCCTCTATTCTCTCAATCAATGTAGGTACTATTTCAAATGGATCCTCAAGAATAAAAACCAAATTGTCTGCAAATGCTTGTTGTTTATATTCTTCTTTTTTGATTTTCATTCCTTTTATTTCTTTTTCTTCTCTAATCTTTCTATTTAATATCTAATGTTAAGACAAAAAGTAAAGGTGATAATGGACAACCTTGTCTTGGACCTTTCTTTATTTCAATGGAATCCATCAATTCTCCATTTATCATTATCTTTGCTGTTTGTTTATGGTATATGGTTTGAATGGCTTGTGTGAATTTCTTGCCAAAATTCATCTGTTCCAATTAGCAATAGCAATAGCAGTTAGACTTATATACCGCTTCATAGGGCTTTCAGCCCTCTCTAAGCGGTTTACAGAGTCAGCATATTGCCCCCAACAATCCGGGTTCTCATTTTACCCACCAGAAGGATGGAAGGCTGAGTCAACCCTGAGCCAGTGAGATTTGAACAGCCGGACTGCAGAACTGCAGTCAGCTGAAGTAGCCTGAAGTGCTGCATTTAACCACTGCACCACCTCGGCTCTCCATGTTTATGTAAAAACATAAATCGCCAATTCACATTATCAAATGCTTTCTGAGCATCTAAGAAGATCAAAGCCATTTATTTTTTATGGTGTGCCTCATAATACTCCAATGTATTCAGAATTATTCTCATATTATATTTAATTTGTCTTTTTGGCAAAAACCCATTTTGGTCAGGATGAATAAAATCATTTAAATATTTTAAGTCTTTCTGCTAGTATCGAAGCAAATAACTTATAATCTGAATTCAACAAGGAGATGGGTCTGTAGTTCTTAATTTGTGATAGATCAGCTTCCTCTTTGTGTAGGAGAGTAATATATGCCTCTGACCATGATTTGGGTATCCTACTCTCTGACATCACCTCATTTATAACTTCCAGTAGTGGAAGGGACAACAAATCCTGAAAAGTCTTATAGAATTCTGCAGGCAGCCCATCTGGACCTGGAGCCTTGCCATTATTTTGTTTTTAAGTGCTTCAGTTAATTCCATCATAGTTATTCTACTTTATAATATTGTCTCCATTTCTTTAGATATCTGAGGAAGGTTGGTTTCTTGTAGGTATTGTTTAGCTCCTCCCTCTTCTAGATTCTCTTGTTCATAAAGCTTACCATAGTAATCTTGTATAATTTTCTTCTTCTCTACAATTCCATAACAAAGTTGCCCTTGATTATCTTTTAGTTGCAATATTTTCTTTGATTCTCTCTCTTTTTTCAATTTGCATGCCAACCATCTACCTGGTTTATTGGCATTTTCAAAATAATTCTGTTTAGCACCTCTATTTTTTGTGCTAATTCCTCCTTTTCCAATAGATCCATTTTGTGCTTATTTATATCCATTTTTATTTTAATATCTTTTTTTTGTGGAGACTTCTGTAACTCTTTTTCAAGGTCCTTATAATCATTCTCTAAACCTTTAGAAGTTGTCTTTTCTTTATGTTTCTCTTTCTTGTATAGTCTATTATCAAACCTCTAGTATAAGCCTCCATTATATCCCAGAAGTTCTGCATCAATGTATCTTCCTTTCTATTTTCTTTAAAGAAAAAAGCCAGTTCTTTTTCCATTTTCTGTAAAAAAATCCTTCTCTTTTAATATTGTATTATTTAATGTCCATCTGGATCTGTTTCTTTGTCCTTTCCATTTAATTATGATTGGATTGTGATCTGCCCAGGTACTTCTTTCAATTTCAAGTTCCTGTACATTACAACTCAGTTTCATTGTAGCCCACATCATGTCAATTCTGGAGTATGATAAATGTCTATTTGAATAGAAAGTGTATTGTTTTTTTTTTTTTTGTAGAATTTCTTTCTCTCCAAAAATCTTTAAGATTTATTTCATCTGTCATTTTTAAAAAGGCTTTAGGTAATGGTTTTCTATTTGTCTTTGTAATTTTTTCTGTTTTATAGTCCAAATTTTGATCTACAATTCCATTAAAATTTCCCATCATGGAAATATCAATGTAGTCCAATTCAATTATTTTCCTATGTATTTTTCTGTAGAAAATTCATCTTGTTTATTGTTAGGGGCATATATTGCAATTAAAGGTATTTTCTTTGAGTTGTCCATTATTTCCACCATCAAGATTCTTCCCTCATCATCTGTATAAATTTGTTTTGCTGGAATTGTATCTTTAACATAAAAGTCACTCCTTTTTTCTTATAGCTTGCCAATTTTCCCCTGTGAGTATTTTCTCCAATTTTAGTTGCACCAATAAATGTTCGTGCTGTTTTTGAATATGTACTTCTTGTAAGGAGATTATATCCAATTTTAATTTTCTTAATTTATGAAATATTCTTCTTTTAATTACTGAGTTAAGTCCATTTATGTTAATTGAGATCATTTTTTTCTTCCATATCTATATTTTAGAATTAGGATTTATAGCTCTAGTTGATCTCAGTTCTCAGTTCTCGTTCTCTAATGTCAACACCACCTATAGCTCCCTCCTCTGCACCTTCAAGTTTCTCCATCTCAACTATACATACCTCTTGAAGGTCTACCAATAGGTCTTCTCTTCCAGTCTTCTCAGCCTTTCCTCTCAGAATGCTTCTTCCTTATTGCTTGTGTCTATTCTGTATCTTTGACCTTGCCATGTAAATATTAAACCTTTTGGTATGTGCCACGCCTTTTTTAAGTAAAATCTTAGTCAGGAATTGATATGTTCTTCTCGTCTCTCTCACTCTTCTTGGAATTTGTTTCAGCACTACAATCTCCTTCCCCTTATATTCCAATTTTCTATCTCTTGTTTTCTGTAGAATTTGTGATTTAGTTGTTTTCTTGGTAAATCTTACGTGAACTTCCCTCAAGAGTCTATTTCTCACTGCATATCTTGTTTGGACTCGAAACATCTCTTCTATGCCATCTATCATCTTCTCTTGGGTTATCTCTAACATATCTTTCAATAATTCTGATATTATTTGTGCCAAGTTCTCACCTTTTTTTCTTCTATGTTTTGGAATCTTAAAAAGAATTCTGAGTGATCCATCTCCCATCTCAATATTCTGCTGTTATCTTTTTCCACTGTGTTCAATCTACTGTCAATATTCTCCATTTTCTTCTCTCTTTCTTTGATTTTTTTTGTAGTCTATCTTCAGATTTCATCATCCATTGTTGAATAGTTTCCGTTTTTCTTCTGTTTTATCTGTCTTTTATTTTATATTATATATTCGTTGTTCTATTGCTTCCATCCTCTTTCCCATGTTCTCTGTTCTTTTTTCAATGATTTCCAATCTCTTATCAATACTCTCTCTTCTTGCTTCTGGTTTTTATATTCCTTGCATAATTGCCTCTAATATTACACCCTTGTCTTTTTCCTTTTCCTGTTGAAGCATCATCTGTATTGATCTTTGCCCTCCTGCAGGTGAAGAGGAGGGGGTTGTTGTTGCAGAGCCAACAGTTGCTATTTTTTATCTTCCATTTTGTGTTTTGGTTTTTAACCATGAGGGTTCAAAGAATGAAAAATAAAGCAATAACTAACAATTAAGACAGCAATAAAAAAGGCCAAAAAGAAGAAAAAGGAGAAAGAAAAAGGGGGAAATATGCAATAATATGGAAGACCAAAAATCAGGAAGGAAAAAAGAAAAATAAGAAAAATTATTTGATTTCTTCTATGTAAAAAGTTATGAAAAGAAGAAAGGGAAAAAGAAAATAAAAAAATTGTAGAAATTTCCCTTAGTCCAGCACTCTTGATATACTCTGACAAAAAGGAAAAAAATCAAAACAGAAAAATAGACTGAGTGAAACCACAGCTTCCAAAACAAGGTAATATAAACACTGCCACCAAAAGGGAGCAAAAAAAGAAAAGTTCAAAATCTAAAGTGAAAGCCTTTCCGAGGTCACTCTAAGCTTCCCCTTTAAAAAGAAAGATTTTTATTTATTCTTTCAAAGTAAATTTCCAGCTGCTGATAATTTCCCAAGAAACACCTGCGTTCCTCTCACTATCATATCTAGCTGAATACCCTTCAGCAGCTTCTCTCCAAACATTCATGCAAGAATAAAAACATTGTTCTAAATCAGTGATGGCAGTGATACTTGTTTCAATCTCAATCTTTGTTACACTGTTACACTCTGCATTTAACTTTCTCTTTAAAAAGAAAAGGAGATGGTAAATAAAAAGAAAAAATTCTAGGTCAGTTCCATCTTAATTGTAGCAATAATTCCAAGAAATCCAATAAAGTAAGTAAGAAGAAAAGTGCAAGGAGCTAGTCCAAATTAAAATCAAATTGCCTCGTGAGTCCAGTCAGGCTTCCAGAATTAAAAGGGGGGGGGGGAACCTTCAATTAACTATTTCTTAAGTCCGCTGCTTATTCTCTCATCAATCTTTCTTTCTTTTAAGTAAAATCTCCAGGTTTTAGGGTATTCTCCCTCCAAAAAAAATAGAAAATTAAAACTCTCACCAAATCGACATGCTTTTCTCCAGCACTTGTGTTTCGGTGCGGTCAGCAGTTTCAGCAGCCAAAAAGCTGGCTCTTAGTCGCTGGCAAAGGGGCCTTTTTCCCTGATCGCCAGAGACTTTGCTGGTGTCTCTGGGATCGACAGGGTGTACCCCTACCTGTCGCCGTCTCTACAGGATGGTTTAGGTCCAAATAGACCATCCAAATGACCAGAATTCAGCAGCGATCCCAGGACTCCAGGAAAGTCTGACCATTCCACTGCAACACCATGCCCCTTTTCAGGATCACCATTCTGATGTGTACTCCTGTGGAGCCAAAACTGATTTCCACTTAATTGCATTTGAACTTTATCCCTCCACCACCTCCCTTCTGTCATGCGTCATAGATCATATTCACGAACTAGGTTGTAGAAATATAAGATCCAACTCTGGCAGAAGGTATGCATTGAATCCTCCCTCGAATGCCAACCTGATAATGGTCATGCAATGCTTTACAAGTTGACATCTGGTTCCCCTCACTTCCCAAAAGTGACCTGTGTGACAAAAAGACAATTTGAATACAGGTATATAATCTAGGGATGCGTTCCTCCCATAGGCCTGCCTGGATTTTCTGCATGGAATTTTATTTATTAATAAGCACCTTGTTTATTAACTGCATGAATACTACTGGGGGGCCCTGCAGTCCAAAAGGTATCAGTTTGAATTGAAAACTCCCTGGGGGCAGTTGAACACTGTTTTCCATTCATCTCCCTTTCTGATACATACTCGGTAGTATGCTTCTCTGAGGTCTCGTTTGGTGAAAACCTTTGCCTTGGCCAGAAGGGATAGCATGTCTTTCATGAGGGGGATGGGTATAGATTGTGTACACACATCCCATTTATCCCTCGAAAGTCCATACACAATCTCATAGTTCCATCTTTTTTCTCTTTGAAGAGGACTGGTGCCGCGACCCGTAGTTTGGCTGGCTCAATGAACCCCCTTGCTAGGTTTTTGTCTATGTATTTGCAGATCTCTTGCATTTCCCAGGGCGTAGTGGCATACAGTTTGGGCTTCAGTAGTTTTGCCCCAAGGATGATTTCGATGCCAGTCTGTCTCGAGGAGGCAGAACATCGCACTCAGCCTCGCTGAATACTTCTGTGAGGTCCTGATATTCTATCAGAATCAGTTCAGCCTCTGGGGTTTTGTCAGTTGTGGTTGCCAGTTGTACTTGTGGGTTCTTTTGGGGGGTTCCTGTGTGGGTGGCATTTCTGCTAGCTGGTGTGGGAGGGGGAGGGGGCCCCTTGATATCCTAAGTCTGTGGGTACCCTCTTTTTACCAGATGGTCAGTCCCCATTTGTCTAGCCAGGAAAGTCCCAGTATGACTGCATCTGTCATTTTGCGGGCTATTATGAATCAAATTACTTCCCAGTGATCTGCTAGCTCTAACCTCACTGGTTCAGTCAGGTGATTGGCATAGGCTCCTCCCATTAGGGACCCATTGACCTGATCGAACTGGATCAGATGGACCAGTATTTTTGCTCTAATCCCCAGTTTCAGGACTGTGATTTGGTTGATCAAGTACCTCGTGCAGCCTGAGTCTATCAGGGCTTGAAAATCCCCCTGGTTTCCTGTTTTTGGGGCTGTGAGGCATATTGGAAAAAGGAAAGGGTGAATTGGTTTACTCACCATTGGGTCATTTTCTCCCTCATCCTCGCTGTTGTGTGATTCGGGTGACTGGTTGTTGTTGCCTGGTGTTCCACCACTTTTGGCTGAGAGGGAAGGGGCCTCTGCAGCCTGGAGGGTTTTCCCAGGCCTGTTGGTTGTCTGTTTGGGGTGTCGTTCTGGTCATGCCTTGGGGTGGTGGGTCTGGCCTTGGTTTTGGGGCTGGGGTTGGGCATGCAGCTGCCATGTGGCCTTCCTATGACCCTCTTAAATTCATGGGTATGCTCTTTCATGGGGTGGCCCCTCTGCTTTAGGTTGCTGAGTTCCTCTTCCTCATATGGATCCTCCTCTCCCTCCTCAAACCTGGCCTCCAGCAGTTGTAGGAAGTCATCTATGTCTTGCAGTTGGGGGTTCTCGTCTTGTGGAGGGGTGCTTCTCCCTCTAGACCCTCTGCGAAGGTATTCACAATGGCTCTGGGGGATAGGTAGAGGTGCCCATAGCATTTTAGTTCTATTATTTAGGTTAAAGAATAGAACTAGCTGGTCTGAGTCTCCGTCAAACTTTCCCCTGAATTGGGTTGGGTCATTTAGCCCTACTCCTCCAACCTCCTGTCGGCCTCTGTATCCTTGTGCCTGATATGACTGGTCATCTTCTTCACCCCTAGTTCGGACAGAGGGAGGGGGTTGTCTGTTCTTGGCAGCCTGCCTGCTGCATGGGAGAGGCACTGGTTGCCATTTTGGGTTCTATTCTCCTTCTATTGGGTGGCGGAGGGGGGCTGCATTCCAGTCTGCGACTCCTCCCTTCAACAGGATCAGATGTCCCTCCCCTCTCTTTTGGGTGGCATGATGGCCCCTCATCATGAAGGGTGACCCGGTCAAAATCCTCCCTAACTTGCTCTATTGCACTCCTCAGGGATTCCATCTGGGGCTTTGGGAGCCTGGCTTGTTTCCAGTCCCACCTCTAATCAACCCTTGCCAGCTTGCTTGAGACCCTTCCCTATATCTGGGAATTGGGGTAAGGGAACTCTACTTCAGCTGCCTTAGGGGCTAATTTCCACCAGTACTCATCCTTTATTGCTTCTGCTGCTGGGAAAGACATTGCTGTGTGGAAGTCTGGAGCTCTGAAGTCGGGGGCTGGCCGACTTCCTTCAGCCAAAATCAGGCTTTCTTCCGATAATCCACCTTCTGCCATGGTTGCCTGATTTTCCCTCCAAGCACCCCAAAAATCGGGAAGTGACTGGAGAGCCCAGTATTCAGGAAGCCCGGAAATCTTGATAGATTTTAAAAGTCAGTTTTGACTCTCTGTGAAGTTCCCAGAGGATGACCTAATTAATTTACGAGCCTTGAGACAAAGTTCAAAAGAAATCCATTCATTTATTAGGATCAACATTCTGACATGTACTCCTGCAGAGCCAAAACTGGCTTCCGCTTAATTGAGTTTGAACTTTACCCCTCTATCTCCTCCCTTCTGTCATTCGTCATAGATCATATTCATAACTAGGTTGTAGAAATATGAGATCCAACTCTGGCCAAAGGTATGCATGAAATTCTTCCTCGAATGCCAACCTGATAATAGCCATGGCAACGCTTTACAAGTTGACACTGGCGACACCCACCCAGTTGACTATGTCCATCCAGTCGACCATACCCGGTGAGTAGCATCAGGTTGGCCATGCCCACCCAATTAACCACACCCACCCAGTTAGCCAAGCCCCCCCCCTCCCTGAGGTCAACCTCAGCCCTGCTGCAGCCCTCAATGAAATTGAGTTTAATATACTTGCTCTAAACCATAGCAAGAGACTCAGTGTCTCAGCCTAAAAGGGTTCAATGTTGCAACTGGTAGTTTGAATAACTTCAGCTTTTTCAGAAAGTGGAAACTTTGAATCCAGCCTGACAATTCACGATGAAACCTTGCTAGCTACATCAGACTAATTAAAGATAGGGAGATAGGCTTAATTACATTTGTTAGACAGGATAAAAACCCCAAGGAAGCCAGCACTTTAGACACATTTCTGGCCTTCGCAAGACAAACTAATTAAAATCAAAGAATAAAATATACAAAGCAAGCCTCTAAATTACAAAATGCTGTAGAAAAAAATTGTATAAAAATCCATGTACTGACCAAACCAATTGATCAGCTGTCCCAGAATTGAATGTTGTTGTCACTTCTGCCTCCATTAAACCTTTTTGATGTGCTGCTCCTGCCTGGAGAACTAGGGTAGGAAGGCCTTGTAAACAACAAGTATATAGTAGATGAACAGAATTCTTTAGACCCCTACTTTAGGATTTTTCCATCCTCTATTCAGCATACTTTTTATTGCTAAAAAACCATACATGACTTTTTTGCCTTGTAAAATCCAATAGATTTACTAGTGTTCCAAGATCTGGAATTTCCAAGATCATCCCTCCCTCTGACCATTTCAAGGAAATAGAAAAGATGACAGAATAATTCTGAACTGAACAAAAGAAGCTACCTGAATGAGAAGTAAAAGTTTTTTTAAAGAAAAAAAAACCAATAACCACTCCCTCCCCCGCCCGGAAAATCCAGTTTCCAGAATTTCCAACATTAGAGAGCTGGGCATTTAATCCACATCAATCTATTCTGGAAAGTAATAACAACAGATTGCTTTAACACTTATTTAATACTATTACTAAGTATGATAAATCAATAATAATAACACAATTTAATTCAGTCTATGATGTAGATTTTATCAACCTAATTCTGCTTCAGAAATACTGGGTGGCTTGAAAGTGTGGCTACATATAAAACCACAATGGTACTATTCTAAAAAAAATAAATGAATTCATTCTAGATTCTTTGCACTTTAGAACAAATTTTCCTCTGAACAATACAGATTTTTTTAAAAAAACAATTGTAAGAAAAATCTGCAACCCAGAAGGTTTACTGGGTGTGTTTATCTCAGAATAATCATTTCAGTATTCATTTGGCATGGAAAAGTTTCATTTATACATCTGGGTTTTTTCCCTTCTCCTTTATGCCTGGAAGACCAACACCAAGGAGTAACAGACTGAGAACCACTATCCTAAAGAATTGTGCTTTCTGATGGAGAACATCGGAGCTAGATGACAGACTGATTTTTGGGTGTGTTTCTCAGAAATTGCCTTTAATACAGAGAAATTTTAACTTAACTGGATTGATGATCCAAATATCCCTTAGCAGCATTTTTCTCATCCCCAAAGGCATATGTAAAACTGAATTGCTGATAAGCTGGGGAAGAAATTGGCTTTCCAAAAATTCAATAGAATACATTTAAAAAATGTCAATCTCATTTAATTAATTTCATATAGCTGGTATTTCAGATAATAAGTCTCTGTGGGTTGAAAGAATTAAGACTTGAAGCAGAACTCATCAGGGTTTAGCCCTGGAACCTAATTCTACTTCCTAGAATCAACTTAAGTCAGGTAAAAGAACTAAGTAGACATTCTGATTCAACAAATGCAATATATATAAAAATTAAGTTCATTAACTATAATGAATTCTTTTTAAAATTGAAAAAACTCTCAGGAAGATAACAAGATATAATCATGTTGTTACAGAAACAGCCAATCAGCACTGTGCACAATTAAGGCACAATCAGTATTTACATTCCCAATTTCTCACAAACCAAACTAAAACCAATTCACAACTAATTTCATTTATAAATTCAGAATGTAGAGAGCAACTAGTGCTCATGCTCTTTCTTCTGTTTAAAAAGTTGCCCAGTGAGTGCCAAACTCCTGTTACCATGATTCCTGAAATTGAAATTTAAAAAAATAAATAAATTTCTGCCAACCTTCACTTAAAACAGAAAAATAGCTAATATTTCTATTCTACTTCATATAGTGCATTATGTGTCAGCTGCCACTGTATGTTTGCTTGTATATTTCATTACCATGCAGGGACAATCTGCCATGAACTCTGGGGAGGATGGATGGGAGGTGGGATGCATGGTGGGGGGATGAAACTTGTTGTATGTGGATGGGAGGGCAAATGCTTGGAAGAAAATGAAACTAACTGCTGTATTTCCCCAAACACTGTTTCAAGGTCATCTGGCTGGAGAAGAATGCAGCTGCATGCCCACCTATGTCTGAAGTGACTGTTCTGAAAACATCTTGCTGAAAGCTGATTGGTCATTGGGGGAGGTGTCAGTAAAGGGAGGGAAATAAGAGAGGGAAAACTTAGGAATGTTGGTACACAACTGTCAGTTCTGACTTTACACTAGTGTAATACACTTGACTTCTTATAAAACTATGTCTTTCTCAACAAATGGAGCCAAGGATCATTTCTACTTGGAGGATTAAGTGTTTGGCAGGTCTGACATTAAGCCAGAACTGCATTATTCAATTCTCTCTGAGAATTAACCTACCTTGGGAATGAGCAACCACATCTATCTCCAGTGGGGACCAAGCCAAGCAGAGATAGAAAGTGGGGAGGCTTCCATGATAAGACAGGAGAGCAATAGTTTGAGGATCTGTTAGCAGACCAGAAGGTGAAAAGGAGAATCAGAACCATCAGACAAGGCTAACAATTGGCCGTGGCCTAAATCCAAGAATTCCAAGGTCTGGCCAGTAAGTTGCTAAACTGGACCCAAGAATACTCCCGGAATATTTCTAACAGGGCCTTAACCAAGAAGACCTAGTCAATTGCCTATTCCAGGGGTTGCCCAGAATCCTGCAGGAATGGTACATCCTGGCCAGTGAGATGGAGATCAACCTCACCATTAGCCACAAAACACCAGAGAGGAAATCACAGCCCACAAAAACACCAGAGAGGAAGCCCCCCCCCCAAAAAAAGAAGGGCAAGAAACCAACCCAGTGGGCAGTTTTCAGTACAGCCAAGAAGATCACCAAGCAAACAACTGTGCAAGCTCATGACTAGCACCAGTGATTCAGATCACCCCAATGAAGCAACTACCAAACCCAAAACAGCTGTCCCGAATGTGAGTTCTCCCCACTGTCCAGTGAAGGGAAGGAGGCCCTGGGGAAGAACCAAGATCCAACCTCAGAAAGTGGTGGAAGCAATGATGACCCACTGGCAAGTGGCCTTTCAAGACTGGTGACAGTGAGGGGGGGAAACGAAAAGTGGATTCCTCAGGGTGGAAGGGAAGATTAGGGCCCTGTTAGACTCTGGATACATTGATGTCTTGTTACCTGATGGAGAGACTTATAATACAACTCAATAAATGTGCCAATGGCATTTGTGCAGTTAGATAGCTCATTGGCAGGAGGGGATCCCACTAGATTCCCGACTGAGCCCATAGAAATGAAAATAAGCATCCTTGTGGAAACCATAAGATTGTGTACCATCTAGTATGGACAGGTCCATGATTCTGGGCTTCACATGATTAGATAAATGGAGTCCTACAGTAAACTGGGTAAGGGAAAAACTAAAATTTCCTCAGACATGCCCATCGTAGAAATAAAATCTAGCAAGTTCAGGCTTCATAATGCAGGAGTGCAAGAACCTAGCACCTAGCTTGCCCAGCAACTGAGGAGGAGAGGTCTCTTATCCTGAAGGAATACTGGCACCTAAAGGAAGTGTTCAGTGAGTGGGAGACTGATGCTACTCCCCACACACACATCGCCCCATAGACTACACCATCAAAATATTGCCCTGGGCCAGTTTTCCAAGTGTAACCTGTATTCCATGATGCCAAGGGAGCTGGATGCTCTTATCATTAATTGATAAGAACTTAGCTAGAGGATCAAACAATTGGCGAAATCACGCATGGCAGTATCCATGTAGTTTTGGAAAAAGAAAAATGGGTCCCTGAGACTATATGTAGACTACAGGGGCCTAAATGGCATTTTGTGGTGAATATGTACCCACTACCCCAACGAGAAATATGCTAACCCTCTTATCCAAGGGCAAAATCTTTATTAAACTGGGCTTGATAAAAAATACTAACAGAGGGAGACCAGTTGCCATTGCAGAGGGAATGGCAGAGCTCTGCTGAGCTCCATGAAAACCAGCCAATATCAGCTTGCTATGGGGTCAAAGCTGCTCTGGAGGGGTGGTAAAGAAAGAAGAAGTGCTTCATTAATCACAAGGAAACCATCATTTCCTTGTTAGAGCAGAAGAAAGCTCTTCCAAATGACAACAGGGATGACTGCTGTTTTGGCAAGTCACAAGCTGTGACAACAGGGACAATAAGATTTGTGCTGGAGCAGTTTATGGACAGAGCATTGAAACTGGATGAGTTAACCTCCAACTTTTATTCTAGATATTTTAGTAAAATAATCTCAAAAAATAATCTCCTAAGAAAGCAGCAATTAGTGACATGGAGAAAGATGAAAGACTCAGAGGTGAAAGAAATGTCTAACGGAAGCTTTAAAACACAGAAAGCCTGGAAAAGAGCTAACAACAACTTGAAAAGTGATAGTTGGGAGAAACTGCTTCTTATTTTTATTTTTAACCTCCCTGAATCTGTTGACAATCAGCTGTTTGATTTTGGTAGCTGTTCAGTGTTGGAATTTGGAGCAGGGGAGCCATCTACTAGAGAAAGAAGATCACTACAACCTGGGAAACTCAAGTGAAAGTGACAATTTTTAAATACAAATAATGGACTGGAGGGAAAGTAAACAACAGCTGGAGGGCCATTTGACCTTGATTCTATTTCAGAAAATGATTTGGATATTTGGAAATGTTTAGTAAACTTTTTGAAGATCTTTAAGACAAATTGAATTGCAAATAACTAAAACTCTATTGAAACTGTTTATTGGTTGGTGAATTTGAAAGACTCAAGAAAATTTGGTGGGTCAATTTGGATCTGGGTTATTAATGTTAGTTGACAAAACATCCTACGAAGCAAAAGAAGAAAGGTGATAAAAGAGAAAATATGATTAGGTAACCTAATTATATTATTATTATTAACAGTGTGTAAAAAGTTTACTGAAAATTATAACTTTTAAGAACTAGAAATTTGGGGGACTTAGAGATCTAATCCTGGACTGACTAAACCTTGCTAATAATTAGTCCTTATTAGTGTTTCTTTGGGATATTGGAATTATGGTGGAATATTGTGTAATTTTTAAAATATTAAAATATTAATGACTCAGCAGGGGACCACAAATATACTGTATGAAAAAAATGTTATCTATGTTGAAATGAATATGAAAAAGTGACAAAGAATCATAGAGAATGGTATTGTTTAAAGATAAAGATGTAGAAGATTGTAGAAGAACCCCAACAAGTGGAGGTGGGAAGTACAAATTGGGAAAATAGCATTATACATAGTGGGTTATAAAATAATTTATTATAATTACAAGGTATATGTTAAGGTTTGAAGTTGAAAGACAAGGGTTATGTATATTTAATTCTTTTATTATTTTGAGCATTGTGTAAAAAGTGTACTGACCCAGTCAATATGCTGTCCACAAAATATGTATGGCTGTTAAAGGAAAACTACAAATGATAGATAGATAGATAGATAGATAGATAGATAGATAGATAGATAGATAGACAGACAGACAGACAGACAGACAGACAGACAGACAGACAGACAGACAGACAGACAGACAGACAGACAGATATACATAGATACACACACACACACACAAACACACACATAGAAATGCAGATTAAGGCTGTAATGAATGGTAAACTGTGTTTAATTGCCCGCTGGGGTGTTTTCAGTTCTTGATCTTCCCTCTTGGCCTGCAAGGACCACCTGCTCTGTTCATGCAACTGATTAACAAAGTCCTGCATGAACATTTATTGAAAGGAGGCTTGGTCTACTTGGATATTATGTTAATTTGTACTGAAACCATTGATGCGCATGTCAAACTTGTAGAATTATTCTAGATAAGTTATTGGCAGCACAGTTGTATGTGAAGCTCTCCAAATGTGAGTTTTACCAACCCAAATTGGACTTTCAAGGCTACCCAATCTCCCATTAGGAAGAGGAGATGGATACAGGAAAGGTGGGAGCAGTCGTGGAATGGAAGGTATTGCACACCCGAAAACAGTTGCAAGCTTCATGGGTTTCACAAACTTCTATAGAATTCATTCCTGCTTTCACTCAAATTGCTCTATAGCTTATCAATTTGTTAAAAACTAAAGGGAAGGAAAAACCTAAACCTCGTGGAATGTCAGGTGACTTTTGAGAAACTTAAGAGACTATTTGCTGCTAATTCCGAAACACTGTTTCAGTTCTGAAACAGATCCCAAAAAGCCTTTTGTCATCCAGGCAGACACAAATGGCATAGCGATCATTATTCATCAAGGAATGATTACAGCCTTGTACATACAGTTCCAAAAAGCTCTCAGAGGCTAAACATAGATGGATGGTTTGGGAGAAAGCTTATACAGTGAAATGTGCATTACTAACATTAGCAACACTTCCTACAAGAGGGGAAGAGGCTTTCAAAGTGTGGACCATCACTGAAAACCCCTTGAAAACTTCACCCCAAATAAGTGAGAGGGGAGCAATACTTTAAGTGTTTTAATTTCACGTTGAACACCTACCTGGATAGGAAAATACCCTCATCAGAATTCCCCAGTATAACTGTAAGAGACGTAGTAGACACTGTCATCCCCTCCAACTAAACAGCAGCGCTAGCCACAACCAGAACACACAGCAAAGTGCAATCCAACTTGACCGACGACCTTACCTAGGCGATGAAAACAATCCTGGTCCAAAACAAGTGGTTTGTAAGCCACAAGGAGGATGTCCCTCTACCCAACAGTCTCACATGGGCCGATAGTAAACTCTCTGTGCCTGCAAGCCAAAGACTCTTGATTCTGCAGAGGAGCCACAACTCTAAAATTTCAGGATATTTTAGTTTTATAAGGACCCTGCACCTAGTTAGATGTCAATTTTGGTGGCCAGGTGTCAAGAAAGATGTGGAGGCTAATTGACCCATACGTACCTTAGCATGCCAACAGTGTATTGGAACAATACCTGAGGTGTTACATCAATTATCTGCAAGATTATTGGGCAGACCTGTTCCCATTCACAGAGAAAGCGTACAACAATGCAGTATATAGCAGCACTGATTTTGCTCCTTTCTTTGTCACAACCAACAGAGATTTTGTAGCCAGAACTCCTACAAGAAACACCTAAATGCCTCTCTCTGGTTGAGTGGATGAATCATACAACTATATGGCTAGTGATTTCACCAGGCATTGGATGAGGCCAGAGAAACTTATAAAAATATGCTGATAAAGAGGTCCCCTCAGAAAAAAAATCAAAATAGGTGTTGAAGTTGCCCATCAAGTATCTGCAATCTGGATAACCTTCAAAGAATCTGAGAACAAAATTTGTGAGTCCTTTTCCCATTGTAAGAATTATCAACCCTGTGACTGTTGAACTTTAATTACCTAAAAACCTTAAAAGGATACACCCTGTCTTCCACTGTAGCAAGCACCAAAGCTGTTAGCAAAAATTCATGTCCAGTATACTGATAAACCTAACTGAGTTATTAGTTTCTTTTTCTCTTTCCTTTTCTATAAATATACTTTATTCTGTCTTTATTCAATCCTTTATTCTTTATTCTTTATTTATCCTTTATTCAAGGGAGGGGGAATGTCAGCTATCATCGTCTTCTTGCTTGTATGCTTTGTTACCATGCTGTGACAATCTGCCATGAACTATGAAAAAGATGCATAGAAAGGAGAATGCTTGTGAGAAAAAGAAATTAGTAACTGACGTATCTGGCTAGAAGGGGGAATGTTTGGGAGAAAATAAACTAACTGCTGCATCCGATATGCTGTTTCAAGGTCATCCGGCTAGGAGAATGCAATTGCATACTAACCTACTCCTGAAGTGACTATTCTGAAAGCATCTTGCTAAAACCTGATTGGTCATGGGAGGATCAGTGAGGGGAAGACATTAAGGGAGGGAAAAAATTGAACAGGGATTTTTGCATACGATTCTCAGTTCTGGTTTTACAATATTGCAATTCACTTGATTTCTAATAAAACTATACCTTTCTCAGCAAATATAGCCAAGGATTGTTTCTTCTTAGAGGCTTATGTGTTTCTCAGGTCTGATATTAGGTGTGTATTTATCTGGTGACTTATCAAAACAGAATCTCAGAGATTAACATGAGGAAATTTTCCTAGTGTACAAAGCTATCATAAAGTTAAAAGACCCAGGGATCTATTGAATAGAAGAAAGTGAACATCCAATTTTCTGCTGTCCTCACCACTTTTTGCAGAACCTTCCTATCCAAAACAGTAATGCTTCCAAAGCACACAGTAATACAATATAACAGGATGCTTTCAATTGTACCTCTATAGAAAGTGGTAAGGATATGGAAAGGAAGATGTGCTCTTCTCATATAACACAAATGCAGGTGCTTCTATGCCTACTTCACCAGTGACTCACTGTTGAGAGACCGTAACCTCATCAGCTGTACACTCAGAAACTTAATACTATTAACTATCTCCGTAATTGAATATTTTGTACATAGAGGTGTATGTTTGAGCCTGCCTTTTCTCTCTTTTGCTTTCCTACACCTAAAACCAGGCTGTTTTTATTTCACCAGTTGACCAAACCTTTTACCTCATCCTCATTATCTTTCCGAATAAGGCCCATACTGTTGTATCATCTGCATAATTCATAATATGGCTTGAAGCTAGCCTTGTACAATAATCATGGTCAATAGGGTGAACAATAGCAGACTTACGACACAGCCAAGATACCTCTAAAGATACATCTTTATTTTCTTTATTTACATCTTTATTATTTTCATAGTACACATATCTTAGCAAAGATTTTGCAACCCCTACAATTTATCATTTGGATGTACTACAGGTTATTTATTTATAGGGCATGCCATTAGGGCTAATTTAATTGTTGATTTCTAACATCCACCCATTAAGTTTGATTACATTCACATAAATCCTAGAGAATACGTAGAACTGGGAGCAATGGCTGCCATTAAGCCAGACTTTGAATAATGGGAGAAGTAAAAAAGGAATCCTGTTTGATTAAGGGACAGGTAGTTAATAGAGGAGGGAATGGGGAGATGCAAACTGCAATTTGAACTGTGAATCAGAATGTAATCCATGCCTTATTCTAAAGCAGAGCTCTTTAAAGGAGAAAAAAGTGGATTGGCAAACAAAAAATGCAGCTTACATTCCAAGATTATATGTAGACTTGAGAATTAGAAAAATTATGAAATTGACAATAAATCCTGAGAACAGATTAGCACATCACATTTGATTTTTTTTTTGTTGAAAAAACAAACAAACTATATTGGTAGTATCTAATTAAAACTTAATTGGACTTCCAGCCACTTTTAACAAAAATCTTTTTAAGACTGCTCAAATTATTTAAATAAAAAATGAATCATATTTAAGACATTGCAGTTTTGTGTTCCTAAACTGTGCTGTTATTTCAACTATTAGTATATGCCATTCATTTTGCACCCATACTGCACATGCTGGAAAGAATCCTAAACCCAAAGTCTATGTCTATTAATATTATTATTTTTAAAGAAGTCAGAGACCCCCACCTAGTTGTTAATATCTGAGCACAAGTACAGATCCTAACTTTCACTGCTACCATCTTCAAGAAAGACATACAAAGAAGAAGGAAATTGCTAAAGATGAATATTTCCCAGCTATTTCAAACTGGATTTAAGACGTACTAATCACTAAGATCCGGCTTTGCATATTTTATTTTCCATAATCATATCCAATTTCTGCATGTGGGCAGAATTTAGCAATGGGCATTAATTTCAGCCAACTGGAAATTTCAGTTTTGACTGAAAAAGAAAGTATATTTCTAGTTCTTATGGCTGAAAAAGAAGTGAAATACAAATAAATGAATTGTCAGAAGCCATAAACTGTTCATTCATACATATATACATACATACATACATACATACATACATACATACATACATACATACATACATTGTTCAGGGATTCAATTGAAGGCTTTCATGCCCAATGATATTTCCAGCATTAGCAGAATAAATTAGTAAAATATTCAGTCTTCTGAAAAATTGCATAATTGATCAGATCAATAACTAAATAACAGTTATTATTGGCACATTTTTAAGCACATGAAGCTTTAAGAGATCCTGGTGAAATTCTACAGAAATGATCTGTTTTCATTCAAAGCTTCAATCTGATTATAATGAATTAAAGACTTTCTTCTTTTCCCCTTTTCTTCCACTGCTTAATCATTCTACTAATAAAGAGTTGATTCTCAACTCATTCGATATAATTCGGTACTTACAATAATCAAAACTGATTCTGGGGCATTCTATGGAACATATGAACTAACATGAAACTAGGATATCTTTTCACCAGAAGAGGAGATGCTGCACATTTACATTATGAGGAAAGAAGGGGGGAAAACACTTTGCAATTTGTGGTAAATTTTAAAAACAAGCAAACAAGCCAGAAATCAGTTGGATTCTGCTTTCAATGTTGAAGTGTGGCGTGAAGTACCTGAAATCTGGCAAAAGAACCTTGTTTGTATACTAAAATAGAAGATGCCAAAAGGATTTTGTGAAAAAAATCATTTGGAACCATACACCAACATTTGTTGTCTATATGTGTGTTCATTATACAGATGACTCTTTTACACCACGTTTGGCATTCTCACTTTTTTTAGTTTTTCCAGAGTCATCTCCCTCCTTGCCATTATTGTCCTGCTCTTTCATTTCACCAGCATCCTTTTTAATCTCGGGGCTGCTTAGTGGCTCAAGTACAGGAGATGGAGCTGTTTCTGGGGGCTTTTCCACTTCTACTTGTGAGCTATACATTGCGTTCATTTTGTTTGCAATCATTCCTTCTTTCTCTGGGGCATTTTCTTTCGGTATGTCCATATCTTGACTCTGCCTGTACAGATATGAGGCCTGTTTCACTGACCGTTTTAACAGATATCGGCGGAATGCTCTTTGGATTTTGATGGCACAGACTTCTTCCTGTTTTCGTTTTAGTGTTGTGGTAATGGGCTCATAAGATACTTTGGAAGGATTTGCAGCCATAAATTTCTCCTCCATTGATTGCTTCAGGGCATCCATTTCTCCAGAGTCTCCCAAAACTTCTTTTGTCAGGGCAAAGAGAATGTCCAAGCAATGTATTTTATCTCCAGGAACCATAGGCAAGTCCAGAGTAATCAGTTTAATTTTATTGGGTTTAGCAATTCTCAGCGGCTCTTGCAGGGTATCCACAAAATCAGAAAGTGTGCTGTAAGCAATAAATTGTGTGGCATCCGGATCAAACTTCTCCCATGTTTCATAGAACATTTCAAAGTCATCTTCACAGAGAGGCTCACTGCTCTCCTCTGTGGCTACATTAAAATTCTCCAAAATGATGGCAATGTACATGTTAACCACAATCAAGAAAGAGACAATGATATAACTGCAAAAAAAGCAGATGCCCATGGAAGGATTGCCACAATCACCTTTCACATGACTGCCAGGGTTCTCCAGATGAGGATCACAATCCGGGGGAACACTGTTCAAGATGGGGTTCAATAAGCCATCCCAACCAGCTGAAGTGGTGATCTCAAAAAGACAAATGATGCTGTTACCAAACGTCTCGAAGTTGAAAATGTCATCAATGCCAGATTCCTTCTTAACATAAGCAAAGTTTGACATTCCAAAAATGGAATAAATGAACATAACCAGAAATAGTAGGAGGCCAATGTTGAATAATGCTGGCAGAGACATCATCAAAGCAAAGAGCAGAGTTCGGATGCCTTTTGCTCCCCTGATCAACCGAAGAACACGCCCAATTCTAGCCAATCGGATGACTCTGAAGAGAGTGGGCGATACAAAGTATTTTTCGATAATATCCGAGAGAACAAGTCCTAAAAGACAGGAAAACATTTTTTCTCAGAATATATCAAAATATCACACCAATTTTCAAAAATCATTATTAATAATTTATTGTAATCACATAAATATTGTACATACAAAATTCCCCCTAATATCAAATTCAACTATAGAGGGACTATCAATCTGAAACAAAAACAGGTTACCTAAAAATATGAGTGGCTTCTAAATATTTGAGAAATACTTTAGATGCAGAAAGGATACAAAAAGGTGCAGAAAATGTGGAAGAAATTGACATGAAATCATATTAAATTATTATATAGCAAACATATATTAAAACAGATTGAAGAATATTTAGACAATACAACTTACAAAATGGATTCAACAATAAAAGGAAACTTTTAATAAGCCAATTACTAAGGAGGAAACAAAAATATAATTCAAAAATGGAAATGCAAAACTCTTCAGGACCAAACAGATTTTTGGAAGTGCACTACAAGATCTTCCAGAAAATTCTGATTAAATCATTACTTCAGGAAATGAATGAAATTTGGCAATGTCAAGTAATGCCTTGTTTCTGGAAGAAAGCTTTAATTTCTTTGATTTATAAAGAGAGAAATTACTTAAGTTTTCTTTAGTTATATAGAGTTTAATGTCTTGAGTCATATTTAATTATACAATGTAGATTATAAACTTTTTATAGCAATAATTGCAAAGAGAGAAAATGGCCTTTAACTGAAGTGATATACCCAAATCAGGCTGGATTTGTTTTGAAGAGATATTAAAGAGATAATATCAGATATATTTTGAATGCTACTGATAATTAAATTAGAAAAGAAAGAAAATGATATTTTTAGATGTAAAGAAACTTCGATAATTTGGAACAAAAATTTATGTTCATGAGTATGAAAAATGATGAACTGTGGCAAGAACAAGAAAGATAAATATATTAAAGGTGGTTCCTCCTTCCTAACAACTATTCACTCAATGACTGTTCAAATTTACAATTTTGTTGAACAAATGGCACTTATGATGGGTCTTTGTACTTCAATAGTTGCATCCCATTGCACCAATAGTTGCATCTACAGTCACATGCTGATGATCTGGGTTTTGGTAACTGGCTTGCAATCATGATATTGAAGCACCCATAGTCACATGACCATGTAATTGCAACCTTCGCTACTGCCTTCCTACAAGAAAAATTGGGGAAGCCAGCAGGGAG
Source organism: Thamnophis elegans (assembly GCF_009769535.1). Classification (NCBI taxonomy): domain Eukaryota; kingdom Metazoa; phylum Chordata; class Lepidosauria; order Squamata; family Natricidae; genus Thamnophis; species Thamnophis elegans. The sequence continues at coordinate 92,276,344 of NC_045558.1, read as the reverse complement.
TCCCAAATGGTGACCATGTGATGTCACACTTAATGACCTTATGGGATTTGCTTAACAATGGTAATTGAAACTGAAGGGGTACAAGCATTTGTCATTAGTGTTTCTGTCCACTTGACTTGGCAAGGGAAATTCTGGTCCCAATTGCTGTTGCTAAGTGAGCACTACCCACATTATCACAAAAACTTACAACATATGATAAGAAAATAAATTCTCAGAAATCAAATTATCAAAGCAAAAACACAAATTAGAAGTATGTGCAATTGATGTTGCATTATAGTTGTATAACATCTAGAACAGCTGGCAGCCAAGCGTGCATGCACAAACACATACAAAAACTCCATTCTGCACTGGGGATTTTTATCTGCATCCATGCTGGGAAATTGCCTGTCGTGTTCGGGCTTGGAGAGAAGGATCTCTCCTTTACTGTGCTAGGTGCTCACGTGCGCACATGCATGCATACATGCATCCCAGGAGTGGGTTCTTGCCAAATCTACAGTGCTGTTTAGAACCAGTTCCAGCTCCCTCTCCCCGCCCGTCCGCACATCATCAAGATGAAGAGCGAGGAGGAATTATGGGAGTTGAAGTCCACAAGTCTTAAAGCTGTCAAGTTTGAACACCCCTGGGTTTTCCCCCCCCCCTAAAGGGTTAGGGGTGCAAGGGTCTTGTAACTTGACAGCTTTAAGACTTGTGTGCTTCAAATGCCAGAGTTTCTGAGCCAACATTTTGGAGCGTTGTTAAGTGAGTTTCACCACATTTTACACGTTGGCCACGCCCACTCAATCACATGGCTGGCAAGCCACTCCCACCCAGTCATATGGCCGGCAAGCCACTCCTACAAAGCAGGCCACACCTACAGAAGAGGTTCTAAAAAAATTTGAAACTCACCACTGATGCATCCCATTTGAAGTTTGGGGACTTCCCCACCTTGTTTAGCAAGCTGCAAGCTCCCCTTTGGAGCACAAATATTCAATTCTGCAGATGCAGACACTGAGGGACCTCATTGTTCATTTTTCTCTTTAGTATTCCTTTTGCAGTACCTCCCTTTGCAAACTTCCTCTAAGCTATTCCTTGCTGATCCATGATCTGCATCTTACTGCCAACTTGTGGTGCCAGAATGAGGCAAGTCCCCAAGCTTGGAATGATGTGTGTGTGTGTGTATGTATACATGCATGCACTCATGTGAATACCCAGCATGCCAAAACAGAGTTTCTACTCCCCAACCCAGGCACGACTGGCAGTTTCTAAGCACAGATGCATACAAAAGTCCACAAACGGAGAATGTGATTTGTGTTGTGAGTGTGTACATGCTTGGCTGTCAGCAGTTTGGGAAGGCGAAGAGTTTCTGAAACATGAATTGTCCCCACATCTTCTTGTGACTTGTTCTATGCCAACCCAGCCTTGCCCACCCATCTGCGCCCACCCAGCCACATCCATTTGGTCATACCCACTTGTCCCTACCACTTGTCTGTGCCAAGTTGGCAGAGCTGAGTCAGCAGCACTAAGCCTGCCATGCCCAGTCTTCTGTGCCCACCTGGCCACACCCACCCATCTATGTCAATCTAACTGCTGTGATTGTCCCATTCCTCCTTTTCCATGCCTGTGAGTTGGGCTATTTCTGTAGCCAGATCTAGCCTTCTTCTGGAATACCAATAAATCTGTGTTTAAAAAATATCCTGGCTAAAGATTAAGCTTGTTGAAGATGTCATGGAATGAAGCAGGAGGCAATGCTAAGGAAGTCAGCCAGTGCTGCTAGAGAATGGTGGTGCTGATAGAGAAGCCCAAGAAGTCCAGCTCCATTTTTTTGGCATCATTGCTCCCAAAGCCAGAATGGAGTAGGCAAAATAAACTGTAAAAAGTATGAAAGTTCTTGGATGGAAATCTTATAAAGGTGGCAGAATTGGCAATATACCGTGGGCAGAATCTATCTATTCATCTATCTATCTATCTATATCTGCAAAGTTGAAGTGAGGAAAACTAAGGCCTAGAATTAACTGAGCCTTTCAAGAAATGTTTAAAAATATAATAAAAAAAAGTTTCAACATGTAAACAATAAGAAAAACTCAAGGAAACGATTGGTTCACTATTGGGACAAGATACAAGAAGATAACAGGCAGCAGGGAGAAAGCAGAATTGCTTAATTTATTATTTGCTTCTGTCTTTACAAAAAGAAGAAACAGTTCAACCAAACAAAAACAGTACTATAAAAGGCAGATTGAGAATACAAATCAAAATAGGCAAGAAAATGAAAAGGCAACATCTATCTACTTGAGTGTAAATTCAAATCATTAGGACCAGATGGATTATCTTCCAGGTTCTGAAGGAACTATCAGTTCAACAACAATAGCAGGGACAAACCAAGAAAAAATAAGCAGTGGATCTGCTAACATTTAGAAACAAGCAAAACTATTATTAGAAACCATTGTGGGTTTATCCAAAACAGGTCATGTCAGACAAACTTTTTGACAAAGTGATTAAATTACCAGTGAAATGAGGTGTACATAATATATTTGGACTTTACTAAGGCATTTAATAAAACAGATCATAGCATACTTCTTGGTAAGATAGAAAAATATGGAATAGACAGTATCATCACCACATGGATATGTAAGTGGCTGATCAACCGCACTCATTGTGTAGTTTTTAATGGAATTATTTCTACATGGAAGGAAGTATGCAGTATGCAAGGTTCTGTCTTAGGCCCAATACTCTTCAACATGATTAAATGAAAGGATAGGAATTCATAAATGTGCAGATAATACCAAACTTGGGCGAATTGCCAACAACATGCCAACTTTAGAAGAAAGGCTCAAGACCCAGAAGGATCTTGAGAGACTTGAACACTAGACCCTATCCAACAAAATACTATTCAGTGATGAGAAAAAAGACCATTGGCTTACCTGAACAGTCATTCTCAGGGCGCTGTGAGGAGAATCCAAGCGTGGGTTAACACAGCATTTTACATTTAGAAAAGAAAAACCAAATGCAGAGATATAGAATAGATGGTACCTGCCTTAACAGCAATAACTGCAAAATGGATCTAAGAGACCTGGTGGACAACCAATTAAATATGAGACAGCAGTGTGTGACAGCAATCAAAAAATGCCAACGCAATCTTAGGTTGCATTAACCGAGGAACAGTATAAAGATTACATGAAGTGTTGGTATCTTTTGTACTGCGATGGTAAGGCCACACTTGGAATACTGTGTCCAGTTTTGGTCTCCACAATACAAAAAAGATGTTGAGACTCTAGAAAGAGTGCAGAGATCAATAAAGATGATAAATTTCCTGTCAGTGAGAACAATGAATCAGGAGTGGTGAGTGGTCTATCACTGGAGGTTTGAAGAAGAGATTGGGTGGCACTTTGTCCAGAATAGTATAGGTATCCTGCTTAAGAAGGAAGTTGAATAAGAAGACCTCCAGGATCCCTTCCCACTTGGCGATTCTGGTTTAAAACCAGAACTGCTAAAGATAATTTTAAGTGGTGAGCTCTACATTGGTCATAGGATGAAGGCAAAAATATGAAGCTATGACAAGAAAAAATGATTACTTGGTCAGATTTGTCATTTCTTTAGGAAGAGATAAGGAATAGCTCTCAGAGTGATCTACAGACATGGTAAATACAGTAGCAGGATATAAAAAGAATGATCCAAAACATCCCTTTTTAAAGGACGGAAACAGAATGTAGATTGAATTGCAGATCTCACTTATAGTCATGAAGTTTACTAGTTTCATAATCAGAAATATGGATTGCCTATGAACAGCAAAAAAATCCATTGTTATTCTTTTAATAATTGGGAAGATTTGGCAATATTTCTGGAAGTCTCTAGGTAGGAAATCAAATGGATTACCTTTTAGAGGCTGGGTGAAGCAAGAGAAGGAATGGAAAACTCCCCTATCAAGTAATGAAGGCAACAGATAAACTCTGGAATAATTTTCAAAAATTATTCTGCTTGTTTTGTAAAACAGAAATATCTTATCACAACCTCCAACCATCGATAGTATATTCAAGATTTGTTAAGGAGAAAGTGGGAATACCATTTTAACACAATTGTTATTTGGTACAATTTGTCAGCTCAATTTCAATTTCCTTTGTACATAAGCACATCATGCCATTAAATATAAATCTATTTTATTAATTTTTTCAGCTTGATTTTCTCTTCATTTTAGTAGGCACTTTTTAAAATATTCTAAACTTTTTACTTCATGTTTAATATTGTTTTGAAAAAGATTTGGATTACATGATTATTTATTTGCACAGATCTGCTCCAGAAGTTGAGTTTGAGTATGTTGGTTACATAATAGCTTTTAGCTAATTGTACTTATCCTATACCACCTTTATTCCTGCTTTGCTATTTCCACTGTACATACCGTTGATTGAAGTATTTCAGAAACAAATCAGTTATGCTCATATTTGTTCTTACCTACAATGGAGAGAATGACCACAACAAAATCAAAGATGTTCCAGCCATTAGTGAAAAAGTAGTGCCTCAGGGCAATCATCTTGAGAAAACATTCAGATGTGAAGATGATAATGAAGACCAAGTTGATCTGAGCAAGGATATTTATCTTGGTTTGGCTTTGGTCATCTGTTTCCACCATCATTGTTACCATGTTAAGACAAATGAGGATCATGATGACTATATCAAAAGCTTGCTGAGTCACAAAGTCAAAGATCATCCCTTGATACTTGTTCTTCAATAATTGGTAGATATGCATGTGTGTATGACAGAAAGACAGGAAGGGTGCAAGACACATGGACAAAGACAAACATGAAAACGAAAGAAAAGGAAGAGAAATGGAGAAAAACTCAAAGAAAAATGTTGAAGTGCTGAAGGGCTAAATCTAAATCATTTAGTATGCTACCCAAAAGTAAAAATTTCCAATTTTTACTGTCTTGAAGCTACTTGAAGACACAAACATTACTTTTTAAAAGAAGAAATAAGTTTCTTGACTCTGAATTATTTTTTAAAAATAAAAATTCCTAATGTTTTGAGAAAAAACAAGATCACTGTATTGCCCTAGAATCTCATCATTATGCTAAGACCCCTGACTTGTGAGATTTCTTAAGAGCGGGATGGGTGACTCACAGCCCATTTAGTGGACTTCAGAACTTGCTGAGATAATGCTGTTGAACTTTGGTGAGAAAATGGCTAAAGTTGGGCTGTGATACTTCCTGTAAAGTCTAATTCATACAATGTCACCCTTAATATTTCCGAACTTCTACAAAATAAACTGAAATATTTTAATCTCATTATTTATGATGATATCACTATCCTCTAAGACCTGAGCATGGGAGGGAGAAATAATGATTTTAGGAATTACCTGGAATCACTTATAATATCAGTTTGCCTCTGTAAAGACAATTAATGTATAGTACCCACTTCACAACTGCTAGAAAAACTAATGATAATGCTTCTATAAAAATCACTGCAGTAGATATCATGGGCAGAAAAAAGTCAGATGTTGGTATTAGAAAACAGTAGGAAATGAAGAACTTGGAATCTAGGAAAAAGAAACTTGGATGCAAAGGAAAGAAAGAAATAGAAAAAGTTGGTAGAAAAGGATAGTAATCAGTTAAGGGTATATATGAAAACTTGTTAGGAACCTGGCCTCAATACTTTTTTTTCCTTCATGTTTACCTTCTGAAAAATAAACTTCATAGCAGTTGTCATAATTCTAAAGGGTTATATATTAACATATTTTTATGATCCCGAGAGTCTTGTACAGTAAATTCTCAATTTACCAGAGAGCGGGAAAGTTAAAGCAGAATCTCCATTAAATCCAAATGGTATCTTAGGCATGTGCAAAAACACATGGTATGGGAGCTTTTGCCAGTTGTTTCCAAAATCTGCAGCCAAAGTTCATTAAATCAAAAATATATTATCATTTAGTGAGACAATTAATATTCTGACTAGTTAGATTAGCTTTTGTATCTAAATATGGGGCGAAGTGGGGGGTGTTTCTGAGGGGAACAAATTCCCATGGACACTGACCATAGGCTTGGATCGTGAGAATGGCATACCTGGGGTCTTGGAATGGGCTTCACTGGTTTTTTTGAACCTAGTTTCTTCATGGCATTGTAGTATTTTTTTTGTTCCTCTGTCATGAAGATATCTTTGCCTCCAAAGTAAAAAAAGAATCACCCTTATTAGACATGATGTGAAATCATATAGTATTATCATCATCATAATCATTATTATTATTATTATTATGTGGTTAATCTTTAGTGAGATTCATAGCCTTTGGGGCTGGTTGGTAGCTCAACAGCTCGAGTCCTAACCAAGGACCTAGGAATTGTTAAGGTAACGTTGAAGAATATAAGCTGTTCCAAGTAGGGTGTTTTTTTGTAGAATCAGAATGTTCAAGTCTGATAAATGTAAAATTTCCAAATAGCGAGGTGTCACTCTGGGTATTGCTCCAAGGGCTCCAATTACAATCGGGACAACACACAATTTCTTTTTCCACAGTCGCTCAACTTCAATTTGCAAGTCCCAGTACTTTGCGATTTTTTCTTGCTGTTTATCTTCAATTCGTGCATCTCCAGGTATTGCAATGTCAATGAACCATACTTTTTTCTTTTCAACTATTGTTATGTCAGGTATGTTGTGGGCCTGCCAGTCTGAATTCTGAAGTCCCACAAGATCTTGACTTTCTCATTCTCTAAAACCTTCTGGACCTGAATTGAATTGAATTGAATTTATTAAATTTCTATGCCGCCCTTTTCCCCAAAGGGGACTCAGGGCGGCTCACAACCCAAGTCAAGGGGGAGGGTACAAATAAGGAATAAAAAGATAGACAAAACAATACCATAGTTTAAAAGCACACAACAACCATACCATTCGAGGGGGGGACAAGACTCATTAGCCCCAGGCCTGTCGGAATAGCCAGGTTTTAAGGCCTGGAGGGTAGTGAGGGTTCGAATCTCCACGGGGAGCTCGTTCCAAAGGGCCGGAGCAGCCACAGAGAAGGCCCTCCTCCGGGTGGTTGCCAGACGGCATTGGCCAACAGATGGAATACGGAGGAGGCCTAATCTGTGGGATCTAATCGGTCTATTGGAGGTGATCGGCAGCAGGCGGTCTCTCAAGACCTGATGTTCCAAGTGATTTTTGCTGCACTCAAATTCAAACTTTTGGCACAATTTCCAGTGAATGATCTTAGCAACGTGGTGATGGCATTGTAGGTAGTCAGTTTGTGAAATTTTGCTGCACCCACTGAGCAAGTGGTCAACTGTCTCATCTTTCTTATTACAGAGGTGACATTTGCTGTTGGTGGTAACATGGTGAATTTTTGCCTTCATGTAGTTTGTGGCTAAGGCTTGTTCTTGAGCTGCCAAAATAAAGCCTTCTGGTTTTTTTTTCAGTCCTCCTGATCTTAACCAGTTCCAAGTTAGCTTTTGGTCAGCTTTGCCTTCAATACTTTTCAAATATTGGCTATGCATAGCTTTTTCAGCTCGCTTCTCAGTTATTTCTTTCTTATATTCAGCTTTTGACTTTGTTGTCTTTAAAAGGCCTCCTTTATTTACTTCCTTAATCATTCATTATTCACTTTTCTGGATGTAATCATTCAAGCTGTGTTTTTCTTCTTCCACAGTCTGTTTTACTTGTAGGAGTTCTCGACCACCCTCTGCTCTTGGCAGATATAATCAGTCAATATCACTTTTAGGGTACAAAGCATGATTCATTGTCATAAGCTTCCTTGTTTTTCTGTCCATCTGGGTTCAGTCAATTATTCCTGCAGAGTATCGAATCACAGGTATAGCCCAGGTATTTATGGCTTTTATGATGTTTCCTCCATTCAATTTGGACTTTAATATCTTGCAAATTCATCAAATGTATAGGCCATCTATAGTTTCCAGGATCATTTCCTTTTTCTTTATCTTTTTGGATCAAAAATGTCCTTTCAGTTGTTATCCATTCATCATTTTCAGGTGTTTTTAAGATCTGGTTCATTTGGGCTGCCAATCTTTTGTACACACTTGCAAGTGCCTTTAACCAGAAGCCATGTAACTCATCTGGTCCAGGTGCACTCTAGTTCTTCACTTTTCTTGACTGTCTTTGCATCATTTCTTTTGTTATTTTCACATCTTCCGTTTTATGCACTTTAATAGAATCCTCAATCTGTTAAAGTGCATAAAATTGTTGTTGTTGTTGTTGTTGTTGTTGTTGTTGTTATATTTTATTCATTAAACATGAAACTCAGTCAACTGAACATTCAAAAATGCATCACAAATACCATTGACTGATGCTAATGGTTGATACAGGTTGCTGCCAGTGTCCTAGGTATCAACAAGTACCTTCTTAAAATATACAATATTCCAAGTAGCTCAGTTTTTTGCAGTTCTGCTGGTGTTATTGCAGGAAATTGCAATTTCTTGATGTATCTTATACATTTTTTGGGACATGATACCAAATGCCCCGATGACAATGGGTATCACTATTACTGTTGTTGTTGTTGTGGTGGTTGTTGTTGTTGTTATTTAATCTTTAATTCAATTCATAGTCTGGGGCTGGTAAAAACTTAACAGTTCAAGTCCTAACCAAGGACCTAAGAGCTATTAAGGTAACGTCTGAGTATATAGGCAGTTCCAAGTTTGGTGGTTTTTTTTGCAATGTCAAAATATTCAGGTCTGGTAAGTTCAAAATCTCCATGTATCTAGGCAGTGCTTTTGGTATTGCTCCAAGCATTCCTATTACTATTGGTATAACCGTTGATTTCTTCCTCCACAATCGGCTCAACTTCAATTTGCAAATCTCAGTATTTCATTATTTTTTTCTAGTTGTTTCTCTTCCATTTGTGCATCACTTGATATTGCAATACCAATGAACTAGACTTTTTTCTTATCTACAATAATGATATCAGGCATGTATGTGGGCCAGATGTCTTTCTGTTTGGATTCAAAAGTCCCTCAAGATTTTGACCTGTTCATTTTCAAGAAATTTGTCAATTTGGTGTTCCCAGTCATTTTTGCAGCATTCGAACTCAAACGTCTAGCAAAACTTCCAATGTATGATTTTGGTAACTTGATCATGACATTGTAGATAATCAATTTGTGAGATTTTGCGGCAGCTACTGATAAGGTGATGCACTGCAATAAGATACTATTTTTCTTGTTGCATAAGCAATGTTTGCTGTTGTCACCAACATGTTGCGTTTTTGCTCTCATGGAATTGGTTTGTAGGGCTTGTTCTTGGGCAGCCAAAATGAAGCTTTCCATTTCTTTCTTCAGCACTCCTTATCTCATGTTAGCTTTGTATCTACTTTTCCTTCAATGTCCTTTAGGTATTGACTGTGAATAGGCTTATTCTTCCAGTTACAAACTCAATACTCATTGTTTCCTTTTGATATTCTGCTTTCAATCTCGCTGTTTTCAACAGTTTCCTTTGTTCATCTTCAGCAGATGCTCTTTGGCTTTTTTTAATGTAGTCATTTAAGCTATGTTTTCCCTTTTCCATAGTTTGTTTCATTTGTATGAGTCCTCTTGCAGTACAATCGATCAATATCATTTTTTGGATGCAAAGCATGGTGCATTGTCATTAGTTTCTTGTCTTTTGGTACAAATTATCAACTTCTAGCTGAGTCCAATCAATTATTCCAGTTGAGTATCATATTACAGGCACTGCCCAGGTATTAATTGCCTAAGATATTTCCTTCACTCAGCTCTGATCTCAATATTTTCCAAACTCCTTTTATGTATTTTGTTGAAGTAGCTTCCTTGACTTGGTTGTGGAACAGGTCAGAAGCTTTCAAAACTCCTAAGTACTTGTATCCTTCTGGTGTTACTTCTTTTATCAACTCTGCATTATCAAATTTGAATCCATTATCATCAACAATTTTTTCTGCCTTAACAGCAATTGTTGCATCTTTTCAGTGCAAATTGTTTTCCCTTCTTAATTGTTTTATTCTTTCCAATTTTCAAGCCCAATTATTCAGTAATAACATAAGATGCTGCATACATTAGCTGATTTGTCTGAGCTAATGTTTCTGTTCGAATAGTCTGGACAGCTTCATTCACATTCTTCAATAATTTAGCCAAACGTCTCTTGCTAACTTGATCAGTTTTGGCAATCACTCATCTTCCAGTTTCCTATCAACTCCATAGCAGAGGGAGCCGAGTGCTATATCATATTAGCCATAGTATTCGATGCAAGTTTTGTTGATCCAGGCAACATTTGATCCAGCATATAATTCACTTGATATGTTTTCACCATAGTTAAATGGGTTTGTAGCAAGCAACCTGTTTCCAGAACCTGTCAAAATTGGCTGAATACTATCTCTGTGCTGCATGTCTTACACCACAGCTATAGTTTTCAGGACAGGTTCTTAGGCTCTGGGAAAGCAAGGTGGGCTTCAATCTGATCCCTGAAACTTAACTATAATTCAGTTATTCAATTTGCAGTTACAGGCTCACAGATTATTCACAGCAATCTGGGAATCAGTTCTAAGTAATGTTTATAAGATTATTCCATGCTTTGCCTAGGGCAGCTGTAGTGTATTCAGTTAAAATGCTTGGAAAATAGAGGGCAATCTTTATGGAAAATCAGAACCAGCATTTAGGGTTCCAGAACTGGCCTCTGCCATGGATAAACCAAACCACTAGAAGGCTGCATTGTACCCTTTTTATCATATGAAGAACAGCCAAAAGTAAAATATTCTGGCCACATTGAGTAGTTGCAGGAAGCATGCAATTTGGGTAATTTGATTGTCTGTACTATTGGTAAAAACTTTTCCAAAACTACTTATTTGAAAGAGAGCATATGCCTTTCGAAGCAAAATAAATAAATAAAACAAATTAAAGATACTTATCTTTTTTTTTTGCTGGTTGAAATTGTCAATGATTACACCAATAAAAAGATTGAGAGTGAAGAATGACCCAAAGATAATAAAGATGACAAAATAGATATACATGTAGAGATTAACTTCATATTGAGGCTGTTCCTCCTGCTGGAAAGGCAAAGGAAGCAATGAACTCCTTGTTAATTCCTCCATAAAAGCTTCAGAAGGGGCAAAGAAACATTGTCTTTTCAAATTACCTCACGGGAGTCAACAGCTGCATACATGATGTCCATCCAGCCCTTGAAAGTGGCCTGCAAGGAAAAATAATGCAGACACATTCATTTTGATTGAGAACAGAGCAGGGGTGAGCTTCAAAAATATTAGCAAGGGGTTCTCTGCCCAATTGGCGGGTGGCCACGGCCATGGTGGCCGTAGCCTAGTTGGCCTCCTGCACCACGGTGGGGGGCGTTTTTGCCCTCCCCTGGCTCCGGAGCTTTTCTTGAGCCTCCAGGAGGGTGAAAAGGGCCTTCCCAGGCTCCAAAGGCCCTCTGGAGGCTGGAAGCGGTCCCATTTCTGGCCTTCTTGAATTTCCGGTAGGCCTATTTTTCACCCTCCCTGAGTCTTCACACACACCCTGTACTTACCTACATCCAAAATGGTCCACATGGGGACTCCTGGGAGGGGAGGGGCATGGTGGACAGGGCCAGCCATGAGTGGGATTTGGGGGTTCTCTGAATTGCACAGAATATTAGCTAGAGGTTCTCCCAAACCCCTGTGAACCCCCAGCAGCCCAACTCTGATATAGGGGACTGTGAATTTGTAAAAACATATAACCCAGGTTGGAAGTTACATCTTTCATTCTCTTTTTCTAACTTTTTAGGGGGGGGAAATAAAAAAATAGAATTGTCTTGTGAAGAGAGAATATGAAAGGATGAGGACAGCCATGTTTATTTAATCACACAACTGTCTTTGTTAAGTGAAAGGAGATTATATCAATAGCAATAGCAATAGCAGTAGACTTATATACCGCTTCATAGGGCTTTCAGCCCTCTCTAAGCGGTTTACAGAGAGTCAGCATATTGCCCCCAACAATCTGGGTCCTCATTTTACCCACCTCGGAAGGATGGAAGGCTGAGACAACCCTGAGCCGGTGAGATTTGAACCGCTGAACTGCTGATCTAGCAGTAGCCTGCAGTGCTGCATTTAACCACTGCGCCACCTCGGCTCTTGAATATCAACTTATTCAGATATTCCTTTTAATGAAAATTAGAACTATCTGCTAATATATATTGATTGAGCAGGTACAGGACAAACAAATATGTTTTTTCTGAATAATTTGGATTAGTTTGTAAAGAGGAATTAGAATAGAATATGTTTACATCAGCATGTAATTTCTTCATAAAAACAAATAAAGTAGAAACTCATCTTCATTGGATTGTAATTATCTTTTCTGTACAATGTAACTGGCTGGAACTCATTTCTGAATGTGAACCCTTCATAGTGGAGGTAGTGGGGGTGAGGATATATGATACAAAGTGTTCTGAATAATGGTAGTTTCAATGAGGGTAAAGAGTAAACATTATCATTTCTATTTTAGAGGGGGAAATAGAAATCATTCTGAAGGAACAGGAGATTGCCCCCCCCCCCCTCCCAAGCAATATAGAACTCCAGAATGTAGAAATAAAACCATAATTGAAGGCTGGGTTTTTCCCTGATCACAAAAGCAGAGAAAATTTGGTTTGGTTCAAGAGAAATTAGGGGAAGATAGTTTAAATCAGGAGAAAATGTAGGAAATTAGTAGGAAAAAATACAAATTAGGGAGGGATAACCACAGGAATCACCAAAATTAATCTCAACGCATCCTTACACTGATCACACCAAACAGTTGGTGATTGTTCTATAATAATTCTATAGACCAGTCTTCTGACAGAAATAAGCATTCTCATCAAATCAGTCAAGCTGAAAGTTAGTGGGGACAATCTTAATTTGGAATACAACATATCAAAACATAGAAAACTCTCTCAGACAAAGGTATTCTTATAGTGAAATATTGGTGAAGTGCTTTTTGAAAACCCCAAAAGACAAAGAATTGAATCAGACTAACTAAACCAATATTTTAATATTTGTGTGGGGAAGAGACATTAGAAATTCCATGTATTAAGAAAAATCTACTAAAATAAATGCCATTGCAATAAAAGGCTCTGGTCCCCTCTCTCTGCACATCCAGATCAACATGCTGTTTCTTCTCTGCAGCATCTCTCTTAGGCCCAGGTGTTCTAAACACTGAACTGGACGAAAAACGAGTCAAAATAATTTGGGTTCAAACTACGTTTTTCTTCCTGGAAGAAATCAATTTATTGGCCAGGATTAAATAGGTCAAAGGGCCAGCTGAGAAGGATAGTTTTAGCCAGTGCTTTAGTTGACAGTTTCTCATATGAGCCCCTATATAAGAAAGACGGGTTCCAGCTAAAATAGAACATTTCCTAAGGGAAAGCATGCTTACTTACCACTTGCAAAAGGGAGAGATAGCCTAATCCCACATTGTCAAAATTGACTTTGACATTGACCCAACGGACATCAGTGGCATTTTCAATATTGATAAGGTTGATGCAGTCACTTTTGTTGTTTACATGTTCGATTTCAAAGAGATCACCTGTGGTGGTATTGACACAGCGATAGTACTTCCCTGCAAAGAGGTTCACCCCCATAATGCTGAAGATGAGCCAGAAGATCAGGCATACCAAGAGGACGTTCATGATGGAGGGGATGGCCCCCAAAAGAGCATTTACAACCACCTAGTATCAGGAGAAAGAATCTACTCAGGATTTAATAAAAGTAGCTCAACTTCAACACTTTTCACAAATGCATTATATGACCTGTTAAAAAGATGTTTTTGGTTTCTATTGTGAATTAGATTGGAGATAATAAATTCAAGTTAAATTTATACTAGTGCAGAAAAGGCACTAAGATAGAATATTAACATGACTATAGACATTTCAATTAGTGCCAATATGTGGGTTCATTTGCTATAGACAATTCTGAGATGTGAGTAGTCTATACATTTATTAAAGCAAGAATCAAGAGAACTGGTTCCTAAAAGATCATAATAAATAAATAATTGCATAATATTTTATAATCTAATTTAAAATAATATTATAATAATTAAAAAAATAAGTGTAACTCTCAAGGATCTCTCCCATTGCCTGGAGGGTGTAATGAGCTATGAGAATGGGAGAGAGGAGGAAGAAATGCAGCCAGAGCAATGATCAGACAAGAATTATGTTAGCCACAGAAGGAATAAGGGTGGAGGAATCGTTTCAGGAGGGACCCTTCCTTCTTCTTTGGAAAGTAAAGGCAAGGGACGGGACAAACCTGACTCTTCACCCAGGCCACTTGCCATGGTTTTTTATTTTATATCAGGGTTTTTTGTAATTTCTTTGTTTAATGTTTTGAGCTGTTTAGAGTCATTGAGAGTTGGGCATCATCATCACTATTACTACATCCTCCTCCTCCTCACAATCCTCATCAACATCATATTTTCCTGGAGTGACTGTCTCCAATTTTCATCTCCATATATTTATAATATTTAGAATAGTCTTGGATTGTGATCATTTCTCAGAACAAAATAGAACTATTCTATTTCTATTATTCTAACTTCATTAAAGAAAGCAAAATGTAAATACAATGGAGAAAAAAATGGTAACCTCTGCGGCAAATCAAAATACTGCAAATGCTTTCAAGGCAGGCTTGGGCTTTATTTCTATTTTCTATAGGAATTATATTCATACCCTCTGAAATTCCCATGGCATGGAAGGAAACTGGAGAAATGAAATTTTGGATTGTCATGCCACACTTACTCTCATGCCTTCAAATCTGGATAAAGCCCGAAGCGGCCTCAATGCTCGGAGTGTCCTCAGGGATTTGATAGCTCCCAGCTCTGAATAGCCTAGCCAGTTTGCTGTTAAACTAATTAGGGAGACCTGATTAAAAAGAAAATGAAATAGTTAGTAGTAACAAATGATAAAATTATAGAAGAAGGAATATAGTCGCATTTCTTGCACATAGGAGCATCTGGGTCAGATTTCCGGAATCCCCTAAGCTACATGATGCTTTAAGTATAACCATGATAAAAATATGTCCTGGCAATATATTGTTTTAGGCCATTTTCCCATGATGTTGCCTTTATCTTATGCCCAGCCCATGAAAGAGACAGTTATCTTTAGCTGTACCAATGTTAAAACATTGTATGCTTTAAGCAGACAACATCCAGTGTTACAAGACTGTGTACATATACAGTTTGCCATCCATTACACTGATGGAAGGAGAGTCAATGATCAGGAGTAGACTCTTTCAGAAGGATGCTCAGTAGCATCCTTATAGTTCAGATTCATTCATACACATTTCCTGCCTCCCTTCCAGGTTAGCTATGTCTAAAAATTTAATAGCTGGGGAGAAAAGCAGTTTTGAACCAAAGTCTTTCAGTTCTGTGCAAGAAGAAATAAGCTATATATTTTAGCATTCTACTGGTTATTCTGTTCCACCAGATGGTGTCTTGCAATAAAACCCACACCATGATTAGTGGAAGATTTCCTGCCAGTTGGTAAGATCCTAAAGAAGGTGGCAAAGCCAGTAGAATTAAATAAGTGATTGGCTGATCATATGCTGAAAATCATAAACAAGACAACATCATTCAGCAGCCATTCAAAACAGATTCAATAGAGGCAGTATATGGATCATCAATAGGAACATCAAATTACAAGATAGCATAGTTTCCTGCCAACTTAGTGGTGGATCAATAGCATTTTAATTTAGCTATGGGAAAAGAATCTGGTTCCTGAATTCATATCAAGTGTCCTTAAATATTTATCAGAAGGAAGCTGTTTCCTCTTATTTTGAGGGCTAAAATTTGAAATGGAACCTAACGGAATCACATGATTAATCAGATTGAATGCAAGACCAAAGGGATCTTTGGGAATCTTTCCCAGATTGCTTACTTCTAGAAAGCTGCAACTTACATCAACAATGAGGAAGTCCAGCCAGCACCAAGCATTGGTAAAGTAGACCTTGAATCCATAGGCTACCCATTTAAGGAGCATCTCAAGAATAAAAACATATGTGAAGATCTTATCAGCATACTCCAAGATGGTGCGAATTGTATGTCTGCGTTCTATGTAGATATCTTCAAAAGCCTGAAAGGGGAATTAAGGCGGAGTAATGTTTGAGACCTCTTGACAAGACATAAAAGCAGCAAAAGCAGCCACAGTCTAAGTGGTTTTTACCCTTCTGGGCATAACCTTGTATTACTGAACAGGAGATGTAATAAATATGCACAAGGATTTGGACATTGTACAGATAGGTGTAGAAATATGTAGAAAATTCCTGGGAATCCCATCTTTCCCAGGGACCATTTTGAATCCTGATGTAGCCTCTTCTTGATTTCTTACTACTAGTTGATAAAATTCTACCCAACTGCTTTATTAGCCATGTAATGAACCATAATAGTTTGTTCCTATAAGAAATCTGAATCATCAACAAGCTAAATCTTGTTAAATATTATTTGCAGTTAATTGGTGCTACACTTATCAAGGAGAATTGCAGAGCAAGTACTAAATTCTGAACAATGTCTTGGGGATAGTCTGACTTACTCAAGATGAAGACTCAGCTTTGGCTGGTAATGGTTAATTTTTGAAATTCAATCTCAGTCCAATAGAACTGGTTGTTTCAATAATCTTTGGAATTTAGTAAATTACATTTGACCTGGAAGAGGACATTATGACATGAACTGCTAACCCAAGTCTCTCCAGAGTTGTTGCTTGCTCTCTTTAGACTACTGGGTGCATCTCAAGGAAAGCCCATGATGCTAAATGGTAAAATGACTTAAGTCTATTCCTAGTCATACTAAGTTTTGGAGACAAAATCTGAGTCTACAGTTCATTGTGTATGTTATCATCTTGGAAATGCCAAATCACAGAAGTTGGTCACAGTCTCAGTTTAACATTCTTCCATCTGCTCCATTCAAAGACAAACTATAAGAGGAAGATAGTCTATGTGACTCAGGATGATAAGAACAGATAGATAAAATGAAATTTTATAGTGATTGACACAAAAGTTTTATTAGAACTTTTTCATAAATCTCTCTCTGCAACCCAGATTAATCAAGTGACTTTTTTACTTTGGACCCACAGTTTACTAAAATTTTGCAAAACAGTCTGTAGAATATGGTAACAGGTAACTGCAGTAAAACTAATAATCTCTCCCTCTCTTCAAGTGTAACGTAAAGAGTAATCTGCTCTGGCTTTCATGCATTGCATTATTGTATAGCTATTTTAATTCTTGTAAGCTATTTTAAGTGATGGCACTTAGCTAGAATAAATAGTTCAAAGAGTTTATTTATTCTGGGAACATAGAGGCACTGGAGCTATCTGGGGGCAGCAGCCTTTCAGTTACACTGAAACTGCCTTTCTGGAAGAGACTGGATCACCAACATGATCATAAACATAATCTGCTGGATCCAATTGATTTGTGTTATTATACCTCAAATTGAATTCACAATGGTACTTATGGAATCTAATAAACTAGGAAGATTAGCCTATATTCTTAGAAGAAGCATATTATGAAAACAATTTAAAATCACTCTCATTCTAACTTGTATTACTGTAGGGGAAAATATATTGCAAAAGAGAAACGCTCACCAGAGCACCACTGCTAAGGAGAATCATGAAGATAATGAAGGTCTCAAACCAATTGTGTTCTACAATTTTGAAACATGCTTTCCGAAGATTCCACCACTTCGCTCCCTTTTCGGTTTTGATATCAACATACAGGAAAGGACACCTTTGAACACAGGCTGCAAGGGAAGAAAGAGTGAGTCATTTAACATTGCAGCTGCTCTACCTTGTTCTAAATCTATGCTGTGAACTTGAAATTTTCATTCACCGCAAACTACAGACATTTTGTTGTTTCCTCATATGCTCTTAATGCTGACCACACAATTTGGGACTCCTTTATCATAGCAGCAAAGGAATTTAGAACAGAACAGAATATAATAGAATAGAAGCAGAGCACTTTATTGTAAAGTGTGATGGACACATGAGGAATTTGTCTTCAGTGCAGAAGCACATACAAACAACAAAGTAATATAATCCTAAAATACCAATAGCAGTAGAAAAGATGAGCAGTAGAAAAGGTAGTAGAAAAGATGAGAAGTATAACAGTAATTATTCTTAATAATTAATACATAATTAGAATTATGTACATGTTGGAGCACTCTTTTTTCACATGTGCTGGAAGAGAATATTTGAAAAGTACAGAAGAGTCGCCTTGCTGCAAGATGGGTGATAAAAATTTAAAATCAATCAATCAATCAGAATAATAGGGTTGGACATGACCTCAGAACACCTCTGTTCAACACCCTGCCCAAGTCAATAGGGGTCTATGACAACTCATTGCAGTCAAGTGAGTATGACTGGGTGGGCACGGCCATCTAAGCACTGCCAGGTGGGCGTGGCTGGCTGGGTGTGGCCAGATTGACATGGAGGATTAGGTGTAGCCAGCTCGGTGTGACTGACTCAGGGCGGCTGACTCAGGATGACTAAGTCAGCGTAGTTAGGTGGATGCACCAGGTTGGGGATGGTAGGGGGAAGTAGGACCAGGTGGATGCAGAACAAGTTGCCCTGGGCAACTTGGAGTCAACCTGGCACCCTGCCAGAAGAAAAATCGCTCAGAGATGTGCTGGGAAATGGGAAGCAGGAAAGCAGCAAAATTTGAAAGGCAAGGGGTGGATTTCCCACCATCGCCCCCACTTGCAGAAATGTTCCGTTTTTTAATCTATTATCTAACGTGTTAGCTATTTTTCTCCAACTTGATGTCATCTGCAAATTTGATGAGTGGAGCTTGTTTTCTGACCGTGATACCTTCAGTGAAGCATTCCTCTGGATCGTCATTCTCCATATTTTCTTCAACTTCTGCTTTCTCCTCCGAAGGATCTGGAGGCTTATAATCCACGGTGCTGCATATGGATGAATCTGTTCCATCAGATAGTGGTTTCTGAAGACAGCAAGAGAACAGCAGATTAAACCTTTGGTTCATTTTAGGAAGCAAGAGTAAATCTGTCCAAAGCGTTCGCCATAAATTTAAGAATGATTGTACTTAATGGTTTGTGTTGGGAGACGAATAAAAAGATAATTAAGCATATTCTGAATATCTGAGATTATGTGTGTGTGTGTGTGTGTGTGTGTGTGTGTTTGTGTGTGTAGAAAATGGACACTGTCATAATTAACATCAAGTTTCATATGAAATTGTTACAGTGACTTATCTGTGAGGAAGACACTCACTGAATTTTATCCAGGATCCAGTGAGTTACATATAGCTACTTCTGAAGGCAAGAGATTATCCTGCAGATTAGATTAGAAATTATTTTATGTTTTTATCGTCCTTAGGTTAGAGAATTAGGCCATGTTTCTAAGTTCAGAGGAGGTTAACATTAAAAAGAAAGGCCAGATTAACTCCTTTTACAAATGCATGTTAATAAAAGAAGTGTAATTATTTATTCTTATTCATCTCAGTAAATAGTTCATTATTGGAATTAAAGAACATGATTTTATATTTAAGATATGGAAACA
This sequence comes from Thamnophis elegans, assembly GCF_009769535.1. Taxonomy (NCBI): domain Eukaryota; kingdom Metazoa; phylum Chordata; class Lepidosauria; order Squamata; family Natricidae; genus Thamnophis; species Thamnophis elegans. Next base: position 92,256,949 of record NC_045558.1, on the reverse strand, counting down.
TCTAGAAACAATGAAACTCTACCAGAGTTTCAATACTTGTGACAGAATAAAGAAATAGAACACTCTGTCTTGTTGTCCAGACATATGCTTTATTCTTATATTTTGACAAAGATAGGAAAAGTGCTGCTTTCAATTGATAAAAGTGTTCAGTTAAAGAGATAAGCAATTGCACTTGCATAGAAGCTTTCTGGGGAGAAGGGATGCATAAATGGGGCTAATGTGTTGGCAGGAAGTTTGTTTGGTGCTAAATTTGGATAGCTGGTGAACCAGGATGAATGCTAGATAGCTTTAGCTGTTAAAGACTTGCTCATTCTAAAGTGACCCAGGATAAGACCACGGAAGCACTTCTGAATTTGGGGAGACCACTGAGAAGAAAGGTATGGAATATTGTGGTCTGGAATGTGTCTACTTGGCCCAGATGGTCTAAAGCAGAGGTGTCACACTTGCAGCCTGTGGGCCGGATCCAGCCTGCAATAGGCCGCGGAGTTGGCCCATAGGGCCACCCTAGAGACGGCAAGGGACCAGCCCCTGCCACCCTGGGCCCCTGCTCTATATCATTCTAGACAAGTGGCTATCCAGTTTCTTCTTAAGAGCCTCCAGTGATGGAGCAACTTTCATTGAATAATTGTTCTCATTGTTAGTAAATTTCTTCTTAGTTCAAAATTGCTTCTCTTTTAAAAGGCTGCCTTAATTTTTTTAGATCTAGAGAAGGCCTTTGACATGAATTGGGGCTTTATGTTTAAGGTATTGGAAGAAATGGACTTTGGAGTAAATTTTATTCAAGGAATTAAAGCAATCTACACGTCACAGAATGAAAAAAATGTCATAAATGGTGATTTAACTAATCCATGTACAATCCAAAAGGATACAAGACAAGGATGGTCTACATCCATGCAACAATGTTGAAAGAATCTACTTACAAAGGAAAATAGGTGGGTGCACAAGACCAAGCTCTAAAAACAAATGCATACAAATTCAGAATTGAGAAGTCACCAACAGCAGGAGCCGGTTGCTGCCGGTTTTACTACCAGTTCGCAACTCATGCATGCGCTGTTCAATGTAAATTGTTCTTTGCACATGTGCAGAACAATTTACAGTGAACTGCACACAGGCAGGCAGTAAAAATCAAAATGGCAGCGGCCCAGCAGCGGCAAGGGAACCGGTTTGGGTGCGTGGCAGGCCTAGGTCGCTGCCAGTTCTGCGACCCAGGCCTCAATTCCACTACCTGTTCGGCTGAAGCAGGCCAAACCAGGAGCAACCCACCTCTGACCAACAGATAACATGCCACCACTGCAAAGAAGCTGAAGAAACACTGGATCATCTGATTAGCTGCTGAAATAAGATCACACAAACTGAATATGAACAACAGCATGACAAAGTAGCAACAATAGTGCATTGGAAGTTCTGGAAGAAATACAATTTGACTGCAAGTAAGAACTGGTGAGATCATAAAATAGAGAAAGTCATAGAAAATGAAGAAGCTAAATTGCTCTAGACTTTAGAATTCAAACAGACAGACACCTGTCACGCACATTAATAACCCAGACTTAACAACTGTCGATGAAAAAGGCAGAAAAAGTCTAAATAGAGGATGTGGCAGTACCTGAAGACAGCAGAATAGAAAAGAAACAACTGGAAAGGATAACAAAATACAAAAACATGCAAATATAAATAGGATAACAGTGGCAAAAGAAAGCAAAGGTAATAATAATGGGTGCCTTGGTTGCAATCTGAAAACAACTAGAGCACACAACTTGAACACCACTGGCACTAACAAAATTCTCATCACTCAATTGCAAAAGACAGCTTTGCTAGGAACAACTTGCATCCTGTGGCAATACCTTTAAGACCATTACACATCCAAATCTGCCTATCCCAAGTCCTTGGGGAAAACTCAATAGGTAGATAAAAGTGCCAAAGCTAGTCTAAACATCTGTGCAACAAGCCAGAGTAAGAATAAGATGATTTATATCCCACCTTTCTTTCAAGGTCCAAGGCAGCATCTACTAGGCTCCTTCTCTTTGAATTCGGCATTAGGTTGATTTAAGCATTCTTGAAATTACTTTACTAAATAAAACAGTTGTAATTTGAATTAATTCTGCCAAAATTGCATTTTGGAATTTGCTTCAAATATCTGCCCCATCAAATACTGTGCCTTATGCTTATCATGTTGATCCAGGCACAAATTGTCTAGAATAATAGTCAACAAGGTAAGCATTGGCAGCAATATTGTTGATTTGGATTTAGAATTACATGGAAAGATCTGTAGATCAATAATAGCATGCTTTTAAACAGTTTCTCATAGATAGACTCCACAAATACCATTTTTCTTAGAAAACACCAATGCTCAGTGCAAAAACTCTTTATATACTACACAGACAGAACTAATCCTGTGTTGATTCTTGCCAATCAGATGGATTGATAACTGTGTGGGGTTGCAGTCTCTTAAATTTCTGGATGATGGAGATCCACTTACTGGAAGACTCTTCCATTTTAAAAAAAAGTATACAAAAACATAGGGAAAACCACAGTCAATCTCGACATGAAACAACAAAAAAAAAGAAAAATGTGTAGAAAAGGAAAAAAAGTAATTTCTCCCTTCATCTCAGCAAGTAAAAACAAATTTAAAGTTTATCACGACCCCTTAGTACAACATATACCCTTTATCCCTTAAATCAGCTCTTGATTAAAAAATCAAATATTAAAAACTTTGTCATTCATTCTTTATTAACAAAAATCCAGTATGGTAAACCAAATAAAATTATTTTTTTCTATTTTAATCTTTATCAAAAGGACAACCCTATATTCATTTCTTGAATCTTTAACAATTTTTATTTTAACCCTTCCAAAGTTCCAGAACTTATTTTCTGTTCATCTTTTTTTACCAAAAAATCTTTCAAAACTTTATCTCTGTTGTATATCCAGAAAGTTAAGTTTGTCCTTTTTTCCCCACTTCTCAAAGTCCTCCAAGACTTTAATAGATCTCTCTAGTAAATCCAGTAAGAAGATTATCCAATCCAGATTATATCATAAAATATTTACATTTTAAAATAGAGCCAGTTTGATCTAATGGTTTGTTTATTTGTGTCAGAAGCATCACAATAAAAGTAAGGCATACATTACAACATAACATTTAAAAATAAAATACAAGATTAAAACATGTACAAGTTAAAACAGATCTTGCCCAGAAACTAACAACATTAATTTCATTCTGTTGTGTTGCCATGAAGTCCTCAGCGGTACACTGATCAGGACACAAAGAATAGGTATAATATATGTTGTTTTCTGCATGTTATCACAAGCACAAAGAATAGAAGCTACTGGCTAGCTCCCAGGGGTGGGTTTCAACCGGTTCGCGGCGGTCCCCGCGAACCGGTTGGTCGGCGAACCCGGAAGTAAGTAACTTCCGGGAACGGCGAAGGGCCCACCCGCCCGCCCGCGTTACTTACCCGGTTTTGACGAGTTCTGCGCTTCCACGCATGCGCAGGACGCATACAGCGCCTGCGCGATCCTCCAGGAGCAGCTGGAGCATCGCACAGACGCTAGTACGCATGCGTGCGCTGCGCGTGTGCACGAGGACGCTGCCAGCCCTGTTCCAACCGAACTGGTTGGAACGGAGCGAGAAACCCACCCCTGCTAGCTCCATTTCTTCAGAGTGTCTCTGGATCTTGTTATAGCAGTAGCAATAGCACTTAGACTTATATACCGCTTCTCAGTGCTTTATAGCCCTCTCTAAGCGGTTTTACAGAGTCAGCATATTGCCCCCAACAATTTGGGTCCTCATTTTACCCACCTCGGAAAGATGGAAGGCTCAGTCAGCCTTGAGCCTGGTGGTATTTGAACTGCCAAATTGCAGTCAGCCGGCAGTCAGCAGAAATAGCCTGCAGTATTGCACTCTAACCACTGTGCCACATTATATCCATGTATAGTCTCTAACTATTTCCATACTTCCAGCTTTTGCCAGACACAGATGTCAGCTCCTTTATTTATTCCATCCAATGTTGTAACTTTCTATAGGTCCACTCTGCATTTAAATTATTTGAAATATTCCATTGACCTAAGGAAACGTTTCCTAGGTTTTAATCTCTGATGAACTGGTAAGCCATAGAGAGTTTTGCCTAGATGTTGATCATTTATGCCTCTCTCTGTATGCTGCTGCTGCTCTGCAAACAGCAGGCGGGACAATGCCAACTGAACCAGTAATAATTGTGCTAGCTTTATTCAGAGCAACATCTACTTTTCCAGCATGTGGTGATTTATACCAGACTGGCAGGCAGCTTCTGAGTGACAAAAAGCTAAAGTTGTTGTCTTGAGGACCCTTGTTTTTGTACATTGGGTAGAGCTCATTAACTTCTTATTTTGTCCAGTAGTGGTTAAAGGATAAGTCTAAAAACTGGGAGACTGTCCCACCTTCCCATCTTAGCAATGAAAGCCATGTGGGTGACTTTGGGCCAGTCCCTCTCTCTCAGCCCACCTCAGAGGGTTGTTGTTGTTTAGAAAATAAGAGGAGACAGATATGTTAGATATGTTCATTGCCTTGAGTTAATTGTAAAAATAATAAAGGGAGGATACAAATAAATAAATAAAAATGAAAAATTCTTCTAGTTTAATAATTGTATATCTTTCATTTGTGTTTCCAGCACATATTTCCCCATATCCTTCTAATTGCTTGGCACATTTACATTCAAATTAATTTCAATGTTATCTGTGGTATTCCATTCATCTTCTATAATTGCATTGACACACAGTTTGTCTATCATATCAAGCAATTTTGAAGACTAATATTCAAAAACATCCACTCCCTCCCCCCTCTCTCTCATTAATAAAACTAATTAATTATCCTCTAATTCCCTCTAGTGTCAAACATGAAAGCCCCATTATTATATTTCTTTTTTTAAAAAAATATCCCAAACAACTGCCATTTTCCCTGGGATTAATTGAAAACTCCGGTCCATCTGGATTCTTAATCAATTATTAGCTCTCCCAAATTCATATTCTAAGCACCCTTTTGTTGTTTAATCCAAAAAATATTTTCCAAAGCAAAGAAGGCAATTCATCCAATTACTACAGTAAAACTTTGCCAATTCAAAAGTCTTAATATTTTCAATATAGTAAAAAAAAATCCCAAAACTGATTGTTTAATTTATAAGCCTAAGAAATAAGGCTTGGATGAACTTTATGCTCTTAAAAGGCTGCATTATGAGTGTGAGCTGGATGGAATCCCTTAACTCTCAGCCATTCAATCCAGAAGCAGATTGCAAAACACTATTTTCTAAATTGTACCCATGAGGAATGGCTATCCATTGATGATTTCTCCTTCCTTCAGGGACATTTTGCTATTCCAGCCACAATTTTCCTGTAAACAAAAACCCATTGCCAGCAGAACATCAGCTCACTATGGTGCTCACAAAAGCATCTAAATACCTTGAAGCTTTTCAGTCTGGATTCAATTTCTGGGTGTGAATCTGAGAGAACATGGTTGCTCTCTTGGGTGATCTGTGATTGCACCAGAATTGGGGTAACTGTCTTTGTCCGTTTGCCTCTTGGTGGCTTTTGAGGCTGTGATACATTGGGATCATTGGGATGATCTACAGCATTAGATCATATGCTATTTATATTCTACCCTGATTAGTAAATAATTACTGGAACCCATTTGAACTTGGTGGGGTTTTCTTTGGTGTACTAATTGCATCCTTATCTGCTACAAGAGGACCTAGCAACACGCTTCACCACATAAACTACTACAATGGTCTTTGCCTGCACTGCTACTAAAACTATTTTATAGTTTATAGGAAATTATAATTAATTCAGGATATGGTGGCCCATTCTTAACTGGTCCTTGGCATTGGAAGAATATTACACTTACATTGTGCGACCAGCAGAGATTACCAGTTCTGTTCCAAATGTAATTTTAAGTGCATATGTTAACTTATACTGTAAAAGTCTTATATGGCTTGAGACCTGGATACCCATAGGGCTATATCCTCCAAACAGATACAGCCAAATGTATTAGATAATATAGGTATTGCTTCTTTGCAGTAGCACTGAAACTGTGGAGTCTCTTCACTAAAATCAGCATGGCCCCCTCCCTGGAATTTTGGGGAGCTATTAAAAATGGAAATTTTTCAAACAGTCTTTACATACTGTACCATCTGAATCTCTTGTTGTTTTTTTCTTGCATATTATTTTAATTCTATCATGTTTATTGTGAAACTATAACCAGCATGCAATAATGTGGAAAAAAATGTGGCACAATAAAAATCTTTAAAATGAATAAATAAATATCCTGGGAGAGAGGGAGGGAAATGGGAATAAGGAGGAGGAGGCAGGGAAGGAAATTTTGGCAGATACAAATAAGACTACAAACGATGACTCGTTCATTACAATGCAGCTGCTTAGTAATGTTTTGCAGATTTCTCTGAAATTCTGCTACATTTATATCTCTTTTTAATTGATGTTTAGTCTGTATGAACTTATGTATTTACTGAACCTGGCATTTTCAGTTTACAATAAATGCAATTCCCAGGGCACATAGTGTGGTAGAATGTTAGAAAAAGTGTCACTTTAATTACAGAGCTTCTACTCTATAATTGATACTAATGTTTAAGTATACATGTTTTAAGGAGAGGAGGATATATGCCGGATAAACTATAAATAACTGCATATATTTCTTATTTTAAAAAAATTGTTGTATGGCTAGAATTTGCCACTAGGTGTCACTTTAATATAGTCCTATTCACATAAACATTACTGTGTATGGGAAATCTTCTGGCATCAACTGAATTGCTCCTTCTTAAAAAGCTTTTAGCTTCTCTTTATATTTAGAAAGTTTGCTCCTGAGCCTTGACATTAGGAAAGAGGCTCCCAAACTGAGCTTTATTTCTAACTTCGGAAAATACTGAGGCTTCAGGATATGCTGGAGTCTCAAATTTGGAAGTCCTATTTCCTAAATGTCAAGCACTGATGCCCACATGTGTAGGAAACTGATCATAGGCTCTTAGTAACTCAGGAAAAAACAGTCTATAAATGTTCATGATTTTATTTATCATCATTTATTGTAAACAATGACATTGATAACAGAGACACAAATTAAACACAGCATCCTCAACTTGGTATCTCCTAAAATTCCCATCATTTATATTTAAATGCTCCAGATGTTGGGAGGGCATTTATATCTGACAGCTGGTTTATAGTTTACACGTGCTGAAAAGGATTCTTCTCTACATATTCTAATTTTAATCACTGACATCCAAAACTCACAATATCCAGCAATACCAATATATGGTTGTCCTGAGCCCTCTTGAGTGTCTAGGCCTAAAACCGGCTCCAGATTTTGATGGCTTACGGGCATTTTAAAAGATAAAACCTTTAGGCACTTACTGAATTAATTTTAGATCCTATGTTCATTCACACACTCCATTTGTACAGACCACTCTGTACAAATTGAAAGTCCCTTTCATAAGAAGCATATTTCTATTCAGAGCAGTGCTCTCTTTGAATATTTACTATGTGAGCCTCTTTCAATATATATTTCATTGCTACCCAATTACTATCTTACACTGGAACCTGGAAAGCATCCTTAATATGCTATCTGCTGTTACGGCAACCTGAAGATGTCACTGCCTAGGAGCCCACTACAGTTTTCCTTTGGCCAAGGAAAGAATAGCTAGCCCCCCACCTCCTACCAATTTTTTTACTCTCTTGGTGTAGAGTAATGGTAACAGAGATAGTTGCTGGAGATAGAAAAGTCATGGGCAAAGGAGGGAGTCCTAAACATTATGACTTTCCACCAAAACTGGAAAATCTATATAGTGGGCATAAAACGAAAGTGAAGAGACTGGAAGCTGTCAACTAACTGTTACAAAACAACTAGGAAAATATAATGGTTAGAAGAAAGAGATGACAAAAAAGGTGGTTGGATGGGTGCTGTTGATAGGAATTTTGGAGTTATTGAAGAGTTTATGGAGTTGTGGCATGGCAAGAAAATGAAGAGAGGGCAGAGCCGGATTAAGGTGGTTTGGGAGGGACGGAGGGATGGACAGACAGACAGACAGAAAGACAGACAGACAGACAGGTAGACAGAGAAAAAGTAAACATGTCAATTGTAGGAAAGAAAAAGGAAGTAATAAACTGTCAGGGAGGAAGAAGAATTGGATTCATTAACATCTAAGCTGAAGTGGCCCAGAAATATATTGACTCAGTGATAGTTAAAAAGTAATTGACCAGATTGTCACTGAGAGCACCATCATTGAGAAAGCACCAACACCCAGGATCAGGATCGTCTGATTGAAACTCAGATTGAAGAAATCTGGAGTGAAGGCAGGAGAGAAAATTTCCTGCCTTCATCAGCCTAGTAAAACTGGACTGAGAGATCAGAGGAAAACTGAAGGAATGGATATTGATATGAGATTGCAAAAATGTAATGGGAATTTGTGCTAGTTAGAAGACTACTTTGTTTTGATAGGTGCAGATTAAAGTCAGAAAGAAGAAGTGAGAAGGAAGGAAGGAAGTCTAGGATATCAGAATTGAATACAGAGACAGGACTGCTGGCTGGAAATAGGAATGGCCAATTTGGAAACTCTGATGGAATTATACAAACCAGTCTGGCAACATCTTGTTCCAACATCTACATGAAGAGCACTAGGAGGACACAAATAAGGTACTTTCACATACTTTTGCTCTCATGTGACATATGCCATAATCTGCCAGCAATACCCTTCTGGATTTTACATAGGACATACGAGACAAATCTTACATAAAATAATTGATGAGTACAAATTTGAAATCAGGACTCAAAACAACAAAATGGTAAAAACAGATTTCAGATTCTTAGAACTCTTTATATGACTATTTTGGAAAAATGGACTTCACTAAACAGCAAAGAGATGTTTTTGGAAAAGTGGACTTCATTTACAATACCATTGGTTGATAAATTCCTAAACTCACAAACATCAAGAGATTTCAGCAATTTCAGATGGTCTCAACAAACACAATAGGTTTTTAACAAAGTACAATTGTTAATTGATAAGATAGTTGCAATTATTTATTTATTTATTCATTTGTTTATCCATTCATTCCATTTATGTAGGTGCTTATCTTACATGAGTGACTCTGAATATCTTACTATTTAAAAATATATCTATTTCATATTTAATCTGCGTATGAATAACTGGTCTATCTTCCTCTCCCTTCTCACCTCCTGCCTTGCCTCGATTTAAAGCCTACTTCAATCTAGCAACTCTATGCATTTGGTGAAGTGAAATACAGATCATGAAAAGGCAGGTTATGACTTTTACTAAAATGTGTTAATAAAAAAGGTACTAGTACATTCCTTTCAATGGCCACTTCAGGTTTTTCCTCAAGTGCCTGATTCAGCTCCCCAATACAGAGTGACAGAACAGATGCCTGGTAGTACTGATGAAAAGGATTGGAATGGATTAAAGATGGGCGTGAGCTCATGAGCTCAAGCTACAGCAGCATGATAAAAGATGGTAAAACATATTTATTTCTCCGTTCTTATTGTATTGTAAATGATGCACTTACCATTTCATTTAGGATGACTTTTTACCTCTTATGAATCAGATGTCAAGCTTCAAATGGCATTTTTGCTGTTATAACTATTATCACTTCTCAGATTGCCAATAAACTATAGGGGGAGGGAAGGGAGAGATAGAATGGAGCTCCAGACATCAAGATGCCAGCCATGGGAACCAAGGATATTTCGGCAGGTGTTTACCAGAGCTGAAAAAGACTTTCTCATAACAATAAAAGAAGTCTCCATTGGACAAGTAACCTGGCCTAATAGGGGGAGAGGGAGATCTTGAACTTTAACTATATGGGATTGCATGGGAAATAGTTAAATCTGGTTTTGCCCTCATCTTCGCCAATATGATGTATTCATTAAAGTTTTGCATTAAGAGATTGGCTTGTCTCAACTATGCTTACTTTAAGTTGGGCTTGTCAGTCAGAACATTGATAGGCAAAATCATCATTACGTTATTTCTGCCTCTTTTAGTCTTAATAGTCCCTTGCTTTCTTTAACACTATACATTACATCTATTCTTTTTGTTGCTAGATTTATTATGCAATAACTACTTTTATCCACATTTTAAATGTTTTCCTCATCCAAACTTCTTTCTAATCTCACAAAGATCCCTTATCATGCTTCCTATATGGTAACTTCACAAACATATAGTAATTTCAGACAGTTCCATAACTTTTTTCTTTTATTAACTTTCTATTTATTCTACCAGTGGATTATTCTACCTTTTAGTCAGTACACTTTTATTTTAGATTTTTGTCACTTCTTTCCATTTTTTCCCATGTCCACTTTCCCCCTAAGATCATCTACGGATTCTAGGTGAAAAAAAGATGCATTCTTTCAGTCTTTCTAGTAGAATAACCTTTTCCACTAGTCACGTTCCTTCAAAATGCTGCAGTCTACCCCTGCAACTACCATAATTCCAATAATTTGTTTGTATTCACAACTAGATGATAATAACCAATTTATAGGTTTTTTAATATTCACACACTTTAGTCCATTCATAATTAAAGCTTCACCTTCATTTCCATCATGTATCCAGCAGCTCTCTTTTTAGAATTTTAAAAATAGCCAATTAAATCAAATTAGAAAAGTTTGCTCAGGAGCTAAATCTAATCACAGTCACCTTGACCACACTCAGTAACAAACAGGAGCTACAGAGGAAGAGACATGGTTTCAAGATTGACATTCAGTCTCGACCAATCAGGCTGTGATAATAACTCAGCTGTGACTCCTCCCATGATGTCCTGGAGAATATGTGCCATCTAGTCATTTTTTAGTCCTAGTGACTACATAAATAGATTATAAACAGAGGCAGCATAGTGATATATGAAGATAATCATCATCATCATATGATGCATTTGAAAAACAATAGATTTTTTAAAAGCTTGTAAGAGGAGTTATGTAAAAAGAATGGCATTATGGAAATGTACTGTATGTTTAGAGATGTTGCCATTTTTTCTAAGTACCATTCATTCAATTTTTCTTCTATCTAGTTTCACTCTCTCCATAAAGCTACATAGCTTGTGAACAGGAATTGTTCTAGAATCCTCTTCAATGCATAATGCAATTGGTAATGATAGACAACCTACCTTTTGGACAAACATTTTTGAGAACAGTCTCAGCAAAAGATCCTGTATGTGGATATGTTTAAAAAAAATTCCAGCCAGATGCATCTCTGCACTAAAATCTTTGGGGGGGAGGGGAACTCACCTTGATGTCATCAGCAGTTTCTTCACCTGTATCAGTTTCATCATAAAGATCAGACTCTTCAGATGCTATAGGTACATTTATGGTCAGGTTGGGATTATTAATGAAGTTCATTTGTCCCAGTTCATCAATGAGTTGCTCGTTTTTTACTATTCCATCCATGTATTCAGACTTGAAATCCTGGCCTGTGTCCACATGGTTAAGATTGTCCATGTGGTTGAGAACAAAGTTTTCTTTTTTACTGTCATCTGGTTCCTCAGATGATAGCTCTGTTTTCTCTTTCAGTTCTCTGTGAAGCAGCAGCAGGACATGTTTCTTTACAAAATCAATTCCTCGGTTGATCCTGCCAATTGCAATTTGCAAATTGTTCATCTCACTATCATCATCGGATCCTGCCAGGCTATCGGCACTGAAGGAGCTAAGCAGCAAAGCTAAAAACAGGTTGAGTACCTAAAAGGACAAAAGCAAATATCACTTTTAAAAAAATATTCAGAATGCTTTCCATAATTTATAGGAAGAAATAACCAAGGATAGGTTCTGCCAACCAATTCACAAAATTTAAGAAAAATAAAGATAATAGAAAGAGATATAAGAAAATACCTTATGTTGCCAAATAATCTATGTTCTCATTTAAGAAAATCAAAATTCTATATAAATCATGCAAAATAAGTCTATGCTGTATTACAACACAGTTTAAGTGTTTTCCAGTGAGGTCTATCAGGACAAATATGGGACGGAGCATACTCAAATATGGGACGGAGCATACTCAAATATGGGACGGAGCATACTACTTCCACTTTTGCCTTTCAGCCCCAATCCAGGGGCCTTTGCAGGTAGTCACTTTCGTGAGAAATCATTTTTGTGTTAAACTTATATTTACTGACAAAGAAATAAAGAGAGACTAGTGTAGATCTATTTCAAGCTATTTAGCTCTTGTCAGCTAGCCATTCAAATCCCAGAAGGGTATAGCTAGCTGACAAGAGCTAAATAGCTTGAAACAGACTTATACTACTCCCCCGGTATTATTTTGCTGGTAAATATAAATTTAATACAATACAGTTTCTTTGGTTTCCAAAGATGTTGTTGTTGCCTCAAACCTTTATCCAAGCATTTCCTGCCATTTGAACAGGATGTATTCTTTGCATATAAGCACAAAGTCTGATCCTTATTTTATTTATCAATTTGTCAGCCAGGAACTTTGTGGCAGGTTGATTACATTAAAACATTGAAACACATCCAGGTCTTGAGTCATAACTCATTTGTATTACACTATTACATCAACTTCTCTATGGCTTACTTTCTGATAATTGTGACGAATATACAGTACAGTAAAAGACAATGAAATATATAAATTATGGATAAGCTATATTTCGAATAAATAAAACTCCCTTCCTAATGATCTGCTTCTTAGACAGTGTCCAAAGGAAGATGGAAAGAAAACTATAGCAAATATCTCCCCAAGTTAAACCTCCCTAAAGAAACCAATATTTTCTTCAGTTGTATATAATAAAAATATAAAATCTAACTTGATTTACTCTTGCTTGATTCAAGGTTATTACATTCAAAAAGCAAAAATAATATTATAATATTTGTTCATTTTTGAAAAAAATGATGAAAAAGGACTTGCTCAGTTTGGTAAACAATATTATGAGATAACACAGTGTAGTGATTGCTAAATCACAATGACACACAAGACTTATTATTGTGTGAAAGATTTATTATTTGCACTATTTTGCATGTTGCAGTTGATCATCTGGAGAGATGACCTAATATTTTTAGAATGGTGGCAACCATGTTGATCTGGGAAAGGCCAAAGAAAAAAGTAGGTAAAGGAGATAAAGTTCTTCTCTCATGAAATAAATCTGATGAGCAATAGGCAGTGTTGGACTTCAGGATTTAGTGACTGTGGTAACAGTTCATAGCAGGAAAAAGGGAAGGCCTTGATCACACAATATATTAATTTACAAGAGTTATTCCCAAAAAGTGAGTGATAGCCATGATTATATATGGGTTCATAATAGGATTAGACAAATTTCTGGTGATTCAGCTACTTTTAGTCATAATGGATAAGCAGATCGTCCAATATTCACAAGCCATATTCCATGAATACCAATTCTTAAGTGCAAACAGCCCTTAAAATGACTCTGCATGATCTACTTTGGGATTTCTTGTAATCATCTGTCTGGCTTCTGATGGAAACAAGATGCGGAATCTGTTTGCTCCAGTAAAAAAAATGTTCTTTTGAATTTGGGATCTTGCTTTTGACCTCCCATGTTTGGCTGAAAGGAAAATCCTGTGCATTTTTATCGGAAAAAAACCCTTAGGTATGCCGGTACAGTAACATCAGCAAAAAAGGGGGAATGTGTTTGCTGTGAAAAGCCTGCTTCCTGCCCACTCACAGCTGTTGATGTTTGTGCTTCAATCCTGCCAGGAATACATTTGAGAAGGGATTTTGCTGATATTCAAGGTCATGGCTATTTACACATGTCTTATGCCTCATGACTTAACTAGGACTTTTATATAAACTCCTTTGGTTTCCTTTAAGCTCTTGGAGGCTTCTTTTAAATACTACTTACAGCTGCCAATCACCAATAACTGTAACATTGACTCAAGTTAGGGGTTTTCACTCTTATAACTTTCATAAATCATCATAACTTGATAATGATGAAAAAAGAATAGCTAGCTTAAGAGATTCTAAAAATATATTAAGTTTCTTAGGTCAAACTACAACATTCTTACCATGAAAAATTATTGACTTGAGATGAGAGAACAGAATGGAGATTGGAAGTCATATGCATACAAATGGAATTATTTAATATTGTGGAGAGGCTTTCTCTTTGTTAACTTCTTTGCCTAAATTGCATTTCCATTTGCTTATTTTCCCATAGAAATAATGTATTTCAATTTAAAATAAGTCAACCATATTTGAATCTAGCAATAAATTGTAGCGGGAAAACTCTTGGCAGAAAAAGAATCTGAACCTAGCAATTGGTGGGATGTTGGGCAGCAACACTGATACCTGATTACTTACAAATCTAGCATTAAAATTAGTGGGATTGTAGGGTACATTTTCTTTCTTTTCAGGGATGTTGCTGTTCCCTTGTGGGAGTATTTCATGATCAATACTGTCTTTCCTTGGGGTAACCAGTTTGGTGGGAGCCTGCTACTAATAGCTGGTTCATCTATGCTCCTAGCTCATACATTGTTGTTAGTTTCTTTAGCCAATACATGTGAATCATGTCTGGGCCAAGTACTGTCTAGCTCAGTGGTTCCCAACTTTTTAATGCCCGAACCCCACATAAGCATCTCTAAAATCCTCCCACCCTCTGTGACATATAATTATTACTTTACTCAAAAAGTGAATTCTACTCACGTGGAGGAAGCCTAAAAGGCCATTAACTTGGTTAAAACAAGATTGAACTTGCCCCCATTAAAAATCAAATTGCCCCCACGTGGGGCCCATGTTGGGAACCACTAGTCTACCTCTTCATGTTCTTAACCTGCTGTTGGATATCTGCTACTGTACTGATGACTGGTCCCTGTTCTGGGATATTGCTGTGGTCTGTTCTCAGGTACTACAACCATTTTGCACTTGTTTTATATGCCTTCTCTTTCTCCCATATGTCCTTCCAGCACTGTTTAATTTGTGCTGTTGGTGGCTCTGCTGATGCACTGCACTGCAGTTGGGAGTACACCTTTTATGTTCTTTAGAAAATAGGGCATTTATCATCTTGGCCTCTGCTTCTCTAGTGTATCTCCTTAGCCTGGTAGCCAATACTACCCATATTTTACTTTGATTATTTTTCAATTTTTGCTCTTGATGGTTCTGTTATTACTATGTTATTGCACTGTAGTTAGAGTACCCTGTGGATGGTTTTGGAGGACATCCATTTATTTTCTTGGCTTCTGCTTCTCTCATGTATCTCCTTAACCTGGTAGCCACTGCTACAAGCCTTTGTTTAGTAGTCAGATGGAGTCAGGCCCTTGCATTTCTTTTCAGTAGCTAATCTCCAATCCTGACACCTTATTCCACCAACTGACTAACCTCTCTCTAAATTGCCTTGATCTTAACTCTAACCTTATTTTCCAGGGAAGCTAAATACTACTATTCTTCTTAATTGTGTGGCCAAACATATCCAGGATTACAGTGGCTGTAGCATATATCAATCCATTGGTTTGAGTTTTGTTGTAGTAGTGATTGTTCTGAGGGCTCTATTGCCATCTTCTAGCATACTATCTGATGGTATATCTCTGATGAGCTTTAATAGCTACTTTATCTATGATCTTATGCTTCACATCAGCAATTGTGCTCTGTAATGGAGAGGGTGATAAAGACATTCCAGCTTCAGGTTTTGATTGCACATCCACTTAGACTTTGAGGTCTTCTTAAGTATTGGATGTAATGTGTATTTAGTCAGTCTCCATTTGTGGTAGCAACTTTCCCTTCATTATGTTGAAGGATTAGATAACTAGCTATTTCTCAGTTACTGTGGATACATACATACATACATACATACATACATACATACATAGTATGTATAAAATCTAAAAAGGGAGTTTAATATCATATCAAGTTTAAACAAATACTGTTTTTTACAAACAAAACTGAAAAAAGATCTGACTTTTTTTTTTTAAATAAAAGCAGTTGGCAACTTGTGGCCTATTTTTACAGTCTCTTGAAGTTTCCATCAAGGAGAGCATAACAAAGAAATCCAACATGAAATAACCAATTTTCAGCAGCATTATTTTGTCTTTTCTAAAATAGCAAATACATAAGGACAAACTCAACATATTAAGGCACACATTTCTGCCTTTAAATAACATTCCAGGTCTTTTACCACAACACACATAGGACTGAACCCCTTCTAAGTTAGTGAGTCTTTCTCACATATCTCTGTGACTTTCATAAACCTAAATTTAAAAAGTTCATCAACCATTCTCTATAGTATTTAATTTTATATTCCTGTACTCACCACTAAATTCCCGATGACCATGACCATTAGAAAGACAATGAGGCACATGGGCTGTCCAGCCACTTCCATGCAATCCCACATGGTCTCAATCCATTCTCCACAGAGGATGCGGAAGACAATAAGAAAGGAGTGAAAGAAGTCATGCATGTGCCAGCGTGGCAGCTCACAGTCACTGGAAATTTTACAGACACACTCTATGTAGTTCTTCCCAAATAGCTGCATGCCCACCACAGCAAAGATGAAAACTATGATGGCCAGGACTAGAGTGAGGTTTCCCAAGGCACCTACTGAGTTCCCAATGATCTTAATTAACATATTGAGAGTTGGCCAAGATTTGGCAAGCTTGAAAACTCTCATCTGAAAAAGAAAGATGGATCATGATTAATTTATGGAATTGTGCTTTTAGCCAAAGTAATACAGGCATCTCTAGTACATTAAAGTTACATATTATGAAATCACAAACTTCTGTTTCCATTTTAGACTTCAGTTGTTTCTACTCATAACAGCTTTTTGATATATTTTTTCTTGTTTTGATATATAACACAGAAGGGCCATGTGCGTGTTGCATGTAATTGTCATAGGATACCTAGGTGGTTTTCCATGGGGAAGCATCCCTCCCCAAATCAATTTTTCTAAAATGGCAGCAAAAATTGCAATGATGTAAACTGGATTGCCATGAAGAAGGGAGAGCTAGAAGAACATGATGCACAATTATTTGTGCTGCTCTTTTTTTTTACATGCATGGTGTATGTATGCACCTACACACATCAACGTTCTGCTAGCTCCAAGGGTTAGAAATTGCTTTCTTTTGAACAAAATATAATCAAGAAATTTAGGAGGCTAAATCTGTATGGCAATATTAGACTATATTAAAAGCCAGCAGTTCTCAAATATTTTGGTCTCCGCCCCACCTCCCTTTACATATTTAAAAATGATTGAAAGTTTTAGTTTGTGTGGACTGTATGTACTGATATTTACTGTATTAAAATTTAGAACTGAGAAATCTTTGTTTGTTTATTTATTGAACTTATTTATTTATTTGATTTGTGGACTCCCTGAAAGGGTTGTAGCAGTGGTCCGCAGAACAATACTTGGAGAACTGTTGTTAGGCCATTATTGCTATAATGGCAGATGTTTTGCTATTTGATATATGCAGCTAGTATAGTGCAAACCAAGAGACTATCTTCAGGCAAGCATTTCCCAGTTTTCACACTACAATTTAATCTGCAATTCTCTGCACTGCTTCCCAATTTGCAGCAAACATCATACCCCTATCTAATTTAGTATGGGGAGGGAAAATATTTATTTTACTTTATCATCAATCAAATTTATATATCTGCCCATCTCACTGAAGATGACTCTGGTAGTGAACAAGAAACAATAAATAAAAACAACAAAAATATACAATATATAAAACCTTATTAATAAGTATCATAAAAGTGAAAATATAAACCATAGGAAAGGGAGGATAAAAATGGTCACCTCAATAATGGAAACCATCTGAGCAGGTATCTAGTCACCTTAGAACCTCAGGCCCCACAACATGGCGAATACCTGAGAGCATTTCAGAATACCCAAAGGAGGGAAGAATGTTCCATGAAGTGGGTGTCAGAGAAGAGAAGGCGCATTTTCTACGAACAATCAAATGAAGGTCCCTGGCTGATGGCACTTATAACATGCATACTTTGCCAAATATAGTGGAGATGGCTGATGTAATCAGGGGGAGTGGTCTTTCAGATAATGTGATCCTATGCCAAGAATGGTTTTTGCCCTCAATGGTGTGGTATCAAATATTGAAGCTGCAGAAAACTTTCTATGTCACTTACCAGACGGAAGGATCGTAGTACAGACAGACCTTGAACATTAGCAAGACCAAGCTCAACTAAGCTGAGAGTAACAATAATGCTGTCAAAGATGTTCCATCCTATCTGGAAATATTCATAAGGATCTAGAGCAATCAATTTAAGCACCATCTCAGCTGTGAATATCCCTGTGAATACCTGCAAGGGAATAGATAAACTTGACTTATAAAAATGGGAAGAAGGAATTTATTTTCTTTAAAAACATGCCAGTGAAAAATATTAAATTCAAAAGCTAGTCCTGAATCATCTTCTATACACTACAACTAACAACAGCAGACACTTCATATTTTTTCAGTGGATGACGGGAAATATTTTGATAGTTTTTCAGGGAGGGAGCTACTAGAGAACACTGCAGAGGTTTTCCCTCCCCTCCCCTCCGCCCCCAAATTATTCACCAAGATACCATGTATAGGTATAACCCCAAACTCCCTCTGAAACCCACCTGGGTCCATTAGGTGCCTGGATTGGATCAAACATATCCTAGCATCTTGCAACAGGTGTCAGCTTCCCAAATAGATCAAACAGGAAACTCGACAAGATGTTTAATTCTGCTTTATTGTAGAGCTACATTAATATAATCTTGCAAACTGAAAATACAGATCTCCCACCATCTCTTTTTACCATCTGATAGATAGGTGGTTCCTTTCTAAGCTTATTTTTCTGTTGTTATTCAGCTCTGGTGCCCTTCACCTTTTATTTGATTCTTCTCTAGGCAGAATCTCTTACCAATGGTGGGATTCAAGTAATTTAACAACCAGTTGTCCTAGTGATTGGGTGGGTGGGTGTGGCTTGGGAGGGCCATGTGACTGAGTTTTTTGTTGACTGCAACACCGCATGCAGCAAGCACACAAGTAAATGAGCTTCAGCAGGATTCAATTATATACAGGTGAAACACAAAAAATTAGAATATCATGTAAAAGTTCATTTATTTCAGTAATGCAACTTAAAAGGTGAAATTAATATATGAGATAGACTCATTACATGCAAAGCAAGATAGTTCAAGCTGTGATTTGTCATAATTGTGATGATTATGGCTTACAGCTCATGAAAATCCCAAATACACAATCTCAGAAAATTAGAATATTGTGAAAAGGTGCAATATTCTAGGCTCAAAGTGTCCCACTCTAATCAGTTAAGCCATAACACCTGCAAAGGGTTCCTGGGCCTTAAATGGTCTCTCAGTCTGGTTCAGTAGGAATTGCAATCATGGGAAAGACTGCTGACCTGACAGTTGTGCAGAAAACCATCACTGACACCCTCCATAAAGAGGGAATGCCTCAAAAGGTAATTGCAAAAGAAGTTGGATGTTCCCAAAGTGCTGTATCAAAGCACATTAATAGAAAGTTATGTGGAAGGGAAAAGTGTGGAAGAAAAAGATGCACAAGCAGCAGGGTTGACCGCAGCCTGGAGAGGATTGTCAGGAAAAGGCCATTCAAAAGTGTTGGGGACTTTTACAAGGAGTGGACTGAGGCTGGAGTCAGTGCATTAAGAGCCGCCACACACAGACGGATCCTGGACATGAGCTTCAAATGTCATTTTCCTTTTGTCAAGCCGCTCCTGAACAACAAACAATGTCAGAAGCGTCTTACCTGGGCTAAAGAAAAACAGACCTGGTCTGTTGCTCAGTAGTCCAAAGTCCTCTTTTCTGATGAGAGCAACTTTTGCATCTCATTTGGAAATCAAGGACCCAGAGTATGGAGGAAGAATGGAGAGGCACACACTGCAAGATCCTTGAAGTCCAGTGTGGAGTTTCCACAGTCTGTGTTGATTTGGGCAGCCATGTCATCTGCTGGGGTTGGTTCACTGTGCTTCATTAAGTCCAGGGTCAACGCAGCCATCTACCAGGAGATTTTGGAGCACTTCATGCTTCCTTCCACAGACTAACTTTATAGGGATGCTGACTTCATTTTCCAGCTGGACTTGGCACCTGCCCACACTGCTAAAAGCACCAAAACCTGGTTCAATGATCGTGGGATTACTGTGCTTGATTGGCCAGCAAACTCGGCTGACCTGAATCCCATAGAGAATCTATGGGGCATTGCCAAGAGAAAGATGAGAGACATGAGACCGAACAATGCAGAAGAGCTGAAGGCCGCTATTGAAGCATCCTGGTCTTCCATAACACCTCAGCAGTGCCACAGGCTGATTGCTTCCATGCCATGCCACATTGAGGCAGTAATTGCAGCAAAAGGGACCAAAACAAGTACTGAGTACATATGCATGCTTATACTTTTCAGAGATCTGATATTGTTCTATGTACAATCCTTGTTTTATTGATTGCATGTAATATTCTAATTTTCTGAGATTGTGGATTTGGGGTTTTCATGAGCTGTAAGCCATAATCATCACAATTATGACAAATCACGACTTGAACTATCTTACTTTGCATGTAATGAGTCTATCTCACATATTAGTTTCACCTTTTAAATTGCATTACTGAAATAAATGAACTTTTGCATGATATTCTAATTTTTTGAGTTTCACCTGTATAAGAAAGATAATCAAGCAACAAATTAGTGAACACCTAGAAGCAAACAAAGTAATAGCCAAAAGCCAACATGGGTTTGTCAAAAACAGATCATGCCAGACTAATCTTATTGGATTCTTTGATAATGTGACAAAATTAGTGGGCCAGAGGAATGCCATCGATATAGTTTACTTGGACTTCAGTAAGGCATTTGATAAGGTAGACCATAACCTACTATTAGATAAAGTAGAAGAATGTGGGTTAGACAGCATCACCACCAGATGGATTTGTAACTGGCTGACCAACCGCACTCAACATGTAGTCCTCAATGGAACTGCATCTTCATGGAGGGAAGCATGCAGTGGAGTACCCCAAGGCTCTGTTTTGGGCCCAGTACTCTTCAACATCTTTATCAAGGATTTGGATGAGGGAATAAATGGGCAACACATCAAATTTGCAGATGACACCAAGCTGACAGGAATAGCCAACACTCCAAAAGATAGACTAAAGATACAGAAGGCACTATCTCATAAAATGAAATTCAATGGTGAAAAGAGTAAGGTTCTACATTTACAGTAGGCAACAAAAACGAAATGCACAGGTATAGTATAGGTGGTATCTTGCTCAGCAGTAGTAACTGTGAAAGGGATCTTGGAGTCCTAGTGGACAACCATTTAAATATGAGCTAGCAGTGTGCAGCAGCTGCCAAAAAAGCCAACACAGTTCTAGGCTACATAAACAGAGGGATAGAATCAAGATCATGTGAAGTGTTAATACCACTTTATAATGCCTTGGTAAGGCCACACTTAGAATACTGCATTCAGTTTTGGTCACCACGATGTAGAAAAGGTATGGAGACTCTAGAAAGAGTGCCGAGAAGAGCAACAAAGATGATTAGGGGACTGGAGACTAAAACATATGAAGAACGGTTGCAGGAACTGGGTATGTCTATTTTAATAGAAAGAAGGACTAAGGGAGACATGATAGCAGTGTTCCAATATCTCAGGGGTTGCCACAAAGAAGAGGGAGTCAAACTATTTTCCAAGGCACCTGAGGGTAGAACAAGAAGCAATGGGTGAAAACTAATCAAGGAGAGAAGCAACTTAGAACTGAGGAGAAATTTCCTGACAGTTAGAACAATTAATCAGTGGAATAGCTTGCCTCCAGAAGTTGTGAATGCCCCAACACTGGAAGTCTTTAAGAAGATGTTGGATAGCCATTTGTCTGAAACGGTATAGGGTTTCCTGCCTAGGCAGGGGGTTGGACTAGAAGACCTCCAAGGTCCCTTCCAACTCTGCTATTGTATTAAACTTCTTTATATACAATACCAAATAGCAGAATTCAGCATACAGCGTCAGGAACACAGAAGCAATATTCATAGAAGCAAGTCATTATAGAGTAGAGAGATACAGAGGCCTATATTGTACAAAGGCTGAGGCCAAATTACAGAGGCCAAATCAACTCTTATATACAGTTCGGCAAGTCTAAGCCACGCCCAGACTCCAAACGTCTGATATGGCCCCATACAAACAAAGACTATGTTTCAGTTTCTCAATGGCTGACCTGTTACCATGTCTATTCAAATAGTCCCCATTGGCTGACCTGTTGCTATATCTATTCCAGTCTATGAACATACTCTGACAAACTCAACATCACTCACGGCAAGGTGGGGCAGCACCTTGGTGTGAGTGACATTGAGTTGGCCATGCCCACTCAGTCACATGACTGATGCTGCAGAGACAGGGTGATTTCCAATGTACCTTTCCCCTCTCCCCCTCCGCCCTTGGGCTGACAAAATAAAACCCCATCTAAACATTGCAACTGCTTGCCGAGTCTGCCTGCCGAATGCTGGCAAAAGGAGGCTAGGGGGAAAAAAAAGAGAAGGGCCAATAGAAACACCCCATTTTCCTTCTCCATTGGGCTGTCTGCACCTTGCTGGTTCGGGATGGGGAGGTGGGGGACGAAAAGCAAAAAGCCTACTCAGTCCATACTCATCAACATGACTGTGAATCACTCTTCCAACTCGCTGGTTCAGGCATTGGAGCTTGAGGAGTAGATTGTTTGCTCTGAAGTCCATCTGCTTCTTTTCCAAGCTCGGCTCTGGCTGCATCAGCCAAGTTTCTTCCAGTGCTTGTTCAGGGAATCCTGGGAGCGGCAGCATATTGCATGCTTTTTACTCCAAGCACTCTGGACTGGAAAACGCATGGCTGGGGTGGAGGAGCAGTCCTCCTTAACAAGCTCCAAACTGTTGCTGCTGCTGCAAGCCTGGATTCCCCGCACGAATGCTGGAAGTCTAGGACTCCAGTGCAGTCAGTTCTGTTTCCCCTCTATGACCGGCCTTGGAAAAGCCTGCCCTCACAATTGCATGCCTGCAGCCAGAGCTGGGCTAGAATGGTATGTAGGAAATCTGTCTCTGCAGCATCCATTGATTTACGGAGGGCAGGCAATGAAGCAGTGGCAGCAGGCAAGCATGCTGAGCCTCAGGGGAGCCATGGGGAAAGCAGACAAACTGACTGGGAAACATGGGTGGCAGTTAGACCAGGATTCAGGTTCACCCAGGCTAATATGGCTGCCCAGCTGGGTTGCGTGGAGAGTGCTGCGTGGGATTCAGCCATGCAGAAGGCAGGCAAGCTGGCTGGCCCTCAGAGACCGTGTGCCCGAGGCAAGTGAGAGTAGCAGCAGCTATGCCAGGCAAGCAGACAAGATGAGGAGCGACTGAACAGAGCGAGGTGGGGTGGGGTGTGGCGGCACAGAATTTTAACAACCGGTTTGCTCAAACTGGCCTGAACCGGCTGAATTCCACCACTGTCTCTTACCCTTGTTTCCCAAGATCATTCTCATGAACCATTACAGCAGGGGATAGGCACATAAAATTCCAAGACTAATACAAAGTGATCCGTCTAAGATAAGAGAAAATATTCATATCCACCAATTCCAAATCTAGTTTGTGACTCCTCCTCTTTCCATGTATACCAAGATCTCAGTGACCTTGATCAGGGCTATGGCTGCCATGAACTCCTGAGCCACTTTTGTTTCTGTGCCCAAATAAGACAGATTAAAGTCTCCCAAGTTTGTACACCTGGGCAACTCCACCAACAACCTAACTAAGTCATTCAGCTTACACTGCAATGAGGTCGACATAGTTACAACAATCCCATCTCATCCTTAGAATCCAACTTCAGAATGTAGGGACTTGCATCTGGTTATCTGCAGAGAGTCTCTTGGAAAACCAAAGCTACCCCGTCACCCCTGTCCTTAGATTGTGGCACACTTTATACCCAAAACCTAAATAGCCCCTTTTCCTAGAGAGGCATTTTGCCTTTGTCCACCAGGTCTCAGCAATACCTACTACGGTCTCTCATCCACAAATGAGGCAGTTAGGCAACCAGGAATTAAGTAGCAGTAGCTGCAGACCTAAGGTCCAATGACCTGGCAAATTGTCCAGGCAGGTGAAGGACCAAATCGGTACTAAAATTAAACATTTATAACCTAACCACTTTGAACCCTGGCATGAATTGGTTTCCTTAAAATAACTGTACATCTGTTTTTGTCTGAGCATTGGAGAAAGTTGTACACCAGTGTTTCTCAAACTTGGCAATTTTAAGATAGAGTTGTGCTCTAAACATAGCAGGAAAAAACTGAGAAAATAGTGCTGCATGTAGATTAATAAAAATGTAATTAATATAATGAAAGTTCTTACTCCCTCTCAAAGAACTAATAGTCACTGTCAGTCAATTGTGATCAAATTATGATCAAAATAAAGACAAGACAAAATATTTTAATAAGATATCTATGCAATTTGCTATTCATTCTCAAACAATATGAAAATGATCAATAGTAAGGCTGGCAAACAAGCAAGCATCATGGAGGATACAGGTGTACCAATTGTTTTAGGCATCAAAGATATATATCAGAAATATCGGGTTGGTTACTGTTGGAATCAGAGGCACCACCTATTTGTTCCATCTTGCCAATTGTTAGATTATTGTGGTATTAGGGGTCATTTCTTTCTTGCAAGCACCTCAGAGATATCACACTATCAAATTAAAGTATGAAGAGCAGTTCTCTTACCAGATTGCCCACATTCAATACATTGTTGAACTCTTCAGTCATTGGGTAGTGTTCCATGGCCATGAAGACAGTATTAAGGACAATGCAGATGGTGATCCCCAAATCAACAAAAGGGTCCAGGACAATGAGCTTAACAATGTGCTTTAGCTTCACCCAAAGTGGACAACAGTTCCATATTAATACAGCGTGGGCAAACTTATACCACCATGGTGGGCACTTCTGGTGGGCCTCTTCCAGTTCTAAAAACAAATATCAAAAAAGATATCTATAACAAAATCAATTCCACTAGAAGTAAATCATGAATTACTAAGAGTGCTAACTTTAGCCAACTAATCAATGATCGATGATGCATTGTTCCTTAAACTGGCACTTAAAACAGTATAGGATTACAATTTCTGTACTGTGGAAATTATTGGAATTTTCTTATCGAGTCTGCCTGAAAGGAATTTCTTAATCTCCTCATTATGCTGGACTGAGGTTGTTGAATTGTTGCACAAAAGAGCTAATAGAACTACAACCATTTTATATTTTAATACTGAATTATCATGTGTGGATAGTGTATAATATATAAGAGGGACACATTTTTCTATTATAGAAGGCTGTTGTAAAAGGCATAAGACTTATGGCAGAGAGCTATTCTTTTTCAAAACTCTTTCATCAGCATGTCAAATATTTCTGAAGCTACTTTTTCATTGGTTACTGGAAAAATCTAGCAGGTTGTCCATTTGTAAAATTTCTGGCTAAATATTATAGCCTTTATCAAATAATCTGGTTAATTTATCTTCAATTCTTATACTATATTTCAGAGCAATCTACAATACACTAAACATGAAAATGTTATTAAAATATCTGTCTTTAATTCAGAAGTAATCTAGTTTCTACCTAATCATTTACCTTCAAGAGTACTGGAGACCACACTGACTGCACTCCCTACTCGCTTCTCCAAACCCTTCCCCTCAACACCATCCACATACAAATGGTTTTGATCAGATTTCTCATGTTCTTCCCTTGGATTTGACTGTAATAAAAAAATGAGATCCAAGATTAAAAAAAACAGTGACAAAAATGTAAGTTTTTGAATAAAAAAGCCTCTATGGCCATTAGCATTAGAATCTGAAATAGTACTTGAATTAGAGATGTAATGAGGAAGTAATTCAAGATGTTTGCTATGATATGACACTATTTAAAGGAAAGATTAGAGCTAGGGCTAGGGTTAGAGTTAGGGCTAGAGTTCGAAAGTAAGTATAACCAAGGAAGTCACTTTGTACCAGCAAAAAAAAAATGTTGATACTCTTTGAATTCTTTAAGAATTTCACTATCAGGATTTGCCAGGACTAAACCATATCAAGTAACTACATATTTAGTTAATTCATTATCAATTATTACATTTATTATTGCTATATTTTCAGTGCCAGATGCCTCAAGCACCAAAACAATTCAGCTGATGTTTGAAAATATGAAACCAGACTTGGATGCGGTAACATTTACTGCTCTGTCACAGATTCAGCAGAAAAGCTATCTTTACTACAAACTTTACTCCCCTACAACATCCTTCTGTTTTCCCAACTATGTTTGTTAATCAGTGTTTCTTGTCGATTTCCAGTTACACTGGGATAGAAGTCCAGAAAATGAAAAAAAATATTGTTTGATGGACTCCTCATACCTCTGGACAATTAGCTAACCCTCCTCATATGTTGGATTAATCTGTGCATATAATTTTCTCCAGCATCAGGGTACAGATGACCGGAAGACAGCCTATGCAGAAATATGAAGAGAGGAGAGGGGGCAAGTCCAATGGTCCAAGATTTTAGTCCTTTCAAACACATGTGAAAGTCTGTAACTTTGAGAGACTGTCTATCTTTTGAGTTCAGCAATTCAGATCAGTCTTCATTTTTAGTCCAGCAGTGTCATAAATATTTGTTGCCTGAAGCCATGAAATGGGCCATTTACAGTCCATGGCTAATCTTTCCTAGAAGCATCCACACATTAGCTTGTATCAACACAATTCTAATGAGCATTTCTATAACTATTGAATGAGCAGCAAGCAGTATGGATTATGTTTTTATCTTTGGTTCCTGGTGCATGGAGAACATACCTCACGTACTGTAGCTGATCTCTCCAACACCAAACGTGGGATGGCACGACCATTGCAATCTTTTGGTCCCTCTTGATCACTCTGAGCCTTTTCGTCTAATTCTCCTTTTTGCTTTTTTTCCACTATAATGCTTTCTGCAGAGCTGTTAGTTGCTGTCTGTGCTTGAAGCTACAAAAAATATAGCAGATTTAGCACAAGAAAATCAGGAAAAGGCTGTTGACATTACTGAAATTGTGATTTGCTAATTTTTCCCTTGAATTTTGAAATCATATGGTATGTATTTATGTTATTTATGATACGTTTTTCAAGTCTTCTACCATGTTTCCCAAAAAATAAGATTTATTTTATTTGGGGTTTGAAAATAAGGACTCAGGCTTATTTTCAGGGAGGTCCTGTTTTTTTAAGTGCAGGAGGCAACGAGCGCTGGGGTCGATGGGAGTGGGAGTGTAGCTACCATTGGCACCGCCCTCTTGGCTTCAATGGGCCAAGCTCTCAGCATGCCCCTACCTCCACCCACCCTGCCTGCTGGTCCAGCTGCTGCTGGGACACTTCTTGGCCACAGCAGGTGCTGTTCTGGCCACCAAATGACTCCTATGCTGCTGCTGGCCTCACTGGGGCTCTTTGCCCTCCTGGCAGGGCGAGTGGAGGTTGGGGCATGCAGAAAGCTTGGTCCTGATTGAGGCCACGAGTAAGCAGACTGTGGGGGAGGGCAGGGGCTGGTAGTAGCTACCCAAATACTTATTATCCAGAGGGAGACAAAGCTTATATTAGGCCCACCCAAAAAAATCAGGCCAGAGCTTATTTTTGGGGTGAATCTTATTTTTGGGAAAACATGGCACTATTTGGTCCCTTCAGTTATGCTGATCAGCAATTTCCATTTGTCCCCAGCCAACAGGATAGCCAAGACTGGTGGAAGTAGTGATCCCACAAATCTCAAGGATGCAAGACAGACAAGTAGAAATGTCTCTTTCTATGAAAATTATTGTTGGAGAAGATGAGTTGGAGTAACAAATATGATGCTAGAAATTCATACAGTACAGCATTCTAAAGTATTCAAAGAATTCTGTAATTATCAACTCAATATTTATAAAATATTGTAATATAATTACTATTTTTTAAATTATTTGATTTCTGATGATAAAACAAAATATTTTTCAATATGTTTTTGTATATTTGCTTATTAATATACTGATTCCAACAAGTCTTGATCATTTGCCATTTAATAGCTATCTTTATATTAATTTCCCACAGGCCAATTTTCCACTGTTGAAGTGCAATCTGTTGGTGCATTAAACAGCATCAAATAATAAATAATAATAATTTATTAAACTTGTAAATTGCCCAAATCTCAATGGTTCACAATAATCAGAGAAATTAAAATAAAATCAATTAAACATAAAAGATAAAATATTGCAATGTCTCACTCTCCCTCACCAAAGGCCTGGATGAAGACTCATATCTTTACTAGTCTTCAACAACAGCAGCAAAGTCAGGCGATCCAATCTTGTGGGGGAATCTTGTTCTAGTGACCCAAAGCTACTATAGAGTATGCCCACTTTCAGGGCCCCTATAGATGAAATTGTTCAAAACAACCTGGATATGCCAACCCAGCAGATCAAACCAGACAGGGAGATACTATGGGAAATAATCAGACCTTCAAAGAATGAGATCCTATGCCATGTGGAGCTTTACTGATAACAAAAAGCACCCATTTGCCAAACTGGCAACTAGCTTGTAAAGCAGAAGTGTTACATAGGCATATTCAAAATAGTGACACAAAAGTATATTACATGCATACATGCATGCATGCATGCATGCATGCATACATATGCATACCCATAACTATTCATGCCACCTCATTTCGACAAGTTGAACTTTCTGAGTGGTCTTCAAGGACAGTGCATGTAGAGTGAGGTGATCACAGCATGCGTGATTGTCTGAAGGACCTTCCGCTTTAGGAAAGGGTACAACTGGCAAACCAAATGGAGTTGTGCAAAGGCCTT
The DNA here is from genome assembly GCF_009769535.1 of Thamnophis elegans. Lineage (NCBI taxonomy): Eukaryota > Metazoa > Chordata > Lepidosauria > Squamata > Natricidae > Thamnophis > Thamnophis elegans. The sequence continues at coordinate 92,228,227 of NC_045558.1, read as the reverse complement.
CTACACTCTAAGGTAATGATGGTAAACCTATGTCACACATTAGCAAAGCTGATATGCCAGTCTTCATCAACATCCGACAACAACTATTATTGAAAGCATACCTTGTTCTTATGCAAATTTCAGAGACCACACAAGACTGGGGTGTGTTTTTCTGTGTCCTCTGGACCTTCTGGAAATTAATGAGAAAGCTGTGCTATTGCACAGAGTCTCTGAAAATCATGCAAAAATGGGGTGTACTTTCATGAGGTTTTGGAGACTGTAGAAGCTATGGAAGAGCATTTTCCAAAGTTGCTCAAGACCTCGTGCAATATGGAGTTGTCTTGGACAGGCTGCAGGGGCATATGACAGATCCTGGAAATCACACACATGATCAAACTGGTTTTTTTAAAGTAATAAATAGGTAAATAATTATTTCTCTTTTGTTAGAGGAAGAGTGACATGCCAGAAATCATTCAATGTCTCATGTTGTTGATAATTTGCCATGAGTTATATTGGTAATTTGGGTTAAGATTGCAGTGCTTTGTTGTCATGGATATCAGAGAATGGCTGGTAGTCCATGATTATTGGTACCAGCAACTTGGTTGTTAATCAAAGCAGTTGCAAATAAAATCATGACTCAGCTTCCCTTTGCTTTATGATTTTTGTGAAGATTGTAAATGACCGGTCATGATTGTTGTAATCGTGAACAGTTGGTGTGCAAGGCAGTTGCTAAATGGGGAATACCAGCACTCCATTTTGTGTTCTTTAGAATGTTATATTGAATATTTATGCAGGGAATTTATTGAAGGGATAAAAATGTTACCCATAAGTGTTCTATTTAAACAACTCCAGGAAGCCAGTCCTGTTGACAATCCTGTCAGTAAACCTGGCAAGGAGTCTGAGAAGCTATGTCACTGCTCAGGAATGAAATAGCAAGCAAATTGCTGGCTCACAGTTGATGTTTAAAACTCTAAGGCAGCAACAGTGGGAGAAGGGAATGTGCAATCCTCTGTTTGTGTGTTTGTGTGAGAGAAAGGAGGAGAAATATATCAATTTCTCACAGACTTTGTAATGGCATGACAAATGGTGCATTGGAATATCTGCAAGAAATTTGATTTTCTTACAAGCAAGAACTGGCGGGACTACAAAATAGTCAAAGTAACAGAAATGAAGAAGCTAAAATGCTCTGGGACTTTAAAATTCAGACAAACAAGCACCTACCACCTATAACACCCAAGACTTAACAACTATCAATAAGAAGGACAAAAAAGTCTGAAAATAGACATGGCACCACAGCATTTCTATAGTATAGAAAGCATAGAAATAGCACTTATATTTATATACCACTCCATACTGCTTTCCAGCCCTCTCTGAGGAGTTTATAGAGTCAGCATATTGTCCCCAACAATCTGGGACCTCGTTTTACCAACTTCAGAAGGATGGAAGGCTGAATCAACCTCGAGCCCATCAGGAATTTCAGACTATGGGCAATTAGCCTGCATTCTAATCACTATGCCATCAGGGCTCTTCAAAGAACTGGAAAAAATAACGAAGTACAAAAACTTGCAAATAAAAGTAGAATGACTATGGCAAAAAGGAAAGCAAAGACAGTACCAATAGTGATAGGTACCTTGGGTGTAATGCCAAAACATCTGGAGCAGCCTTTGAACTCCACTGGCATTGACAAAATTACCATCAATCAATTGCTAAAGGCAGCTTTACTTGGAACAGTTACATCCTGTGCAGTGGTGGGTTGCTAACTGGTTTACTACCAGTTCGCTCAGGCTCGCACGTCCAGGTGGGTGGGCGGAACCTCCCACCACCATCACTACCAGTTTAGTTGAACCGGCCTGAACCGGCCTGAACCAGCAGCAACTCTGCAACCGTCAGAGGTGGGTACCTCTGATCCTGTGACAATATCTATAACAACATCAAACAACAACATCTGCCTATTCCAGGACTTGATAGGTGGATAAAAATGCCAGGTCCAGTCTAAATATATGATTGAGTGTGCAACCAACCATAATGACTCAAAATAATCAGCAAGCCAATAATAACATAAAAAGATAATTAGGAATTCCAGAAGGACTGACTCTTGTTTCTAAAATTAATCTATCCACATTACACCAAATAATAGTTCAATAAATCTACAGACACACTCACACACAAGAATCTGTTCAAGCCAACAGAAGTGATTAAATCACTTTTAAAAATGGAGTATTCAGCAAATAATTGGTTGGATTAGAATTTGGTTAGAAATACCAGTGAACCCTGTGGAATTCTTGGTACCCTCTAAGCTTGGTTCTTTGCCTGTAGACATTTTATTACCCAAGTAAGCAACATCATCAGCACAAGTGAGTGTGGGATTTTCTGCCTGTTTATATACAGTAGCTTAACCTGCCAGTTTTAGTAGGATGAGCCCTCTCAGCTAAAGAAAAGTTCTTCAAACTCGTCTCTGATAGGATACCAATAGAAATAAATTCCTGAAGTTACTATTTGCAGGGATGGGATTATTTGAAAGTAGAGCTGGGGGTTAAAAGGAGCTCCGATTTGTTGCTGTGGTTTTCCTTAAAAAGTAAATAACCATGTTAGACTTTTGTTGGAAGAAAGCAGACTGAGAAAGTGTTACCTCCACCTGGATCTACTATCTGCATAAGAAGGCATGTTTACTGCATTCCTGCATTGCCACATCTAAAGTGGCCTGTGTTGAAATAGCTTTTCAAAATAAAGTAGTTGCTGAAAACTGTGGGAAAAAGAAAAGTGTATCACCTCCTCTCCCACTATTAGAGCTGTAGAAGCTCACTGATTCAAAAAGAAAAGAAAAAAAAAGCTTTGCTATTGTTTCATATAAATTGGAATTGCACCTGCATTATTGTCAAGTCTCCAAAATAGGGAATATTGTGAGAGGCCTATGCTGATTTAGAGTTGGTGCAAACCTTTTGTCTGAAATGTTCTCTCCCCGACACCCAAAATGAAGTCAAACTATCAAAGTTGCCTTGAATCCCTTGAGGAAGGAAAACTATATATACATAGATCTTCTAGAACTGGATAAATTAAAATAAATAGACATAAAGAAAAAAACCTGACCACTCTTTGTTGCTCCTCCTGATGCTTTTTCAGCTGTTCTACCATCTGCTGGAACTCTTCTTCTTTTTCTTTTTCTTCCTGTAAGGTGGCATCATTCTGTTCTGCATAGGCCATTGCCACCACAGCCAGGATTAAATTGATGAGATAGAAAGAGCCCAAGAATATGATCACAACAAAGAAGATCATGTATGTTTTCCCAGCTGCTCGCAAAGTCTAGAGAAAAAGAAGAATTTCACCCTCCTTGGTACCTGAAAATCCAGAATTCCATTCTTATATACACCCTTTCTAAATAGTCATTAGTCTAAGCAATGTATTTTGAAGAAATTCAAAGCCTCCGTGCTATACTTCACAAATTGCTTGGCATTTGAAATACAATTCTCAGACTTAGGATCAAACTAAATAAAATAATGGTTGGTGGTCATTATGGAAAAGAAGCAGAGTACAACAGACTTTGAATTCACCCAATTGGATCCTTGCATTCTTATATGTCAGTGGAGCTCCTACCTCTTCATCTTTTTGTAAAACAATCAAAGGAGAGGAATCTGGACTGATACTGGGTTGCTACACCCTGTTTTCCTTACCTGGTTCCCATTATTTCTTCCATTAAGGAAATTAAGAGGGATCTGCATACAAGTCCATATGGGAGAAATTTTAACTGGAAAAATTTCTACCTTTCCATTTGCATGCATCCCATATATATTTAGAAAAGTTTAAAACTCAGAATATCTGGACCAATGTCTTCAGTCTCTTCTCTAGATAAGGTTAGGGTTATGAATCTGATGAAATAAAAGCAATCCCAGCACATGATCAAAAACTTTCATAAACATTGGCAAAAATGCAGGGGAACAAAATAAAAGGAGAAAAAATTAAAATAAGTTCCTGAAACAATATATAACAATATATAAACTTACCAATTGGAAGAGATTCTCCCAATAGTCCTGAGTCATGAGGCGAAAAAGTGAAAGGAAAGCCCAGCTGAAGGTGTCATAGCTTGTATAGCCGTAATTTGGGTTTCGGCCAGCTTTCATGCAGAGAAATCCTTCTGGACACTGTCTACAGTAGATTATACAAAAATTCCAATATAACATCATATTATAAGGGAAGCATTTCCTTCCTAAATCTAAGGCGTAATCTAGATAGTTACCATAACCACTCTTGTCTCAAGTTATAGATTAGGTGCATTATTATATATTTCTGACATCTAATATGACCTGACAATTATCGTATTGTACGTAGCTTTTCCTAACAATTAATTCCAAAACCCAATTGTTTGAATTATTTTTACAATATGTTGTTGTGGGCTAGGAGCCATTATCATTAGTACTAGTTTTTTTCCCCACCTTTTTATATATAACTCAGAGCAGTGAACGTTACTAATGCTCCTGCCTTCTCTTTTTCTCACAGCAACAATCCTATGAGGAAAGTTGGCTGAGAGAGAATGACTGGCCCAAAGTTACTCATCAGGATTTCATGCCTGTGAGTCTTAGAACTCACATTGTCCTGATTTCTAGGCAAGCACCTTTTCACTGAACCAAACTGGATCTCATATTCTTTTCTCAGACATTAAGCCCCCTCCTCACTCCAAAAAAGATTCAACCATTGAGAGAGACATCACTTACCCAGCATCAGAGCTGTTCCCACAGAGCAAAGCATCAAGTGCACCATCGAGGAAATAGAAATTGTCTTCATGAGCAAACAAAAAAAATAAAATAAAATAACATTTAAAAAAATAGGAATGAGAATTGACTTTTATTTTCAACTTCATTTAAAAATGGCCAGAAGAATAGCAAAAAAAATTACGAATTAGGAGGAGAGCCAGACTTGTAAGCAGGAAATAAAACAGCTATGCAGATGTTATGTGTTGGAATTAATCAAGTTGAACTACAGCCATGACACTGAAAATTGTGAGTATATATTTATTATGGCCTTGAGATTAAACATATACTATAGTATAGTACTATACTATCACAAATAAATCGCCTCCCTATAGCTACTAAAAGAAAAAATAAACTTTCATTCAAAATTCTAACCAAGCATCTCTTCTGTCTCATATAGCTGCATCTACAGTAAGATACTTAATGGGAATTTCTGATATAGTACCTATCATATTTCTTTCCCCCCATAAATCATGAAAGTCACTACTTTGAGTAAATTGTCTTTTCCTCCCCATTTTATCTGTGTCATAGGATTCTTTTAAAATGGAGAATTATTTGGTCATAACAATCTAACTGCCTTGGAGAAAGATCAGAAATTGAATGGAAAAGAATTGAATAAAATCAAAAATGAAAATCTAAAGTAATTTGACTTCTTTCTTCAAAATCAAAGAAAACGTTCATATATTAGAAAATTGGGAATACATATGAGTATTTGTGAGTACATAGAAAAGGAGAAAGAAAAACAACAATTAGTCTTAAGAGAATACTTTCACTTGCTTTTTGTGGATTTAGGGATTGATGAAAAAAATTTCCATGAAAATTCTAGTCCTGCTGTTTCACACAGAGGGCAAAGTTAGATTGCCAATTTAGATGCTAAAACTGAAAAGATGGGGTGGTAGCGGTAGTGAAATCTTAAAGAACAGAATGTACATCTGTCCTCCCATTCCAAAACTGGCATTAAAGGCAGAACATATCATTAATAACATAGGGATGTTTTACTGTCTATATTTGCAAAAAATAAATAAATTTATATTTAATAATTACGGAGATTCCAGGATTTTGTTGTCCATGTTCTAATTAGAGATTAAATGCATAGAGATAAAATGCGTATTGGAATTTTTTGAGATAACAAAGCTGAACACATTCACAAATCTTTCATCAAGGTCATCAAGAAGGTCATCAAAAGTGACTTAGAAAAACCCATAAATTGAACTACAGTCCTCTACAATTACAGATTGTCTCAGAAGGTATTAATTGAAATTGATCATACTATATGATCCTAATGGCAATGTCCATATAGTGATTTTGGTCACAAATGTCATATTGAAGAACATCAGAAAGGGTTATGAATAGGCCCACCTATAAATTTTATAAATAAATAAATAACTTTTAACAACAATAACTTATGTTGAAATATTGTCCTTGTTTCACAAATATTGTAAATTTGTTCAGCATGGGAAATAACTTAATTTTTGTTGTCAGTTGCCAAATTTGTCCTTGTAAAACCCTGAACTAAATTATATTAATATATTTTTAGCATTAGGTAAATTATAAGCTAATTATTCAGATTTGGTGTTTATTACTTAACTATGTATTTCCTGATTACTTTTCATACCAGTTAAATAAATCTTCTTAAAATATGTATTTATATGTGTGTGTGTGTATGTGTGTGTGCATTTCATCTCTCTCTCCCACACATACACTCATTCTCTCTCTCTCTTCTCTCTCTCTCTCACACACACACACACAACACACACACAACACACACACACGGTTGCTTTTGTTTTCTGCCCTACCTCTTTTTTCTAACTGATTTGGTTTTTAATTTTTATTTTTGATAATTGAATTTATTTCAATGTTTTTATTCATTAAAATTGTACAGTTCTTGAATGATAATAGTCTTACCTTCATTGTTAATGTACTCATGCCAGTCAAAGGTCCCAGTGAGAGTAAAATTGTCATTCAGAGTGCTGTTGTCAAGTGGATCCCTCCATAAGACATCCTGCAGGGAGTCATTGGTGAAGGATGGGCCTAATGCATCCTGCAGGGTGTCATTGGAAAAAGGTGGCCATCGAACACACTTTTGTCGCAAGTTCCCCATGAACAGTTGCAGGCCAATGAGGGCAAAGACCGCCAAACAGAACACAGTGAGGATCATCACATCAGCGAGCTTCTTCACAGACTGGATCAAAGCTCCCACAATTGTTTTTAGACCTTTTGGGGGGAGGAGTCAGAGAAGAGAGAACAGAAATTTCCATTTGTTTATGCAATAAAATGGATCTTCTTCCAATTTCATTTTTTTAAAAAATATTTTATGAATTATATTTGTTAGCAGGAATATTTCAAGACAAAATATTTTGTAAAGAATTGAAAGGCTAGTTACATAAACTATGTCAAGTCATTTTTGCTGTGCTTTAAATTCATTTTATTCTCATAATTCCAGATGATGACTATATAGAATTTGCCTTCAGTACCATAATTATTGTTTTTTTTTAAAAAGGCAACCAAAATTCTTCTTTTTACTATAATATTGATTACAGATTTCCTGGTCTAGTAAAGAGATATGTCTATCTCACCTTTCTACTAGCCTAGTTGATTTGTATAAAAAAGCAAAATCCCTAAAACCAGCTTTAGCTTTGTCATCCCCATGATGTACCTGGAATGACAGTGATAGTTTTTAGCGCTCGAAGAACACGGAATGTCCGTAGAGCAGAGACGTTGCCCAAGTCTACGAACTCTGTGACATAACTAGAACAAAAAGAACAGAAAGCTGTTAATATAAAGGTAATTTACAGAAGAAATGTCAGAGTGTATAAAGTTTTAAAAAGTCAGGATAATGCTCTTTATTAATCATTTATTTTGAAGAAATCATATAGACCTGTATTAAGTACAAGTACTGCATTCAACAAATGTAAAACAATTCAAGGATTCATTCTTGCTTATTACAATTATAGACTAAGTGTAACTAAACATGTGAATATCTCTTTAAACATTTATTTACTGTTTACTGATACAAGTGCATATTTTGGTAATTTAACATTGTATAATTGTGTTAATTAGGCAAAATCCAACCTATCTGGATTTTTATTGCATGAAAGTTTTTGAAATATTTTATATATTTTTGCAGTTATATATACTGGATTGACATATTTTATTCATATTTAAATCACATTTGAGCTTTATATGTAGGGTGTCCATTTTATAATTGCCTGTGGAAAATGTGGGTTTAATTTTATACATTCTTGGGGCATTTATTTTAGGTTTGGTCACTGGTTGGAATAAAGAATTTCAGAATTAACCTATTCTTTAGATTCAACTTGACAACTACTATTTGTTCAGTCTCACACTACTATTTGGCTCTGCTGAAATCCTGTTGGGATCCTGACCAATACCTGAACATCGGATAACTAGCTTCTGTATCTAACAGTTAAGCTTAACATGCCATCTATCCATCCTTGTGTGAGCAGAAAACTATGACATGATGGTCCCATTCACTTAATGCTAGGTAGGTAGATAGGTAGGTATGGAAATATGGAGAGAAAATATCATAAGTTTAAGTTTATGATAATGAAACATATGCAAGAAAACAACTCAGAGAACCCCAAGGATGCCTCATTTCAACCCTGACAACAAATATTCTTTTTATGATATAAGATTGTATGTATAGTTTTTGCTTTTTATATGTTAAAAAGAAATGATAATTCTTTTTTAAAATAAATAAATTTGTTTTTTACATCAATAGCACCGTCATCTTGACAATCATTGTTAAAGGGAAGCTGAAGAAGTACTGGATGGCATGACAACAGAAAGGAGACAATGCCACCTGCTGCCATCCTCTGTTATATCTATTTAGTTCCCTCCATCCATTCCAAATTAAATAAATAGCTATAAAGCACTTTTATGCATGCTCTGCCAGGCCAATCTGATTTCAGACATCACCTTAAACAGTGGCTATGATTTAAATTATATTAAAATATATCCTGAGCAAATTTAGCTAGAGACCAGCCAGGTCACCCAGGGACCAGCCTTCATCATTATTTATCAAATTGGGTTGCAATGTATAAGTATAATGGGAGAGGTAAACTTAAAAGGTTTTCTTAATTGGTTTTGTTAATTTAGTGTATATTTATTATTCATTGAGTTCTCCTTCAGCTTAATAAGCTCTCAAAAATTTCATTTTTAATTTAAAAACTCTAAGGGAACAAGGAAGTTACAAAGTTACAAAAGCAAAACAATATAAAATCAGGGAGTATTTAAAAAGTGGCATGAGCTAAATAAAGCTATCCTAGCCAGTCATCTAGAGAGCAACATCCCTTTAATTCTTCTTGGACTCAGGAAACATGATATACTTCCTTGAAAAAATACACTTTGGGAATAAGGTTAGAGAGTTGTGGTTGCATCAATTACTATACCCATACAATATCACAGGGAATTGTTTTTTTTCCATGGTGACCCCCCATTCAATTTCCCATGGCTGATTTTCATAAAACACTTGCAGAATGCAACATACGCCATGACGATGACACTGAAATCCAGCCAATTCCAAGGATCTCGCAGGAATGTAAAGCTGTCAATACAGAATCCCCGAGCAAGTACCTTGATCATAGCCTCAAAAGTATAAATGCCAGTAAAGGTGTATCTGTGAACAAGCAAGTGTTGGTTTTTTTAAGGTGACATAACAAAACTCCAGCTTTTACAGTCTATTTTAGTAAAAGCAGCAAAAATAAGATAAAATTACAAATAATTTAGAAGAAGAAAATTGGTTAATATTTATTTCCTAGATGTAATTCCACTTCACAATTAAAATTTCACTTTTGAAAGCCTTCTAATTTGCAGCTATTCAACTATCAAGCCTAAAGAATTTTTATTAAAAATTGACAAAAAGGACTTCATGATTTTCCACTATACCTTTTCTGCAAGCTTTAAAGACAGCTGAAATTTCACAGTGATTTTCTCAAACTTGTTAAAAAAGAAACAATCTGCGAAATAGGCTTTTTTCATACACTTACTTTGATTAACAATCCACCCCCAAAAAGGCCTACAAAAGGTCAAAAATGTTTATCCTACCTCCCCTGCTGATGTCATCATATCTTTCCCAAAGTGCATCATACTGAGTAGCTGATGCCATGTGTGTACACTCTCCTTTGCAACACTGGGTAGCTTAATTATATTGATGATATATTTCAAAATATTAATAAGGTGATGAATTAATATAAAAATTAATATAAAAAACTGAACAGTCACTTGAAGCATTGAAAAAGTAGTGGACCCTATGCTGAAATCTGCAATTTGATAGCACACATGTGTTTCACCAAGAAAGTTTTATCTTTAAAAATGCACTGTGAGCATTTGCAAAAGATTGTATCTGCCTCCTTTCCAAGAAAGTGGCCCCTTTCCAATATTCTGCCCAAATTAATCTTTTATAAAGATACAAAGACATTCTAGGTTTGGGGGAAAAAGTCTGTTTTATCATCTTTTCCCTCATGCAAACTGAGTTCAGATATGGATATCTGAAATGTGGGCAAATGTTGGTAAAAGTCAAAGTGATTAGAATTCAGATCACATGGGTCTCACTTTCCCTTTTGGATTCTTGCTCTTCTGGATTAGTTTTCTTCATCATCCATTCTAAGCAGTAAGGACCAGGCATAAAATCATTAAAGATGGAGGGGAAAAAAGAGAATACTTACTCCACATCTTTGGCCCATATTGGAGGGTTACTCATAGTCATGAAGACACAGTTGGCTAAGATGGTTATCATGATAAACATACTGAACAATTTGAATATAAAGTCAAGGAAATGCCTCAGACCTCTACTGAAAATACACTTTCCCCACAAAATACTTATTTCTTAAGAACTACATACTTTGTGAACAGTAGTAGCATTTTCAGCCAGAGTCCAAAAAGTCAAAGTTCATTAAATTAAACTAAAGCTATAACCAAAGCTTTGGGCTTGTGCTTGTTTAAAAAAATGTAAAAATGTAAAAAAAAATTCTGATAGCAAAACAAATGTTTAAATTAAAGAAAAGTTCTTTATAAATGTAGTTCAAGGCTATGTTCAATGAAAAAAAATCTTGAACATGCTATTTAAATTCCCCCTCTTGATTTCCCTGGTAGCTGCACATAGCAGAGCCCCATAGGCCTTTGCAATGTATAGATGATGATGGAGACAGCTGTTAAGTTATTAGTAACCTTAAAACTATAATTATCTTGAAAAATGTGAGCCAACAAGGATGGTGAAATGGGATGTAGGAAAATGAGATAGAAATGGTGGCAAATTTAAAAAAAGAAAATAACCTAACCAATTTATTGCGTTTTAGATATTGGAAATTATGACTATGATACCACTTCTGCACACCATAACTGGTATTCAGCGTTTGATAAGGAAATGATATGATAAAGTTAAAAGAATCCTTGTCATTTGTAGGCATAAAGTGTATTGACAGCCTATATAAAGATAGATGTCAGATGGAGGGTCAGGATGGGAGCTCATATAAATATACACACAGCTAGCACTTAAACCAAGGAAGGGGAATTATTACTTGTAGACTTCAACTCACAGAATTCCCGAACCAGACATGGTGGTTGGAGTTGAAGTCCACAAATCATAAAAGTGTGATAGTTCCCCACTTCTGACTTAAACAAATGAGGGAATTTCTTCTAACCACTGATACCTACATAATATAAGCATGAGCTAAATATACAAGTGAAATATATTTATGAAATGTAGTAGGTATATTAAATCTGTGGGAGGGAGTGTGCGTGCATGTACATGTGTGTTCATACTTCTTAATTCTCTTTTTTTTTTTCTTACTTTGGCTTGTGCTGTATTTTGGCTTTGCTTTTACTTTTTGGGGTGATATCAATGGCTGATAATGGAATATCTGTGGATTCTCCTGACTACTAAATAAAACCTTTAAGCCTTTAACAGTTTTACTAATATTTAAAACTCCTTAAATAGGACACACTCTGATCTCTTGGTATCTTCACATGTTCAAAAATTGCTCCAATATATTCTCAGTTATCCTTCTTGTCTAGGACTGAATCATTGGGCTTGCAAGCTATACTTCACTTGTTTACCAGGTGATATCTTATTCAACAGCATGTTCTGCAACATCTGCTATAACACACCCATACATACACCCACAGACCTTCCTCTGCTTTTCCTTTTTATATACAGGTCATATATATGCCATTGTATGAGTACTTTAAAGCATTCCCCCCCCCCTTTTTTTTTCTACTTGTGATCTTCTGTTGAATCATCTGCTTTCCCTAAAAGCCCCTAACCTTGGCAACAGCTTTCCTTCAATTAAGTACTTTAATCTGCCATAGCAGAGAATATATATCAAAACTGGTGTTGATGAACTACAACTTCCAACAGGTCTAGCCAGCTTTGTCAGTAGTAAAGGTTGGCCACAGATATCCCATGTTTTATTGACCAGAAGCCCCCAAAACCTCCACCCAATGTGGAACCACTCCATATCCAGCTCAAGCATTCTGAGGGATATGAATGTATAAGCACTTTGATAGCACCATTCCGGATAGGGTTGAATGGATCCAACATGTAGAGAGCCGGAGCGGCAGTGAACCGGAATATGGTATTTCCTTTATTGAGGATGATGTATGTCTGAAGAAAAAAGAAAGAAAAATATCAATCAAATGACAATGTGACATTATCTCTACTATTAAAGCCACTACAGATAAAAAAATAGTGATTCAACTCAGAAGAAAAATCATAATAAATAATTATTGCTCTTAATTGTCTAATACCAAATCATCTGTAACTGAAAAAACCAATACATTTGATTTAGAGGGCGAAGATTCTTACTGGTTATGCAGTTGGTCAGCTAATTTTCTTGTAAAATGATGACACAAAATATTGATATTGACTCTAGCACAATATTACTTTCAATCATCTTTTCTACCCAGTCAAATTTTATAAGAGATCATCAAGCATATGACAACACTGGATATTATACATTCAGAAAAATTAAAATTGTGATGATTGTTTTGTGACAAATGTCTTTAATCAGCTGCAGTGAAAATTTCTGAAACTCTATATTACAAATGGAATACTCTCATTATCTATACAAATTTCTTTTATATGCTGATGACATCTCCTATTGATAATTATGTATATTGTATATGAACATCTATTAATAGAGTTCAACATTTTGGTAATGTCCTGGACTGAGGTTTAAAACTACTAAATGCATTCACTAGATTGTAGATGGTGGAATGTCTAAAAAATAATAGTGAGGTGTGGCATAATTTTATCTAATAAGCAACCATGAATAATTAGCAGTAACATTAGCAGAATATTGGATAGTAAAATACAGAAAAATATTGCTGCTACGATCAAAGTATGCCACCAATAAATCCACAATTTTTAGTAATTGTAAATGGAAGTATGTAATCTGAAACATGTAGTGGCAGTGGCATATTAGAATGGAAAGTAAGAAACATACTCCTTTACTCAAATGAGATAAAAGTAGACTGTTTTGTTTCCAAAATGATTGTCAATGTTGGATAAAAGTATGGTAATGTCAAAGAGGGCAAGAAGCATTGATTAGCATTTTAAAATAGAAACGTTTGAAGTAAAGTGGCATAGAAATATCAGTAAAAAATAAACTTATTATTGGTGACAATATAAAAAATAGTAGTAACATGGAAAATTATCCGGTTATTTAATTAACTTATAAACTTCCTAAAGGTTCAAATGTGTAATGTTTCTATGGAAATTTGAACTCTTTTAAATATCTGAAAATAATTAATTCAAGGATACTTTTTTCATTTGTAGATATGAACATATCATTTTTTTAAAAATCTCGATAAAAGTAGATATAAATAGCTAAAATCTCATTGAATTTGGTGGAAAATAGAATTGTAGAATATGGAGGTGGAAGGAACCACAAGGAGCATTTTGTCTAGCCTTCTGTCCTATGGAGGAAAACCAAACTTATTCTTAAGAAGATGTTGTCCTGCTTCTCCAGTGAGGAAAAATCCACAAGTATCATAGCTAGACTGTTCCCCTATTTTATCTGCAGTATATTCTTATATTTAAGTGAAATCTAAGTATTTGCAACCTGCACCTGTTATTTCTGGTCCTAGTTATTGTGGCAATAGAAAATTGCTCCTAACTTTTTTCCCTATAGCAATCTTTGAGGTACTTGCCTTCCTTCCTTCCTTTGATATCATGCCTTCCTTCAATTTTCTTTACCTCAAAATAAATATCTTTTATTTCCTTTATATTATCCTCAAGTCCCTATATCTATTACCTATTTCTATTACCCTTCTTTGAACTTAATTAACTATCAATATCCTTCTGGGAATGTGATTCTTAGAATCAAATGAAATGGTCCTACTGTGGTTTCACCAATACATAATACAAGAAATAAGGACTTTTTTCAAATAATATTTTTTCCAATGCAGTCCAGAGCGGTATCAGGTCTATCAGCTGCCCTATGTTTAGCTTTTCCCCAATGTTCACATCCAAGTCCTTATCTAATATGGTGCTTTTCCAATATATATTGTATGTGCCCTGTTTTTTTCTCTTTTCCCCTGTTGAAGGGCATCTTGTTTCTCTCAGTTCAATTTCGAATCTGTTCAGATTAGATTGCAATTTGTTTGTCTCCCTTATTTTAGCCAGACCTCCCAATTTTGTTAATCTGCAAATCTCATAAAATCTCATAAGACACATGCGCTGCTCTTGATTGAGTACTGCTCTTTAATGAGAGTGTCATGTAGAGCTGTTAATACTAATTATTATAAAAATATTAAAATAAGTTACTTAAACATCAATACCCTTATCTATAAATATGCTAATATTTTTTATTTTAATCAGATTGAAAAGGTCTTTTAAATAAATTATTTATGAATGCAACTAACCATTTATACATAAGAGCTGTTTTTGTACTTTGTTATTGTCTTCAGTTCTCTGATTAAGCACAGTTTTTAGAATGCACGCTAACTCTGCCCACTGCCAGGAGTTCAATCTTGACAGGCCCAAGGTTGACTCAGCCTTTCATCCTTCTGAGATGGGTAAAATGAGGACCCAGATTATTGGGAACAACAATGATGTGCGGTGAGGGCTACCGTTGGTGAGGCAAGAGCGCAGCAGCGGCGAGAAGCAATGTCCTTGCCGCTGTGTCCGACAGGTGTCTTGCGTATATGGCAGACATAAACGCAAGATGCCTGTCAGACATAGCGGCGGGGGTGTTGCTTCTTGCCGCTGCCACGCTGTGCCGCCTCGCCCCCCGCCTCCTCTGTCCCCGCTGACATTCCAAAAGGACATTCCAAAAGTGTGCCGCCGAGGAGCAGCACAGCCGGGATCATTGCCGCTCAGGTGGCCCCCACCGCCAGCAGCTTGGGTGTCCCGGCTCCGTCCAAGCTGCTTGCTGTCACGCTCCACTGCTTTGCCCCCCCCTCGCTTCCTCCAACGAACAGTGACGCTTCCTCCAATGAACAGTGACAAAGAGCGGTGAGTCCTTGTGCCGGCCGGCCAGCCAGGCGGGGAGCAGGTCAGGCAGGGGGTGGGTGGGCTGGCTGGCTGGGGAGGGGGATCATGGCCACTCAGGTGGCCCCCTCCACAGCCAGCCAGCTAGCCCACCCACCGCCCGCCCGACCTGCTCCCCGCCTGGCCGCCTGGCCAGCACAAGGACTCACTGCTCTCCTTCTCCTCCTCCTCCTCCTCCTCCTCCTCCTCCTCCTCCTCCTCCCCGCTCAGTGCTGGGCTGGCTGCAGGCCGGGGCAGCAGGAATGTCAGCGCTTGGCGGCTCCCGTGATGCAAAGTGCCCGGCGGGACACTTTGCATCGTGGGAGCCACCAAGACCCGGTTCTGCCCAGTAGAAAATGCCGGGCAGAGAAGAAATTGCTGCTGAAGAAACAGCGGCTGGCGGCCCAGAGCAACCTCTCCAGAATCACCCTCGATGGAAACTGCTAGATTACGCAGTCGCTCAAGTGCCCTTGCACAGGCATGATTCGCTGCTCCCAGATCAGGAGGTGGGAGAATCAATGCCTTCTTTGCATACAATTTTTTTTTGCTTTTTAACCCTTTCTTAACTTTTAAAAGGCAAAAAATTCCTTATGCAAAGGAGGCCCTGAGTTCTCTGGCCTCCTCCTATAGTTAACACTGAGAGCAGACACCAAGCCACTGTGACTTGAAATCTGGTAGCAACTATCCTGGCTTTAATTATTTTTTTAAAAAAATTTAAAATTCTTTCCTTTCCCTCAGGAGACTGGTGAGGCCCCGCCTCCCCTGCCTCTAGTGACTGCACGTCCCTGGGGAACAACATGCTGATTCTGTAAACTGCTTAGAGAGGCGTTTAAAGCATTATAAAGTGGTACATAAGTCTATTGTTATTGCTATTTCCTGTATTTAGTTGTAACTACCATATAATGATGTAGATTTTAACTTTTTTATTTATTAGTTACATTTATATGCCATCCATCTCATGATTCAAAGCAGCTTTGGACACTTCCTGGCTTTCAGCTTTATTAAAGGATATATATTTTGAATTCAGTATCTTTGTAGAACATTTAAAAAGGAACACTACCATGTGGGCATAGGTAAAAAATTATTATGTGATAGTAGCAGCTTGGCTCCATTTTTAGCCATTCCTCTGTTATTTTATTAAAAATTGCAAGGCACAACTGAAAGACATTGGGATAGAAATGTAGTTTCACTCTTAAATCATATAATAACTTTTCATGCTAGATAATCTCAGCCTGAAATAAAGATAAATCATTTGTTTTTAATTTTGAATACTGAACAAGTAAGGTGTTAAATCATTTAAATCAGTTGATTGTCAAATCAAGTTTTTTAATCATTTGAGTTATTACAAGAAGGATCTCAATCACATAAAAGAGCAAACACAGCAGTACATTCAATTGAAATATTTCTTGATTTTGGAATCTGGTCTAAATGTTTTCCCAGAGCTTTAAACTCCTGTCAGTTTTCTTATGATCTTAAGAGACGTTTGACAAAAAAATACCAAAGAATGTTTAAATTTTTTAGTTGAACCTCATTTTGTTTGAGTGTAAAATGGGGAGGAGACATTTACTCATATGATATGAACTTGTTATTGCCTACTTTGGTTCATAGGATATGAACTTGTTGCCTACTTTGGTTTAATAACCATCAGTTTTAAATCCTTTAAAATATCAATGAGGTTTATTATTTGAGAACAGCAAAAATAAAGTATTTTTCATTATTTGCAAGATAGTGCAATCCCAGATGTACAATCTTGGATTGCTGATTTCTGTTCATTTTGTCTTTGTAAAACAATTGCCAATAATATACAGGTATATTGGGCAGGAGGATGAGGAAGACAAAGGTGAACAGTTGGGAGCATGATGGTTTTCTGCATAACTGTCAGGTCAGCAGTCTTTCCCATGATTGTGATTCCTACTGAACCAGACTGAAAGACCAGTTAAAGGCTCAGGAACGCTTTGCAGGTGTTATGGTTTAATTAGCTGATTAGAGTGGGACACTTTGAGCCTAGAATATTGCACCTTTTCACAATATTCTAATTTTCTGAGATTGTGTATTTGGGTTTTCATGAGCTGTAAGCCATAATCATCACAATTATGACAAATCACGGCTTGAACTATCTTGCTTTGCATGTAATGAGTCTACCTCATATATTAGTTTTACCTTTTAAGTTGCATTACTAAAATAAATGAACTTTTGCACGATATTCTAATTTTTTGAGTTTCACCTGTATGGAGAGTGCAAGTCTAGGGATGTAATGAATGACTCTGAAAAATGAGGAAAAGAGATGCTGCCTCAGGAGCGATCAGATAAAAGGCAGGTAAAAGTTATCCACAACTGAATAATGAGCAGAAAAAAGAAAAATCTACCCCCACTCTAAATTATCAAGCAGTAAAAAGAGACAGTGGGAAATTTGTATATTTAGAATTGCAAGATTCTATTAATGCAGCTTTACAATACAATAGAATTAATTCCTTACTTTATATTCTATACTTTAATACTGTTCATGTTTCCAGTCTGATCTACTTGGGAGGCTGACAAGAAAAACTTTCATAATGCCACTTCACATTATTATATACTTTATTCATTAAACATGAAATTCAGTCAACTGAACATTCAAAAATGCATCACAAATACCATTGACTGGTGCTAATGGCTAATACGGGTTGCTGCCAGCATCCTAGGTATCAACCAAGTACCTTCCTAAAATGTACAATGTTCCAAATAGCAGAGTTTTTTACAGTTCTGCTGGTGTTATTGCAGGAAACTGCAATTTCTTGATGCATTTTATAAAATTCTTTGACATGGTACCAAGTGCCCCGATGACAATAGGTATCACTGTTACATTAGTAGTAGTAGTAGTAGTAGTAGTAGTAGTAGTAGTGGTGGTGGTGGTGGTGGTGGTGGTGGTGGTAGTGGTAGTAGTGGTAGTAGTGGTGGTGATCATTGCACAGTCAGTCAGATGTTCAGACTGGGTTTGGCATTTTTGTCTACCTATATGAGTCCTTACCAAAGACCTGGGATGGGCAGATGTGGAAGTTTGATGGTATTACAGATATCGTTGCAGAATGGAAGCTGTTCCGAGTAAAGCCGCTTTCTGCAATTATTATTATTATTATTATTGAATTCTATCTTTCCCTTTAACATTTCGTACTTACTTTCTGATCACTGTAAAATGTATCCAAATCTTCCAAAGGAACTCCAATGAGTTCTGGAGGAGGTTCCCCGTAAATGAGTGGGAGGCCTTTTCCTTGTTCCAAGTCACAACGGGGCTTTGGCTGTTTTTCTTCATCAAGAACCTCCTCATGTTGGTTCTTCAATTTCTCAGCTTCCCGCTCTGCAATCCGTTTCTCTATAGCTTTAAGGGACTCACGGGTAAAAGGGCGTAGGCAGTCCGGACCTGGGATGTAGGGCACGGCTGCCATATTTGCATTCTGCTTCTGGATCACTTCTATGCAGAGTCACAAAACAATGGAGGGAAGACTAATGAGAAAAAAAGAGAAAAAAATGAATTTTAGACTGGACTTAATTACACACCATTAGCAAACCTTCTTATGTGATAGCATTAGATGCGTTCAGTTACATGTATCTCCTAGAAAGCTTTCTTCTTGGAGTTTTAAACTTCCAATATACATGCATAAAAATTTCAGTCTACAAAAAGGAATACAATTTTTAATTTGTCCTCATTTAAAGTTTTTTTGCCAATAAACATTAATCACAATAGTATATTACCTTGGTGTACTATTTTTTTATTTATAGAGGTGCACCAAAGAAAACAAATCTTAAGGAATCACTACCGATAAGCCAAAGTGGTACAATCTGCTAGGCTTTTATCATTTCATTTCTATCTATTTTAACTGATCAACACAGCCAATAGATCAGGGGTGTCAAACTCAAGGTCCAGGGACCGGATCTGTCTTGTGGGGTGCTTAGATCTAGCCCACGGGGCTTCTGGAAACAGCGGACTCGTCCATGGTGCTTCTGCCAGTGAAAGAAGAACTTGGGAGCTCCATTTTTACTTGCAGAGGGTTGCAGGAGGCCATTACACCTGAAAATGGAGCTCAGGAGCCCATTTTCACTGGCAGAACACTCCGGCCACCACCAGTGCCCCGGCACAAGTGACATCAGCTAGCCATGCCCACCCCAGCCCCCCAAAGTCAACATAACCCAGAAGCAGCCCTCAATGAAATCAAGTTTGACAACCCTGCAATATATTGTATTTCTGAGTTTGGCATTTCTCACTATCCTTTGTTTAGTCTTTCCTGGTGTAGCTGGGGGGGGGGGGGTGTGGAGAGGGGGGAAGAAAAGAAGGAGTTTTTAGTGGGAAACAGAGGGAGGAGAGGAGGAAAGAGGAGTTTTTATGTGGGGAAAGCTGAAAGGTAAGGATAAGAAAAGAGACCTAGGGAAAAAGAGCCCTGAGAATTGTATTTGTATTTTGTATTTTATTAGGATTTATAGGCCGCCCTTTTCCCTGAGGGGACTCAGGGCGGCTTACAATCATTAGGGAGGGGGTGCAATTCGAAATAAACAATATGTGAGCAAAATAAAGCAATAAAAACACAACTTGCATTCAACATTCAACACTCGGGTGGGGTAAATTAGAGGCTTATCCCCAGGCCTGTTGGGATAGCCAGGCCTTGAGGGCTGCGCGGAAGGCCTGGACGGTGGTGAGGGTGCGTATCTCGACGGGGAGATCGTTCCACAGGGTCGGAGCTGCAACAGAAAAGGCTCTCCTCCGTGTAGTCGCCAGTCGACATTGACTGGCGGATGGAATTCGGAGGAGGCCCAGTCTGTGCAATCTTATCGGTCGGAGGGAGGTAATCGGCAGAAGGCGGTCTCTCAAGTCTCTCAAGAGAAGATAGGAAAAGAAACAAGAGAAAGGGATAATGTTGTGTCCTCCCGACGCAGCCGGCAGCCGCGGCCAGAGTCAGAAGAAGGCTGATTGGCTCTGACGCAGCTGCCAACCGGAGGGAGAATTGCGCACTGCTGATTGGTTCCCCGCCTGACAGCTGTCAAGTATAAATAGCTGTCAGGCGGGCACGGTTCCCTCTTCGTCACTACTGTTGTACAAGTTGTGTTAAATAAAGTTCCTTTGATTGAACCCTCTCCTCAGAGTGTCAGTACTTAAAACTGGCGACGAGGATGAGTGACACGGACCCCGTCCATGTTCCTGCCATCGCTCTGGCTTCTGTCTTCATCACGTTCCGTCCTGAGGCAGAATCGTGGAATGCATTCCTCGAACGCTTCGAGGTTTTCTTACAAGCCCATGATCTCACTGACTTGTCTGAGGGGAGGAAGAGGGGCACCTTCCTCCACTACTGTGGCCCTGAAATGTTCGCCACCACCAGGGCTCTTTCCATGCCAATGCCAGTGCGTACGATGCCCCTGGACATTTTGATGGCCAGGCTCAAGCTTCACTACGAGCCAACGCCATCGCGCTACGCCTGCCGTCAGTTCTTTAGGCGGTGCATCCAGGTTGAGGGCCAAACCATCAGCCAGTATGTGGCTGCTCTGAGGGCTGCCACAATCCACTGTGAATTCATGGATTTGGAGGATGCCCTCCTGGAACAATTCATCTACGGTCTCCTCGACATCAACCTTCACTGCCGCATCCTGTCCCGCGCCGAGCTGACCATGAAGATCGTGGTGGACGAAGTGAAATGAAATGGCCAGCCAGTCTGCCCCGGACGTCCGTCGGCTTTGCCCTCGTTGCCTCACTCCACTGTCCATTGCCAGATGGGGCCCGATGACCTCCGTGCAGAATTTGAGCCCTTGGTCGACTGCCTCAAGTCAATGTCCCTTTGGGATAGCGGTACCTGCCTCAGCTGTGGCAGCCGCCACTCCAGGGCCTCCTGCCATTTCCACATGGTCCTTTGCCGCAAGTGCGGGAAAAGGGGCCACATTGCAGCCGTCTGCCGCTCGACTCCTGCCGACCCTCGCAACCCGAGGGCTCCTCCTCATCCTGCTGGCGGCCGACCTGCCTTGTCTTCTTCGGCCACCCACCTGGGGTGCTACGCCGTATCCGACCCATAGCCTCTGCTTCCTGACTGTCCAGCTGACTCCGCTTCCTCTTCTTTTGGGGGCCGGGGTAAGATGCATCTCCACATCTTCCTTGCCGGCCACCCCTGCACTATGGAATTGGACACTGGCTTTGCCCGCTCAATCATGTCCTGGGACACTCTCAAAGCCTTGCTGCCGTGTCTACAGCCTAGCCAGCTCTCTCCCGCCACCTGTCATCTGTGGGACTACCAGGGGAATCCTATCTCCATTCTGAGTTGTGGGACCTTCCTTGTCCAGTATGGAAAATTTAAGGGTCCCTTGCCCCTTTTGGTTGTCTGCAGCCCCCTAGCTTCCCTTCTAGGGCTCGACTGGTTCCGAGCCTTCGGCCTCTCTATTGCTGGCATCAATTCCCTGTGCTTCACCTCCTCCCTTGATTCCCTCCTCTCTGAATTCTCTGATGTGTTCTCTGATGCCTTGGGTTGTTATAAGGGCACCCCCATCCCCTTAAATTTGGACCCTATGGTGGTGCCCATCCACCTTAAGGCAAGACAGGTTCCCTTTGCTCTCTGGGCTCAGGTTGACGCGGAGCTGGACAAGCTGATCGCGCAGGGCATCTTAGAGCCCGTGGATGACTCCCCTTGGGAAACGCCTATAGTGTTGCCCCTAAAGTCCGACAGATCCCTGAGGATCTGCGTGGACTATAAGACAACCATCAACAAGGCCCTGCAGGCACAGCCCTATCCTGTGCCGATTGTGCAACATATGTTGCACACCTTGGGCCAGGGCAAACTCTTTGCCAAGTTGGACCTGGCCCAAGCTTACCAGCAGCTGCCCGTGGATGAGGTCACCATGGTGGCCCAGACCATAGTGACACACCGTGGTGCCTTTAAATGCCACCAACTGCAATTCGGCATCAGTGTTGCTCCCGGCATCTTCCAGGGCCTGATGGAGCATTTGCTCCATGGCATCCCTGGGGTTACGCCTTATTTTGACGATGTCCTGATTGCCGCAGCCAATCAATCAGGACTCGTCAAAATGCTGCGGGGGGTGCTGACATGTGTTAGAGCCGCTGGCCTTCACTTAAAATGATGAGGTTTGAGGTTTGAGGTTTATTTTATTTATATGCCGCCCTATTCCCTGAGGGACTCAGGGCGGCTCACAAACCCAAGGGGAAGGGGGAGGCAAACACAAAGAAACTACAACAGAAAAGGTACAGGGGAATTTAAAAGACAACCAACAGTCACATGATTCGAGAGGGGAAGGGAACTCATCAACCCCAGGCCTGCCGACACAGCCAGGTTTTAACAGCTTTTCGGAAGTTTCCACCACAAAACCGCGCTCTACTAAACTGCACCCAACTAAACCGCATCGCTGACATCATCAACAGGGCGACAACAGCGCAGAGACAGAAGCACACTGTAAACCCTAAACCTAAAATTAACCCCTAAACCTAACCCCCCTAAACCTAATCCTAAACCTAAACCTAACCCTTAACCTAACCCTAACCCTAACCCTAATCCTTAACCTAACCCTAAACCTAATCCTAACCCTTAACCTAACCCTAAACCTAACCCTAACCCTAAACCTAACCCTAATCCTTAACCTAACCCTAAACCTAACCCTAACCCTTAACTTAACCCTAAAGCTAACCCTAAAGCTAACCCTAAAGCTAACCCTTACCTTAAGTTGAATCGGCTTGCTTTCAAAGCGCTATTTAAAGCGCCCTTCTTTCTCCGCGCTGGCTGTTGTCACCCTGTTGATGACGTCAGCGACGCGGTTTAATCGGGCGCGGCTTAGTTGAGCGCGGTTTTGACGGGTCACGTTTCGGAAAGCCTGGAGAGAGGTGAGGGTCCGAATCTCTGCGGGGAGCTCATTCCAAAGGGCCGGAGCAGCCACAGAGAAGGCCTTCCCCTGGGTAGTAGCCAGATGACATTGGCCAGTAGTTGGAACCTGGAGGAGGCCTAATCTGTGGGATCTAATGGGCCTTTGGGAAGTAATTGGCAGCAGGCGGTCTCTCAAGTACCCAGGTCCAATACCATGAAGGGCTTTATAAGTGACGATTAGCACCTTGAAGCGTATCCGGAGACCAATCGGTAACCAGTGCAGCTCATGGAGGATAGGTGTAATGTGGGTGTACTGAGGTGCACCCACAATCGCTCGCGCGGCTGCATTTTGGACGAGCTGAAGTCTCCGAATGCTCTTCAAGGGCTGCCCCATGTAGAGTGCATTGCAGTAGTCCAGTCTTGAAGTCACAAGGGCATGAGTGCCTCCCGGTTTAGGTAGGGACGCAATTGGTGCACCAGGCGAACCTGGGCAAATGCCCCCCTGGTCACAGCCAACAACTAATGTTCTAAGGTCAGCTGTAGGTCCAGGAGGACTCCCAAATTGCGAACCCTGTCTGAGGGGCGTAAAATTTCACCCCCCAGCCTGAGTGATGGAATGCTTAGCCAATTTTTGGGAGGGAAACACAGCAGCCACTTGGTCTTGTCTGGATTGAGTGCAAGCTTGTTTACCCCCATCCAGACCCTGACAGCCTCCAGGCACTGGCACATCACGTCAACCGCTTCACTGAGTTGGCACGGGGCGGACATACAACTGCGTATCGTCCGCATACTGGTATTTTATCCCGTGCCGCCGAATGATCTTGCCCAACGGCTTCATGTAGATGTTAAACAAGAGGGGGGACAGGACTGAACCCTGAGGAACCCCATATTTCAGGGGCCTAGGGGTCGACCTCTGCCCCCCAACCAACACCGACTGCGACCTGTCCGAGAGGTAGGAGGAGAACCACCGAAGGATGGTGCCTCCCACCCCCACACCCCATAACCGCCGCAGAAGGATACCATGGTCGATGGTATTGAAGGCCACTGAGAGGTCAAGAAGCACTAGGACGGAGGCATGACCTCCGTCCCTGGCTCTCCAGAGATCATCGGTCACTGCGACCAAAGCAGTTTCCGTGCTGTAGCCAGGCCTGAATCCAGACTGAAAGGGATCCAGATAATCGGATAATGATCTAAGTGTCAGCTTGGCATCCCCTCTGTAGAGTTCTTAGGCTACCTCATAGATTCCAAAGGAATCCACCGTACTCCCGCCAAAATTGACGCCATTGTCTCCGCCCCCACCCCTCCTCCAAGGCGGAGCTCCAGGCATTCCTGGGTCTCCTTAACCTTTACACCGCCTTCATCCCACATAAGGCTTCCATTGCGGAGCCTCTTCACCGGCTGCTAGATGCCCCTGCCCCTTGGATTTGGACGAACCACGAGGCACATGCGCTCGTGGCTGTCAAATCCCTCTTGACAGCTGCCCCCGTGCTCGTCCAATACAATGAGCGCCTTCCCCTCCTCCTCACCTGCGACGCCTCCCCTTTCAGTGTCAGGGCTGTCCTGAGCCACTTGTATCCCGATGGCTCTGAAGCCCCGATTGCCTTTTACTCCCGCACCTTGTCCAGGACTGAGCGCAACTACAACAGCTGGACAAGGAGGCCCTCGCAGCCATTGCGGGGGTTAAACGCTTTCATCACTACCTTTATGGCCGCTCCTTCACCCTACTCACGGACCACAAACCCCTTCTGGGCATTCTATCTGGGGACAGGCTCACCCCTACCATCCTTTCGCCCCGCATGGGCCGGTGGTCGGTGTTCCTCACCTCCTACACCTACTTCCTTCTCTACTGCCCTGGGAAACACATGGGTCATGCAGATGCCCTCAGCCTCTGCCCGCTACCCGTTCCTGTGTCCGATCCTGCCCCCACAGCCTCCGTCGTCTCGCTGACTGACGAGCTCGCCCTCCCTTTCTCAGCGACCGACATTGCCCATGCTTCTGGGTCCGACCCCCTCCTCCAGAGAGTCCTGGATGCTGTCCACCAGGGCTGGATGGTGGACACTCGCCTTGCCGAGTTCCTGCCATTTTTCCGCCGCTGGGACAAACTGTCCATCCAACAGGACTGCCTCCTCTGGGGCTCCAGGGTCATCGTCCCTGCGGCCCTCCACCAGCAAGTTCTCCGCTGCCTCCACGAGGGCCACCCTGGCATAGTGCAAATGAAGGCCCTCGGTCGCAGCTACGTCTGGTGGCCCTCCATGGACACGGACATTGCTGCCTGGGTCCAGAGGTGCCCACCGTGCCAGGCAGTCTGTCTGGCTCCTCCCTCCACCCCGGCCTGGGAATGGGATACCCCCTCTGCCCCGTGGAGCCACCTCCACCTCGATTTTTTGGGCCCCGTTGACGGCCGCACCTTCCTCCTCGTGGTGGACGCTCTCTCCAAATGGGTTGACATTTTCCCCATGCAGTCCACCACGTCTGGCACCACCATTCAAAAACTAGACACCCTTTTTTACAACCCATGGCATCCCGGATGTCATCGTCTCGGACAATGGCCCTCAATTCACCTCCGTCCCTTCCAATCCTACCTCGCCAGCCTGGGCATTCGCCATGCACTGGTGGCACCCTACCACCCTGCAGGCAATGGCATGGCGGAGCGAGCCATCCGCTTGGCCAAGGAGGCCCTTGCCCGTCTCTCCCACCTGTTGAAGTTCGAAGGAACAGATGAGACGTGAGGCAGCTAAGGTAAGCGAACAGTTATTTATTGGGTAACAGCAACAGTTAACTATATACAGAGAGAGTTCAGCACCTCGCCCTGCTTGACAGCTATTTATACAGGAGCTATCAAGCAGGGCAACCAATAGGAGTGCCTCTGGCAGCCCGCACTCAGCCAGCCGCGTCTTAGCCAAACAGGCGCGGCTAGGCTGTTGCCGGCTGTCAATCATGAGTTGAGGACTTACGGCCGGTCATAAGTCAAAGACTTTAGGACCGGTCGCAAGTTAAGGACTTAGCACTCCTTTCCCCCTAGCGAGGGTGCATGTGTGAAGGTTGTGCATGCGTAATCACTTAAGTAGGCGAGTTGGCATTGGGCCAGCCTTGAGCGCCTCAGTTGCAGCAGCAGCGTCGATGGGGTAAGAGGTTCCTATGGTAGCTCCTCCCTGAAGGGAGTGTAGCTCTGGGAGACGTCATCCTGGCCCATCCCCAAAGGCAGACGGAGGCGAACCAGATCGTGGCTGCCAGAAGGCGGTAGCAGGGTAGGGAAGGCCTGACTGTGTGAAGGCCTCAAACGGAACCGCATTCGATGGAGGAATTGCGGGCCATGGTGGAACTGGGGCCGGCTGCTGGGCGATGGCAGCCGGGCTCGATGGGCCAGATTGAGTGCAGGCCTCCAGTGGAAGGCGGCGCCTCAACTGATCCACATGGCACCTCCACTGAGTGTAATCTGTGAGGCCACCCCTGTAAGAGCAGGGACCGGTTACTGCAGTGATGGTGGCAGGCACCCACTTTGGATCCCCAATGAAATTCTGAGCCCAGACAAGGTCCCCTTCCCCAAAAGTGCGAGGAGGAGCCCCCAGGTTGCTATGCTATTGCCCTGAGTAGAGTGAGTGCAGTCTGTCCAGGGTGGTTTGCAGGCGCTGGCCCATCAGCAGTTTGGTGGGGCTTTTGTTGGAGATAGGGCAAGGGGTGGAGTGCTCACCTAGGAGGTAAGCGGCCACCCTTGCCAGCCAGTTGCCCCAATCCATCTGGCCCAATGCCTCATTGGCTGAACGGACAGCTCGTTCTGCCCAGCCATTGCAAGCAGGATAGTAAGGGGCGGTAGGCGCGTAGCGGATCCCCTGCATGGCCAGGAACTCCTGGAAGGCCGTGGATGCAAACTGCGGCCCATTGTCAGACACAACAATGTCCGGCAGTCCGTGGATTGCAAAAAGGCACTGCAAGGCCCGCAGTGGAAGTCACGAGAAGAAGTTCCACCAAGCGGGAGTAAGCGTCCACGACCACCAGGAACATCTGCCCATGGAAGGGACATGTGAAGTCTAAGTGGAGCCTCAACCAGGGTCCCCTAGGAACCTCCCAGTCCCAGGGCGGTACCGCAGGTGGAGCGGGACAGAACAACTGGGCACGAAGAGCACCGTGCCACCCAGGCTGCTATTTCCTCATCCATGTGGGACCACCAGACATAGCTGCGAGCTAACACCTTCATGCGAACTATGCCCGGGTGGTCCCCATGGAGGCAGTCAAGCACCTGGCGGCGGAGGGGGGGAATGATGACTCTATTCCCCCAAAGCAAATACCCGCTGTGGATGGACAGCTCCAACTGGCAGGTTTTAAAGGGGCGGAAATCCTCAGAGACCCTACCCATAGGCCAGCCCCTCAAGACCCATAAGAAGACTTGGGAAAGGACAGGGTTGGCCATGGTGTGAGCCACCACGTCTGAGGCAGTCAGTGGGAAGTCAAGGGAGGCGATGGAAAGGATTGACAAGGATGGCACCGGCTGCAGGTCAGCAATAGGGAGGGGGCAGCGGCTGAGGGCATCAGCATGCCCTAGCTGCTTGCCCGGACAGTACTGTAGCGTATAAGAATACGCTGCCAGGAACTCCGTCCAACGGGTCATCTGAGGAGAGAGGATGGGAGGGATAGGACGGTCACCGGCCAGAAGTTCAAGGAGAGGCTTGTGGTCAGTGAAGAGTGTGAAATGTCGTCCGTATAAGAAGTCATGGAATTTTTTAATCTCCCATTTGGAGTGGTCAACAGGTTCCCGGATGCCCTGAGCCAACAATTTGTCTAGTTTGGCATCACCCTTCGGCCTCAAGGCAAAAGGCACCTTCAGCCTGATAGGAGCAACCTGGGGATCCAAATTCAGGGAAATAGGGGTCCCTTTGTATTCCCCCACCGAAGACATCAGCGAATTCTGCAATAATGTCTTCAATGCTAGGTGAGGCAGCCGTGGTTTGATGCACCCCCAAGAGTGACAGGCCCAGCAAGGGGAACCAATCGAGCCCTAACAGGGCAGGCAGCATCTTTTCCACGATCAGGATGGGAGGACTGCCATGGAAAGCCCCATAGTCTACCCACACAGAATGACAGCCCAGGGTGAGAATTTGAGTGCCCGCCCTGCCCTACCTGCCTTGGTAGACTTTAAGGGTGGTGTCGGACGGAGGCAGCTGGGCACAGTCAACGTTCGGGCACAGTTGAGAGAAAGTGGCCCATGACAGGAGGGTGCGGGAGGAGCCAGAGTTGACCTCCATGATGCAGAGTGCCCCTTCCAGCAGCAGGGACACGGTAATTTTCTTGGAGTTGGCCGATGCCTTGCTGACCGACTCCACAGGGGTGTCTGGAGGATTCCTGGAGACAGCGAAACAGTCCTTCTGCCGCTGCTGGTGGCGGTGCTGCTGGAGGCGTGGCTGTGCCGGCTGGCTGTAGAGCTGAAGCTAGGCGTCCGATTGCAGGTTGAGCGGCAATGTAGCACAGCAGACTTGAACCAAATGCCCCTTCTTGGAGCACCTGCAGTAAATGGCAGCTTTAAAAGGGTATGCAGAGTGAGGGTGGTTGCCCCTACAACCCAAGCAAGCGGTGACGGCAGAATGTCTGGCTGGCTGCGGCGGTAAGCATCTGGGCACAGCTCTCACGCGGTCCACCTGGTCCTCCTCCAACTCATTGAGGGGCACAACCTCATCGATGAGGCAGGTTCTGTGGGTTGGCGGAGGTGGCAGCTGGATGTGGTGCATCTCATCCATCTGACAGTTCAACGGCTCTAGCTTCCTCCACCGTCTGCTGCAATGTGATCTCTGCCCTAGCCAACAGCCTCCTTTTCAAGAGGCGATCTCGAACTCCGCAGACAAATTGCTCCACGAGAGAGTCATCGAGGTCGACGAACACGCACTGGATCGCCGCCATCTGTAGAGACTGTAAGAACTGGCTCACAATCTCAGAGTCTTTCTGAACACACTGTCAGAATGCGTAGCGGCGGGCAATCCTCAATGGCGTCGGAGCATAGTGGTTTTTTAGCTTAGTTATTAAAATGTCTCAGCTGAGTACATATATGGCCAAGGCGAAGCGAGAGCCCTGGCTGTATTAAACATTTCGGGACCACACGAGCTCAAAAAGAAGCTGCACTTGTGGTCCGAGGACAGGTTGTGGTTATTGTTAGCAATCAGGAAGCATTCAAAACACTCCAGGAACCTGACCCAAGACTCACCGGCGGTTCCAAATGGAGCGAATGGCGGAAGGGAAGCCATGGCTGTTGCGGCATGAGGTAAAAATAGTCGTTCTCTTCAAAAGAAAAAATAATAATTTTGCTTCCTTGTCTTTAGTGGCTGTTCAGGCAGGGACTGTCAGCATCTCACTTCCGTCGCCAGTGTTGAAGTTCGAATGAGGCGGCTGAGGTAAGCGAACAGCTATTTATTGGGTAACAGCAACAGTTAACTATATACAGAGGGAGTTCAGCACCTCACCCTGCTTGACAGCTATTTATATGGGAGCAGTCAAGAAGGGCGACCAATAGGAGTGCCTCTGGCAGCCCGGGCTCAGCCAGCCGCGTCTTAGCCAATCAGGCGCGGCTAGGCTGTTGCCAGCTGTCAATCGTGAGTCGAGGACTTACGGCCAGTCATAAGTCAAGGACTTTAGGACCGGTCGCAAGTTGAGCACTTAGCACTGAGAGGATAGGAAAAGAGGTTTAGAGAAGGGGGAAAAGATGCCTGAGAGGGTAGGAAAAGAAGCTTAGAAAATGGAGAAAGAAACCTGATAAGATAGGAAAAGAGGCTTAAGGGGGAAATGAAGAAAGAGCTCTCAGAAGATAGAAAAAGAGGCCTAGAGAAAGTATTAAAAACAGCTCTGAGAGGATAGGAAAATAAGCTTAGGGGGAAATGGAGAAAGAGGCCTGAGAGCGTAAGAAAAGAGACCTAGAGAAAAAGATAAAAAGAGGCCTGAGAGGATAGGAAAATAAGCTTAGGGGGAAATGGAGAAAGAGGCCTGAGAGTGTAGGAAAACAGGCCTAGAGAAAGGATTAAAAACAGCTCTGAGAGGATAGGAAAATAAGCTTAGGGGGAAATGGAGAAAGAGGCCTGAGAGCGTAAGAAAAGAGGCCTAGAGAAAGAGATAAAAAGAGGCCTGAGAGGGTAGGAAACGAGGCCTAGAGAAAGGGATAAAAAGAGGCCTGAAAGAATAGGAAAATAAGCTTAGGGGGAAATGGAGAAAGAGGCCTGTGAGGTTAGGTAAAGAGACTTAAGGGGGAACTGGAGAAAGAGCCCTGAGAAGATAGAAAAAGAGGCCTAGAGAAAGGATTAAAAACAGCTCTGAGATGGTAGAAAAAGAGGCTTAAGGGGGAAATGGTGAAAGAGGCCTGAGAGGATAGGAAAATAAGCTTATGCGGGAAATGGAGAAAGACCCCTTAGAAGGGGTCTTTCTTAAGAGCCGAGGTGGTGCAGTGGTTAGGGTGCAGTACTGCAGGCCACTTTAGCTGACTGTGATCTGCAGTTCAGTGGTTCAAATCTCACCGGCTCAAGGTCGACTCAGCCTTCCATCCTTCCGAGGTGGGTGAAATGAGGACCTGGACTGTGGGGGCAAGCTGCTGACTCAATTTGCTAAAAAAAATTGTAAACTGCTTAGAGAGGGCTGAAAGCCCTATGAAGCGGTATATAAGTCTAATAAATAAATAAATAAATAAGTAAATAAATAAATAAATAAGGTAGGAAAAGAGGCCTAGAGAAAGGGATAAAAAGAGAGAGGGTAGGAAAAGAAACTAAGGAGGGAAATGGCAAAGGAGACCTGAGAGGGTAAGAAAAGAGGCTTAAGGGGGAAATGGTGAAAGAGCCCTGAGAGGATAGGAAAATAGACCTAGAGAAAGGGATAAAAAGAGACCTGAGAGGCTTAAGGGGGAAATGGCAAAAGAGCCCTGAGAGAATAGGAAAAGAGGCAGGACGAAAGGGAAGCAGGTGCAAGGGGAGGGGGGAAGAGGGGGGGAGGGAAGGAGAGAGAGGGAGGAAGGGAGAGAGAGACAGACAGACAGACAGACAGACTACCACTCCACTACATGACCCAGGCCGGTAGAGATGTCTGAGCAAAGGACCAGTGTGGACCAGTGGCCATACCAAGAAGGCCAGGCGGACCCTGACTCCACTGCCCTTGGGGGGGGGGGGGCAGCACTACACTAGTACTTCCATTGTTCCCACTCTACTATTCTTACAAAGAATGCTGTTGGGAGTATTATAAACTATAGATTTACTATTGCTATGAATGGCAACAAAGATTTTAAAAAACAATTTATTTTATAGAAATTGGGAACATATTATTTTAGAAATGTCTCCAAATTTTTCTAGATGTCTTTAGATTCACAAAACCTGAAAGGCAATTGTATTCTACCCTCAGTTCAGAGTAATTTAATGACACATAGAATGCTGTCTCTAATCTGCAAATGAAATCTATTGAAAGATATACGAATATAAGGGGGAAAACATAAAATGAGTTAGTCCTAATTCCTGAATAGAATATTATAAAAAATAATAAGCATTTATAAAGTGCTTACAAATATTCAATGCATCAGTTTGAATCTTTATTCAAATAATAACCTTAGGTGGCTACAGTCACTACTCCTATAGATACCAATGTAGAAATGAGGCAGAGAGAATCAAATTTTAACTAAGCTCATGTAAGAAGAAATTTATTCATACTGTAGTTCAAACATTTGGCCTAACTTTATACCATCTCCAGTTCTCATCAAAATACAACGGACAGGAAACAAGTAACTGTGTCTTTTGTTTATGCCAAAGGAAATCAAGCAAAAGATATTATGTAGAAAGAGAAAGGCTTTTCATCACCCAACTTAAGAAATCAGAGTAACAGTGACCTATCACATAAGAAAATTGTCTGTATGTGAAGTCAAAAAAGGTCAAAAAGCTCTTTAAAGACGTAAACAGTATATTTGTGAATATTATGTTGTATTGATGCTAAATTTATGAACCTGACCTATCTAGGACAGTTTGTAAGAGAGATGGGGTCTCCAGTAGCAGAGGGAATTCTCCTTCCTTTAGACATGACAAAGTAAACTCTATGGGGGAGGGGAGTTGGTAGTATGTGTCTTGCCTTCTCTAGGCAGTCAGCCTTGGAGAGAGTTTTGCACTTTGCTTTTTCTCCAGCTGTTGTGAGCCATCATAGGTAGTGTTGGGTTTCAGCAACAAGATGACTCAGGCCATTCCTCGTAAGGAAGAGGAGGAAAGGACAGAAGCAGGAGGAGCCATATACAAGAAAAACAAGGCTAGGCTCACTACCCTGCCACTTGACAGCCCTACCTTCGGTCTATTTTCTAGGCTGCTTTCCCTCTCTCCCTTTTACTCATATCCTGCTTTACCCAGCTGCCTGTGGTCTTTCCATATAATGTGCACCTGCCTCAGTTCACACACCACAGCTATTGCATGCCATAACTTATTAGCTAGTCATGTCCTTTCAAATTCTCATTAGCTAAAAAGAACAGCTTCGTTTTTTAAAAAGTAGAGGATAAATAATTCCTAAGCAAATGGATGCCATTGGGCAATACTGTATAAATGAAGGCTCAAGGAGATCTATCAAGTTGTGGGTAGGGTCTTAGCTACAGGTCTCCAGATGCAGTTGGAAACCAAAATGAATGTGATTGCTAAAGTTTTCTTGCTGCAGAGATTCAGACTGAAAGCAAGACCATACCTAGTCAAAAGGATGCCAATGCAGTGACTTCAGCATTTGTAACACAGGAACAGGATTTAAGCCCTTATTGCCACACAAGCATTCAGCTTTGGTCACAGGTAACTAAGATCTGCAACAAAATTCCATGCAGCCATTTAAGAAATAAATAATAGGCAACTATTTACCTATACTAAGCAAGAATTTCCCTTTAAAGATTTCAGACCAAAATTGCTTTTAAACCATAAATTTGCCATTTGCTATTTTAAAATCATTCTATGCAAAATCAATAATAACCATGATATGCAGATCCTTGTGGTGTAAAGTCTCTAGCCTTTTTAACTTTTCATTCATGCTATTTTCACATAGATGTTCACATCTATCATATGTTGTTCCTCCCTATTTGCTCTTTCTAATGCCATTGATTAAACCCTCAGGTTCATCTCAACAGTACAAAAATACATACTCAAAATGAAGTGATAAATAAAATACATCTCACTAGCTCACACACCTTTTGATCAGGTCTTTTTCAAGAACAAAGGTTTTTTAAAAAAACTTTTTAACTGCAAAACCTGCCTTCCCCAAGCTGGTAACATCTCCCCATGGAGTAGAGTACACAACATCCAGAGTTAGCCTTCCTGGTAATAAATGCTGAACTTCTGTCCAGGGTATTTGAGATGTTAACAGTTTCTATATCTATATGGATCTTTCTGATCTTCTAAAGTAAGGTGGGTTATAAATGGAAGTTGTACCTCATTTATTGTGGCTTCCAACATCAGAAATTCTCTCTTTAAGGAGATTTGTTATTATTTTGGCATTAGGTGCAAATATTTTTACTGGAAAAACTTTTCTGGTATTTAATGTGTTTGTAGCTATAATTTAATTTATTTTTTATGACTTTCATGGTTTTTTTTACTATTTATATGGCTTTCATTTTCTAAATCAATTATGTACTTGAAGTTAAATATTTAGAGCTTAATGTTTCTTTAAAATATCAATAACCTAACTTTGTTGTCTTTAGAATTTTTTTAAATGTAGGCTAAATAGACAAAAGCATATGTTAAATATTTTTAGATATTTGGACCTATAGTGCAACACAGTAGCCAGTGTACATTAGTTCCAGGAGATATGAGGTAGAAACACTTTATATTTACACTAGAAGGAAATTCCCCATTGGCATCATTCTGAAACTGAATCTTCTTCTTTAGAAAACTGAATATGTGAAAAATTTTGTGAGACCGTAATAATTCAGCCTATGGTTCTTGGAAGAACAGCAGATACTTTCTCCCTATTTCAGCCTGCGTTATATATTTTAGCCTATATTATATTCACAATAGAAAAGCTATTTTATTTGTTTTGTTCTTCTAAATACTTTTGTTGCAAGCCAAATGGTTAAAATGGCACATTGTATTAAACTCATGATTTAACCTTTTCCCAATCTTAGTTTGTGACATAGAATTTACTCCTGATTCAGAGCTTGAGAAACTGATAAGTATCAGATTCTTCTTCCATGTCTAGTTCACACTTTAAACTGCCAGAAAAAAGCACATTCTTGGCCAAAAATAAGTCATCAGTACAGATAATGTACTGAGAATGTACATCACTACATTATTAGTAAAAGAAGGTTAAATCCACAGCATTAAGAATGCTTAATTAAGAAGCAGATACTGTTAGTGAATGTTTGCATTGGAGCAGGCATTTAACGAAGCCAGAATTTCTATATCTTGGTATCTGGCAATAGCTGACATACCAGCAGATGGGCTAGACTCTGCGTCTTTCACACAGTGTGTTAAGAGCCTTCCATTGAGCTTATTGGTTTTACACTTAGGCACTCCAACTCTCAATCTATTCAAGATCCTCCAAGTACTACAGCTATATCTATTTTGATATACATTCTTAACATAACATATACTTTCAGTCACTATGTTTTGAACAGTTTTGGAAATAAAAGAGATAACCAAGTTTAAATTCTCTTTCTAAAATTATTATTTGCTAATTAATCAGGAACTATTCATTTAATAGAAAGAAATAAAAAGCACACAGCTATAAGTAGATAGCTACTAATCAGCATTGCAGCTCTCCGAGCTGAATTCTCAAAATCTTTTAGATAGATCTTGATTGTGGCATGGACATTGCAAAATAGCATGGTAATATTCTGTTAAATCATTACAGGTAGTCATCTTACAGCCATTTGTTTAGTGACTGTATGAAGTTATAATGGCATGGAAAAAGTGAATTACAACCAGTCCTCACACTTATGACGATCACAGCATCCACAGATACATGATCAAAATTTGTGTGACTCACTTAACAACTGCATCAATTTGTTTGACAACTATGGCAAAAAAGGTTGCAAAACTAATGATCATAAGTTGAGGACTACCTGTATTGAATTCTGTTTCTAGCTGATTGGGGGGGAAAAGGAGTGTTGAATAGATTGGGAAACAACCACTGTTGGGTTTAATCAAGCAATCTTGAAAATCTCTCTCACTATGAACACTATATGAGTTTCTGGTATAACTTGCAAGTACAGTATAACCAGATCACACATCTGGGAACAATCACAGAGTGATCAGTAAAGAAATAAGTAAGAAAATCAGTAAGGAAGAAGTCACGTTTCCAAATGTTTAACTTTAAGTATTGGATTGAAAGGCAACTCTAAAAAGCAGATTCCAACAAACCTAAAATGTCCCTGTAACCCAATGTGGGTTGGCTGTGTCTATTTCCTGCTATGGTACTGATGTCAGACGTTAAACTTCCGGCTCTGAAACCTGCACGAAGAATGTTCTTTTACTTTCTGAGATTATGTGATGCCTTGAAGGAAGCGGACTTAACTCCTAACGGATGAGAATCTTAGAGGTGAAATAAGAGCCAGTATTAAAATACCCTTCCGGAGAACAGTTTAAAAAGTAACACCAGGACATAACCTGGCTGATCTTACAAGCTTCTCATTGCAGAAGAAGCTGTACTGAGATAAATGCGAGATAAAAGAATGTTAAATCCACAGTTTCAAGGATGCTTAATTAAAAAGCAGATACTATTAATGAATGTTTGGATTGGAGCAGGCACTTAACAAAGTCAAAATTTCTATATCTTATTCATTTTCTGTTCCACATTTTCATAACAATTTAGCATCTTTGCAAAACAATGACTGCAATTATGTAAACCATTAGTGGAAATTATCAGTAATTTGAATGCAGAAAGTTTTGATAATTGATACACTAGCTACCTGTAGAGCTCATGCTCATGGTAGAGAAGACAGTCTGTTCACAGCTACCAATGTAACACTGAGTATTATGGTGGGCAATATGATAGGAAGATAAGGACTTTTTTGTATTTAAAGAAGCACCTCATAAAGAGATACAGTGTAGGCAGATCATGTGAGTGAAGGACAACATTATATAATATGTGTGCAAATCTTGCCCCATCTCATTTTTTTTCCAGCATAGACCAATGAAGTTTGCTTTTCTAGAGATGGACAGGGGCATCCATGGTGTACGTGTGTAAAAATAGTGCTATACGTTAAAAAGAGAAAGAACTTTGATCATGCCATGATTGGAAACATCACTTTGATTTTTTTTTTACTGTCTCTATGAAAAGGACTAGAACTTCCAATTCTTCCTCCAATTTCCTTGAATTATGATTAATTGTTCTAACTGTCAGTAAATTTCTAGGTTGGTTCTCTCCTCGATTAGTTTCCATACATTGCTTCTTGTCCTACCTTCAGGTCCTTTGGAGAATAGCTTGACCCTTCTTCTTTGTGACAGTCCCTTAGATATTGGAACACTAATATCACATCACCTTAGTCCTCCTTTTCATTAAACTAAACATACCCAATTCCTGAAACTATTCTACATATGTTTTAACCTCCAGTTTCCTAATCACCTTTGTAGCTCTTCTCTGCACTGTTTCTAGAGCCTCAACATGTTTTTATACATGATGACAAAAATTGGATGTAATATTCCAAGCATGGTCTTCCAAGGCATTATAAAGTTGTATTTACAGTTCATGTAATCTTGATTCTATCTCTGTGAATGCAGCCTAGGATTTCATTGACATTGTTGCTAGCTGCAGAACCCTGCTGGCTCATATTTAAGTGATTGTCCTCTAGGAGTCCTAGATCAGTCTCGCAGTTACTACTATTGAGCCAGGTAACCCCTATTCTATGTCTGTGCATTTGGTTTTTTTTATTTAAATATAGAACCTTACTTTTTTCATTACTGAATTTAATGTTGTTAGTTAGCACCCAATGTTCAAGACTGTCAAGATCCTTCTGTATCTTAAATCTATCTTCTGAAGTGTTGGCTATTCCTGCCAGCTTGGTGTCATCTGCAAATTTGATGAGTTCATCATCTATCCCCTCATCTAAATCATTGACAAAGATATTGAAGACTACTGGCCTAAGATAGAAGTTTGTGGTACCTCACTGCATATTTCCCTCCATGTAGATGCAGTTCCATTGATGATTATATATTGAGTGTGGTTGATCAGCCAGTTACAAATCCATCTGGTGATGATGTTGTCTATCACACATTCATCTATCTTATCAAGTAGTAGGTTGTAGTTTATCAAATGTCTTATTGAAGTCCAAGTAAATTATATCTTCAGCATTTCTCTACCCTATTAATTTTGTCACTTTATCAAAGAATGCAGTAAGATTTGTCTAGGATGCTATTATTTCTCAATAAGGGTGGAGATAGCATCTATGCATGGATTGACACTTTCCGTGCTCTGATTGGATTGAGTCTGATTACTAATTAATTAACCACTATATAACCCCTCCATTAGTGGTACCGTCCAGTTTTCCGACTCAGTCCACTCTGGGACAGTCGTGTTACCCTTGGCTTCTTCTACAACTTGTGAGAGGATAAATACTGAGGCCTAAATTCGAATCTGTCACCCTGCTCTCCATTGCGGTGAGCTCTGGGGCTTCTGGACTGGAGAAATAAGGACCCCTGTTCACAGCCTTAACGCTTTCCCCCTGCTTGCCTCAGTGAGTTCTCACCTCACCTGGTCCTTGTGGCTAACCACTGCAGCAGCGGGAAATGGCTGTAGAGGCCTTTGACAGACGGCCACGTGGGGAGAGTGCCCGAAATGCCGCTCAGCAGCTGGGTGGCGTGCGCAGATTTGCCGGGGTGCCCCAGAGGCAGTTGAAGGGCAAAAAAACGCGGCGGTGAGCAGAAGAGATATGGGGAGGCCACAGTCCACTCCGTGCTTCTCGCAGGCCTTACAGAGGCCTAGCGCAGCGCAAGTGGCCTTGATTCTGCAGTGAAAAAAGGTGCGAGCACCATTTTGAAAAATGGGCGGAGCCAGGGCTGGCAGCTAGTCGCCATTTTGACACCCACTACAGCTCCCTGGGCAGAATGGCTGACAGCAGCATATCAGAGTCAGCCTCTAATGGGGGCAGAGAAGTGGCACTGGGGGAGCCTGGCCTTCTGGCTGTAGTGGAAACTTTAGTGGATCGAGGAAGAGAAGAGACGAGAGCCAGAACTTCCGACAAAGGTTTATTGTAAGACAAGCTATTTACCGGCGATTCAGCACCAACCCTGCTTGACAGCTATTTAAACGAGCTGTCAGAGCAGTGATAACCAATAGGCGCCCATCAGCTGTCTGGCAACTGATGACGCTGCGCCTTAACCAAGCAGGGTGCCTCTAGCAGCTAGCAACAGGCAACGCTGCACCCCAGCCAATCAGGGCGCAGCCTGGCTTGTTGCTAGCTGCCTGGTCGTATGTCGAGGACTTTCCGAGTCCTCAACAGAAACCCACACACACACTGAGGCCTCATCAAAGCCGGCACACAAGGGATCCTCTGACAAAGGCTCCAAGGCAAGGAAGGCCTCTAAGGCCTCTTCAAAGAGTAAGCATTCTGAGAGCCCATCCCAGTGCCACTCTGATAAAGACCTGTGGGTGCTGCTATCACCCAGCCCCTGCCCCAGCTTCAATTAACTTTGGCTCAGGGGCCATTTAGTCCAATGCTGCCAATAAACACAGCAAGCCTTTGGGGCACCCCTGGCATGCAGGGACAAGGTAGTATAGTTGAAGCCACATTCACCCCGATTGCAGCTGGGCTCCGCCCAAGAGAGACTACCATGCCCACCCTGTATACTCCCACTCCTATACAAAGCATGTCTCCTGCTTGTCAGGATATTATAAAGCAAGGGATCGCAGCTGGCCTGAGGGAGAAAGCTTCACTTACCATAGCAGCTCAGGGGCCTGCACGTGCAGGAGGCTTCCCACCGACTTCAGATTCTGCCCACATGCTTGAACCTGACCACTGCTCATCCCCCACCTCTGAGGAAGGCGAAATCAGAGATGTCGAGCTATCAGATGAGGAGGGGCCAGTCGCAGATAAGCCCTCTTGTACAGGCCTCTTTCCATGCAACCTGTTCATGCTGTTACTCTGCAAGGAAGGCCAAGGCGGCATCCAAACTGGGGGGTCAGACAGCAAAGGAGACCATGCCTCAACCCCAGTCTACTAGTGTTTGGTTTACAGAACACAAGCTGGAAACCGACACCATTCTGGCCCCACAAATTTTTGTTGACACCGTCCAGCCCCAGTGGTCCACGCCTACATCAGGCCCAGCCCCATCAGCCAATGACAAATGTTTCTACAACATGGCAGACCACCTCAACAAGGTGTTGTTATGGCCAATGATTGACCCACCTGTCGCAGCCCTCTACACCAATACCACCATGCCGGAGGCACAGGAGGATATCCTCAAACCTGAGGATCGACGGGACGATCAGGTCATCCAGTGGGGCCACCAGGCAGCTGCCTGGGCGGTGCAGGCTTCGACAGCGGCTTCCTTCTTCTCCCGTTCCAGCCTCAGCTGGTTGCAGCAGTTGCAGGGGCAAATCCCAGTCGGGGATTCACGGTCCCATCAGGACCTGAACAAGATTATTGCCGCTGTGCAATTCACAGCGGACGCCACTCTGAGTGCCAATTGGTTCGCCTCTAAAGCAAATGGCATCATCGGTGGCATCATGCAGGATCTTGTGGCTGCGACAGTGGCAGATGGAGGTCAAACATAAGTGGCGCTTGGTGTCCAAACTCTATGCGGGTGTACACTCTTTGGGGATTTTCTCACTCCCCTTTTAATTGAGGGGAAGGATAAGCGTAAAATCCTCCCCTCCAATCCTAAAAGAGGGTTTGTGCATTCAATTCCTTATCCTAGGAGGCAAGCCTTTCGCAACCAGGAGTATGGGGGGGCTGGCAGACAACAGGAGTATTCCCCATTGGGATATCGCCCACAGGGGGGGATCTTTCAGAGTTATAGACAGCCATAGTGTCAGCAGCAGAGAGGTAACCAGTCTAAGCGCCCCTTTTGTGGAGGCGGTAACCGATACTACCGCAGACCTTAATTCCCCCCAGGGACAGCACCCCATTGGTGGCAGGTTGCATTTCTTCGCTGACCAATGGGAAGTCACGACCACTGATGCCTGGGTTAAGGTCATGGGCAGGTTTGGTCTGGCCTTGGAGTTTATTTCTACACTCCTAAGGTTTTTTATTCATTGCCCAGTTTCTAACAATCCCCAGAGGAGATCCCTTATGCAGTCCACCATACAGCATTTGCTTGAGATCAGGGCTGTTCAGGAGGTACCTACCGGTCAAGCCAGCTGGGGTTTCTATTCTGTTCTATTTGTCATACCTAAGGCCTCTGGAGGGTGGGGGGCCAGTTTGGATTTGAAACGATTAAACAAGTTTGTTAAATACAGGCATTCCAAGAAGCATTCCTTGATGACTATCCTGGAGGGTATTCAGGAAGGTGATTTTCTTTCTTCTATTGACCTCACAGAGGCTTACCTGCATGTGCCTATTCAGAGAGACAACAGGCAATTCTTGCATTTTTGCTACAGGTCGCACCATTAGCAGTATAGGGCTTTGCCCTTTGGTCTTTCCTCCACACCCCGGGTATTCATTAAGGTTTTGGCAGTGTTAGCGGCCCATCTACGCTTGGTCCCGGTCAGGGTCCAACTGTATCTGGATGATATATTGAATCAATCTAGTTCCAGGGACGAGGCAGTGTCGGATTTACACCTTACATTAAGAGTCTTGAGGGAACACAGGTTTTCCATCAATGAGGCCAAAAGTCACTTTGTCCCCACTACTTGTATCTTACACCTGGGAACATGGATAGACACAGTGATAGGTCAGGTCTTCCTTTGGAGGACCGGGTCAACAGCCTTAGGCAACTGGTGATAGAGGTGCTACACAGTCACAGGACATCCTTGGCCACTCTATCTAAGCTGTTGGGCAAAATAGTCTCTACCTTCTCCATAGTACCTGGGCTAGGTTACACTCAAGGGAGCTGCGATGGTTCCTCCTCCCCTACCAGAAGGCCGACCGCAGTGCCTCCTTGACCAGGGTTCAGTTGCTCAGGGAGATTTGACAGTTGCTCGACTGGTGGAGATCCTCGGATGTGGAGAGGGGATGCCATTTTAGGGCATTCGATAGAGTGACAGTGACCACTGATGCCAGCCTTCAGGGTTGGGGGGCCCATATAGGTACCCAATTGGCCC
The DNA here is from genome assembly GCF_009769535.1 of Thamnophis elegans. Classification (NCBI taxonomy): domain Eukaryota; kingdom Metazoa; phylum Chordata; class Lepidosauria; order Squamata; family Natricidae; genus Thamnophis; species Thamnophis elegans. Next base: position 92,187,032 of record NC_045558.1, on the reverse strand, counting down.
AGGGTATTTGGTCAAGGGAGGAAGCTGAAAGGAGTATTAACTGGTTGGAGCTGCGGGCCATTAGACTGGCACTACTGAGTTTCCGGGATTTGATCTTGGGCTGTCATGTCCTCATTCTTATGGATAATATGACTACTAAGGCCCACATCAATAGACAGGGAGGTACTAGATCTGGTGACCTCATGGTTGAGGCAAACCTCTTATTTTCTTGGGCTGAGGGGAACCTTAGGTCCATCTCCGCTAAACACATATCAGGTGTCACTAACATCATGGCGGATTGGCTTAGAAGATCTATGCTTGACCAAGCCGAATGGCGTCTACACCCTTGTCTTTTTCAGGAGGTCTCATGACTGTTCAGGCTCCCCATCATCGACCTGTTTGCCACCGTAGACAACACCCAGCTGCCGAGGTTTTTCTCACAGTTCAACATACCAGGAGCGGAAACAGTGGATGCCCTTCACTGCCCTTGGCCCAGGGGATTGCTTTATGCATTTTCCCCGATCCCTCTTCTCCCCAAGGTCATCCACAGAATCATCTGTCTGGAGGCGGAGGTCATCCTTCTGGCTCCTCACTGGCCTCGGCACCCCTGGTTCACCGACCTGCGGTCGCTCTCAGTAAAAAAAGTCTTGGAGAATCCCACCAGAGTGGGTTGTTCTCACCCAAGGGTTGATCTGTCATCCAAAACCCCAGTGGTTGCAGCTAACCGTCTGGAGGTTGAGCGGATCGCGCTGAGGGACGGAAAATTTTCTGATAGGGTTATTTCCACCATACAGGCCTCTAGGAGGCCGTCCACAATCTGCATTTATAATACCACCTGGAGAATATTTTCATGTTGGTGCATCGGCAGGCAGATCTCATCAGTTCAGTCTACCATCCCCCAGGTTCTCGAATTTCTGCAAGATGGGTTGAAAAAGGGGCTAGCTCCCAACACCCATAGGTGACAGGTGGCAACCCTTAACAGCGTACTCACTTGGGACGGGGGTCAGTCATTGACACATCACCCCAACGTCGGGATTTTTAAAGGGGGCAGTCAACCTCAATCTATGTAGGTTCCATGAGGATAGGGTGGTTCTCAGACTGGACCCTTCATTCATACCTAAAGTGGGGTCCTGGTTTCATCGCACTCAAGAGGTTGTTCTTACAAATTTTTGTCCCTCTCCCACTCATGAGTTGGAACATCGCTGGCACAAGTTGGATGTGTGTCGGCTGCTAAGCATTTACATTGAGCGCACGGCAGGCCACAGTCACTCAGAGTCCCTGTTTATTTCTTTCCATTCTTCTTCTCTGGGTCAGAGGGTTCCTACAGCCACCATTGGGCAGTGGATCAGGCGGTGCATTGCTGCTGCGTATGACTCGCACCAGGAGCCAAGACCAGTTGGGGTGATGGCCCACTCTACCAGGAGCGCTGCCACGACAATGGCATGGGCAGCGCAGGCTTCTCTGGAGGAGATTTGTAGAGCAGCTACGTGGACTTCCCCTTCCCCCTTTGTGCACCATTATAAACTTGATAAGTTTGCTTCATCCGAAGCTGCATTCGGACGGAGAGTGCTCCAGGCAGTTCATTTGGCTAGACCAATCCAGGAACAGTCGCTGACCCACCCTTGAATGTTATGGGGCTTGGTTATGTCCCATGCATAGATGCTATCTCCACTCTTATTGAGAAAGGGTGTTGGTAACTTACCTGATACGCCTCTTCTAATAAGGTAGAGATAGCATCTAGCCCCGGCCCTTCTTCACCTGTTCCTTGTGTTTCTTGTATTCCTTATATTCCTTGTACTCCTGAGACTGTTGTTCTTCAGAAGTTCAACTCAGGCCTTTCGGGGTTCCATTGCATGTTGTAATATTTTGTTCTTTGACTTACTAAATTTGTTTTTTCTTGGGATAACACGAGGAGTCTGTCTTTCTTTTTCTTCGCCGGAAAACTGGGCGGTACCACTAATGGAGGGGCTTATATAGTGGTTAATTAATTAGTAATCAGACTCAGTCCAATCAGAGCACTGACAGTGTCAACCCATGCACAGATGCTATCTCCACCTTATTAGAAGAGGAATATCAGGTAAGTTGCCAACGCCCTTTTTCTTCTGATTCTAAAAAACATGTGTTACATAGGAATCATAACAACTGAGAACTATGAGGGCAATCAAGAGCTATGGGTCTTTTGATACTCAAAAACATGCCTAAAACTACTCAAAAACATGCCTAAAACTATAAATAACAATAAGGAGACAAGGGGATTGTCTAAAAATAAAGAAATGAGTGTAGAAGCCACTCAACAAGGGGGGGGGGGATGAACCTGATATTCAGAAAGTAGATAAGAAATTAGAAGAAACAGTGGAAGGAAAAAATCAAAAGGAGATGCAAGAAGATAAAGATAATGAAGAGAAAGGATTAATAAGTAAGATTCAATCATATAATTCCCTAAAAGCTTACAATAGAACAGAGGAAAAAAGGAAAATCTCTTTAAAAAAAAAAGAAAGTGTTATCGATGGGTGTTCAAATAATACAGCAGAAAGAGACAAAGGGCAACCCAAAAGGAATGTTCAGTAGGTATAAAAATATCAAAAACAGTTATAAGACTCCAAGAGAGATAAATAAAAGGGTGATTAAAAAATCAATAAATGATGGAACTCCAAAAAGGTTAAGAGATGATGGATAATGATAAAATATATTAATAAAAAGACAAAATGGAAAATACAAATAGGGAAAATAGTAGCATACATATTAACAGATAATAGAATATATTATAATTAAAAATAAGATAAGATTAGTAAATGGAAGTTTAGGATTAGGTAATCTAATTGTATTATTAATATTAATAGTGTGTTAAAGTATATTGTGAACTTAAATTATTAAGGATTAGAAATTGTAGAGATTTTGAAATATAGTCCTAGGATTGATTACATTTTATTAATATTTGGCCTTATTATTAGTCCTAGACATTTGGGATATTATTATGGTAGAATAATGAGTAATTTTCAAAATATTAAATATTAGTAATTTAGTTACTAAGATGTCTTAAACATCTTCATCAATGATTTGGACAAGGGGTAGATGGTGAACTCATCAAATTTGCAGACAACACCAGACTAGCAGGAATAGCCAACACTCCAGAAGATAGGCTTAAGATACAGAAGGATCTTGACAGACTTGAACATTGGGCACTATCTAACAAAATGAAACTCAACGTTGTAAAAAGTAAGGTTCTACATTTAGGCAAGAAAAACCAAATGCATAGATACAGTATATGTGGTACCTTGCTCAACAGTAGCAACTGTGAGAGAGATCTTGGAGTCCTAGTGGACAACCATTTAAATATGAGCCAGCAGTGTGCAGCAGCTGCCAAAAAAGCCAACACAGTTCTAGGCTGCGTAAACAGAGGGATAGAATCAAGATCACATGAAGTGTTAATACCACTTTATAATGCCTTGGTAAGGCCACACTTGGAATATTGCATCCAGTTTTTTACATCACAGTGTAAAAAAGATGTGGAGACTCTAGAAAGAGTGCAGAGAAGAGCAACAAAGATGACTAGGGGACTGTAGGCTAAAACATGAAGAATGGTTGCAGGAACTGGGTATGTCTAGTTTAATGAAAAGAAGGACTATGGGAGACATGATAGCAGTGTTCCAATATCTCAGGGGTTGCCGCAAAGAAGAAGGAGTCAAGCTATTCTCCAAAGCACTTGAGGGTAGAACAAGAAGCAATGGGTGGAAACTGATTAAGAGAAGTAATTTAGAACTAAGGAGAAATGTCCTGATAGTTAGAACAATTAATCAGTGGAACAACTTGCCTCCAGAAGTTGTGAATGCTCCAACACCAGAGGTGCGTTAACTTCAGTTCGGCCCGGATTTGGCAAACCGGTAGTAGCAGCAGCGGGAGGCTTCACCCACCCACCCAGATGCTTCTGCACATGTGTAGAAGTGTCACATGAGCACACAATCACAACCGAGCCGGTAGTAAAAAAATTCGCAACCCACCACTGTCCAATATACTGGAAGTTTTTAAGAAGAGATTGGATAACCATTTGTCTGAAGTGGTGTATATTATATTTTTAAAGAAATTAAAAAGAGCTGTGGGTCTTTTAGAAGGAGCATTCTTACTCACATAGGTTTATTTCAGAATTTTTACTGAGATTGGTGAAAACCAAGCTGAATACATCATCATCATGCCAAGTTCATGAAGCTTGTCTTTAAAGGACTGCTATTTTACTCTGCAACAGAAAAAATGTCAATCTCTTCCTAAATATTTGTAGACTATGCAAATGAATGGATCTGATGGTGAATCCCCATAGTAAAAATCATAAGAAGACAGTGGTGGGGTCTGAACAAAGGTCAGTAGCTAAAATAATCCCAAGTCTGATTACAGTAGGGGACTATGAGGTTAAATGAATTCTGCATTCAAGGCTGTACAAGGGGAAACCCCAATACCTAGGCCAGTGGAAGGGGTCCCTAATGTTAGAGTCCAGGGGTAAAAGTGCAGAACGTAAGAGCAGATAGGTTAGTAGAGAAATTTCATGAAAAATATCCCCAGAAGCCAAGGGGCCCTTCCTACACACCAACCTACCCTCTGAAATAGCTAATGTATACGCTTATTATTTTTCAGGTGCTTCTTACTTTCTAGGGGTCTGCCAACTTCAAAACGTGCCTATGCAGCCATCTTTTCATTTCTCAGTTTGCCATAACTATGAGGGGAGGGAATGCTAGCCCAGATGAAAACAAGAAATCATCCCATGGGAGCTAAGGTCATCTCAACAGATGTTTGGCAAGGATTTGAAGGAGCTGCCATAGAGACACCAGAACACCTAACTGGACAATGTGACCTGGACAAAGGAAGGGAGGAAATAATTCATTCTTTAATTAGGCAAAAAATGTGGGAGTTGGTTTTGCTTTATGCGTGCTGAAATGATGTACTCAATAAAGTTATACTTAAAGAGATCTGGTTAATTGGGTTCTTGACTTGCTGGTTTGATTGGGTTCATCATCAGAATCTTGACACTGGGTTTAAGGAAACCTTGGGAAGCATTCCGGAACTATAAGAGGAGCTTCTTCTGAACTATAGCACTAAAACTGAGTTTATGCAATGTGTTGAATTTCAAACGTTAATTAGCAACATACAGTTATATGTATATAATATACGTATAATATGTGATTGACTATTTCCCATTTTTAGAAATGGCTAGATTCTCATAATTAACACATAAACCTCACTTTAGCCTACCTTAGCATATTGTCTGAATGCATGATCTGAAGATCTGAGGGTTTTTAATAGAAAACTAGACAAACATGATCTGTTGGGTCATTGTGTCAAAGACATTTCCTTAGCTGAACTAAGAACTGACATGGGCAAGCAAAACAGCAGTGTGAGTAGGAGTGACTTCCAACTCCCTACGAGCTTTCACATTTATTTTCCTTGTGGGAAGCTGGAAGGGAGCATTGGAAATGATGATCACATTGACAACTTTGCAAATTGTCAATCCTATGGGAGTAACAATTCCCAGATTTTGAATGGGTTTCTTTAGGATAATTCATCTGAGATACAATTCATTCAAAAATTGTTGTCCTATGAAGAAATAATTGAAGGTTACAAGCAAACAGTAGAGTTTTAGTAGTATATAGATTCTTAGCATTTCCGTATATAATAATTCCCAAAATTCTTTGAAAAGATACAGGAAATATCAGCATGAAGTATGGTAGTTAATGAACAGATTAATATACAGGTACTCCTTGAGTTAGAAACAATTTATTTTGTGACTGTTTGAAGTTACAACGGCACTGAAAAAAGTGACATGACCATTTTTCAAACTTGCAGCTTCTCCATGGTCACGTGGTCAAAAATCCAATGCTTGGATATTGACTCATATTTATGATGAGTCGCGGGTTCATGATGTGGTCACCTTTTGCGACCTTCTGACAAGCAAAGTCAATGGGGAAGCTAGACTCATTTAATTAACTTAATAGCAGCAATTCACTTAATAACCATGGCAAAAAAGATTGTAAAATGGGGCAAAATTAGCTTAACTGTCTTGCTTAGCAACAGAAAGTTTGGGCTTAATTGTAAGTCAAAGACTTCCTATATTGTTCTCCCCCCCCCCCTCTCTGCTTTTACCAATCAAGGTTCTTGAATGAGTCCTAACTAAAATAATGATTTGCTAGCAGACTCCAACAAGAACCAAGTTTAACTGAACAATGTGCACATTTTAAAGTACCTTTGATCTTATGCTGAATACTTTTCTCACCTAACTCCACACTGGCTTGAGCCCCAGCACTTGTTATTTCAGGAAAATAAGAATTACAATTGTTATTTAAGAAGGCTATCACATAAACAATTCTTTTCTTTTCTGGATATTCTATGTGGGAAAATGGTAAGTCATCTAGCACAATATTCTCCATCAAGGCAAAAAAAGTATCTACTATTTTTTCCCCTCCCATTTTGACAGGGTCCGGGAACGGGGTAGTTGAAGAGTAGTTTGCTTGCCTATTTCAGCTTCCAAAACAGAATGGATGTGAACTCCTTGAGAAACATACAGAAACTATATCCTTCCTCCGTCAAAAAGCCAAAGGGCTGGGTTGAAACGTGTCTTGCCCTCCACAGTTGAAAAGCAGAAAATAAGATCATTTGTTCTACATTAAGCATTTGAATGAATCATATCATGTCATAACTGGGCACAAAGATCCCTTTTTTTTTAGTGAGACTTCACATGCACCACAACATTTGAGTAATGTTCTTATGCTTTTGATCCAATCATATCAAATTGCATACAGGGAATATCAATAATATCCAAGCAAGAAATGACATTCACCCAATATAAGAACAGTTCGTTGACTTTCCCTTTCCCTCAGGATATTGGGCTCAATCCTAAACTCATCCTTCAAACATATAGTAAACAATACAGAGAAGAATGTCTCTGAACTTGGACAGATGTCTCTTTTGTCTCTGTTACTATTTGAGTAACACTACTGGGCGACCTAATTGATTTCTGAGACTTCCAGGTCAAGAGGATACCAGAATGTTTGGATTCTTACTTCGATGCTTTCACAGTTGAAATCCAGGTTCAGAACATATCCTACTTTCTAAATGCTGCCTTAGCAAATAGCACTTATATGTCCTTCCATGTAACCCCCTGTGTGGCCTGAATTTATATTTAGATTGATAGATGAAGACGCCCGGAGCTGGGGTATTTCTGCTTTTAAAGCCAAGATCCAAATCATCCTGTGAAGCATGAAGAGGATGGAGTTTTAGCACGTTGTAAGTCCTAAGCAGCTTCTTTGACATCTCAGCCATGTCCTTTACCTCTTCTTGCACATGGAGTTGGTCCACAGAGACCCCTTTTCACTCCAAAACTCTCTTCTATTTTGCCCTCTCCCCACTTCTCCCCTCAGGCCCTTCTTTTCCTTTCCACATTGTAACATTGTGACCCGTTATAACCACCGGGGATTTAAAGGAGGAAGGTTATCTTTTTGCTTTTTTGAGGGGAGGGGGAAACACACACATAACCAAACATTCCTTCTGCCAAAGATGGGATAGCAGCAGCAGCAACAACAACATATAATTTCCCCCAGGGCGATCAAAGCTAGACATGAATAATCAGCCATGCAAGAAGATATGGAAGTTAAGGAACTCTTCCTGTACCAGGGAGAGAAAAGAGCAGAAGACGATTTGTGAGGCATGAAAGCTGCCAGCCAGCAACTGGGATTTGTTGCCTACTTACTGTTTGACGGTATGAGCAATATCCCACCAAAGACCCTTTTAGGGTCCAGTTTTCTCTCCTTTCTAACTGGCTTCGGGAGTGGGAGCCTGGAGACGAGCTGTGCCTGTTGGCAGAACAGCTGCTGTTGCCTTCAAATGGTCATGGTGAAACCTGAGGCCCTCAGGCTTCTTCAGGTAGCATCCTCCTCTCTCTCAGCTTTGGCACTCACTCCTCTGGGCAGCTAGTCAAGTATCAGATAGTCTTGTAACTCGGCTGCTCTACTTTGTAATGTGGCTGGATGGTACAGCCTTCTACGAAGGCTTCCAGGAAGAATACTTTTCTCTGCCCCATCAAAAAGGAGGAAATACTTGGGGATCGTGGATTTTGTCCCCCTTTAAAACCAAGCACTTCCTACCTTCTCCACTCCCACTTGCTCTTTTAAAACTAATGAGGCAATTGAGAAGGACAGTCTTCTTTGTTATAATAGCTCGGATATTCTTAGGGGCTTCCCCATTAAATCTCTTATTGCTGCTTGTGGTGCCATTTTGCAATAGGATAGTTACAATTATTTTATCTATCTATCTATCTATCTATCTATCTATCTATCTATCTATCTATTTTGTCAAGCATGTATTAGATAACATATATAAGTACAAACATGATTTTGAATACATAAAATGGATATGAATAAAAGGGAACATTAGGACTGGGATGGTAGGCATCTTGGTGTGCTTATGCACACCCCTTACAGACCTCTTAGGAATGGGGTGAGGTCAACAGTAGGCTGTCTAAGGTTAAGCGTTTGGGGGTTTGGGGAAGAAACCACAGAGTCAGGTAGAGCATTCCAGGCATTGGGTACTCTTTTGGTGAAGTCATGTTTTCTTCAATCAAGTTTGGAGTGGTTTACTTTAAGTTTGTATCTATTGTGAGCTCGTGTATTTTTGTGGTTGAAGCTGAAGTAGTCATTGACAGGTAGGACATTGTAGCAGATAATTTTAATTAGTTCTGTATTTCTTATAATTATTCTACAAATCCCATCATGGTGGGTGAGATATATGTTTTTCAGGAGTAAATCCTAGTCAAAGTCAAAATCAATCCCTTTGCCTAGCTATTGCTCTTATATTTGTATGCAGGTAGTTCTTGACTTAAAACTACAGCTGAGCCCAAAGTGTTGCCTTGTGAGAGAGTTGTTAGATGAATTTTGCGCCATTTTATGACTTTTCTTGCCACAGCTATTAAGTGAACCACTGTAGTTATTAAGTTAGTAACATGTTTGTTAAGTGAATGTGGCTTCTCAATTGATTTTGCTTGACAGATCACAAAAGGTGATCTGATAGATAGATAGATAGATAGATAGATAGATAGATAGATAGATAGATAGATAAAATAATTGTAACTATCCTATTGCAACTGTCATAAATATGAATCATTTGCCAAGCATCTGAATTTTGAAAACATGACTATGGAGATGATGCAATGATTGTGTGAAAAACACTCACAAGCCACTTTTTTCAGTGTCGTTGTAACTTTGGTCATTAAATAAATTGTTGTAAGTCAAGGACTACCTGTATTTTACTTACTCGTAATCATGCTGTTCTTCAATGTCTTTTCACTCAATTTTTATTTCCTACCAGTGGACCTTTTTTTTTCACTGTAGCTGAAGCAACCTTTCAATTTCTCTCTCTCTCCTATTAAAGTATTGTGATAGAAACTCTTTTTTTTTTAAATGAGGGGTTTCCCAGGCAGGTAGGAGGACTCAAGTGGGGAATTAGCCTTGAGTCTTTGTGTGGCTGCAAGAGATCCAGTAATGACACCACCTGGACTGTATAGAACCTTATCTATACTATAGATAATATAGTGGACATAATACTATAGATAATCTAGTAGGGTGTACTAGATTACACAGTATACTTGGATTTCAGTGTGTTTATGACAAAGTATACCTGGATTTCAGTAAGCATTTAACAAAGTAGCCCACAACCTACATCTCAGCAAGTTAGAACAATGTGGGATAGACAGTGTCATCATTAATTGAATTCATAACTGGTTGATGATCTCACTCAACTTGTAATTCTTAATGGAACTATATTTGCATGCAGGGAAGTAAGTAGTGGGGTATCCCAAGGTCTCCTGTCCTCAGCCAAGTACTCTTCAATAGCTTCATAAATTATATAGATGAGGGAATATGTTTTACATTTAGGAAAGAAAAATCAAATGGAGAGGTATATTTGGTAGAACCCGGCTCAATACCAACAACTGCTAGACGGTTCTTGGATCCGGGTAGACAGTCACTTAAATATGAACCAACAGTATGTTGCAGCTGCCAAAAAAGCCAATGGACTCCTAGGCTGCATTGAGTGTGTCTGGTTTAATGAAAACATAGGGAAACTTCCTAACAGTAAGAACAATTAACCAGTGGAACAGCTTGCTTTTGGAAGCTGTAAGTGCTTCATCATCAGTGATTTTTAAGAAGGGACTGGGCAGCCAACTATCCAAAATGGTACAGGGTCTCCTGCTTAGGCAGGGGATTGGACTAGAAGACCTCCAAGGTCCCTTCCAACTCTGTTGTTGTGCTAAACTCTATAACATTCAGTGTTATTGCTAATCATTTCAGAGAATAATTTTCAGTTTCAGTGGGAAGAATGTTTTCTGTGTCTTTTAGTCATGCTTCCTAGCTTCACAGAATGAGGAGGGCGGAATTCTTTAGAAGATCTTGATATTTGAACATGAGGTAAGCAAATGACACATGGAATAATTGGGGGTGTGATTAAGTGCCATCAAATCATTATTGCCTCATAGCCACCACATAGACAGTTTTTCTCCACGATGATCTAACCCTAAGCTGATCTTTCAACTCTTCCAACTGTGCACTCATTGCCACTGTAACTGAGTCCATTCACCTTAGTGGAGGTCATACGCTTCTTCTCTTTCTTTCCACTCTTTCCCAACATTGCAGCCTTCTTCAGATAATTATGCAACGCATCTGAAATTGAATAATTCGAGCTTGTGTCTCAACTGAGAACTTTGGTTTAATTCGTTCAATGTTCCAGAAATTTATTTTCTGGCTGTCCTTGGTATTCTTAGGTGTCTTCTCTAATATCAAAGCTCACAAGTGTCACCATACTTCCTATTCTTCTTCAAAGTCCAATTGCCAAAATATTTGGTTTCAGTCAGTGACAAATAGGGTATGCCTTCATTCCATGCAATAAATGAAATTGTGACATCGCGCCATACCCAAATATTAAACACACAGGAAAAAACTCTTGTGACTCCTGCATGTTTCTTCCAATAAGGCAAAAGGCAAAGATATTTTTCAGTTCCTGCCTGTTGTTTCTTAGGGGCAAGGTCTGTTCAGCTTTCTGTCTATGCAGATTCTCAATCATCCAGATCATGGCTGTCCCAAATGTGCTTTTCCAAAAGACAACTGGACTTTATTGAGTTTGTTTTTCCTTTGAAAACATTTCACCTCTTATCCAAGAAACTTCTTCAGTTCTCTTGTTCAGCTTTCTGCTACTGTATTCAATGACAGTGCCAACAAAGAGACATGGGATCATACTGCCATCCTCAGGTATCCCCCAACTTTACCAAATATTGCATTTTTCTTCTTTCCAAATGTGTTGCTGTGTAGTCTAAACTAGTAACAATCACACTTGAAAAACTAAGAAATCAAATGATTGTATCCTAATCAAGCTGGATATCTGAAATGTTAAGGACAAAGACCAGAAACCAGAGTAGTTTAATTGATTTATCACATGGGCATGTATTTTAATTTTATTCTTTCCATCATTACAAACAATGGGACACTAGTTTGTGTATTTTTGAAAAATAGGGTAATATATGTTTAATAATTTAGTAGTTAATTTTAAAATCAATTAAATTGCATTTTTGTTTTTGCAAAATATTAGTTTAAAATAAGGATTATTTTTGACCTATGTTGATTTAGTAAATCATGGTTAAACAATCCAGTTTAAGAGTTATTTTAAAAATAATTAAAATGAATCACAGTACAAATTATTCAAGGAATAAATCAGTCCAGATTTCTTACTTGGGTCAGAAATGATGAGCAACAAATTATTATAGTTAATCGTTCACTAGTTAAAAGTAAAAAAAAAATAGTTCTCTTGTATGAGAACAGATTTTAAAACTGTTACTAATTTAAGTTAAAGGAACAAATGTTAAGGTTATATTCCTGAGAAATATAATTATTAATTAGGGACAGAAGATAAGCACAGAGATTTAATTCCAGGGATAGTAAGGGATCATCATATTTTTATATTCCAGTCTCATTTATAACTCCATAATATCTGGTAATAGGAGTTAGACATTCATTTTTCCAGCAAAATATACTATATGAAACATGTTATGCATATTTTTGTGGTTTCTCTTTCAACAGGCAACAGAAATGTGTTATCTTCATAAAAGGCCAAGACGGGGCTGGGGAATAAAGACTGAAATTGCCACAGGCCCAATGATATCCATCACAGTTGCTATCAAATTTAAGACCAAATGAAAGAGTGGAAAAATCTAGTTCTGCATTTTTGTCTGTGATATCTAATTAGATAGCTCTGGAAACTTGCAAGTACCTAAGGCAGTGATGGCGAACCTATGACACGCGTGTCAGTGCTGACACGCGTAGCCATTTGGGGTGACACGCACAGGATTTCATGCGATTCATCCTCGGCTCCTGCACGGCCGCCGAGGATGAAAGAATCTGTGCTGGAGGAACAGGGGGGCGGGACGTGTGATCTCCCCCGCCCACACTCACTTACTGTATCGCCGCCGCCCCTTTCTGAGCGCAGGGGCTGCTGGTAAGGCGTGCGTGCCGTGCGCACACACGTCATCAGCGCGGCGAGGGAGGACCCGCAGGAGAGGAGCGCGGGAACAGTGCGCGCCTCTCTCCAGTCAGGCCGGCACAGAGAGTCTACTCCTGGGACTGTCGGTTACGACCGCACCACAGCAGGGAACAGCGGAGTGCCAACGGGAACTGTGAGCGCCATTAGCAGCAACTATTGGGGAGCCATGGACTTGTAATTGCCCACAATAACTGGGATAAGTGAGGGGGAGGTTGTGTTAGCTTGTTAGGCTAGTTAACCCCTAATTGGCTATCTATAATTCTATCTGCTGTCACTGGCCCACTGATGGAGCACCCAAAAAATAAAAAACAAAGGTTAAGTAAAGGGAGTGGTAGTGGCAGTGGCCGACCCTTTCAAGAGACATGGAGCGAGATGTATGGCATTATAGAAAAAAATGGCATATCATTTTGCGTTCTATGTACTGAAACGGTAGTAAGCAGAACGTGGAATATAAATAGACATTTTGAAACTAATCATTCCCAGCTCTTGGAAAAAAGTGAGGATGAAAGGAGGGAATACATTTCCAGGAAGCTACACCTTTATAAGAGCCAATCTAACTCCATCCTTAAATTTATGAAAGGCTCTACAAATTTAAACTCTGCAAGTTTGAGCATTGCTCACTCCATAGCTCAGCATGCAAAAGCGCTTAACAAAGAAGTTACTAAGCAGGTATGTTAAATAATTTGTTTTTTATTTATTAAATACAATTATATATTGCAATTATACATTTTTGTAGTTTAAACTATAAATTGCGCAAAATTATGTTTTTGTCGAAGTGACACACAACGCGAGTTATGCTCGATTTTTTGCCGATTTTTGACACACCACGCCAAAAAGGTTGCCCATCACTGACCTAAGGAGATAATAAAGATAAAGTTTTCCCCAGTTCAGTTGTGTCTAAGAGGTGGTGCTCATCTTGGTTTCTTAGCTGTGGGAGCCAGCATTGTCTGAAGATGCTGTACGCACCATGCACATGCGCTGAAGCTCGGAACGGTACCCAGTGCTCCGAGCAGGCTCCGGTATGTCTGTACCGTGGCGTACCATCTGCAACCCACCACTGGATTGATGTAATTTTAGTGTTACCAAATCTCCAGCAAAAGGAGGGCATGTTCTCCTTTTGTTCCGCTGGCTGGCAGGCATATTGCCCTGTTTGCTTTTTGAGTACTCCATTTCTTCCTTAACAACTCCCTGCCCCCAGCACTTCCCCAATAAGTGCTAACTACAAATTAACAAGTTTAGATCTGTGACCTTAATTAGTTGATTAGTGCCCTTGGCTTGTCCTGCTATCTGAAATTGACAAAATCTTATCAATTACAATTGCAAACCTAACCACATTCTTGTGTCTGAAAAACCAGTCTTTCCGATGTTGGTAAAAGTAATTTAATATATAAGTAGATTTCAATACATTTTTTTGCAGTTTCTCCCTGTAATTTTTATTGTGGATGCCAAGAACGTTAAACAATTAATATGTCCTCTCCTCCCCCTCCCCCATTTGTCTTTCCCCTTTCAGCTATCTGGTAGCTATCTATCCTATGTAGGCTGTTCAGGTTTTTTGTACAATGTTGAAACTGTTCCCTAGTAAAGTAGCTCAAGCAATGGGAGTAGAAATGCTGATAAAAGTTCTATTTCCTCCTTCTTTGCAAAACATTACGTTGCTACTTAAACTATGGTTTCAAGGTCTGTTTTGTGGATAGAAAGAGAAGTATGATCTTTATCTTTCCTTTTTGCACAGGTGGAGGTGTACACTTTAGCTCCAGGGCCATCTCTCTGTCTTTTGCAGGTTTTAGACCTCATGACACATATAAACATTATTATACTGTTTTTCTCTCTAGTCTCCAGCAATATGCAACCTCAGAAGACTTCAGCTACTGAGAAAACCTTGCAAAAAATGTTGACAGGTTGCTTTTTCATTTCATAATTAGCAATAGACTTTTAAATAGCATATAGGAATGGTAAGTTGTTCACAGTTCACAGTTACATTTTACAACAATCATTTGGACTTTTTACAAATAGCCAATGAAACATGGATTGGAGGAAAAAATCCATTGTGCATGGAGAAAGTGGATCCACTAAGTTTGGACCAGAGTACTATCTGAATCATGTTTTTTGCATTCCACTATCAGTTGGGGAGTAATCACTGATTGACTTTAGGTGTTCCCTGCCTGTTCTCTGTATTCTGACATCTGCATTAATGAATCCTTATAGTTTGGGGAACAGAAACAGTACCATGTAAAAGTACTGAGACAGAAGGCCTTTTTCCAGATGTATCTGGAAAATGTATCTGGCACAAATATGCCCTGACAATGTTGTTGTTGTTGTTGTTGTTGTTGTTTTTCTTTCTTTCTTTCTTTCTTTCTTTCTTTCTTTCTTTCTTTCTTCTTCTCCTTCTTCTTCTTCTTCTTCTTCTTCCTTCTCCTCCTCCCCCTCCCCCTCCTCCTCCTCCTTTTTTTTCTTCTTGTATTTGCATGCTGCTGCCTTGATCCCCAGCCTATGATTGAAACAACCTTGCATCTAAACATAGAACAAATATGCATGTCAACCCTTTTCTGCTAAATGCTCATGATGTTATCTCTGCCATCATTTTTACTTTCCTGTAGAACAAGCTGGTCATAGCTACATGACACCTTGCAGTTCCTTCAACATGCTGAACAGCCAGGAAAAGAAGGAAAGCCCAAAGAACTACACTTTACCTGGCATTCTTTGCTGAGTTTTGAGAATGAGGTTATTTCATTTCAGAACATAAGCAGATTCTAAAGTAGCCACTGAGCAGCTGTCCAGCAGATTTGTAAAGCTGGTAAGCGGACCTATGTGTAATAAAACAGGAATGGGCACCTGTCCAAACTTACCCTTTTGCCTTCTGCTGAACAACTGTTCAGTGAACACACAGAGTTGGTGAGCTTTGACAGGTATGTCATGTTGCTTTGACACACATGCTAAAGCCAGAGATGTGGTTGAGTTGTCTGTCAAAACACCATCTTCCAAAACCATTCCTGTATTGCCCTGATTGGTGGGTATTTTATTACTTGCTTTACCACTTCATCAGAAAAGGCGAGTGTACCAAAGCTAGAGAGTTTAAACTACATTCATTACTTTCCTTAACCAGTTTGTGAGTCTGTGCATGTGCATCTTTGAGTCACTGTTGATTTCTGGAGACAGCCTGGACAAGTCCTTGTAGCTTTCGTGGCAAGAAAGTCTTTGAAGACTTTTTTCTTCCTAGGGCTGAGAGAGTATGACTGGCCCAAAGTCTGGCTCAGCTGATGTCATGTCTAAGACGGAACTAAAAATTTCCTGGTGCCTTAACCACTACAACAAACTGACTCTAAAAGTAGAGTTAAATCGAGATTCTGCAAGATAAAATTTTTCTGGGTTTTCTGTGTCTTTGTATTTGTACATACACACATGCACAAACATGCACACACGTCCTTGAATCAATATTCAATATTGACCAATATTGACTCCAGGCAATTACCTGGACAAGTCCCTACAGTTTTCCTGGCAAGATTTCAGAAATAGTTTGCCCTTGTCTGTTTCTCTCTGAGAGAGATTGATTGGAATGATAGTGAATATTTGAAGCTTGGTTGGTAAAATTTGACTGACACCAGGTCACCAAGCTGGCCTTGTCCTTAAGATGGGCCTAGAACTTATGGTCTCCCAGCTTCTACTCCAATGTTTCGCCACTGTGCCACTCTGGCTCTCTAACATGTCTTACAATTGTAAAATCACATCATCCTTACGCAGTAAAGCAATGGAAGCCGAATAGGGATTGGCAAATAAGCACAATAACTTTTACAGCCGCACCATTTACTGAAGGACAATGAAAGTCTTTCAGTTCAGCAGAATATTTTATGCTGTGCCAAACAACAGTTGCGAGACAGTGACAATAAGTCCCAAATAAAGGAGAAGAATATTTATTGTTCATTAAGACATGGCAGTTGGATGTGTTTTACTATTTTTTTCTTATAGTATACACTAGGATTTGCAGAATTTTGTAGGAATTTAAAATATTGGCCCTTATTGTACTGATAACCATGATTCCAGGGTCACGAGAAAATCTAAATTAGTCTTTTCATTTTAGCAAATATTGGTAGGTAGATATGTGTGTGGCATAGCAGGAAACACAAAACAAGAAGGCCTAACATTCAGCTGTTGCCATTTGCCCAAACCAACGACCAAGAAGTGTTCCTCCATTGGCAACTCCCTTGCTCAGCCTTCAGCATGAAGCATGTGCAGTGAAAGTACAAGTTATTTCTAGAAGAATGTCCAGAAGCGGCATTTGAATTAGTCTTTGGGCACATTACGATACATAGACAAGTCTCTGGGAAGAAAGCCTATATATAAGTATATATATATATATACACACACAATCCATTAGCAATAGCATTCTGAGTTCTAGGTGCCCACAGCCGGAGTGCTAGGAGATGGCCAAGTCCAAGTGAGCATGTTATAATGTAAGCTTCTTCTGTAGTTGTGCTCTTAGTTGCAATGTTGCCTCATTCTTCTTCACTCGTTTGCCTTGAACTCTTAGGAGCCTTGATCCTTGCTACTGTGTGAATGTTAAAAAGAAAAAGAAAAGATTCTGGTTGCCCATTGCACCAAGACCGCAGAGCGTGCACACATTCACTCGCACTGATTGCAAACACAGGCATACAGTTGCAATGACAGCGGTATGTGCACATACTGCAAAGGCAGCTACTGTCACCCTTAAGTTACATCATTCAAATGGGGCTAAAGTCACCAAACTTTCTGGATAATGTAAAAACTTGATCTTTCTGAAATATACAACCCTTGGTGCCATAAGAAAATCACCTTACCTGTTTCAAATTTCAGTTTGCCAACTGCCTGTCCTCACTGGAGCCAAAAGAAACTACACATCCCCAAATCATTTATCTATGTTAAGGATAAGGGAGGAAGAAAAGACTTGCAGCAAAAATAGGAAGGTAAGAAAGGTCACAGTGTAGTCCATTTGGTTCTTACCTGCCCAGGAGACTTAGTATACTGAGGTGCTCAAATAAAAAGAGGGAATAGAAAGAGCAGTTCAGACAAATGATTGAAAAAGCATGAAATGAAATACGTTGCTTTTTTGTCTGAAAATAATATTTAAAAGAATCTGCTGACTATGACCAGTTAATAGCTGTGAATGAATGAATGAATGAATAAACGAACGAACGAACGAACGAATGAATGAATGCAGCATTGTGCAACTGAACTTCTGCTTATTGGGTGAGAATTTCTGATTCACTTTCCATTTGCAAAGATGTCCTGGCATCTACTTTCTGATAGGAAAATGATTGTATTTGTTTTGCTGACAGAAATGTACTACTAAATACAATTTCTTATTTCTTACCAATTGAACTTTGTATTTAAGATGGATTTGAACCACTGAATTTCAGCCTCCCTTAGTAATATATTCATCACTTTAAGTTATTTGAAAGAATAATAAAGTGGGAAATTAATTAATTAATGTCCATCCTCTTTGAAAAATGAAATGTGGATAATCCATGTGGATTATTTTAGCACTATACAATAATACAATAGCAGAGTTGGAAGGGACCTTGGAGGTCTTCTAGTCCAACCCCCTGTCTAGGCAGGAAACCTATACCGTTCCAAGCAAATGGCTATCCAACATCTTCTTAAAGACTTCCAGTGTTGGGGCATTCACATCTTCTGGAGGCAAGCTGTTCCACTGATTAATTGTTCTAACTGTCAGGAAATTTCTCCTCAGTTCTAAATTCCTTATCTCCTTGATTATTTTCCACCCATTGCTTCTTGTTCTACCCTCAGGTACCTTGGAGAATAGTTTGACTCCATCTTCTTTGTGGCAACCCCTGAGATACTGGAACACTGCTATCATGTCTTCCCTAGTCCTTCTTTTCATTAAACTAGACATACCCAATTCCTGCAACCGTTCTTCATATGTTTTAGTCTCCAGTGCCCTAATCATCTTTGATTAGGGGACTGGAGGGATGGATATAATTCATCATGACAAAGACAAGATGCTTTGAAATGAAACCATGATTGAACAATAAAGGTCTAATCTGCCTAGGATTGGAGAACTTGATAGGTAATACATTAGATAGCCTTCCACACAAAAGGCAACTCCTCTTGGAATCAAGTAAGTTGAGAACGTAAAAAAAAAATCATTGAAACTTCTACATTTTCAAATTCTACATTTAGAATTTTTATTCTAATTTTAAAGTTATTACTGAATAATTAGATCATTTATTTTTCCCATATTTCTCCAAACTAATGTACCTAGTCAGCCAAATGCAAAGTTGTCCCCTCTCAAAAAACATACAAATACTTGTGGGGATTTGTACATTTCTTTATAGAAAAATAATTTTAAAAGAGCAACTTAGAACAAAAAGCAGTTCTTTGAATTTACACTTTCCTCTCCTTTGAAATTCCCCTAAGATATGTCTACTATTAAATTTTCCAGCCTCTTATTGAGAGGGATTCATATGAATGAAGATCCTAAAGAGCTGCAGCAGAACAGTAGAAACCCCAAAGAGTAGAACAGTGTTGTCTTGCACCTATGAGTTCCACATATCCAAAGATTATTTCTAGAAAAGTTTTCACTCATATGAATACTATTAGTAATGTGAAATGGTATAGTTAAGATAACATGATGAACATTATAGTCAGGTTGAGTAATTTTGATTTGACTCACTTCCTATTTTTTTCTGTTTGGTCTGACTTATTTCTGTAATAGTTTTTCCACTCCTGTTTCACTCAATGTGCTCTTTCTGCTAATACATGTACATTTAACATGAACACAATTGTTCAATTTATAAGCTATTATAGATTTTTGTAAAAGTGCAGATTTTGATGCATCACTGCATATCATTTTGTATTCCAAGTTGGGAGATGCAAATCTGAAGTGAATAAATTCAATCTTCCAATCCGACTCCTTGACCGGCCTAGAATTTCTTTTTTTATTGTTATCAAGTAAAAAGCAATATAGTAATTGTATATTAATATGACATTACTTCTCCATTTTTTCTTTACTTATTAAAAACAGGGGAACTGATTTTTTGGGGTGGGGGCTGTAGCATGTGAAAGAGAAGTTTTCTGTTTCTTGTACTTGAGATCCCCACTTTCATATGATTTAAAGTATGGAGGGAGTGAGTAGAAGAGCCATTTGGTACTTTGTCTGCAAATATTGGAAAGGGATATTTTCAGAGAAGCCTCTGCAACTGATTATTAGCAATGCTAAGATGCTAATTTATACTTAATAAAGCTGTAATACGCTAAATATTTAAACTTACCACTTCCTCTTTAGTTTTATAAATGAGGAAGCATGGGAAAGTGTTACATGGCACAGCTGTGCTTGTATTTTCCTGCTTGCCCAAAATACCTGTTTATAATCTCACACATCTGCGAGACATTAAAGACACTTAATGCCAACAACCAGCTAATCAAAGTAATATGATCTCACAAGTTAATATAAAGCTGTTCTTAAGCAAATTTTAACATTTTAGAATACCAAGATATGATGATATTGGGATCTTCACTTCTTTGCAATGCTTTAAAAATAGTATTGTCAAGCCTATTCCTTCCTGTCCAATTGATAAAGTAAGATATTTTAATCAATTATCACTAAAAAGGACCTCAATTTCCTATCAAAACAAAGGAAACTACAAGGTTGTCATCTACCATATCCTACAGCATGAATTGGCCCTCTTATGTTGCCATGGTATAAGTATAATCTTTGTTGTCATTGTACTTAAATACAACGAAATTAGTTTTAACCTCACTGGTGCAAAATTATAACAGAAACGAAAAAAGAAAGAAAAAGAAAAAAAACTAGTGTGTGCATGGAGTGATTGTGATTGTATTTAAAAGTCTCACAGCCCAAGGATAGAAACTATCTTTAAACCTGTCTGTTCGGCTAGCTATACTTTGATGTCTTCTGCCTGATGGTAGAAGTAGAAAGAGACAGTAGGGGGAACAGAATAGTTCCCTGTCCTCACATACTCAATCTAAGTTCAAGATGGGCAGCTATATACATATTTTAAATAAACAAATGCATACTATGTTAGGGATCCTACCAAATGAGAAGCTTGCAGAGAATTTTCTTGCAGAACTGGATTGGAGCATTATCAAATGCTTAGATAGGGTTCCAATCTACATTTTCAGGCAAGCTCAATGCTTGCAAATGGTAATTTGCCCAAAATTTTGCAATTTTCTTTAAGAAACATCTTGGACCAAGCACAGTGGTCATAATCAATCAAATCTCGAAGAGTTTATAGATTATTCTGTGAGCAGTTCTGAACCTACATCTATTCATATTATATGTTGAGAAAATTTTAAGACTTTCCCAATTTTTTGAGAACTGAGGCTCACTTTATTCCTGAGAAACTTAAAAGATGACATTTTCAAAGAATCCTCCCTCTTGTACCACTGTTTGAATTATCAATGTGGACATGCTTCTTCACTGGAAGGCGGCAAATCCAAGGAGAAAAGTGACAGGACTCATTGAAGGTGGAAATTCTGCTTCAGTGGCATTTGGGGGGGCAGAGAACACAGTCACTTCAAATGTAACATTTTGAAAAGGCACAAAAACCAGCAATGTGTAATTCTAGAACAGGGGTGTCAAATCTGCATTGTTACATTGTTGTCACATGATTTATCACAACTTTTTTCCCCTTCGCTAAAACGGGGGTGGGCGTTTGACACTCTCGATCTAAAAGCTATTCCAAAGAAAATTGTGCCGGGGGGGGGGGGGGGGGGGGAGGTGTCCTGGCAGAATCCAAACTATAGTTATTTTAAGAAATGCTGAGGATCAAAATAGATGTGACAGTTGAGCAGGGCTCTCTTGATTTGTAATTCTTATCATTGTTTAGACCTGAAATGAAACAATCTTGAGTTTAATCCCAGTTTACTGTGTATACCTAAATGGATATGTAACACCTCTGTAGAATCTGCTTGTTGGGAACTTTCCTGCAACCTATCCTGGGAAAAGAATTTCTTTGATAAGCCCATTAGGAACGTTCCATGGTGACGGTGGGATAGCCTTCATTTAGGAAAAAAAGCTTTTGACCCAAGAGATGAAGTATCATCTAATCCTGCCCTCTGCTAGTATAGGAGATCTACTATGATCCAAAGGGGACTTCAAAGTTTTGGTTTAAAATATCTATTTGAAAAAGACTTAGCACCTTCTGAGATGGGCTGGTTTTATGCTGAATAGCTGGTCCATGAAATGTACCATCTATTCAGTATGGTGAGCTTTCTCCTACTAAGGGAAAAGGGAGGAAACAAAATTCTTATAATCCATCTGTGTTTCCTTGGTTCTCAAACTTTTTAAAACAAAACACCTGTCAGCAAAAACCTGCTGTGCTATTGAGGTACAGCCTCCTAGCCATTTTCCTTACTGTATTGAAATATTACTAAGAGAATTTACTAAAAGAAATCATATCTCATCACATACAACACTTAAAAAGAATGATCAAGTCAGTGGTGGGTTCCAGATACAGTGGTGGGTTCCGGTAAAGTGCAACAGGGCCCGGTGTCCACCACATGAGGGCAGCACACGTGCATGTGTACTTACCGCCTGCGATGCTTCAGCTGCTCGGTGGAGCATTGCGCAGGCGCCGTACGCTCCGTGTGCATGTGAAAGCCCCAAAGAGCTCAAATACCGGTAAGGAGCGCAGGTGGATCGGTGGGCTCTCCAGAGCACTGTACCAGAACAGTACCCAGTACTCCCAGCAGACACCGGTACGCCCGTACCAGGCGTATCAATCGTAACTCACCACTGGACCAAGTACATGTTGTGTGGGAGATAGAATTCCCCACCCCTTTTTTAAAAAATTTAGCAACTGCTATTAACATTTCTTCTTATGCCACTCTGAATTATTTCATCTGTTTCGTTTAGCATATAGTTACTTTCCATATATACCTAATTGTTGCGAAAGACTAAAAATGAATTTAAAAGCTGCTTCCTAGAATACAGAAATTTCCTGGTAGAGAACAGGGATACTGGGGCGGGGGGAGGAGGAGGAGGAGTCTTTAAAATAACAGTTTTATGAATGATTGGCTTCTAGTTGACTGGTCACTCCACTTCTAAGGATGGTATATTGTGTACCTAATACATAAAAAGCATGTAGCTTATATAATGGCTTTTGCAAATCTCTACAGAGAAAAAAAAATATTAACAGATTCCCTTTCAAAAAGAAAGCTTAATTCCAGTTTTGGAACTCAGAAGCTGGGATAATGCCTCTCCATTCGTGCTAATGGAAAACAAATGTTTAAAACAAAAGAAATAAAATGGGGGTGAGATAGAATAGATCAACCATAAACAAATCAAAAGTGTCCATTCTCACTTTTGGCAGGAGGATTCTGATACACATGCAAAACTTGTGACATTAGATCCGCCCTCAATCCCTGACCAAGAAGCCACTTGCTGCATTTTGTTATGAGCTGTCACTATTCCCAACACTGGTTTGCCACTGTGGCACAATTAGCCATCACATTCAAAACAGAAAATATAACCTTTGGAAGTGGGGGAGCGGAGGGCAAAGGTAATAGGTCTGGTCCATTTAGAGTACTACCTTAGCATACTATCATCATGTCTATTATTGTCCCTTAAATCAAGAATGGCATGCTCTTGCATTTATGCTGGTACAGTCAGCATGATAGAAAGGTTTATAGCTCAAACTTTTAGGAACAAAAATATGACAGTAAGGGGCTTGGATTTAATTAATGAATACATGTCATTTCTTCACTCCCAGTAATTTTATAAGCATTAGCCATGAATGCACAATTCCCTGATTTGAAATCATAGCAAAATTTTAGCAGAAGCCAAACATATCCCAAATATCCACTTTTGCTCAAACTACTTCATGGGAAGGAACAGGCTTGCATGTCTTCCAAGTGGCATCTTCCAGAAGCTGAAGAGTGTTGTTATACCCCTGAGTTGCGTGTAGTATTTTGGTGGTTCCAGCATGGTACATTCCTTGATGGGATTAGTAAAGTGAGGCACACATGAAGACCTGCACAGGTAGAAGAAATGCTGTTTTGGGATTCTCTTTTTCCCCAGACAATGTAGGAAGGAGAGGAAAAGGTGCATCTGACAAGATATAAAAGAGCAGGAGGTCCTTCATGAAGATCTTTTTCCATACAGTGAAGCAGAGCAATGTGGTACCCCTTCAAAGGAGAGCTTCATTCCTGCCCTTGTCTATCCAGGAAGCAATGGAAGACTTGGTAGATTAGGGTGTTGTTTATTTGCTGGCCAGGAAAAGGAAAAGGAAGAAGGCGCTGTTACCTTCTTTTCCACCCTATGGTGAGAATACTGACCCAGAAGCACAAAGATCAAGCTATGATTTGGGGCTAAGCCCCTCCAGACCTGTAACACAGAAGGAAGGGTTTTTTTAAGGTCAGAGTAGTAAGAGGAATGCAAGATGGTGCATGGGGGAGGATAGGGGAGAGGATGGGGCTGTTGTAATGATTCCCTATTGGTTAAAAGAGCCAGATGAATATCCCTTTCCTCTTTCTCTTGTGAGCCCACTAAATCCAAAGCAAAACCTAGAATTGGTGCTGTAGATCAATGTTGTCTTTTTAGCCTTGAAGACTTTAACATATGTGGACTTCAACTCCTAGAATTCCCCATTGAGTATTGTTGGCTGGTGAATTCTGGAAATTGAAGTTCATTTATCTTAAAGTTTCCAGGGGAGAAAAGCACAACTATAGATGATGAAAAAGGATGTTTTGGAACACTACTGGCAGTTGCATCATTAGAAGCTTAGTTGTTGTTGTCCTCAAAACTGTGCCACTGCTTTATAACAACCCAACCCAACAAAAGCAGTCTTTTATTATGAATACCAATATGGTGTTAGTTAACCCACTGTTTTCCCAGTGTAGAAGCAAAATAGACACTGCCCACTTTATATTTTGAAAAACATACATGATTTCTCTTCTTACTATATTATTATTATTAAGCCAGACATATAGCAGCCATTTCAAAACTTCAAGTTTCTAGAAATTGTACAGTTGCAAAATTAAACAAATGTAATGGAAACCTCAGGAACCTCAGGAGTCTTTATTTTTTAAAAAATGAGGACCAGGTAGTAAGTTGGATATCCATTGCTAAACGAGGGTAAGGGTCCACATAGGCTGCATTTTGCCCTCGCCTGGATCTTAGGGTCTCTGTTTCCACTCCACCATCAAATTTTAACATTTCACTGGAATTTGGCCTTGAGCCATTTGAAGGGGGGGTGGAGTTCCTTCCCAGATGTTGTGCCTGACTGGTGATTTTAGTTTTCTTTTTTCTTATCCTTTCCCATTGTTACATCAAAACCTTCACTGATTAACTGCAGCTTTGTCAGAAAAAAACAAACTGAATTTGTACCAAATTACTTGCTCTGTTTATACAGAATTATTAACAAAAGCTTTTGTGTACTGTAAATAAAATATAAACATTCAAAAAAAAATTCTAACTCAAATTTGTTTCAAAAAGCCAAATATTTCTCAGGATATAAAGAACTCAGCTTATGGTCATCTCTTTTTTATTATTATTATTTTATTCTATAGACATTACTAAGATGATGTTCCACAAGCCGGTTACCACTGGTGATACATTTAGGAATGAATTGGTTTATTTAAAAAACACTTTCTGAAACTAACATTTAAATATACTTGATACAAAATTATCCAACTCTTGGTTCCAGACTTTTATTTATTGATTCCATATCTCCCAATATAATTACCACAAATCTCTTTAAATTTGAATCTTATTATTTTTTGGCAGAAGAATGAATTTTGAGTTACTAGTTCAGTTATAGAATGAACAATTGAAGTATACTTTGGGAGAAGTTGAAGGATCTTATACAGTGAAAAATTGTTAATTTATGAAAAATAAAAGGAATAATTAATTTTCTATCCTTTCCAACACAGTTAAAAAGATTTATTTAAACATCTAAATGCCTTAGATTCTGTTCTTCATAGGTCTGCATCTTTTTAATACATATTGTATGCATATATTGGAAAAAAATCAATATGTGCAGTTCTTCTTTAAAAAGAAATATATTTATTTCCTAAAATGAACTTCGGAAGATCTACCTTTAATACATGAATACTTTTATTATGTTGTGAAGATTCAGTTCATACTGAAAGGCACTTATTTACTGTATGATACAGTCCATGACTAACAATAGAAACAGAAGTCATATTACCCCAATATAGAATAGGAAGTGGTTTTCAGATGTTTTCTCCTGCAGAAACCTAACTTGGTAGCATGTCAGTAATACAAACCTTTTAATTATATAAGTATCTAGTGTTTAAAGCAATTAAATGTAGATGACAATCTCTTTTGCGACCCCTAATACTCTGGCTCTTTTAAACTTTCAAGGAAGAATAACACCATGAAATAGGAACAAATGCCAAGCAAGCAAGCAACCAAATCATATTCAAGAAAGTAATGCATAATATGCAGAGCAGCAGAAAAGCATGGGTGTATGTCATATAGCACATACTGGGGCAGACTATCTTCCCCAACTTTTGAATAAGGCCCTGAACTTCAGAAAGGGGAATCTCCCTAAGACAAGATACAAGATCTTAATTTATTAATTAGAATGATAAAGATATAATCAGACTACATGTAAGCACATCAGGATGGTTTTAGTCAATCTTCTGATGATTCGAGTGATGTTTTTCTCTACTTAGGTAGCTTTTATATGCTCTGTTTCCACATGAAAAATATAAATATTTTGGTCACCACTTCATAAAGATCCCAATGGGTGAATGTACATAAACCAAAACAAGTAGCCCAAACCTATTAGTGTCATTAAATGGGTCTTTTCTATTCTACAGAACTCAGACTAAATCTATGCAAAATGATTGTTATTGTTATTATTTTCATAATCATAGAATTAATTGTGCTATTTAATTCTTTTCCTACTGGCCACTTTTCCATTCAAAATTGCAAATGAGCAGCATGTGCTTCATTGGTAATAGGAAACTCCTAAATTCTACATACCACTACTTAAACATGTATTTTGAAACTTTAAAGAGCACAGGAAATGTAATTAAACATATGCACTCCAGGAAGGTTCAACAGCTACACCGGGCCTTGTGCATCCATTTCAACTTAGCAGCAAATTCATTCAAATATATCTCCTTTCAGATTCCTGGGGGTATTAGTTAGGACTCAGGACTGCAACAATTCCGCAACATGGCAAACTCCTAATGTCTTTGAACAATAGATTCCACAGCTGGCTGGGAAATCTAAGAGTTAAAATTAAAACACTCCTGAAGTCTTCAGGTTTTAGAAGGCTGTTTTATAATATAGCTTGATGCTTTATTATTCAGCACCATACCTACCCTCTTTTATAATAGAATGGGTGTGGGCCCAATTAAAGCATACTTCTCCTTGGCAATATAAGTGTATATTATATCGTACACATGTATAGGTGGTGAGGTCATTGCAGAGATATGTGGAAGTTTTTATGTCTCGAAATCAACACAGTTCACTGCAAACTGTTTCTATTTGCGAAATATCCCACTGTGAGAATGATATAGTAAAATCCTGTGCTAACTTTACCATAAAGTGAAATAAAGGATTGTTACTTGGGCCTTAAACTGGAGAAAGATTAATTACCATCCCTGTCATCCAGTGAGCAGAACAAGGGGTTCATTAAATGGCTGGATAGAACACCTGTGGCCTTTTTACTTATTCACTAGACACCCCCTCACGATAGCAACTGAAGAAGTGGAGAATGAGGCAGATACTGATGGATGCATGGACGGGTGAAATTCTCTCTGCCGAGACAGGCCTCCATGAGAGCTCTGGCCCTTCTGCATCAATGATCATTGCAAGCAGCAGGAGCGGGGAGAAGGCGATGAGGAGGATGGGATGGAGGCGGTAGGTGATGGAGATGTGCTCAGGAAAGCTGCTACATGCTCTGCTGAGCTGGGCCGTACCTTCCTCTGCGAATGTTCCTTTGCAAGCCGAAGAGAGAAAAGGAAAGAGAGAGGGGGAGCAGGGGTTAGCAGATAACTTCAGCTGTACCTCTTGGCCTGACTGCTTCCAGTCTTCGTGCCACATGCTATGGTTGGTAATGCAAACTAGCTTAACATGCAATTTCTTCTTACCATCCAGGACAACTTTTGTGCAGAGAGATCCAATTACCATCATTCTTGAAGAACTCCATTAGCTCATGTAGCTCCTGTCAGAACTTAAAGGGAGGCTGGAAATATCACAAAGAAGAGCACCTTCATTCCACTCTCCCCTGCAGCACGTTCTCCAAGGCAAGTGGGCCTCACGTTCCTAGTCTGTGTTAGCCTGCATTTCTTCTGGAAACACTACATGACAATGTTGTTTGCTTGCATTAAAGAAAGTTTACTTGTAATTGCACACCAAGAATACCACACGTAGAACTAGAGGGAATGTAGAAGAAGCTGCCAGGGAAAAGGGATTTTCTGCAGGGCAGAGGTCCTCCATTTTCCTTATCCTTCCATTAAGTTCCCTCTGCTACTTTTTTCGTTCCTTGTATCACCTTTCCCAACAGATGATAAAAATAAACCAATGACGAAAGAACTCAAATTTTGCAACCAAAACAACATTCCAAATGCCTGGGGCTCATGTGATTGGGGAAGCAAGAAAAGTTGTTTGTGATTCCAGAATTGTTACAGACCTAAGAAACCAAAGTGATTATTCTGTCTTCGCTACAAATTGAAGGTGCTTTCCTCATCTTCATTCCTCAAACATCTTCTTCCTTCCAGCCTCCCAAACAGTGGTGCTGCGGAATTTATATTCTCTCACCCCTCAGTGCAATAGTGCAAACAGACCAACCCATACAATATGTCATACCAGCAATAAACCCTGCAGGGAAGCAAGAGATCTTGGGTGGGGGGTCCAAGTGGGATACAGTTAACTTTATAGGATGTACCTCCAGCTTTTGTTATGAGTAGAGTACCCAAAGCAGCTTCTCCCACTTCTTACGCATTAAAATATATATTGATATATTGGATAACACTCATATCATCTCCTACCAATAAGCTGAGAATAGTGGAAGTGTAGTTTAAGACTGGATTTTACAAAGCTGCTTTGGGGATAGAATTGATATTTAAGGACGGTTGTTCCCCACTCCACCTCCATGCCAATGTCCCCGTCACCATTAGTATCTGATTCATGCAATCCCAGGTCAGGCGCTCCTTTCATTCATGCAAGTGTCAATCCATGCAAAACATAACAGGAAGCCTGGTGTGGATCAGAGAGGAACAATAGCTACCCCCAATCGGTCTGCAGGTCCCTCCATTTCTGTCTCCGTGCCCTGCTTCTCTTTCCCAATCTGAATAATTTCCCCTGCCAAATAGTTCTTCCCCTCACTAAGCCAACAGTATTAACCCAACCTGATGAACTAAAAACCAAATGGCACTTTTACCCAAGGCAAACAAAAAACCAATTATACACACGCCAAGAATAGAAAAGGTTCTGGCTGAACTTTCAAAAACCAGCAGCATCAATATCTAGGAAACTGGGGGGGGAGGTGTGGGGGAGGGAAAGAAGTAATGAGAACACTTTATGGTCCCCTTCCACTTAATACTTCTCTTATTATGTTCAAGATGGGGAAGAAAGAGAAATCCTGCTTTAACTGTTGTGAGACCAGCAAGCTAGCATCTTAAGAGGAGAAATTATGACAAAATTACAACAATACCAGCCAATCCTTGGAAGTAGATCAGTATGAATTTTTTTCCAGTTCAGTTTACTGTTGCTCTCTCTAATGCCACTAGGAAGTATCCTGAAACTTACCATATATTATTTTTATTAGTGGAAAAACACTACAATGCAATTTTAATACATCACACTTCTGAATTTTTTGTTCCAATATAACATCTTGTGATAATAACTTAAATTTACCATGTTTAAACAAAAACCATTTTTGTATTTTCCCCACTTCTATCCTCAGATATGTGTAAATATGGACTCTCACCACAAGAGGGTGGCTTTGGCCTGTCTATCAAGCACCATACATGCCTGGAAATACAGCTAAATATTAGTTTGTGTCTCCATAATACTGTACACCTTCTGTCTCTCTTCACCTTTTCCAAACCTATAGCTCAACTTGTCACATTTTCCTATAGCAGCCAATCCTTATTTTGCTGAAATGGATTCAGACTATTGACCAACATCTTATTTGCATATATCTTCCTTTGCCACCCCTCTCTATCCACTGATGGTTCCTTCCAGAGATTCTTAATACCAACTTCAACTTAAAATGCAGCAAAGACTCAATCCATCATCTAAGCCTGCCCCCTGTTTCCAGTCCAGGCATGTAGTCAGACATAGCTAGCTCAAGAATATCCATGCTTTTGCTGTACTATCATAAGAAGGTTTTGCATCATGGAAACAAGCTTGCAAAAACCGTTGTTGTTGCATTACACCTTTAGTACAGATAATCCTTGACTTACAGTTATAATTGATCCTGAAGTTTCAGCCAGAAATCATTGCATTAGCAACTCAAGGCATTATATGACCAGCTCCGATTTTTTTTCTACTCTTTTTGTATTGGTCATTAAGAGAACGCTGCAGTCATTAAGCAAATGTGGTTGTCACTAAGCAAATCCATTTTCCTCGACTGGTACTATTTTTGCTGGAAACCAGAAATAAATGCCAGAAACCAGCAAAACAAAAATCAGAAATTATGGTCATGTGATTGCGGGATAGTGCAAACAAAGGTGAAACAGTTATTGTACATTCAAAACTGAAATCACATGACCACAGAGAGGGGTGCAGCTTTGTAACTTTAAAAGGGGTCATACATAGCTCTGGGAAAGCCCACCGTAACTTCAAATGGTCATTTGAGTGAACAATTGTAAGTCAAGGACTACCTGTGGAATATCTGTATGACTCCACCCTGAAGAGGATCCTCCCCTTCAGCCCAAAACTAAGGTGGGGGTGGATGGGCCATACCTGGGCTCAATTCCCCTTTCCCCAAATAAGTGCCACTGCAAAAGGCACCTGGAATACATGCAACAGAGAGGAAGTCCTCAAGGCAATCTAGCCCACGGGCACAGCAACTTGAGAAGCACAATATGTGCACGTTGACGCTGCTTACTTAAATCCCCATCCGGTGCCACCAAGAACAATAGCAGCCACCAAGATGGCTCCAGCAATGGAGCCAATAATGATGTTGGTACCACTGGGACCTGTGGAGAAAGAGGGGACAAAAAAAATGAACAGTATTGTAATTATGTGTGTTCTTCGTATGTAGCACAATGCGCAGAACTTAGCTGTACAACAGAAATGTATTATTACAATAAGAACATATAATATAAAACATCTGGAAATCAGAAAAAGGGATTGCTTTTATATAGGAAAATAGGAACAGGAGAATATTAGAACAGTTTCCAAGAAGTAAGGAAGAAGTGAGAAAAGAAGGCTATTCGAACAGTAGATTGACACATCACTTGTCTTGCACTATATATTGCAAGTTTCTCCAGTCCTGGAAGATTCTAGCATTCCTTATTCCCTTTTTTTTAGAAAAATCAGGAAATACCTGGACAGATAAAAGACATGCAGGAATTTATCCAAAATAGAAAATGCCTGAAGTGCAGTGGTGGAATTCAACCAGTTTGCACCTATTCGGGAGAACCAGTTGTAACTTTCTAAGCAGTTTGGAGAACCAGTTGTTGGAAAAAATCTCATTTTGTTTTTTTTCCACTTTACAGGGCTAATCCTGTAAGGAAGGAAGGCAGGAAGGAAACATTCTGGTGTTGTTTCTAGCCTAATCCTTTTTGCCCTGCTTACAGAAACTGTTAACCCTTATTACATTGTAACAGCTAAGGAGTAGCGCCCATCAACGTGAGTAATGTTAAGTTGGCCACGCCCACCCAGTCATATGACCCCAGAGACCCGCCTACCCAGCTGGTTCATTAGGACAGAGAACCGGTTGTTAAATTATTTGAATCCCACTATTGCTGAAGGGCTTTCAGGCAGAATAAGATTTCTGCAAAAAAACTTTTCAACTATTTAATTGATTAATTGAGCGTTCTGCCTCTCTGCAAAGTGTTCTGGGCCTCCCACAACTTACCCTTGTATTTTTCTGTTTCCCCAGTAGGCTTAGGGTCTGGAATAGGATCATAGACACTGCAGTCTTTTCCTGTCCAGTCTGAATAGCAAATGCACTGGCCCTCATTGCTGCAGACCTGTAATTAAGCAAGATGCTTTTTGTGGGGCTCCTCAAACCCATTCCAGTGATCTTTTCCCAGAAACTTTTACGTGTAAATTTCTTTCTTTAGCGGGCACCATTACACAATGAGTTGACAAAAATTAAGCTTTCAATATTCCCACAATACATCAAAAAATAATTCTATATTATTTAATAATGCTGAAGAATGGCTGTTTCTCAATGAAATAATCTTTTTTTTTTGTTGGCATACCAACAAGATATTAAATCACAATCAGCTTTTTCTATGACCCATCATTACTTGCCAACTTCTGAAAAGATGAGGGGCTAACAAATTTAATAAATAAATACACTTTAGGAATACTTAAGATAGACATGTTCCTATTTTGAATGTTCCTGTTTTATCTTTAATATTTAATCCACAAGAAAATAAAGCCAAGAAAAAAGTGCAGATGGCACAATATTGGCATTTATATAGATCATACTTGGCAAGATAGTTGCTAAATGGTACATTTCTCTCCCTTTTTTGCATTACTATTTAATGAAAACAGAAAACACAACTTTTTTATTTATAATTTTTACCCCATGGTCAAAGCAGATCTGGCCACCCCAGCTGCCTGGGCAGATACTGAAGTTAAAGGCAGAGACGGGAAGGCATTTGTGATCAAGACACAACATGTTGGGCCCGCAGGGTGTCCCGTCTTCTACATAGCTCAGCTCTGTGCCGTCCACCAGTTGCACATGGCCACCCCTGGGTGAGGGGGAAAAAGGCTCCATTGAGTGAAGGAATATTTCAATGCCCTTTAAAATCTCTTTGGTTCATGCCGACAATGGTGAAAAGTTTGAGGAAGAAAGGACAATAGGCACTTTTTTTCCACAGCCCCCTTCATTATACTGCATTACACTACATCCCTAAGGAATCTGTGATTCTGTGCCTTCAGGATTGTGGCTGGCAGGCAGACATTCCCCAAAATTATTTGGAAACTTATTCTATGGTGGGAGGGGATCAATCTGCAGCCCAGAACATTCCTATTTTCATCTCTCCAATTCTCCAGCAAGTTGGCACGAATGAAGGAAGGTGGGTCTTAGTGCGCAAGACTTACCGGCAATCAATATATCTCTTCTGGTGATAGAATGTCATTGTTGTGATCTCGCCTAGCAGTTCACCAATACGTGGAGATCCAGTTGCATTGGCACAGAGAAGATATCCACACAACACATCCCTAATTGGAATGGGAGGAGAGGAACACAACATGCTTTTTAAAAAACTGGCTTCTGCCTCAACTTATTGGTTGTGGCATTCTAGTGACTTCCCTCTGTGTTATTTGATTCAGCACACTATGGGAAAGGATATTGTGGGGAAAGGAGAAATCTCATATTACTCACTGCTTGATACAGGGCACCCAGCGGTTCCCCTCATGCCCACAGTTCCCACGCTCAGTGCCTTCAACATTGAGCTTCTCGTAGCAAAACCTTTCAGCCGAAGCTTGATTTTTTTTCAGGAAGAAAAGTGAGAAAGAGAATAAGAGCAAGCCAAAGAACATAATAACCATGGATTTCACACATTGAATACTCAAGAATTATTCTATGTTTGACAATGAAGAGAATAAATGCTATCTCTAGGTCAGCAGTGATCCCAGTGCATGGAGAAGCTTAGGAGGGAACTCAGATAATTAAATAATTTATTTACTATACATCCATCCGGACGTCTTCTACTGACCTAGCTTTTGTTGTATAACATTTGGCCAACTCCAAAAGTGCTTAAGATTTTAAAAACACTATTTTCAAGTAAAAGATTTCTATCCTTAAAAAGGGGAATGTGTAAACAATGACCAGAAAATAATAGAACATTCAAGCTATGCCATGTGCAAACCTGATCTGTGGGGCTTTGTGTTAACATTTGAGGGTTTAAACTTTCAGAACTGAAAAGCCAGATTCCTTAGTTGGAATTATTTATAAGGTTCGTTTTGCTATCTAAGATGAAAACATTTTGCTTTTTATTCAGCTTCAAACCTACCAAGTCTTTTCAGTTTGAAGGAATGAGTAAAAATTGCTTCAGTAAATAATGGACAAATAATACTTCTATGGTGCCAAGTCAGGTTCCTATCCTTCATTTGCACTATGAAAACGTCATCTTAGTAACAGCCAGAAGAGGTGGGATTGTCTGGAGTCATGAGCCAATTCGGATGGATAAAGCAGCAGATTATGATCCTTAAGGTACAGCTGACATGGATGGTTTTTGTTTTATCTCTTTTTCTCCCCCATCTTTCTCTTCCTGTTCTTATCTTCTGATTTTGGGTTCATGGTATGTACCCTCTTCTGTTTAAATCCATCTTTAGCATTTCCAGAGTTTCTAACTGCTATGTTTTATTCAATCTGTCATAATCTGAGACCTCCAGATACTGTAAATTAAAACTAGTTCCTGTCCTCTCCTGATAAATGGTAGGAATTGGTATCCAGCTCATGTGGAAGTTATTGGTTTTTGGAAGAAGCCTTATCAAGGCAAAG
Organism: Thamnophis elegans; assembly: GCF_009769535.1. Lineage (NCBI taxonomy): Eukaryota > Metazoa > Chordata > Lepidosauria > Squamata > Natricidae > Thamnophis > Thamnophis elegans. The sequence continues at coordinate 92,152,863 of NC_045558.1, read as the reverse complement.
TTGATGTCAATAAAATAATTGCCCATTCTTCCCCTGCCTTTTCCAGTCCTTTCCCTGTATATGCATGGGTGTTTTAAATTAAATTAAATTAGATTACTGCTGGAATAGAAATTCTAGTTTTCTATAAAGCACAACATGTGTACATGATGTTAAATATAGTAAATATACAAATAGTCAGATTCATTTGTCTTTTTGGCTGTTGGATTTAATTTCTGTTTGTTGTTAAAATGGTTGGCAGAAGTTGAAATAAGCAAAGTGAATAATGGTGAATATCTCTGGCACAAGCAAAGAACAGGGCTAGGATCTTGCAAAATTACAGTTCATTTGGGAATTTCTGTGTTAATTTAGAATAAAGCAACAGTGCATAACAGTGCCAATTTCAATTAGTAGCCAAGTTGAGGGACCCAAATTGTTAGCTTCAAATTTAGTCCATTAGCATTATATTTACAGTTGTGGCATGGTTGTGGACTTTTTCTTTAATTTACCCCCCTACTGAATTACTTCCATAAGAGTCATTAAGTGTTAGGGAAGATTTAGGTCTTTTTCCCTTTATGTAACTGCAATACAAAAAAAAGCTCTGAAAACTCTTGTTATTACTTTGTAATGATGACATGGTCTTCATTTGATTCCCCAGCCCCTATTCCAGATACAGTCAATGTTCCTTAACAGTTCTGGTATTCAAGCTTTGCTTTCCATCGTATCCTGATCCTTCTTTTTTTTTTTTGGTCACATATACAAATGACATACTTTACTGGCCATTCTCTTATGGGCACAACCAGGTGCTCTTTAATATGTGGAATCAGTCAAGCTTCTATTGGTCACTTCAGGAACATGCATATCAGAGGTGGTATTCTTCCGGTTTAGACCGGTTTGCTTGAACTGGTAGCGGAAATCGCGGGTGGCGCCGCCCACCCTCCCCAGCTCTATAGCATTCCTTTAGGTCCTCTTTCCGCCAAAAGTGCATGGGCGGAAGACTGTTCGCATGTGAGGAGGTGGCGTGCACTCACATTTGCGAACCGGTAGGAAAGGTAAGTGAATACCACCCCTGATGCACATACAACACCTGCACACATGTACAAACACACAAAATCCACATCCGTGGACACTGTCCTGCATGGCTATTCTGGTCTAGGCAATTGGAAAATCATTATCTTTCAGACCACTCTCTTTTCCTGTAAACACTAAGTACAAAAGAACAAAATAGATTTTAATACACTCAAATAAACTATAAGTAGAATTCCACCGTAAGAGAAATTAATGGGAAAAGAAGCACAAAATGAAAAGATGTTCCTAAAAAAGGATGTACTCAATGCACAACTGCAAACAATTCTAGGAGTCTGGAACTCAAGAAAATGTTTTAGGAAAGCTAAAACTCAGAACATGCTGAGATGAATGAAGAAGTCTGAGAACAAACAAAAAAAACCAAAACATTTCTTTAGCCATGATAAGAAGAAAGAATCAATAGACCAGTTGCTCATTTGTCTCCATCTCCTCCAGCAAGAAGGTATATTTTGACCCAGAAAATTATGAAGAGCGGAATGAAGAGGCAGGACCGAGGCATGAGACTGATGAAAGCACAGTCTGACATTGTTTGTTACTTTGCATTAAATCTCCAGGAGCAGATGAATTGCATCCTAGGATATTAAAGGAACTTACTGAAGGTCTGGCCAATCCATTATCTTTGAGAGATCTTGGAGAACAGGTGAAGTGCCATATGGCTGGAAAAGAACATGTTTTGCTTCCTTCAAGAAGGAGGGAAAGGATTATATCAAAGTCATTCTGACACTAATATAGGAGAGTTTAAAGCAGACAATAAAATAATGAATCTGTGAGCACTTTCAAAACAGTGTGATAATTACTTTTTTTTTTTGCCAGATATATCTCACTTTTATTGGGTAAATTCATAAGTGGTTTTGGCAGAGTTACTTTACATTTATTTCACCAAAGTACTTGACAAAGTACTACATTTAATTAACAAACTAGTAATCCACAGTATGGATGACATGGCAATTAAGTACATAGATTGCTCAAAGAGTGCCCATCAATGATACCTCACAAAAATAGAAAGACATATGTTGTAAGACCAATCTTGGGCCCTGTATTATATTTTTATTTATCAAGGGATGAAGAGATGCTCATCAAATTTGCATAAAACTGGGAAATAATGCCCTAACACAGAAATAAAATTCAAAATAATATTGATAGTTTAAAGAAACATAAAACATAAGAATATGAAATTTAATGCATATTAAGTTAGGAAACATATTTAAGTTAGGAAGCATAGCTGTAGAAAGTTGAATACCTGCTTGATATTAGTATATACTGGAGGGATAATTGATTGTAATCCAAATATGAATATGTAGCATAATGTTAGTGCAGCCCGCCAAAAAGGAAAAGCAAATGCAGTTTTAGGTTACATTTACTAAAGTATGGTTTCCAAGTAATAACAATCAAAGCTCCACTTCATTCTGCAACATTGGCCAAACCCCAATGTTTCAATATTGTGTTCAATTCTGGATACCACAGTTTAAGAAGGCTTCAGATAAACATAAACAGATTCATAAAAGCACGAAGAGGATTAAAAGGGGACTAAAATTAACTCCTATGAAGTGAAATTGAAGGAACTATACATGCTTCACCTTGAGAAGTGGAGGTGGGACAGCATAAGATATCTCCTTTCAAATATTTGAAAGTATGTCAGCAGAAGGTGAAAACTTGTTCTGTGTTCTTTCAGAATGCAGGACATGAAATAATGAATTAAAGTAATGGGAAACCAGATGATGATTAAATGTTAGGGGGGGGGGAACTTAACAGTAAGAAGCAGTTTGATAGTGAAGCCAATTATCCAGAGAGTTTCCATTCATTCCATCTGCTCATCTGAAAGTGAGCCATCTGGTAGAGATGTTTTAATTTGAATTCATGCCCCATGTAGGGAGTTGGCCTAAGTGGCCCTTCCCACACAATGATTTTCTAATTCCTTGAAATAATGCAAAGTTCACGCCCCTGGTTTCTTCATTTGGCACTGGAAAAATCAGAAGATGAATGCAAGAAAGAGCAAAAGCCAAGCATAACTATTCAGAATGAAATTGCCTGGCATTATTGAAAACTAGGTCTGGATGAATTTTGAAGACAACGCCCACCTCTTTCTCTAGATTAAATAGTTTGTGTTGTTTGCAAACAGTGATGGAAAAACAAACAAAATGCTGGTGTTTGCTGGTAAGTGATTTGCTAGCAATGGGTGATTACAATCAGCCCTAGAAATGGTTATAGGGGCATCTCCTGTTCCTCTCACTGATTCAAGCAATTAACTATCTTCAGAGAAAGCTGCTAGCAAAAAAATTGCGGAACAGAGTTCAGGCAGTCTGCTTAGCAAACCGTTATATATAAAAGAAGATAATCAAACTGTACCAATAAATTAAGTAACAATAGGATTAATATGTTTTCCCTAACCTGAGGACAATTCTATCTCCAGGACCAATGTTAGTGGATGTCACTCAAATATTTAAGTGCCATTATATTGTACAGCTAAGTTATAAGCACACCTACAAAGGTTTGCATTACCACTAGATGGCAGCAAAGAGATTAAAAAAACCTTTTCTATGGAATACTGGCTATTTAGATTTTGCAATCATTAGTTATGATGATTCTTTTCTGCAAGTGAATCACTACTTACCTCGCCCCCACAATGCATTGCACTGGCGATCCCTGGTTTTACAACGGCCTCCATAACACCGCCCCTACAGAGCAAAAAATGGGACTTGTTAGAGGCTCATGCAAGCACCACTCAGCTTGCATGTTTTACAGAAAAGTGTAATACTCAGTTTATGGGATTTGAGAATCCAGATCTGGCTATACAACTCCATATTAGCATTTGTTTGTTTGTTTGTTTGTTTGTTTGTTTAAACAACCATTGAGAAACTTGCTCCTTGTTCAATCTGATTTAATTAGAATTTTCCAAGGATACTCCTTTTATTAGGATTGACAGATGTATCCAACTGCAATTAATCTTTTTCCCAATATTTCTTGCAGTTCCAGGAATTCTAGTTACGAAACTTAGATACCAACTATACCTGTTCATTCTCACAAAAGTAGCCATCCTGCTTGTGTACATTAGGTGGACACTACGGAGAGAGAAATAAGAGAATTACATTGGAAAATATAGATAAATACCACTCAGGAAAACTGGTAAAAGGTTCTTTTTCGCAATCTAGTATGCTCCAGATATACTACCGTGTTTTCTTGAAAATAAGGCAGGGTCTTATTTTCTTTTGACCCTCCTGAAATAAGCACTTAGCCTTATTTTTGGGGAGGTATTATTATTTTTGAAGTGCAGGCGACAGCGAGTGTGGTCACCTCATGGCTGCTGTGTTGCAATATTTTCAGGAAGGGCTTATTTTGGGGAGAAGGCTTGTTTTAGCGCATGCACTCAAAAGCCCAATTGGGCTTATTATCTAGGGAGGTCTTATTTTCAGGGAAACAGGGTAGATAACATTCTCTAATCCTCAGTCAACATAGCACATATTTAGGGAATCAGGTTAGGAAGGCCAGAAAATGTAGGGACCCATTTTAAATGGATATGCTTTCAAGCCAATTTTATTCACAATATCTCTTTTTTAGAAATTAAAATTCTAGATGGACTTTTCAATAATAAGGACAACCTGCCATCCGCTGTTGTGCAGAGAAGCCACCCAAACATGGATGTTTTGTCTGGTAGGTTACAGTGCTATCCCCCACCCACACCTACTTGTAAATCACATTCCTTATAATTCCTCCAACTCACCTGACTGGAGTCCCCAGTACAAGTTTCTGGGACATCACATTCATTCACAGCTTCTCGACAAGTTACACCCCGTGGCTCATACTTCATGGGAGAAAATGGGAGAAAAATAATTGTGGACTTTAATATTAAGCTGGCAAGGAAAAAATAAAAAGAAGAATGTGTCTGGTGGGGACTTTCTCTAACTTTCTCCTTTTTTCCCACTCTCAGTGCAGGAAAAGAAGAGAACCAAATTATCCCTAGCACCATGCAGGGAGAAACTGGGTTTATATAATCCTAGTTTCTTAATCTTCCTCCTTGCAACAAAAGAGAAAAGAAAGCATGTCTCAGCATTTTACCAAATCCATCCAGAGATTTGTGCTGTAAATATTAAACATGCACAGACATACATGCACCGGGATCCATCCATGAGTTGGGGATACCTGACACTATGAAGCTGCAGGAATTAAGCAGCTGAAGATTTACTCAAAGGGGAGACTGCTGAACCCCATTCATCCCTTCACTCCCATGATGTATGCAAACTCTAATGCTTTGAGCTGTTCAGAAATATTTTGTAGAAAATCATGCATTTCTGAGCCACCTTAAAATATGTGAACTGACAATTAGTACCCAATTGCTGCTTGGCCTGACTACAATTGGTTTTCTGTAGGCAGTATTGCCATGCAAGCCCTGATGATGCCCTGCTGTGTAACTCCCAAGAAAGATAGCTTTGCTTAAAACCTTTGAGAGATGGGCACAGAATCAAATGGCAGATGTCCCATTCCAACTTGTTTACCTTGCACTCTCGACAACACAACCCATCACTGCACATGGCATCATGTGTAAGGGTACATTTCTTGCAGCAGTTTCCCCCACTTCTAGAACATTCCTTTGAGAAAAGAAAAAGAATATTGTTAATATTGCTTGGGAGTTTAGGTCAAAGTTGCAAAAAGAAAAGTACAGCTTCAGGATTTTTAAGATCTTAACTAACATTGTTTTAGAGATTTGGGTTTTATTTTCAAATTCACCACCACCCACCATTTGAATACAGTAGGAATATGAAGTTTCCAACATGAAAACTTGAATTTGCAAGTTTTCCTAACATATGTTGCTTTATTTTACAAATTATGCAGATTTAATCAATTCTCAAAAAAACTCTTTTTTCCTTTTACCAACTGAGATAACTATATTGTTTATAACACCAATTTCCATAATGTTTGTTGCTAGTTTTTAACTAACATTTTTTTGGGGGGGGGAGGACACATATCTCATGAACAGACAATATTTGTTTTTGTGGATTTTGAACAACACCAAAGTTAAACAAAAAGATGCTGGTTGATCTTATCCAGCATTAATGACGGGGTTATCCCAACATTTATGGATCTGAAAAAACATTTTGAAGAAAAAGAAATTTGTCCCTTGATAAGAGCGCAATTGGGGGTTCTGATTCTGAACTACTCCATTCTCTGATAAAATAACAAGATATTCTTCAGCATCCATAAAACAGAATTCAGAAGTCAAAAACTGGCAATAGAATTCCCGTCACACACTAGTAATATTATTTTGAGTCAGATGGCACATTTTTTAGCCCCAGTTGTTGCTTACCGCAAAGGACCCACAGTCACATTCTTCTCCTGCTTCAACAAATCCATTACCACATTCAGGAGGGTCAAGGAGCTGTGTTAAGGAGATAGTGGTGAATGAAATGGAATCACTAGAAGGTTTCATGACATCATCTAATAACATTTTCATCTACATCACTCATCCTTGAAAATAGAAATGAAGAAACTCTCTTGAAATTTCTCCTTTTTATGCTCCATTTTGGGAGGTGGTAGATTTGAGGAATCAACAATGAAAGTGAAAGCAATTTTTTAAGGTAAACAATAATTTCAAAGTAAATCCTTCCATTGTTTTACCAATTGGCACCTGGCACAGGACCATAATTTAAGCAAACTGAACTCAGAAGACACTATACTGTTTACCCTGTTTTCCCAAAAATAACACCTCCCCAGATAATAAGCCCAATCGGTCTTTTAAATGCATAAAATAAGCCCTCCCTGAAAATATTGCAACACAGCAGCAGCCATGAGGTGGCCACACTCGCTGTCGCCTGCACTTCAAAAATAATAAAACCTCCCCAAAAATAAGGCCAAGTGCTTATTTCAGGGGTCAAAAGAAAATAAGGCCCTGTCTTATTTTGGGGGAAACATGGTATGATAAAATGCTACTCAAAATTATGACATGAGAGCAAGGCAAAAAAATTGGGATTTAATATGCCATATACAGTAATGGCCAAAAATGTGGAAACTTTTTGGAAAAAGTGTATTTTATGCCATCACTACCAAATAGGGAGATCTTGGTCTTATCACTCCAAATAGCATTGTTCCTGGGTTTTAGCCCAGTTTAGTTTTTCAACCTTTGTTTGAGAGATAAAAGTGGCTTCTTTTGTGGAATTCTAGATTTTAAGCCAAATTCCTGCAGTCTGTGCTGAACAGTCTTTGCACTCAACTACACATTGCATTGGGCCATTTCATCTGGTATACACCCAAATGATTTTCTTCTGTCACATAGGCACAGTCCAGTGGTGGGTTTCAAAATTTTTTAGAACCTCTTCTGTTGATATGGCCTGCTTTGTGGGAGTGGTTTGCCGGCCATGTGACCAGGTGGGAGTGGCTTGCCAGCCATTTTACTGGGTGGGCGTGGTCAACTTGTAAAATGTGGTGAAACTCACTTAACAATGTTCTTGCTTAGCAACCAAAATATTGGCTCAGGAACTCTGGCATATGAAGCACGCAAGCCTTAAAACTGTCAAGTTACAAAGACCCTTGCACCCCTAACCCTTTAGAGAAAAAAAAACAGGGGTGTTCAAACTTTACAGCTTTAAGACTTGTGGACTTCAACTCCCAGAATTCCTCCTCTCGCTCTTCATCTTGATGATGTGCGGATGGGCAGGGGGAGGGAGCTGGAACCGGTTCTAAACAGCACTGTAGTTTTATGGAACCTCTTCTATAGAAGAGGTTAAAACTGGCAGGAACCCACCCCTGGCACAGTCTCTTAAGTCTTTTATCATCACTTGCTGTTGTGCATCATTTCATGCCTTTGCCAGTGTAGTATTGTAGTGACTGAGTCTCCTTATACCTCTTCAAAAACTTAGAAATGCCACTTTTGGTTAAGTTTCCACCAATTTTTCTTCCAATTTCTTTATAACTGTCTCCTTGTTCACTTAATAATACTATTTTACATCGCTTTCTGGGCGACCAGTCAACTCTTTGCACCATTACTTTCATTTTATTATGTTTTACAAGCTCACAAAACGAAGGAACACAAAAAATCCCAACCATCTTGATAGTGATCCCATAACACAGATAAATGTTCTGCTCTCAGCTTAAATACATGACATCAGTAACTGAATACTACTGTGATCTGATTGGCTCATTGTCAAAGCAAGATGACACCTGTGCCACAGCTGGTTCGCTGTGGCACAGAGAACCAGCATTCAACATGGCTGCTGCTTCCCTGTGCTGCACACTTTCCAAATGGGGCTTAGAAGAATGCAGCAGCTCACAGCTGCTAAATTGCACAAGAGACGCTCTCTCTCCCAGAAAGAGCAGCACTGGGCAGAAGCAGCCGCTGCCCTGGAGAGCATAGATGGAGTGGAGTAGGCCCTGAAAGGCTGCTCAGTGGACCCTCACCACGTGACAAAAGACACCATGTATGGAAGCTGAAGACGCGCGCTTACATTTTCAATGAACCAGTTATTAAGTGGGTTTAATCCGGGGGTGGGTTTTAGCCGGTACACACCAGTACGGGCATTCTGGTTGGTGAAATTTAGCATGCCTTCCTGTACCTGATCTTCTGGAGGCCCCATACCAGAATGCTCCTCCCCTGGCCTGTTGTTCCCCCCCACCCGCCCGATCACCACTCGCTCGCTCACCCACCCATCCAGACCATGCTTGCCTCACCCACCCACTTCCTTTTCCCGCCCAGCCAAGGCTCCGAGGCTGCAGGCAGCCGGGGCAATGGGGGAATGCTGCCCATCTGCCTGCCCCCTCCAGAAGCAACTGGGCGGGTCCTGGGATGGTCAGCAGCCCACACACCACTGCCATGTGACCACTCTGGGGGTGCAGCACTTGCCCAGAAGTGGCTGTAACAGGACGGGGAGAGGCCATCCAACAGAGTGTTCTGAGGTCAGTGGTTTGGCAGGGAGGTTGTGCAGGGCTGGAGGCGGGACATCAAGGCCACCCTGGGTGCCTGCAATGGGCTGTGGCAGCTGCTGGATGGCTGCTTCTTTGTGCCCCGTTGCCCGCAGCAGTTGGCTTTCTCCTGCTGATCCTCTCTGGGCATCTGGGCGTGCCCTGGGACAGTCAGCAGCCTGCCCACCACCGCCATGTGACCATTCTGGGGGTGTAGCCAGGAAGGATTGCTAGGAGTATGCTAGGAGTATGCTGACTGCATCCAGGAGTGTCCCCAGGTTGGTGGGGTGGTGGGGAGATTGCACGGGGCTGGACTGGAGGTGGTAGGAAGGCAGGGGTCGAGGCTATGCCTCCATACCAGCAAAAAAAGGATATCCCGCCATCCCGGAACTGCGCCGCGAGGTAAGGGAAGCAGGTCTTGGCCCTTCAAAGAGCCCATGTGGGGAGAGAGGAGGCAGCCTGGTTTTAACATGGGCAGGTGGGCAGCCGTGCCTCCTTTGCTTGTTCGGGTGGGCAGAGAAAGAAAGGAGGTGCGCGATAGCCGAGGCGCTCCCCTTCGCCCTTGGTGTCGGAGGTGCTTTATCACATGCCCCCTTTTTTTCTCCGCCTGCCCGAATGAGCGAAGGAGGCACCGGCCCCAAACTGCCAGCTTGCCCGCATTCAAACCAACCTCCCTCCCTCCTGTCTCTCGGCATAGGCTTTCTGGAGGGAGAGGGAAGGTTCTTCCCAACACTGGCTTCTTTCCTTCTCTCCTGCAGCATCAATCTGTAGGGGGAGGGCACGGACCATTCAGTGGCTACAGGGAAATGAAGGCCTCTTTGCCAGCCTTCCAGCTGGAAAAACAGACATTTCCACAGTGGCGGCTGAAACACAATCCCGGGCAGTCAGTTCCAGCTCTCCTTTTCCTAAGCATGTCCTGTTGCTGTTGGAGCCACTTTTGCTTAATCCAGCGCAACGGCGATGGCAAGAAATGGCTGCCAGTGATGCTCTCAGCAATGGCAACAGTCCCGCTGCCGCGCCAGATTCAGCAAAAGCGGCTCCAGCAGCAACAGGACATGCTTGGGAAAGGGAGAGCTGGAACTGACTGCCCGGGATTGTGTTTCAGCCGCTGCTGTGAAAATGTCTGTTTTGCCAGCTGGGAGGCTAGCAAAGAAGCCTCCATTTCCCCGTTTCCGACAAACTCTCTGTGGCAGAAGGTCACTCCCAGCCAGGAAGGATTTCCAGGAGAAAGGAGCAATGGGATGTGAAGGAGTGGCTACTCAGCAGAGCTGGGGGCTAGAGACAGCAGGAAGGCGGGGGTCAAGGCTGCCTTGGGTGCCTGCAATGTGTCGTGGCAGCTGCCAAGGTGGAAGGTCATCAAAGATCCACCCAACTACCACGTGGCCAATTCGGGTCCCACTTAAAGGTACCACAGCTTGAAGGAATGGGCACCAAGTCTTCCTGCTGCTGAGCCCACCGCCGCTGGGAGCATCCGCATAGAAATCCCCATTACGGTTGATCCAGCTGGGAGAATGGGCCCCCGAAGACAGGGTGTGCTCTGTCGCCACCGCTACAGCTGCTGCTGTCAGGCGCATCCATGCAGGAGAACTCCCCAGCAGTTCCAGGATGGCGGAAAGCCAATGCAAGCTCTCCCCTCCCCCACTGCTGCTGCCAGACGCATCCAAAAAGAACTCCCTGGTGCAGTGCAGTTCCAGGATGGCGGAGAGCTAAAGCAAGCTCTACCACCACCACTATGTGTCCAGACCAGGGTTGTGTGTGGGGGGGGGGGAAGGGAGGAAGCGAAAGAAGGAAGGAAGGAAGGAAGGAAGGAAGGAAGGAAGGAAGGAAGGAAGGAAGGAAGGAAGGATAGACTCTTTGGGGAAATATAATTGATCTCAGGATCATCTGGATATAAGATGATGGACTATAACAACTAATTTTTCTATAATGTTGAATATTAAAGATTGTGAATGGTGTTCACCCTGTAAATATCAAAGGTATTTTTGGGCCCATCTGGATTCATTACAAAATTTCGAAGAATATTTCCCATGCTGGAAGATGGATTTAGAAGATGGAACTTCCTCCCTCCCTCCTCTATATCTGTATGCCTGTATGCCTGTATGCCTGTATGCCTGTATGCCTGTATGCCTGTATGCCTGTATGCCTGTATGCCTGTCTGTCTGTCTGTCTGTCTGTCTGTCTGTCTGTCTGTCTATCTATCTATCTATCTATCTATCTATCTATCTATCTATCTATCTATCTATCATTATCTATCTCTATTTACCTAGCTAGCTAGCTATCTCTGTCCAAACAGTATTAAACCCGATAGGTACCTGAGTTGATAAAATGTCTGTTCCTCTCAAGCTGTTCTTTTTATCCAGACAATTAAGGCACCTGCAAAAATGCCTTTATATTGGGTGGATACAAGAGACAAAAATATTGGCCCCTCACTTCATCCTTTTCTGTTACCAGTTCAGAATAACCACTATTTCACCAGTTTTGGATGAAAAGGAAAGGTAAAGCTGGCTGTCCCCTCAGATTAATAATGCAGCCTACTTCTTCCAGCTGATCTCTCTCTTCTCTTATGGAAATAAATATGTTTATAAAGCCTATAAAAGGTGGAATATTATGTAAATACAAGGAATATTTTTTTCACAGCAGTGAAGTGTCTGTTGCTCAGTTGGTGGGTCAGCTTTGTAAGGTGCCATATATTTTATGATGCATAACATCTAGTTAGGTCCACATATTGTGCCCCTTTGGAAAGAAAAAAAGAGTAAGAGAGAGAAAGAGAAAGAGAGAGAAAGAGAGAAAGAAAGAGAAAGAAGGAAAAAGAAAGAAAGAGGAAGGGAGAGAGAGAAATAAGAAAGGAAGGAAGGAGGGAAGGAGAGAAAGGAAAGGAAAGAAAGAAGGAGGAAGGAAGGAAAGAAAGAGAACTCATGACCACAATTGAGCCCAAAATTTTGGTTGCTAAGCAAAAGTGTTATTTAGTGAGTTTCACCACATTTTACAAGTTGGCCACGCCCAGCCAGTCACATGACTGCCAAGCCACTCCCACCTGGTCACATGCCCAGTCAGCCACTCCCACAAAACAAGCCACACCTACAGAATAGATTCTAAAAAAAATTGGAACCCACCACTGGTTCAATCCCACCTCTGAGTGGGAGTATGCCTTGACATTCTAAATAACTTTGTATCTCAGAAGTAAATCTTATACAAAACCTAATTCTACTTGAAAACATTTTTGAACGAGAGTTCTATACATACAGTAGACCTCTAGAATACTCAAAATTTGAGTTTTCTTGTTAGCAAAGATTTAATATTTTACAAGATGTATTAAATCAGAATATATGTTCAATATCGTGGATAGAATTTATTGTGACTTTCAAACGTATTTTATGATTCATATAGAACAAACTATAGATATTGACACATATATTGCTTGGATTTTAGCAATGACCTTCAGTATTATATATTCAGTTACTTACAACCAATTGAAATACTAAAAATGCTAACTTAATTCAAGTATGTTCAAGAGAACATTCTTTATAGGATACCTTACAGTACATGTACTTTGCAGCAGTCAATCCTGCATTTTTATGCAAGTCACTCAAGCTTGCCTAAAGCAGACACATGTAAAATGCATTGACTAAAGTCTTTGCAATACATGTTGATGACAAGTCTTCAAAAAATAAATGGGGCTTAGATTGCAAAAAAAAAATCATTAAACTGCAGAGCAGATTAGGAAAGTGAAAAAAAACCCTCCAAATTACAAATTACTTTCATATTGTTGAGAAGAAAACAATTATGAAATGCAGCATGAGTTAATTGAAATTGATCCTTTCAATAATTCTGTAGGTCAGCTGAGAGGTAGTACCACCTATTAAAGTACCATAAGAAAGATATGGTCCTATCTTACCTAGATCTGTGGCTGATATTCTGATCACAAAACAAGAATTTGGTTTCACCAAATTTTGGTCCTATGAATTGCCAAGATATAAGATAATAGATGGAAAATGTTGTCTGGAAGTAATTCTTATTTACAATTGTGATCAAATGAAAGTGTTTTAATGTTACCTTCAAAGGCTTGTTAAAGAGACAGCTTCCTCCTCCTTCAGCCAGAAACTGATTGTATTCATCAACACTGCAGCGTGAAAATTTCCGTGGCAGGTAGTATCTATGTATCAGGAAAAGAGCCAATAAAAGATTAAAAGCCAATGAAATCTCAAAGGAAGTAAAACGTTTTCCTTGGTCCAGAGACTTCCAGTGAGAAATTGATGTTCCTGAACAGGTGGACAACATTACAGCTGAATTGGGAGCTTACAGCTGGATCTGTGCTACTGAAATCTCCCTGGAGAAAGAAGAGATTGTGAGATTGCCCATACATACTCCAGATAGCTGTTACTGGCGTATAGATAGCAAGAACCAATGTTTCTGTGGTCGCTTGTGTATAATGCAACTGGGAGTCAAGGGAGTTCATTAGGCTCAAAAATGTAATATTGTCTTTAAGGACTTTAAGTTTGACCAATCTTCATTGCTTAACCAGTTTTGGATATATATTTTTTTACTGTTTAAATATTTAGAACTCTTGGAATGGCACAGAAGTTTCATGGAATTCACTGATTGCTCTCTTTCAATCCAAATTTTAAAATAAAAATTTAAAGACTCAGAAAAATTCCGTTTTGGAGTAAATAGGAAAAGGGTAATTAGAGTATTGCTTTGGGAAAGTAAATGACAGACTGAAGGGCCAGATAAATGTGAAATAAGATTTCTAATTGTATATATACTACTAAAACTCTTGTGTCTGTAACCTTTAATTGGGCAAATCATAGGACAAAACAGAAGGTACTAAAGATTACATGTAAAGGAGAAATATCTAAATTATCTTCCAAGAATGGAACAAAATATTTTAACATCAGATGAATTTAAGATATTTGGGGATAATGGACTCAAATTAATTTAAAAATATTGACTTATAGATAAACAGATTGTAAAAGATATTGTGCAAGAGGAATGAGTTTTGCTAGATAAAACTGAAACCTATTTAAATGTGAATATGGAAATGACACATTACAAGAATGGTAGGGAAGGAGATGAAATACTGAATGTACAAATTCTGTGATAAAGGGCAAAGCAAAAGTGGGGAAAAAAAATCAAACTCTGAAGAAAGAGAGCTATTAAAGTTTCAAGGTTTTCTGAGAGGAGGGGGGGGAGTTCTAGGACATTGTTTGAGGGGGACTAAAAACTAAAATTGTACAGAATAAGGGGAAGGAATATGGTCATGAGCCAAGATTCAGATTCAAACTCTGACAACGTTGATCCAGCTGAGTCTTATGGATTGTTAGCTTCAAGATTCTTCAAGCCAGGATTCATCTGAAAAGGCTGAGCAATCATAGGAATCTCCTGATCGACGGAGCAGTCAGATGATGAGGCATGATCTTCAAGCCCCAGTAGACCAAAACTACTCGATTAGGCTTTTCACTGAGTAAAGGACAACGCCTGAGTAATTGCAGCCAACTGCATATAGATTTATGTAGCTGCTTTTCCTTTACTCTTTATTGGAAATAACAATTTGGATTTTTAGTTCGTGATAATAATTCCTGTGTAACTTATCCTTGAACTTTTGACATTTGGATTGGCTGATTGGAATGAATGAACTGGATCACTCTATTGCTTCTTAAACTTCAAAGCAATTTATTCAGGCAAGGTCTCTTTGCACAGACCCTGATTTACAATCTAGTCTACTATTAACTGCTTATTTCCATAGCAACTGCCTGCATATGTTTGTATGCTAAACTGAAACAGAACAAATATAAAGTAGGTTTATTGATCAAGGGTAAAACAAATACATTGTCAGAAACTCATCAATGGACTGTTTGCTAATTAGGACTGAATAAAGAGGTTTTAAGGTTCTATTCTCAGATGAGAGATATGGGAAAATAATTTATTTTGTATTTTACATATTTTAAGTAATGTTAATGTAAGTATGTGGTCTTTTCCTTCACACAGCCTTAAGCATGAGAGCTGGGTATCTGGGTCAGTTATTCTCTCTCAATCCAACTCACCTCACAGGATGGTTGTGGTGAAAATATGAGAAAAGAATATTATATCTTTTGTCACCTTGAGTTATTTATAAAAATAATAAGAGCAGGATAAAATAAAACTAATGAGTTTTTATTTATTGTGATTGAATAATAAGGTTTGGGAAGATTTCTTTATAGATGAAGCATGAGATACAAAAGGAAAGGTTATATTATGTGTGTTTTTGGATTAAGTTTAAAATAGATGCATTAGTATTTCTGGTAACTCTCAATTAGGATCCTCATCTCTTAATAATTTCTGAAATTATTTTTACTGTTTTTTAAATATTAAGAACCCTTGGAACATCACATAGGGTGAGTCACCTTCAATCCATAGCAAAAATAAATAAATGCAAAAGACTCAGAAAAAAATCTTTCTGAAGAGATTTTGAAGAGATGAAGTGATATCATTCTGGAGAAATGACTGTCCAATCTCTTCTTAAAAAGTGCTGGAACACCCACAACTTTTGGAGGCAAGCCATTCCACTGATGAATTGCTCTTATTGATAGGAAATTTTCCCTTAGTTCGAGGTTTGATCGCTTCTTAATTAGTTTTCATCCCTTGCTTTCATTCCTCCTTTCAGGTGCTTAGGAAAATAGGCTGACCTCCTATTCTCTGTGACAACCCCTCAAATATTGGAAGACTGCTTGCATGTCATTCTTAGTCCTTCTCTTCATTAGATTAGACAAACCTAGAACTTGCAACTATTCACCTTACATTTAGCTTCCAGTCCCTTAATCATCTTTGTTGCTCTTCTCACCATTTTTAATACAATACAATAGCAGAGTTGGAAGGGACCTTGGAGATCTTCTAGTCCAACCTCCTGCCTAGGCAGGAAACCCTATACCCGGGATGGCGAACCTATGTCACGTGTGCCACAGGTGGCATGCAGAGCCATTTGTCAGCTGGCCAGCGTGCTCCCTTTTTTAAAGCCATTTTTCGCCCTCCCCAGGCTCCAGAGGTTTTATAGGAGCCTGGGGAGAGCAAAAAGAGCCTCCCCCGCCCCTGGAGACCCTCCGAAAGCTTCATGAGCTTCACTGAAGCCTCTGGAGCGCAAAAAACTGGCCCTAAGGGCAAACCGGAACTTCAGAAATGGACTTCCAGTTTGCTCGGAGGATCGTTTTGACTGTTCCAAAGGCTTCAAGGAAGCCTTCTGAAGGTGCCTGAAGCCTTCGGAGCGCTCAAAACGACCCTCCGAGCAAATCGGAAGTGACTTCCGCTTTTCCCGGAGGGTCATTTTGACTGCTCGGAGGCTTCAGGGAAGCCTCCTAAAGGTCCCTGAAGCCTCCGGAGGGCTTCCGAGGGGGCGGGGGAGGCTGTTTTCGCCCTCCCCAGGCTCCAGAGGCTTTATAGGAATGAAAAAAGCATGCAAAAAATGGAGGGAGCGCCGGTAGTGTGTGCATGCGCACTGGGGGGTTGCGCATTGCTTTATGGGTGCAGCAAGCTCGCACACAACCCCCCTGCGCTCCCCCCACTTATGGCGCACGCCAAAAAAGGTTCGCCATCGCTGCCCTATACCGTTTCAGACAAATGGCTATCTAAAATCTTCTTAAAGACTTCCAGTGTTGGGGCATTCACAACTTCTGGAGGCAAACGTTCCACTGATTAATTGTTCTAACTGTCAGGGAATTTCTCCTCAGTTCTAAGTTGCTTCTCTCCTTGATTAGTTCCCACCCATTGTTTCTTGCGCCCTGGAGAATAGTTTGACTCCCTCCCTCCCTCAGGCAACCCCTGAGATATTGGAATACTGCTAGTCCTTCTTTTCATTAAACTAGACATACCCAGTTCCTGCAACCGTTTTCTAGAGTCTTAACATCTTTTTTGTATCGTAGTGACTAAAACACTTTAGATTATTCCAAGTGTAGTCTTACCAAGGCAGTATAAAACATTACTAACATTTCGTGTGATCTTGATCTGTTGATGCAGTCTAGGACTGCATTGGGGGTTTTTTTAGCAGCTGCAGTAATGCTGGTTTATATCCCAATGGTTGAGCATTAGGAATCCTAGTTTCCTCTTACAGCTAGTTACTGTCAAGAGAAAATTATGATTTGTTAGAAATATTTTTCATACTTGTGATAAGAAACTGAGCTATTTCTTTATATATATTTTTTCTGCTATTATATTTTTTTTCTTTTCTCTTGCACTTTATTTTTTTATCTTAATTTTTATAGTTTCTCTTAGTTTTTATCTGTGTGTTTGTAATCACTAATAAAGATTATTTTAAAAGTTTTGTAAGCTCAATATGGCTAGATGTAAAATCATTAATATAACCGTACATCTGCATCTTGAATTTGTTTCCAGTTGATGCTAGAGGCTTAAGGTGAGATTTTCTCAAGATCTATTAGTGACCCAAATTCCCTTTCCTTTCTTTGAAAAAGACAGCAGGGATGGGGGTGGAGGGAAGGTTAATAGAAAGCTGAATTTAAAAACTGATAAGATAACAAGATGTAGCAGATGTCAGATTACTAAAAAAGGAAAATTGAACAGATGTATCTTTCTTTTACCTATGCATAAAGTGCTACCTGCTTTCTTCTGAAGTCAGCTAGAGAGGGAAATAGATGAACTTAACAATAATCAATCAAAGAGAGTTTTCTGTTGCTAGCAAGATGTAAAGTTAAGATCTAAACAGATCTTAACAGATCTCAAATTTACTTTAATAAATCCTTGGTTCCTGGTCTCAAATATTAACCTTGGCCTTATATGATCCTCACTTCTTCTACAACTTACCCAGTATCTTCCATAATACAACCCAGCCATAAGTCAGGACAGCGACAATCTCCTATAGAGAAAAGGAGCAATAAAAAAAATAGAAAGATCTTCTCAAAGAATTATGGGAAATATACATTCTCTATTCCTTGTTCACATTTATTGTGTCCAAATCCCCTATTTCAAATCATAACCCAGAATTGTATATTCCTAAAGCTGAAATAATCAAGTACTATTTATTTTCTCACTGTCCTTGATAAAACATCTCATTCTAAGATTAAGCCTTAAACCATATTTCTCCTATAAAATCTGAACTAGATGTTGTTGGAAGATGGCCATGTTAATCTTTGTTGGCAAAAATATCAAGAAGAGTCAGAAAGTAATCTTTCCTAACAAATTTTGACAGTTCTCTTTTGATGGTTGCATAGTGGTTGATACTACATCACCTACATAGCATTTCAACTTATATTCCTCTCCTTGAATTTTAATTTCAAGTGCTTGTTTGTCTTTCCAACTTTTGTCTCTCAAAACTTCTAAACCAATAACAAAGGAAGAAAGTAAACACCCTAACCCAGTGGGTTTCCTTACTAGAAAATTTGTGGAAAATGTTCCATTTGCTGCTTGTTGTTGGTTTGTTATTCATTCAACTTATTCTTGTCTTGGATTCGTTTTGTTTTAAAAAGGCTAATAAAAAGCCCACTCCAACTTATCAAAGGCTTTTTCTGCATGTACAAATATTAGTGCTTGCTTTTTTTAAGTAATGATGCATTCTAGTGCATTTATTTTTAATATATTATTCTCCTTCATTTTCCTCCTGAGAATGTAACCTGTTGGTCTCTATGCATTATTTCCCAAATACACTTCCTCCAATGTCCAGCTAATATAGCTTATAATGTTCAGTAAATAAAATGTTGCAGGTGACTTAATAGTATTTATTAATAGGTAGTCCAATGTAGTTTTAAACTGGAATGAAGAGAAAGGGGGGAGGCAGGTTCAATATGCAGATGAAGGTTACATACCAAACAGATTAGAGAATGTTTCAGGCAATCTCAGGAGATCCCAAAAAATGTAAATTGTTAATTGATAAGGTATTTATAACCTATTCTATATCACACACACATACAAAACCTGTTAATTAGTTGAAAATTTTTTAACTAGGAATCTCCAGGAAGACCATCTGCAATTTTATTTGCAGTAACATTTTATTCATTATCAGGTTCATTTTATTAACCTCAAAAGAACTGCCCTTGCTCGCCTATTCTATTATGATAATCATAATCTTAAGAAGCAGCCAAAACACTGACAAAGAGGATATAGAAGAAAAGAAAATTAGATCTGGAAGATTGACAACCTAAACCACAGCCATAGTGAATCCACATTCAGGCTTCTTCATCAGTTTTGGCTTATCCACTCAGAATCTTTTAAAGTACAGATTTCCAAATTGGAAACCAGAACAAAATAACTGCTGATCTGAAAGAAACAATCTCAACTTATACTAAAATGTTTATCATAAATGAAGAATATCAAACTCAACATAGATAATGGAGTACTAAATTAGAAAACTAAGAATTACTTTTTCAAGTTTCTCCAGAACAGAAGACAAAGCTTGAGAATGGAATAATTCTTAAATCTATTGGAATAAGAGTGCCTGTTGGGCTCCAAATCTCTTTGAAACAAAGTATTTTAGGCAAACCATATAATTATTGTTGGACTAAGCCAGTGGTTCTCAATCTATGGTCTGTGGACCACTAGGGAGCTGTGATGTTATCATATGGGGTCCGCGAAGGCTTGAAGAAATGTTATGATTTAAATTTCGAGTGAAGTCTTGGAGGTCTCTAGCCATAATTCATGGCCACAAAAGGTATTTAAAGGGGGGGTTGTGGTGAAGAAAAGGTTGAGAACTGGTCTAAGCAATTCTCGGGTTCTCATTATGCTTTGAGACTTGGAAAACACTTGTCTCATCACACAGTCACTTACCTGCAGAAGCACGGTGCTTGTTCCACATCATGCCAATATTTTGCCCCAAGGTCTGGGCTAATGTTACTGCCATCGCTCCAACAGTACCATACTTTGGGAAGGAGGACAACAAGTTATTGGATAGGCTCAGTATGGAGAGATCAACTATCATAAAAATGTTAAAATTTTGAGAGCAGAACTTCACAGGCCCCATGGAAGTTAACCCACCCCGCCCTTTCTCTCTGTGGACATATTCCTCACCCTGAAAAAAACAATGAATTCCTGGCTATGATTGACATGTAAAGAGCCCTATCAGTACATCAGCTACTTTGCAGAATCATGTAAAGGAACAAGAGAAGCACCACTCCAATCGTCTTATAGTATAAATTTAGTTGACTGAAGGGGAAAACAGTGGAGGAGGAAGGAAGCATAAGGGATGAATGTCAGCAAATGTAGTGGCAAAAATCATAGATATTAGTTCAGTTAGAATGTGGAGACAAGGCTTCACAGAAAATAAGGGATCCTGAAAGGGTTTTAAAGGACAGAAGAGTAGTATCTCACAAGGGAAAAGGATCTTCAAAGCCTCAGGAGTTGCAAGATGAGAAAAGAAATCTAAATGAGCTTGAGATCTTAGAACAGACAAATTTGTTACAGTTGGAAGAGCATGCAGGCTTTGATTCTGTACCTTTAAACTCCAGCCCCAGTCATCATAACCCAACTCACCTCATTCACACCGCCGCCTCTAGCAACTGAGCAGATTCCGCCAATGTAAGCTGTACCACTGCGGCTGCTTCTAAAAGTGTGCCCTCTGGGAGAGTAAGAAGGAATATTTACTATGCAGGTGAAGGGAAAGCTAGATAGCCTTGACCTGCTAGATTTTTTGTCCTGTTCGCATTCACTTACTAAACCTGGAAGAATGAAAACTATCAAAATACGGCAAGAGTATGGATTGGTCATTTCTTTGCATCAGTCTGTTACCTTCGTTAAAAATTCTGACCTTAGCACTAAGTCCAAATGGGCATTGCTGTGCCATATTTTATATGCTGACCTACATTAATTCAAACTTGTTGTTGTTTTGTTGAGATCTGATAAAATGAATCTATATACAGTATTTTAATCACGAATCACAAGCAATTGTTATTTTAAAAATCACGCTTTCTAGAACTGGCATTAATTTTAGTAGTATATTAATTAGAGATATTAGAGAGCCTCTTATATAATTTTAACATGTAATACACTTATTATCTAATACAGGTAGTCCATGTTTAGTCACCTTAAATAGGACCAGCAATTCAGTCATTAAGTGAAGTGATTGTTAAGTGAAAGCACACCTGTGTTTGGAATCTTACTTTGGCTTTCCTTTGCTTTACATACTTGCAAAGGCTGTAAATGTGATTATGGGTCATGAAGTCATTTTTTCATTACCATGCTTCCATCCTTCCAAGTAAAATGGGGCCCCAGATTGTTGGGGGCAGTATGTTGACTCTGTAAACTGCTTAGAGAGGGCTATAAAGCACTATGAAGTGGTATATAAGACTATGTGCTAAGTGCTATTTCTAACTTTGAACAATTGCTAAATGAAGCAGTCACTGAATGAAGACTAACTATAAAGCACTATAAATCAGGCAAAGTTTTCTTTTTTGCCAACATCTTATTTCTACTATATTAGTTAATACTCTTCATAAACGAAGAATGTCTCTATGTTATTCTAAAGGTCTAAAACAGAATATAAATAAAAGGGAACATATAATAGAAAGCCATTTTGCTTGCTAGTCATTCTCAAATCTAGGGGGCAGTGCTTATCTCCATTTCAAAGAGGAAGACCCAGCGCTGTCTGAATACGTCTCCATGGTCATGTGGCCGGCATGACTACACACTGAAGGCGCACATTGTTACCTTCCAAACAAAGGTGGTTCTTATTTTTCTACTTGCATTTTTCCTTTCGAACTGCTAGGTTGGCAGAGGCTGGGACAAGTAACGGGAGCTCACTCCATTACACACCCCTAGGCATTCGAACTGCTGACCTTTCTGATCGACAAGCTCAGCACCTAAGCCACTGAGCCACTGCGTCCCTTTTGCTACAATACCAGGAGATATATTATGTGTGCTTACCAGCAAAGCAATCTTCTGGCTAACTTGTTCCGCAAAAGAAAAGTTTCATTAAGTGCATAGATTTTTTTAACATCCCTTACACATTACTTCAGCCTATTCTTACTATCAGAACTATAATAATTAATTTTGTATCTTTCTAACATAAAAGTGATCACATTCCCGTTTAAAACTCACGAGAAGAGATGAGCAGCATCACTGTGTTCAGGAAGAGACTCTTGACGATACTTCATAAACTCTCTCAGTGTCTCGAGGGAATCTTCATCTGTCTGGATCTTATTCCCTGATGCCCATGTTTCCATGGCAACCAACACAATACGAGTGTTCAGCTGCTCCTTAAAAATCTGTGACCCAACAAAGATTTTTTTAAAAGGTGGAGACTTTCCCCCTTCCATATGTGATATCCTTCCCATTTTCCAAAGCAGCCATAATTTTCCAAATGTACCCTTGAAGTTAAATGAAGATTAAAGCAGTTTATTTCCTACCCACAATTTATTTTCACATCTATTTTTAGTGGGGGGGGGATTAAAATTACTTTGAATATTGTAATATTATTATTGTTGTTTTATTATTGACATATTTCTTTCATTTACAAAATGTTGAAAATAAGATGATTTCTGTTGTGAAGATGATTGCTTCATATTTGACAGTAATACTGAAAACTCAGCACTTTGGGGAATAAATTTCCATTAAAATTATACAAATTATAAAAGTTGAATTCCTAGTTGCAACATGTATTAAATTTTACCAATATATACAAAGTATATTGAATTAGTTTTGTATGTGTTAGCTGTTACAAGGAAATTATATTCTTTTCATTAGAAACAAAAAAAGAAATCTTGAATAATATTGTTTAAGATTAAGTCTAAATATTTAAATATAAAAAATAAATTGTAATAAATTTATTTTTTAAAAAATACAAATTTATTCTAGACATCAAAGCACACACTCACAATTTGGCTAGCCATTCTTTCATTCAAGGAATCAAAGGCATATAAAATATGGGAGTTTTCTATGGAGTAGAATTTATTTTGAAAATTAAATTCAATCTATTACAGTTTATAATTTTAATTACTGATTTATGCTATACTATTTTTATTAGCTTAAAACTTAATAGTTATTCTTAGTTTTTTCTTTAAAAGCTGATACATTTTGTAATTTCATATGTAAGTAATATTTTATGTAAGAACTGTAGTCTCCAAAGCAATTTAGATCTCGTTTATTTATTTGTATCTTACTATTAGTATTTTGCTTACCTACCCTTTACCCATTTAACACATATTTCATCTCTCCTTGTCTATAATTCTTTCTTTAAAGGGTTTACTGATTTAAAACAAAAAGATGAGTGAGTGGAGAATATAAAAATAACTGAAAAATTTTTCTCAACAAATGTGGCCAACTAAATTTGCATTTCTTAAGCTAATTATGAGAATTTAAATTTGGTATGTCGTCATCATTATCATCATCATCAGATCCTGTGCAGAACACATTGGGCAGCAAGAGTTTTCCAGTGGTTTTCAATCATTTGCAGCATCTTAGGCATCAGCCCTAGGGACACTAATAATCTTAAGATCTTCTTTAAGTTCCCTGAGGCCGGCCTTGTTTCGTCTTTCCTCCAGGAGATATCCAACATAGTGCAATTTTTGGAGGCTGGTCTTTAGGCATGCGTAAGACATCACCAACAAGCTACATTTGACATTCATGCACAGTTCTCAACAAAAGTTTTAAATCTAATCTTTGTAAAAGGTAAGGGTAGTCATTCCTGACTCTAAGGGACGGTGCTCATCTCCATTTCAAAGCTGAAGAGCCAGTGCTGTCTGAAGACATCTCCTTGGTCATGTGGCTGGCATGACTAAACGCCGAAGATGCACCGAACGCTGTTACCTTCCCACCAAAGGGGATTCCTATTTTTCTACTTACATTTTTTATGAGCTTTCACACTGCTAGGTTGGCAGAAGGTGGGATAAGTAAAGGGAGCTCACTCATGCAATGCTAGGGATTCAAACCGCCAAACTGCCAATCTTTTTTATCAACAAGCTCAGCGTCTTAGCCACTGAGCCACCATGTCCCTCTAATCTTTATAGTACCTCTTTATTAGAAATGGGGTCACAATATGAGAGACAGATCATTTTTCTCAAGCAGAGTTATTGGAAAATATTTAACTGTTTAATCATTCTGAATGTGGCACGTACTAGGTATGAAAACACCTGTGTCAGGGAAACATTGTCTAAAAATTATTGTGGATACTTGAAAGCCAATGTTTATGTGTGCTTAGACACTTAGCCGCAATGTGTTGTGGAAATGAGATGCTGGGATTTAAGACTACATATATGTGAGAGTGATCTACAACTCAATAGACTGAGTCACTTCGTTGTACCTGATGGTGGCCTATAGAAGGGACCTACC